>NC_142140.1:37315000-38565000 GCF_024610735.1 Ursus americanus | reverse complement strand
AAGGAGGGGAGCTGGCTGCTTAGAGACCCAGCAGAGCCGTGCCCTGAGGGCAGGGAAGGGAGGCCTGATCCAGTGGCCCAGGCCCCTCTACAGCTGCCTCAGGCCCTGAGTTTCTGGCCTGGGGTTCCAGGAAATGGGGAATCTGCTCAAAGGGTCCACTCCTGGAGGGCGGCCCCCTCAGGGGTGGGGGTATTCCCTAGCAGGGGAGGAGAAGCTTGAAGGAGGACGTGGCCCTAAGGCCAGGGCTGTGTGGAGGGTGACGCCTGTGTGGCCCAGAGAACTCAGCCCTGGGACACTCATTTCCTGGAAGGCCCCCTGAGGGCCCTTCGCGGCCAGGCGGGCAGGGCCCAGGTGTCCAGCCACCCAGCACCGCCTCAGGCCTCCTGGCTCCGGGGGGGTAGCCTTTGCGCCTGCCGTTCCCAGCGCCAGCTCTCAGACCACAGAAGGCCCTTTGTTCTGGCTGCCAGCAGTGCCCGCCGGGCGGCTGGGAACAGGGCCCATAGCCCTCACCCTCTCCCGAGGCCTCCAGCTGTCGGGCAGTGCCATTCTAGGTTGGCTAGGAGGCCCCTGGCACACAGGGCCAGCACAGGAAACCGTCTCCCGGTATTAATGTCAGGCAGGGGGTGTTGGTCCGGGACCCACCCCCAGTGTGGGGTCTGGCTGCCTGGGACTCAGCAGCCTAGGGTCCAGACACCACAGGGCTCTGAACTCAGGCACCCAGCTGATCCTCACTGCACAGATGGAGAAACGGAGGCCCCCATGGGCTTGCAGGGGCTGATATGTCGGGGGGGTGGGGAGTGCTATGTACTGGCCAAGGTGCCCCCTCAGGATGTTCTGGAGAACTCGGGTATCTGAGCTCTACTCCCCCAAAAGCAGGACCCAAGGAGGCAGCGGGCACAGTCCCGTATGCATGTAAGTCCTGAGCGACCTTCTGGGAGGTGTGATACGGCTATAGCCTTCCGGGGGGAGGCTGGGCCCTGGGTCCCGGGAGCGGGGCTAACCAGAGCGACCCATTGCTCTGCAGACTTCTGTGTTGGTGTGAGAGCTAGTGCTCCTGGCGGTGGCCCCTGACCATGCAGGCCCCTCTGCAGACGGAAATGGTGGAGCTGGTGCCCAACGGCAAACACTCGGAGGGACTACTCCCCGTCACCACCCCCACGGCAGGCAACCAGAGGTGAGCAGAGACCCAGTCATGGCGCAGGGCAGGGCAGGGCAGGGTGCAGAGCAAGGGCTGGAGGTGAGCTGCCTGCTCTGGCCTGTGCCTGCAGGGTCGAGGGCCCCAGACGGAGCTGTGTTGAGGGCGAGGGCTTCCTACAGAAAAGCCCCAGCAAGGAGCCACACTTCACTGACGTGAGCTGGGGCAGCAGTGGGGGGCTCGGGACACCGCCGGGAGCTTGCGTGCAGTAATGAAGTGCTCTGGGGCAGCAACGGGAGGCTAAGGGACAGTGAGGGGAAATGCTGGGAGGCCCTCCATGCTTTGCTGACCACCCCCCACCTCCCATCTCACTCCGGTGCCTGCAGTTTGAGGGGAAGACCTCATTTGGGATGTCGGTGTTCAACCTCAGCAATGCCATCATGGGCAGCGGCATCCTGGGGCTTGCCTATGCCATGGCCAACACGGGCATCATCCTTTTCCTGTAAGTCCCCTCGGCGACCCCTCTAGAGACAGAAGCCCTAAACACGCCACCAGCCGTGACCTCCCAGGACCTGCCAGTTTCCCGTCCCAAGACCCAGGCTGCAGTGGGTGGACTTAACCCAAACCACAGCAAAAAAACCCCACCATGGCCAGACAAGTATCCCTCATTTCCCAGCAGACCTGCTGAGATGATGACACAGGGCAGGCCTAACAGACCCGAGTCTATCCTTCTACCACCTTTACACCTGATGAACGAACCCCCGCGGCCAGGCCTTGTGCGGGCACACGTGTCCTTTACCTGGGAGCTCTGCCCTACAGCCCAAATGGAAAACATGTTTGTTCCAAGAACGCAAAGAGGTGGTGCTCAGAGGCCCCTTCTGGGGCATGGCTCACCCTGGGTCACACTGGGTGGTGTTCACCCCTGCTGGGGCCTGTTGAACTTGTATCCACACCAGTTGGGGGTTCAGAGACCTGGGTCACAGACCTACACACCCCCTCTTCCCAGAGCTCCATGCCCCCGCCAGCCAGGGAAGCCCCAGGTGGCTCCCTTTCATCCATCCTCCTCAGGTTCCTGCTGACGGCCGTCGCCCTGCTCTCCAGCTACTCCATCCACTTGCTACTCGAGTCCTCAGGGGTCGTGGGTGAGCCGCCAACCCAACCTGGAGCAAGGGAGGGCTGGGCTGGCGAGACCACCCCTGACGGCTCTGACTCCTCGCACCCGCAGGCATCCGTGCCTATGAGCAGCTGGGCTACCGTGCCTTTGGGACCCCAGGGAAGCTGGCAGCGGCCCTGGCCATCACGCTGCAGAATATTGGAGGTGAGGCTGGCAGGCAGACACAGGCAGGCGGTGGGCAGGTGGGCGGTCCGAAGGCTAGCTGCTTTGGCTGACCCCAGCGCCTGCCCCCCTCTCCCCTCAGCCATGTCCAGCTACCTGTACATCATCAAGTCTGAGCTGCCCCTGGTCATACAGACCTTCCTGAACCTGGAGGAGCAAACCTCGTGAGCCCCAGGGTGGGGCGGGGCTGGGTGAGGGCGGGAGGCCTTAGTCTGCCCTTCCGTGTGCACTGCTGGTCCCTGGAACCCAGGCTGGGCTAGTGGGAGAGACGAGACAGTGCTGGCAAGCGGCTGCTGGAAGGGCTCCCAGTAGAGCTAACGTTCAGTCGACAGTCGTTTAGGGAGCACCTCGGGGAATCCCCCAGGTGGGCCATTTGGGGTAAGGGGTGGGGTGAGGCCAAGAAAGCTGGACCCCACCGGGGCCTGGACCCAGCCTGTGAGTACGGGAGGGCCTGAGAGCCTTGGGCTTAGCTCTAAGCACCTGCTATTCCTGACTATGGCTTGGGAGTTAGCCCCCCCAACCAAGAAATTAAGCCCATGGTGTCCCAGTTGCCCATCATCAGTTTAGCCGGCACTAATGGCATCAGCCTTGTTTTGTGGGTGGAGACAGAGAAGACAGCCAGGCCCTGCCCTTGGCCACACAGCCCAGGCAAGCAGAGGGCTCTGAAGTTGAGAGCAGCTCTGGAGGGAGAGTCGGGATTCTTCCCTACCACCTCCCCCCCGCCGGGTCCTGGGGGCCTTTCCCAGGGAGTTGGCCTTTAGGCTTCCCTGGGAAGGAGTGTCTCATTCCGTATCCCTTCAGTTCTCTGTGCCCCCTGTCCCTTGGTGGTGGGGAGGTGCAGGATGATACAGGATACAGATGTCAGGGGGGACCACAAGGGGCACCGGATGCTGGCAAGTCCCTGAGACACCCATGGAAAATGTCCCACCCCCCAGAGCCAGGTTCTTTCATACCACCACCCCTCCCCGCTTCCCTGGGCCCCTGGGAGCCACTCCCTGGGGAAGCTGGACCCAGACCTGTGTGTCCTGAGAAAAGCAAGAGCAGTGACTATACCTGTAATGGTCAGGAGCCGAGCAGGGGCCGAGCACCTTAGTCCTCACCTCGCCCAGGAGGGCGCTGAGAGAACATCCATCTTGCAGACGACAAAAGGGAGACTTAGAGCTCTGAACAAGTATTTGTCAGAGGTCACTCAGTAGCACTACGGGTGGCACCAACTAGGTATGGAGGCAGGCGCCCCCCAGGACTGAGCAGACTGATGTTGGCTCCCCGCTCCTGTCTCTGCAGGGACTGGTACATCAACGGGAACTACCTGGTGATCCTGGTTTCTGTCACCGTTATTCTGCCTCTGGCACTGATGCGGCAGCTTGGTGAGTGCGGCAAGGCCAGGGCCTTGGAGGGCAATGTTGGACGGGTGCCTGGGAGGGGACCCCAGTCTCACAGCCCCTCCCCACTTTGCAGGCTACCTGGGTTACTCCAGCGGCTTCTCTCTCAGCTGCATGGTGTTCTTCCTAATCGCGGTGAGTCACCCTCCACGCTGGAGGGGAGGGCAGGTCTGGGGGGGGGCTCCTCTGTCAGGGGGAGGGGGCAGGCCTTTCTGGGAAGCCTGGGTCAGAAGGCAGCTCCTTCCGGCCTGATCTAGAGGTGGCTTCCTCGTGACTCCCGGGCAGGTCTAGCCTGGCCCTGATCTTCTCATCCTTCCCCCCAACCCAGGTCATCTACAAAAAGTTCCACGTGCCCTGCCCATTGCCCCTCAGCTTCGCCAACGTCACGGGCAACGTCAGCCTCGTGGAGGTCCCCAAGGAGGAGGCGCAGCTGCAGGTCGAGACAGAGGTCGCGGCCCTCTGCACCCCCAGCTACTTCACCCTCAACTCACAGGTGCCGACAGGCCAGGACAGGGGCGGTGGGCCCCGTGGGGGGGGGGCTCCCTGACGTGGTCCCCGTGTCTCCCCAGACCGCATACACCATCCCCATCATGGCCTTCGCCTTCGTCTGCCATCCCGAGGTGCTGCCCATCTACACAGAGCTCAAGGAGTGGGTATCTGTGGTTGAGAGGGGGGCAGGCGCCTTAAGCTGGTTTGGGGAGAAGGAACGTGGTCCTGACAGGACAGGGGGTGGGGGGTGGGGAGTGACAGGCGCTAAGTCACTTTATCAAAGATCTCCGTGGCTGCCCTGAGGAGCGACTGGGGGCAAGAAGGAGCCCTCCCCAGCTGCCAAATGGTGAGGGTGTGGTGGCAGAGAGACCCCAGGGCACACGGGGGGGATCTCCGGTGTGGCCCAGCTTGGCACCAGTCCCCTCCCCTGCTTCGCCATAGTCCCTCCAAGAGGAAGATGCAGCACATCTCCAACCTGTCCATCTCCGTCATGTATGTCATGTACTTCCTGGCTGCCCTCTTCGGCTACCTCACCTTCTATGGTATGGCGGGACCGCGGGGGAAGAGGCAGAGGCCAGGCTGGGGGGCACGGGGCTGGCCGGCGGCCGTGGCAGCCTGCATACTGTAGGCGCTAAGTAGGTGTGTGATGCCTAACTGTGCCCTGCAGCTGTGGAGGTGCGTCTGCTGCCACTCCCCACAGCGTCAGGGTCAACCCAGGCTCAGAGCCCACGCCCCTCCCCGGGCCACCTGCTGACCCCCCTCCCTGCCTGCCACAGACGGGGTGGAGTCCGAGCTCCTGCACACCTACAGCAAGGTGGACCCATTTGACGTGCTGATACTCTGCGTGCGTGTGGCCGTGCTGACAGCAGTCACACTCACGGTGCCAATCGTTCTGTTTCCGGTGAGCCAGTGGGGAGGTGGGCCGATGCGGGGTGGGACTGAGGGAGCTGACAGATTGGTGACTCTTCCCACCCCCGCCCCCCAGGTGCGCCGTGCCATCCAGCAGATGCTGTTTAAGAACCAGGAGTTCAACTGGCTGCGGCACACGCTCATTGCCGTCGGCCTGCTCACCTGTATCAACCTGTTGGTTATCTTCGCTCCCAACATCCTGGGCATCTTCGGGGTCATCGGTGAGGGTCTGGCCCAGCTGTGCATAGAGACAGGGCACAGGCCTAGAGAATTTCCTATCTGCAAATCCTGGCAGATTCCTGAGACCCTACTCTACATTTAAGTGATGGCTAATGGCCATGAGCACAGCTTGGCTTCCTGTCTGAGATTTTGTCCTTAAGGCTATTCTAATCCCTTTTGAGGACTCAAAACCAGAGATAGCTCCCCTTGCGGGGCGATGGGGTGGAGCCCAGGTGCCAGGGACCTCCACAAAGGATCTCACTGGGTCTTGTCCCCATTTCACATATGAGGAAATTAAAGTCCATAGTGATTAGGGGAGTAGCAGAGCCATACAGCTGGTAAGTGGGGGGCCTTGATTTAGCTCTGGGATCATGGAACTATAGGTTTGGTGCTCTGTCCACTGTTCCATCCCAGTTGGGGCTCTGAGCTAGAAGATCAGACAATTCTGAGATATCTTTGGGGTGACCCAACTCAGGAGACTCACTCTCCAACGCAAGTCTGCAGGGACCAACACACAGGCATGGGGGCCAAGTGTCATGGATATCATAGGCAGGACTGTAGGTTTTATATATCTGAAATCTGACTCAAAATCATTAAAGCAGAAAGGAATGTATTGGCTCAAATAGTGAAAAAGCCTTCAGGAATAGCTGTGTCAAGGAACCCAGTATCTTCAGGGCTTTGTCTCTATCTCTTGGCTTGCCTTTTCTCTTTGCCAGCTTGGTTCACTGATAGATTCTTCTACTGCCGACAGCACTAGCTTTCCATCCGGGTAGACAGAGAACAAGGGGAGGGACTGAATCAGGCAGAGCTCTCCAGTGGAGTCTCCAGATGAGACTGCCAACGGGAATGTTTGATCTCGCTGAAGGGCCCGCCCCCGGACCTAAGCCCATATGCGGACATGCCTCGTTCTTTGCAGGTGCCACATCCGCCCCATGCCTCATCTTCATCTTCCCTGCCATCTTCTACTTCCGCATCATACCCACCGAGAGGGAGCCTGCAAAGTCTACCCCCAAAATCTTGGTGCGAGGGTCTTGGAGGTTGGTGGCCTGGTGTGGGGCTGAGGGGGCTGCCCTGCCCACACACCTGACCCTGACTCCTGACCCCTCAGGCCCTTTGTTTCGCTGTGCTGGGCCTCCTGCTGATGACCATGAGCTTGAGTTTCATCATCATCGACTGGGTGTCGGGGACCGGCCAGCATGGAGGAAGCCACTAGGAGGAGACGCCCATCCTGTTCTGTCTACTCGTCCAAGTACCCCTACCCAGAGTCTTCAGCCCCTGCTCCCATCCAGCCAGAGGGGAGGAGAAAGACGTGGTTAACACTATGACATCTGGCCCTGCTTCACGTCTCTCTGTGGAAGGTTTTTGTTAGAGTCAGGACCGAGGCCCTTGGGCCACTACTTTGCCGGGCCCCGGGGCTACAGGGGCTTCCCGGTCTGCGAGCAGGGTGGGGCTGTACCTTTGCTCCCTCCCTCTTGCCTCAGATCCCACCCAAGCCTCTGTTCTCCTTGCACAGATGCATACACTGAGGCCCAGCAGCTGCCCCTTGAGGGCACACGGCCTGTAGGGCCCACAGAGCTGGAACCCAGGCCTGCAGCCATCTCCCCGCCTTGCTACCGGGCCGAGGTCTGCACCCTGAGGTCTCATCTTCCTCTGCTCACTTGCCTTTTCCCACTTCTGTCCCTGAGGCCCCTTTCAGGAACTTGGACTCAGGCCCTTGGATACTCTTGTCTCCTTCTCCCGTCCCTGCCACCAGAAGCAGGCCATCCCCCCCCCATACCTGGAGCCAGCAGGTTCTTTTGAGTGTGAGGCTGGTGTGGGCACCCCCAAGGGACCCCTACCCTGTCCCTTCACCAGTCCTGGGGAGGCTGGGACTCCCCCCACCCCAAGCCTGGGCCATAGCTCACATTCCACTTCTGGGAGAAGAAAGAGGCTGGGGCCTGGAGTGTCTCTGCCCCTGGGAGTCGAAGACCCCAGGGGCCGGTCTGGGGCAGGAGTGAAGAGGCGGTGGCCCCCCTTTTATAAATATTATACATAAGACCAGCTATGTTGTGTGTTCTTGATCCGCATGGACCCTGTGCTGGAAAGTGGGTAGACGTCGGGGCATGGAAGGTAATGGGAGCCCCTCCTGCCTCCTTCCCTGAGATGAGGGTGGGGACAGGCCCCCTTCCTCCCAAACCAGCCAGTGGCATGCTCAGACTCAGCTCTGGATCTGGGCCAGGCTCAGCACAGACCTGCTTTCTCACGCGGTGAGGTGGGGAGGAATTAATGAGGCCCCAGGAAATGGGACAGAGAGAGGCCTCCGGAAGGAGGCAACGTGAGGTGCATCCCCAGCAGCTCCAGGGAGGGTCTGAGCCGGGGGCAGCCGAGCCCTGCGGAAGCCCTGCCGAAGGGCCCCCTGCCCTCCCTGGCTGCCGTGTCAACCCTCTGTCAATGCCTTGAGTCTGGGAACAAAAGACCAGGAATCCTGTGACCCATCAGACTGATCTTCTATTAATAGTAAAAGCCACTGTGAATAAGGGTGGGTTAGTGAGTTCCTGTATTTGGGGCCCTGGATTTTGAGTAGAGGGTCTAAAGCGGGGCAGGGCTAGTCTAAGGATACGGGGTAGCCCAGGTGCCTTGGCCCCCGATGGGACTGGGAGGCTGCCCATTGCCTGGGGCAGGCCTAAACCAGCTGGTACCCAGCAAGATGGAGCTGCCCAGGCCTTGGCACCAAACCCTCATTAGGAGAGACCCTGCACCCGGCTACGCTGCTGGGGAAAGGGCAGCAGGAAAAATCCGGTTTGAACAGGCAAGGCAGCTGCCAGCTTGGGAAACCCCTGAAGAAAGAATTTCCTCAAGCTGGTGGCTGCTAGGCCCATGGCAATGCCAGCTGACCAGAGGGGGGCTTCCTGAATCTAGTTCCCTTTAGCCCCAGGCGCCTGACTCCAGTCTGGGGACTTACCCAGGAGCCCTGCAGCCCCAGAAAAGAGCTGGACACTGGCCTAGAGGAGGCTGCAGCCCAGAGTGTCCTGGTGTAAGGGCTGCCCTCTGGGGGTCTCTGGCTTCTTCCTCATCAGATTAGGTCATAGCTCTGCATGGAAACTTTGGCTCCTAGAGTGGGAGGCAAGGAAGGACAGGGTCCGTCCTGCAGACAGACCCTGGGGGTCGTTTCTTATACTCCATCTGTCCGAGGAAGGCTACAGGTCAGAGCAGCAGCAGAACTGCCTGTATTCCCTTAAAACCCCAGGCCTGGCTTTAGGCCTCTCAGACCAAAGGGGATGTGATGAGAGTAGCTCCACCTGCTCTCTCTCTCTCTCTCTCTCCCTCTCTCTCTCTCTCTCTCTCACACACACACACACACACACACACACACACACACACACAGCTGGGGTGGAGGAAGGACTCTGGCTCCCCAGAGGCCTTCTCTGCCTGCCCAGCAAGGTCTCCTCCAGCCTGGCCAGTGAGCAGCATTCTCCAGGGGGAGGGGGCAGGTGATGTGGCCATTGGACTATATCTAAAAGCCAAGTGCCCACATGGCTGCTTAAAAACGAATATCCCTTGTCCCTGGCTGTCAAGGTCCAGCCGCTCAGGGGCGCCTGGGCGGCTCAGTCAGTTAAGGGTCCAACTCTTGATTTCGGTTCAGGTCATCATCTCAGGGTGGTGGGATCGAGCTCTGAGTCAGGCTCTGCCCTGGGCAAGGACCCTACATGGGATTCTCTCTCTCCCTCTCCCTCTGCCCCGCCCTCCTTCCCTCCCCCAACTTAAGCTCTCTTTCTCTCTTTCTAAAACAGAAAAAGGTCCAGCCACTCACCCTCCATAAGGATGGGTCTGCAGGCCCTTGGTCATACTTCAGCATTTTTGTATGTTTTGAAGAATTTCCTAGGTCTTCTTTCTCTTCTTTTTTGCTTTTTAAAATTTTCTCTGCTTGGAATATTAACAAGTTAAAGCAGCCAGAAAGTCCAGCACAGAGGTCTTCTCTATTTCTTTTCATTGCTTTTCTTATGACTGTTTGCAATAGCAAAATGAGATGATACAGACCAGGAAAAGTGGCCAAAGCCCTGCCTTGGGCTCCCTCCTCGCCTGTGTGTGCACGTACACCTTCACCTATGGATGGAAAAGGGGCTCATTCATTCAACAAGTATTTATGAAGATTTCTCATGTGCTGGGCACTCTTCCAGCCCCGGTACACACAGTGGTGAACAAAGTGAAGGCCCCTGACTTCCTTGAACTTACATCCTAGCTGGGGGCTTGAATTCAGACCAGAAACATGAAACAATCAGTGAGTGACATCGTTTGTTAGACGATGGTCAGTCAGTACCATAGGGACCAACAACGGCAAGATAAGGGCAACAAAGAACACGGGTTCCAGAGGTGGGTCCAAGGTGGGCCTAACTGAGAAAGAGATGTTCCACCAGAGATTTGGAGAGGGAGGATGTCTTGTGGATGCCTGCAGGGAACATTCCAGCCAGGGGGATCAGCCAGTGCAA
The DNA here is from genome assembly GCF_024610735.1 of Ursus americanus. Lineage (NCBI taxonomy): Eukaryota > Metazoa > Chordata > Mammalia > Carnivora > Ursidae > Ursus > Ursus americanus. The sequence continues at coordinate 38,555,064 of NC_142140.1, read as the reverse complement.
AGCCCTGAGGCAGAATGTGCCTGTGAGAGGGGCAGCCGGGAAGTCGTTGTGGCTGATGCTGAGTGAGGCGGTCAGACAAGTCTAGGGTGACTCTAAGACTGTCTAGGGGCCAAGCTGCTACTGCATCCGCTGAGGGAGGCCATTCTTGGGAGGGAGGGAGATCAGTTTTGCCCATGAAAAGCATTAAACAGGGGCACCTGGGTGGCTCAGTGGATTGGGTGTCGGCCTTCCGCTCAGGTCACCATCCCACGACCCTGGGATCAAGCCCCACGTTGGGCTCCCTGTTCGGCGGGGAGTCTGCTTGTCCCTCTCACTCCCTCAGCCCATCCTCCCGCTCGTGCTTGCTCTATCTCTCACTCTTGCTCTTTCTCTCAAATACATAAATGAAATCTTAAAAAAAAAAAAAAAAGCCTTAAACACTGACTGGACATCAAAGTGAAGACACCAAGTCGGCGCTGGATATGTGACTCAAATTTAGCACAGTGGCCAGCCCTGGAGCTTTGGGTCTGGGAGGCAAAGGGGCCTGGATGAGACAAGGGTGGTGAGTGTAGACAGGAGGGCAGCAGTCAGGACGGAGCTCTAGAACACTCCTGTTAAGACGCAGGAGAAATGAGGTGGAATCCAAAAAGTTGCTGAGCAGGGGGAGCCAGGAGGAGGTGGGAGGACACCAGGGAGGAACCTGGGAGCCAGGCAGTGGTCAAATGGTAAGGTAAGCATGGAGCTTCAGCTGTGTTCAGCAACGCATGTGTCACGGAGGAGGGGCAGGCCTGAGGGCAGAGGAGGGAGAGGTAGGACTGGTGAGACCAAGTATAGATGACCTGTGTGCAGTGAGAGGAACAGGGCCAACAGAGGCTTTTAGGAAGACTGGAAAGAGGTTGGACTATGGGTTGGAGGTAGGTGAAGGCCAGGGCTCTAGAGATACTGAGCTGGGAGACAGCAGCTGGAGGTTGGACAGCTGGCACCGAGGAGTATACAGGGCAGACACAGTGGGCCTGGCCAAGCTTTGGGAGCCAGGAACATGGAGGAGCACATGGAGGGACGCACAGGACTCCTCCAGATGCCTGCCTTGACCTCTGTTTAAAGTCGTCTAGCAGCTGACTCTCGAACAACTTGGAACAGTGATAATTGACTGGAAGTCACTTAGAAAGAGTAGTCCTGAAAAAAATCTGAAAGAACGAAACTGCTTTCAAACCATGTAAGGTTGCAAACCTGCCCTGCCACGCACAGCGGGACCTGGACAGGATTAGACGGCGACTTGATCCCCACAGCCCCACCCCCACCCCGAGGTCTGTAGAAGGCGGCCTCTGCTGTCCCCTGGCGGCCAACAGCCGGAGTCCGGGCTGCGCGGTGACCCGCTCGACACGTTGAGGGGCTGAGTGGCTGGGATGGTCAGCTATGGCTGTGCAGCGGGGTCCTGAGACTCCAAGGCAGTCCCCAAAGGTTTCCCGGCTGGTGCGTGGAAGGAAGGCGGGCAGGAAGGCTCGGGGAGGGACAGGAGGGGGAAAGGTGGCCAAGGAGGGGCCGGGACCTTAACGGGGACCGGGGGAGGGGGGCATCCTGGGCAGGTGAGTGAGGAGCTGCCAGTCCCACACTTGGCCAGGTCCCCAGGCCCTGGACCTCCACAGGGTTGCCTGATCTGGAAGGAAGGAAGGGGCTGGACTCCGAGAGCCACTCTTGATCTAGTCTTCTCAGAGTCCCTCCACGTGACCGAACTCCTCTCCTTATCCTGCCTATGTTTACCCCGGGGTCAAACTCTCAAACTCGGCGGGTACGCAGAGCTCCCCACTGCGCAACCGGCCCCAGGCTGGGCGCGGGCGGTGGACACGGAGCCGCCAGGAAGTGCCCGCCCGGATGGTGCCCCAGATCGGCCGCCTGATCTCCGCTGTGAATTTGGGGAGGCGGAGGCGGGAGAGCGGCCTGGAACGGAGAGTGTGAAGGCGCCAGGACCAGAAAGAGCCGAGGCGACTGTTGGGGCACGTTCTGGGGATGGGCCAAGGGAGCGTTCTTCCTCTGTGGCTGGGAAGGCCTGGCAGGCTGGGATCAGGCGGGAGCGAGGGCTCCGCCACGGGGCGCCTTGGAGGAATCGGAGCAAGAGGACACGAACGGCTGCTGCCCTGTGGACGGAGGGCCTCGCTGGCCTCCGCGTGGCAGACATGTCGGCGGAGGCCGGGGCCAGAGCCGGAGACTAAACGAGGGGAGAGGGCGGGCCTGAGACAGCCCGAGGAGAGGAGCGGAAGGAGAGGCGAAGGCTGCGCGGAGGCGGAGCGGGGGGCGGGGGACGGCGGGCCGGTCTCGGCTCCCGCGCTGCACCCGAGGCACGCCAGGGGGCGCCGCTGCCCCGCGAAGCCTTGCCGGGCCTCCTGCGGCCACCGAACGCCTCCACTCCCGCCTAGAGAGGCCCCGGAAGAGGCGGGGCGCGCGCTCAGAGGCCGCTTCCGGCTTCAGTGCGGCCCAGGAGGAAGGGGGTGGGGGGCGCCGTGGGTGGGGCCTGGGTGCGAGAATTTGGGGAAAGGGGTCAATAAATGGGGCGGTGCTAGGGGGCTGCGGTGGGTGAGGGGGAGACGCGGGCGGGAGACGGCGAGCGGGAGGACTGGAGCTAGTCGGCGAGCCTGCACCCGCGCAGCTTTCTGCCCTACGCCTGAGCTCCGGGCCATTTCCTTTATGAAATACAGTCCTGGGGCTCTGGGGGCCCCAGCGCTACGCAAGGCCTGGGGGTAGGGCATAGAGCGCTTCGAACAGTGGAGAGATGGGAAGGGAACTCCAGCCAGGGAGGTGGGAGGTGCACAAAGGTGGGGAAAGCAGGTATGGGGCGCGGGGAACCCTTTAGACCGATTTTCTCTAAATGTTGTCCATTTGGAGGAGAAGCCAAGTCTGTGGAGAAGGCTGAAAGGGGACCAGCCAGCTCAGTCCAGGTGTACATGCCCCCCAGTCCATGTCCCCGGAGCTACTTTCTAGGGGAGGAGGGACAGCCATGTCTCCGTAGGCTTCCCTCCATCACCTTCACCCTCTACCTCTCTCCCTGCCTTCTTCCTTGTCCACAGGGGCCATACCCCTCATAGCTGCCAGAGGGAACTTTAAGATAGCAGATCACGTCACCCTCCCTTAAAACCCCCCTAGTTGTTAAACGAAACAAAAAAACCCTAGTTGTTTGCATCACAATTACATTTGGAATAAAATTTAAACTCTTCTCTGCCCCATGGCCCTGATGAGCTGGCCCCTGCTGATCACCCCCTGGCCCTAGCCCACAGCCCGGACAGTGCTGTGACATCCCAACATCCCATCCCATCCCAGGACTTTTGCCCCGTCTGATAGCATCACAGAAGCTTTTCTCCAGCAGCCTGAAGCAGGCCCCAACCAGACCCATTCCTCTCACTGTGTAGTTGGCTTCACTGGCAGCATTTGCTCCCCGCAGTGTGGCAGAGCGATGTCCCCTCCCCGCCCCCCCGGGGCTCAATGACCAGCATCCCTCCCAGGACAAGTCCCCTTTCTCTTGTCCCTCTACTCCCAGTTACCATCTTCAGGAAGCCCCTGAACCCAGGTGGCTGGGCCTTGGAGGCACCTCATGGGCTGCTTGCTCTTGCATCACCTTCATTAGGGCTGTTTTTGCTCCTTCATTAAATTAAATTCCAGGAAGCATTGTTAATGAAGGCCCTAACGAGTCGCGGGAGAGGCTACCAGCCCCAGCCTTTGGACAGCGTGACAGGGAGGGCTAGGCAACAAGGTGAACAGAAAAGTGGCTCCTGAGGATAGGCTGATTATCACTTCCCAGGCCCTCTGAGGACCCTGGGTTTCCTGGGGGAGGTGGCCTTCAGAGGCTGTATATGTGGCAGACACAGTGAGGAGTTGGACCATGAACTCTTCAAGGACAAGGAGGGACTGAGCTCAGACTTGGCCCCCGAGCCCCCAAGGGCTCCCTGGGCAGTTCTCCCCCAGTCATGTCAGTAGCAGCCTGAGCGCCAGGACCAGTTGGATTTGTAGGGCCACTGGCCTGGAGACGCTGATGCCTGCTGCAGGCTCAGATGTACCCCTACCTCAGCATCTCTTAGGGACTTGGGAAACCCCTCCCTGCCCTACTCCTCAATAAAGCCTCTTGGCAGTCTTCTCTCACATCACTGTACCTCTTGCTACCTCCGGCCAGGGTAGCCTCCTTTCTGTTCTAGGAACACGAATTGTCTTTCTACCCCAGGGTCTTTGCACCTGCTGTTGCCTCGACCTATCACTCTCTTCTTTTGGCTTGTCACATGGCTGGTCTCTTACCATTCAAAGGTCTTCTCCTCAGACTGTTACTCCTGCATACACTCCGAGTGGCTCTCTTGTCACCCTGTTGATTTCCTCTGAAACTGTGGAGATCATTTCCCTGTTTACTTGTTTGGCATGTGCTCTTGAAGGGCAGGGTCCCAGCTGCCTCTGTCTCCCCAGGGTTCTCAGCACAGTGGCACACATGGGTTCACAGTAGTCAGTAGTTGAATAGAGGACTCCTCTTCCCAGACCCTCCTGCCCCCCTATGTCAGGTAGAGCCCCCTAGCCCATCCAGAAACTGTGGGCCTGAGTTCTCCAGGCCAAAGCTAATTATCTCTGAAGGAGGTGGATGACCAGGAAGGGGCACCCTGGACCTCAAGGACTCCCAGGCTTGGGACTCTTTCTCTGCGGGTAAGAGAAGCCTGGGAAGAGAGCTTTGGAAGGAAGGGGCAGAGAAGGCAGGGTAGCTGACTCCAATCTCAGAATTGCTTCTGAGCTAAGCAGCAGGAAGGGGGAAGTGCAGGGGATATACCAGGAGGTGGAGCCTGGCTCAGGGCTGCAGGGAGGGAGCCAGCTCTGGCCACTGAGATCTACACGCAGAAGCTGTTGAGGCTCTTATCTGCAAGGCCTGTGATTTGGCGATCACAGAGTCTTGCTGGGGACTCCCTGCCACCTGGGAGCCATGGAAGTGCAGTGGTCAGGATCCTGGATTCTGGGTGTCCCTGTGGGGTCCTGCATGTTCCTGGACTCTGGGTGAGGCAGACACACCCACCCCGAAACTGCTTTTGAGGAAGTGCTGGTAGCTTCCCCTTCCTGGAGCCTGTGGGCTGGGATGTCACAGCCCACTGAGAGGGTCTCCATTCCTCCCCCTGCTCAGCCTGGTGCCTGGTAGGAACTCAGTACAAGCTGGCCCCGTGTGGCCTGTGGTGAGCCCCGGGGATATTCTAGCTGTCCCAGTGAGCAAGCCGACTGAGTGGGCAGCTGCCACTTCTCGATTCCAGCCCGAATGTCACCCTCACCTCTGCTGGCTGTCATTTCACTGTCTTTTAGGGTCTAGTCCAGGGACAAGTCCTGCCCCCTCCGGTGCCCATGAGGCCCTGGCTAGGCAGCTATCCCCAGCCCCCAAATCAAGATCTCTTAACAGGACTCCCTGGTTCCCAAGCAGGAAGGAAGCAGATGCCTGTGCTGTCCCTCACTAGATGACCATGGATGGGTCCTGGCCCCTTCTGACCCTCAGTTGCCTCAGCGGCAAAGCAAGGGGTTTCTCCAGCATGACCCTTGATTTTCTCACTGGCCCTTCCCCAAACCCACCCTCATAGTCCCACCTCCCTGTTTCCTCGTGCTGCTACATTCTTCCTCAGCACTCTTCTCCCTCTACCACTCCCCACATCACCTCCACCAAGAAGACTCCTTTCCCACACCAGCAGTTTCTCCCTTCTCTGCACGGACCACTATGGCAAATATAGTGGCAGCAGGATTCGTGGTTTACAGCTTTCCCAGCTCTGGGACGAGGGACCCCTGGAAAAGTGGGTAGGGTTTGTGTGTTTCATTCATTTAATTTGACATATTTACCTGCCACCGTCCAGGATTATGCTGTAAGGGGTCTAGAATCAGAGAACTGGGCGGGAGAGACTCGCCACTGGGACAGTGGAATCTGGGCCAGTGTGGGGGAAGCTCCGGGATAGTTGGAGTCCTAGAGGCTCAGCTCACAGCCATGCAGTGAGAAATAGGGAGGAAGAGTGAGCAGAGAAGGATCAAGGGGAAGAGCAAGAGGATGGGGTGAGCGAGGTCAGTCAGATGGCTTGAGTGCTGATATGTTAAGTGGAGGGAAAGGAGGTGGCCTTGGGTGGGGACAGAGCCTTGCAGAAATTGCTGTTATAACAACTCACCCCTACTTAGAATTTTCCACGTGCCATGCATATTCGGAACATTCTATCTACGTTTCTTCCCTTAGTGCTGACCTCAGCTGGTGTAGCAGGTAGATATTACTATTAGGCCCATTTTACTGATAAGAAAACCGAAGCACTGGGAATTTCTGGTGTTTCTCCAAAGTAATACGCAGCTGGCAAGTTTGTAGACTGCTCCCCAGAGTCCTTGCTGTCAGCTGCCACTCTACCACCTCAGCCTCCTGCACAGTCCAGACTGGTGTGTGTGGGTTTTATCCTCAGGACACTGGGGAGCCACAGAGGGTTGGGAGAAGAGAGTGATGCGATTTCTTTCAGCAAGATCCCTTGGCTGCCCTGTAGAGGATGAATTGCGGAGGAAACGAGAGCCAGGGAGGAGGCTGGAGGCCTACAATAAGGGACATAGGACAGGGACACATTTAAAGGGGGAGTTGCAGAGGGGAAGAAACTGACAGGATGTAGGGCTGGGGAGGAGGGGGTCATGGCTCTGGCTGGTGAGAGGCCACAAAGTGGAGAGACCTGGAAGAGGGGCCATTGGAGGTGCCTGAAGTGTCTGGGAGAGGTTTCAGACCAGTGATGGACATGCGGCTGGTTAGATTAAGGGAGAAGCTGGGCTGGAGATGACGGAGTGGGGTTCTGAGTCCCTGGAGTGGGAGGGAGGCATGTGAATGCAGTAGCAAGCAGAGGCCTAGCCATAGCCCTGGGGCCCCCATGAAGCTGGAGAGGGGGCAGCCGGGAGGGGTGGAGCAGGGGTTCCTGGACATTCTGGGAAGAATGCGCAATTGGAGGGAGCGACTATCTGGTGGAAGTCTGCAAGGACCCTACAGCCTGGCCTGGGGCTGGGGGAGGACATGCCTCCCTGTGGCCCTGTCCTGCCCTGCCTCCATTGATTGGGGTCTGTGTCTGCCCACCTCTGGTGAGCCTGGCCTCCAAGGGGCTGACAGGTTCTCCCCGTTGCCCAGCAACTGCAAGAGCTGTTGGCTGTTGCTAGGAGCCAGCTGGGGAGGCCCAAGGAGGGAGGATCAGCTCTCAAATGTGGGGCGGGGCTGGCGGGGGAAGAGGCCTGCTTAAAGCTGTGTTTGTAGCCTATGTGTGGACAGGCTGTGTTTTTGACTGTGTGCACCCATTTTATAGTGTGTTCTGCGGATCTGAGGCATGTTGGAAGCTGGGCCTATATCTGGATGAAGAGTGCATATCTCTGAGTGTCTGATGGCCATTATATGTTTTCATCATGTTTGCTGCATGCTTGTGGCAGGGCCTGCCTGAGCTTTGGCTCCAGGCATGAGAGAACCCTGGAAGAACCATTGGAGGACTTACGGGCCAATGGCTCCTCAAGAAGGGAGCCATTCAGATAGGGATCCTATCTGAACCCTCCAGAGAGAGCAGACAGCCTGAGAATTTGGAGCTGAAACAAGATGTGTGGCAGGACGGTAAGGAGGGAGTCTCTGCTGGAGAGGGGGCTGTGGGTGGCCAGCTACCTTCCTGGCTTTGTGGGTCTTCCTTGTCTTTGGGCTGGGGCCTCCTCGCCTCGTGGCACTGGGGCCACACAGGACATCTTTCTCCATAACCCTTGGTAGACCCTTTCACTGGAGGTCCATTGGAGGTCAGGGCTGTGGCTCTTCCTGAAGAGGATCAGAAAGACTGCAACGTTCTGCTAGAAACGGTGCTGCCTCCACTCCACCTTTGCCCAGCTATAGGGTTGCAGCCACTGTCCAGTGGGGACAGGCCATAGTATCACGGCCACTTACGTTTCCAAAAGGCAGGTGGACCCCTACTTCTCTCTCTCTCTCTTGATCTGGTTGCCATGTCCCAGGCCGGAGTCCACGATGACTACGTGCAGGAGGATGCCTCCTAGATCGGTGAAGGGTGACAAGAGAAGGCACCCTGGCTGAGGGAGACAGCCTGGGCAAAGGTGTAGAGGTTGCAGTAGACATTTTTTTAACTGCAACCCAAAAAAGAAGGGGCCAAACCCGCCGTAAGACAGAGAAAGTCGAAGCTTAGAGAGGCTCCGGGGCTCTGTAGATCCTGAAACAAGTTTATTGGGTTCATTAACTTTAATGAGACGAAGACACGCCTCCTCCACCCTGCTAGCCCAGCTTGCTTAAGCTCGAGGGTTGGTTTCTGCTCAGCCAGCGAGGTGCCCCGGATCCCCACCCTCGGGCTACAAGATCCGCCCGCCCCCGCCGTCGGGCAGCCGAGCTCCAGGCGCTCTGCATCCAATCGGAGCCCAGCCCCACCTGCAGCTCGCCCAGAGTCCAATCCCTCTGGGCTTGGCTCCACTCCTGCCACTATTCCTCGGCGTGGCTCCGCCTCCAGCCCCGGCCCGAGTCTGGGCTGAGCCTAACTTCTATTTCGCTCCGCCCTCGAGCCAATCGCCGGCCCTGGATCTCCTATGGCCCCGCCTTCGGGCCCGCCCCGGCCCAGTCCCGGGCCTGGCCTGCTCCGGCCCCACCCTCGGCCCGCCCCGCCGTCGGTGCGCGGCGGCCGGGAAGGCACCGCCCGCAGACGCTCTGCACTGCCGACCCGAGAGCTACCCGTAGAGGGCCGGCGGCGCGAGCGGAGTGGGTCGGGCGGGGCCGAGCCGGGCCGGGGGCCGTGTGGGGGCCGGGCGGCGGCCGGGCCGGCGGACGGCGGGATGGGCTGCACCGTGAGTGCCGAGGACAAGGCGGCGGCCGAGCGCTCCAAGATGATCGACAAGAACCTGCGGGAAGACGGCGAGAAGGCGGCGCGGGAGGTGAAGTTGCTGCTTTTGGGTGAGGCCGCGCCCTGCGCTGGGACCCCCGATTTCCCGCCCGAATCCCCAGACAAGGACTTGACCTCCAGCCTGAGGGCCTTGAACTCCCGGACTCAGCCTGGAACCCCCACACCTGGACTTGAACTCCCAGCCCCCGCCTGGTCAGGACACCCAAATAATGGCTCAAAACTCTGGGTTGGCCTAGACTTCTGATCCCTAACCCAGGCTCTAGGTTAGACCCTCAACACGTCGCAGACGCCAAACCCCCAGACCCAGAGCCCTGCTTGACCATCCACCCTTGCTGACCAACCTCACAGACCCTCAGAGCCCCTGCCTTGTCCTTCCATCCTTCCCTAGACTTTACTCAAAGCTCCAGAACCCCATTTGGCCCCCACCCTCAAGCACCACCTGTTTCCCCCACCTGCTCCCCTTGCTCCTATTGGGCATGAATATCCCTGGGGCCCCTGCCAGGTCCTCACCCACTCCCTCCTTCCCGCTCTGTGCCCCATCCCTACTCTGAACCCTGTATCCTCCACCTGTGCACCCTGACACCAAGGTACCTCTCAAGTGGAAGCTGTGATTGCTCATGAGCCCTCTCTCCAGCCGGAACCCCCAAACCTTTAGCGATCCTTGTTCCCTCCATCTGGCCCACCTGGTCCCTCTCTGCCCACTGTACTTCTCAGACCCCCTGCTCCTTCTCCCGAAGTCCTCTCCCACACCTCTGCCTACCTCAGATTCCCCCCACCCCGCCTGCCCCATGTGGGCTGGGCCGGGCTGGGAGGAGGGGGCCCAGACGGAGGGGCTGGACTGAGGCTCCACTGGTTGCGCTGGGGGAGGGAGCCAGGCCTCAAGCTTCCCGGGGAGATTCCGCCGGCTGGCTGTTTCCCAGTTTCTAAGCCCCATCTGGGCCGGTGAGGGGGGCGTCTGGGGAGTAGGAGGGAGTGTGAGCGTGGAGGAGTTGGGGTTGCGGCGCCTCCAAGGCCAGGGAAGATGGTGGCTGCTTGAGGGGTGGGGGGAAGTGGAAGTGGTGAGACAGCCGACATATTGCTGCCCCAGCGGGCGGGCCGAGGCGATGTGCTGACGGGTGCTGGTCTTCCCGCACCCTTTCTGGGCCCAAAGGCCAAGGACTTGGCCTCTGGGAGTGGGGGGACCTGTCAGATCGTGAGGCCCTGTGCAGGGAAAGTGGCGGACCAGCTAGATGAGGACTGGGGGCCAGCTGGAGTTGGGGGCCGTCTGAGGTGGACTTTGGCAAAGACTGGGGGCCTGGTAGTTGTCCCGGTCCAGCCTCCCACTGGGAGCAGGTGTGGTGCCTTGTGGCTGCCTGATTCGGGGGGCTTTGGGGGGAGGGGGAGGGATGCCCTTCCAGCAGCGCTGGAGGCTGGACGGTGGATGTGGGGGGGTGTGGCCCCTCAGTCTCAGAGCCGCGATGGGGTCCCCAGGCTGTGAAAAGCAGAGCTTTCCTTGCTGGGGGCCTGGCCGAGGGACAGCGTGTCTTCCATCCGAGCCCATCTGTTGACTGTCCCTGGGGGCCTGGCCTCAGGGGCACAGCCCAGAGGTTTCAAAATGGCATCCGTTCAGCCGCCGCTGCGGGTAGGAAGAGAAGGGGCGGGAAGGGGCGGCGGCCCAGCCTCCCGGGCTGTTTTGCGTTGGGCGCTTGCCTCTTCCTGTCTCCGCTGCGAGTGCGGCAGCACCAGTGAGTGGGTGTCGCCAAGGTGGAGGGCCCGTTGCTGATGCCCGCTGGGCCCGGGTAGGGTGCTTCCGGTACCGCTGTCTACTGGTGCCCACCCCGAGGCTGCTGGCCGGCCCCTTCCCAGGCCGCTGGGCTGAGATGTGCGACTGGGCCATAGGGCCGGGGTACAGAGGGCTCCTGGCCCTGTGTGTCCCAGCCTCGTTCCACTAGTCTTGCTCCTTGGAGCTCAGCTCAGGGTTTGGGCCTGGCAACCCCTCCCACACGGGGCTGGCAGCAAGCATGGGTGCAGGGTCTGGCTCAGCATTTTCTAGGCTGGGGAGTCCGTCTCAGCATTCTGCTCCTCTGGCCTTTGCTTCCTCTGTTGAATGGGCTTCCTGGGTTTGGGCCAGAGGAGTGCTGGGCCCAGGATGGGGAGAACAGGGGCCTCATGGAGGTTCCTGCTGGGGATAGTGGATGGGAGCTGAGACCCTGAAGAGGGTGTACCGCAAGGGGCTGAGACACCTACCTCTGCCTGAAATTGGGGACCCATGGCTGCCTGGGTAAGTGTCCTGGCTGGCCATTCCTCTCCCATCCAGGTACAGGGAGGTGTTGGGAGCCCAGCCGGGGCAGCTTCAGAGTGCTGGGCGCCTGTCCCACGTAGCGGGAAGAACTCTGTCCAGGCAACGGGACTCTTCGGTTGGGCAATTGCCAGCCTTCCCTTCCAGCCAGAACCACGCCTGCTGCCCCACCCGCATGCTGGCTCCTTGCCCTCCTGGGTAGCCCTGCTGGCGGCTGGGCACCGGGGGGCAGAGGCAGCTGTGGTACACACCAGTGAGAGTGTTTTTCCTGGTAGTTTGGTGGAGGGGGCAGAGCTGCTGATGCCAGCCCTACTTCAGGGACAGCCCCCACCGCCACCTAGTTCAACCTGACTGACTGACAATCCCCAGGTGGAATCTGGGGCCTTGGGCTGGGTACTTAAGAGAAAGGAGAAGCCAGAGTGTGTGTTTGGGGGATGTCTCTGATTTAGGATGGGCTTGTGTGGGCAGCCTACGGAGAAAGGAGAGACTGTCCCTCGTGGGTTCCATGAAAGCTGCAGGGTATAAATATGGCCCTTCTCCCTTGCCCCTGGGACTTTGCCTCTGCTCTGCTAGCTTGGCATGCGTTTCCCTTCTTTCCGTCTAACTCACTCCTACTTGATTGTTCTTCAAGACTCTGCTCCGGGACCACCTCCCAGGATCCTTCCTTGATAACTCCCCTTCACGGAGGCTGCCGAAACTCCTCCCCTGGCTCTTGGTGCTACTGCTTCCGCCATCAGAGCGTCATATTTGCCTGGGTGACTGCTGCCTACCTTGAGACTACAGGGGCAGGTTGTGTCCTATTCATTTCTGAGCCTTCTGGGCCAAGCGTAGAGCCCGACACCTATTGACTGCTGCTTGTCTGTTGAATGAAGGACGTGCTACGAGTCTGAACTCAGTCTTGGGGATAGGTGGGTAGATGGAGGAGTAAGATGGCAGTCACTGGACCTGACATATTGTGGGCAGGTGGCAAGGGCGCAGTGTTGGCCCAGTGACAGGGACTGTTGGGGGATAGCAGGAAGAAGTTCTTCAGACTGTTTCTTCCTCAACTCCCCACCTGCCCTGCTGGGTCCTCCAAGACAGCCCTCATTCCACCCCGTGCAGAACTCTTGCTGACGAGTCCGTAGCCTGTCACAGGGCGGAGCACGCAGTAGGGCCTCCAGCCATTCCTAGGATAGTGGTGTGGCATGCTTCCTTTCAGCTCGGGCAGTTTGGGGACTGCCACAGGCCTGCTGTCTTCACCGCTCCAGGAGAGTCTGTCTATCTCTCAAGGCTGGGATGGCCCCCCAGCCCGGGGACTCAGGCCAGAGCAATGTTGCAGGAGTTCTTGGCCTGGCCAGTGCAGGGACTGCACATACAAGGGCTCAATTAGGTTTACCAAAAGAAAAAGAAGCGAGTTTTGTGGTCTCTGTCCTGTCTGTGTGTCTAACAAATGGCCTGGCATACAGTAGGTGCCAATTAAGCATGTATGGAAAGAATGACGCTATAGAGCACATCCATGAACAGGGATAAGTAATTCTGGGCCTGTTGCTTGGCACTTGGTCTAGCCGGAGAAGGGGTAGCCTGGGATCCGCATCAGCTGGGTAATGGGAAGAGACTGAATGGAGTGTGTGAGGGGGGCAGTCCTCTGAGTGGCTTTGAAAAATGAGCAGCATTTGCTAGGGGTAGGTATGGGGCAGAGGGACCAACTCAACGAGGGCGGCTGGAAGGCCTGGCCTGGGGGAGGAGGGCTCACCTCTTTGGACTAGCTCTTGGGGTCACACAGACGTAGGTGCCAATCCCAGCTCCACCTAGTGCACTCGGTGAGAAACGCAGCGACAGGTGAAATCCTGTAGGTGTTCTGTTCCCCATCCGTAACCTGGGAACAGGGCGCCTGCCTGCAGCCACAGGTGTTGTGGGGACAGTGCCCCAAAGCCTGGAGGTGAGAAAACAAGTGAGAAAGCCCCTCCTGGCTCCTACTGAGTTGAGAGTTTGGTGGGGAGGGCTCTCCCCAGCCTACAGGCTGCCTGGCCCTGGTATGGAGGCTCTGGGGAACCCCCTCCCTTGCCCTCCGGCAGCTGCTCGCAGCAAATAAAGACACCGAGGTGCGTAGACAATTGGTGCCAGCTGGAGTGACAGACTGTCCTGGGGACCATAAGCCCAACCTCTGGGGACTGAGCGGCCTTCCTGGGGGCCTAAGGTTGGCGGTGTGGCTGCGCCCTAGGCACCAGGTGGGCTGGTACCCAGACCGGCCTCCAGCCTCCCAGTTCTCCCCACAGCCTCTGAGGTCCCGGCTGGAGCTCATTAGCACTTGAATGGGGGGCGGGGTAGCTTGGGCCTCCAGTCTCTCCTTCCCACCCCTCCCCCAGGCTGGGCGAGGCTTTGTCTTCCCGAGCAGCGGCCCTGGAGCTCCCACGCTGGGAAGTGAGCTAGGGTCCAAGCCACTTCTGACCCCCGGTGCTGTGTCCTGCCCAGTCCCACTGGGCTCAGCCCCTGCCCCTAGTGCTGGTGCAGCCAGCAGGAGGGACCTCTAGACAGGAGTGGGACTGGGTCCTTCAGGGGATACCCTGAGCCAGGAGACTGAGTGAATCGGGGTGGCTTTGCGAAGAAAGTGAGGCTGGCACTCAGCTGAGGGCATCCCGGGAGGGTGGGGGTGGAGAACCCCAGGCAGAGCAGAGCAGGTGGCAAGGAGAGAGGGAGTGAGCGGTCTCCAGAGCTGGAGGTGGAAGTCAAGCCAGCTGGGGAGCACAGGCTTCCATGCCATGCCCCGAGGCAGCACCAGGCCACCCACTGTGCTGAGTTGGAGCCTAGGCTGCCAGATGAGGGCTGGCATGGTGAGGGACCCCTGCAGGCCTGGGCGGCCTGTCGGGGGTTGGCCCTGGGCTGGCCTGAGCTGCAGGGTCACTGGGTAGCATCATTGGTGTCCTAGGCCTGCAAACAGTTGCCCAGCGAGTGACAGCAGGTACAGGTGGGGCCTGATCCCATCCCAGGGAGGTCACTAAGCCTCCAGCATTGCAGGGGCTGGCACTTGGGGTGGCTTGGGCCACAGGTGGGCACAGCAGTCTCTCTTGGTTTCTGTCTCTAAGCCACCCATTCGTTTGGCAGGAATGGGATGGAAGATGCTCTGTCCGCATAAGCTTTGTCCACTTAGGGAGCCGGGCCTCGCCCCATCACACCCCCCACAGAGGATGAGGTGGTTTGACCTGGAGCCTGAGTGCTGCCTCCCCAAAACCGCTTTGTGCTCTGGGAGGCAGCTCTGGGCAGATGGGGGCAGGGCCCAGGCCAGCATTTGTCCTGTCTTCACAATATCTTTCTTGGGACAGGAGTCGCAATCTAGAAGTACACTGAGGGGGGAGGGGTCATCAGGTTCTGACTAGGCTACAGCTCATGGGCCCAGACGAGGACAGAGGTCTAAGCCCTATGAAGGTGGCCCTGGTACCTCAGGCAGGGCTCTCAGGCAGCCAGCCCCTCTCTCAGCCGCAGGGTGGGACCCCTCCAGCCTGGAGCTCCTGTTCTTACTAAACCCCAACCCCATCCTCATCCTCACCCCAGTGCTGCTGCTTGGCGCTGTGTTCATCTTGGTGGTTTGGGAGGAATAATCTTCTTGGAATCACCAAACAGTTGCTGGGTCGGGTTGGGTCACGGTGTTGGCCTTCTGCGCACATTTCCAAGGCTCGGCAGCGAGTGCCAGGTCAGTTTGAAACAAAGCCTGAAGGTGGGATCGTCTAAAGCTTGTTGAGAAGCTTATTGAGAAGGTCTGGAGGATTCTGGGGTGCAAGGCTGCTCAGCCTCAAAATAGGCAGGGGGGGTGTCGATGGCAGCACCCACGGTGCCGTGGACGGGAGGAGGGGCAGTGAAGTCTGCATGGCAGGGCTGGGCCTCTCGGGGAAGTGGTGTCCACACCGGAGGAAAAGGAGGAAGCAGCTGGAGGAGGAGGAGCCCAAAAGAGGAAGAAGCTAGAGGGCTGCTCCTGTTCTGTGCCGGGGTGGGGGTGTGAGCCCTCTCAACTGGGGGATCTGGAAGGTGAACCCCACCTGCTCAGGCTCATCTCTATATAGCCCCGAGGGCCACTGCTGGTAGTCACTAGGTTGGCGTCATTCCAGGCAACTCTGTCCCTGTCCCACCTCAGCAGCTACTGGGCCCAGGATCTCAGAAAAGGTGGTGCGTTTGAGAAGGATTCCAGGCCCCTCCTTCGACCACAGGAAGTGGTGGCTGGGAGAGGGACCGCGGCAGGGTGGGGGGGGGCAGCTAGCAGGAAAGCCAAGGGCTGCTCTTATATTCCCGAGCGGCCATTGCCCTGCAAAGCCGGAAGGCCGGCTACAGGCCGAGATGAATGCCCGGAAATGGAGCAGCAGCCCTGGGATTAGCTCACTCTGGGTTTCCCCTGCCCGGGAGTGGACAGAGGGGCCCTTAGTCCAGCCTAAGGATTCCCCTCTGCTACTACTACCCGCTGGGCCTGGGGGTACCATCACTGGGCCTCAGTTTCCCCTCGGTGATAATAGCAGCTGTCTCTGATTGGGCTGTGAGTATTAGGTAGGACTGGACTCTTCAGGGTCTCATCATATTTAACCCTGTGAATCTGGGACTGACATTATGTCCATTTCACTGGTGGGGAAACAGGCTCGGGACTATTACGTGACTTACCCAGTATGTGGAGACACCACCGTGCGACCACATAGTGCCTGAGCACCTGTCCACAACTACCTGTGTCCGTCGGGAGTCTGTGCCCAACTGGCAAGAGTTGGTCAGTCAGGACGAGAGGCAGATGTTGTGGGTCCACGGGTTTTCTACTTATGCTTGGCGACCTGTCTCTGGGGGGCCCCAATTCCTCTTTTAGGAGATTCTTTCAATCCGCCTGCCCTGGAGGTTGGGGACCCAAGAGTCTGTTCGTGAATCTTTTTCCTGTTCAAAGCCAGAAGTCTGCTGTGTGGCCGTGGGGTGACTTTACCCCAGTGCAGCTGCCCATCTTCCCTCCCATCCCGTGTTCCGTCACAGAAGGGACTGAGGCCATAGTTCGGCCACTGAGTACTTCACTTGTCTCCTAACATTATGCTCGTTCCTCCCATAACCCCTGGGCTCAGGTGGACTGAGAGGAGGCCTGAGGAAGGGTCAGAGGCTGTCAAAGTCCAGGGTGGGGGCCCCTGAGGCTGGGAGTTGTCCAGATGAGAAGGGAAGAGCTTTCCCGCAGAGGGCTCGCACTAAGCAAAGGCTGTGGTGGGCTGCCTGCAGTGCCGTGTGGCAGCCGAATGTGTCCGCAGCGGGCTGGCGACAGCAGGGTGGGTGAGGAGGCCGTCCCTCATGCGCCTTAGCCTGTGAACCCGAGCTGTGTGGCCTTGCCTTCCCTCACGGAGGTTCCTGGGCGTTCTGCTCTGTGTTATCAGGCCAGGCCGTGGGGGCTGAGGAGCTTGAGAGAGGCTTTAGGACAGCTAACGAGGATGCTTCAAGGGCCTGCTGGGCCATGAGGCCACACACAAAGCAGAGAACTTGCATCTTCATGGCTACTCAAGACCTTGGGTCCCAGAAAGCCCACTCCCTTGCCTTCTTCACTGTGTGACCTCAGGCTGTCCTTTTCCCGCTCTGTGCCCGGCGCTGGGACGTGTGACATCATGATTCTCAGCAAGGCCTCATGGCTTGTGGGCACAGAGACAAGCTGTGTGCTTAGGCTGGATCTCGGGGCAGTTTGGGGTGAGTGTGAGGATCTGAGGGAGGCCGCTCAGGGCAGGCCTTGAGTTTACCATACTCCCTGGGGGGTACATTTCATAGATGGGAACACTGAGGCCTGAGGGCTGGGCATCTCACGGAGGGCCCACCATAGCAAACCCGAAGAGAGGTTGGTGGGGGGGACTCAGATTCTTGGAAAACAGCAAAGGCATTCCTGCAACAAAGAAGCATCCAGGAAGAGGAGGATGTCAAATGGCCTGGCTCCTTGGGTGACCTGGGCCAGGTCCAGCATCTCCTGGCTCCTGTAGAAGGTGAGACCTGTAGCCTAAGGGCCTCCTTTCCAAGCTGGCCTGCCTTACCCGGTGCCTCTGTTTCCCTCTGTCCGATGGGCAGGGCCCCACTACAGGCGACACAGCCCTGTCCCGGAAAGCCCTCTCCGCATCTGGGAGGCCCCGAGGCCGCTCCCTTACACAGAGAGCTCTGACTTGGGAGTAATAGGCCGGATCTTGGTTGCTAATGCTTCTCTGGTGGGGGCATCATGAAGGCATGGAAGCCACTGGAGGCCGCCCAAGTGGCAGAGACTGGAGAGAGGGAGTTTCCAGGTTTATTAGGGCATCTGGGGAAGGCAAGGCCACACTTGTGGGTGGGAATGTCGCAGCCCTCATCCAAGACTCAAGTCCCTGCCCCTCACAGTGCCAGACCCTTACGGAGAGCCTTGGAGGGAGTGAGGGGACCGAAGAATAGCACCTGGAGGAAGGAAGAGACGCCAGGGGCGGGGCTTGGAGGGCCTTTGTCTGGCAGACCCCTCCCCCTCCCCGTCTCTCCCTTTTCCATTGTTCCCCTGTGTGCGGGGGGTCTCCGCCGGCGGAGGGCCTCCCAGGCCTGGGAGAGGGCGTTGAGTGAGGGTCCAGGCACTTCCCCCAGCTGCCCCTAGCCTAGGCTGCTTTTCAGAAGCAAAGGCTCCCCAGCACTGCCCAGCCCCCACCTCTTCCGCCGTCTCTGGCTGCCGGGCTCCCCCTGGCGGTAGCGCGGCCTGGGACCCTGAGGCTGTAGGGGAGGGGCCAGAGCGAAGGGGCCCGGAACCACTGGCTGGGCCAGAGACGTGGCACCTTCCTGGGATGAGAGTGGGAGGTGGTGCCCAGGCAGCCTTTGGGGTAGGCTTCCCAAGGTTCACCCCCACCTTCTCCCTGTGCCCCACTAGGGCCGGCTGGGGGGTGGCCGTGGAGGCGGGCCTGGTACTGTGGGTTTGAGCTGGGCTGCAGCCCAAGTCTACCCTGTGGTCCCAGCCCTGCTGCTTATGAGAATCTCTGCCCTCGGGCCGCCACGTCAGCTGGCTGCTCTCCCTAGCCCCATGTGTTCCAGGGGAGCCCACCAGCACCGGAGCCTCTGCGCAGCGTTCCGAGCATGGAGGCAGGGAGCAGTGACTGCGGCAAGGCTCCGGGATGGGAAGGAGGCTCCAGCTATGGAGGAGTCCTGGCTGATGTGGAGGGGGAGTGACAGACTCACAGCCAGAAGCCCAGACAGGCCCAAGTGGCTCTGACTGATGCCCCACGGTCCCCAAGTCCCAGCAGGGAGCGGCGGTGCGGAGCCAGCCTGTGAGCCACTGGTCATTGCCCGCCACCGTGCCTGTGTCTGAAAGCCTCAGAAACTCTCCTTCTGATGAGATGGCCGCAGCAGGCCACTCTGCAGGTTGTGGTTACAGTGACCTATGCAGTATGGTTATTGTAGGCAGCAGGAAATGAAAGGTTTGGGGACATCTGTGATCCTCCTTAGAGTAGAAACATAGTGATAACTTTTATCTGAGTGTTCACCGTGTGCTGGGTGCTATGCGAAGCGCTTTGTGCCTAATCCTCCCCTCCCTCTTGGAGGAGAGAATGGTGGTGTCCGGTGTCACAGATGGGGTGCCAGAGCAAGGGCATGAAGGGGGTGAGGTCCTTGGAGACATCAGGAAGGATCAGGGTGGGCACCAGAGCTGTGGGAGGTCTGGACCTCCCTCTGGGAGAGGATCTGAGAGTGAGAGACAGGCCAGCTGGCCACTTGAGGCCTGACAGCCTCTGCAGAAGGGAAACTGAGGCCAGAGAGGACAACAGCAGCATGTCAGGGCCTCCCAGCAGGGCAAAGCCTTGTCCGGGACGTAGAGGGTCCAAGATTGACAGACAGCAGTGACCCGATGCTGGGGCTGGAAGTCGGTATTAGGCGACAGGACCAGAGGGCCATGTCTCTGCTGCAGCTCTCTGCTGCAGTGGCCCCGCTGGCCTGGTTCGGGCAGGTGGAGCTGTGCCGTCTCCCTTCCCCCACCCGGTGCCTCCTCCCTCGGTCGGGGCGCAGCGCTCCCAGAGTGCAAGCAGATGTGCTAATGCGGAGCAGCCGCTGTCGCCAGCATATCGTGGCAGTTACTGCCTGCCTGCTGGGGGCCCAGCAGCTGTGCCCTGGGGCAAGGGCTGCGAGGTTTCTTCTTGGTGGGAAGAGGTATGGCCCAAAGGGAACACCAAAGCCATCCTAGGGAGCCTCTGTGGGCCCCTCTGATCTCACCCAGCTGGAGAAGGGAGTGCCTGGTGGGGTCCTCTGTGGGCAGGAGACTCCTGCCACCTCCTATCGCAAGCCCCTCGGCAGCAGTCCGGGGCCAGCCAGTGAAGCCCCCTCCTCTGAGGGACAGTTGCAGGGCTGGGTGGGAGGAACTGGGTCCCCAGGATCAGCAGGGTACAAGCAAACTCTGAGCCCAGTACTAGCTTATCTGTTAGGGGAGCACTGTCAGGCCCTGATGAGATAGGGCCCCGGGGGAGGGGGGCAGAGGGGAGGAGGGAGGCTGGGACCCACAGCTCCTGGGGCACCTGGCCCTACCTGTTGCACCGTCTCATCACCTCTGCCCCTGCTCCCTGGTCTGCTTACTGTGGCTGCTCCTGGGCCATGCCTCTGCTTCTGTCCCTGTGTTCTCCGCAGTTTCCTGCCTGGCCACCAGTACCACACCCTCGTCCTGCCACTCACTCCTTCCTGCTTGAATCACAGCTGCTGGGAGGACAGAGAGAATGCCCTGAGTCCAGGGATGGGGGCTCCCTGATTTTGATTTGTCCACCTGTCGAATGGGGGTGGAGAATGTCCTCCTAACCCTCGAAATGGGACAGGAAGGGAGCCTGAGGCTCAAAGGGGATAGGAAAGTGGACCCCCAGTTGGCTGGGGCAGGAACAAGTATCCTGGCTCCGGCCTGGTCACCGAGGTACTGCCCACCTCTGTGCCTGCCGGGTCTGCTGTGCTAGGGAAATCAGATGCAAAGCAAGCGTGTGCTGTTACCCTGTCTCTGGGCAGGGCCCCGGACGCCACACCACTTTACCGAGGGAGTGGTCAAAAGGCCAGACAGGGAAACTGGTGCCTCGGGTGGACACACTCAAGAGCGGACACCTCACCAAAGTCCCCGGTGTCCTGTGGTCTGGACAGCTGCCCACTCTGAGTCTAGGTCTGCCTGGCTGGGACCGGCATGGTTGGTCTAACCCATCACTTCACGTCCTTGGCCTTGTTCCCCCACTGGGCCCCCAGTACTGGCTGAGACACCTGATTCCTGAGTCCTCCTGAATCTGCCCCAGGATGTGCTTCCTTCCTCCTGGTGGGAGCAAGTGGCAATGGGGGAAGGACAGCCAGGAGGTCACCTGGCCCCTGCGGTTCGCCTGTCCAGTGCTGCCCTCCCTGACCCTGGAGGATGGGCCTCCGTGATTGGGCATCTCTCAGCCTTCCTAGGCCCTCTCCCCATGTCTCCACTCAGCAGGTGTGGGGTGTAGGTGTGGGGAACCCTGGCTGTTCCTCTGCCGTGCACAGCCCAGTGCAGAAGCGGGAGCACTGCCATTTGACCAAGCCCGTGTCCGGGGGAATGCCCCGGGACGAGTGCTTCTAGTGCACAGGGGCTGAACTGATAGAGGGGCTCGCTGCCTCAGCACCACCCCCCAGCCTGCCCAGAGCCTGAACATTTGCCCCCCATCTCCCCCCACTAGCTCCCTATCCTGGGAAGCAGGCCTGGGACAGTCAGAAGCCCAGTGATCCCTGGCAGCTGGTGCCATTTATGAGGAGAGCCCAGACCCTTCTTCTCGGGGAGGCCACTGGGTTGTGGACCTACCCAGGCCTGCCCCTGTGAGGGCCGCAGCTGTGCCTCAGTTTCCCCGGGTAAAATGTGGATCTGGGGTGGGAGGTAGGGCAAGTGGAGGTGGGCAGGGGCCTTGGCGGGGACAAGGTGGGGGTGTTCTCCTACTGTCTGGAGGGCACAGCAGAGATTCGAAGCACCGTCTGCTCAGGAAGGCAGGGAGCGAACCCAGTGACAGGTGCAGTCGGGGCCTGAGGACAGTGTGGCCCAGCTGCAGTACAGGGCTCTCAGGGCAGCTCTAGGCCAGCAAGGTGGGCCAGGCACAGAGGGGATTATGACCGTGTGACAGCAGCCTCTCTGTGTTTCCTCATTTGCTCGGTGAGATTGCTGGGAGATGAAATTTCTTAGTTGGCGTGGTAGGCGTCCAATAGCATCTGACCCATAGAGGGCACCGTTTGTGCCTTTGCTGGTATGATTCTTGCTGACACTGTTCTTGCTGCTCACGTTAGTGTGTGTTAGCCCCTCGTCTGAGGTTGTCTTGACCTACCCTGAGGGATGTGGGAGCCAGAGTCCCCAGGTGTAGCCTCCCCACAGACCCCACCATGTACCCCGCTGAGCTGCTCAGAGGGACCGACCTGCCACGTTGATCAAGAGGGTTGGGACACATGGAAATGGGGCATGGGGCATGTGTGCCCAGCAGAGAACACTGTGTGGGCAAAGGCCTGGTGTTGGCAAGAGGCAGGGCCTGGCAGGTGCAGGTGTGACTGGCAGTGATGGGGAAGGAGCAGAGGGAACAGTCTGGGCGAGCCCTGGGAGGGAAAGCTGGCCCCACTGAGATGTGTTCTACTTGGAGTTTAGGACAGTGAAAGGAGGAGATGAGGTCCTGCCCCCACCCCGCTACCCCCCAGCCAGGGAGTTGGGGCAGCCCTCCTGGTTTTCACACTTCCCTGCAGACTCCCTGGGGAATGTGGGTTTCTGGGCTGCACCCCTCAAGGTCTGGCTTTGTGTGTCTAGGATGGGACGTGGGAATCTGCTTTTTTCTTCCTTCAAAAACAAAACAAAACAAGAACTACCCTCCCAGGGCCTCCTGCAGCACGTGAGCCGCATTTTGAGAAAAGCTGGGCAGGCCAGGCGCTATCCTGTGCGTCTCTCTGCCCATCTGAATCCTGGCCGCACAGTCTTGGGCCAGGACTACTTTTCTGAGCCTCAGCGTCCTTGTCTGTAAAATGGGAACAGAAACAGTATGTTTGTGGGACGCATATGACAGTCATGGGAAAGAGTACTAGCAAATCCCTCCGTGCTGGCCAAAGAGAATACAGAATGGGCGTCTGCCAGCCTCGGAAGCATAGTGCATCAGTCCAGGGGTGTGTGCGTGTGAGACTGCGTGTGTCGGTCATGCCGTGTGTCTCCCAAGTCCTGGGCTCCATCTGCTGAGGGTGGATTTGGGCCGTGCCTGGGAGGCAGGAGTATGACACTGTGCCCCAGCCCAGGCCCCTTGGCGGCTCAGAATGTGAGGAGAAGAGGGACTACTGCCCTGCGGGAGTGTGCGGGGCTCCTTCCTGCCAGCTGTGCCAGGCGCATGTTGCCGAGCCCGCGCGTGATAACAACAGGGAGACTCCTGAGGGCTGGCCTTGTCTCCGACTGAAGCCCCTGAGCTCAGTCGGCAGCTGGGGGGAAGCCACGGTGGGCCCCTGGTTGCTTGTCTGTGTAGCCCCGCTGAGGCTGCTCCCTGACCGCCTGTGCCCTCTGTTCCAGGTGCTGGGGAGTCAGGGAAGAGCACCATTGTCAAGCAGATGAAGTAAGTGCCGTGTGCGAGACGCAGCTGCCAAACCCTGATTTCCCGTCTTCTTCCTCTGGGTCTCTGCTGGCCCCCCCCCCCGCGCCCCCCAGTAATGGCCCAGCCATTTCCAGGACCTTGTCAGAGACAGTCGTCCATCCTCAGGTCCCAGGGGGTCGGGGGAAGTTTCCTGCTCTCTGTAGTAGGTCCTGCAGGCCCCAGCAGCCCCAGGAGGCCGTGCGTGGTCCTCGTGCCCTCTGGGCCCTAACTCCTGACCCCTGGCCGCCAGGATCATCCACGAGGACGGCTACTCAGAGGAGGAGTGCCGGCAGTACCGGGCGGTCGTCTACAGCAACACCATCCAGTCCATCATGGCCATTGTCAAAGCCATGGGCAATCTGCAGATTGACTTTGCCGACCCCTCCCGAGCGGTATGTCCTCCTCTCGACCCCCGCCTGCCTCTCTAAAGGTCTCGGCAAACCTTGCCCTGGGGAACCTGGGAATACCCAAGCCCGGGCCCCATCCTGGAGGCTTCCCTTCCTCGGCCAGGTAGGGTGGGGGTGTGCTCCTGTGACTGGCTGACCCCCCCCCCCCACCGTGCCCAGGATGACGCCCGGCAGCTGTTTGCCCTGTCCTGCACTGCCGAGGAGCAAGGCGTGCTCCCCGAGGACCTGTCTGGTGTCATCCGGAGGCTCTGGGCTGACCATGGTGTGCAGGCCTGCTTTGGCCGCTCTCGGGAGTACCAGCTCAATGACTCCGCGGCCTAGTGAGTACCCCACGGCGCTGGGCGGGGTGAGGGGGGCTCTGGACCGCAGGTGGGAGTGGAGGGCTTGAGCCTTCAGGAAGACACCACTGGTCTCTGAGACTGCGTGTGTCGGTGTGCGATGACTGTCGACCAAGGCCCTGATGATTTTTACCTTGACGTGGGGGGCTTGGTATTGAAAGCCAGGAGGAAGGACAGGCAGGGCTGCTGTCCCTCAGGGCCAATGGAGTCTAATCTGTCCTTAGACATAATAGTTCTAAAGGACATTTGCTGCCACCTGTGCCAGGCCCTGGGCAAAGCTTGAGGGACCCAGGGATGAGTGGAGCAGCCTCCCACGCCAAGCAGTGACTACCTGCGGTGTCAGTGTCATGGTGGGAGTGGGGGCAGGTCCGGAGGAGGGACCGCCTCAGCCAAGTTCTGAGCAAGAGATGGGCCGGGGAGGAATAGGACAGGTTCACAGGCGGGGGCACAGCATGTAACAGGGTCCTGGAGGGAGCAGTGCTGGCTACAGAGGATGTTCAGACTGGCTGGAGAAGAAGACAAGGGGAAGAGACTGGGAGGGGCCAGGTCTGTGTGCAGGTTAGAACCCAAGACGCGGCTGGGGGATCGAGGGGGTTCCAGGAATTGTCCAGAGGCCCAGCCCACTGGGTCATGCTCTGAACTCCTTCCCTGAGCTGCCTACCACGTGCCAGGCCTGGTGCAGAGGGCTGAGCACCCATGGAGAACAGGACAGGTTGGTGGACAGTGCTGATGGCTGTGCGGCTGTGGGGAATGTGCACAGCCTTTTTGGACAAGGCCACCCAAAGAGGCAGCTGTCCCTGTGCTCATACCTGGCCCCTCCCACCTCTGCTTAAGCCAGCCCCCCTGCCGCACCTTTCCCTCCCGCTGCCCATCCAGTCCTGAGCCTGCCCAGAGAGGGGCTGGACCAGGGCGAGGGTGGTTGGGAGGCGGGCCCTGCCTGGCCCTGAGCCCTGAGCCCTGAGCCCTGCCCCAATCACATGGACTGACTCCCTCTCCTAGCAGTGGCCTGAATGCCCTTGTGAGTGCCCCCCACAGGAGCTGCAGAATCACAGTGGGGACCTTGGGACCTCAGTGCGCCCCCACCCCCCAGAGTCACAGAGGCTCAGCGCCAGCAGAGCTTACAGGTCCTAGAGGCAGGCAGGGCTGGGCCCTCCCAACCGCTACCACCTCAGTGGTATGGTTTACCACCCAGAATGTCCAGAACGTTCAAGGAGGTGGGGATCAGGCCATCTTCCAGGCCAACCCCCCCCCTCCATCATCATGCCGTTCCCCATTCCCCAGACATTGAGCATCTGCTGGTCTGGGTGTGGGGATTAGGCAGCGACACAGGTCCTGCTCTCCCAGGCAGGTTTAGGCCATGACAAGTTCACCCCGAGTGAGGGAGTGGATTGGAACACTACAGGGAACAGGAGGACCCCACCCCCTCTTCACAGCAGGCCTTCAAGGCTGCTGGCGGCCAGTGGGTCCCTGTGGTGAGTCCTGCTGGGGAGAAGGGAGAGGCTGGTGTGGAACCCACCAGGAGGCCTCTAGGCGGGAGCTTCTCAGTTGGCGACAGGGTGCAGTAAGCAGGTCACAGCACATGCGTCATGGGCCCTCGTGGTCCTTCCTGTTTTTCTGTTCTGTCCCTGTGTCTCTGAGGTCATTTCCCGCTGGCCCCAGCAGGCCTGGGCCAGGAGTGAGACCTCGGCACTGGGCAGCGGCTCGGAGGGCCCAGTCCCCAGGGCGCAGCAAGGATATTGAGGCAGACGGCAGAGTCAGTCCGCGGGCCTGGCAGGGGCAGTGTTGATACTAATCAAGGGAGCTGGTAATGAGGAGCCCCTGGGACTCCTGCCAAACAGGTGTCTGTGCCCTCCCCCCGAGGAGCCCAAATTTTATTAGGCACTGGGCAAAGAGCCCACTGAGCCTGGCAGGCCCCGACCTGTCCGGCCCCACATCGAGGGGCATGCCGGGCCGCTCCGCAGTGGGTGCCGTGATTGTGTCAGTTAGCATCCCGTATCCCTCCCTGAAGGACTCATTTGCCCCCTCCCACCCTCCTCAGTTTGCAGCTCCACCAGCCTGGATCCTGTCCGAGGCAGGCCTGGCTCAGACCTGGGTGCTGGGGCTTGGCTGGCCAGGCCCAGAGCTGCACCTCCTCCAGCCTGTTCCCCAGGCAGGAGGCGAGGGATGCTGGTCCAGTTTTTCCTCATCTGAGCAATGACTGTAGTGAAGGCAAGGGTTGAAGAAGCAAGGGCTCTTCTGAGAAATGAGGGGAGGAGAGGGATGGGGGGCCTGGGTCAGCTGGCCCAGGGTCCAGGTAAAGAGGCCTCAGGCCGGCCCCCACTGACGCACCTGCCCCCGCCTCTAGCTACCTGAATGACCTGGAGCGCATCGCACAGAGTGACTACATCCCCACACAGCAGGACGTGCTACGGACCCGTGTGAAGACCACGGGCATCGTGGAGACGCACTTCACCTTCAAGGACCTACACTTCAAGTGAGCCGGCGTGTGGGCGGGGTGGAAGGGCAGGACTTGCAAGTCTTTGGGGCGACAGATGGGGGGCAGGGACCCTCACTCCAAGGCCCACTGGTGGCGATGCTGGGCAGGAGGGGCCGTTGCAGGAGTTCCGAGCCCCGCTCTGGGGCTTCTCGAGGCTGCGTGGTTGCCAGTGGCTCACCTGCCCTGCTGCCCAGAACCAGGCCTAAGGCACACGGGTGTGGGGGTTTCCGTGAAGACAGCTGCCCCCCTCTGAGCAGGCGTCTGTCCTCAGCCAACCTGGGAAACGGGGACCCTCTCTGGGAACTGCCTTTCCTGGAGCTAAGGCGACCCCGTGTCTGCAGGATGTTTGATGTGGGTGGTCAGCGGTCTGAGCGGAAGAAGTGGATCCACTGCTTCGAGGGTGTCACAGCCATCATCTTCTGCGTGGCCTTGAGCGCCTATGACCTGGTGCTAGCTGAGGACGAGGAGATGGTGAGAGGCCGAGAGGCCGCTGGGGAGGTGTGGGGGCGGGGGGCAGGGGCAGGCGCTGACCGCGCTGTCCTGCCCCCAGAACCGCATGCATGAGAGCATGAAGCTGTTTGACAGTATCTGCAACAACAAGTGGTTCACAGACACGTCCATCATCCTCTTCCTCAACAAGAAGGACCTGTTTGAGGAGAAGATCACACACAGCCCCCTGACCATCTGCTTCCCTGAGTACACAGGTGTGGGGACTGGGCCTCTGGGGAGGAGCTGGTGGTGACCGAGTGGTACACAGGCGCCCCCCGCTGGACAGAAGGGGAACTGCAGGACACTCATGCAGGAGCTGGTGCCTCACTTAGGCTGACGGACTTGTGCCTGCACACAGGGCACGTGCCCCTTACATGTGCACAGTCAGGAGTCCCTCTGTATACACTCAGGCACGCATGTACACGCACATCGTCACCCTTTGCACATGGGTGCATATGTTACGTGCTTGTCTGTCCACGTGCACAGAACCTTGTTCGTGCCTGTCGTGAGGGTGGCACGGATCCTCACCATCTTGTGTCCCGCAGGGGCCAACAAGTACGACGAGGCGGCCAGCTACATCCAGAGCAAGTTTGAGGACCTGAACAAGCGCAAGGATACCAAGGAGATCTACACGCACTTCACATGCGCCACCGACACCAAGAACGTGCAGTTCGTGTTTGATGCCGTCACCGACGTCATCATCAAGAACAACCTGAAGGACTGCGGCCTCTTCTGAGGGGCGGCGGGGCCTGGCAGGACGGTGAGCTGTGGGTGGAACAGAACGGAGCCATCGAGCCCAGAGAAGGGGCTGGTGGGGGCCAGGGAGGGCCAGAGTGGGGGTGGGAAGCCTGGGAGCACAGGGGGGTAGGTCAGCGGGACGACGGAATGAGGGGCACCAGCGTGCAGATAGGCCTGGCAGTGGTCCAGACAGCAGAAGCCCCCGGCAGTGCACCTGGGGAGAACGGAAGGGCTGTCCTGAACTCCCTTGGAGAAAGCTCACGTCCTCACCGCCACCCCCGCCCCCACCCCAAGCCACTGGCCTGGCCTGAAGGAGGCTGGCTGACAGAGGGCCCAGTCACCTGACACTCAGTGTGACTGGCTGTGTGCTCAGCCCTACAGTTTTTCCCTCAGGCCTGTCTGAGGGTCCTGGGCTGATGCTGGCCCCAGCGGCCCTGGGGGAGATGGGGAAGATTCCGCCAATGCTATAGACTATAGACTCCCCTCCCTCACATAACCCAGCCACAGACACTGGCTCCTGGGCGGCCACTGTGTCCCTGGTAACAGGTGGATGAGAAAAAGGAGAGTGTCATTGTCTAGGGAGGTGGGAGGAGAGGCACACCCTGGTTATCCCCCAACCCATGCCCTGACTGTCCCCCACCTCCAGGGCCACCGCCGACTCTGCTCCCCCCAGCTCCTGAGGAAGATGGGGGCAAGAGGACCACGCTCCCTGCCTGCCCTCCTCCCCCCCGGCTGCTTTTCCCCTTTCCTCTCTCTGTTCTTGGCTCCCCTGTCCCCTCCCTCAGTTCCAGAGACTCGGGGGAGGGGGGAGGAACTGCCACAGGCCTCCCGGTTTGAAGCCAGCCCTTGTCCGAGGTGCCGGAAATGGCCGCAGTACCCCCTTCCCGGGCATCTGTTCTGGTTTTAACCATTGTCTTATTCTGTGATGGGGGAGGGGAGCACATGCTGAGTCTCCCAAGGCCTGTGTCTGGAGGGGCACTCGCTTCTCCAGCCTGGGACCCCTGGCTTCGCTCAACGGCAGCCCCTGACCCAGCCCAAGTCCAGATGTTTACAGGGAGCCTCCTGCCCATCCCACCCCTCCAGCCGCTTGGAGGCCCCAAAGGAAAAAGCACAAGAAGCGTGAGACGCCACCATTCCTGGAGACTACAGTCCACCTGCTCATTCTGGTAGCTTTTTAAAAAAATGAAAGTAAAGGAAAAAAAAAAAGACAAAACTGCAAACCTAGAAAACTTTTTAGAGAAAAACTATTTAAAACTGTCAGATCCTGACCAGCGCCCGCCTAGCCCCCTTCAGGTGATTCCGTGCCTTGAGTGTGTCTGCGTGTTTACACCCATCCCTCCGCTGGCTGCCCCCCCCCCCCCGCCATGGGCGGCACTCCTGCCCTGCCCTCCACAGAATTGGGTTCCAAGGGCTTTTCCAGACAACTGCCAACGTCACTGAGGGCCCCGTCGGAGTGGGCGTCGGAGTGGGCCCTGGCTCCATTAACCTAAATGTAGCTCTTTAGCGCTAACCTCGGAACCGCAGCTGCCTGCTGAGGGCCACGCCCCTCCTGCCCTTGTCCCAGGCCCGGGTCCTTCAGCGTGGAACACTTCCTTGCTTTTTTCACATGTTTTATGGAATTGTTCACCTGGTTTGAAATAATAAAACGTAGAAAGAAAAAATACCAAGTACTGCTCGGTCCTCTTCTGTCCTGGGGCCAGAGACCCCCAGACTAAGCTGTGCCAAGGGGATAGTGACCCGAACCGGCATCCTCATTTGCGGCAGGGCCCTGGCTGCTCTGCTCGCCACGTCCTCCTCAGGTCCACTGCTCGGCACCTCAGTTTTCCCACTTACTGGGGCCGGGACGCGCCGCCCTGTCCTCCCGGCAGCCTTGGCGGTGTGGCCGTCTTTAAGCCTCGCTGCGGCAACCGGGCAGATTGCTCCAGGGGCTGTTGCTCGAAGGGGTTCTTCTCTACTGGGAGCGGGAGAGGTGTCCAGTGAGTAGTGCAGGAGGAGAACGTGACTTCTGACCTCCCGCGCCCAAGGCTCAGAGCCGGGGAGTTGCGGAGCCCCTCGTCCACCCTCCCTTCTCCCAGTCTGAGGTGTTGCTCAGATCCCTGCGCAGGACTGGGCTTCTTGGGGTTGACGGGACAAAGTTGGGGACAGTAGGGGCCTGAGGCATGTTCAGAAGGGTCTCTGCCCCAGAGGTCCCCCTCCAAACCAGGAGGGACAGGCAGGTGGCTATAATTCAGTGTGTACCGTAGCCATAGGCCAAGTGGTCCTGAAAGGCGGCAGGGCTCTGGGTGCACTGGGACGAGGCCCCTATACGGGAAGTGCACGCACGTCGCTGGAGAAGACAACGGCAGATGACAAGGCGGCAGATGACAAGGCGGCGCGGGGCGGGGGGGGGGGGGGCGCGGGTGCCTGTGGGATGAGCCCTGAGCGCCGGGCAAGGCGCCTGGATTTTGTCCCGGGGCCAGCGGCTGGCGGGGACAGCAGGCAGCTGAGCCTACGGAAAAGGCTCGGCTGGGCGGGGCTCGGAGGGGGCGAGCTCCCCCCGCCGCCTTCAGCCGCCAGGGGGCGCCGCAGTCCGTGCCCGGCCCCGCCGGGCTGGTCACGGACGCTGACGTCAGCGGGTCCTGCGGAGGCCGCGGGGCACAAAGGCAGCTTTGTGGGGCAGCGACTGCTTCGCGCCCGCGGCGGGACAAAGCGGCCTGGGTCGGGGTCGGCGCCGCGGAGGCGGGGAAGGCGGAGGGTAGGAGGGTGGGGGCCGGGCACCCGGGACCCCGCCTACGTACACCTGCCAGTCCCCGCGCCGCCTCAGGGCCCCGAGTATTTGGCAAGAGATGAGAGGCCGTGGCCGCCCGATCGGAAGGAGATCGACGCCCCCCAGCCTCCGTTGCCGCCGGAGTACCTGGGGCCTTTCCTGCTACCGCTGCCTCCGAGACTGAGGGCTGAGGGCAGGCTGACAAGGAGAACAGGATCCCGCGCGCAACCCAGGATCCCTGCCTTCCTTCCTTCGTCGGCCAGGCCTGGACCCTGCCGAGGCCCAGATACGCGGGCGGGCGGGGCGGGAGCTCCGGGGGCCGTGAAGCCCGCCCCGCAGGAAGCCGTGCCGGAGATGGTTACTTCCTTCCCTCCTGAGGGGAACCCCGCACAGAGGGACCATTGAGGGGCCGGTGTTGTCTGCCAGACGCACCCAGTGCCTCTCTCCCTGGGTGGGCCCTGCAGGATTCTGGCCAGGATCCCCTTGCACCCAGTTTGCAGCGGGTCTGGGTGGGGTCCTGGCAAGCAAGGCTTCCCTGGGTGCAGACAGCTCGGCCCCCACCTGCCTTCAGCCTTCCTACCCCTGCTCTGATTCGGAGGGCATAAGGCCCCATTGTCCTAGCACTGGCGGGGGCGGCCTTTCAATTCTTCCTTGT
The DNA here is from genome assembly GCF_024610735.1 of Ursus americanus. Classification (NCBI taxonomy): domain Eukaryota; kingdom Metazoa; phylum Chordata; class Mammalia; order Carnivora; family Ursidae; genus Ursus; species Ursus americanus. The sequence goes on along the minus strand of NC_142140.1, from coordinate 38,524,572 downwards.
CTTTGGCAGTTGGGAAATTCCCAGCCTTGGGGGGCAGCTGGGAATGGCGGGGGTTGGGAGGTGGTGGCATCCCAGGTGTCCTGCACCCCAAAGGAAGGGACTCCATGCGGTTGATTCCTGGGGATCCCCTACTGCCTGGAGCTTTCCAGGGCCCTCCCTCATCCCTGGGAGCAGCAGAGTGAGGGCAGCCCGAAATTCAGTGCTCCCTGGCCCTGTGTACCCTGGAGCGCTCCCAGCTTAAGAAGGCCCATCTTTCTGGCCCCACCCATGGGCAGCTGCAGCTCTGAGGCCTGGGACCTTTAGACCGGCAGAGCTAGGGAAAGGACCCAGGCTCCTGCTTCCAGACTAAGCATGTGGGTCCCAGTGTGAAGTGGGCTGTCGCCAGCTGGTGGGGACCTCCATGAGGCTGACCCACCTCTCAGAGGGCCCAGCCCACCCCAAATAGTTGCTCAGGCTACTGATGTGGTGGCAGCCTTGGTATTTTGAACCCACATCTGCAGGGCGGGGAAACAGCTGGGAAGAGAGACAAGCTCTGAGAGCCAGAGGGCTTAGGAGGGCAGGATCTAGGGAGACCCTGTGGAGAGCAGCCAGGTGGGCAGTCACTCCCCAGCTCAGGGCCCACCCCGGCCCGGCCCGGCCCCACAACAGGTGGGTGGAGGCCAAGATTCAAGGTGCAGAATGGGGAGGGTCCCCATGAGATCTGGGACCTCTGAGGCTGCAGGTGCTGCCAAGGCCTGGAAGAACACCTCACCATGTTCCTGGGCAGTCCCATGGTTCCTTCTGATGTCAGGAAAACCTCCTACTCCCCACCCACCCAGAGAGCCCCAAATCATCCTGCCAAGACCCATCCCAGACCCAGAATGCCAGGCCAGCCGGGACACTGGAGAACACAAGCCCTGACTCTAGCCCCCTGGCCTGTGGCATGGCCAGCCAAGTCCTAGCTGCCCTGGGAGTCAGGGAGAGGGCAGGGGCAGGATTGTAGCTTCTCTTGGCTGACTTCTGGGTTCAGGCTCACTCCCATACAACTGAGCCCAATCTTCGCGTCTATTGCCCTGAAAAGAGATCCTGGGGGCCCACATCCCTGCCATGGGGCTACACATTTCCCTAACGCCTCCTGGACACCCAGAGGGAAAGCCAGCCCCCATCACACATCCAAGGAGGGCATCAGGCCAGGTGGGGTATGTGTGCAGCTATGTGACAGCGAGTGTGTCCATACCCGCCATCCACTCAGCTCCTCGGTTAGTAGGCGATGGGCATCAGGGTCCAAACAGGCAGGGGACAACACCATGGATCACTTTCTTCTCCCTGTCTTGGTTTCTCCCCTTGCATGAAATAAGCCCCACAGGTGATCTTATTTAGTAGAAAAATCAGTTTGATAGCCCTTCCCATTGACTCTGCTTTCCAACCTCATTGTGGGTGGAGAGAGTCAAGGCTTGAGGGGCTGGTGCAGGGTCAAGGAGGGACTTGAGGTGTCCGTTGTCCATCAGTCTCCCATCCCCCCCCCACCCCCGCCCCCTGAGACTCAGCAGGCCCAGGAGGATGGAAGGGATTCCTGCAGGCGTTCTCTCTTCTCCCTCCCTGTTCCGGTCCTCTGCTGGGTCCCGGAGGACCCCAGTGAGGATAGACACTGGGGGACCCAGAGCCCTGCAGAGAGGCTTGAACCTGGGTGTTCTAGGCATCTGGGGTTTCACGGAGGAAGAGGCACTGGGAGAGGTGGGTACTGAATGGTGAAGAAGAGAGCCTACCAGGCGGCAAAGGGGAAGGCCTAAAGGGTGGAGGACACAGCCCAAAGCGAAGTCCTGGCAAAGAAAGAGCTGCTGCCTCCCTTAAACTGGGTGCCCAGAGCACTGGCAGGGCTGGCTAAGGCTGAGCTTGGGAAGGCCCCCCCCCCAGCTCCAGCGAGCTGTCTGAGGTGGGGGGGGGACTGCAGAGGGGAGGCATTGGGAGGAGAAAGACCACAGGGGCATAGCCTGGGGTTAGGGTGAAGGGGGTCAGCCGGCACTGCTGGGGGGAGGAGGCGGGGCCTCCTAACCAACCGGGCCGAAAGGTCTCCCTGAGATCAGGCCTCCCGGAGAAGGGATGGGCGCTTGGGCCCTGCCAGGGCTAGGTTGGAGACTTGAAGACTGAGGAGTCCCCTGGGGTGGGGGAGGGACGGAGGTCCAGGTGGAGGCTGGAGGCCGTAATTGTGCTGGGGGCTGTGGCGGGGGTGGGGGTGGGGGGGACAGAAGAGCCAAGCCCCAGGAGCCCTGGTGAAGCTAGGCTGAAAGAGGCAGTGTGAAGGGTCCGCCTGGAGGCCCAGGATGCCCAGTGGGGAGGAGGCGCCAAGAGCGGACACCTGTGCTCCCCCACCCTGCACCCAGCTGTGACCGCAGGGCAGTTGAGGAGAGATCTGAGAGGTTCAGTGTCTCCCTAGGGACACACAGCTGGTGAGCAGCAGTCACGATTCCACCCTGCCCCTCCCAGCCTACTAAGGGGGTTGATCCCTGGGGCAGGTTCGCCCCCCACCCCAGCATCCAGAGGCCCCCAACCTGCACTCCGGGGCAGCTGTCCCCAAGCCGATTAAGAGAAGGTCGCATTTATGTTAATATATGTTAATAAGTATGGAGTGCTACCCCAGTCTCCTTTGGCTGCATTCCTGGCACCCCCTCTCACACTACCCTCGGCTGTGGAGGAGGGGAGAGGGAAGCCCCACCCCACCCCCGCCCTATCCACCCCCCCATCCACCCTCCCCCACCCCCGCACCGCCCCTGCTGGGCAATGAAGAAAACAGGAGCGAGAGGAGAGCTGTGATGTGGCTGGTGGGGGGGGCTCCCCCATCCCAGAGGGGCTGACCTCAGCCCAGGAGGAATGTGCAGGAGGCGGAGGGCTGGGGCGGAGCGCGTGGGGGCAGGGCCACAGCCAGAGGCCCAGGGTTCCTGGCGGCCCCTCCCTCGGCCCCTCCACCTCAGCACTGACATGGCCCTCAGAAGGGAAAGGAAACAGGCAAGGAAGGGAAGAGCTGATCTTTCCAAAAAGGTGGGCCAGGGGTCCCCCCCGGGAGCGTGGATTCCAGACTGGGGGCGAGTGGGGGAAGGGCCCGAACACCATTTCCCAGATCTCCCCCCGCCCCCGCCCCGGGTGGGTAGTAGATTGTTACGGAAGTCAGGCCTCAAGTCAGGATTCCCCGGGCCCATTCCTGCCCCCCAGCCCACGCCCACCCAAAGCCTAAGTCCTCAGGGTAGCAAGTCCTAGTACCCACGTGGCCAGAACTAGGAAAGGTTGTGATGTTGGAGCCACCAGTCTTGATTGCTAAAGCAGGTGTGAGTGGGGAGCCAAGCCTGAGCCAGGGCAGGCTGGGCACTGGGGAGGGTTGACACTAGCCTTCCTCAGATGCATGTCCTACCCCAGCCACACCACCCAGGGTCCAGGCACAGGGCAGGCCTGGCTGGTGATGAGGGGTCAGGAGGCAGGTGTAGGATTTGACACAACAATTCAGTTATCTCCAGAAGGGAAAACCAAGGCCTTGGAAGGCTGTGGCACTGACAGGCAGCATCGGGGCAAGATCCAGGGAGGCCTTTGCCTGTGGATACCCTGGCAAAGAGTAGAGGCCAGGAGCCTGAGGTGGCCTTTTGGGCAGGGGTGCAGGCAGGAGTAGGGACCCCAGCTGCCTTCCTGGGTTTGCTCCATTCTGTCAAGACTCAAGCTCAGGCTGCCTGATTCCAGAACCCTAGAGACTCCCAAAGTGCAGTGTAACCCACAGCCAATGACGCTGCTCCTGGAGGGCTGCCTCCATGAGGTCCCCACCCAGGGTCTGGCATACACTCGGACCTGTGGCTGAGGAGCAGAGAGACCTTGTGGGGACAGGGACAACTTGGGCTCCCACCCCTGCAGATCTTGCTTCCTGCCCCAGGGAAGAGGACTCATCTAGGGCAAGGAAAGCGACACACAGGGCTCAGGTGGGCAAGGGACAGCCCCAAGATGCTGGAAAGATGGGGGGGGTGTCCTAGTCCGGCTTTTCAGTATGGAGGCGGGGCTGGGAGGGAGTGAAACAGAGACGGGGACCCTGAGCCCGAAGAACTGAAAGCAGTGGGGGCAGGTAGGGGGCATCGTGGGGGTGGGTGGGGACCTCAAATGCACTTGCTGATCTTGGCTGCTAGGGTGGAAATTGTAAACAGCCGAAGAATTTTGTTTGCTTGTGTGGGGCCAGGGGAAGCTGCCCAGCTCCAAGGCAGAAGCTGGGAGGAGAACGAGGCTGCATCGCTCAACTCCGAGAGCTCAGGCTGGGGCGCATCCCTCCACTCCCCCTCCCGAAGGCCCCTGGTCCTCCCCTGCCCCCTCCCTTCCTCTGCCAGCCAGTCCGGCAGGCTGATCCAGGAACACTAGGGTCCTGAGACTCAGGAAAGCAGGGCACAGCCCCACCCTGGCTGGGCACAGACCCTGCTGCTCCGGGAGTGCTGAGGGGACAGGGCCCACGGCCCTCGAAGCCCACAGCCTCCCTCACTGACCACTGAGGAGCTGCTGATCAGCCTTGGGGAGGCTGCAGGAGAATGCCTTTTGGGGGGATTGATGGGTGAAAGCCCAACCTCAAGCCCTGTCACGTTCGCCCTGTAGACCCGAGGGCCCCATTCAGCCATGGTCAACATTCGGCCCTTCCAGAGTAGACCCCTAGCAGAACGAATAGGGTCAGGGTCGTCCGTCCACCAGACTCAGCTTCAGGCCAAGACCCCAGACCCTTCCCAGCGGAGGCCCCAAGGCCCTGTCCTGAGTCCTGGAGGTCACACAGAATGCCCCTCACCTCCCAGCAGAGATGTGGGACCGCCTATCAGGAGGGGGTCTCTGGATGGACCTATACCCTGCGGCGCGCAAGGGAAACATGTGGGCCTCTGGCATCTGCTGACTGCCCTGCCTGGCCCTCTCCAGCCCTCCTCTCCCGCCCCAACTGCTGCCATCGCAGCCCCTGCCAGCCAGGTGGCCGAAGCACTCAGCGGCCCAAGTGGTGAGGAAGGGCTGCGGCAGCGGGGCGGGGCGGGGGGGGGGCATCAGACCTCCAGCTGAGAGCCTCTTCCCCGGCCCTGCAACCCTCCCCTGCCAGCTGAGGCCCTCACTACCTGCCTCCAGCTCTCCAGCTGTGTAGGGACAGGTGAGGAACAGCCCCCTGGACCTGCGGGTCCTTCTGCCCGCTTCACAGAGCCGTCAGGGGCTGGGGGGGCGGGGGGGGCTAGGGCTTCTTCCTCCTTCGCCTTGACTGGCAGTCCTGCTTCTGGACCGGACTGCTGTTGGGCCCGCCCTATTGCCCTGAGGCCTGACAGGGGAGGGGTCGCCCCTCCCTTGTGCCCGCTCCACTCTGGCCCGGCCACCAACTCCGCTGGCCCGGGCTGCCTGCCTGGTCACCCGATCCGCCCCGTAAACTTGACGGCGCGTGGGGCGGCGGCCGGCTTGGTGGAGGCGGGGGCTGCTCCTTAAAGGAGCCGTCAGAGGGTGCCCTGCGGTCCCCAGGCTTCTCCCCTTCTCCGGGGCTAGCCGGCGCTGGGGTGGAGAGGCGCTGCCGCCGGAGTTCTGGTGGAGTGTGGGAAGGCAGCCAGTGTTTTGTGGCATCGCAGACCTCACGGGCTCAGAAGAGGCAGTGGCAAGTGTCAGTGGAGGGACGGCGGGAGGTGGGAGTCCTAGTCTGGGACGGGTCTGGGAGCTGCGGAACTGGGCAGGGGCTTGGGGGGAGCGATCTGGAACGTGCCTTGGCAGTTGTGCCCCTTGCTCGAGGGCGCCCCAGGGCCTTGCCCCATGCCAGGGCTCCCGTGCCCAGCACCTGCCCAGCCAGCTGCGGGAATGACGTTGTGCACTGCAGCCAGAGCCTGGCCCCACGGAAGGGCTCCAGGGGAAGGGCTGTGGCGCAGAGGTGGAGGGGCTCAAAGATGGGGAAACCTGAGGGCGAAGGCAGGGGAGGGAGAGGCGCCAAGGCGGCGGAAGCTCAGAGAGGGGTGGGCAGCTCACCTGAAGTGGGGGTGAGAGGCTGCCTGAGACCCTTGGCTCTCCCCCGACTTGATTCCTCTTGGGTCTGAAGTCGGAGCTCACAGAATTTCTGCATAACCAGCCCCTTCCAGGCTCGGGTGGGAAGAGAGAGGTCAAGCTGAAGCTGGGGCTGCTCGGCTTCCCTGGGGGTGCAGGCCCTGGGGCTCCCAGATAGACCTCTTCTTCTGAGGAGCGGCTTCCAGGCGAGTCTCAGAGTTGAAGGCAGTGATTGTTGCTGCAGTTGTGTTTGCTCACCTGCGTGTCCAGAGAGACACGCATACACTGGTGGGTGCACGCACGTTCACACATGCACTCGTGGAGACACACATGTACACACGTATGCAACGTGCATGCGTATGCCATGTGCCTACACGTGTAATACACTCATGCCACACGCTGTCACAGACATGGACACGTCTGTCTGCATACACCACACACACACACACACACACACACACACACACACACACACACGATGCAGATACACAGAGGGACCCTCAGAAACGCAAGCTCACAGGCGCCCACACCATTGGCTCCAGCTCCAGCCCCAAAGGTGCCTCTGTTCCCCTGTAGGCCCCTGGTGCTCAGCCACCTCCAGAGCCTGACCCCCTCCTGGTGCCCTCGCGCCCATGACTGGCTTGTTTTGCTCAGTGCACTTGGCGCCCTCTGAAATCACTGCACTGATCTGAGTCCTTGTTGGCATTCTGCCCCCTCCTGCATGGGGACCTTGTCTGTGTCCCCCAGTGTCCCAGGCTGGCATGAAGCAGGCACACAGAGTTTGTGAATTAATGCCTGTGAGTGTGATTACGGAGAGGGGGGGTTCCTGCGGAGGGTGACGTGGTGGGGCGGGCGCCTGCCAGTGTGGGGGTGACCCCGAGGGTGTGCCCAGCGTGGGTGTGTCTGTGATTGTGGCCAGGCAGGGCACACTCTGAGGGAGGGGAGAGCTCGGAAGTGGAATGCGACCCCCCAGCCTCTCTCCCCTAGGGGCTGTAATCTGATCCCTGGGGACTCCCCCCCCCCCCCCAGCCTCCCGCCCTCGTCCTTGCTGCAGCTCCTTCTCTTCCAGATCCTGGGGCAGAGTCCAGGGAGGCTCAAGGCTCCTCCACAAGCGCCCGCTGAACCCTGAGCACCCTGAGCCGCCAGGATGGGGCGGGCCGGGGCCGCCGCCATGATCCCGGGTCTGGCCCTGCTCTGGGCAGCAGTGCTGGGGGAGGCTAGCCCCAGCCCCCCACGCCTTCGGCTCTCCTTCCAAGGTAGGTGCACCTGGCAGGCGGGAGGGCTCGGCTCAGGGTGGGCAGGAGAGGGGCCTAGTGTGGGTAGGGGGCACCGCGTTTGCTGTTGCCCTGTGCCACGGGCCCAGGTTTGACTGGGGGCACTCTCAGGCCATCTCCAGTTAACCCTGTCCTGGCCTCAGCTCCCAAACTTCCCTCGCACATTCTCCTCTTGCTTTCCCAGGAAGACCCCTTCCGTTCCCATGGCAACAGATCCTGCCTGTGTCCCATCCACGAACCACCCTCAGGGAAGCTGAGGTGTGGGGGCCACTGGAGCCCCCTTCCCACACCCCCTGCACAGGAGGGCGGTCACTGGTCCCTAGGCAGTGAGCACGGGCTGGGGGCAGGGTGGCAGAGAACCCTCAGCCCGATTTTGGGGTTGGGGTTCTGGCTTTCCCGACATGCTCAGCCCCCCCCCCACACCCTGGCCTCCCAGCGCGCCCGCCTGCAGACACTGCTTGTCCAAGCATGCCCAAGGAGTTCAACCCGCTTTCCCCTTGGGGTGCTGCACTGCCCACCACGGAAGCTTCACACATGGGTGGGCCTTTCTTCACGAGTGTAAATTCACACACGTGTAAACTCACATGTGTGGGGGCCAGGGCACGTGTACAACCATGACATGTGAGAGAGACAGACAGGGTCTGGGGGAAGCTTCCAGCATCGCTGGCCAATCTTCAGTGGTGTCCCTACCCTGCAGAGCTCCAGGCCCGGCACGGTCTCAGGAGCTTCAGGCTGGACAGGACCTGCTGTTACGACGCTTTGCTGGTGGATGAGGAAAGAGGACGCCTGTTTGTGGGCGCTGAGAACCATGTGGCCTCCCTCAGCCTGGACAACATCAGCAAGCGGGCCAAGAAGGTGCCAGGGACTCCCAGCCTCCGTGCTTCCCAGGGAAAGAGCCCCAGGACCCCACTCCAGACTGCTTAGAGAGACCCAGGGAGACGGGCCCCCTGAGCGGACACCCTCTGCACAGAGACCATGCAAAGGCCCTGACCTGTGTCCCCTTCCCCCGACCTCCTTGCAGCTGGCCTGGCCGGCCCCCGTGGAATGGCGAGAGGAGTGCAACTGGGCGGGGAAGGACATTGGTGTGAGTGCTGGCTGCCCGGGGTGGGAGTGGGGAGGCCAGCCCCTCGCTTTACAGACAGACAGCAGCGCTAAGCCAGAGGCCTGCCTGTTCTGGCTGGGATGGGGGCGGGGGGTCGAGGTGGCTGAAGCTTGGAGGTAGTGACTCAGGGTGGAGGCTCATGGGATTCTTCTTGGGGGCCTCTGAGTCATAGGGGGCAATACAGGCCTATGCTTTTCCACGCACCCCTTCTGGTGACAGGTGGGCTGGGCTGGTCACCAAGGGCACGCAGGTCGCCTCAGCCCATGTTGGTGCTTGCCTGGACTGATGCAGAAGAGAGGAGGGGGTGAGGTGCCACTGGTGAGCTGGGACCCCTTAAAGCTGCCTCCCTGGGGGAGGCCTCATTGTCCCTGCCCCTGCCCGCCCACTAGACTGAGTGCATGAACTTCGTGAAGTTGCTGCACGCCTACAACCGCACGCACCTGCTGGCCTGCGGCACAGGGGCCTTCCACCCGACCTGCGCATTTGTGGAGGTGGGCCACCGGCTGGAGGTAAGGCCAGATCTGCGCAGAGAGGGAGGCTGGGGGGTGAAGAAGGGCCTGGAAGTGACAACTGCCCCCTGCCTCCCAGGAGCCCATCCTCCGGCTAGACCTTCGAAGGCTAGAGGACGGCAAGGGCAAGAGTCCTTATGACCCGAGGCATCGGGCTGCCTCCGTGCTGGTGGGTGAGTCTGAAGGCTAGGGCCCCTCAGAGACTCTAGACCTTTCTGAGAGCCTCAGGGATCCCCATGGCCTCACTGACTCCCAAGGAGCTCCCAGAGCTCTCCAAGCACCCCCCACCCCCCACTCCCCACCAAGAGCCTTCAGATTGGCTGAGCAGCCCTCCCCCTATCTGCAGGAGAAGAACTATACTCGGGGGTGGCTGCAGACCTCATGGGCCGGGACTTCACCATCTTCCGCAGCCTGGGCCAGCGTCCAAGTCTCCGAACAGAACCACACGACTCTCGCTGGCTCAATGGTGAAAGGCTGGTGGGGCTTTCGGGAGGGCGCCCTCATCCCCGACAGGGTAGGTGCCGAGTAAGGCCCATAATGGAAGTGAGCACTGGGAGCAGCCGGGGCTCCCCGAGTACCTACCGTGCGTCCAGCCCTGTGCCAGGCACTGGGGTTGCGGGGCCGACCAGGCTTGTGGCCCGCGCCCTCTTTGAGTTCACAGAACTCAGCACAAATGCATCGTAAGATCGGTTCCAATGGCCACGAGACTGGTGCGTGCACAGACAGAAAGGGAAAAGGAGCCCAGGTGGCAGAGCGAGAAAGGAAGCCACTCCGCTGACGGGGGGCGGGGGGGGGCGGGGGGGGCGGGGGGGAGCTGATTCCCAAAGCACGGCAGGATGGAGGGAAAGAACAACTAGAGCAAAGAATCCGGGGCAGGCACAAGCCAAGGAACAGACCCACGAGAGGAGAAAGGGTAAGGGGTCTGCACTGTCAGGGGCCGAGTCATTTGTTCTAAGAGTGAGGGGACCGAGCAGAGTGTTCACAGCAGGAATGGGGGCATCTGCTCCCTGCTCCAGAGGAAGATTCGTGAGTGAATGTACAACTGATCAGCCATCTCCCTCCTCTCTTGGCCCACTGGCCTGGGGAGCTGTCAGGGGTGAGGGGAGAGGCTTGCTGTCCAGGTAGTCTCGGTCTCTGCTGCCCTCTTGTGGCTGCTTCTTGACTCACAGGCCCTGATCCTGCAGATCCTGTCCGCTTGCAGGGCCATCCCAATAAACTTGGTCCTAGAGACTGGGTGCTCGGATGCTGCCCCGCAGTCTTCCGGGGGCACCAGAGGAAGGAGAGAGTGTGGGTCTCATGAGTGCAGGGCCAGGACCTTGCTGACTCCACACCTCCTGCTGCTAGAGCCCAAGTTCGTCAAGGTCTTTTGGATCCCGGAGAGCGAGAATCCTGATGATGACAAGATCTACTTCTTCTTCCGTGAGTCGGCCGTGGAGGCTGCTCCGGCGCTGGGACGCCTGTCTGTGTCCCGTGTTGGCCAGATCTGTCGGGTGAGGAGTCCCTGGGCCATATGCGGTGACCAGGCCCCTGCCCTTTGGCCTGTCTGGGCCTCCCCCTCATGCTCTCTGATTGACCCCGCAGAATGACGTGGGTGGCCAGCGCAGCCTGGTCAACAAGTGGACCACGTTCCTGAAGGCGCGTCTGGTGTGCTCCGTGCCCGGTGTCGAGGGTGACACGCACTTCGACCAGCTCCGTGAGTGCCAGGCGTGGAGGATGGAGTTGGGGAGACGGAGGGCAGGGGCCCAGACCCAGGAGCCGGGCCGCCCAGAGGGCTGTGTGCCCTCCCCCAACTAGGCCCCTTCCCCACAGAGGATGTGTTCCTGCTGTCCTTGAGGGACCGCTGGAGCCCGCTGCTCTATGCCGTCTTCTCCACATCCAGGTGAGGGGCGGGAGGTAGCGGGCGGGGCCGGCCCGGCTCTGCGGGGCCCTCACTCTGCTCACTGCTTCGCCTACAGCACCATCTTCCAAGGCTCAGCAGTGTGCGTGTACAGCATGAACGATGTGCGCCGTGCCTTCCTGGGGCCCTTTGCACACAAGGAAGGGCCCCTGCACCAGTGGGTGTCCTATCAGGGCCGTGTCCCCTACCCCCGGCCAGGCATGGTGCGTAGCCCCAGGATTCCCACCGTGACCCACTTAAAGTCTCAGGGGTGGAGAACTTGGCCTGGGATTTTCTTGGTGAATGTGCTTTCTTCCTCTTGTTATGGGTGGATAAACATCACCTTCATCACACAGGGCTTCTAGAAGGAAGGCCACATTTCCCCCTCCCACGGGCAAGGCTGGGTCTTCTCTCTGCAGATTCCCAGGGCAAGGCTCCGTCCGTTAGCACCCCCACACACTTCCAGTCCCTGGAGGTCTCTTGTGGGCCCACCAGACCCTCATACCCACATCCCTGTCGCACCTCCTCCCCATCGCCCAGTGCCCCAGCAAGACCTTTGGCACCTTCAGTTCTACCAAGGACTTTCCTGATGACGTCATTCAATTTGCCCGGAACCACCCCCTCATGTACAATTCGGTCTTGCCCGTGGGTGGGCGCCCTCTCTTCCTGCAAGTGGGTGCCGGGTACACCTTCACCCAGATCACTGCAGACCGTGTGGCAGCTGCTGACGGACACTACGACGTCCTCTTCATTGGCACAGGTCAGCGTCCTGCCATGACCACCCATTAAACCCAGTCTAGACTCTAGCCTGTTCCTGGAAGCTGCCCCTGTCCGATCTCACCTCCACATCTTTGCCTCCGTTATGTCCCCATCTCCTTCTGGATGCTGCTCCCATTGCTCCAGCCCACATTCTTCAGCGACCCAACCATGCTGAGGGCAAAGGCCTCAGAAGTGGGGAGACCACAGCCCCAGCTATCAGGGAACACAAGGAGTCACTCACTCCTCATCCTTGCAGATGTTGGCACGGTGCTGAAGGTGATCTCGGTCCCCAAGGGCAGCCGGCCTACCGGGGAGGGGCTGCTCTTGGAGGAGCTGCACGTGTTTGAGGTGAGGCCTAGGCTCCCCCCGCCCCCTGCCTGGAATAACCCCATCCCACTGATCCCTGATCCCAGAACTCCTCCTCTTTCTCAGGACTCAGCTGCTATCACCAGCATGCAGATCTCTTCTAAGAGAGTAAGTGACCAGAAGTCTTGGGGGTAAAAGGGACTCAATGCGTTCCCCGGATGCCCCCACCCCCACACCTCCCTTGGTAGTTCGAAGCCCCGGGTTTGAGTATAGGTTCTGCCTTCGCTAGACTGCGTGACCTGAGACCTCAGTGTTCCCATCTGTCAAGTGGGGTAAGGGATCTCTGACCCATGGGAGGCGGGCACAGGGCTGCCTTCGGTCAGCCCGGAGCCCCTCGTGCCCCCTAGCACCAGCTGTACGTAGCCTCACGGAGCGCGGTGGCCCAGATCCCCTTGCACCGCTGTGCTGCCCACGGCCGCGCCTGCGCCGAATGCTGCCTGGCGCGTGACCCTTACTGCGCCTGGGACGGGGCCGCGTGCACGCGCTTCCAGCCCAGCTCTAAAAGGTGCGTAGGGTCGGGGGCGGGCCACCCGGCGTCCTTTGCCACACCTGGCTAAGTGAAGAAGGGCTCATGGGAATACCATGGGTCCCCCTTCCCCCAGGCGGTTTCGGCGGCAAGACGTGAAGAATGGCGACCCCAGTACGCTGTGCTCCGGGGGTGAGTGCCCCAGCTGCCGGCACTTCTCGGCCTTTGAAGACGCCCCATCCTGCCCTGCGTGAATCTGACAATCCCTTGCCCTCCCCAGACTCGTCCCACCCCACACTGCTGGAGCGGAAGGTGTTCGGTGTGGAGGGCGGCAGCGCCTTCCTGGAGTGTGAGCCCCGCTCGCTGCAGGCACGCGTGGAATGGACTTTCCAGCGCGCAGGAGAGGCTGCCCGCAGCCAGGTGAGCCTCCTTCCGCTCTGCTGCTATAAACAGGCCCTTGTCCCGCCCCCTACGTCTAGGAGAGGCCCCGCCCTAGCCAATGAGGCCCTCGGCCGGGTCCCACCTCTAGACCAGGTCCGGCCCGGCCCAGTGAGACCCGCCCAGCCAGGTCCCTAAGTCCCTTTTGGGCCCTTGTCTGCACGCTACATCCTGGTGAGGCCTCATTCCGTCTAACTAGACTCCAGACACCCCCTCCCCCATCCGAGAGGAGCCCCGCCCCGCCTATTGAGCTCCCTGCCCCGCCCCCCATGTCCATATGAACCCGCCCCGTACGGGGATCCACTTTTAGACTACCGGTCCGGGTGCATCAGCCTTCAAATGTGCACCTGCGGGCGCCCCTGTCCTGCTCCCGCTCGGCCGCCGTGGACCCTCGGCCTCTCCCGGCCCGGCCTGGAGCCGAGTTTCCCTGTTCCCGACCCTGACGCCCACGCGTCCCGCTGGCCCGGCCTGCAGGTGGCTGCGGAGGAGCGCGCGGAGCGCATGACGCGGGGGCTGCTGCTGCGCGGGCTGCGGCGCGGGGACTCAGGCGTGTACCTGTGCGCAGCTGTGGAGCAGGGCTTTTCGCAGCCGCTGCGTCGCCTGGCGCTACACGTGCTGAGTGCCGCGCAGGCCGAAAGGCTGGCCCGGACCGAGGAGGCTGCGCCCGTCGCCCCTCCGGGCCCCAAGCTCTGGTACCGGGACTTCCTGCAGCTGGTGGAGCCGGGCGGCGGTGGCGCCAGCTCCCTGCGAATGTGTCGTCTGCAGCCGGAGTCGCGCCCACCGTCTCCCGAGTCGCGGAGGAAGGGCCGAAACCGCCGAAGGCACGCCCCCGAGCAGCGCGCTGAGCGGGGGCCGCGCAGCGCCGCGCACTGGTGATGCAGCCGGCAGCGCTGGGTGCGGGGAAGCCGACTCCAGGCAGGAGCGGGAGGACAGACCCGGGGGATGCATGGCTAGGGGGCCCGGCACACTGGTCCCCGGCCGATGGAGACACCGACCGACCGACAGGCCCTGGCCGAGGGGCTGCCTCGCCGGCTTATTTATTAACAGAGGATAACCCTTGAATGTAGCCCTGGGAGGGGCAGCCCAGGCCGGGCACAGGGTCCTGCTGGTCACGAGGTGGCAGAGAAGCAGGGCTCCAGAGCAACGACCTGGGCGGAGGAGGTGCCCGGAGTGCCCACCCCAGGGGAAGGACCTCCTCCCTGGGCAATGAGCAGAAAGCTGTGAACAGGCTGAGTGGGTGGGGGTGGGGGTGGGGCAGGCCGACTGTACTAATGCAATAAACACTTTATCAGCCGAAGCTGGAATGGCCCCAGCACACAGCCACTGGTGCTGGGTCTTGCCGTGCGACCTTGGGCGACTTCCTAGTGGTCTCAAGACCTCGGTTTCTGCTAAGGATGCTGTGGTGAGGATTAAAGATGGTTTCCATGTGACTGAGTGGATTCTGTGGGGCCTTCTGGGGTTCTACCGACATACACACTGTATTCTGAATAATAGGATTTCTTGGCTGTGTGGTACGAAGAAAATGAAATTTGGTGATATGTAAAATCACGTGAGAAAGCATCATTGAGCTAAACGACAAGGAGCCAGCCGTGGGAGTATCTGGGGGCAGAGCAGTCTAGGCAGGAGCAGCCAGTGCAAAGGCCCTGAGACGGAAACAAGGTTGCTGTGTGTGAGGAACATCAAGGAGGCCAGTGATACAGTGAAGCGATGGATTTGGGATGTTTTAAGGAGGCAGAGCCCATTGTTTTGCTTTGTCCCAGTTGGGAGGGGGGCCTCAGGTGTCCAATAGCAGAGGGTGGGCCCTAAGCTCGGCCACTTCCTCCCTTCAAGGGTAAGTGGTACCTCACAAATCGTGTGACTTGTATGCCCTTGTGGGGAGAGGAGGAAGGATTGAAACTGTATTGTGCTAAGTGCTTCTGACATGTGGCTGTATTTCCATTCTCACGTGTCCCGTGCCAGGAATCATTGTCATTCCTGTTTTATGAGAAAATGGAGGTCAGAGAGGAGGCAATCCCTTACCCCAGCTTGTAAGCTTATTAATAGAAATCCCAATCTTCAATCTAAGTTTGCACACTGACCAACATGAGTGCCTGTGTGTATAGGCGTGTCAGAGCCCTCGTGGCTTGGGTTCCAGCCATCTATCACTCCAATCCCTGGGGCCAGCCGGTCATACAGGGGTAGGTGCTTGTCCATTTGCTTGGAGTAGAGATGACCCAGCTTTTAGTAGGGGTCTGTGGGGGTAGAGAGGCACAGGGCTCCCTTAAGGTCTCAGCTGCCATGTGGGGCATTGCTGGAGGTGAGCATGAGGCAGCCTGTCTGGATAAAGACATCAAGGCCTGTGCATATATGGGGGTGCCAGGGTTCCCCAGGAAAGACCCTGGGCACTTCCATTAGTGGAGGTGTGCTCTTGTCTGGGCTCCTTCACCAGCTAGATAGCCTGGGCTGGCCCATGTGGGTCACTCCACCCATTCCCATGGCTGAGAGCTGCCCCCTCTAAATATAGCCCAGTGGGCTGAGCTCAGGCCTATTTTAGGCCCAGGCTTGGAGGTGGCTAGCCTTCCCCCAGCCCTGAGGAGCCACTGCTGCCTTCATCCTGTCCTGCTACCGGGTGTTACTATCAGCCCAACTGCCCACCACCCGCCATGCCTGAGGAGACCCAAGAAGGTAGGAGGGGATTATGGGGGAGGGCAAGGCCCCAGTTCTGTGACCCTGTGAATCATGGAGCAACCCTGCCCCATCCCACTGACCTCACTTCCTTGACTAGTCATCAATCACCATGTTGCAGCTTGAGTAAAGGGAACTGCCCCCCCGCCCCACACACCACCGTGCATGGGGAAAGGGCTTACCACGTCTGGAACACCAGGAAACAGGCCCTGCCTGTCTCTTCTGCTAAGGACAGGGGGGTTTGGGGGGAGCTACCTAGTCAACTACAGGCTGTGCCCAAGTGGGTGTGGGCAGGGCAGACGCTGGGCCAGTTGGGCTCTTCATTCAGGGAGGAAGCTGGGATCTGGGCAGGCAGTGGTTCCAGGAAGCATTTGGGCACGTGGCCCAGAGACTGGGAGTGGACAGAACTCCGGCCTCCTCCAACTTGGGCCTAAATGGACCCAACCATTAGCTGGTTGGGATCCCCTGGCCTGGCTCGACTGATAGCCAGTGAAGACTTTGGGTCCACTCACCTACCTGCCCCACTGCATGCAAGTGCAGAGGTTCAGAGGGGCCAGAACAGGGACGCCCAGCTGCTCCACGCTCCAGCTTGGCCCAGCGGGTCAGCTCCCTTATCACATTTTCACCATTTCAACTGGATGGGGGGCGCCCAGCCCCCAGTAGTGGTGGGGGATGTTTGCCTCCTGTTGGGGTTCTAACAACGATGTTTACCATGTTCTTCCTGGGAATGAACAGAATCCGAGTTCAACTTAGAAAGGGGAAGGGGTCCCCCGATGGCTCAGTGACTTAAGCGGCCAACTCTGGATTTCTGCTCAGGTCCTGATCTCTGGGTGGTGAGATTGAGCCCTGTGTCAGCTCTGCGCTCAGCAGGGAGTCACAGCCTGAACGAGATTCTCTCCCTCTCCTGCCCTTCCCCCTGCTTGTGTGCACACACTCTCTAAAATAAATATATATATATATACATATAAAAAGTGGGGAAAGCAGAGCCAAGTGCAGAGAGGAATTTAATATGACCCCCAACCCATCACCCAAACATGACTAGCAGCATCTCGCTTTACTTTGGGGCACGTCCGGGGCCAGTTTCAAGCAAATCACGAAGGCTGAGTTATTGTTCTGAAAGTGACAGAAAATCCAATCACCCTTGCCCCTAACAGGAGGCACTCCCTCAATGCTCCCCCTCTTTTGTTATCTAGCATCCAGCTGGGTATCTGGAGGTTTAAGGGGCCAAAAAAAAAAAAAAAAAAAAGTAAAAGTAGTAAAGTGTAATTTTTAGAAATCACAGAATACTTTTGATGGGTCTAAAAATAAAAAAATCACAAGAAAAGTAGAGAGACCCCAGTGACTAAGTGGGCAGAGGCTGGGAATGGATAGAAGGTACTCCAGGCAAAGAAACCCAACTGAAGAGGTCAAAGGCCTTTCCTCATCTCCCAGTTTGGCAAACGTACACGTATGTATGTATGTATGTAATTTTTTTCCCAACGAAAAGGCCTAATGGTGGTGATGTGCCCTTTTGGGGGCTATGGACAATCATTCTGGAGGACAGTTTGATGATGGCTGAGAAAAAGCCCCTGCTCTTTAAGCCAGTGATTTTGCTTCCAGGAATCTGTCCTTAGTAACGATTAGGAAATTGGGAAAAACCTTCATACTCACTGATGCATGTCCTTCCCTAGGGGTTATTCACTTCTGAAGGGAACTGGAAACAACCTAAATGCCCAGGCAGCCTCCAAGGAGGCCTCAGAAGCACGTAGAACAGCTTGTTAACAAAGGCAGGTCTCCTGTTACGATGTTGAGTGAGAACAGCAGGGTTCACAGAAGCACAGCTGAATCACAGATCTCGCTGAACCCCTTCAAGCAGAGCTAAGGCCACAAGGGACAAGCATCACCCAGCCAGGAAGGGGCTGCTTCTGCTGGGGATTTGAAGGTGCCAGACACTGGGTCTGACCTGATGGCTAACTTGCAGGGTCTGCAGGAAAAACTGATAGCGGAAGAGGCAGGGATGAATTTCACGCACCGTGGGTTTAGTCCTCCCAGGCTGGTTAAACTCCCTAGGCAGGAGCAGGCAGAGGAATGCCTGAAAGTCCTTGCGGTGCTTGGGAGGAAACGTAGTGAGCAAGTCAAATGCACCATCTGCTACTGCGGGTGGTAACAGGCCTACGGGGTTCTGAGGTCATCCTGGCTCCAAACCAAGGGTCATTCCTGAGTTGGGTTTTAGGGCATTTGGAGCCAACGTCCCTTTGTCCTTTCCCATCTTCTCTGAGCCCCTGCTGCTGCTGGAAGCCACCTGAAGAAGGCAGGGGGGTGACCTGCTGGCTGAATCAGCCCTGCACTGTCCCAGCAGACACCGTGGCACTGACACTGAGCCCCAGGAGCAGGGCACCGCTGGCCCCCAACCACGTACAGGAGGTGCGCCTGCACCGGGTGGAGTCCATCAGCGACCTGCACAGCGGAGGTGACGGGGGTAGGGCAGCGGGACTGACGTGCTGGGAGAGGGGAGGAAGGCAGGTACAACCCCTACCCTCCTGATGCCCCGTTTACCCCACAGGTTCACTGTGCCCCTACCTGGCCGAGGAGGCGCAGCCATGGGACGAGCTACTGGGCATCCTGCCCCCGTCA
Source organism: Ursus americanus (assembly GCF_024610735.1). NCBI lineage: Eukaryota > Metazoa > Chordata > Mammalia > Carnivora > Ursidae > Ursus > Ursus americanus. The sequence goes on along the minus strand of NC_142140.1, from coordinate 38,506,523 downwards.
CTGTGTGCCCAGGCTGGCTGTGGGCCCGTGCAAGGCAGGGCGGGCTTCCTGTTGCTGCTGGCACTGCTGGTGCTCACCTGCCTGGCCCTCGCCATCCTGGCCGTCTACCTGAGCGGTACGGACACACCGTAGGGGAACCAAGTGGGAACTGAGGGCGAGCAGCTGGGACCCGAAGGCCCTTCTGCACAGTGGGAGGGAGCAGCTGCCGAGGCTGAGACGGCAAAGGGTGGGGAGCTGTGGGGTGGCACGTGGTCTGATAACCCCCCATTCCTGCCTGCCTGTCCACAGTGCTGCAGAGTGAATCCCTCCGCATGCTGGCACACACACTGCGCACCCAGGAGGAGACGCTACTCAGACTCCGGCTTGCCAGCCTCAGCCAGCTGCGGAGGCTCAACTCCAGTGAGGCCCAAGCACCCAGCTGAGATACCACTTGGACCCAGGGCTTGGGTGTGTGTGTGGGGGGGTGGGAATAAAGTGGCCAAGGCAGGTTTCTCCTTACCCACTGCTCCACACGACTTCCTTGGTGAGGTTTTTGTACAAGAGTCTGACCTGACCCCACAGCTACCTGCCTCTCCTGTCTTCAGGCCAGGCCTGGCCAAGGCCCTGCTTTGGGTGGCCCAAGGTCAGAGGAAGCGACACCAGCCTCCTGGCTCCTTCTGTGGCCTGTCAGCAGTCTTTGGCTTCCCCCAAACAGCAGGTCCAGAGTCTAGAAATAGCTGCCCCCACCCCTGTTGCCCAAACTCTGCCAGGCCTCCCAGTGGGGGTCCAGCCTCAGCACGAAGGCAGGCAGAGCTCTGAGTGTGGGGAGGAAGGCCACCTGAGGAGATGGTCTGGGAGGGCAAAGGTGGGATGGAGATGCGGGGAGACCCAGGGGGTGGTGGATGGGAGGGCAGGCAGAAACACCCAGAGCTAAGGGGTGCAGAAGGCTGAGCATTCAGTTTACTTTTCTCTAATGATCTTTAAAAATCAGCATACAGACCCATTCCAGGTAGCCTCACGTCCCCACCTGTTCTGGCGCCACTTGTGCAGATGCCATTCCCCTCAAGGAAGCGCATCATCCCAGAGGAGCGGGGCCCGAGAAAGGAGAGAGGGGGACAGTCCTCCTACCGTGTGCCCCGCAGCTCTGGGACAAGCACACATCTGGCCGGGCCTGACACAGGGCAGGGAGAGGCCACAGCGCTGTGTGCAGGGGTAAGGGGCCAGGATCCCGAGCGCCCTGGCCTCCAGCCCCCACCCCCATGTCTGTTTTTGGTTATGTCATTAAAAAAATAAAGCGACAATTCCTGGCAGGGACCAGTTGTTGCAGTGTTTTCTGTTAAAAACACAGGCACGCGTGTGGACAGTCTCCTCCTCAGCCGGCCTCGCCTCAGAGGATGTCTGCCCGCTTGTCCCGCACGCGGCTGCGCGCCTTGGTCCGCGCTCTGAAGGCTGCAGCGTTGTACAAGTGCTGGAATGGGGGGGGGGGGCGTGAGGCTCTGGTGGGCCGGGGAAGGGGAGGCCCGGGCCCTTTCCTCCAGCCCCTGCAGAGCTCCGGGCCTCGAGACCATGGGAATGGGGGCGGAGGGAGAGAAAGGTGCCCAAGGGTGCAAACCTTCTCAAAACGTGATATCTTGCAGGCCTTCAGGGCAGTGGCATCCAGCACCAGCACCGGGCCCAGGCCAAAGATGTCACGGAGTAGCTCATTGTTCTGGGGGACAAACGGGCAGCGAGCTCAGGCTGGTCCTAAAGAGCCAAGCTGGCTGGGTACCCCCTCCCCGTCCATCTTCCCACCTGGAGGTGGTGGTGCATGCCTGATCCCAGCACGTCCTTGAAGGCGGCATAGACACGGCGCCGAGCCCAGCTGTCCACATAGAGCACCTCGAGGCCGAAGCGGATGGACTCTTCCTCACACTCACCGCCCTGCAGCGTAGAGGGACCCACAGACCAGGGCTCGGCGGCTGTGTCCGGGGAGCACTCTCACCAGGACACACGTTCTCACACGTACCTCAACGAAGTGCAGCACGGCGCGGAAGGTAGAGCGCTGACGCCGGCGGTCAGCCTTGGCACGGTACTTGTTGCTGTCAGTGGCCAGGGTCCGCAGGGCGCCGCAGAGGGCCTCCATGTCCTCGTACAGAAAATCCTCCTGTAGTGGCAGCAATGCAGGGTGTGTGAGCGGAAGCCCGGACTCTGCAAGCTCTCAACCCGGGGTTGCCCAAAGCCTTCCTCTCACGGAAGAAGTGGTTTCCTCCTCTGCCTGGCCCCCTGAATCCCTTCCAGGCCCCGACCTGGGCCAGACACCCCTGCTCAGAGCCCCCACCGCGGCACCCAGCGTCTGAGTCTGTGTTAGGGCTACCTCCCCACCATCATGACCTAAGGCTGCCCTATCTTCTGCGGTATCCCCTGCATCCAGCCTAGTGTGGACAGCTGGTGTCAGGAGGCCCCCTCCCTTCCCGTCCCCCCCTCACACCTCAAGGTCCCGGGCAAGCTCAAAGAGCAGTGCGATGGTCTCGCCGGCCGCGATTCGCAGGTTCACGCTCTCGCTGGACAAGAGCTGGGGCAGCCGGGGCAGCTGCCTGGGGAAGGGGCAGGCTGAGCTACATGTGGGCTGGGGGCCTCGTCGCCTTTCCCCTCCCACTCGCAGCGAGCAGTGGCTCTTACCTGTCCAGGATGTGGCTGATGTGGGTGCCGGGGCAGACGGTGAGGAGCAACGCCCAGGCCTGCAGGGCAGCACAGAGCAGGCCATGCAGGCTGGCGGGGACCACAGGGGCTGTGGAGCCACCCATTCCACAGGACCGGCTGAAAACGCTTTCCAAGCAGCTGAGGCAAGACACCAGGTCCTAGGGACACAGGGAGCCAGTGGGAATGGCTCAGGGGCAGAGCTAGGGCCTACGTGCTCTATTACCTGCGCCCAGAGGCCACTTACCTGGACATCGGCAGCAGCCACATAGCACCCCAAGCCAAGAGCAGAAGCGCACTGTGGGAAGGGGGCAAAGCCATGCCAAGGTCAGAGAGTGAGCCTGGGTTCCCGGCCACAGGGCTCACCCTCAGAGTAGGGGAGCCTGAAGGCAGGTGGAACCCACCTCTCTGCTTGGGGACTAGGGGAGGGAAGGGTGTCACAGAGCCTGAAACACTCACGTGGAGCCGGGCAGCAGGGCTAGCTGTGCCATCACTGAGCACAGAGACCAGGAAGGGCTGCAGGCTGTGAAAGAGCTCCTCGCCCTTGGGTCCAGGGCCCAGCTGCACACAGAGCAGGCCTAGCACGGCAGCGGCCAGCGCCTGTTCCTCGCCCTTCCCTGCAGGAATGCTTTCCGGTCAGCCCATGCAGCAAGGGTCAGTACCCAGCCAGTTCGGGTCTCCCATGAGCCCCCAGGGCCCAACCTTTCTTGAGGCACTTTTCCAAGGCATCAGCCAGGGTGAGGCGGCGCTCCAGCAAGAAGTCGGGGAGTAGGCGGGATGCCAGGGCCAGACGAAGGCTCTCAAGAGCACCCTGCCGGGTCTTGGCACTGGGGGGGATGAAGAGAGGGGACCTTGTAGGCCAGCCCTACTGGGTCACACTTGGCATGGGCTGAGCAGGGACACGGGTGTGGGGGTTGGCTGGCGGTCAGGGGTACCTCTTATCTGTGAGGCAGTCCACATACTCCTTCAACTTCTCCTCAAGGTCTTCCTGCTGGCCCTGCTCATCCACGGCATCCCCCCCTGCAAGGCCAGCTGGTCAGCCCTGTGTCTCGCCCTACCCCAGGGAATGCCCACAGAGTCCCTGCCAAACTCCCACCGCTCTCACCGAGGCTGTCCTCTGCTGCGGTGCTAAGAAGGCTGGGGCATTCACTGGTGGTGCTCCGGGCCTCACTGACGGCCTCATCCTCGCTCGAACCTGAGTCAGCTTGGGTACTGCTCCGGGCACCTGGGGAGGGTCAAACACACTTGTGGCCGCACCTGGCCTGCCTCCACTGATGAGTGATGGCTGGGGGTACCTCACCCAACCTCATGACCCCACAAGAATAGAATCCTGCCCCTCTCAGAGATGAGAAAACAGACTGAGGTGGGAAGCACCAGGGCTGATGCAGGGGACACTGAGCCAGGAAGGAGGAGAAAGGGAATGAGGTCCATCAGCTGGAGAACATCAGGCACGAGGCCCAGCCTAGGAAAACCTGTCAGGCTTGGTGAGTACAGCCTCCCTGAGGCTAAAGCCTGTTTTAAGGAGGAGACTGAGAGCCTGGTAGAGGCAGAAGGGGCTGCACAGGCCCCACCTAGGCCTGTGGCTGAGCCTGGAGTGGGGGCATTTCCAGGCAAATCCTAGGGGAGCTCAGCCACTAGCCCAGATTATGCCTAAAAAGGGCCAGGGCAAAGGTTAGGGGCTTAATTATAGGATCTGTTCATATAGAATATATACAGATAGATACAGGGTTCAAATTCCAGCTCCATATCTTAAAAGGGGTGTAACCAAGTCAAATGCTTAGCCTTTACCCCCTCAATTTCTTCATCCGCAAAACAGAGATGCTAAAGGACTCTTTTGGTATAGCGAGTGAAGACAATAACTAAACAAACAAATAGTTATGGCTCTTCTGTGGACCAACATCACCTATCTGCCCTGGGGCAGAAGCCCAGCTCCTAGTGGACCGTGGGTGGCTGCCCCAGGCTTCAAGCAAACTCTTGTGTGCTCCCCTTCGACCATACCAGGCCTTTAGCCCTGGGTGAATGGACACAAAGCACTCTTCTGAACCTGGGAAATGCAGAAAGTGGAGTGGCCCCTGACCGCATCAGTCCTTGAAGATAGGTAAACACAGGAGAATGTCAGGGTCAGCAAAACGTACACTCCTGTGTGGGGGTTCTGCTCAGGGCCACGGGCTGGCTTTGGCAAGGGCAGGCACTGCAGCAGAGCCCCAGATGGGTTCTGGTCACCAGGCTGGTCCTACTTCTCAGGAACTAAATACTCCATGTGCCTGCTGGAAAAGTCCAGCACGCATGCAGGCCTCTGCTCACCTCCTCGCTTACTACCCTAACCAGCCAAAGCAGCCCAGCCTCCCTCATTTGCTCCCTCCAGATGCCAGGCCTTTGCACAAGTTTTTCCCTCTGCACGGTGCTCTCTTCTTCACCTCAGGATTCACCCAGAAGCCCCTCCAGGATTCCTTGGTTCCTAAGTCTGGGGTTGACACCATTTAATGAACTTGTCCCCCAGCACCAGTCCTTCTGGAATATCGCTACCCTCTTAAGATATCCCCACACCCAAGTCCTATTAGGGTTGTGGCCAGGTCTGAGCTGTGCCTAGCAGGCACCCCATTCCTGCAAAGTAAACATATGTGTTTACTGCACCAAGACACGCTCCTGTTCGAAGCTGATAAGTCTCAGGGCTGCCTCAGGCTCCAGGGCACTCCCCAACCCTCTCGTGCCAGGCCCACCAAAGCTGGAATTCTGCAACTTCCCCATTGCTGCCCCCCTCGGTACCCCCCCCCCCCGCAGGCTAGGCCTCCCAGCAATTTCCTAGCCCAGTCCAGGAAAGCACCAGCGAGTGGCGAGGGGGTTAGGCTTCCTGCTCTGTCCAGCGGTTTGTCCACCACAGGAGGCAACCGGGGTGGAGCGGCAATGGGGGAAACTGAGGCGGGGAGGTGCCCACCGGTTTAGGTCCGGTAACGCGAGCTCCTGAGCTGCAAGCAGTGCGCTCAAGTTGGACACCCACGTGGCCGCTGCCTCCTGGGGCACGTGCCGGCCGCGGGGGAGTTGCGGGACGCAGCGCCAGGTTGGTCTAGGCAGGAGTTTCCGCCCAAGACCCTCCGGGACACCGACGGGAAAGCCACGCAGGACCCCCGCTCGCTGTTCATTTGCTGCTCCCCACTTACCCGCTCCGCGGCGCTGGCCGCCCTTACGGGGCGCGCTGCCCTTACGGGCGCGGGGCATGCCGGGAATCAGTAGCGCGGGCGCGCGGAGGGCGCGGGGTCAGGGACCCGGCGGGCGAGGGCTCCAGACCGGCGAGACGCCGGCCGGTGGGCTAAGCTGAGACTTGGGCAGACGACGGGAGCCACACGCCACACGCGACACCATCTTCGCGAGGCGCCCCGCCCTGCCAAACGGGTCGGGGCGCCCCGCCCTGCTAAACGGGTGGCCGGGAAGGCGAGTTCTTGGCCATTGGGTTCAGGCCCACATCCACGCGGCCGAAACTACTAGTCCCAGGGGGCTGTGCGCACAGGTGACCGCCGGCCGGCTGGGCGCAAGGCACCTCGGGAATTGTAGTCTACTCCCGAGACCCAAAAGCCCACGACGCTCTAGCTGAACTATGCACCCACAATGCCCTGCGTACACCCACCCCCACCTCCCGTGCCCATGTGCATCCACACACAGTCGTTAACTCTGAAGCTGCCGCCTTGGAGCAGCCTACCACGACAGGCAGGACAGGCATTTCTTGGCACTTGAGGCTGGACATTCGCGACAGGAAGAGAGTGGGGCTTGGTAGAACTGGGTGAACAGTCAAACCTTAGGCAGTGAAAGAAAAAGTGACTTTATGATGAAGCAGAGGACAGACAACAGCTTAGCACCTACAGACCTTAGCCAAGATCCTGGAGCCCACCTGTCCCTGGGCGGGTCTCCTGTGACCTCTCCATGGACCTGGTGAGGAGTTGGAACAGAGCTCTGGGCTGGCAACCCTAACCATCTGGAACGCTGACTCTCCCTAGGGCTGCTTCCTTATCGGAAGGGACAAAGTGATCTCAGAGGACTTTTGGTTTTAAAATGGTGTAAGCAAAATAATAATAATAACGTAAAATGATATAAACCTTTTTTTCTGGCCCCTTCCACATCCCAGGGGTCCCACGGGAAGTGGGGGGTATGTATGGGAGGATTGACTATAAACTGAATAGAGCAAGAGTGGGACAGAATCCTCCCTCCAGGACTAGAAAAATGGTAGCAGGGACAAGAGACTCAGGGGCAGGTAACTTCTGGCTTTATGCTGCTTTTTCAGGCCTGGGCTCAGGCCTGGGCTCCTGGCAGGTAGGGCCAGCCCAGCCCGGGTAACAACGGCAGCTAAAGGACTCCCAGGCTCCAGGGCTGCCATCTGACTGCAGGTGCAGGAAGGCTTCCAGCTGTCCTCCATCTTGCCAGGCACAGCGCCCATGGCCATGGCACCGCTGGTGACTGCAGGCTATGGCTGCCTTGGTCACGTTGATTACATAGGGGCCCAGGGTGCCCACTAGGTAGTCATGGAGATGCCAGCACTCCTCCTGAGAAGAGGGGAAGGATGTATCAATGCTCCTGCTCCATGGCTCTGACATGGTCCTCCCCCCAACCCTGGGACTCCAGCATGGGCTGCCTGGCAGGTTGGAGGGGCAATGATCACCTCAGAGCTGGAGAAGCTCAGGTCCCCCCAGAGCACCACGCCGGCTGCCCCGAGTGCTGCGCTCACACCAATGGTCTGCACAAGGTCATCCTGGAGGCAAAGAACTGCTAAGCAAGGGCTGAGCTGCCCAGATCCAACAGGGCCTACTTCCACCTTCGAGAAACTTTTCTGGCTCATCGCCATGATCTGATTCCACATCTAAAATAAGATTCCTTGGCACTGAGCCTCTGAGGGGCTTCTCAGGTCCTCTACTCAGAGGATGTCTCCCCTCAGACCAGGGCTCCAAAGGCTAGGCCTTGCCTTTCCCCTCAAGATATTCCAAGGCAGAGCCATACTTCCTTTTCAGATGCTCCAGGATAGGACCTCCCCACTAAGAACTAGATCAGGGTCTCCCCGTCAAATTCCCCCCAGGGCAAGGTCTTCTCTTCAGACCTTCGTAGGACAGGGCCATGCCTCCCCACTCAGACCCCTAGAGCTCAACTTTCACTCACCTGAGACAGGAACCTTCCAGAGCTCCGGTGTGTGAGGCGGGCATAGGCCAGGACAGGCAGGGGATGTGGATGCCCAACAGAGGCCACACGGAAGGCCTCCTCCAGGCGGTATCGGACAAACGCCTGGTGGTAGATAGGTGGCAGCCTGGGTGGGAGGTAGATGCTAGGGAAGAGGGCGCTGGAGGCAGCCCAGAGCCAGTGAAGTTGGGTGTTGCGGGCGAGAGCGGCTGGGTGGCAGTGGCCCGTGTAATTGGAAGCCATACCATGCCAGCCATTGCCACAGGCTGGGAAGTGGTAGAAGCCCCAGAGCCCATGGGGTTGCAGTGCCTGGCCCAGCCGCAGCGTGTCCTCCATCAGGGCCCGGGCTGCCTGTTCAAAGCCAGCATGGGCCTTGTGGAGCTGCTCCTGGGGGCTCAGGTCGGGGAACACCCGCTGTGCCCAAGCCCATGAGGCTGCCTGATAGATTCGGCGGCGGCCCCAGTTCCCAGCCCAGAGTGGGCACCATTCCTCCCAGTCTAGCACTGCCAGGCCAGCGAAGCCACGTCCTAGGCTGCGGTGGATCTGGTAGGCAGCCCGTGCCAGGTGGTGGTCAAGAGGGACAACCTGAGGGATGCCCCCGTTGTGAGCTGTGCCCCTGGGCCCAAGGTAGGGGTAGAGGCCGAGTTGGTTCTTGTAGAAGATGGTGATGTTCTGGCCATGGAAACGCTGGCCACGGTTGGCTGTGATGCCCAAGGCCTCTAGTGGCAGGTGCACGCCAAAGCGAGTCTTACAGTGTGCTGAAGGTATGTTCCACAGCACAGAGAAGGGGTGTTCAGGAACCCCCAGGAAGGGCTGGCCAAACCCCAGGCGCAGGGCCACTCCGAGCACTAGGGCCAGGCCCAGCTGCATGATCACGCCCCAGGGATGGAAACCTGCAGGAGAGAGGGGCTGTGAGCTTAAAGGCCATGGCCATGGCCACACCTTCCAAACAGCATGGAAAGCTGGGAACACTTCCCCAACTACTAGCCACAGGATGGGGGTGGGGGGGACATGGTCCCCATGTGGTCCTCTAGCCTCTCAGATCAGCCACACCATACGTCAGCCTGGCAGCTCCCCTCCCATGTTCTCCATCTCTGTCATGGCACCACGGTGCCCTCTGACACCTTGCCCACTCACAGTTCTCACCAGTCCCCTCCTCTGTCCATCTTGTTCCCTGCCCCAGGGACACTTAACACCCTCTCCCTTGCCTAGCTTGATTCCTACTTAGCACTCAGGTCTCTGCTATGACATCACCTCCCCTGGATTTCCAAATGGACTGAGGACACTTGGGCTCCCACTGTTCCAACATAGATCCTGCCACTGTGTGCCTGTCTCCTTCCGTCCCTTGGGTCGAGGCCCTATCTGTCTAGTTCCCCATTGCCCGGGCCCAGTTTAGGGCCTGACACACAGTAGGTGATCAGTGAATGGTGATGAGTGAAGTGGAAGGGAACAGACCCTTTGTCTCCTGGGCCTGGCAGAGTAGGATGGGCAAAGGTTAGGTGTCTCTTCATCCATGGCCCCGGGGCCAAGGTGGATCCAGAGGATCTTACAGAGAGAGAGAGGATCTAAGATAAGGCTGTGAGGTGAGGGTGGGTCAACAAATAAACTGTCACAGCCACACCCAACAGAAGCCTTTATTCAGCCACACTGACAGCTCTGAGCCACAGCTATGGAGCAATCTCCCAGCCCCACTGGTACTCCGGAAACAGGGCCAGGCTAAAGTTGCCCCCAAGGTCTGGGGACTGAAGTATGGCCAATGGGCTGAGGCTGGTACTGTCCTAAGCAGTCCATCGACCCTGAAGGACAGTGCCTTGCTCTGGGTAGCCCTCAGATGTCCTTTTCCATCCAGAATATGGGGCATCCTCTCAGGTCTTGGTACTGCGTCTCCAGCAGGCTTTGTGGAGGGGGCCCTGCAGGAGGTGAGGGTGAGGTGGTCAAGGGCTCAGGCAAGGGAGGGGGTGGTGGCAATGATGGTCCCTTGAAGGCTCTTGGGGCAGTCTGGGCAGTTAGACTAGAAGCCTTGGAGGGTGGCCGGGAAGAGGGGGCTCTGGGAAAGGCCTTGAGCAGGGTGGCAGGCAGCCGTCGGCTGGTGAAGACCAGGCCCTGCACAGGCTCACCCAGCTGGTAGCCCAGGTGGGCATAGAACTGCAGCTGGTCATGGGTGGTGAGGTGTAGCCGGCGGAAGCCCCGGGCCTGAGCAAAAACCTCCAGGCCCTCCATAAGACGGCGGCCAAAGCCGCGGCCCCTCAGAGCCCGGGCCACCACCACTGTCTCCACCAGGAGGCTCTGGGGCCGGTCCAGCACCCGTGACAAGCGGGCATGACCCACCACAATGGGGGCGGCCTCAGGAGTGGGTTGGGGGCTCAGCAGCATCAGGCAGAGGGGGAAGGCATCTGAGGACTGGCCCAAGGAGTGCAGGCGGGAGGCACGGCTTCGGGGCCACTGCTCATTGATGAGGTCGGCACAGGCATCCAGGAGCTCAGGTCGGCAGTGCACAGGCTCCAGGGTCAGTTCAGCCAGGTTGGGGGCTGGGGTCTCCTCTGGCTGGTGTGCGGGATCCAGGGTCAGCTCAGTTGAGCCAGGACTGAGGATCATCTCCGGATGGCATGCAGAACCCGGGGTCAGCTCAGCTAGCCTGGGGCTCAGGGTCAGCTCTGGCTGGTGTGCAGGATCCAGGGTCAGCGTGGCCAGGTTGGATCTCAGGGTCAACTCTGGCTGGCATGCAGGATCCAGAGTCAGCTCGGCTGGGCTGGTACTCAGGATCAGCTCTATCTGGCGTGTAGGGTCTAGGGTAGGGGTCAGCTTTGGTGGGCCAGGGCTCAGAGTGAGCTCTCCCCTACATGGAGGATCTAGGCTCAGCTGGGTCAGGCTGGGAGCCCAGGTCATCTCCTGCTCGGTTGCAGATGGCTAAGTGGCAGGCTAGGGATTGAGAGCACAGTATCCAAACAGTGGGATCTCCTCAGACCACAAGGGTGCTCCTCCTATGGACAACAGCCATGTTAGGCTGTACCAAGAGGGAGGACAAGGTTGGGGCAGGGAGGGGCTGACAGAGTGCTAGAGGAGCCATGCATCCCGGAACTTGTAAGCTACACCTTGTCTTCATACTCACCTGATGGCACAGGTGACCTGGAGACCATCCCCTATACCTGACTCAGGTGGACAGCAGAGGAAATAGGTCCAGAGTGTCCTGCCCCACATTGGAGGGAGGCTGAAGGCTAAAGTCTGGGGCAGAACCCAAGAGTCCTGGTGCCAGCCTGCTGTGGCTAACTTTGTCCTCCCAAGGACAGTGGATTTAGGCTTGCCATCATGGCCGGCTGGCCATCAGACAGAACATGCAAACTAGACACCATGATCCCCTACTTAAACCCACTCAAGATTCCCTTTGGAGCGAACACAGCTGCCTCCAGGAGCATCCCTGTCCCTTCCTTTTCCCTACATTCTAGGTCCCAGCTTTTTTGACCACTTGGGCCATGCCTGCCACCTGACCAATCCTGGGGCACCACTCACCCACCCATTAGGATTGGATTTCGCCTCCCTGAACTGCCTTCCCTGCCTGCAGCACAGAGCCCACGGCCCCCTCCCCAACACTGTGCAGCTCAGGACACTTTGCTTGGGCACAGACCCAAGTATCCCCTCAGATGGGGCCCCAACAACACTGGCAAGGGGCCTGGCTCACAGTCCCACAGCAGCGTGGCTCTGGCAGGCTTGGTTCCCCACTGGCCAGAGTTTCGTAGTCACCCTAGATAAGGACCACAGCTTCCTTCCTAAATCCACAAGGGTGTCCAACGGCCACCAGGTTGGGGGCTCAGACCTCCTACGTCTAAATCCCATTGTTTGCCCATCCTACCCCAGGCCCCGCTGCCGGGAGGGTCTATGGTGGGGGATTTCTGGCGGTGGGGGATCCCCTGGGCCGCACGTTTCTACTCACCTGCTCCAGAGAGGACGTCCTGGCTCCCCTTCCCCACCTCCCCAAGAAGGTCCCCTGAGCTGGAGGCCAATTCCACACTGGTCATGCACAGGTAGGAGGCCCCCCCCCCCCACTATATCCCACTCAGAGGGCTATAAGCCCCTCACCTGCATCAGCCACCTCCTCAGCAGCCGCAGCCCTGGACCTAGAGGGAGGAAGCCCCAGGGTCCGCCCCCAGGCTTGGAGCCCCAGACTTCCCCGCGGGTTTAACCCTTTCACTGCCGTCTCCCCCCACCGAGGGCGGAGCTCCTGTGTCCCTCAGCGAGAGGCGGCAAGGCTCTCCTGTGCCTCAGTTTCCCCCTCCCTCCCAGTGGGTGACAAACCGTGCAGTGTTTTTGTGGGGGTGGGGGTGCTTCGGGAGCTTGACTCTGGGTGGGCGTGGCTCGGCATGCTCTGGGAGGGAATGACAGACGCAGGGAGGGCGTGCGGGGCGGCGTATCCACTTGAGGACCGCACGCGTGGGGCGGACGGGAGATAGCGAGGATTAACACGCTTCGCGTGGGAAGGGGGAGGTACTGACATGTTGAAGCCAAGATCCGGGATGCTCCGCGTCCTCGCTCCGCGCTGGCCGGTTTCTCTCGCTCTGTGGTTTGGACTCTTCCGACCGACCGCGCTGGCCCCTAGCGGTGCGGCGGACGCACTGCAGCGGTCGCGGCCCTCAGCGCCCCACCTGGTCCAGACTTTCCCTAGGCCGCCAGACACCACCCCGCCTCCACGCGTCACCGCTTAGGCTCCGCCCTCGGTTCATGGCGTCATAACACTGAGCCGACGCAAACCCGGTCTCTGCCCTGGCTCCGCCTCTGCGCCCCCGCCGTCCCCGAGCCACGCCCCCCGCTCCGTGCGCTTCGCCGCTGTGGCAGAGCGCAGGCTACACCTCCTCCGCAACGTGCCCCGCCCCATGCAGGCCCAGTCTCTGGCTCCCGGGCACCGCTTAGGTCCTCCTGGATTCAGCTCCGCCGAGGTCCTGTCCGTGCCCGTCACGCCAAAGCCTTGGCTGGGTGCAGGCCCCTCCTCCACCTGGCTCTACCTCCGCCTCGCCTCGTTTCGCCCCACCCCAGCCTCAGGCAGGTCTCGGTTCCCGTTGGCCTCCAGGGGTAAAAGGGTCCTGTGCGGAAACGGTCAGGGAGAGCTTCCTCCTGAAATTTGGGCCCCATCCTTAGAAGCAGCCGCCCTCGGACAGACATCAGGACTGAGTGAGAGAGACGAGCCTTGCCTGTGCCCTCTGCATCCCAGCGCCTATACGTTTTAGGCATTCAATAGCTCTCGAAGCAAGAATCGTATCTGCTTTATTTGCGAGGCTGGTTCCCGCCCCCCCCCTCCACCCGGAGCAGATTCCGGTTGCGTGCAGGGCTGGTTACTGTCAACACACAGTAGGAGCCAAAGGGCTTTACCTCTATGGCTAGACAGCCTGGGTGCGACTTAAGCTTCTCTGTTTTCTGGCTGTGTGGACTTGGGCAAAGTGCTTGTCCTCTCAGTGTGTGCCTGTTTCCTCATAACGTCACGTTAGGATTAAATGAGTTAGTCTACTTAAAATGCTTAGCACAGGACTTGGGGAGAAGTAGGTAGGTGCTCAGTGAATGTCAGTTCTTGTGATTGCTACAGCTTAAAGACTGGACTCAGTGTCTCTGGGGATGTTTATGACCCTGCTGGGTGGGTGCTGGAAGCTCTGATCCGTTAGGCAACTCTCCTGGCCTGTAAGCATGTGTGCAGGTGCAGGCATATGCTTTTGTGTTTTTTTTTTTTTTAAAGATTTTATTTATTTATTTGACAGAGATAGAGACAGCCAGCGAGAGAGGGAACACAAGCAGGAAGAGCGGGAGAGGAAGAAGCAGGCTCATAGCGGAGGAGCCTGATGTGGGGCTCGATCCCAGAACGCCGGGATCACGCCCTGAGCCGAAGGCAGACGCTTAACCGCTGTGCCACCCAGGCGCCCCAGGCATATGCTTTTGATGGTGGCTGAGAGTACTCCTGACTGTGACCATGACTTGTGTGACTGCTTGTACTTGAGAAAGCTGTGACCAGGCTTTAGGTTGCATTAGGTTGTGAAACCAAATAAAACTTCATTTAAAATGGAATTGAACGAGACGCCTGGGTGGCTCAGTGAGTTAAGCGTCTGCCTTCAGCTCAGGTCATGATCCCAGGGTCCTGGGATGGAGTCTGGGCATCGGGCTCCTTGCCCAGTGGGGAGCCTGCTTCTCCTTCTGCCTGCTGCTCTCCCTGCCTGTACGCTCTCGCGAGCTCTCTCTCTACCCGCCCCCCACAAATAAATAAATAAAAATCTTAAAATGGAGTTGAGGGACGCCTGGATGCCTCAGTCGGTTGAGGGCCTGCCTTTGGCTTGGGTCATGATCCCAGGATCCTGGGATGGAGCCCTGCATCAGGCTCCCTGCTCAGCAGGGAGTCTGCTTCTCCCTCTCCCTCTGCTGCTCCCTGTTTGTGTGCTTGCTCTCTTTCTGTCAAATAAATAAATAAAATAAAAATAAAATAAAATGGAGTTGAAAGCCTAGAAGGAGGAACTCAGACATACCACTCCTTGCAACCCTTTGCAGACCCAACAGGAAGGAGCCTACTTTACTCCTCCAGTGGGAGGAAAGATTTTCTCATTGCCTGACAACAGCCCAGACGATGAGAGCCTCATAACTTGAAAAGCCACCACCCTTCAAAGTCCCAGTTTACTGCATTGGATTTTCTGTTTATAAAAAGCCCTTCCAACTCCCCCCTTTCCTCTATAAAACAGCATTCCCCCTCTTTGTTCTCCAGACTTGCCTATGGTTTCGCAACAGCTCACATGTCTCAAATTGCACTTCTCTGCTGTTCCCAAATAAACCCATTTTTTGCCAGTAAAATAACTAATTTATTTGTAAGGTAAACGGGGTGCTCAATGTGTGTATCCTGGAGTGTGACCAATCACCACATGCCCCGCTGCTCACACCGTGCTCCTTTCCAGCCACGGTAGCAGCGACACTGGAACTCCACAGCCATCTGCATCCGATCCTCAAGTGAGAGGGCACCTTGTAGGGTCAGGGGCCCACCACCACGAGTGAGCTGGATGGAGAAACTGGTGGGGTTGAGGATGAGGAGGGCCTCAGGGTGGCTGAGGCGCCTGGCACAGCGACCATGGCCTGAGCACAGGGCTTGACTGCACAGAAGAGCCCCACTGGTCACGTTGAGGATGAAGGGCCCCAGGGTGGTGTCCACATACTCCTTGATGGCCTGGCATGATTCCTGAGTGGAAGGAGGAGCATCAGGGACACTATGATCCTACAGGGGCCTACCCAGGGCATTGCCGCTCTCACCTGCTGGCCAGCCAGGACTGCAGGGATAGAAAGGGTGGGCCAGGGTCTTCCCAGTCAGTCTGGCAGCCCCACCCCTGCCCCCATCCTAACCCCCATCCTGGGCCTGAGCTCACCTTGGTTTTTGTGTTTTCCCAGCTCACCCAGAGTACCACTCCTGCTGCTCCCTGGGCTGCACTCTCCCCCAGGCTGTGCTCCAGCTCATCCTGGGGAATGAGACAGCATAGCTCTGAGGGGCCTTCTTCCCCCACCACAGCAGATTGCTGTATCACCGCCAGATGGGACAAATAACTCTCACCCCCCGCTGGGGCTGCTCTGGCCCCAGTGGCGAGAGGCAAGCCCGTCCTCACTCTAGCTTGCGAGAGCCATGCAGCAGGCACTACGCCTTTGTGATGAATGCTGAAACGTCTGTACCGGTACGGAGTACAGAGCTGGGCACGCAGTAGGAGCTCAAGGAGTGGAGCATAATGGATGAAAGTGCCCCAAGGCTGTGTGGCCTCACGTACTGGACCTAATGCTGACAAGGTAGGCTACATGGTGGGTGGGGTCATAGGAGACTCACCAGGGGCAGAAAGCGGTTCGTCTTGTCATAGAAGATCTGAGCATAGGGCAGCACCGGCAGATTGGGGTCCCCCACACCCAGAGCCACACGGAATGCCTCCCCTACACGATGCCGCACATACATCTGTCCCTTCCCCCTGCCCTCCAGCTCTGCGGGCATGTAGATGCTGGGGTAGAGGGCACGGCTCTGGCCCCACAGCCACCCCAGCTGGTCATTCTGGGCACTGATACCCGGTGGACACTGGCCGGTATAGTTGGGGCTTAGAAAGTCATAGTTATAGCAGTCAGGAAAGCCATAGAAGCCCCAGAGGCCCCGAGGCCTCAGGGCTTGCCCCAGCTTGAGAGTGTCTGCCATCCAGGCCCGCGCGGCCTCCTGGAACTGGTCCCGCGCTGCTGCTTCCACCCAAGGAGCTGGCCAGTCGGGATGCTGCCCCTGTACCAGTGTCCGTGAGCGCTGCCGGTAAATGTCCTTGGTGTCCCAGTTGAAGGCCCAGCGTGGGCGCCATGCCTCCCAGTCGATGACCGCCAGCCCTGAGAAGTCTGACACAGGGATGGCAGCCAGGATGTCCTGGAAGGAGCGGGCCAGGTGGGTATCCAGGCTGGCATTCTGGGGCAGGCCACCAAACACAGGCTCCCCAGCAGACGTGTAGTAGGGGTAGGTGCCCAGCTGGTAGCTGTAGAAAATGGTCATATCAGGGCCGCGGAAGGTCTGCCCTGGGTTGGCCACCACATCGAAAACACTGACATCCACGTCCACGCCGTATTTCTCCAGGCACCACTGGGTGTTTGCATTCCAGATGGTGGTGAAGGGCTGGTTGGGTACCATGGGGCTCCTGGAGCCTTGGACCATGCCGAGCAAGGTCAGGAAGAGGGCATAGGTGGGAAGCAGGTGGACTGCCATGGCAGAGGATGGGCCTGGGGAAACCTGGCCAGGGGAGGCAAAGCTGAGAACACGTTCTGAACTCTCTGACCCCTGCTCAGAGAAGGTAGACCAAACCCCTTGCTCATTAATCCACCCCTGCTCATTTTGGGTAAACATTGACCTTGGTTCAGGGCTCAGGGAGGTCAGAGGGCAGAGGAAAGGTGTGGAGGGGAGCCCTGACACTGCAGGGAACATGGGAGTTGTCTCTAGGGCGGGGCCTCTGCCCTCTCGTCTCCCACAGGCTTTGCCCTGGCCTAAGCTAACCAGTCCCCTTCCCCAGGAGCCACAGAGGCCACGACTTCTGTTTTGAGAGGAGCCGGTGAGAGCCAGGCCCTCAGCCCCCAGCCTGACCTGACTGATGGGGGATCCTTTCCTGTCTCTTCCTCTAGGAATCCTGGCCAGCCATTGGAGGAAGAGATGCTCAGCGACCAAGGACAGGCCAGCCCAACCCTCCTGGATACCCACCAGTCTGCCCACTTGTTCCTGCTGACCTCAGGGCTGAAGGGCCTCATCCTCCAGATTTCCTGACCCCAGCGTGAGGGCCTAGGCAGGGCTCAGCAAGATTCTGTTCCTCAACTCAGGCCCCAGCTGCACCGGACTCAGAGGAAGCTGCTGCTGGAAACTCTGAGCTTTTGTAGGGGGGTCACCCCACCCAGTCTGGGGGCGGGCTGAGGGGCAGGACCCCGGTCGGAGGGCTGGGCCAGGCAGCAGAGCCACCTCGGCACCCCTAACGAAGCGCCTTGGTAGGAGGTGGGGCTGGGCCGGAAGCAGCCCCGCCCACACGGTCAACACGGTGGCCCGACGTTGTGGCTTTATTTAGGTTGGGGTGGGGGTGGAAGCAGTGCAGGGGGCTGTTTGGGAGACAGAGGCCGCTGGGCAGGCCTGTTTCTGGTACTGGAATCTGGGTGCCTCCATACTGTGTACTGAGGGGCAAACTGTCCTGCGCAGCTGCATTCCCACATCTGGGTCTTAGGCACTTTTGCCTTTGGGGGCCCCTTCCTCAGAACATTAAAAAATGCATTTTACAACTGTGCTGGTACAAAAACAAGTACAATCCAGACTGAAGCCATTATTATATATTCATTATTAATATATATTTTCCTCTGATTAGAAAAGTGAAGACATTTTTGGGGCCCCTAGAAGTATTGCAGCCCCAGGCCCTACACTCACTCTGCCCAGGGGGGCAGATCCCCTCTGCTTTAGGGACAAGTCTGAAAGGCACTGTGTCTGTGAAGTCAGGGCTGGTCGGCTCCGGTCTAGGGCTCTGTGCCAGGTCCAGTAGTGCATACGCACAAGCGTGGGGTGCAGAGCCTGACCCGGGTGTGAGACTCTGCGGTCTTGTGACTAGGAGACCCCGTGTTTGGGTGACCATGGGTGTGTCGGTGACCACATGCTTGTTCATTCCTTTGTGATTTCACTTGTTTGCTGATTCAAGAAGCTGATCGCTGAGACCTGCTAGGTGCCCAGGCCCAGGCACGCCTGCCAGGGTGGGGTGAAGGAAACCTCATGTGTGCAGGGGAAAGTGCCGCCTGAGTCGACGGCCCGGTCTGAGCCTGAGTCAGGGGCCCCCCGGCACAGCGGCCAATGAATCAGTGACGCAGCCGGCTACCATGTGGACTTGGCCCTCTGGACTAGGATGGGGAAGCTGACAGCGCTGGAGGAAGAGGACCCGAGCACGGGATCTGACCTCAGAGGAGGGGGCCGCTGATCTTGTTCAGGAAGCAGGGTCCCCGAGTGAAGACCATTAGGCTCAGAGAGCCTGGCACAACTCCCAAGGGCTGAGGGCACAGGAGAACATCAAGGCAGCCCCGACTCCCTCTCCCTGAGGTTCACACTACCTTCAGGTGCCCCCAGAAACCTAGTGCCGCAATTTGCACAACCCAGCCAACCATCAGGCCGGCATTCTCGAGCTGGCCTCGCTCTAGGGGAGAAGCTCTAATGGCGGAACGGCAGGAAGATGTTCCCCAACCCCAGGGCCCTGCCCACAGACCTGCCCCTGCGGCGCTGGTCTGGTGTGTGTCTGGGGTCCGTCCAGCTCCGTGGTCCAGCCCTGACTGCTCTCTCTGGTGGTATGCATACCCCAGGCCCGAGCCACCTCACTCCCCATCACCCCCACCCACCCACCGCTGTGGCTGTCCCTGAGTTGCACTTTCCACAAGGCTGTCGTCCAGGTCCTCCTGGACAGTGATGTGAGGTGATCACAGGTTTGCACGGAGGGGTCCTAGCCGGATGGGTACAGGTCACAGACGTCTGGGGGAGGGAACAGTTGTGTAAGGTCACACACGTGGGGGAAACCACAGCTTTGCACGGGTATGGAGGAGTCCTGGCTAGGTGGGAAAGGCCACAGATGTTGGGTGTTACAGATGTGGGTGGGGTAGCTCACAGGTGTTTTTGAGGGTCACAGCTGGGTAGGGGAAGTCAGAGGTGTGAGGGCAGTAAGGGCAGTAAGTCACAGTGTCTTCCTTGCCCTCTTTTTGCCGGCTCCATCATCTCATGACCTTCTAGACCGATACCTTCACCTTCTGTCCAGCAGGCTTCTCCCCACTGTGGCCATGAGCGCCGGGCGCCCTTCCACCTTCGCATCCTCCCCCACCACGTGAACCATCGTTGCCTTCTGTGCTACCGCCTAGTCCCCGTCCCTCTGTTCTCTGCCGTCGCCAGCCAGGGGGATGAGGCTCACTTTACAAGCCGAGTTGACGTCGATGTGGTGGGGCTCGCTCCTCCAGGCTCTGCTCCGCTGACCACCTCTGACGTGGCCTTTGCGTCTAGTGTGCTTCCCCACGAGGACAGGGCCCTTTGCTGGTGCGGCTCACAGATGCAGCCCGGCACTGGCCCCCTGCGTGTGCATGTGCGTGTGCAAGCATGTGTGTGTGCTGTTTACTGAACAGGTGAGACGGTCGCTGCCATCAGGCAAAGTCAGGCATGGTGCCACTCGAGGGCTGCCCTTCCTGCCCTGCCTGCGGTGTCCCCTGGCCACGCCACCCCGACTGCAGGTCCCAGCTGTGTTCCGACTTCCTCCAGCCTTTGCCCGCACTCTGTCTCTAGCAGCAAGCTTCCCCTTCCCGTTTTAAAACTCAGTGTAGAAAGCACTTCCTGGAGGATACCTCCCTTGAGTCCACGTGGCTGGGCTGCCCCCTTCAACACTTGACTGTTTCTTGAGTCTGTCTCCCCACAGCCAGTGTTTGCTGAGGGCCTGCGTCATCACTGACGTGGACAAGGGGACCCCAAGTGTGGGTCTGATGGTTGAGGAGGGGGGCAGAGCCCTGCCCGAAGCAGGGGAATGAAGCAGGCCAGAGCTAGTCGGACTGCTCCAGCCTGCTACTTCTCTCCCCTGGGACAGCTAGGGACAAGCACCTTCTCCCATGGCCAGGACAGGACTGACATTTGAGGAGCTCTCTGCTCCCAGACTCAAGATGCCTGCCTCCCTCTCGCCCCATCACTCATCTTTGCAGTGGGACAGGGACGAGACCTCAGGATTCAGGTCCCAAACCCCAGTGGAGGACTGTGACCCAGCTGGGGAGAGGTGTGTGTGGCTAGAGTCCACTGCCCTTCGGAGCAGGGAGTGGAGGAAATGCCCTTGCCTGTGGGAATAGCAGGGAGGGGTGGTCTGGCTACCTGCCCAGCCAGGGAAGATCAAATATCCACTTCCCCATTCTCCCTGGGTGGGCAAGGCGAGGTCAGTGGCACTGCCCCAGCTGGGGATCCAGGGGCAAGGAGGAGAAACACAATGAGCCTGGTCCCTCACAGAGGGTTGGGCCCAACTGCTTTCCAATCCATACAGAGAAAGCAAGGTCCTGGGTGCTGTGGCGGAATGTGAATCCCTCCGTTCTCAGTGGCCCCTGCCCCAGCAGGGCAGCTGCAGAATGGGCAGCTCTGGGCCTCCAGGTTCCACGGACCGCATTTGGCAGATAAGAAGTCACCAGCAGAGAGTCTCACAGAGACAGAGCTGCGCTTAAACCTCCCGAGAGACTCTGGAATCTCTCTCACGTGTCCTGGCCTAGGTGCGGACAGTCCACGCACAGAAGCAGTTGTTTTGTATTTAATTTACAAAAGAGACCCCAAAATAATAATAATAAACTATCCAGGGGCAGGAGAGTAGGGTCAGGTCCTCTCTGGCCCGGCTGTGCCCCTCTTCCTCTCTGGCAGGGAGAGAAAGGGCCTCTCAGGGAACTGCCCCTCCCCCTTAGAACAGGGGGGTGAGAGCTGGTATGGACGCCCTGCTGCGCATCCCCGGGGCTCTGCCCCCTCTGGGCTCCAGTCTGTCCACCCCTTGCAGGCTCCTACATGCCTGGCAGAGCCTTCGCGGCAGAGGCCAGCTTGCCCGGCGGCCGGGTGAGAGTCCCCTATAAAGTCCAGGTGAGGGCCAGGGCTGCCACAGCCAGCGAGCCGGTGAGGTGGGACCCAGCCCAGGCCCCACGGGCACCCCCAGCTGCCCGTGTATGGTCCCACTGGCATTGCTCGCCACCCCAGCCTAAGTAGCACTGACAGCGAAAGTGCGTCTGCAGGTAGTTGAGATCAGCCCAGCTGAGCTCCCCCTCTGGTCGCAGCTGGGGCTCACCAGGTACGTGGCTAGGCACCAGGCGGAAGCTGCTGGCACTGAGATGCAGGAAGGTACTGGCGCTGGGGTCGCGGCGTACGCAGCGCCCATGGCCATGGCACTGGGCCCAGCTGCAATGCTGGGCAGCCCAGGACACGTTGACTACGTAGGGGACCAGCAGCCGCGTCAGGTAATCCTTGAGGTACTGGCAGGTTTCCTGGGGGCAGAGGCCAGGGATCAGGGTCAGCGGCCTCAGCCCACAGGCCCAGATGGAAACTCTGTTCACACCGCAGTGCCTGTACCTTCTTTTAACACCGTACACGTGTGTACACGTACATGCGTGCTTGAGCCCTTACTGCCCCTGTTCCCACTGAGAAGGGAGGAGGGGACAGAAACGAGCCCAGCAGGGCCAGGGCGTGGGGGCGGGCGGCCGTGGGGAGGAACGGTGGAAATCTAAGGCTGTTCAGGACAGCATGACCCCTTTCTGGGAATAGGGGAGGAACCCTTTCTTCTCTGTGGGACCAGGGACGCCCAGACTAGGCCTGCCCCCCTGCAGACTCCACTCTGGTAGGCTGGGGGGTCTTACTCACCGTGCTGGTGGTGTAGCCTGCGTCGCCCCAGAGGATGACCCCTGCCGCACCCAGGGCTGCACTCTCACCAATGGTGGAGATGAGATCCATCTGTGTGGGAGGAGAATGGTCACTGGGGAAGACTGAGACTATAGGGTGAGGACAAGACAGGCTGGACAGGCCCCCACCCCGTTCTGACTTGCTGGTCCCCTCAGCCCAGTACCCCTTCCCACCCTCAGGCAGAGGCTGTTTCACTTTCTCATTGGATGAGCAAGCCATGTGCACCCCTACTTTGGCTTCTGTTTCCCAAGCCAATGGCCCACTCGAATCTAGGATGTATCTATCAGGGTGAACTCCAAAGTCAGAATGCCTAGTTCCAAGTCCCTGCTCTGCCCTGGACGTGCTGGGAAGCTTTGAGCAAATTTCTCAGCATCTCTGGACCTCAATTTTCTTATCTGCAAAATGAAGATAAGGATGCCACCCTTTCCCGAGGTCACAGAGAGGATGACGGAAGGGGATGTAGAGCAGCTAGTCAGCTAGGGGGCAGGAGGCCCCCTGCGACCCCAACCCTGCAGTGGCTCCCCTGGGGAAGAAGGCAGGGCCGGGGAAGGCACGTACCTCGCTAAGCCCCGTGAGCCTGCGGCTATAGGTGGGTCGCGTGAAGACGTAGACCGGGAGTGCGTGGTTGGCGTGGTGGGTGTGAGCCACGCGGAGGGCCTCCTGAACACGGAAGCTGACAAAGTTGCGGCCGTGGGTGGAGGACGCGAGAGTCTCGTCCAGGTAGACGGAGGGGAAGAGGGCTGTGCTCTCGGCCCACAGCCAGGCCAGCTGGTCGTTTCGGGAGACCTCAACATCAGGGCAGCGGCCCGTGTAGGTGTCCCAGTTCTGCACATAGTCGTGGTTGTAACAGTCGGGGAAGAGGTAGAAGCCCCAGAGGTGGCGCGGCCGAACTGCCTTGACAAAGCGCAGCGTCTCCAGCATGAACTGCCGGGCGGCGAACTCAAACTCGTACTGTGCCTGCTTGACCACACGGTCTGCCGGCCAGTCAGGGTGACGAATGGCCACCAACTGGCGCGACGACTGGCGGTATATGTCCTTGTCCTGCCAGTTGCGCACCCACACGGGCCGCCAGTCCTCCCAGTCGATGACTGCCAGGCCTGCGGGCTCCTGGGTCCGGATGTAGTGCTCCACGTGCTCCTGCAGCATCTTCAGATGCGCCCAGAGGCTGCCATTCTGTGGCACGCCCCCGTGCACAGACCTCCCCATGGAATTGAAGCGTGGGTACAGGCCCAGCCGGTCATGGTAGAAGATGGTGATGTTCTGGTTCACAAAGCCCTCGTTAGGTGATGCCTGCACATCAAAGGCCTTCAGGTCCAGTGGTACCTTGAGGCGAGGGCCACAGTCTTGTGTGGGCACATCCCATGCTACCACGAACGGCCGGCCGGTGAAGATGGGTGGTGCTGTGGGCTTGAGCTGGGTGGCCCATGCCACCAACACCAGGGCCAGTGTGACGGCAGGGCCCAGGCCTGCCCACATGCTGGGGGCTGCAGGAAGACAGTGTCACCTGCCTGGCACCAGCTCAGGAACTGGGGGAAAGATGGGAGAGAGCAAGTCAGTCTACAGAATCTTGGAAGTGCCCACCCCAAACCCATTCACACTCCCACAGCCCATGCTGTGAGGGGCACTGTGCCCCGGGCTGTTCAGACCCTGTTAGGTGACTGTAGAAGGTCTGAGACCACCGGCCACAGAGGGGAAGGCAAGACACCCTGGGAACTCACTGCCAGGAACATAGGGCTCCTTCCTGGAGCAGGTGGCTTACGGCTGGGCAGAGCCCTCTGGTAGGTCTGTGACTCTGAGAACTGGCTGGCTGAGCCATGGACTCGCTGCTCATAAATACAGATGTCTGCATACCACCCAACACATGGTTTCAGAGAGCCCCGAACCCGAGGCCCACTCTGTACTCCGTGAAGAACTCCCGATCCAGAGAAATGATAGCATTTGGATAAGGCAGGGCACAGCTCATGCAGCCACCAGGAAGCTGGAACAGAGCCGCGGAGCTGGTATCTGTGTGGCACCCGCCTGGCAGAAGAACGAGGCTGTCAGGACTTTGTCTCGAGCCCAGCCGCTCTCCCAAGCTTAGTGGAGGCCCCACCGGGACAAAGGGGCGGCGGACCTCCCACGGCGGCGCCGGCGGACCGGCCCTTCCCTCCGCAGCCACCGGGAATGCGCTCGCCCGCCAGGCAGCTCCGGGGAGGAGCTCACTTCGCCTGGCCTTTGTGCGGGACCCCGCCCCCGCCCCGCACGTGGGCCCTGAGCCGGGCCGGGTGGGGGTGGGGTCCCTGGGCCGCCCCACTGGGCGCATCCCCGGGGGTCCAGAACTCAGCCTGCGGGGAGAGAGCCGCTAGGCTTGCACTGCTTGCCCTCACCTCGCGCGGGGCGCCGCCGGGACCCGCGCCATGGCCACCGCCATCCCCGGCCCAGCCCGGCCCGCTCCGGCCGCTTGCCCAGGCGCGGCCCCGGCTCGGCACCTCTGCAGCTCCGCCCCCTCTCCCCCCCGGCCCGCGGGCCCTTTAAGAATCCAGAGCGGAGGTGGGCCCGGTGCAGGACTTGAGGCCGGGGCGGGAAAGTGTTCCCGACTTTCACGCAGCCAGTGCTGCGTTTCGGCCTCCAAGGTTTCCAGATCCTCCGCCGAGGAATGTGGCCACCCATCTGGGGCCGTGAGGCCCCTTCGAACGGGGCTTTCTTCTGAAGTCTCAGGCGCGAGCTCCAATCAGCCCAAGATCTCCTCCCCCACCGGCCCGCGGCCGGTGGTACAGTCCTCCCCGCTCCGCCGCGCGACCAGCCGCTTAAAGGGACAGTGTAAGGGACGGGAGTCGTGGAGCGAATAAAGAAGGTGTTGTTCCTCCGCTCGTCCATAAGGTGGTGCTGCGGGACGCGGGGACTTGGCTGGGGGCAGCAGATGATCTGGCCCTGTACCCGCGAGTGTAGGTTCCAGCCCTGGGGCCGTTAGTTTGGAAAGTGGGACGGTGACCAGAGCCGACCTCGGGCTTCCCGGGACAGTAACACCCAGTCCTCTACCGATCAGGGCTCCCCTCCCCCCGTCCCCGTCTGAAGGAAAGCCCCGCCCCCTGCCAGACTGGGGGAGGGGGGCCAAGCACCAGCCTCTTAGCCCTTGCTGGGCTGGGCCGAGGCAGTGGTTGTCTTGGCAACACGAGCTTTGAGTCGCAGCGTGGCCGGCCCCGCTGGGGGCCGGTAAGCCCAGCGGGCCCTGGGGGTAGGGCCCCTTGCCCGCGACCTGCATTAGGGACAGGCCGATGCCTGGGCTCTCATTCCCTCCTGCCCAGTCCCTGTGGAGGCCTGTAGGAGCCCCCCCCAGGCTTTACTTCAACTCTGAGGAGGCTGCTACCCTTGCAGAAGTACCCGGCCTGACCGCAGAGAAAGCCGGCCTGGCTAGACAGGCTTCCCCGGGCCTCCACCCGGTATCAGTAGTCCTTTCGCCCCACAAGCCCCTCCGGCTGGGGAGCAGGCTTGGAGCTGGACCGGGCCGAGATCTCCCTGCCTCTTCCTAGATCCTCTCCCCCGTACGGGGCTCAGCTCCCCCCAAAGGGCCCAGGTCTGCACCACCAGCCCATTCCCGTCCGCGCCCCAGGGAGGGGAGGGAGAGAGAGCTCCCGTGAGCGGATCTAAGGGGGTGCAGATCAGTCGCCTGCACTGGGCTCACCTGTGTGGGAGCCCGGGGGCCCAGTAGGTCCGCGGCCTCCCTTCTTCCCCGGGTGAGCCTCTCCAGCTAAGCTTACTCGCACCAGCTGCTGCCCGGCGGGCAGCCCGCCGGCGACTTGATAAACCCCATCCCCTCCCACCCGCTCCCGCCTCCCACCCCGGCCCTTTTTCCTCACTTCCTGCTGCCCCTCTGAGAGGAAAGGGCCAGGAACAAGCGCGGGGGAAGGGACCGCCTTGACCCTGTTTCCCTCCAGCATGCCCTGCTGGCTGGCTGCCCTCCCTACGGTCCACCCCCCCCCCCCCCGTATGCCCTGGCCCAGCGAACTGCACCAGGTGACAGGAAGGCTGTGGGACTTGGCTCAGGTGACAGCCTCCGCCAGGCCAGCAGCTTCCTAACCCTGAAAGCTCTTCTCCCTAACCTTCCATTGGGGTTGAGGCCCATCCTCAAATCCAGTAGCCTATGAGGGGGGCCCCAGTGGTGGGATGCTTGGCTGATGGTCCCCCAAGGAAGGTGGTGAAGAAGGGAACCGGCCCTAAGGGGGTTTGGGGGAACCTCCAGGAGCTGAGTTAATTTTTTCCCACTGAGAGCAGAAGCATCCCAAGTGCGACAGAGTGGACAATGTGTTCACGTGTGTGACTGTGCTGGGTGGGGGGTGGGAAAGGGGCCGGGAGCGGTCTATAGCCCTCCAGCTCTTCTGCTGGAGGACATTCCTGGGTGAACTTTAAGACACTGCAGAGTAGGAAGCTCATAACTGGGGTGAGAAAAGGGCTGTGTTTCCATGGGAAGGGGGTGCCCATAACAGGACTAGCCCCACGGAGAGCTACAGCAGAGTCCCAGCAGACTGTTCCAGAGGGGTGGAGAAATCTGCACACCCTCAAGTCACCCTGAGCTCACCCCATTCACACTACGCCCAGGGCCTCTCTGCTAACAGAAGGCTGTGGAAGACTGGGCAACTGGGGGAACTGGGTACACACCCTAGAGTCTGTCCCCGAGGACTGAAGAATCCAGGACATGGCAAGGGAGGGTGTGTCCCGATACCACTGTTCTGGCTCCATAAGGGACACAAGCCTTGGAAACTGCAAGGGTGGGGGCCCCTGGGGAAACAAAGGCCAGACCAGACAGTCCCAGGGCAGGGACACTTCCTCAGGCAGCCAGCAGGAAGGAAGTGAACACAGCCCAGTGGAAGGGAGTGGAAGAGCCCTGCTCTGACCCCCATTGTTTCTACAGCTTTGGGGTCAGCTGGGGCAGGCTGAACACAGGGAGTTCCCCCACACTGGAACAGTGGTGACGGGACATGGGATGCCATCTGGCATGGCAGAACGCTGGCCCTGGGGCAGTAAGGGGTGGGGGCAAAACAGAGGATGACAGGGCCTTATGTCTGGCATCTTATCAGGAAAGTGGGAAGGTGCCCAAAGAAGAACTATGAAGGCTGCACAGGATGATCCCGCTCCAGATGTGACAAATTTAAGCCTCCAAAAGACTGGCAGGCCAACTTCCCAGACCAAGAAGCCTGTGTCCCTCAGCTCCCTCTTCCCTAACTGGAAGTTGGGCTGATGGCCAAGAGCCAAGCCTAGCAGGGAACCAGCCTTCTAGCAGGACCTGAGAAGTGTAGGCTGAATGTACACAGGGGGCAGCTGGAGGTGAAAACACAGGGTCAGCAGGGAACAGAAAAAGTACTAGGTGGGTGAATTCTTCCTGATGGAACAGAAGCCCCAGACCCACTCTCCTGGTAGTATCCACAGGCAGTCCTGGGAGGCAGCAGGTGGGTTTGGGCTACATAGCCTGGCAGAAGGCCAAGGGCATGGTGGCACCCATCTGATTGCTGTCCACTTAAGATGGGTCTTGGGGGTCCATGAGGTTTGGGTTGCGACCTCATGTGGGGTCAGCTGGCACTGCTGGGGGCAGGACAGCTGTTCCAGAACTACCTGAGGTCATGCTCTCACCTCAGGTCAGGCAGATGGGGCCAAACCCTAGTGAAGCACCCCAAAGCCTTCCAATTCCAGGGGTCCCCACCTATTAAACACAACAGAGGAGTGGCCTTCCATTCTGAGAGGCCCTGCAGTGAGGGCTGTGTGAATACACTGCCACCTGCTGGTCACAGCTGGGATGGCCACAAGCTGGGCTCAGGCTTACGCTGAGTCTTGATGATAACGATAGATGGGAGCCACCAGAGTGGCCCAGTCTAGACACTGGATGTCACAGCAGATGCCACTCTTGTATGCAGGGTCTACAAATAATTTTATTGAAACTAAACAAATAACACAACAGCCTTCTTAGATTGGGGGCCGCCCTTCCCAAGCCATTTCCCACACTCTTAAAAGCACAGAGCTTGCACAGAAAGGAATTAAAAAAAAAGTCATTTTGATGTAGAAATCAGACTCTGCCCCAACATCATGGACTAGACTATTTACAAACTTTCACATTTTAAGTATTCCTTTATGGTTGATCTCTCCTTTCTGTCTCTACCCAGGGGCTCCAGTACCTTCCACTGACTGATCCTGGGGGACGGGTATACTGTAGGGACAGGGGTGGTGGGCTCCTCACAGCTACTGGCACCAGCCCCAGCGGTGCTGTCCTTCACCAAAGGGTGGCAGATGGTCTCCTCCCTATGGCAGGGGTGTGTGTGTGTCGGGGGGGGGGGGGCTGGTACAAAGGCAAGGAGGATGAGACAAAGTAGGTGGGTTAGGGCAATTCCCCATAGGCACAGGCATCATAGCGCTTCCTGATCCTGTCTTATGCCCTCTCAGCCGGGGGTGTGTGTGGGGGGCAACAAGTAGTTGCAATGGGGAGGGATCAGTCCAGCCCTGGGTGGAGGGAGAATCCTCTCACACCAGTCCCATCTCCATTAACAGCCAGAAAACTGTCCATCCATCTGGGAGTGGGAACAGATGAGCAGGTAGGCAGGAAGAATCAGGCTTGCACTGCCCCCCACCTCTGTCCAACACAGGAGGAATCGAGGTAGCAAACGGCTGAAATGCTCCAACAAGGGGGTAAGGGAAATGAGGGAAAGGAAGTTCCCACTTGCATACAGCTCCCACAGCCCAGGGGCTGGAAGAAGGCAGACCTTGCTTGTAAAGTGCTGTAGCCCCTAGCAGGGCTGGGCCCTAGGCAAGCTTGGAAGAAAGCAGGCCAGGCAAGGGTGCAGGAACCAGGCATTCCTGACCAGCATATGCCCTGCCATGCTGCTTCTAGGGATTGCTGGGGAAGGTGGGCTGGTAACTCTGCCATTAGCCCTCGCCAGCTACCAGCCACCTCTTGTCCACATATAAACCAACACCCAACCAACACTGCAGGACTGCCCCGCTCACAGCTGAAGCTTCCAGGCCAATGCAGTTTATTCAGGGTTGTGGCCCCAGCTTAGGTTCCTTAACGGAAGCCACACCTTGAGCCTGGGGGTTTCTTGCTGGGGTAGGGAGTGCTTATGCCTGCCACTCCCCAGGCTCACACCTCATAGAGGATCACAGGAAAATCCACGTGGATGCGGGGAGGATCCAGCTTCACGATGCCCTGCCATGGAAACAGAGGCTAGTGAGGGCCAGCTCCTCCCCCAAGAGCCCCCACCATGACAGCAGACCACATGTGGGTCTACCTCTGCACACTCAACATAGGCTCTGTGACCACTGCCCGGCCCCTCACCTGAGGAATCAGGTTCTTATGCACCCGCCTCAACTTGGCCCGCTTCTGCCCGTTCTTGGTGACGATTGTCTCCTCGTAGAACTCGTGAGCCAGATCCCCATCCTCATCATAGAACATGGAGCTGTATGGAGAGAGAGAGAACGGGCTGGGCTGGAGCCCCACCCGGTCATGGCAAATGACCAGACTACAAGAAAGTGTGCCCACCTCCAAATGGGGAGGAACAACGTTGGTGGAGGGAAAAAGGATAATAATGCCTGAAGAATCCCTTGTTTAGGGCTTGGGGTCTACTAGAAGGAAATGGGGAGTGGGATGGTAGCCAGCTGTCAGTCTCCAAGAAGAGAGATCATATCAGAGCACATTGTCACGGCAGCCAAGGCCAGTTCTCATCACTGGTTTGTTCAGCAAAAGCAGCCATTCCAACATCAGGCCCTTGCCTTCATCCAGGACTTCTACTGTGGACAGCATGATGGCCTGGGCATGTGTCTCATTCCAGAAGATGCTGCTGGCCCTGGGCCAACCTGAGATGGCAGATGCCTGAGCTAGGAGGGAGTCTAAAGAGAAAAAGGTTGAATCCTCCCCACCCACCCCAGGTGGCTGGTGTAGCCAAACTACCACTGCTGGGTCTCCCTAGTATCTACAGCCAAATCTCCAGCATCACCTGAGTACAATTTCCCCTGGGCCCACCACGGGCATGCCAATATGGTGCTCCTGTCTGGACCCGTGGAAAGAGAAGGGAGGTTAGTGCTCCAGACCTGGAGAACATACCTGGGTGAGGGTCTTTTTACCCAGGTTCCATCTTCAACACTAGGGCCCAGTCCTACTTTCCTGGCTACTACCCTCAGAGGTCCAACCCCACCACGGTGGGGAACGGAAACAACCAAAAGAGAGTTAATTTTTCCCTTGGGAGAATTAGGGGAGAGGGAGGCTAGGAGCCTTCAACTTTCATGCTGGGCTGGAAGGGATGAAAGAAAGAAATCCTGAAGTCCCAGGGAGGCTTTATCTCAGCTTTACCGTGCAGAGGGCCTGCCCATGGACAAGCCTCAGACCCACTCTTCCCCTAGGGAGACCTTCAAAGCAGCCAGGTCGCCAGGAATCTACTGCTCTGCTTTCCCCACCCCTTGCTCTCACGGGGGCCCGAAACATGGGACTCCTCCTGGCTCGGGCTGAAGCTCCCTGTGATGCGGAGGGCCCCGCTGCCCGCCTGTTCTCCCCGGGGCGGAATCCGCGTCCTTACCCGCGGCGCGTAAATACGAAGGGGGGCACGACTCGGCCTCGCGGCCGCACCAAAGCTTGCTCAGCTACTGCCGACTCCGGGCCGCCGCCCCCCGCCGCCGAGGCGAAGGGCCACAGGCCCCGAGCTTTGGAGCCGCTGGCGCCCATGTCAGGGCCGCCGGCGCATGGCGAACCCCGTGGCCGCTTTGCTCTCACAGGGCCGTCGGCGCCGCCATGCCCTGCCTCTGCCTCCGCTCGCAGGTGCTGCTGCCGCCGCCGCTGCCGCTGCCTTCCGCAGGCTCCGGGGTCTCCACGGAAACCTCACTTCCGCTTCCGCACGCTCCGAACGCTGCCTTCTCTGATTGGCTGCTTCTCTCGTCTGTCCGCGGGGTGGGACCAATAGACGCTCTCAGAAGCTAGGCATCCCGGCAGGCACCGCGAAACGTCAGGTCCCAGCAGGCCACGCTCTCCCCAGCTGGGACATCTCCCACCCAGTGAAGAGGAGGCTGTGTTCTCCAGCTTTCTTCATGTGTGGCGTCTCCGACCTTCCCGACTCCTAGAAGTCAGGTCCAGCGGACCTGCCCAACCACCAGGTTCCCCGCAACCAGAACTTTAGGGCTGCTCCAGGTCAGGCCGCGCATTGCCCGCCTGGCCTCGTTTTATTTCCACATTTTATTTCAACACACTGTTGCATGTAGAGAAGAAACCAAACCTAAAGAAAATTAAGTAATTGAACAAATGTATAGCTACGTTCAGTCTGAAGAACTTTGGATTCAGTGTTCCTTCCAAACCCACTAGAAGGCATGCTTCACGAAGGCAAGAATTAACAGCTGGACCTTCAGTGCCATGAGCAGTGTCTGGTACTGGTCCACAGCAGTAGCTCAGCAAGTATTTGGTGAAAACGCCTCCCACAGCTTGGGGTTTGTGTGTGTGTGTCTTGCCTGTACCACGACCTGAGCCTCCCACAGCTTGGGGTGTGTGTTGGGAGGGGTGTGGGTTCCCTAAATTCTAGATTATATTCTTGCCTGTACCACGACCTGAGCCCCATGGTGCTGCATGATGACAGTGCATATTTGTACCCCACATCCTTCACAAACTGGTCACATGGTGCTCTGTGAGCCTGTCCATCACCCTTGGCAGCCACTGGCATGAGGACAAATTTGGTTGAGGGCGCATAATAGAGTTCAAAAGCAGAATTCTTAAATCTTTATTCAGCCAATTCTCTCAGGCCCCAGGCCCTGATGATGACTGTCACCCCCACCCCCTTCCCCACAGGAGGCATGCAGCTGAGGCCACAGAATATTACATACATTCGCACACATCATCAAAAATAACTGAGGGAAAGACCCTCACTTTGATTGGCAAACAAGGCACAGACCTGGACCAGCGCCCACACTCACACAGACCCTGGCCTAGGGACATCCTCCTTGGAGGAGGAACTGAGGCACTGTTGCTGCACCACGAGCCAGCATTCCCTGACCCTAGTGTGTGTGAGGAGTCAGAAGCCACTGTAGAGGGAAACCTAGACTCTTCCCCCACACCTGCCTTATCTTGAACACCTGCCCCTGGATCCAACTGTTCTGAAACCCCATCCAAGACCCAAAACATACGACTTTTCCCCATAGGTGAGGGCCCTTATCCCTGCAAACATGACCCTATTCTGTTTGTAGGGTCTCCCTAGATTCTGGTATCTGAGACATGAATTAAGGAGACTTAATTCTGCTCTATCCCTGCTGCAAGACTGGAGCAGCTTCTTGGGGCAACCCTGGCCCACCATGATTCACTACACGAAGGGCAGAAGGGTACAGAGCCATGCTCTGCTACACCTGTGGGTGGACACAGGGGGCCAGCTCCTTTGCTGTTCTCTGGGCTCATTCCCCCAGTAAGAGACGACCTCCATGCACACTCATTCTTCAGGCCACATGGGCCCTGTCACACTCACACGGCACGCCCTCGGCGCTGCCTACTCTCCTCCTTTCACCCAGGGGTACAAGAGGTCACCCCAGCGGGCAGGCGTGCAGGGCCTCCTGGATCTTCTGACGGCAATAGGAGTACTTTTGCAGGATCTGGCGGAGGTGTTCCTCTTCCTCCCGTTGTAGGATGCGCAGGAAGTTGTGTAGTTCAGGCATGCTAAAGGCATCCCACTGCAGGTGGAGAGGAGGGAAACAGGCTGTAGCAGGCATGGCCAAACCAGCAGGCCCTCCCCAACGAAAAGCAGCAGTCATGTCACACAGCTAGGATGGGGCTTTCCAATGTTAGGCATTTGCCTGAAGGGCCCATGCTAGGATTCTTGACAATAGTCTGTATAGAAGATGGGCCCCATAAAGTAGGGCAGTCACCTCGAAGACAGGCAACCAAACCAGATGTTCCCCAGTTACTTGTGGACAGGTTATGCCCACACTCTGAGTTTAATACTACTCCACAGACCCAAGGCTTTGAAGCCAGAAAGCTTCCAGGTAAAAAGTCCTAATGTCTGAACGTGAGCCTCTCTAACAATGTGGGCACTTCTATGTGCTTTGATCTGGCTTGGAATCACCACGCTATCAGATGGATTCCTGATCTCCTGAGGACATTCCCCAATAGAAAAGGACAGACAATTCTTCCTGGCATTTTGGGACAGGGCCGTGACCTTGGCTTGCGTGGCCTGGAAGACTTCACTGTAGCTACAAGGTTCACATACTCCTGAAGAGGCTTTGCAGGGCTTTTTCTCCAGCCCTATTCCTCCTTCCAACTTTACTGCAGCTGTGATCCACTAGCCTTGACCAGTGACAACCAAGTAGCAAAAGAGGGCTATGTACTCACATTCACCTCCCCAGAGTCATTCTCCTTGAGGACAAAGCTTAGGGCCTTCTCGCTGGGCCCTGCAAGGAGTCGCAGCCGCAGGGGCTGCTCATCATCCGACAGCTTCCGGAGGTACACTGAGGGCCAGGGAGGGAGAAGAAAGTATTTGATTAGAGTCAGGCCCAGCCCACTTAGTTCCTTACACATGGTGCATGCATATAATCCTCATACACGGTGGGGTGGGAAGCCCACCTTGGCCATGGCGTTCAGCACGCTCAAAGAGTGCAAACTTGCGGGGGTCGTCCACCACCAAGAATTTGCGAAGTAGGGCCTCAATGACCTCACGTGCCCGCGTGCGTGACAACACATGCAGGTGCTTGACAGCATCCTTGGGCAGGTAGAAGGAGGTCCGGCGCTTCACAGCTGTGCCCCGCCCTGGGCCCCGCCTGGCATCCTGCAAGGAGGGTGGCTTCTTGCTGGAAGGCACTGAGACAGGACGCACCAGCTTCAGCTGAACTTTGATGAAGCCTGTGTAGGAGCCATCCTTGTTCTGAAGAGGAGAAACCAAACCATGACTACGTTCCAGGTGAGATGGAACAGATTTGGACACTGCTAGTCCACTTGGGGCTAGGCTAGGTGTGAATATATCACTGCTTAGGCCCACCCAAGAATACCTGACTGTGACCTTAGCTGTAGCCTCTCCACACCCCCTTCCCCAGGCTGTCAACTCACCAGGCTCATGAAGAGGTTGCTGTTGATCTGGCTATTGTACTCCTTGATCTTCTGTTCAACCTCAGCCTGAGAAAGGTCAGGTGTCTCCCACTCCACAGGCTCGTCCTGAAAGATGGGCCAGCATGGACATAGGGCCCTAAAAGAACCCATCCCCCTGTAATGCATGTCACAGACGGGGAGGGGAGTCTGGGTGGGCCACTTTGCAAAACAGCCTCTGGGGCAGCCTTTGGAAACTGACTACAAAGTCCCGATGGGAAGAACCCACCACTGCTCCTGGTTTTGAATGCAATGGGTGGGCACAGCAAAGGCAGAGTCATTTGGCTTCTTTATGCTGCTACAGGGGGCCTCCTCAGCCCTGGGTGACGCCCTATGGATACTTTAAAACCAAGACAACTGAAGATACAAAGTCAGAAGCCAGGAAAAGATGTGGGATTCTTATTGACAGTAAAAGCACCTTTCAACTACACAGACTGATTCCAGCACCCTGGTGTGGTCAGGGGTGTCCTGGAGAAGGGAGACCACTTTGCCACTCTGCCCCAGCAAAGGGCCATGACCACAGGGTGAGAGGTGGACTGGTGCACACCAGGAGCCCAGCCAGCTATTGGTATGAGGGTAAGGGCAACCTCTACAATGTTAACACCCTCTGGTGAGGGATTTGGGGCCAGCCCTGTATGTCTCACACATAGGGAGGAAACCACTGTGACATGCCATTTGATCTTGACCCAAGCTGCACAGAAGGCAGCTTCAGGCCAGGCTCCAATGTGCCTCCTGGTAGAGCCGGTCCCACAAGTGCCAAACAGGTAGGCTTCTGCATCTCCTCCCTCCTATCTGGACATTTAGCCCAAAGATTTTTTGTTCTAACACTCAGCCCATGCCCCGCTCCTCCAGGGGCTGGATTTTTGTTGGAAGGGTGGAGTATGGACCAGGGCAGCCAGAGCTCTGAATTAACAGTTTTCTATCAAACTCCCTGGTTCCATTGCATCAGCCTTACTTCCTGTTGACGTCAGGCCCTGGTTGGAATGGGAGTGTCACAGACACAGCTGAGATCACTGCTGACCGATGCTTTGTCCCACGGGAATTCTTACCAGCTGGTCTCCTGCAGAATAACCTGTGTCCAGCTCTGAGCCCAGGAGAGGCAGGCTTCTCCCTGACTGCTGCTTTGGAGCCCCTATGCTTAAACCAACTGATGGGGATGAATAGGGAGGACAGATGAGAGGGTAGGGTGCTCTTCACCTAAACAGCTTTTTAGCAGTATGCTCTTCACCTAGAACCTGCCAGTGAGTATGTGGCACTGAAGACTGAGGTTGGGGCCTCACAGAGAAAAGGTATTGGGGGAGGGGTGGGAACTGAAGACTGTTTGCTCCCCCAAGTTCAAAAAAATCTCCTGGACGGAGGAGAGCACTAAGAAGTGAAAACTCCAGCAGAAATCTTACTGGGGGCAGGGAGAAACCCTCCAAGACTAGTAAAGAACAAATGGTGTGGACCCTGGAAAATGGGAGATCTGATGGGTAAAATGAAGGATGGAGCCTGGGAATAAAGGGTGGATGTGTTTGTTCAGGCCCAAGGAGAGGGCTTAGGACAGGAAGGAGTGACCCGATAGGAAGGAGAACCAAGAGTGCTACGGGGCAGGAAGGAAAACTGAGCAAACCCTAGTACCGGGGCAAGAAGGAAGAGAATGCTATTTATAGAACGGTGGGCATGGAGATGGCACCAACTTATTTCCCTTCCTTGTGATGGTTCTGAGCTCCAGTATGAGGATGAGAATGCTTGCTCCTTCCTCATCCCTTCCCCAGTCACCGAGGAGCCCGGGACTGGGGTGCCGTGATGCAGTGATCTATGTTTCAGTCTCTTCCCCTCTCCAGGTGAACCTCCCTTAGGGTTTTTCCCCCCCTCCCTTACTATCTTTACCCATAAAACAAGGGACTTGGACTGGAGGAATGGCACTGTCCTGCCAGGATTCTAAAAGAAAAGAAAAGTTTCTTTTTCCGCTTCCAAAGCTTCCGGCTGGAGGATTCCAACAGCCATCCCAGAAGTGTGCACAGCAGGACCATGGAATTTCCCTTCTTCTGCACTACAGTGACCCACCCTCCACTGTCCATAGTGACTGATGGTTAGGGTTTTTTTTTTTTTTTTAAGATTTCATTTATTTATTTGAGAGAGAGAAGGAGAGAGAGCGAGCTTGAGATGGGGGAGGGTCAGAGGGAGAAGCAGAATCCGTGCTGAGCAGGGACCCCAACGTGGGACTTGATCCTCGGACTCCAGGATCATGGCCTGAGCCGAAGGCAGTCACTTAACCTACTGAGCCACCCAGACGCCCCTGATGGTTTTTATTTTACATACAACTGGGGACTCCCCAGCCTCCTTTTCAATTGGTTAGTGTCTTGTGGTTTTCTCACTATTCCACAATGGAAAATGGCTCAAGCCTGAGTGACAGACGGTCCCAGGGATCCACACTCAAACCTTGCACCCAAGCTCTGGGCTGAACTTTAGAGTAAAATTTAAACAGTATAAAATTTTTATCTAAAGAATCACCCACAAATCCCTCTCCGTGGCTGACGTAAGGAATTCTGTCCCAAGAATTATTCTGAGCTTCACGGTCCCCATCTCTCTTTCCTGATGCTCTGTCCAGGGTTATCCCCTGAGGTGTACCAGCTCCAAAACAGTTACCTGAGCTTGGTGGTCACACTCATGGCACACAGCACAGAGGTTTCTGATAATGGGGACACCTAGGAGACTCAGAGAGGAATAGCGGCTACAGCACCCCATCTTATAGTCCTGGACTAGTAACCCCTCTCTCTCTTGACCCCTCCTCAGGGCTTCATACAATCTAGCCTGCTTCACCTCCTCACAGGATAAAATGCTCCTGTTTGCTTACAGTCCAGAACTAGGCTTCCTTCCCATCTATTCCTGAATATCCTTCCTACACGTCCTACTAGTTTTAGTACATGTGCTGCCAAAGCGAGCACTCCAACCAGGTCCACTCCAGAATCCTCCACATTCCAGAAGCCGGTGGCAGGCCAGGACTGGTAAGAGGTGGGGACTCAACTGGCTCCGTCCAGGAGTGCATATGGAGGGGCCCGAAACTTCCTCCTAAATACACTTCCCAGTTCCCGGCGAGGACACCTCCCTTTCCACTTCCTCCCAACCCCTCCTCGCCCCCGTTCCCCCGGAGAGGAGGTGGGAGCGTCCGAACGCGGAAATCTAGGTGCTCGTCCAGACTGCGCAGTCGGCTTTAGTCATAGGTGGATCATGCCCGTCCCGGGTCTACCCCAAGCCACGTAGCTGCTTCCCCTGGTTCAACCGGTCTGTGACAGAGACAACAAGGCCTCGGCACCCGGCACCGAGGCGCTGAGAGCCCCGCACACGGTTTCGCGGGCTGGCCCCGGGCCGGTACGGAATCCCCACTGACGGAAGAGCGACTCTGCCCACAAACTCGAGCCGGCAACTTAGAGAGAAGGGGCAGGGTCCCAGCGACTGTTACCGGCCCGCCACCCCAAACCCCGGCCCCCACCTGGTCCCGACGCGGCCTGCGCGCCAGTGAGGTACGCGCCGTGAAGTACTGCTCGAGCTCCGAGTCTGAGTCCTCCTGGCTGCAGTAGCCACTGCTTGTTGTGCTGCTCCAGGTCATCTCGAAAGAAGGCGTCCCCGCATCCGCCTCGCCCATCGCCGCGCCCGCCCGCCAGCTCCCCGAGTCCTGTGCGCCCGTAGTCTCCAACCACCGCCCCAGGCGCGTGTGCGCGTGCGCCGGGATCGGAGTTCGCGCGGCAACCGTTAACACTGAAACGTAGGCAGCCTGGATCTGGCCCTCGTCTCATTGGGGGAGGAACCTCGAAGGGCGGGTTCCTACACGCCCCGCCTCCAGGGATGACCTCATAGCCCAGGCAGCTCAGCTCGGCTCCGCCTCGCAGACCCCACCTCTCTCGCGGAACAAGTCGGAGCGTGTGCGCATGTGCACCAGCGTGGCCGCAAGACCGGATGCGGATGCGGGAAAGTGCGGAAATTGCGCGGGCGCGGAGCCTGGGCAATTCCGGGCAGTCCGCGCGGAGTCGGCATCCGCGGTACCCCTTCGAGCTCGCGCGCAGAATTAGCTTCTCTGTCGCGGGAAACCCACTGTTAAAACGCTCATAGCGCGTAACGCCGGGCGGCCCTAAGCAACTCCTGCAATGTGGCCGGCTGGTCTGCGCGCCTTTTCTGTACCCTCCCCACCCCCGCCCCGCGCTCACCACGTTTGTGTCCAGCTCCAGCGCAGGTTCCCAGCCCAGGTCCCGGGGCCCGCAGCAGTCCAGGCAGACAAGGGCTCGGCAACGGTAGTGGCATGTGAACTTGCAATCTGCAGAGAGGCCGGGCCGTGAGGCGGAGGAGCCCCAGCGACAGTTCAGAGCAGTATTCCGGTCATGGAAGGGAACCCCCGGGATGAAGGCCGTTGCCCGCCAGGCTCTGGCATGACCGGCCTTATCTTTAGGTCTCGTTACCCCCGGCTGCTACACAGATTCTAGTGTTGGTCCCCCGACGTCTGGAAACTGGCGGGAAGGCCTCAGGCGGTTAGGGATCCAGGCCTGTTGAACAGCTGGAACTCTAGCACCGAGCGCAGAACTTCCCCCTTCCTCATTGTCACCCCCGCGTATTTAATTGAAGGGCAAAAAACAAAAAAGCCTTTAACCCTTGTCCCCCTCCAGCTGTCTCTACATCCCTCGCACCAAAACTTGTCAACATTCGTCTGCATACACTCTAATTCCTCACCTTCACTCTCTCCTTTACCCATTCCAGTCAGGCTTGCCCCTCCCTCCAGGAAACTGGTTAGGGTCCTCAGCAACCTGTGCACGGTCGAATGCCAGGTCCGTTCCCCATGCTTACCCCTACAGCATCGTTTGATGCTTCCTCTCCTTGGTTTCCAGAGCTCCCTACTACCCCGGTTTTCCTCCAGTTCCCTGCAGCTCTTGGTAAGTTCCTTTGGTTCTGTCTCAACTCCCAGATCTAATGGACAGTGTCTGAGGCTCAGTCCTGATCACTGCCCTGCTCTGTGTACACTTACCAACCCCAGATCCAAGCCCCCTCCCCACCAGAGCTCCTCAGGAAAAATTGCTACTCTCTCAGTTTGAGGTAAAAAGAAAAAAAAAAACAAAAAACCAAATCACCCTTGATTCCTCTCTTCTCTTTGCTTCTGACACACACCCAAATTGTCCTGTATTTCATCTCTGTGTCCACTTTATTTCTCCTTGGGAACACTGCAATGTCCCAGTCCTTGCTCATAGTTGGTATTCTGTCACAACCCTGGTGTTTCAGGATGGAGTCTTGTACTGGATGAGAGGGTCTCCATGCCTACGCAGGCCTGGGACACCCCTAAATCCTTAAATGGGCCAGAGCAGTGACTCTCAGCTCTCAATTCCAGGCTGCCTACTGGAATGATTTTTCCCCCCAATTGCTGATACACTCCCAGTGATTGATTCAACAGGTCTGAAGTCCAGGCATTGGGGTTTGGAGGGCTGTATAATCCCAACCGATTCTAGCTGGTGTATATAGCCAGTGGGGCAGCAACCTCTGTTTGCTGGTGATTCCTGGGAAGGCAGAAGGACACTGTTGTGCGGTTGTTTCATGTTTTAGCACCTAGTTGGCTGGGCCTGCAATAGGTATTTGCTCAACAAAATTCCAGCTTGCAGAGGGCCCACCCAAGGTACTTCTCCCCTGCCCCTCTCCCATAGGGGGGAAAATTCCCCTCATCCCAGAGGTTCTGGTGGCGGACACAGTGAGTGAGTCTTTGGGAAGGGGTGGGCCTGGGAACAGGGACTTAGATTGGTCGAAACACAGGCTTTCTCAGGAAGAGCCAAGACACTTTAAAGATAAAAACCTTGAAATCAGCACCTTATTCATAGGCAGCTGCTTCTGCGCAACTGTGTCCCTGATGCGCAACTGTGTCCCTGATAGGACAAGGATATACACCATCTACCTGCCTGCACTCTCTTAAACGATGGGGCAAAGGTAATGGGCCTGGCCCGCGGGAACCGACCCTGCCGACCGACCCCCTCCTTTGCGACTTGATACGCAGCGACGGCGCTGCATCTTGGCCGCCCGTTTCGCTCTCGCCAGCGCGCGGGGCTGCTACTCACGCGCGCACTGCAGTCCCTTGCGCACGACGCCCCAGATGAAGTCGCCGCAGAGGTCGCACCACGTGTGCGTGGCGGGCCCCGCGGGCTGGAAGTGGTGGCCGCGCCCCGCGACCAGCTGCCGTGCCGGATTGCGCGCGGTGCCCGGCGCGATGCGCAGCGCGTTCGCGCGCTCCAGCCGGGTGCGGCCCGGACCGGCGCGCCGTGCGGGTTCCAGTTCCCTCAGTTCAATGAGCTCAGGTTCCGTGGACATGGTCGGGTCGGGCCCGGACTGGCGCCGGCTCTGGGCGCGAGCGAGCGCGGGGCGGGCGGGGCCGCGGGGCGGACCGCGATGCGGCGCCGCCCCCGGGATCCAGGCAGGGCGGCGGGAGAGAGCCGGGGTGAGCGGCGCAGTGCAAACCTGGGCGCCCGGACTGTGTCAGCCCGCAGGCGGAGTGGGGTGGCGGGGGCGTGGGGTGGGGGTCCCTCTCTCAGAGTCCCGCCCTCCCTTTCCTTTTCTCCCTGCATCCTGGGAGCACCCCTTCTGCTGAAGATGATGACGGCAACCACCGCGAAGGGCCACTCGGAGACAGGCTGTTTCTAGAGGCCAGCTTTACTGTGCTAGAGGAACAGGGTCCCCACATCCGGCCCTTGCCTTTGCCCCCGCCTAGGCCTCCAGCTTGCTGAGGCAGCGCCCTCAGCCTACCCACTGGGTAGGGCAGGAAGCGGGGAGCGCTTTGCTGGGGAAGATGGGTCAGCAGCTCTCTGTGCTCGAGGTGCTCACCACCTGGGAGGCTGGGGCTCTGGCAGAGGCTAGGCTGAGATCCTGAGGTTCAACGGCACACCCTGGGTGGGTTGTATGGCCTGGGTGGTGGGCCCCAGCAGCTGCAGCCTTCACTTGGCCCTGTCACCTTGGGCTGCCGAGACACAAGCCTTCCCATGCTTCTCCCAGTGCTTGACTTGGCACTCCCTGCAGGCAGGGGGGCTGGTGAGCATGCAGGGCTTGTGGAGGTACGGAAGTGGAGCTTAGGGGTTCACGGCCCTAGGATACCCTCACCTGCAGCAATACCATTCATTCTGGCACCGAGAGCAGCGTTTGGAGGCCTCCGCACTGCAGAAGGCACAGCGGGGCCGCTCTGGAGTCACTGCCTCGAGGACGTCCAGCCTGTAGGTCTCCGCCCATCTAGGAAAGAGGTCAGGAGAGCCGGGCTGGGCCTGGCCGGTGGGGACACAAGAGCAGCCCTGCCTGTGTCCATGCCTTCTACATCCCTTCTGCCCACTCAGCCGGCCTCACCTTCGTGCCTGCAGCCGCAGGTCCTGCTCCGAGGGGCTGAATATGTGCCTCAGCTGGTGCTTGGCGATGGCCTGCCACTTGCCTCTGTTCTCTCTCTCTAGCCGCTCCCAGATTTCTGGGATCTGAGGGAGAGAAGTGGAAAGCGTCGGGGAGGAGCTGGCAAAGGGGGCAGTCGTCCTGAGCAACCGACTTCCTAGTACCTACCTGTTCCAGTACCAGGTCCTTCTTAGGGGGCTGGGTTTCGGTCAGGGCCAGGTGGGCCAGGAAGCCCTGCAGGTCTGCCAGGTTGGGCAGCTGGTCGAGCAGTGTGTCTGTGAGGAAGGCCCGAAGCTGCAAGGGAGTCCAGGGAAGGCCAGTGTGACATGCTGCCGACCAGAGAGGGCCTGCGCTGGGCTGGGCTGGCTGGGCTGAGGTGCCTGTGGGGACCATGTCCCCCTAGCTGCTGCAACACCTGAGGTTCAGGAGCTAGAAAGAGGACTGGGGCTGAGGCGGGTGGGCAGTGCTAGACAGCAGGGCTGGGATGGGGGTGGGGTGGGGTGGCGCTGGTGCAGGAGGAGTTCCCCACCTTGAGGAGCTGTCCCTTGGCAAAGCTGGTGAGGCAGTAGCGGGCCCGGGCTTCGGGGCTTAGTAGCAGGTTGTACAGAGCGATCCACACCTGCCCGTCCAACTTGCTCAGCTTTTGCTGCTCTGAGGGGGCCACTGTCTGCCAACGGCCACCCTCAAATTGCTGCAGCTTGCCTGGGGAGAGGAGCCAGCACGCAGGAGCAGCTGTTGCGCACTCTCTGAGTAGGCCCACTGCAGCTGCACGGGCTGGGGTACAGGCCACAGCACAGGCGCAGGACTTGCCCAGGCTGGGGTGCTGCTTGCTCCAGAACTGGGGGAGTCCTTAGTAATGGGCACACAGGCCTTGCCTGCTGCAGAGCCCAGGTCCAAGCCCATCTTGCGTGAGGCATCCCGGGATCCTCTATGAGCTAGCGGGCAGAGTTTGTCTGCCGGTGTGCAAGCTGCCCGTCCCCAACAATCCTGGAGGGTGTCCGGGAAGCAGTGAGCTGGGGCTTGGGCAGGTGCGGGAAGGACTTACCTCCTTCCTGCCGGCTCCAGGGACTGCGTTCCAGCAGTTCCACCAGGAGGCAAGGCAAGTTGTGGGTACTGAGCATGCGGTTCAAGGTGCTCAAGGAAAGGCTAGGGGTGGTGGTGGAGAGGATGAGCAGAGGCCACAGGCCTGGGCTCCCAGTCCTCACTGCGGGTCCCAGGCCTGGTAGGACTGCTCACCTGTCCACACAGTCTGTGATGTAGCGCAGCACTGAGAGGGCCTTCAGTGCGATCTCGAACTCCATGCGCTCTGCCTGCTTCTGCAGCTCCTGGGGGGGCACGGTGCTCAAGCTGGGCCACCCCTGCCTCCTCAGGCCTCAAGAGGGCCTGGTCTACCCATTGGCAGCTCCAGGGAACCTCAGCCTACCTGTATGGGGGTGCCATACTGGGACTCCTCCTCCTCAGGAGGGCTACCACAGCCACTCCGGGCCACCAACAGAGTCAGCTTTCGGTGGCAGTAGTCTACCAGGTCCAAGACAGCGTCCTCGGCTGACTCACACACCTCCTGAGAGGCAGACAGAGGGGAAAGATTCTGTCTCTGATGCTCTCCCCACACAGGCGCAGCCCCCCTTCCCTGTCAGGCCCTCGCCTGGGGCAACACCTGGTGGGTCGGGCTGATGCCTCACCTTGTGGAAGAACACTGTCTCCAGGAGGTTGACGATGGAGGCCTCGTGGTGTACCTGTCAGATAAAAGGAGAGGGCCCGGAGCTGCTGAAGGAAGGATGGGATTACCAGCTCTCTTCTCGAATCCAGAGCCCTCTGAAGGCACGGGCAGGGCATGACCAGGGGCCCAGCTCACCACCATGTATATGGGGAAAGTGTTCTGGGGCTTGAAGTCCTCCAGTCTGCACAGCACAGGGAACACCCTCTGCTTCCACATCTCCACTGCAATCAGCTCCTCCACCAGCGTGGGGATCTTGAGGGGGAGGGGAAAGGATAGGGATGAAGTAGGCCTACCTTGGCCTGGCAACCCATCCAGCCCTGCCTGACTCTCCTCAAATTCCCCTGGGCCCCTAGATTCTCTTCATAGGCACCTTCCCAACCTCTCTCCTGCACCTTAGACCTTCATTTCCAGCTGCCTTCAATGCTCTGTGGGGACATTCCCCATGCTTCCTGTAACTGGCTCTTGCCTTGTCCCTAGGCTGCCTGGCTCCCCCCTACGCCTACACCCTTGTTTCCTCTGTCCCCATCTGGGCTGGCTCTCCAGCCCATGCCCTCCCTCTTGTCCCTGTCCTCTGGCCTTCCAAGTTTCTCATGTGCCTTGACCTCACCCTTACACAGGGCCCTGCACAATTTCCTAGTCCTTGCCCACCCTCCAGTAGGGGACTCCACCTTTTCTTTGCAAACGGATGCTTTTGTCGTGATATCTCAAGTTATTTATTTGAGCCACCTCCTGGCTCATATTCCAGCAGGGCTGATCCTGGTTTCTCTCTCCTCTCTCAATTTAGGAAGGCTGCCT
Source organism: Ursus americanus (assembly GCF_024610735.1). Classification (NCBI taxonomy): domain Eukaryota; kingdom Metazoa; phylum Chordata; class Mammalia; order Carnivora; family Ursidae; genus Ursus; species Ursus americanus. The sequence goes on along the minus strand of NC_142140.1, from coordinate 38,462,855 downwards.
CCTTCCATGCCAAAGTCCTACCCCCACTTCAGCGAGGGCCCCCTCTGGCCTGACAGTCTATTCAAGGATGTCTTTAGAACATGGGCCCTCCCCTCACAGCCTAGGCTGTTGTATGATGCACGACTATCTTCCAAATCAACCCATGACTCACACTAGGCCTGGTGTGCTAGGGTCCTGTCCAAAGGGGTGCAAAATCAAATCAGTAGCAAACTCCTCTCTTTTCCCTTGGGGAAGAAAAGTGTACCACCCAGAGGGAAGTGAAGGCACCCGAGGTGCTCCTGAGAGGTAAGAGTGGTGGGGTGGGCAGTGGTGGGAAGGCAGGAACCCGGCCTGTGACCCCAGCATACCTTCCCATGGGTGACCAGCAGCTCCTGAATGGGCTCACCCTGGCTGGCTGTAGCATCAAGGATAGCCTGCATGTTCAGCTTCTCCAGGTTCTCATGCTGCTGGTTCCACCTGCCCCAGAGAGTGGGGGTGTACGTGCATTCGGGTGCACATGTGTGCAGTAGGAGTGGGGTGTGGGCTGGGTCCTATTGAAGCCTAACCTGATCCTGAGGGGCCAGAGGGGGCTCAGGACCATATACTCCCTAACTCCGAGAGCTTTGTCTCCTTGCCTGGGGGCTCCTTCACACTGGGCATCCTCTCCCCCGTGTCAGGCCCATACTCCTCCGTTCAAGGACTCTGACCCCGTGACTCGGCCTGACCCTTGGATCCGGCGCCTCACCCTCCGGAGCCCATCTCGCGCAGCGGAAAGCTGCGCAGCCCCCGCACCAGCACGTCAGCCTCCCCTGGAAGCAGCAGCTCCAGGTCGCCCATGTCGTGGCCGCAGACAGAGAGCAGGAAGGTGGGGTTCAGCTGACCCCGGACAGCAGCCGGCGCTGAGGTGGGGGTGCTGAAACTCTCTGCGACGAAGGTCTCCCGCGGGGCCCGGGTCTGGACACAGCGGTTGCCCAGCGGTTGCGGCGCGTGGGTCGTCGCCGTCATGGAAACGGTTAGCTCGGCGCCTGCGCAGTGAGGCCCGCAAGGCTCCGGCCCCGCCCCCGGCCGCCTCGCCTTCCTGCCTTCCAACCCTTTTTGGACTCCCAGAACTTTCTCCTTCACCTCCGACTGCGGCTCATGGGTCTGCCCCTAAGGCCAGACTCCCGTGGCCTAGGCTCCCTCCTCGGACGTCAAGTCGACCCGCACGGGGATAGGGTCACCCTGCCCCTACCAGCTCTTCCTGCAGCGGCTCCACCTCGGCCATATGGACGCTCCACTCCGTGGCTTCCTCGCCCTAGTATGCCTCGCGCTGGGCTCCACCTGTTGGCTCTACCCCCCAAAGTACTGCGCAGGGCCCACTTCTCTCCATCCTAGCCTAGCAGGCTGCCATCTCCTCTCATGAGGTAACTGCTCTCGTCTTTTTCTGGGTGACTCTATGGCTGCCTCCGGCCCTCGAAATAGTATGTCCAAAGCAGCTTACCAGGGACTCTGCGGTATCAGGCTCTTGGCCCCTCAGTACCTGGGTACTTCATTTCTTGCCTCTCTCCCCATTGCCTCCTATGTTCCAGCCTCGTGGGCCTCTCTTGGGTTTCACGGATCCTAAAGCTGTTTTTGCTTTAGGGCTTCTGCACCTGTTCCCTCTGCCTGGAATACTCTTCCTTAGTTCGTCACCTCAGCGAGGCCTTCCTTGCCCATTTAATCCAGAACAGCCGCAGCTCCCACCCCAAGTCATTCTTCATCACAGCTTCCTGATTGTTTTTCTGGCTGTTTACTTCAATTAGTAATTAACGTGCACCTTTACTTGTCCATAGTCAGTCCTGCCCACCAGATGGCGCACCAGGGCGCAGGACCAGGGCTATTTCACTGCCAGTTCTCTAGTGCCTGGTTCAGAGGCGGTACTCAATATAGGTTGAAATGGATGATTTTATTTACAGAAGGGAGGGTCACCCTTGAGACAATATGGACTTGTCTACCGGTCTAGCCCTCATGCACCAGGGAGCGCTTAGCAGAAGAGACAGCAGCCCCAGCTGAGTGCCAAGTCCAGCCCCCACCAGCCTCACTTCCAGCAGATGATGATGTTGGGGTCATTTTCCAGCCGTTCATCAAGCTCGTGGTAGCTCATGCCTGTTTGGGACAGTGCAGGTGAGGTGAGCAGCCTTGGCTTGGCCACCTGCCCTGACCCCACCCCAGCTGCACTGCCTGTCTCCACCTGTCTTGCAACAGATCTCATCATAGCTGTGGCAGCCTGTGTAAAGCCGGGCAGGGTGGCTCCGCTCCTCCCGAGACACCCGCACGGGATACTTCTGTAGTCGGCGGATGAGGTTCTTCATAAGCCCGAACTGGATCAGCTTCCTGGGGTGGGGTTGAGGGAGAGAGGGGCGATGCCCTGGCCAGGCCTTCCTCCAGCCAGGCCAACCCTTTCCTGCAGTCTCCTTCTGATTTTGTCTCAGTGACCAGGCTGGCCTCCAAACCCATCACATCCAGAAAGCCTGCCTAGATTAGTAGTGCCATATGATTCTGCTCACTGGGGAAAATCTCCTGCTTCCTCTCTAACCCAAGGTTCCAGAGAGATCTAGAGTGTGTCTGCTTTCAGGCAAACCCCTCATGCCCCTGGGAATCCCCTTCTGACCGTTCATCAACGCGCTGCAGCTGCTGGGGGTGGCGGCCAATGAGGTCTCTCACAGTCGTGCCGGGGCTCAGGCTGCAGTACAGCTGGAACACATCCCGCAGACTGGCCCTCTTGTGCCCTGTGGGTACCAGGGCTCAGCTCTGCAGGTGGCCCTGCCCTCCCCAAGATGGCCTCCCCCAGAGCCCACACTACCTTGTTTGGTCACATAGGATAAACACGCCTCTTGCAGGGACTTGTCATCTACCAGGTCCTGGACCTTGGGTGTCGGGCAGTACACATTGGAATACTGGAGGGTAGCAGGAGGCACAGGGGCCTGAGTGAGGGGCTTGGAAGTCTGACACCGCCCCAGTCTGGCCAAGCCACACAACTCACTCTCTGCTTAACCAAACCCCGGACTCACCTACCTGGAGGATGGACACCAGTGTCACGACGCCGTAATACCTAGGGGAGATAGCTGTGCTCAGCTTCTGAGGGCCATGCCTTCCCGCCCCCACGCTCAGAGTCCTGAGGCTCCTCCCTGGCTAGCAACCCTGTCCCAAGTGTGACTGTTGCCCCACTCACAGCAAGTTCTGGATGGCGATGCGCACCAGGTTTAGCTCCACATCTGCCTCGGCTGAGATCTTCTGGACATGGCGAAAGCCATCAATGTAGGGCAGGATCTGGGCAGGGCAGGGTCAGCAGGGGTGGGATGAGGCTAGAGCTGTGCCCAGCCCTAGGTGATGATACCCAGGGAGGGACAGCATACCTGTTGTGTGGTGAGGTCCCACTGTGAGTTGAAGAAATCTTCCTTGTCCTTGGTAAAGACAGGCACATCATACTCCTGAGCCACAGGAGGGTCAGGCCGCTGCTCAATCACCTTCAAGTGGATGGTGTTGGACTCATCTGCAGGGGCCCCACCCACATCTTCAGTGTCATCTCTTTCAAGAGGCCCTCAATTACCCTCCAGTCCTCCCAGCAACCCTTGACGCAGGTGGGTGGCCCTTGGTAGGGCCAATCTCCACCAACCCCCCCCTCTTCTTAAGTAAGCTCTACTTCCAACGTGGGGCTTGAACTCACAACCTCAAGATCAAGACTCACATGCTCTACTGACTGAGCCAGCCAGGTGCCCCCAATCTTCCCCCTTTTAATGGAGCAAGAGGTCCGTAAAGGGAAGGGAACATACTCATGGAGCCCAGAGAGCTCTGTTGGCCTCCACATCCCAAATCCCAACATGCGGTGGACCCTGGACATCATCAACCCAGCTCATGGCTATTTACTGGCCACCAATTTGTGTTCAAGAGTCTTGACCATGGCTGGGCTTGCCTTCCCTTGCCATGTTCCTATCCCTCCTCTGCCCCTCTGCTGTCCTTGCAAAGGCTGGGCCATACCGATGGGCAGAGTGCACCGGCCTGAGGCATTTAGCTCCTCCAGCAAGATGGTCATGATGGGCACCAACTTCTGCTTGCTCTCCTCTGTTGACACGAAGCTGCTCTCTAGCTGGATGGAGCATGGACAACATGGTGGGCACACCCCAGGAACCCTGGCTGGCATCCTGCCCTGGCAGATACCCAGGTCTGGAGGGCTTTGGAAACATTTGTCTGCCTGCCCCTCCACTCAAGCCCATCGTGTTGCAGACCTCCAGTGTGGTCAGGTAGCCAGCCAGCTTTTTGACGATGGGCTCGAGGGCACAGGTCTTGGCCTGGGCATCACACACGAAACCTAGGTTGAAAAGCAGGGCATTGCGGCTGTACTTCTTGTGTTCAATGCACACGGGGCAGCCAATCAGTTTCTTCTCCATGGCTGTGCTGGATGGGGAGAACAGGTGGGAGCAAAGTCAGGCTCCTTCTGCCCCCAAGCTTGTCCACTTCTCCAGGGACATTCCCTCCCTTCCCCACTAGGGCCTCACACAGTGATGAGCTTGTTCTGCAGCTCTGGCTTGGTGATGATGTACACCTGGACTGTGTCAAACAGCTCCCGGGAGATGAAGTCTTCAGGGACCTGGGCAGGGGTGTGGCAAGAGGCCCCTTAGTGGATCTTGGGACTAGGCAGAGTACACTGGGTGACCCCCAAGGCCTAAGCCCTCTTGTCCAGCGTTTCTCCTCCCTTCCATCCACTCAGACCTACTACTATTTTGTGTTTCCAAACACATGCCATGTTCTCACCTGCTTCCCGGCTTTTGCATATGCTGTTTCCCCTACCTCGCACACTACTTCTCCATCTAAATTCCTAAGCATCCAGGAATACTATTGGACCGCGCGCCCCCGCCTCTCTTGGGACCTGGCACCTCCCCTCGGTCTCCACAGCCCAATTTCCCACAATCACTGCCTACGGGATGTCTGCCCCGTCACACCGGGAGCCTGGGACCTGGGTCTGAGTATTCTCTCGGTTCACGATTCTCCGCGAATAAAGGAATGGTATGCCTGAGTGCAGCATGGGGCACGGGAATCCACCGCTTCCAGGGAGCTTGCTCAGCTCCCGGGAGCGTCCCTCTCCCACCACCCCCACCACCCCAGCCCCCGGCCCCGCGAGCCTGGATGGCACCTGATAGGTGATCTTGGGTCCCAGCGTGGGGTGGAACTCGCTGAAGAATATGCATTCAATGCGGCAGCCGCTACCCATGACGCTAGTAGGGCCCAGGTCTGTAGACCCTGGCTCCTGGACCCCTGGGAACACCCGTCGGAAACAGTCCTCAGGCCTGGATCGCCAGGTCAAGCACGCCTGCGCACTCACACACCCGTGAAGCAGCCTGCTTAACAGCGTCTGCGCAGAGCGACAGAGAGGTGTGGCTGGGGGTGGGGGAGCTTGGCTCAGGAAGTCCCGGCTGGGTAGGCGTCGCACCCGGAAGTGAAGCGGCTCCGCGACGGAGCTGCACCGCGCGGCAGAGCCCCGAGTATCCCACTTTCTCGGGAAGAAACCACCGCATCGGTTCAGCGCTGCGGGTGAGGCAGGCGAGTCCCTAGCGTGTAGGGGCAGCATGCCAGCGGCACGTGGGGAGACTGTGCGCTAAGGGATTCAGGCTGTAATTTGGTACGCAGATGGGAACTACAATTCCCGTGGCGCTTTACGCCCTTCTAGCTGGCACTCCCGCGCGGCGACGGCGTGATGCACGCTGGGATTTGTAGTCTATTACACGGCCTTGCGCATCCTACCTGGAAGGTGGGCCAGTGATCAGTGGCAGTTCAGATGCGGGTACACGCCGACAGGTCACCTGTCCTCTTCTATTCCTGGTGCCTGTGTTGGTTGGTTGCCCCTTCCTACCTTAACTTCTTGGAAGAGAGTGGCATTCTTGCCCTGCAACTTTTGCTCCAGTGAGAGGAGTGGACAGCAGGAACCTGAAACCCTTGCTCATTCTACTATGCTTTCAGGCTACAACCATTGGCCTGGTTGACCATGGCCCTTTCTGTGGAGACCGAGTCGCACATCTACAGAGCTCTGCGCACTGCCTCTGGGGCTGCTGCTCACCTTGTGGCCCTGGGTTTTACCATCTTTGTGGCTGTGCTTGCCAGACCTGGCTCCAGTAAGTGGAATTCATAGTTGACTTCTGGGAAGGAAAGTGCCCCTTCTCCTGGGGAGCAGGAGCAATAGGAAGCCTTGGGCCCGACTCCTAGGAAAGGCTTGGCTGACTGGGGGACATCCTATGCGGAGGGATAAGTGGGGAGGAGGTGAGTGTGGGGTTTCTACTAATTTGGCCAGAGTACCTGGCTTCTCTTTCCTTGTCTTGGTGCTCCACTTGGCTGCCTTTTGTGAAGTGCTAGGCGAAGGAGGGAGGACTGCCGGAGTGGCAAAGCATGGCCTCTGCTCCAGGGAGGGACCAGGAAACAAGGATAGGTAGGGAGTGAGCTTGTTGCAGTAAGAGGGGGCTAGCATTTTGGCAGTGCTTCCTTGGGGGATGGGCTGCCCATTTTCCTCACCCCGTGGGGATTGATGTGGCTGGGTTCTTCTTGCCTCAGCCTCACAAAACCTCCTTTTCATTCCAGGTCTGTTCTCCTGGCACCCCACGCTTATGTCTCTGGCTGTAAGTAGTGGGCCTGGTCAGCTCTTGGGGTGGGAGGGAGCCCAGGTACTGGTGGTACTCCTGACAGCCTCTGAATCCTTATGGATACTTAGTATCTCTTTGGAGGGATGGAATGTGAGATTGGAGAAGTTGCATGCTGCAACTCCTGCCCGTGGTATATACCCCAGACTTGAACCATTGTGTTCAAAACCCAGGGCAAACTGGTCTAAGCACAAAATGAGACTTCACCCACCTCCAGGCAGGAAGCTTAGAAAATGCATTTGGGTGTATCTGTGTCCCCTTTTAATTTCATCAAACTTTCCCTGAAACAGTACACCCATGTGGCCAGCTCTTGCCAGGAAATTGTATCCAGCCCCGTGTCAGGGAAACAAAGCCTGTGAATCATTTATAACTGCCACATCTCAAACCTTGTGTTTGCTGGATAATACAGCAGAGATGACGTTTCAAAATATCACCTAGGAAGGCATGTGGAGAGGTACCGACTTCTTGCCACTGACTCAGGGCAGATGTTCTGTCCCTGATGGAGTTCCTCACTCTTGCCCCACCAAACGGATACTCTTTGTCTTTGGGGAGAGAATGAAGATGGGGGACCCTGCCCAGAGTGACTGGCAGTTTAGAAAGTTATCTAAATCTCTCTTTCCTTCTGCTGGGCAGCACCCTGACTTTGTTTCCCATCCCTGTCTCCCCAGTTCTCTTTCCTGATGACCGAGGCACTGTTGGTGTTCTCTCCTGAGAGTTCGCTGCTGCGTTCCCTCTCCCGGAAGGGCCGAGCGCGCTGCCACTGGGTGCTGCAGCTGCTGGCCCTGCTGTGTGCACTGCTGGGCCTAGGACTTGTCATCCTCCACAAGGAACAGCTTGGCAAAGCCCACCTGGCCACGTGGCATGGGCGGGCAGGGCTGATTGCCGTGCTGTGGGCAGGGTTGCAGTGCTCGGGTGGGGTGGGGCTGCTCTACCCCAAACTGCTGCCCCGATGGCCCCTGGCGAAGCTCAAGCTATACCACGCCACTTCCGGGCTAGTGGGCTACCTTCTGGGTAGTGCCAGCCTCCTGTTGGGCATGTGTTCACTCTGGTTCACCGCCACGGTCACTGGTGGGGTCTGGTATCTGGCTGTGCTGTGTCCTGTCATTACGAGCTTGGTCATCATGAGTCAGGTGAGCAACGCCTACCTGTACCGCAAAAGGATCCAGCCGTGAGCTCCTCCCAGCCTAGAAGCCTGGATTTGCCCCTCAGTGTAGCAACTGGGGCTGGGACCTCCTGGACTCTCTCAGCTGACTAAGTCGTGGGGACACCTCAGGCACCGGGGCAGTCTAGAGTACGAGTCTTGTGTGTGACATGTTTGCTTGCTCCTCATCCTGCAGTGCTTCCCCTTTCCTTCTGTACCGTCCCAGAGGAGCTTATGGATGATGTGTCTGGATGAAGTTGGGGTTGTGAGACTACTTCCCCAGCAACTCAACTCATACTTGTACTGGTATGTCCAGAAATTACAGGAGAGAAAAAAGCAAAATAAAAAAGAATGACTGAAAAGACTGGATGGGAGGAGTAGCTTAGAGTTGGGGAACAGTTCTCCCTAATGCTGTCAGCATGAAAAAACAGGCAGCTGGGCAAGATGGGGACCCTTGTCCCTGGCTGCTCACTGAGGGGCTGAAGCTCTCCCAGCACACAAGCTCCTAGGATCTGGCTGCTGAGTTGCCTGTGCCACCAGGGCCCTAGAGCTGTAGCTGTGGATGGTACAGCTCTGTGTCCTTCCAGTCCCCCAGCTGCCCACTGTGCTGGCATCTCCAGACTGTGGTGGTTAGATGTGGACAGTGACAGGGTGGGTATCAAGCAGTGAGAACTCTGTTTCAGGGGGGAGCCATGAATAAGAACAGCTCTTTATGACAGAGGGGCCCTCAACCATCACATCCTCTGTGGGCCTCCCTCACTGGGAATCAGAGGGAGAGAAAATGAGTAAGGATCTGAAATGATAGCTCTGGGAAGGTTGTTTTAACAGTGGGCATGTGGTGGTAAAGGGGAGTGGGAGTAATAGGCTTCTTATTCAGCTGGAGTTGCCATGGAGACCAGGCCCTTGAACCTAAAGTCCCTAACTTTGCACTTGAACATGATGACGGGGCTGCACAAGGTGGTCTGACAGAGCCCAGGAGCCATACCTCAAAGAACTGCTTTATTGATACTGCGAGGCTGGGCTTGGCTGCCCACTCAAGTGGTCCTGTAGAAAATACTTAGGAGCTGTGGCTCTTCTGGCCCAGAAGCAGCTACAGCCACAGCAGAGGGAATCAGAAATCTTCACATGAACATAGTCTTTCTGAGGGTGGGCAGGGAATTGCAGCCCTGCGCTGGCTGGACCCCCAGAACGTTTTTGGCAAATCCTTGCCTTGGCTCAGGGCTCTTGGCAACCAGTATCAGGCATAAGGGTTGGCCCAGGAGCGGTGGCACCAGTGTCCCTGTAGCCACTTGCCTGGGGCTCTCTGCTGAGGTACAGTCTTACCTCAGATGGCCTGGGTTGGCTGATGGTTCAGAGGCCCCACGCCTAGCATAGTGGTTGTCTGGAGTCGGAACCAGGTGGCAAGAGTCCCGGGTAGTGTTGGCGAGAAATAGCAGAAGGCTGTGGAAACCCCCAGCGGGCCTTCTTCCCTCTCCTCAGAGCAGTCAGTGCCCTGGAGTAGCTGAGAGGTGTCAAGGGGGAGCTTGGGAGAGGAGGTGCTACACTCAAGGTGGTCTGGAGTTACAGCTTTGGGGGAGCTGCCTCGAAGGTGATCAGGCTGGATTCTGGGGCAGCCCCCTTTCCCGGGAGCGTGGGGGCCTTGTCTGAGGGTAGGGGGCTATCCACCTTGGCCCCTGCCTCCTCTTCATCGTCGTCCATATTTGGCCAGACGGACTGGTCCTCCACTCTCTTCAGCCGCTCATTGAGGGCCTTCAGGGCCAATTGCCTGGAGCCAGAGGAGATATACAAGTCACTTTGGGTTTGGACTTGGCTCATGCCCTATATTTTTCCCCCATGAAGCTGACTCCCCCTACCACCCAGACTTCTCTCAGAATCCTATGTATTCCCCTTCACCATGAAGGGCCCAGGGCTCTCTAGGGACTGGATAGGGCCCACTCTACCATCAGAATGAGGGCCCAGAGGCTACATAGAGCCTTTCCTTCATAGTCCGGGCACCTCCAGGCTGAGGAGGCCAGCAGGGTGTCTGCCAGAGTGCCCACCAGCCCAGCCTCAGGAATGATTCTGAGGGTGGTGCCTAAGCACGGGCAGAGCTGGTACCCCAAGGAAGATGAGTGGAAGGGTAAGTCCCTTGGATGTGGGCACTGGTATCACATTCAAGGAGAGGGTTATTACTTCTCTCTCTCTCCTTGTTAGGTGTGTTTTGAGTCTCCTGGCAAGGGTCTGAGGGGAATGCTGGAACTCAAGCACGTATCTTGGATTTCAACCTCGGAAGCGGGGCCAACCTGGGTCAGCCCATCCCTCCTGACTCTAATGTTCTTCCCAGAAGAATCCCCACAGCCCCAGGACCGGTGTTAGAGCAGGGACACACCAAGTCCTTGCAGCAAGAGGAGGAGGAGCAGCTTCTGTGTGTAGGCCACAGGCCAGAGCCTACCGGTTCCACTGGACAAACCCTTCTCGACCTCACTCTGGGGGAGGTGGGAAAGTTGACTGGAAGGTATACACATGCACTTGGGACCCTAGTCTACCCAGGAGGTGGAACACCCAAGCTGCCAGCTAATACGTCTGATAGCGGTCACTGTGGAACCCCGATGCCTCAACCTGTCTGTGCTGCCAGTATGGGGCACAGCCTGTAATAACCTTCCAGGTTCCGACAGAGAAGCAAAACCTCCAGCATGCCAGGGAACGTGACAGGAAAGGCAACAAGAACACGGGCACAGAAAACCCTAGCCCAGTTCCACCCCGTGCTCCAGCCTGACACATGGCAGATTGGCACAGATAGGACAGTTCCCTGTGCTACCCAGACTCCCATGGGGCCTGCCTTGCCAATTCTGTCTAAAGCCTGCTAAAACAGAGAGAGAGTGGCATGCTACTCACTTCCTCACAAGGGTCAAAGATAGGAAACCCTGCCACCCCACTACTAGTAGCCCTTCGGGTTTGGGAGTGGCATGCTGCCAGATGCCAAATTGGTTGGAGGAGTAACAACCACAAGGCTATGCCAAGAACCTATCTCCTGACAACCGTCCCTACCCCAGCTTGCCATTTTCTTGGGCCTGAGCAGAGGTGTTTTGAACCTCCAGCCAACCCTACAAATCCAAGATTTCTCACTAAAGGAGAAGTCACCACCAGGCTCTGGCCCCACCTGCAGAGCTCTGAGGACAGCTCAGTTTCTACCACGTCCGGTCCTCTTGGTCCCACCTCCTTCACTGGGTAAAGTGAAGACAGACCTCAGTCTTTAGGATTCATCAGCCATAGAGACACAAACCACAGGGCCCACAGTCATGCCCTGCAGCATGTTTTGTGTACTTTTCAACACCCACCACCTTAGGCCATAGTAATCTGTGGCCCTTCCCCAGCTGGAAACTCCTTCAAGAAAGGGGTGTGTCCCACGCTCAATGCCACAGCCCCAGTGGAGAGTAAGCACAGGGATAACCTTTCAGAAGAATTCATAAAGCTGCCTGCCAAGAATCCATCTCACAGGTGAGCAAAAGCAGAAGCCTTTGACAAACGCAGAAAGTAGGAACAGCCTGCTCCAGATTTCATTACTAAAGTAACTGCCTCAAAAAAACCTTCAACGATAATGTTGGAAATGGAGCTGTGACAACTCTGGTGAGTCTACAGACCTGGGAGAAAGAGAACTGGATTAAAAAAGATTTGCCCTGCCCTGAACAAGGTGCGTTCAGTGAATAATTCAGCTGGGACTCCAGATGGTGCAGGTGACTTGGTTTACAGTTAATGAAGAAGGTTGACTCCACTCCCTGTGTGGTCAGCAGGCTCCCCGGGGGGGTCACATGGCCTGTCCCCTGGGTGTGGTGATGCATACAGGCTGGAAGGACGGGTGGTAAATCTAGTAATACCCCAAGGTTCCCCCTCAATAAGTAAGTGGCAGAGAAGCACAGCATCTGAAATAAGACCCAGGAAGAGGACACGGTTCAACATTTTGAAATTGGGGTGGCCGAGACCGCCTCGTAAGGAAGGCTCCTTGTCTGTCCCTCCCTCACTAGGGAAATAAGACCAGCAGGTTGTTGCTGGCTCCCACAGGACCAGTGTCTACGATTCCAAGATTCTGAGATGAGGCCAGGATTATTTGTATCTGGCCCTCCATTAACCCCTGACACAGTACCAAAGGAAACTGGACACTTCTTAGGGCTTGTTAAGCGGCCCGGGTGGTGAGAAAGACAAATTACACTCCTTCATGTTGTAAAGCACTACTGGAGCCCAGCACCTAATTGCTGAGTTTCTCATGGCCACAAACTGGCTTTTATCTCCTGAGTCTGCCCCGACACCTGACCCTTGGCTGCCAGCCACCACACAGCATGCACAACAGAAGGAACAGGACTTGATCAATAAAAACTCTCTTAGCTCAATAAGGTTTTGGAAGACTCCACAGTACCTTCTCCGCTCCGCATCCTGAGGGTCTGTGCCTGGGAGGCTGATGGTGATGGAAGATGGGGCGCCTACATCATAGCGCTTCACTGTCTTCTGGCATATCTTTACCTTCACCAGGAGGCCGTGCACCAAGTTCGCCAACAGCCCCACCACGGGCTGCAGGATCTCAGGGAAGAAGGTGGCAAAAGCAAAGTGGTCAGCCATGTCCCCTCGGCCTCGGCTATGGCGCTGGTAGAAGCGAAGATACACCCAGCTGGAGAGCAGCCCAAAGCCATAGGAGGCCAGCGCTGGGCTCTGGAGCAGCGTGGCCAGCCGCAACAGCAGCAGCAGCCCCAACAGCAGCATGGGCACCACGCTGACGCGCACCTGGGGCACACGCAGGACCACGCAGTCCCCCATGGTTTGCTTGAGGGCCACCAGGACACCACCTAGGAAGCCCAGGGCTCCGTGGATGCGGATAGTGAAAAGGTAGACCAAGTTGAAGGAAGCCATGTAGGTGAGGAGGTAGGCGAAGGCCCCCAGCAGCCCCACAGAAACGTTCACCACTGAGAAGAAGATGAGCAGCTCCAGGGCTCCCCAGAGGGGCTCCAGCAAACGTCCAGCCACCACCACTGTGGCCAGGCTGATGGCCACATCCCACACGTGCTGTTCCATCAGCCCATGGGTGGCCAGGGTCCAGATCCAGAAATTGGGCGGAAAGAGGTAGCCTGGGGTGACCGCCAGGCAGCCCGTGTCCACAGCGAAGGACAGCAGGTAGAGGAATAGTACCGCCGCGCACAGGGTCTTTACCACCACGCTGGCGCTGGCCAGAATGGCCCCCAAGTGCTGGCGGGCGCCCGGTAGGGCGCGCTGCATCTTCCCGAAGGGCGTCGGCCTCAGGGAAGGGTCTAGTGTGTTAGGGGCCTCCCCGGGGCCTCGTCCCAGTCCGGCCCCGACGGGAGGCCCGGGCCCGGCCTAGTCACTGGCCTATGGCCCCGGTGAAGACTCCACTTCTGGTCGCGTCGGCTCCGGTCCCAAAAGGCCGAGCTGGGCCTGGTCGCGGGCCCGGGGCCTAGGCCCCTCGCCGGGGACCTGAAGGGAGGCCCTGGGAGGCTTCGGCACGTCTGCCTGCCGGCCTGTCTGCTCCGTGGTCCCCGTGCCAAGCTGACCGGGCTGGCGTTGATCTCAGGGCTCGACCTATTCCATCCACTCGGGGGCCCGACAGTCTGCGCGGGATTGGAGCCTTGTTCTGGGCCCCAATCAAGTCTCGTCAGCTCCGGCTCGGCCTTGGTCTTGACTGCGACCGTACCTCCTCCCTTCCTAGGCGCCGACAAACAGCGGTGCTGCGCCTGCGCGCCCGGGCAGCGGCGGGATGCCCTTCCGGCTCCGCGGCATGCTGGGACACGGAGTCCTCGGCCGAAGACCGAGACGAGCGGAAATCAGGGTTCTGCGTAAAACTACAAGTTCCAGGAAGCTGTGCGCCCCGGCCGTTCCGGTTGGTAAGAGGACGTGTGCTGGGGAGTTGTAGTTCTCCGGACCGTTTCTGCTGGTTGTCAGGAGGTGGGGAAGAGTGAACTGGCTTCGCTAACCTCGGAAAAGCTGCGGGTACCCGCGCAGCAGCACAACTGCAGACACGCGAGTTTCCTGGGAACAGTGACTCCGTGCATGTAATTCGGAATACATCTGAGTGTGTCCTTGTGGACAGGTAAGAATGTGGGTGGTCTTGATGTGCGTTCCAGTGTTCGGGAACTCCCGAAACTTCCGCAGTCGGGTGTGTGCCTCACCCAGATTGTATGGGTGTCTGGGACCTGACCCAGACTGGAATTCTTGCTCTGCCATTTGGCGGCTCTGTGACACTGGCCAAGTTCCTCAATTTCTTGGACCGTAAAATGGAGATGATGACAGGACCTACTACGGTGAGGGTTCAAGGGGACTGCGGTGTAAAATGCCAGTCCACCCTAGGTGCTCAGTGAGTGTGTTGCCCAGTCTAACCTTGTTACACGTGTGGTGGAGCTGCGACTCGAACTCAGGTCTCCTGCCCCCAAAGGGGCAAGGCTGGGCTGCTTTTCCTGACTCTCTTCCCCACCACAGATTTCTCATCTCTGGCCCCGAGAAGGAGACAGACTTGGGCCAGGGTGTCCCTGGGCCCCCACTTTACTGCAGCCGTGGCTTCCCGCAGTTTGTGTCCTGGGCAAACTGATTTTTTTGGTGTATTGAGTTACTTTTTAAACATGTGCATATAATTAAAATAATTGTATGACAAGGCACATTTATGAAGTGCAGAATCCCTTCCTTTCAGCCACTGATCTCAGCACAACTGCCGATGTGCACATAGCCTTCCAGGTTACAAAGGGTGTTGACGTGACACCCTTTTCTTTGTGTGGGGTCTGGGTTCTCATTGGATGCCACCTAGGGTAGAGTTGCAAATTTAGCAAATCAAATACAGGGTGTTCAGTCAAATTTTGAATTTCAGATAAATGAATAATTTTTTAGTGTAAGCATGTCCCCAGTCTTTTTAGTATGGTTATGTGTCAAGCAGTATTGGAAACATACTAAAAAACATTTGTTGTTTATTTGAACTCAGATTTGACTATAGATGTTCCACATTTCATCTAGCAGCCCTGCCCCAGGACCTGGGGGCTATTGTAGGGCATGGAGCTCTCTCAGGGGTTGCTGTGGCCAGCCCAGGGAGGGGAATGAGGAAGGGTGTCTTTGCTAAGGCCTGGGATGCACTTCTCCATTTATTTAGGATCCAAGGCCTTCCAGCGTCTCTGAAACGTTTGCTGATTTCTTGCCCTGCTCACCAGTGGATAGAGGATTTCTCCTAAGTCTCTGTTTATCTGCAGTATGGAGAGAGACTGGTACCCAACTCTAAGGTTGTCAGCTGGCTACCCACCCAGCGAGTGCAGAGTGCATCATAAGAGTGAGCATCAGCTGTACTGGGAAACCCCTGCGCTGGTTACTAGTTTCTCTCCTTGAAAAGAGCGTGAAGGGTCACATGGACTAGGATTATTAAGAAAGTTGGGATTAAAATGGTCGAGGGCAGAGGGCAGGTGGAGGGAGGTCTGAGAGCATTCGCCGAAATGGACTCAGTCTTGGGTTCCAGCGTGAGCAGCGGCGGTCAAGGAGAGCACTGGGCCTTGAGGCTCCCCTGGGCTGGAAAGAAGTTGTGGTCATGGTTGGGGGTGCGCCAGATCCTGGCCTCCTCTGGACGGCAGGATGGGGCCCTCAAGCACCGGGTCCTGCACTTGGGCCTGGTACTAACTCATTGCTCCAAGTGGATAACTTGCCCACTAGGCCCTGGCGGGCTGACGGGATGTCTAGGCTCCTGCCTATACTCGAATCTCATCTATCTTCTTTCTTCCACCGTCCTGGCCTTTAAGGACAGCTTTTTTCAGAGGCTTTTGAGATTATATGAGACAAAGGATGTCAAGGATCTGGCACTTCGGAAGCCCAGGAAACATTATGCCCTATACCCACTGGGTACCAGGATTACAATGGCCTTCACTCCCAGCTGAGTGCTAGGTGGGACTTTGAGGTCATGGCCACCTGTCTTCAAGCTACCGAATCCCCACCCTGAGGCAGACACAGTGGATGGGAACCATTTGAAGTGAAAATATGAACATTATTTAATAACTGATCTTCTGTAATAAACCATTTGAAAATATTTTACAAGGAATCACACACACGATATTTTACAAAGTTTCTTGACTTTTTTTGTCACTGTTGTGTTTCTGACTTGTCTGTACAAAATAGAACAACAACCAAAAAAAAGGGCAGAGAAAAGGAAATGGCCCCCCAGTCCCCCACAGATCCCCCGAGCCCGAGGTGAGGGGGCAGCCAGGTCAGGTGGGTGATGAGAAGGATCAGACCCAGCTGGGGGTTGGACAACTACCTGATGGGGATTGTTTGTCTGTTTTCCTGTTTTTTAAACTTAAAATATATATTTTCTATATATGTTTGATTCTTTTTTATTTTTATATTCTCCATTGAGCACCTGACTACACTACAGTTACACACACGCCCCCGCAAGACATGGCTGGCATCTAGGCTGGGTGTACAGCATGGGTGCCCACCCTGGCACCAGCAGCGGGCATGGACCGGACACACACACTGAGAAAGCAACAAGCAACATGACATTAATTAACGGAGCCATTAATTAATGCATCACCCTCCCCCCTCCTCCCAGTCCATCTGAGCCTCATGGCCACGTCCCCCTGCCCTCCGTCCCCCACTTGCCCCCAGGCTGGGATGCCTTTGGGCGAAATGATCAGAATGAATGGTGTGAAGACATGTGCCTGGGCCCAGCCTCTGTGTGTGCACAGTGTGTACATGTGTGTATGCATGTGCAAGTGTGTGTTCAGCAGGGAGGAGCAGTTTGCCCCCCCACTGGGGGCAGGGAGTGTGTGTGTGTGTGTGTGTGTGTGTGTGTGTGTGTGTGTGTATGTAGAAACAGGGAATAGGCACAGGCCTGAGTGCATAAGGGCCAGATTGGGGGTGGGATGGCCCAGCCAGGAGTGATCATGTCACTCTGGCTAAGGCAAAGGGCAATGTCTGGTGAAGATTCCTCTGCCGAGAGGTGCAGGCAGTGGCACGTGGTCCCGCTGAGGGCCTGACAATAGTGCGAAATGGTTACAATGAGCACCTGGCGGGGTGAGGGACATTTCCGGGATACTGGCGGCTAGGGTGGGACAGAGGGGTTGTCACCCCCTGCCCCAGCATTTGGCACTGTTTGACATTCAGCTTTAGAAACAGAGGACCAGCTGGGCTGCAGGTCAGATTAGAGGCGGGCGGTGAGCAGGAGATGAAGTGTGCATGTGCCAGCCCTCCCACCAACCCCTTGCCCTGTATAAGGCTTTGTGAGCCCCCACCCCCACCCCTACCCCACGGGGTGTGTGTGTGTGTGTGTGTGTCTGTGTGTGTGTCCTCCTTGGTGTGTCTAATGTGAGTCCAGTTTCTGCCCTCAGGGCTCCAGGTGTGAATGGGGTTGTGTCTGAGCCAGTGTCACTGTCACTGGCCTGTCACCTGCAGGGCTGGAAGGTGGGAGGTGGCTGTAGGCCTGAAAGGGGCAGGAGCCCATTGTGGGGCTGCCTCAGGACTTCTCTCCTGCTAGAACTTAAGCTGGGATGCACAGGCCTCAAACTGCCCATCTCAACTTCATTATTCCCAGGGAATCCAGATTTGGTCCTGGGTGGGACATAAGGGCCAGGTTAGAGGAGTCCAGGGCCTAGGTCTCCCGCACAAAGGGAGCCTTGGGGCAGGGTGGGCAGTGGAGGCCTGGTTTGGCACCAGTACTGTGGCTTCCCTGTCCCAGCCCTCAGGGGTGGGGGAGTCCAGTGGGAATAAGGGGTCTGGGGTCACTTTGACAGTTTAGCGGCGAGATGTGACCTGGGGGCCAAAGACCTGCGGCACCCTCCTCTGGGACCCCCCCCAAGGCTCAGACTTTTGCGCCTGGCCGCTCAGGTCCTTCAGTGAGGGAGGAGGCCAGGCTCTAAGGCGGGGTGTGTGGGGCGGGGGAGCAGGGGAGAGGCGGGGAGGCCCGGGGAGGGATGGGGGGGGCGCTCAGACGCGGCGCGAGGCGTGGGCGTGGACTTGGGGCTGCGGCCGGGGAGGCAAGCCCAGGAGGAGCAGCAGCTGCAGGGAGACCAGGACGCCCAGCGACGGCGGGAAGGACGCTCCGCGGCCACAGTCTGAGGTATCTTCCTGCGGGAAGAGGCAAGGAGCGGGTCGGCCCGGGCGGCCCGGGGAGGGGGGAGAGGAGCGCGAAGTCTAGCGCGCCGCCCCCTCCTCACCGTCGCGTTGTAGTCAAAGCAGATGTGCGGGCCTCTCCGGTATCGCGGTCTCTGCACCAGTTCACACTGCTCCGGGCCGTCCGCTGGGCATGGGTGGGGAGTCAAGGAGGCGGCAGGGCACGGAGGGGGCGCGCGGGGCAGGAGGGGGCGCGCGGGCGGCGGGGAACGGCGGGGGCAGGATACAGTGTGTCTCCTTCTGCAGCAGCCGGCCGGCCTCACACTGGCTGCACAGCGGCTTCTCGGCCACCACGAAGAGAAGGTTGGTGTTGGTCAGTCTCTGCGCATGGAACAGCCTGGAGGCAGCACGGGAAGGCGGGGCGTTCAGACTCGCCCCGCCCCTCCCCGGGGCAGCCCCAGGCCGCGCCCCCCCCCCCCCCCCCCCCCCGGCAGGCCCCGTCCGGCCCCGCCCGGCCCTCCGGTCCCGCTCCCCGGGGGCACCTGGAGCAGTTTCCGCAGTCGATGATGGCATTGTAGGAGGCGTTCACCGACCCGAAGTAGTACTGGGTCTGTTTCATGACGCAGCTGCTCTCGCGCGCCTCGGGACTCCCCTCGGCCTCGGCGGGGTCTGCGAGGGCCCAGAGCGCCTCAGCCCCACCCATACACACCCGCCAGGTCTCGGGCCTCGGCCTCGCTCAGCCGTCAGCCCCGCCCTCCCTTTGGGGGTGGGTCTGAGCTTAGACTCGGGAGGGGGGTTCGAGGAGGGGCTTCCAAAGCCCTACCTACCTGCCTGGAACCAGCTATGATAGATGAGGCCGTAGAGAAGCTGCTGGAACAAGGACCTGCAGGGCATGGGTCACTGAGTGGGAGTGGTCACCAGAGACCAGTGCCCTGCCCCACCACCTCTCTTGAGCCCCCCTGCCCAGGGAGCACGCTCCCTCCGCCCCCTCTCCCCTGGGACTCACCAGGCTGCAGCCGAGGTCCACCAGGCCAGGTTAAGGAAGTCTGCAATGGTGGGCTGCGGTGGAGAGAGGGGCATGGACTGCCACAGCTGTTCCTGGACCTGGGTGTCCCCCCCCCATCTCCTGGCCAGGCATCACTGGGGCTCACCACAAAGACGCCCCGGGGTGCAGCACCCAGGTTGCCCGGGGGCTGGGGGGCGCAGGCTGCCTGATAGTCGTAGGACTCTTTGCGGGTGTAGAAGGAGTTATTGTAGAGTGCCAGCATCAGGTTGGCATCCACCTCACTGAAGAACCTGCCCACCTGGGGATGCCAGGAAGGAGTGGTAGTCACAGGGCTGGCAGTGCCGCTCCCCGGAAGGCTCAAACCCTGGCCCCTCCTTCCACCCTCTTCCTGATCCTCACCTGGTCCCACTGATGATTTTGGTTTGACAGCACCAGGAATCCCCCATCGTCAATGAGGACACAGAGCAGGTCCTGAGAGGTAGGGAAGGCAGGAGGAAGATGGAGAGGGGCTCAGGCCCAGACCTTCCTCCCCAGACCCTGGCAGTCCGGGGGTTGGGTCAAAGGGGCACCACTCCCCCCACAGTTCTGGTAAACCTGTGAAGTCAGGGTGGGATGTTGAGACAACCCCCATCCCCCAGGCCAAGGGATGGGCTAGGATTTGCAGTTGGGACTAAGAAGTCTGGGATTGGGGTAAGCTAGGGTTCAGGGCACACGTACCTCATTATTAACCTCGCAGTCCATCTCACAGTGGCTGCTGGGGCCACACTGCTGGGCAGAGAGCAAGGACCGTAAGGTGCCCGCCAGTTCTCCCCCTCCCATTACCCTTCATACAGCTGGGTCCCCAGGCCATCTGCAACAGCCCCTGCTTCCCCATAAGGCACAGGAACCACTCTGAGTGAGCGGTAGGGGTTCCTGGGGGGGGGGGGGACTCCAGAATGGGTACTGCTGGGCTTACTGCCCCCATCCCTGCCCAGATACCTTCTGAGGCTGGTCCTGGTGGGTACGGTTGCTGGCTAGCACCTTGAACTTCTCAGCCCAGGCTTCTAGGTCCAGTTTAACACCTACCACTATAAAGGATTGCAAGGGGCCATCAATGCCCGCCTGCCTGGGAAGCACCCTGCCCGTCGTCTCTTTCCCCACTTCCACCCCAGGCATTCACCTGCTGGCCTCAGTGTGCGTCCGCCCAGGCTTAGCTCCACAGCTGTGCTGACGAGGATGCCCACCGTGTCATTCTCCAGCTCCAGTGGCCTTAACAGGGCTGGAGGTGGGGTGGGGCAGTCAGGAGTAGGGCTGGTGGCCATACTGACCACTCTGTGCTGGGCCTGTGATGCAGCAGCCCAAGCCAAGCACCCAGTGCCCAATGTAGCGTTTGGCACAGCCTAGCTCTGTCTTCTCATCGGCCCGTCTCGGCTAGCCTCACGTTTGAGAGGGGCCTCAGAGAGTAGAGCCTAGCGCTGGCTGAGCAGACAGGGAAGCCTCAACTTCCCACCTGCCGCTGGGCACCTGGGAGGACACTCACCATCCTGGTGTGGGGGTTTGAAGACATAGCCGTGGTTGTCCAGGCTACGGCGGTAGAAGCTGGCATTGAAGGGCTCCGGGTTCTCCGTCCAGTCCTCAGCCGCTCTGGTTATCCGAGACAGACAGGTTGGTGGAAAGGGTGGTGCGTGGGGGACAGTGTCTCAGCAGGTGCAAGGAGGCCTATGGGCAGTGGGACAGAAGCAGGGTCCCAGGCAGGGGCAGGGTGTTGCGTGGCAGGGTAGGTCACTTACTTGTTGGGGAATACTCGAGTGATGCCACCGTCGGTGGCAGCAAACACGGCCAGAAGGCTGTACCTGGGGGGCAGCAGGGAGGTGAGTCACAGGCCCGCCTTCTTCAGGGCAGGGCTAGGACGTCTGGACCCACCCCAGCCTCCTGCCCCCACAGGCTGGGTGCTGCCTACGTGTTGAGATCCTGGTCCCGCCACACACGCTCCACCAGCTGCTGTGTGATGCCGGTGTCCAAAATGAGGTTGTGCAGAAGGAAGTTGTTGCCTGGAACGGGAGGGCAGGGGTGGAGGGGGCGTCTCCCTGTGGCTCTCTGCCCGCTCTCCCCCATACACCCAAGGCTCCAATAAGGGCCTTCCCCACTGCCTGGCCCAGGCCCTGCCCCAGGCTTGGGTCTGCATCACACCTGCCCAGTCTCTGGGTTTTTTTGGGCTGCACCCCTGTGGCCTGGGCACTGCCCAGACCCGGCTGCCCCACCAGGCACTCACACTGCTTGGAGTCTGGAGTCACTTTCTCCATGAGCTCAATGAAGTTTTTCAGGAACTCGGTGTTGTTGTCTGAGGCATTCAGGTCCTTGCAATACTCTCTGGGGGTGGGGAGGGGCAAGAAGAGTGGGCTTGGGGGGCTGGACAGAGCAGTAGGGTTGAGGCTTCCCCACAGCCTGCCTGGCCATTGGCTGAGAAGCCCGGGCCTCAGCAGGGGCTGGTGTATTCCTACAGGCTACAGTCACTACATGCCGGGCAGGCTGCCATGTCTGAGTAGGGGCAGAGCTGACACAAGAGGGATGGTCCGCTTCCTCCAACCTGGCAGATTCTCCCGCCTGGCTATAGGCCCGCTGTGTAGCTGGACCCAGATGGCCCGCCTGGGAGGCCCCAGGAAAGGCCTCATGGCCGGCTTGCCCACCTGGATGTTGTGTTCCTGCGGGTACAAGGTGGGTGAAGAAGTCCCAGCACTGGCTTCGACAGCCTGAGTGTAGGACCTCTGCCTGCCGCTTCCTGGCTTTGCACCTCTGGACAACTCACTTAAGCTCCCCGAGCCTCAGTTTTTTCTGCCACACCACAGAGGGTATCAGGAAGTCAGTGGGAACACGTGGGGCCTCAGACTGGGGGTTCCTTCTGCCCGGGATGCTCTTCCCCCAGGTGTGGACGGGGGAAATCCCTCACTTCCTCAAGGGCCTCGCTGGGCTCCGGCTCTAGGTCCAGAGCGTGTGGGAGCTTTGGGGGCACGGGAGGCCTGAAGCAGAGGTTCGATGCTGGAGCCAGCCTGGAAGATCTGGGAGATGATGCTTCTTGGCAGAGAACTGCCTGGCAGCGCAGGCAAGGGCCATGAAGTGGGCAGGGGCGGACATGGGAGGAGGTCGCAGAGGTCGCCGGGACCAGCTCACACCCGCCCCGCTGGCTCTGGGCTTAGGGCTCTCTTCCCCAGAAAGTCTCGGCGAGCATTCCCTCTACCCTGGTAGACGGAGCTCTCTCCTACCCAATCTCTCATTCATACCCCTGCCACCGGAGACCTCCCCACTGGCCTGGATACAGCAACCTTGGGAATTAGCTAGGCCTAATTAGCTGTGCCAGGGCCCCCGTTTTGGTGAGGGCACCTGGGGCGGGGTCTCCAAGTCCCCACCTGCTCTCTGGCCTCGATGGCCTTTGTGCAATGCACAGCCTGTACTTCTGTGATGGGGGGCACAGCTGACACATTCAGAGTGACACCCGTACAGTTGTGCTTCAGCTACAACTCCCCTGCAGCCCCCCCGCCCCAGTCCCCCATATGTACATTTACAGCTGTGGATTACTTCACTCACTCACCCAACACATACTTATTGAGCTCTCCCGAGCCAAGGATACAGAAGTGACAAAAACCCAGTCCCCTCTCTCAGGGTCATGTGGGCCACAGAGACCTTTTCACTCATTCCCACTGTCACTCATGCCCCCAGCCCACCCCACAGTGCATTCAGACTCTTACAAATGTACATGATTACTCACAAACACAAACACACATCTACAGAGAGTCAAGAGAAATGTGTGGGTGCATGCACACACGTGCACACACATGGAGGTTAGGAGTGTCCAGAGCCCCCGTGTGGTGCCTGAGAGTGCCCATGGGTCTCTGTCAGCCGCACCCACCCGCCCTGTCCAAAGCCAGGTCGCGGGGGAGGCCTTCTCCATGTGGGGCAGAGGGGGGGCACCCAAGGATGTGCGTGTGCACGCTGAGTGTGCACTTCAGGGATGGTCCAGGGCGCTGGGCCTGACCCCTCACTTGCCAGAGCAGCTCTTCAAAGCCCTCGTACTCCCTCCCCTCCCCCAGTACCCTGTGAGCCACCACATCTAAGTTCAGCACTGCCCACAGGGGCTCTGGCTGGCTCATCCCCAGACCCACACAAACACTGACTGACACAGGACAAGGCTGGGGTGCAGGGTGGCGGGAGGAGGGTGCCACAAACCAGAGCAGCAGCTGCCCAGGGAGGAGTGTGCTGCGGACAGGACAGCATGCCCAGGGCAGAAAGGGTCCTTCCGGGTGGCCTGGGAGGGTGGGGAGGCTCGGCAGAGTCCGGAGCCCTCCGGCCCCAGGCCTGCAGCGGAGGGGGGGGGGGGCTGGAGCTGTGGGCGGCTGGCCACTGCTGCCTGGCACGGCTGCATGGCCCGGGTATGCACAGGGCCACACATACGGGGCTATGCACAGGGTGGGGCGGGCGACACCGCACAGGACACACACACACACACACACACACACACACACACACACACACAGCGCCAGGCAGCAGTGGAGGAGGCAGGGGCCGGGGCGGTTGGGGTTGGGGAGGACACCTCGGCAAGGCCACACGCAAGCTACCTGGGAGCAATGAAAACATGTCCTTCAGACTCAAAGCTGCTGGGGAGCAGGAACTCAAAATCTGCAACAGAAACGGGGGGTTATCCGGCGGGGGCTGGGGAGGCAGGAGGCCAGGGGGCTCAGAGCTGACGGGGCTGGAGGGACAGGGAAGAGGGTGGCTTGAGGGAGGGGGAGACACCAGCAAGAGGGAACCCGCCACTTCCACGTTCAAGTTCGAGCCAGAGAGAAGGGGCGGGCAGAGAGAAGGGGCGGGCGGGGAGGGGTGGAGGGCCTGTGGTGGAGACTAGAGCATCGCAGGAGAAGGGCAGTTATAGCCAATATGTTGCCCAGGCCTGGTCCTCTGTCGGCAGTGAGTCCCGTGGCGTGGCTGTATATGCTTCCATACGGCTGTATAGCACATATACACGGACACACACACACACATATATATACACACACTGCTATATATATGCATGGTCTGGGGGAGGCGCCGCTCTCGCTCTTATCACATCCGTAATGGAAAAAACCGCATGCTGAGCTTCCTTTGCCTCCAAAGAGACTTTGAGGAAGGGAATTGGCTTTTGGCTGCGGATTTTTATCTCTCTTTCTTTGCTGCAGCTGTTTGCATTTTGGTAGGTCTCGCTTTTGTTCTGTGTCAGGCATCAACATGGCCAAACCGAGGCGATTTCTCGCGGGCACAGACAGTCCAACCAGAGACGGTGCGGGCAGCTGGGGCTGGGCTGCAGTGCATTGTGGGGGGTCCGCGGTCCTCCCCGGGCTGGGAGGCTAGTTGAGGGGAGACTCTCGAGGTGCTTGGGAAATGTTCCCACGCTGTGGGAGGGGGCGGGAGGGCTGCTTGAATGGATACACCTGCCCTCTTGGGCTGGGGGCATGAGGGCAGGAGGCGGGAAGAAGAACGGGCCTCCACCCTTCTAAGACCTGTCTGGGTTCAGAGCCCCTGAAGAGCAATGCTGGGCCTCCGGAGGTGTGGGGTGCTCTTGAGGGAGCCACCAGTTGGCCTGGGCACGTGTTTGAGAGTGAGCACATATGTACATGGGAGAGGATGTGTGTTTGCATAAGCGTGCATGTGTCCAGGTGTCTCTGTGTGGCTTCTCCCTGCTGGGCTGGATCAGCTACCTGGCTGGTCTGCATCTTGGGGGCGTGCCCCTGCCCCTTGGCCTGTTGCACTCTGGGCAGCCCACCTTCCAATCCTGTCTTCACCAAGGTTCTGACCTCTCTGTCACCACAGGGCTTTATTTTTGCAGAAGAGGGGTCTTCTGTGTTCCCAGATACTCCCACAATGCACTGCAAGATTCCAGGAGGTGGACTTGGGGTGCCTGGAGGGGCTGGGCAGTCACTGGTTGGACTGTTGCTTTCTGATGGGACTGTGAGGCAGGGTTTGGACACAAGCCGACAGGGAACGGGTGTGGGGGAGGGGAAGGAGGAGAAAGAAAAAGGAGGTAGGGAGACTAGGCTGTAATTGTCATTGTTACCAGAGCCCTGCATTTCTGGGGACACTGGGAGGGATGTGGAAAGGGGAGAAAAGACAACTCAAGCCAGTGGGAGTAGGGCCTGTCCCCCACCCCCACCCAGGCCACTGGGGCCAGCTCTGTCCCTTTTGCTGGACTAGGCTGGACTTGGGCTTCTTGGGGAGCCCTGGCTTCCAGGCCATCCCCCCATGGCTCTCCGTGCCCATCTTCCCTGGCACTCCCTGGGAGGGGTGTCTCTGTGCATCAGTGGCAGAGACCCTCGCGTGCTTCCCTCTCTCACTCCCCTTATTCTCCACCGGAGTCTGTGAGTTCATGCCTACCTTTCTCCAGAGTCTCTGGCTTGGGTTATCTCTAAGTGCCAGAACCTATTTCTTTACTCCCAGGCTGATTCCCTCCAAGGTCTTCTGCTGGCCCTTGGGGTCCAGACACATTTCCTTTCATTCCTGGCTAGGCTCGCTATCCCTGAGTCTGCTTTTATTTCCCAGGGGGAACAACTTCTCCATACCTGACCACCTGTCCCAGCGGCAGTGGGCGCCGCAGTTGGGCTGGGCCGGTGGGCTTTAGCAAAGCTGTGAGCGTAGCGGGGTACAGGGGTGACAGCATCTAGGCCCAGGATGGTTGGGTCTGCCTTGCTCTCCCAGTGGCGTGGCTGATGCCCTATCTTGCCCGTCCCGGAATCAGGGTGGGGGGCTTCCAGAGTCTTCTGTCACCCCTTGGAAGGCTACCGACTTCTGGACCAACTGCCAGAGATCACAGGAGGGAGAACTATCCCAGAGAAAGCCTCAGGTGGCTGGGGCTTTCCTTTCCCATAAGTTTCTCATAAGCACCACTGAGGACTCGCGTCTAGCCGCTGCCTATCAGGCCCCCTGCCCTGTTGGGTGGGAGGTGGTGGAGAGGCATCCCAGCCCTGTCCCCACTGTTGAGTTGTCTTGGAGGGACAGAGAAGGTGGGGATGGGCAGGGACCTGCCCAGAGGGAGCAAGGAGGATGAGGGGGCCTGAGCTCTCAGAACACCAGGAGACCACCCTGCAGGCAGGGCCAGGAGAAGGGCCGCTGGCTGTCATAGGGGTTTAGGGATGAGGGAAAAGGCAAGAACTAGAGGAGCCAAGGGGATGCTGGGAGGGAGCCCTGGAGAGCAGGGGTTTGGCTGGTCCTGGGCAGGGAGGGGGGCAAGCAGGGGTTGTGAGGGTGGGTGGGGTGGGGAGAGGAGGGTGCACTGGTTCTGAATATACTTGCCCTTCAGTTTGCTGATTGGCACTGGGACAGTCCACCAAGAGAGAAAGCGAGGAAAACAAAAACAACACAAACACAAAAACAAACGAAAAGGGGGAGGGGAAGGGGAGGGGCACAAACAATATTTTATTCAATGGCTGTTTGAATGAAAATATTGTGTCTCATCATCATACCGAAAGGAAACTTCTTGCAAAAAACGACATGAGAGAGAAAGAGAGAGCGAGAAAACTCAAAGGAGATGAGCCCCAGTCGGCCAGGCAGGTGGGGGGCGCCCGGTGGGGCCGGAGCCCCAGCCTCCCTCCCAGTGACCTCGGGCGGTGGGCAGGCGGGGCCACAGGCTCCGGAGGCCTCTTGGGGAAGGCCCGGGGTGAGCAGGACATGCGGGGATGAGCCACAGGCAGAGGAGTGGGAGAGGGAGGGAAGGAAGGAGAGAGGTCCAGAGAGGGGGAGAGGGGGAGAGGGAGAAGGAAGAAGAGGCAGGAGGGTGGGATGGGGGGATGAAGATGGGGAAGGAGCAGAGGGAGGGAGGGAGAGAAAGTAGGGATGCTGGGGTAGGGGAGAGAGGGAGGGAGCAGAAGGGAGAGGGAAGGGGGGAGACAGAGAAGGTGGGGATATAGGGAAAGGAGAGAGGAGGAGGGAGGGAGAAGGGGAGAGGAGGAAGGGGAAGAGAAGGGGGAGTGAGAAGGAAGGGCAGAAGGAGTAAGACAGTGGTGGTGGAGGAAGGTGAGAAGGGCAGCTGAGGGAGGAGGAAAATGAGGGAGGATGAGTGAGGCGGGCAGAGGAGGGGGAGAGAGAGACCCTGGGGGGGGGTGGCACCACAGGGGAAAAGAGCTACAGGGTGCAGGGGAGAGGAGAGATGAGAGGAGGGGTGTCTTCCAAGAATGCAGCCCCCAGGGGTGTGCGGGGGAGGCAGGCTAAGGAGGGAAGACACGCAGTAGGAGAAACTAAAACCAAAAACCTCAACGGAAATCATGAGAGAATGATCTGGAACCAAATCTGAGAAAAGGCGGGCATGCAGATTTCCACAGACTTTCCGATGGCTGGTGCCCCAGCCTGCGGGCGCCTGGGGGGTGGGCAGACTGGGCAGGAGGGGCTGCCTTGCCGCCAGAGGCTGGCTATGCTGCCTGGGGCCGGCCAGGGTGCGGGGCAGAGGCAGGGTGCAGGGCGCAGGCAGGGGCCGGGCCACTTACACTTGACCTGCAGGATCTGGTCGCTGAGGTTGGCTTGGAGGTAGAAGGTGCTGTAGGGCGGGAGCACAAGCCCTAGGCTAGGGAGGAGGGGAGGGGAGGAGCACATGTCACTGCTGGGGAGAGGTGGGCCACACGGGCATCTGGCCCCCCACCCCAGGGCCTCCGAGCTGGGTAGAGTGGCCCAGGCTGTGACGTCCCCTCTCCTGCCCCACCAGGGCCACCTTTCCCTGTTAGCTGTGGGAGATTCATCCCCCAAACTCCCCTACATGCCTCAGAACGCCCAGCCCCAAAGCAAGTCCCCACCCTGCTTCCCACCCCCATCAGCCCCTCCCCCCAGGTACCCAGCCGCCTCCTCAGTCAGGCCTTGGTAGACTCACAAGGGACGGAGCAGTGTCAGTGAGCTAGGCTGTTGGGTGCACAGCCAGGGGAGTGGGGTCCTCGGCCCCCAGGGACTTAGGCCATGTGAGAGCCAGTGAGAAGCAGGGCTGGCGCTAACAAGGAGAGGAGCAGCCATAAGCTGGGACTGGGGTGTGAATGAGACCAGCTCTGGGGGGCACAAGAAGACAGCCTGCACGGCCTGGGCCTGACCCACAAGGGTACCTCCTCCGAGGGCTTGCGCCTGCCGAGAGCCGGCCTGGGGATGTGCCGAGGGTGACATCCTGGGTGCAGACACCCAGGGATACGATCCAGGCAGGGGTGACGTGAGAGGGTGGTGTGGCATGGGGGACATCAGATGCACTGTCTTGTCTCTGTCCTGTGCTCCCAGGAAATGGCCCTTGTTCCTGAAGGGCCAGTGAGAGGCCCTTGGGGGACCGAGAGTCCCAGGGTGAACAGCGAGCAGCCCTGGCTGCTGGTACCCCACTAGGATCACGGCTGCAGCCACTGGGAACCCACAGACTGGGTGGGGAGAGGGCTCAGACCCCACCCCTCCCTGCTGAGCCAGCCCTGTCCCACTCACCTGTAGTTGGTGCTCCTTATGGGCACCCAGGTGTAGTTCCGCACCACCTCGTCTACGTACCTCTGAGAGAAGGGGCTGGGTCAAGTACTTGGGCCAGTAGGCAGGGTGGGATGGGGTGCGGGAGGATGCCCACCCTGACTCTGGCACCCTCTACCATCTTCTCACCTCGTCCAGGGACTTGACCAGTGTTCTGATCTGCTTGTGGCCCTTGTTGCCATCAATCATGCTCCGACGGATCTGGAAGGGCCAGAGACGTGAGGGGTAGGGCCCCGACTCTCGGTGGCTCTGGGTGCCGCCCTCCATACTCCCCTCCTTTCCCTTACCTCCTCCTTGTTCTCATCCTCCAGCTCAGCATCCAGGAAGTCCAGGGTCACAGGCTCCCGGAAGTTGGTGGTCTGTGGGAGGCAGGGCAGGAAGTCAGGGGTCCCCATCTTGTAGGGTTTACCCTCCTCCTGGCTGTCCCCTGGCTCACCTGGGGCTTGAGGTTGGGGTGCAGCAACACGTAGCCGTTCAGGTCAATGGCAAACACGTAGCCGTTGGCTCCAAGCTGGGGGCATAGATGGGGGGGCTCAGAGCCTGGAGGGCCGGGGAGGGATTCCCCAGACTCTCGAGCTCTTCCTCAGCCTGCTTTCCATACCGCTGAGGGGTGCCGTTTGTCTGCCTGGGCCAGGGGCCCCCACAGGCCACGTGGCCTTGAACCTATTTCTCAAGTCAAGCCCAGCACGCTGGTGTCCCTTGTTGAGGCTGATGGGCTCCATGGGACCATGATTCGATTTGGCCTTTTGTCCCCACGACTCCGGGTTCTCTTGGAGCTGTCAGTCAGCCATCCTGCTCTGCCTCCTCTGGCCCCTCAAGGCTGCCGTCCCCTCTCTATCCCCTCCCCACTACTGCCTCCTCCTGGTGCCCATCTCAGAGAGTGCATAGGGTGGAGGGTACCCCCTTAGCTTTCTAGGCTGTTTTCTCACTGCACATGGAGGCCAGTGACATGGGGCCTTCATGTGGCTCCCGCCTAGGCAAGCTGTCACACATGTCCCATCCCCAACCCCTTTCACAACCGAGACCGAAGCTGTCTTAGCCACAGGCCCTGGGCCAGCCACACTGACCTTGTCCCTTTCTTGGTTTATGATCTTGGTTTTCACCTTCAGTCCTTTGCTCAAAGAGTTTCCTGTAACTCCCAGGTATGCCTCCTGTCTATCTGACCATCCAGGGGTTAGCAAACTATGGCCCATGGGGCATGCCTGGCCCGTCCCCTGTTACTGTATGGCTGAGAATGTTTTTCACATTTTTCTTTTTTAAAAAGATTTATTTATGTATTTGAGAGCAAGTGAGCATGTGTGCATGTGTGCAAGGGGGGGGAGGGGCAGAGGGAGAGACTCTTCAAGTGGACTCCCTTGCTAAGCCTATGTGGAACTCTGAGCTGAAACCAAGAGTCAGACGCTTAACTGGCCCTCCGGTCTTTTTATGCTTTTTTTTTTTTTTTTAAGATTTTATTTTTTTATTTGACAGAGATAGAGACAGCCAGCGAGAGAGGGAACACAAGCAGGGGGAGTGGGAGAGGAAGAAGCAGGCTCATAGTGGAGGAGCCTGATGTGGGGCTCGATCCCATAACGCCGGGATCACGCCCTGAGCCGAAGGCAGACGCTTAACCGCTGTGCCACCCAGGCGCCCCTAGGCTTTTAAGTGGTTGAAAAAGATCGTGACATGAAAATTATATGAAATTCAAATTTCGGGATCCGCAAACAGAATTGTATTGGAACACAGCCGTGTCCGTTTATTTGTTGTGTCTATGGCCATTCTCAGTATGACAGCAGACCTGAGTATGAATATTTACGCTGGCAGAGCATAAAACATTTAGTGTGGCCCTTCATAGGAAGTTTGCTGACCCCAGCTCTAGGCCCAAGGTCGCCTCCTCCAGAAGCCCTTCCTGACTGCCTGAATTCACAGGTCTCCTCTGCTGAACCTGGCTTGTGTCCACGTGGGAGGCAGAGCTGGAGGGATGGGCAGATGGACACTTACCGTGTAGTTTGGAGTCAGCCTCTTGATGTCATTCAGAGCCACATCGATGCCCATCACACCCAGGATCAGCTGGTTCTGGGAGCAGAGGCATGGGGTCTGCAATGGGCTCAATTCCACGGGGGAGCCCCGCTGTCCAAACCTCACGCCCAAGGCCTCAAGCTGCTCACAGCCTCTGTCCAGTCTGAAGGCCTGCCTGTCCCTCCTCCATCCCAGGCCTGCTAGGGCTATGCCCAGCCCCCTCACGCATGCCTAGCCCTTCCCTGGTAGGGAACCTTACCTTTTTTTCCCCAGGGCCATCCTGTGTCAGGTTGAAAACAGGGAGGGTCCCTGTCACCACCAACCCCAGCCCCTGAAGGGAGAGGAGGATGATAGGTTAGTCTCCTGTGGCCAGCCATGCCCCACCCTGAGTGTTCAGAGGATGGGCTCAGGCACAGGCCCCTTTTTGGTTTATTCCCATAAGGGACCCTGAAGGAACTTGACCTTGTGGGCACACCTGTAGGGGCCCAGGGGCCTTACCAGAGCATCCTCATACACGTTGGTCCATTGCACCTGCTTGGCCTCCTTGCCCGCCAGCACCATGGGCCTGCCCAATACATCCAAATATTCCTGGGGAGAAGGTGTCAGGGGTCACAAGTCCACCTGCCCACTGCACCTTCCCTGTTCTGCCTCCCTGTACATCAGGAGACCACCAGGGGGCGCTCTCAAACCACAGCAGCCCGTCGCTCACACTGTGCCCAGGAAGCAAGGGGCTGGGAGGAGGGGGGCCCCTAGGGTCTCACCTGCGTGTTAATGCGGATGGCTCCAATGGAAGGGATCTCAAAATAGTAACCTGTGAGGGAAGGTGAGGCAGAGGTGGGCCTAGGTGGTACCTGGGACCCATGGCACAGGGGCTCCTGTACCCTGGGCTGTGTCTAGGCCTCCTCTCTTCCTGGTGTCACTCCTCCCAAACTCCTATCCCGTGAGTGCTCCCTTCCCGCTTCCCCTGCCCTGTCAACGGGGCCGTGGTAGGGAAGGGGCCCTAAGTAGAGGGGTGTAAGGACGCAGAGGCAGGGTGAAGGGAGAAGCCTAAGGCTGAAATCCCTCATGCCATGATGGTGGCGACATTCAGGGGCCAGGCCCACATGCACAGAGTGGTAGCTTGACCAGCAAACAGACACAGGAGCAGATAAGCCAGGAGATGGACGGACAACGGACAGACAGATGGACAGAAAGATGCTCAGTCAGATGGACAATGCACATGGCCGGATAGAGAGATGGACAGTCACATGCACAGGAAGCTGGACAGCGGGTAAACAGGCAGCTGGAAAGCTGGACACACGGATGGACAGATGGACAAGAAACCCGATGGACAGCAGGGCATGGCGGGCAGGCCCCGGGCGGGGACGCCGGACGAGGTACCTTTGTTGGCGCAGGCCATCCACTGCAGGGGCGTGACGTCGTAGTTGTGTTGCCCCACGGAGAACGTGAACACGCGCACCTGTTTGGGGCTTGAGGTTACTGCCGTGGGCGTGGGCGGACAGCCCTCCTCAGGGCCGGGCCCAGGTCGGGCCCCCCACCCCCCCCCGGGCTGAGCCTCACCGTGCGGTTGGGCCAGTTGTACTTCTCGAAGACGTCCTGCACGCGGTCCTCACCGCCGTCCGTGAACATCATGATTACCTTGTTGCAGTTGGCGCGGGTGATGTTGGACTGGGCAAGGGTAGGTTTGGGTCAGGTGGCTCTTGGCCCCTCCGTGGGCCAGGGCGGGGTCTCCCTCCCCCTGGAAGTCCCGGCCCTCGGGCCCTCCTCCCCACAGCAGACAGCGCTATCTTCCCAAGCAGCCTGGTGGGCGCTAACAAGGCCATTCGTCTTGATTTCCCTGGTGTCACCAAGCCCGGGCCTCTGTCTGTCCCCAGCCACCCGCTCACCCACCCCCGGCGCTCACGTTCTGCAGCTGGTCGAAGGCGTACTCAAAGCCGGCCTTGTAGCCCGTGGTGCCCTTGGCCACCATGCCCTGCACGGCCTCCTTGAACACCTTCTTGTTGCGCACATTGGCCTGCACCAGGTGCGTGAAGCATGACACAGGCTGCGCCTTTTCGTTGAACTGCGGGGACAGGGAGGGTGGCGAGTGGCCCCAGGCTGGCCGCGGCATTCGGCACAGGGTGGGGTGACCCATTCCTCACCCGCCTGCCGCCGTGGCACTCACCGAGGCCACGTTCACATAGTCATCGTCCGAGAGCGTGTCCAGCATCTCACAGACGGACGTCTTCATCAGCTTCAGGGTCAGGCCACTCACGCTGCCGCTCCTGGGAAGGTCATGGAGGCGCCAGGTAGGCCTCAGCTGTTCTCCTGCTCTTCCCGCATGAGGGTCCCAGGCGGCGGATTCTCACCCCTTGTTCCACCCCCACCCCTCCTGCAGGCATCGCTCACTCACACATCCACGATGATGACCATGTCCTTGGGCGACGAGGCCCCCTGGATGTACCTGCCCGGGAGAAGCCTCAGTTAGGGCCGGCCTCACTGGGGCCTTGTGGGTCCTTTCTTCCTTTGCCCCCATATTGATTCAACAGGTTTCTACTTAGCATGCACTGCATGCGCGAGACAGCGATCTAGGCACCGGGGTATCACATTTAATAAAACGGTCCTGGGGCGCCTGGGTGGCTCAGTCGGTTAAGCGTCTGACTATGGCTCGGGTCATGATCTCGGGGTCCTGGGATCGAGCCCCGCCCCACATCATAGTGTCCCCACTCAGTGGGGAGTCTGCTTGTCTCTCTGCCCTCCCCCCACTTGTGCTCTAATAAATAAAATCTTAAAAAAAACCCCAACAGTCCTTGCCCATTACATGATTGACCTGGTCTCCCAGCACATGAACGAGCCCAAGGGGGGGTGAGCAGGTGACCCAGAGAGGGGGCAGGAGGTATGTTCCCTGGCCTCAGTGGCTTGTCATGTCCCCTGGCCCGGGACAAGACCCCAAGGTCTTGAGTCCTAGCTGTGTGTGGGATTGAACAGGGAGGGAGGGGGTCACGGGGTACCGCAGGAGAGGCAGAGCAGAGGGTGGGGTGTCCAGGGCTCGGATGGGTGGCGTGGGGGCTGGCGAACTGACAGAGGATACATCCACCCTTGGGAACCCCCACTGGCCCAATCCCTCAGTCCCGAGGGGGTGGAGTGCCAGGCAGTGGACGGGGGGCAGAGGCAGCTGGGAGGCCTGCCTGGGTGATGGGATCCATTTTCCAGTGGCAACGATGTGTGAAATGAAAATTGGATAGAGCTGGCTGCGCCCTGCTCCGAGTCCTGGATATCGAGAGGGAGGGGAGCAGGCGGCAGAGGCGGGGGGAATGGAGAGGGCGTCCCTGCCCAGCTCCTCCTTGCTCACTCACCAGGGTCTCCTTCGGACATCGTACAGGTCGATTTTCTTGGGGGCTCGCCATGGGGTGGCTGCAGGAGGAGAGAAGGCGAGGGGTCTGGCAGGGAAGGGCCTGGCCAGGGCAGGCTGGCCTTGCAGGGGGGGCTATTTCACAGCCCACAGGGGGACCAACCATCCCACATGGCCCAGGATAAGTGGGCTGGTGACAGAGGAGGGTGGGCAGGAGCGATGGGCTGACACCCACCTGGGTAGTAGCGAGTGACCCCTGTGGCACTTCCGAACACCTGCCACAGCAGTGTGGGGTCCTGCCTGCGGTTCTCGATGAACACGTTCTCCAGGGCCTCCGTCCAGTTGAGTTCATTGAGGATGACAGTGGCTGTGGGGGAGACAGGGAGTTGGGGTGAAAAGCACCTGGGCTGTCCCCCTGTTGAACCTCACCACGACGTCCATGCACATACCCCCCACTTAGAAAGCCTCACCTGCTCTCTGTCTGGCGGGGCTCTCATTCCTCAGGGCTCAGCTGAGGGCTGCACCACCTCCAGGAAGACTTCCAGGTCCTCAACCCCTCCCAAGCCGGCTAAGCCTACCCTTCGGCCAGGCCCGTGATCAGGGCAGCCGTGGCCTGTGGCCCCTGGAGAGGGGCTGCCCAGGTGGCAGGGAGTTGTCAGTTGGGATGCCCGTCCAGCACGCTGCCTGGAGCCTGCGGCTGGTCCCCTGGGAGCTCACCCACTCAGCATGCACTCCGGGCTGCAGCCACCAGAAAGCAATTAAGGGCCCGATGATGGGGCTGGAATTATTCAGCTATTAAGGTACCTGATAAGCTGGAAGCCACTCAGCTCCATGATTAATCAACTGGGGCCAGGAGCAGGCAGGGGTGGGGGGCGGAGGCTCTTGGAGGGGCAGGGGCTGTGCCATGATCCTGCTCCAACACAGGCACGCGCGTTTGCAAACACATACACGTACACGCACACAGTCTATACTCGCTAACCGGTATCTCTGCACTGAGCCTCCGTGTTTCCAGCCAGATGTGTGTGCGTCCCTCGTCCTCGAACCTACCTGCCCAGCGGCCCGACGGCTGCGTGGGCACAGGGGCATGCACGCTCTACCTACACCGTGCTCTGCTCCCATGGGTCTTGCTCTCCAACCCCCCATGACCAGTGACCCCCACCCTCCCTCTCCCCTGACCTCTGTGGTGGCACACGTGTGATCCCCTGGCCAGACCCACCCCGCCGCACACTCACAGAGCGAGGCTTCTCTCCGATGAATGGGCTCGGTACTGTAGATCCCTCAGCCAGGGCAGAGACTCAGGATGGCTTGGGCAGCACCCTCATCGCCCGACTCAGGACAGCCCTAAATCTGGCTCATGTGTGTGTGTGTGTGTGTGTGTGTGTGTGCACGTGCTCTCTCACGCGAGGCGTATCCGGGTCTGCGTAGAGGACCCTCAAAGAAACCCGCCAGGGGCGGGCCACCTACTCCTGCCAGGCCTCTGTACTTAAACTCCCTCCCCCAGGGCTATGTTTTTCCTCCAGTTTCTTCCACTTCCTTTCTTTGCAGGCGGAGCCCTGACACCATCGCCCCGAGATGCCTATCACAGATCCACCCCAAGTGAGAATCAGAGCATGCCTTCCAAGGGCTCGGCTCTTCGGAGCAGAGCCTCTGAACACTGAAGCCTTTAAAGCCCACGAAAAGCTGGGACTGAAGAGACAAAGGCGCAGGGCTCTGCCCATAGCCCAGGGGGCGCTGACACGTTCCTGGGCACGCAGCACTCCGCCCTCCAGTGTGGGGCCCCTGCGGCATCGCGTGTCTGCTGCCTAATCTCTCTCCCTCTGCTCCCGCTCCCTTCTCTCTGTCCTTGTAGCTTCCCTTAACTGACCATAATGTGAAAACAAAACACATTTCTAGCATTGGCTGTGCCTATCGAACACTGTGTTATGGTCCTGTTCCTAATTTAGAAACTTAGTGAGTCGAACAATTTCTATTTTTCTCTTTAACGAAAAAATAAAGCCGGGATCTCCAGTGTTTCATACAGTACTGCCTGCCCTGGGAGAGTCTGCCTGGCAAGCCCCAGCCCTCGCTGGGCCTCGGTTTCCCCATCTTCCCGAGAGGCTTAGAGCCGACTGTCCTGGAAGCCCCTCTAGCTGCTGCCAGAGGGGCATTTCTGACTCAGCTCAAGAGCCAAGAGTAGACCCCCTGCCTCAGCTGGGCTGTCCGTGCAGGTACCCACGAGCACACGCACACGCCTGCATTCACGTAAGACACACTTGCGCACACACTCCAGCCTCCCCGCGGGACAGGGCCTGCTGCTCAACCCCACGCGCACACACCCGCACCCACGTGCACACACTCTCAGATCACTCGGAGTTGGGAAACGGGGACCATGCCCCCTCAGGCAGGCGATTACAGATTTAATTAAAAGTGACAGAGTAAATAAAAAACATATAAAATGTAATTTGTGTGGGTAGCGAGGGGTGACTGGGGAGGGCGGTGTGGCTCCTGTTTTAATTAGCGTGCCTGCCTGTGATAGTGCTGCTCCTTGACTGGCTCGGGCAGGTGGCCTGTGGCAGGGACGGCAGGGGTGGGGGCAGCCTCTATCCTCACCGCCCCCCCCCCCCCGCAGGCTGCCTAGAAGGCCTGGCTGACCCGAAGGGTGGAGGGGGCCTTCCTGAGGACCCTGGAGGATTCCCCGCATTCTGGAGACTACCCAGAAGCTCTGGGACCTGTGTTCCAAGACCCTTCACCCAGTGGGCCCCTTGGAGTCTGAGGCTGCGCAGTAGGTGCTCACAGAATTATGCCCAAACCACCAGACCCCAGGGTCCTAAAGCCCGCTGCTAGAGCTCTCTCTGTAGTGCTTGACTCTTGGTCTCTTCCCCCTACACCTCCCAAGATCTTCAGGAAGTTCCTCCTCATGTCTGACTCAAATCCTTCCAGCTGTAGTGACTTGGTTTCCCCACTGTGCGAAGCTGCCCTGTTCCTGGACAAGGAGGGAGATTCTCCAGGGCTGGTGTCCGTGAGTGAGGGGCTGCTCCCTGTTCCCCCAGCCCCTGTGTTCATCCGATGTGGTAGCTCCTCAACCATTCCTGCATGGGGCCCGGGAATGGGGGATGGCGGGGAGGAGCTGTGCTGGGGGCACGTGGGGCACATGTGTACACAGGGGCAGGAGACTGCGTGCATGGGGTGAGAGTCAGAGTTAGTGTGAGGCCGTGCCTGAGAATGACTTGACGCCCGCGTGCGGGTGAGCACATGTGACGTTGGGTAGAGGGGGCTGAAGGCAGATGGCCCTGGCTGAGCACCGGGGACCTGGCAGTGCCCAGGCTGTGGGCCTTGCCCCCATGGTGGCGGCGGAGGGCGGTTTCTGATCGCTCTGCACACTCACAGCCTTTGTAGATGTCCGTGGGGATCTGCACGGCTGTGTACGAATAGTTGACTTTGTTCTTGAAGTTTGAGTCCTCAACGAAGTCCAGCCTGAGGGTGCTGACCTTGGACCCCCTCTCCACATCCTCACTCTCAGGGTCGTCCTGCAGAAAGGGATACCCCCCCCCCCCGCGGTAGTGTCAGGGCTGGAAAATGGTGGAGTGGGGTCAGATAGCTCTGCAGGCAGGAGAGGGCCAGAGTCTAGGTGATAAGGGCATCTCGGAATCTGAGACTACTGCAGTCAGAGATGGGGAGAGACACAGGGACAGATGGAAAGGGGGTATGGACCCCACCCCCAGGAGGCCTGTGACTCCCACCTGCCCCTGCCCACCGCACCCACCATCCCTGCATTTGCTAAATCCAAATTCCAAAACCAAAACCAAACCGACCCTTTCCCACATTCTTGAAAAACAATTATCAGTGAAGGAGACAAATCCCAGTGAGAAGGAGCAGGCTGCAGACCTCTGCTTACAAGGACGGGCTTGTGTGATCACAGGGAGGTGATCCCTTCTCAGGAGCCTTGGGCCCCAGAACCCCCACTGGGCCCCACCCATCCCCTGTATGGAGCTCCTTTGGCATCAGGGAGAGGGTCCTTGTCCCCTCTGGGGGAGGGTCACCACCCCCACAGCAGGTGGCTGTAGGCGCTGAGTTTGAGGGGGAGAGCAGGGCTGGGGTGGGGGCTAGCATGGAGACCTGGTAACTTCCAGAGGGAGGGTCCTCAGCGCTTGCTAGCGGCAGGACTGCAAAGGCCCCTGTTGACTTTCTAAAATGAGCTGCAGCCGTCTGACAGGTGCCAATTACAGCATCTCTCGGCCGAGCAGGCTGGGCATGCGCCATGCACCCCCGCCCACCACCACAGGCTGGCAGGAATGGGTCTGCAGCTACAGCGTCGGTGCCGCAGCCGAGCGGTGGGGGTGGGGTGGGGGTGGGCAGGCACGGGTGCAGGTGTGCAAGGGGGAGGGGAAGATTGTGGCAGAGAGTGAAGTGGAAGACAGGGAAGAGCCAGACGGGGAGGAAAGGAGGGATGGAGACCAAGGCAGGGCAGGGGCAAAGCTGGGGCGCCTTGTGCCTTGGGAGTAAGGGGTGTAAGCAGCTGGACCATCCGATGCCCCCTCACTGCCTCTCAACCCCTGTGATCGATGTCAACACCAGGCTCAGCTCCTTTCCACCCCCTTGTGGCTCTGCTGACCCCACTGCTCACTGGGTCCTGGGCACACCCGCTGTGTTCCTGCCTCCTGCCTGTCTTGTCTGGGGAAAGGGTGATCGTGCCTCCCCACCCAGCCAGATGTGCTCTCCCCACCCCAGGAGTGCTCCGGGTCCGTCTTCTGGCCTGGGGAATGAATTATGGCCTGGATGGGGCTGCAGCAGGCTGACCTGTGTGGGGGTCGGCACGGCTCTGAAGGGTCTGCAGCAAAGATGCTTTGCGTCCCTTCAGGGGTGGCTTCTGTACAGCAAAATCCAAACCGTCTGCTGCCCTTCCCTCGCCCCTCACCCTCACCATGTGTGCCACCCTCTGCCCACCCCGCACACCCTAGGAGGACCCTCAGAAGCTCCTGGGTGCTGGGTAAAGCCGGGGCAGGCAGCTGCCGAGCCTGCCGCCTCTGAGGCGTGAGCCGCTCACGTTCGGCTTGCAGGAGGGGGAGGTGCGGGAGAAGAAAGCCCCCGAAATGTCAGCGGCAGATGAAGGGCGCTGGAAAATTTAATCTCCCAACTTTCCCAACTAATGTGACAT
Source organism: Ursus americanus (assembly GCF_024610735.1). NCBI lineage: Eukaryota > Metazoa > Chordata > Mammalia > Carnivora > Ursidae > Ursus > Ursus americanus. Next base: position 38,424,095 of record NC_142140.1, on the reverse strand, counting down.
TTGGATTCTGTTCTGATAAGCTATCAGCTGGCGAACTTTTTCCTTCCTTCTCTTTCCCCCACCCCCACCTTCTGGCTGGTAATTTAAAAGTAAATGGTCTAGAAAGATCTCTAACTGTACCTCTGGCAAAGATTAAAAAAACAAAACAACACAACAAGCAGGGGAGTCGGCAAATGCGTGCGTGTCGGTATTTATAGAGGGCCGTGCTTTTGGCCTGATCTTAGCCCAGCTCCAGCCAGGGTGCCTCTCTGTCCTGGGGCTGTCCCTACTTCCTTGAGGGGCGGTGCGCAGGGAATCAGTGATTTAGAATGGGGGTGGGGGTGGGGGTCTTGGGCACAGGAAGTCCAGGGGATTCTGGCAGGGGCCCGGGCACCAGAAAGGCCAAGGAGCCCCTCGGCACCACCCCCACGCCCAGGGGTTTTGTACGGTGGGCAACTGCAGTCTCCTGGTTTATATTTAATGCACTGATTGCTAAAATTGCAGCCTGCTGCTGAGGGGGGTAAGGAATTAGATTCAGGGTCTAATTAAAGGTTCGCTCTTCATTTGAATTTCAGATTCCAGCTTTAATTTTAGCAACTTCTCTGGGAGCCACGGAGGCTCAGCCAAGGGGGAAGCACACCTGCTTTAGCCCACCCACCCCTCCTTCTCAGGCCCCCTGCCCGCCTGCCCTCCTGAAGGCTCACCCAGGCCGGCCTGGCACCACGGACCCTCGGCAGGGATCCCTTCCTGCCTGCCCAGCTCCTGGGGTCATTGTCTACCTCCCGCTCGCCCCAGGAAATGCCCCCAGCCAATAAGCCTGGGAGAGGAACCCTGGATTTGGGGTCTCCTGCCCCAGCCAGAGCAGGTGGGACCCCAGAGAGTGAGCTATTAGGACACCTCTGTTAATAGAGGAGACAGTCAGGCTCAATGACGTTTGCCTCCAAGGCAGGCAGATGGACTTGCGCCTTGGCGGCTTCACCAAACACTGTCTACTCTGCTCTGCCCTCTCGGACACTCTTGCCTCCTCTGTAGGTCCCCTGCTACCGAAATGGCCATATGGCTTTCATGTGAGGCCTCCGGTGACGGGCGCCCAAGCAGACATGAGCCAGTCAGGGGCACAGAGACAGAGGAGCAGCGTGGGTCTGGGCTGTCCAGTAAGCCCCAGCGCCATCGCTGCCGAGGCAGGGACTCCAGCAGAGCCCAAGCCCCGTCCTTCGTCTGAAGAACAGGCATAGGGCCGGGCTGCCTCTGCAGCTGGGGCAAGCCTGACTGAGCTCGGGGGAGCCCCGACGGTGGGGCCAGCTGTGGGGGGCTCAGCACACGGAAGCTGCTGCTCGCCTCACCCCAGGGAAGGTAACTGTACCACCTGAAACACACCACAGCCACATCCCGGCCCTGCCTGCCCACCTCCAGGAAGCCCTCCCGACTGCTCCCTCTCTTCCCTGCTCCCATAGTGCTCAGCCTCCTCCATGCCGGCGCCTGGACTGACCCACGGGAGGAGATCCAAGTGCCTCCCTACTTGCCTGGGGTCAGGCGTGGGGCCTGTGCCACCGCTACCTTGCAGGGTGACCTCAGAATGTGGGAGAGCGCTGAGACCTCACACTCATTTCACAGCTGAGGCTACTAGCCCAGGGAGGGCATGGGGCTCTGGCTGCTCTCCCCCGCCCCCAACAGAGGTAGGGCACTCACCAGTTCAGCGTCAGCCTTGGCATCATAGTACAGGATATCTTCTTCCTGGTGGGAGACAGAGGCCTTGACCCTCACGGCTCCTCACGAGGTTGCCTGAAGTGCAGCCAGGTCCCCCTCCCCGATCCAGAGCGGCCTTCGGGAGGCCAGGCATGCCCGCCCCCGCCCCAGACGGACCCCCCCCCCAGGGGCCCTCACAGGCTCCAGGGGGATGTGGTGCCCCAGGTTGGGTCGGGGCTCCCCGGGGCTCCCTGACTCCAGGACCAGGGTCTCAGCACAGCAGCCCGGCTGAGAGGTGGGGTCAGAGCCAGCCTACCGGGGGAGTGAGGAAGATGGGAAAATAGAGAGTCTGGGCCAGAGTGAAATAATGACTCGACACCGCATCTTCCAATTTCTTCTATTAAAAAGCCTGCTCATTACGGGCATGTACTTATTAATTATCTGTGATTTGTTGTGAAATGCAAGGGGGTTTACACAACAGGAGCGGGAGAAAACAAAGCCCAGCCCTGCGCCTGCCTCCCCGGGCCTGCCTCGCCTGCCGGTGTGAGCCCCGCCCGGCTCGGCCGCGCCCGCCTGCCCGAAGCCTGGGTTCTTGGCCATCTGCGCGTCATAATCACCGGCCACCCCAGGGACCCGTAACACAAATGGGCTAATTTCATGTTTAATGATCTTTAATCAGAACTGAGGCTGGCTGACAGAGGCCGCCAGAAGGTGAATCTGGTGCCGTCAAGGGCCACCGGCTCAGGAGGGGCCACCCCACTCACGCCCCTGTGGGCTCTAGGGTCAGGACACAGGAGAAGGCCACTGTCCGAGTCACCCGCCTCTAGTGCTCCTCAGCGCTGTTCCGTACCGCCAACATCTGGTTCGTGGCCCTGGCAGCCTGTTCCTCTGTGGTCTGGAAATGGGGGTACTGACTACGTGTGCTCCCAATGGCCTGACTATAAAACAGCAAAGCACAGAGCCAGCACTTACTCTCCGGGGGGCAGAAGCCACCCTGGCCACCCCTCTGCTGTGTGACCTCAGGGCTGCACTGCCCCCTCTCAGCTCCGGCTCCTCAGGCTTCAGGGAGGGGCTGGGCCTCGGGGACCGCACAGGTGCTGGGCCTGAGGCCATAGTCTGAGGCGGTCAGGATGGGGGCTTGTTGTGGGGACAGTTGTGAGTTGTCTCCCACCAGAGGTCTGGGGGGTAGAGGCCACAGGCTGGACCTGTGAACACAGTCCAAGCATTCTGCAACACTGAGTCCGCGCCGGGCACCGTGCTTGGGCGAGACCACGGCAGCTGGATGGCTGGAAGACCGGAGGCGACCTGATCGCTGCAGTGACCAGGGGCATGTGCGGCGTCCAGCGCTTCGCACATCTGTGTTACAGGGCTCCCCCAAGAGCCCTACGACACCCCTCATAGAGGATGCGGTAGGGGTAAGAAAGGCTTCGCACCCAGGCTTCAGCCCGCCTTCCCAGTGCATCTCTGACCTTTGCCGCACCACCCACCCAGAAGTCCAGGAAGACTGGAGCCGGTGGGCCCAGGGTGGGGGCTGGGGGCCGGGGCCCAGGCTCCAGGGTGCTCGGCCTTCCCTTGCGCCTGGCTCCGACCGAAGCACATAATGAAAGCTGACATTACATCAAACACAATAAGGAGTTTCGGTTGATGAAGATCATTCCTGAACACACAAACCCATTAAACCGAGGGGAAAAAATATCAATTCAACACACTCGCTGGCAAAAAGAAAATGTGATTTGTTATCTAAAAGGGGGTTATAAACACGGTTCTGATGCTCTTTCCCTCCATAATGAAAACAGGCGGGCGCGGTGGGAGGACTGCAGATTAGAACACGGGGCTTCACTCACCAACTTTTTAGGCAAACCTCCCGCAAGGACAGGAAAGGGCATGGGTGGGGGTTGGTAACTCCGGGGCCCCCAGGAGACTCGTGCTCCTCTCACGGGCCGGGCTGGGTCCCGCCTGCACTCGGGCCACCCCTGGGGAGCACCCCTCCAGCTGCCCCAGTGGCTCCCTTTGTCTTTTTTTTTTTTTTTAAAGATTTTATTTATTTATTTAACAGAGAGACAGCCAGCGAGAGAGGGAACACAGCAGGGGGAGTGGGAGAGGAAGAAGCAGGCTCATAGCGGAGGAGCCCGATGTGGGACTCGATCCCGGTACGCCGGGATCACGCCCTGAGCCGAAGGCAGACGCTTTAACGACTGCGCTACCCAGGCGCCCCTCCCTTTGTCTTTTTGTCCTGCTGTTTCATGGTCTTGGCGGAGAATCAGATGCTGGTGGCCTCGGGGACACAGGGGACATGTGTCCTACAGGAGGATTCCAGTCCCCTGTAGACAATGGGTGAGGCTCAGGAATCTGTATGTGGTCCCTGTGCCCCAGGAGGCAGGACTCCTCCCTACCTCTCTACCTTGAGAGGACCAGGCCATGCCCCTTCCTTGGTGGAGGGAGGATTAGTATGGGATGGTGGCGGGCAAGGTCACATGTGTGAAAATACATTGTAAACACAGCTGTGGTCTCTATGCTCGATGCGGTGTGGAGCTGGGGGTGGGGCAGGATGGGGCCATCAGGGTTGGGGTGGGAGGGTCCCTGGAAAGGCCTCTGCACTGCTTCGGCGTGTGCAATGCCCGGTGGCCACCATTACTGTCCTGCCGTGGTTAGACCACAAGGATGTGGTACCTGGCGATTACACGCAGGGGCCCAGGACTACTCCTGGGGGTCACCTCCATCTCATCAAGGAGGCAAGGGTGCCTGTTAAGTCCTGTAGCCTCAGTAAGGCTTTCCTTTGGGGCCTTGATTTTCCACTTACAAAGTTGGGATGACGATGCTTCCGCTGAGGCCGCTATGAAGGCAGGGAGCTGGGCCTTTCCAGGTGTGCGGGCCAGCCCTGCCCACGGGGGCCCTTATGTTTGCAGCTCCACAGCCCTGGGAGGGGCCGGAAGGTGGAGGAGACCCTCTGGTTGGGGAGAAATGGGCATCCTTAATGTCTGGGGTCCACACCCAATACCCCCTTCTGTTACCTGGTATTGTAGGGGCCATTTTGCTCAAACTTGGCGGGGGTGGGGGGAATCACCCCTTCTGAACTCACATTTCTCCCTCTTATGGATTTCTGTACACAGATGACACATGAAGGGTGGGGCTGGGCGGCCCACACGCCCTTTGCAGAGACGACACATATACTCTCCTTAGCCAGAGCTGAGCCCTAGAGAGAACACGAGGGGTGCTGGCAGGTGGGAAACAGGGTGAGGGGGTGAGCATGGGGTGAGCATGGGGAATAGCATTTGGTGTCTAGGTCTGGTACTGTGGGGTACAGTGAGGATGCTTGGCCTTCCTGCCCTGGCTCACGGCCAGCTCGGCTCAGCCAAAAGGACTGTTTTCTGAGAGAGCCGTCTGTCGCGGCTTGGCAGAGACGCAGGCAGCAGGCCTGATGGCTGGGGCAGACCTCAGGCCGGGGAGGCCACCTGTCCTGTCCAGCCGGCTCCTCTGGTCTGGTCCAGCCTTCACAGTCTCCCTTTCAGGTTCCCAGACAGAGCTACCTCTCCCATCAGACGCCCCCCAGGGTAGGGCTATGTCTCCCCCTTCAGACTCCCCAGGGTAGGACTGCTTCCTCCATTAGACTCCCAGGGCAGGACTTTGTCCTCTGCAGGCCCTGGTGTTGTCACTGAGGCCCTGGGGCCAATGGCCTCTCCTGCCTCCTCCACCCATGCCCTGGCCCAGCTCCTCCTGGTGGTGGTTTAGATGGCAGACAATGCTGGCACAGTGTGGTGCTGGGGCCGGGCACCGTGGCCAGCAGGCGGGCCACCTTCATCTACCCTAAGTGTTATGGGCACCAGAGCACCTGGTGCCTGTCTGCAGGGTCCCGGGAGGTGCTGCCTCGAGCAAGGGCCACGGTTTCCCTGGTGTCCAAGGGCTGCGGCCAGGCCTGTGGCTAGAGGTTCCCTGCCTCTGCCACAGCCAGTGTGTGGGGTCATGGCCTGAGACTAAGAGTGGAACAGGGGGCCTTCACGCCCAGACCTCTCTTTCTCTCTTGTGCCAGCTCTGACCCTGTAGACCCCAGGATCTCCTAAGTTCCTGGGCTCTGTCGACGGTCGATGGTGTGTGTGTGTGTGTGTGTGTGTGTGTGTGTGTAGCTATACCACTGTCCACTTCTCAGAGGTCTGCAAGTAGACCTACAGTGTGCTGTTGACATAGGGAGGGCCATACCCTACAGTGGATTCCATGTGCCAAGCATCTTCTCTGTGCCCAGATCTGCTGGGAGCCATTCTCCCCATCTCAGAGGTAAGAAGACTGAGGCCCAGCTGCTCTTGGCCAAATCTGTCCACGGGCACTCGGCTGGGCACATGGACAGGTGGTGGGCAACACTGAGTCAGGTCCAACTGCTTCTGGCCTAGAGGAGCCTTGAGCGGGGCAGACAGATGAGTCCACTGGGATACTGGCCTGGGGCAGCCTGCGCTGGGAACTGTCAGTGCTGGGGGCTCCAAAGATGGACACTGGGGGCTGCGGGGGCCAATCCCAGGCTTGGGACCAGGAAGAGGAGCCCTAGGGATTTAACCAGAGAAGGAGAGGCATTGCTGTTCTGAAGGAGGAGGGAAGGGCATTCCTGGGAGAAGGCCGGGCTCGCGCGAAGGGCCTGAGGTGGACACCGGCGCTGCGGCTCTCCTGAGCGCCACAGGGAGGAACACTCCTTATCTGTACCTCCTGAAGGTCATTGGGAAGGACACGGTCTCAAGAGTGGGTGGTGTGCCTGCAAGGGACCAAGACGCCATCCCTTTCCCAGCCGCAAGTCTGCGGATCCCCCTGGCACGGACAGTCCCCACCTGCAGCTGCCACCAGCTCCCCCGGGCAGCCCAGGCAGGGCTGGCCGGCGTGCCAGCTAATGGGCCCGCCGTTAGCACTAATGCCGTTCAGCCTGGCAGCGGGATGACTGCAGGGCTTCTGGTGAAGAGCGGGGTCCTGACCCTGCCGCTGGGAAGGAGGGGGTGATTCTAGCTTCACCCTGCCCGAGATAGAGACAGACACGCAGCCGGATGGACTGAGGGGGAGGCGGGGGTCGACACCCGCTGGCCGGGTGATCAGTTCCTCAGCTGGGGGCATCCCAGGTCGAGCCGAGGGGAGGGGGCCAGCCAGAGTCCACTCCTGCCTCATCTTCGGACAGGAGCACCCAGGGCCGGACATGCACCTACACTGTCGCCAACTAGGCATCTCTATGGCCTGACGCGTGGAGTGACGTTTCCGCACACCAGCCTGGGCCGGCAGGCAGCATCAAACACCAGAGTCCTTTGTCAGATGGGGAAACGGGAGCCCAGAGAGGGGCAAACCCTTACTGGGCCCCACGGGGACTCGGTGTGCAGGGACCACACTGTCTCAAGCAGCACCCATCTCCGCACCCCCCGGATGCCCCTGAGACCTCGGCCCCCTTTCCTGGCAGCCCCCATGGTGCCCACTCTGGCCTGGGGTAAGCTCTTCCTGCCTCAGGAAGTAGCTGAAAATCAGGGGTCGGGAGTCTGGCTGGATGATCCTTGTATATTTTGGGTTTTCTGTAGAGTCAGGAAAAGAAAATAGGTTTGAGACTAAGGCAACCTCTTTGTCTTTTTTGGGGGGCCTGGACTGGGAGGGAGAGAAAACCAGGCTGAGGGCGGGTCTGTTCATTCCCTTATCCCTGTTCCTTGGCTCACTGTCCCGTGCCTGCTCTGCACGCAGTCCTGGGTGGGGAGGGAGGACGCAGAGACATCAGAAACAAAGGCACGGCCAGAGCAGGAGCAGGAGCAGAGGGTCCTGATGGCCGGAAGGTGGAGGGGCTGACCAACTGGGATGCGGGAGCGGCCTTCCTGGGAAGGGACAGACAAGCCGGGCCACCAGGAGGAACAGAAGGCCTTCGGACAGAGATCAGGAATGGGCCTTGAGTGAGGTGTCCAGCATGGCAGGGGCACAGGGGGAGGTGGGTGAGGAATGAGGTTGCCAAGGGGGCTCGGGCCTGCGCCTTGAAGAGGAGTTGGGCAGCGGCTGTTTACCGGTGGGAGCGTGGTCTGAGCGTGGGGGGGTGTGGTGCTGCCACCATGCATGTTTCTGATCCAGGGGCTGAGGGGGCACGGCGACCCTGTGATGGGTGGTGGCATTGGAAAGGGTGGGAGAGAGAAGGGCCAGTCCTGAGCTCCTGGGGAGGAGGGATCCATCCAAGGAGTCATGCAGTCATTGATGTGTTCACTGTAAGCAATCATGTTACCTCGAATCCCACCTAAGCTCCCAAAGGGTAGCACCCAGCACCCACCAGGCAACAAAGGAAGGATGCCATGGGGTGGGCAAGGCAGGGCAGGACTCAGGGTGGCCTGGGGGGATGGAGGCCAGGGAGGAGGAACAGACAGATTCGGGGGCCCTGGATCATGGGCATGAATCCCCTGGGGCCCGACAGCCCGGCTGTGAATCTCTGCCGCCAACAGGCACCTCGGTATGTCTAACCACCCTGTGCCTCAGTGTTCTCGTCGGTTTAGGCAGGGGTAATAATCCACCCGCCTACCAGATGTGCAGGGCCCAGAGCTGGAGCGGCAAGGGCCTCCCCCACCTTATTAGGCCCCAGGCCCCCACCGCCAGCCCTTGGTGCCTCCCCCCATGGTCAGCAGAGACCACCAGGAGGCATGGCTCTGATGCCCGGGCAGCTGTGAAGGACACACGAGCCCCGCTAACTGGCCTGGTCCCTGAGGGTTCCATCATCTCTGGCACTGGGGGTTCTCTGAGTCTGGGAGGAACCCTGCCTCAGTCTACCTTCTGGCTTACTGTGACCCTCTGAGACGCTGGCCTGACGGAAAGGGTGCAGGTGTATCCAGTCCCAGCCCAAATCAAACACAGCTGCCTGAATTAGTGAGGGCCACATGGGTTTGAGACTGGCAGTCAGTGAGGTTCCCTTCCTTCCCCCACATTCTGGGCCCTTCTGCCCTCAAGAAGAGACTTCCTACCAGCTTCTCATGCCTCCACTGCCTTGGCACTTGGGCTCCTTCTGAGCTCTCCTGGTGGAAGGAGGGGCTTTTGTGGCTGTGACCAGCCTGGTCCCTGATCCCAGTCGGATGGCCTCCTGGAAGACAGGCTGCTCTCAGGGAAGCCCCAGGAAGGGGACAGAGCCCCCTCTTGGCAGTGACTCTTCCAGGTCAGTGTATGGCAGTCGGAAAGGTCCTGGAGTCAAGGGACTTCTCTGCTCTAGGGTCTCTCCAGAGTCTGGGCACATCCTTCACCCCCAAGGCGACACCAGCTTTGGGGAACACCACTTTAGAGCAGCCTGTCTGCCCTTGGGGGACTCCACAGCTCCTCTAGGGTGGAGTGAGCGCTTCCTATCTGCACCCTGTGTCCCAGCACCGGGGGAGCCTCAAATGTTTGCTGAATGTTGCATAAGGTTCCAGGCTCCCCCCCATAGAGCCCTCGGCTCTCCTCCAGTGAGTCTGGGCAGTGCCCCCTCCCCCGAATTCACATCTACCCTTGCTGGGGGTGGGCAGGTTGTAGGAGCTGGGGAGGGCACGGCAGTTCTTACCTTGATGTTGTCCTGCCAGCGGTGGGCTTTCTGGAAGTTCTCTGCAGCATCGGCCAGTCTCTGAGGAATAGAGCACAGGGAGGTCAGGCCCATGCCCAGCCCAAGCCATCTCCATCCTTAGTACTCCCTGGGCCCAGGCTGGCTCAGGGACTCCCCTGCCCCATGCTGCCAGACTCTCAGAGATTCCTTGGCCCCAGACCTTTTCCAGCTTGCTGTGTGGGCCCTTCCCACAGAGGGCAGGTGAAGCCTGCACAAAGTGACCTGAGTGGCATCTCCATGGGGCTTCCTGTACTTTAGCTCAGCCACATCTCCCACCACAGGATGGCAGGGGGACCCCCAGGACATAAGTAGGACCCAGGCCCTGGAGTCAAGCCCCATTGCCCCTCTACTGTCGACAAACCAGTGTCGCTCCAGTGCCAAGAAGAGGCCCTCCCTAGTCAAGGGTGCACTGCCACAAGTGACAGGTGTGTCTTGCTGATACGTCTTTGCCACCAGCTCGCTCAGGGCTCGGCAGGAGGTGCCCTCAGCACATCTCTGCTCACCCAGGCCCACCACCACCTGTCCCTGTCCCAGCGTCCTGAGTGCCTTTCCAGCATGGCTCTCCAGGCCTCTGTCCACACAAGCCTGGCCATCCCTCGGGGCTGGTTCCTGCACTCTCCTCCATCACGGCCCCTCTGCGCGTGAGCAGTCCTTCTAAACCACGCCCTGTTACCCGCCATGCCTGGCGCCAGACCATGCTGATGTGCAGAGACGTGGCGGGCCAGCCCTGCCCTCTCACAGTCGAGAGGAGCAAACAGACACAAAACTGGTAGAACCATCAGAGCAGGAGGAGCTGAAGTGCTTCAAGGAAGCTTAGTGCTGTGGGAACTTGGGGCATCAGGGAAAGCTTCCTGGAGGAGGCGTTGGTACTCTGCCACCCTCACAGCCTGAACCCCGGCTGCTCAGAAATTCTTATTTTGTGCCTCCATGGATCCTGTTGCTCCAGGAACTCTTGGGACTCCTGAAGATGGGCCTCTGGGGCCTCCCGCAGAGCTGAGTGTAGTGAAGTCCTGTTAATCATACTGATGATTGCTACCATGGGCTGGTCACTTGCTGCAGGCCGAGCCTGCCACCAGGCCAGTGACACATCATGTGTTCCTGTCTCTGTTCATGCCCCACATGTCTTCCTCAGATGAGGAGACCCAGGCATGGAGGCAGTGAGCAGCCTTCCCAAGGTCACGGCGTGGGTCAGGCTGGGGCCCTGAGTCTGGCCTTCACAACCACATTTGTCTTGCCCAGCCCATGAGCAAGGTCTGAAGGCACATTCCACAGGCCCACCACGCCTGGTGAGGGACAGGGCAACTCTTGTGGGGGAGGGGCTCTGGTCTTCCACCCCTGCCCCACTCCATCCCATGCGTGGAGCAGTGGGGTCCTGCCTTCTGGCCTCCCGCCCTCACTCAGAAGGCCCTGGCCTCTTGGTATTTAGGGCACATGCTCCCATCCATAAGTCCGGGCCTGGCGTGGTATGTAGGCCCCAGAGGGGGAGATGGGGGTTGGGACTTGGGAGACCGGTCTTCTTCCCTCCCAGCACGGAACAGGGTGGTGGTGAGGGGTATGGCCTATGTTCTCTGGGGCGGGATGTCACCTCTGGCAGTTAGAGGGGCTGACCAGGGCCATCCTCCCTCCCACTGGCCTAGCTCCCCCTCTTCCTCAGGCCAAGAACAATGAACATTGAGAAGACTACGAGGCCGGGGGTCTTGGGGACAGGGTAGGAAAGTCTCTCTTGAAGTCAAACCCCCTCACTTCACGATGCTGGGCCCCTCCTGGCCTCTAATTCCCTCCTCGGCTACCCCACCTGTTCTGCTGCGTCTGCTGGGGCGGCCCACCCCACACCCCTTACCCAGCTTCAGGGACCACAGGCCTCTCCACTCCCAGACACCTCCCATACCTTGCCTCCAGTCCTGAGCCCCCTGGGGTCCTGGACACCTTCCTGGGGTGACCCTCAGGCCCCCTGTGGAATGAGCCCCCTCTTGGAATGAGCCCAGCGACGCTGGAACCGCTGGAGCCGCTGCCACCTACACCTTACCCGTGCTGTCACTCAAATCATTTACTGTTCGTCCCCTCTCACAGGGACTATCCTCCCTCAGGCTCCTGTGTCCTCTCTTGCCCTTTGTCATCTATTCTCCAAATGTGGACTGACCTTGTGGCCACCCCCTGCCCCTAAGCCCTTCAGAAGTTCCCCATGGCTCTGCATACAAAAGGCACAGCTTTCTGGAGGTCCCGAGGGGTCCACTTGCACTTCCATCCTGGGGCTTCTTCTCAGCCTAAACTACAAACACCCCTACCCTGACCCCAACCCCCAGGATGGGTGACGCCCCGGGTTCGCAAGGCTGCAGAGTTCTGTGACATGCACGGCACAACACTGGTTATTACTATTAACCGAGCAGCAGCTGTGCCAGCTTAGCACTGGGCTGGATGAGAGGGCGAGAGGCCTAGGGACAGCCCCTGGGGCCACCCTTCGAGGGGTGAGCCTTGGGCAATCTCTTCAGGCCCCCTTTCCTTCCTCAGTGGCCTACTACCTTCCCGGGGGCCACAGGCCTTTCAGAATGGGCCTGAAGCCCACGTGGGGCTCCACTGAGGCCCCGCCCTTCATGGGGGATGAGGTGAGGGCAGGGTGTGGGAACAACCAGACCAGGCCTCTTGCCTCAGAAAATCACAGGGTTGATGGGCTGCAAACCCCAAAGTGCCACAAGCTGAAGTCTCCCACTGGGCCGCAGCCTCGAGGAACTGTCCTCTCCTGCTCCCACCTCCCCGCTGGCCAGGGGCGCCAGCCCCTGCAGCCTCTCAGGGCTCAGCTCCGTCCGCGGGATGCACAGGCCCAAGGGCCAGAGCTCCCTAGCTGAGCGGCCACGGTGAGGGAGACCCAGGGAGGGGGGCCCCAGCCCCTAGCCTCCCAGAAGTCCCATGGGCTCGAAGGCCCGGGTCAGGCCGCTGACTCGTGAATAACGGAGCTGCAATAGCCAGAGCGAAAGGATTATGTTTAATCCTCAGTAACGATCAAGCCATTATTATTTGTTTGGTGTTACAGATCAATCAGCCCATCCCCGGGCGCGGGACGTGTGGAAACTGCTAAACGCACGGGCCCGGTGGTACAGGAGGAAGGGTGGAGGCAGCGGAACGGGGGTGAGGCGGGCAAGCTGTGGCTGCTGGAGGTCCCATCGGGTCCGAGGGGGGGAGGGGAGAGGAGTGGGCCTACCCACTGGCATGTCTGAGGGGCCCCGAGCAGCGACCAGAACCCGGACTCCCGGAGCCTTGGAGCCCTGGCCTGGGTTCAAAACCTGGCTTTCTGCTGGCCCTCGATGTCTTGTCTGTAAATTGGAGATAGGAACTGGACCCACTCTGAGGCTGGGTAGGCTCTTGGCAGCCCCCTTACTCCGACCCCCAAAAGCTGCCCAGAGGGGCCAGTGCCCGGGGGTGTCTCTTGCTGGCTCCAAGCACGCAAGGCTATTGCCCACCTCTGGGTCTTCCTCTGTTATCCACTCTCTGCCTGGGACGTGCTCCCTCTCACCTCGGTCAGCCCTATCAGACTGACACCTCCCCTGGATGCCTCCTTTTGCCCTTGCCCAGTCCCTAGGCTCCCCTTCCGTCAGGCACTCAGAGCCTCGGGCTCCTGTCTCCACAACCCACAGCAGTCAGCCCTGCTCAAGGCTGTGGGGAGATGGGCTCACAGCCCAGCCTCACCCTGCCCTAAGGTTCATCCTCCTAGCGCATCCCTCCTACCTCTCCTGAGTCCTCACGGCGGCCTCCAGGCAGGCAGGATGGGGAAGGAAACTGAGGACCAGAGGTGAAGACAGAACCTACGAGACTCCCAGCAGGGCAGGGGCAGAGGTGGGCCCACAGCTTGGTCCCGTGTCCAGGATACTGCCTGTCTGGGGGAAGATGTGCTCCGTTCTCACCCCTCAGCCACCGGCAGCCTCTGGTTCTCCTGCTACCAGGCCCCTGCACATTCTGCTTCCACCTTGTGTCTCATCACCCAGACTCCTCAGCGGGTTCGCTCCCTCACCCTCGAGGTGTTAGCTTAGGCCTCATCCTCGTCCTAACCACTCCCTGACCCCTGCCAAGCCCCCATCTGTCCCCATCACATCTCACTGCTGTCTTCCTTGACCTCTGAGCTTGGCGAGGGCTATATCTGGCAGCTGTGAACTTTACGATACCGGGCCCCTTGCACACAGCAGGTGCACGGTGAACACCCGCTAGCTTAAGGTCAGAGCATCTCTGAACCTGGGTGGAGACCCAGGCAGGAGTCTGGCTCGGCCAGCCGGCTGTGTGACTCCGGGTGTGCGACTTAACCTCTCTCAGCCACTTTTCCTCATCACATCGTGGAGGGTTAGGGCGGCCCATGTGGGTGACTCTGCTGCAGAGCCACTGGTGGTGGCTGGCCTGGCCTGAGATGTCCCCATTGTGGCCAAGGCGTTGGAGGGAACCACAGTGGGACTGCTGAGCAGGGCTGCTCACGGCCAAGTCCATCACAATAACAGCAGGCATTTCAGAGGCAATTATCAGAGAGTTTCACTTAACAATCAATTTCCCTCAGCTCCGGAAACTGTTCTTACAGGAAAAGGCAAGACAGAGGAGGACTGGTGGTGCGCTGGGCTGGGGACGAAGCTCCCCTGCAGAGTCGCCCCTCTGCAGCCGCCTTCAAATTTCACTAAGTGAAACGTCTTTCCATTGCTGTGGAGCCGATGACCTCAGATGAGGGGCCTGGAGCTCTGGTGGGTGCCCCTCACAGGCCAACAGCTGGAGGGTCCAGCCCCTACTGCATGCTGGGAGGGGCAGGGCTTGGGCGTGAGGGGGCTGGAGCCCTCAGGCTTCCCCCTCCTCGTTGAGGGCCCCCTCCTCCCCTAATGCTGGGTGCCCCTCTTCTCCTGAGCCTCCTCCTCTCACCCCCCAGCGCTGGCCGAGCCCGAACGGGTCTGGAGAGCGACTGTCTATCAAACAGGATTTGTTTCGTGCAGCCCGGAGGGAAAGATTGTACGAGGTATTTGGTCTTAATTAGTTATAGCTACTCCCTCTTCCAAGAGGATACGAGAGGCTTAGGAAGAAAGGCCCTGAACCCACAGGGAGCGGGATATTGAGATCTGGGCCACTGAGGGCTGAGCCCAGCAGAAGCTGTGATGGGGGTGCCCTGAGGTAGGGGCTGGGGGCTGCAAAGTCCTCGTACCAAGCAGATGCCCTGAAAGCACCGCTCGAGGGTGGCAACGAAGGTAATGGGGACAGATGACACCAGACCCCACCCCTGGCACCTCCCCTGGGCCAGCTTCACTGGCTGGTGCAGCTCATCCAATGACAGGTGGAAGACTGGGCCTTTTCTTCACCCTCCCCACGCCATCCCTAGCAAGTCACTGAAGACGTGGAGTCTTCTGTTCCCCCGCCTTCTACAGGTGAGCGGACTGAGGCTCAGAGCATTACTGCCACTACCCCAGGCCCCTGGTGGGAAAGTGGTAGAGGGGGCATCGACCCAGGTCTGTGAGCAGCATTGGACAGTGAGCGTCTCGGGGAAGGACCAGGTCTGGCCACATGGGCCTGCTGCTTGGGCTCAGATGCCCCCCACCTGCCCCAGGAGCGGTTCCTTTGTCCTTTCTGCAGGAGAGTAGATCAGTAACTCGCCTCCCAGATGCTGTGCTGAGCCTGCCCCCCCCAACCCTGGAGTCACTGGGCCCAGACCTTGGGAGGGGCTGAGGACCAGGGTGTCCCGCAGTCCCTGATCAACCCAGCACTGCCACCGCCACCACCCTGCTTCCCTCCCTGCCTGCGGGCCCCGTATTAGCTCTGTATTGTGCACTGATAGATACTAAATACAGATTTCCAATTTCCAGAGCTGTTATGGTCTAATGAGTAAATAATATACATATTTAAAACTGTCTAAAAACATATCTGCATAATTAAAATATCTGCATAATAATGAAGCAAGATGCAGCTTAGCAAGGAGGCAGCTAGAGCTCCGAGGCTGACAATAGGGCTAGGTGCACAGGTGGGGATGGGGGTCACGTCCCTGTGGGTCTCTTCCTTCCTGCTACCTTGGCCTGAGCGGGCATTTGTCTGTCTGTCCACCACTTGCTTCAAGTGGGTACGTCCACAGTCAGAAGCCAGGAGAATCCCAACTTGGCCCCGTCCCTGCACAACCTGCGGCCTGGGGGAGGCGCACATGTGGCGGGACGGTGCCCGCCACCTGAGTGCCGGCGGCCTCGAGGACTCTGCTGGCCACCATCTGCAGCACATGATGTGCTCAGGGCTTTATAGGCACAGCACCGCTCACCGCGACCTTCCAAGGGCAGGTCCCGCCCTGATCCCCCTGCCTTCTGCATTCTGAAGGGTAGAGAGAAGCAGCACACCAGCACGGGCATAGTGGGCTGCCCAGGACCCATGACTTATGCACAGTAGTTGATGGAGATGCCTGTGGCTTTGCCTTCCTGTTGAATGCACCGCGGACACCAGTGCCGCTGGGGCCGGACCGCACTTGGCCTTGCCCTCCCACCCTCTCTACGCTCTTGTGTCTGTTCGCACTGGACACGCTTGGCTCCCGTCCCATGACACCTCCGACCCACCCTTTCTGTATGAACCAGGCTTCCAGCTGAAAGATAAAACCACCACCAAAACAATGCAAAACAAACACACAAACACTCAAACCTCAGACCAAAACTCCAGCAACCAAAGCCGCAGGGAAAATCACCAACACTCCTCCAAGCGAAGCGTGCCTCGGGGGAAAGCCATCACGTGGGGCCTGCGCTGTTGTTGGCGGCAACGGGCTCCCTGACCTTTTCCCTCACCAGCTGCACACGTCCTCTATGAGCTTCTAAAAAAAATTAGTAAAACGGATTTTTTCTTTAAAAAAAAAAAAGGTCAGAATACATGTACCAGGAAAAAACTCATTCGAGTTGTGGTTCCCTTCTGAGGGGCTCCTGCCTCTCCACCCCCAGGCCTGGGCTTGCTTGCTTTCTGTGGGCATCTCGGGCTATGTTATCAAGTCCTGTGCCTCCTTGGTCCTGCCTGCAAGGACAGCCTGTGTTTTAATTTCCCAGGAAAGATAGGAAGAAGTGAGGGGTGGCTTGGGCTAAAGATGGAGATGGGGCTGGGGAACCTACTGTCCCAGAGGCTTGAATTTCGGACCAGATGGGATTTCCCGGAACATCCTGGGCACCCAGGGAAGGTTGCTGTGTTGTATTTTGTCTGGGAGGACTTTTAAAAAACCCACTCTCTCCTATTACGGGTATGTTACCCTCAACTGGACAGTTTAACATCAGGACTGTAGGAAGAGCAGGAAGGAAAGGAGGTGAAGAGGCACTTGGGGGATGACATCAATTCCACTAGCTTCACTGCTTTAGCTTTCAACAGGAACCTCAGTCAGGATAGAAAGAGCTGGGTGCAATGTATCATGGGGCAGGATCCAAATGTGTTCACTGTGAACGGGGCAAGGGGCAAGGAAAGGGGCCTCTGTGAGTGGGCAGAACATGTGCATGGGCCAGCCTGAATTTGCAGAGCAGTTGTCAGGAACTGTGGATGAAGCCCACCCTCGGGAAATTTCCACTCTGGTGCTGGGCTGCTTCAGGAGGGAATGAGTGTGGACAGCTTTGTGCTGAGGGCAGCAGCGTAAGCCCGGCTCTTGGGGTCCTGCCCTGCCCAGTCACTGCTGCTGCTCCTGGGTCCCCTGCCAAGCACCTGTGAGAGTTTCCCTAATGAGAAATAAGCCAATAAATCCAACACACGGGTCAGAGTTTGGGCTGCAGCCCCAGAGCCCGGCCACAGGCAAGCACCTTATCCTTGAGGAGCATGACCTGAGGGCTGGGCCATGTGGATTCCAAGGGTGAAGGGGCTCCTTCCAAGGTACGGCCCCACTCAGCACAATCCCCCAGGGGCTAACAGGGGTGAGAACCCACCAACCTAGCTGGCACCCCTTAGCCTCCAGCATGAAACCTACATATCTATACAGGTGAATCAGGTCCTGGTGAGCCAGGTGGAATTTCTCATAACATTTCCAGTTTTGTCAGGTTTCCTCCCTCTGAATGATGACCCAGTGTAATTCACCAATGTTTCTTTCATTCCTTTAAAAAACATGCAGATAGCATCAGGTGAGGGTATCAGGCCCAGGGCTGGTGGCCACTCTCCAGTTAGAGGAGATGGGCGACACACTATTTATCAAAGTGTGCCATGGAAATGTCGCTGACCCCTTTCCCTCATCAGACCACGTTCTGGACACAAGCATGTGTATGCGTGCCTGTGTATGACAATGGCCCTGCCACAGAGGCCAGGAGGCCTGAGCTCCTAACGTCTGGTGGCTGGCCCAGTGCATAATTTGGGAAGCGTTGCCTTCATCTCTCTGCACCTGTTTCTCTCCTGTATAATGGGGACCAGAATCCCGCCTGGGCTCTCCTAGGGCCATGGGAATGCAGATGCAGAACAAGGACAGGACAGAGAGCAGGACTCCAGCAGGAGGCAGACTCACTCTGGGTATTGGAGATACAGCCCCAGGTCCTAGGTCGCCCCTTCCCTCAGCTCTGCCCAGGGACCTACTGACTGCTCCAAAACAATCTTGGATTTCCTCTTGGGCCTTCTGACCTTGGCTTGACCTGGCTTCATCTGAAGCTCATGACAATGGACTGTCCCTCTCCTCAGGACCGCCTTTGTCCACTGGCCCCCAGCGTCCTGCCTGGCCTCCAGCCCAACCCTGCCTCAGGCAAGAGTCAAGGGCTCATTTGCATGTCCTACTCAACCAACTCTACCCAAGCTGGGCCATCACTTCCCCAAGGCTGTCCCTTGGAAGCTGCTCCCCTCCAAAGCCCCCTTCTCTCCCTTCTGACCAGACCTCTTCAGAACCACCCTCAACCCAACTTCAGACTCCTACCCAAGCTGCCTAGCATAACCTCATCCTCCCCAGGCCCCCATACCTTTAGGCCTCCCACACAGGCCCATGTCCCCCTCCCCCAGACCCCACTTTCCTATTGTCACCCTGTATGGGGACCTGTGTGGCCTGGCCTTGCCAACCTTGTCACTCTCCCCCATGATGATCTGGAGCTCTGCCCTCCTACCATGCTTAGGTTCCCTACCCTTGTTTGGGATGCACCCTACGCGTGGACTGCCCCCTCACCCCTTTCACCAGCTCATCTGCCTCCTCCAGGAAGCCTGGTGCTCCTGCCAGCCTGGTTTCCAGAATTCCCTGTGGCACTTCCATCACTACTTTGTTTGACTCCCCCCATATGTGGTCTTTTGAGGGCAGGGACTTGATTCATGGATGTGTGTGCCCTGGTGCTGGGTGCAGGCTTCCACCTTGGTCAGTAGGGTGGGAGGGGGGTAGATCAGGAGGTGCCCTAAACACCTGTTGGCTTGGAGGCCATGGGTTTCCCTGGGGGTGGAGATGGCAGAGATGAGGCCAGAAGCAGCACTGATGACAGAACACAGGGATCCCAGAGGGTGCAGAGGTAAACACACGGGCAGAGTGAGACTGAGTATAGGCTCCACAGGGCACCCCATGTAGAGGAGGAAAGGGTTTGTCTCTGGGGTCTGAACTGAAGATGTCAGCCTTCTGGGACCCCAGCCTCACTCTGGAACTCATGAAAATGTCGTCCACCAGTCCCACCTAGCTGTTACCAAGTCAATGGTGAAATGGTTTAGAAACAAAAGTCACCGAGGCCTTGACAGAGTGAAAGGCTGGGGGGTGGTGGACATGGGCCCCTCATCTAGCCAGGTCAGCCAGGAGTTGGGTCCTCCTGCTCTGGCCCCACACCAGTGCATTCTCCAGGCATGCTCCAACACCCTCCTCCAAGGAGCCTTCTCAGGTGTCCTTACAACCCACCATGGCTCAGGGACAGGACATGGGAGGGTGGTGGTTCCAGTGGGAAGAAGTTGATATGACCCTCCCTCTATCCTGTCAACAAATGTTCATTAATCACCTACCATGTGGGGCACCTGGGTGGTTCAGTCATTAAGTGTCTGCCCTCTGCTCAAGTCATGATCCCAGGGTCCTGGGATCGAGCCCTGTGTCGAGCTCCCTGCTCAGCAGGAAGCCTGCTTCTCCCTCTATCACCCCCCCTGCTCATGTTCCCTCTCTCGCTGTCTCTCTCTCTGTCAAATAAATAAATAAAATCTTTTTAAAAAAGCACCTACTGTGTGCCTGACCTATGCTAGGCTAGGATAGATGTGGCCCTGCTCTCATGCAGTGTACCACCTGTAAGTTCTTCTCTATGTCCCACCCATCATACCACTACAATTTAGTCCTACTGTCCTGAGTACAGAACTTGGCAGAGGCCTCTACAGTAACAGCTGCCTGGGGTAGCAGCTTCACTGGGAGAATTTGGGGGTGCTAGGAGGCCTGTTATGTAATGTATTTCCACATGAAAGCTGAGCCTGAGCACCCCCCACCAACTAGAACAGAGGAGCCTGAGCCCCTGCCTATGAGGACAGCAGAGCCCAAGCCCCCACAGCCGCCATGCTCCCTTCCCATGATGTTATTTTTATACTTTTTCCTAAAACACAGCCTGAGCGGGCCCTTCTCGACTCTATTAACATTAGGAATCTAATCAGTAATCAGGCAGCTCATAATTTTCTGATTAGCTCTGATTAGACCCAACCTCAGGGGGAGAGGGAGTGGGACAGTGAGAGGGGAGGTGGGGCCGGTGGGGCACCAGGATATGCCTGAGGGGGCAGTGGCTGGGCTGGGGTGGAGGGCAGAGGGAAAGAGCCTCTTGCCCCACTGTCCTCTGTCCCGGCAGAGGGTATAGGGTGGAGTCTTGGGTTGCACTGGGTCAGAAGGGTTGCAGGGTTAGAGAGCAGGGCAGTAGGAAAGGGGCCCCTGGTCCTCTCACAACGGGACCCCAGGGCCAGTTGGGCCTGGACTTTCAGAACCATGGACAGAGACAGGGGGGATTGGCAGGGTGCCCCAAGGGGCCGGGTCTGGCCATTTATCTGGGTCCTACCCTGCTTAGGTCCCCTGGGTCACATACCAGGAATGATCCCAGGAGTTGCCTTGAGTGATGGGACAGTGACAGGATGGGCCTGCTCAGAGGGCTGCAATGTGTGACCTTCACATGGAGAGCGGGCCCTGGCCACTGTTGCTGAGCACACCATAGGCACAGCCTGATGATCACTACCTTCAATGTAAAGACAATGAGGCCAAGGGCCTCACTGCACCGTGGGGGAACCAAGGCCTGGAGGGACCACCCAGGTGATGGTGCCAGTTAGGGGCATCCCAGGCCAGCTGAACCCTTCTGCCTGAGGCCTGTTTGTCACCTTTACACCACATGCAATGGATGCAACCATGGTGCTGGTCAAACTGGATCGCCTGGACCTGCCACACATGGAACTGGACTTTTGGCCTGTCCTTAGTCCCGGCTGACCATGAAGCCCAACCTCCCTCCTGCCCCCCACCACCCCCATCCAGTGGCCTTCCCCATAGGCCCAGACTCTTCTGAGTCACATCCTGGAACCCCAGTCAAGTCAGGGTCAGAGTGGCCCTGCCCTTGCCCCTGGTCTGGATTACTTCTTGTTGGACGCAACCATCCAGGTGACCTCTGATGAAGTGCATGAGCCCCGTTGGAGGAGACGTGCACAGCTAATGCCATGCAAATTGGCACGGAGGCAATCAGCCTGACTCTACAAGCTGCCCCACCGGCCGCAGGCTGGCTCATTGTCTTTTCTGTCAATTTGCATCTCATTACCCAGAAGGCTGTGCTCGCTAGAGGTTAAAAGAAAAAGAGAATCAAGCCCCACTGCATCCTGCCTCCAGCTAGGGCACAACCCACATGTGGGACAGGGCTGCCTGGTGGACTTCCCCATAAGGCACACTCCACAGGGAGCCCACCAGCCTGATCACCCCCATCGCCACCACCGTTACCCCTGCCACCACCAGTGTCACTCCCATTACCACCATCACTGCTACCTCCATCATCACTGCTGATCCCCACTTAACCACTGCCAGCATTGCTCATCATGCCTGCCGCCATTACCCCATCACTGGTCCTCCTATCACCATCACCACCACCATCGCTACCTTCACCTCCATCATCATGGACACCAACACCATCACTGTCACTGCCCCCATCACCTCCACCTTCACCACCTTCACCACTGTAACCATCACCCCACTGGGGCACCTCTGCTAGCATCTCACATTGCTTCGTGGTCCCACCTGCTCCATCCCCTCTGCACCCCCCAGGGAAGTCCGGTGAACGGGCAGAGACCGCTGACCCTTTACCTTTCTCTGTCACCCTCCAGCATTATGGGAAGGTTAGAGAAGCTGTAAACAAATGATCCGGTGATCAGAGACTTCATAAATCAACCACTGGACACAGGTGCTTGTAACTGGGTGTCTCAGGAAGGAAACCCGCGAGGCCGGGCTGAGGATGCTTGCCACTCTGACAGAGCCCCTGAAAGACTGGGGCTTTATTTAGTCCCCTGATTAGTGGCCACTGCATCCTGAGGACCAGAGCCAGGAGCTGCATATGGGACACGGTGACTGCCACCCTGTCTGAACCTTGGTTGCCTCATCTCTAAAATGGGGCTTCTAATAGACTTGACCTCATAAGGAAGGCTGTGTGAGGATGAGGGTAAATAATGAGAGGAGAATATTGAGCACCCAGGACCCACTGGATGTCCACATAAAACTGGTGGGCAAGGAGGGTGGTTAGATCAGGTGGGGAGGCCTTCTGGGAAGAGGAAACAGCAGACCAAACTTGAAACAAGGCCAGATGGACGGGAGAAGGGAGGGGACTCCAGGTGGGAGCCTGAGCAGGGCCAAGCTGTGGAGGTGGGAATGAGTGGGCTTCTCTGTGGGGACAGGACAGTCAAGGCTGGGGCAGCTGATATGGGCCTTCGCTCCTGAGGCTCCCTCCATCCACGGGTGTCTGCATTCACAGTGTGGCTGAGCCTCTTCCACAGGACACCACGACCGGCATCTTGCTTCACACATGTTCCCTCTAAGCCCCACGGAGCCCAATCATTATTCCCAGTCCGCTGACAAGGGTGCCAAGGCGGAGAAAGGAGCCTAAACCAAGGCAAAGGAGGGTCCTCCCTGCAGAGGTCACCCAGAAGAGTGGGACTCGGGGCCAGATCTTTCCACTCAGGCCATTGCTGTGCTGGGTGTGGATGCCTGAGACCCGACCTCATCACTGCCCACCAGCTTCGGTGGCGGCAGCATGAACACCACCTGGGATAAAAAGCTGGGCACGGCCGGCCTGGAGGCCATGCTGAGGGCCTGGGAAGAGCCGACAGGCAGACAAAGGCCTGGAGGTGGAGGGTGGGGTGGGCACAGCCCGGTTGCCAGGTGGAAACGCCCAGGGTAAAAGCTGCTCTGAATACTGGCTGCATCCCGCTGCTGCAATCAGCTTCGACACTTGGTTATTACGAGGAGTAAAGGCGGCCGGCGGGACAGCTGGAGCCTTGGCGACAACATTTAAGGCGTTTGTCAGAGCCATGGGACACGGGCTGCCAGGCGCTAATGGCTTCTGCTTGCTGCTGCCAAGTGAGAGGAGGGCGGGCAAGGCAGCCTTGCTCCTGCCCGGGCCCCATGCCCACCTCATGCTATGCGGCTGCTCCACGACAGGTAGGGCCCACCTGGGCCTTACAGATGCCTAGCAACGGCCGCAGAGCCGCAGCACTAGCTGGGGCGGGTGGGGCAGGCAGCCGTGCAGCACGTGCCTGCCTATCTGGGACGTGATATTTCTTACCTCCATTCAGGCTGCAGCCCCCGCTCTGCTGGGATGAGGGTCTGGGAGTCTGTTCTCTACCATGCCATCTCCCAGGAAAGGGACCCTGCATCCCAGCTGGCTAAGGCCACTCAGCCCTCTCAGCTGGACTTTGTGTGGCAGGGACCCCTCTAGTGATGGACCTACGGTGGACTCAGATCCATCCCGATGGGGTGATTTCAGCTCTCCTGGCCCCAGTTTTCCTCTTTGTGAAATGGGAAAATGGCACCATCTACCCAGGGAGCCTGCCTCGGTGAGAAAACAGGGGAATGCTAAAGGGCTGGTTATATGGAACCCAACGGCACTTGGGCTTCTTAGGAAGGGCTAATCTCCCAGTCACATGTCGCCTGGGAGTGGGGAGTGTGGCCCTGCCTGAAGAAGAGGGCAGCCCCTGAAGGCAGGGCCGGAGCAAGCTGCAGAGAACGGCTGGGGGTTTTCCAGGAGGAGAAACCCATGGCCAGGTGATCAGGTGGGGCCTTGAGTAAAAAATGTTCTTGAAATATACATGGCCGTCAAGGACTTCCTGCATCTGGAAGTGCACTTGTAGGACCTGTGCTTCCCACTGACTGAGCACTCCTTGTGCCCCAGCACCGTCCATGAATCCCCAGAGCAGCCCCTACAAAGCCGGTCCCATTCCTACCCCATTCTGCAGATGAGGAAACTGAGGCTCAGACGTGGTTGCTCAGTTTGTTGCAGTCATAGCTCTCTGAGAGCAGGGTGGGGGCTGTTCCCCCTCCTTCACTCACTGACTCATCCATGAGACACCCTGAGCCCCCTCTGAGATGCTGAGCCCCTGCTGAGGAGGAAGTGGGTGGCTTTGGCTGCCTATGGACCAGAGAGCATGGGGTGCAGGAACACCGTGGGGCAGGGAGAGGGATCCAGGGTGCAGGAGACCTGGATGGGCCTGAGCTCAGCTTCAGCTTTCCTGGATGACCTTGCACTTGTCATCCTGGGTGGCCTCAGAATTCTTGCCCACCCCTCCCACCCTGGCTGAGGCCAGAGGAGGCAAGAGGGGTTCCTTAAAAAGGTGGGGAGTTGTGTGTCCTTTCCAAGGTCACCCAGCAAGCTCTCTGCCACCTGGGGTCAGCCTCCAGCACTGCTGCCGTACTCAGCCTGGGACCCTCACAGCCTCAGGGCTGGGCTGGGTGCTGCTGTGGATTTGGGTTCATGAGCATCGAGCCTTGCTGTCCCCCTCTGTGGGCAGCTGTGCTTGGCTCTGCCTAGATTGAAGACTACTGCCTGAGATAAGGGGCAGAAGGTCAGGGCCAGGTCCATTCCCTAGAGGAGCAGACTTCAAGTCCTAGGCTGGCTGGCTAGACCCCAGGGTCATTCTTTCACACTCATCAAGGCAGAATTCCACGAGCTATCCTCACCCCATTTCACAGGTGGAAAAACCAAAGCTCTGCAAGAGGTGGGTCTCCCCTGGGGCTGGGGCGGCGGGGGGGCGGTGAGCAGTGAGGATAAGCATAGAAGTTGCTCACTGCCCTTGGATCTGCTTCCTTTACCTGAACCCACAGAGGTGGGTGCTCTTTGGGGAAGGAGAATCTTTATGCCCTAGTGTCAGTCTAGCTCCAGCCCACCAAGGTATTCAAGGCCTCTGTCTGCCTGATTCCCAGCTCACTGCTCAACGGAAGGGTTGCGCCCAGGCCATGGGGGCTTTCCCTCCCTAGCACTCTGGAGCCCTATGTTGCTCCTCGGCCTCCAGAGCCCCCCTCCACCATGAAACTCCCCCATAGGAAAGGGGGGTAAGTGGGGTTCTTGTGCCAGGGGCTTCTTGAGCTTTCACTGAAGGAAGTGTGCCAAGGAGGAGCACGGTAGGGAGTCTCTGTCTTCAGTAGGGGGTGGCCAATGAGGCTTCTTCCAGCTGATTTTGTGGTCCGCAGCTTTGCAAATGGGGCTGGAAGGTTTGGAGTTGGAGAAGGAGGATGTGTGTGCATGTGCATTCAAATGTATGCATGTGTACATGCATGTGAGCATGGGAACACAAGCGCAGACGTAAGAAATCATATGTGAACGCAGGTGCACGTGGGAGTACGGGAACAGGTGTAGAGATGCACACAGGCCAACACGTGCTCCGGCACATTCACAGGAGGCAGGTGAGTCCACACCTTCATGTCCTGGACTCCCTTCCCAAGGCGGGGCAGGGCAGGGCTGCTTCCTGGGGTGGCTGGGTGTGGGGTGGGTCACTGGGCCCGTGGCTTCTGCCCACTCTGCCTGTCCAAACAGACCCTTCTGGCTACCACCTGCCTTGTTCCTGCCGAGTGGGCTCTCGTCAAGCGTACCCTCAGTTTATTCATTGGCCTACCTTCCTCCCTGCCCTCACTCCTGCCTATGGTCACTTTACTTTGTGTTACCCCAATGAACACCATAGTATGGAATAAATTAAAAGGTGACCCCCAGGACCCCTCTTCTTTCAACAAGCATGTTTGTGGCCTGTGCCTGGTGCTGGAGACACAGGATGAATCAGACCCAGTCCCACCCTCCCAGACTGCCCAGTGGAGGAAGGGGGCTCCCACTTGTCTCCATGCTCACCCCCCCAACCCCGCAATCACAGTATGGCTAGACGCACATGCAGGTGCCTTTCCGATTACAGTTATCACTCATGGGGGCCCACAGTCATCATGTGACTAACATGACCATGTGGGGCAAGGCTGGTGCTACTGGTCTGGTTTTCAGAAGAAAAGCGGGCAGGGGGAGGATCCGGGACCCAAACTTAAGTCTGTTTAGCTGCCGAGCTCCGGCCTGTGGTGCTGTAGGCTGCGCTGGCCATACCTGTGTGACCAGCAATCCCAGCCCTGCCAGCAGCCCCTGCCCATAACCTCCGGCAACCTGAGGCTGGGGAGGCAGGACGTCCCCAGGGTCACACTACAGCCCAGGTGCCAGGTCCCAAACCCTGAGTCTGGTAAAGGAGGGAGGGGCTGAGGGGCACCATCGTGAAATTTCCCCCAGACACCTCTCCATGGGAACGGGACTTGGCCTCTGTGGGGATTTGATGTAAATGTCTCATCTTCTATGGTCTGAACACAAAGCAGTGGGTCTCCCTTTTTCCTTTGGCTACCAGGAGGCTCAGAGTCAACTAGACCAGATGCCTAATCTACCAGGGGCTGCTTACCATGGCTCTTTTGTCTCATCCTTATTATTGATATTCTGTTTTACTACATATGGTTTTGTGAAGAGATGCTCAATACTTTGCTGAATGAACTAGTGAATAGGCCAAATTAAACTGTGCTCCCCAACCTGCCCGTGTTCTCCTTTTTTTTTTTTTTTTTAAGATTTTATTTATTTATTTTAGAGAGAGAGAGACAGCATGAGCGGGAGAGGCAGAGAGAGAGAATCTCAAGCAGACTCCATGCTGAGCATGGAGCCAGACATGGGGCTTGAACCCAGGACCCTGAAATCATGACTTGAGCCGAAACAAGAGTCGATGTTTAACCGACTGTGTCCCCCAGGCGCCCCCTATGCTCTGCTTTTCTAAGAGGCAGCTAGCCCCATGGGAGGGAACACGGGACAGGAGTCTAGTGTTCTGCGGAGTGTCGGCCAGTTTCTCTCCCCCTATAGTTTCCCCCTTCCTGTACCCGTCTCCACATCCCCTCCCCAAGTCCGGCAGGGTGGGTGGCTCTGTGAGGCTAGACTGACTGGGGGTGGGCAGTGGGGCCCTGCTTGGAGCCACCACCCCACCAACGTGGCAGGCCGGCATCTGGCAGGCACAGCCGTCTCCCTGGAAAACGAGATGCTTCTTATTGAGATAACGAATCGCTCCATTTAGATCCAAATTAACCTCCCCCAATTACCCCATTTTCTACCACATTTCACCAGATCGAAATCCCCTTCTGCCTGCAAAGTCATGTGCCTTGCCTCTCCTCATTCCCAAAGCCACATTCAAAGGCCCTAGAGGGGCCAGGGCCAGCAATGGCACCTCCCCCTCACCGTGACCATGATTTTCTTTTCTTTCTTTCTTTTCTTTCTTCCCAGGGGGTGGGGGTGGGAGCAGGGGGAATGGGAAGCTTGATGCAGCTGTCGCTCTGAGGAGTGAGAATTTTTATTTTATTTTTTTAGCTCATTCTTTGAAATAAGGATGCAATATGGGATCAATTTTTGATGACAGTGAAGTAAAAGGGGAAAATAGTAGCAATTTTCTCTTCTGAACATGCCCTATTTAATGGAAGGATGTCACGGTGGTTTTATCCAGAGGAGAGAGAGGGCCTGGTTCCTAGGGACACATGGTCAGAGATGTCTGGCAGGACTCAGCCTGGGGATGGCGGGACACCCCCTCCCCAGCCTCCCAGTGCCCCCCATTAGGATGTTGCCAGGGCCCAGGACTTGGGGAGAGGAGAGACGGAGACTGCAGGGCTCCATGTCACCTTCTGGCGCCTAGCTACTGCGGACTGACATTCCATCTCCCCGACCCAGCCCCAGGGTGGACCCTCCCCACCTTGTGCTCTGCTGGTCTCGGCCTGCATCAAGATTCTAGAGCTGGAACCCCAGGGAATCCAGTGTTAATTAGGGTTATAAAATCCTGCCCAGCTGCTGCTGCTGCCTTTGTGTTAAACCCAGGGAGCTGAGCTCCGGTTGGCCTGGAGCTGGTGAGGGTGAAGAGCAGTGGTGGGGGCTGAGGGGGGTGGGGGGTGGGGTGGGGATATGCCAGGATAAGACAGTGAAGTGCTGAGTCCTAAGCTGGCCACAACCGGGGGATCAGCTGGGCTCCTCGTCTCGGGGCTCAGGAAGGAGAGATGGAGTGATACAGGGGCAGTGGTGGGGGAGTTTCTCAGGGACACTGTAGGAGGAATTACATGTGTCCCCAACACCAGTCCTTGTGTTAGAGATAAATCGGAGTCAGACCTGGGCTGAGGGGGTCAGGAGACCTTCAGATCTGCTCCTGCAGGAATCTTGGGACCCCTGCTGGGTAGGTTAAGATCCTTGGGCTGGATGAATTGGGAGGCCAGGGGTCTGGCTGCCAGGGCCACATCTCTACCTGGAAACCCATACATTCACTGCGGAGCCCCTTGAAGCCTGGGGCACCCCCAGAGCAGCGGGGTGACACCCTGGCCAGCCTTGGCCCACCCTTCCTGAGGTCTAGTCCCCTCTGGCCATCTGTCTTCCAAGGCCTCCTTCACCTTGCAGTGCAGTGACTGGGGACAGACATGAATTAGAGCCATACCTTGAAGGACTGAGCTGCTCAGCTGCGGGCATCTCATTCGCAGACACGCGCAGTCACCCCAGGCGGCTTGTGATCCGCAAACACAGCACACGGTCACAACAAATCCCCACATGCTCCCACGCACTTGCCCTGAGCCCCCGGTTATGAAGACACCCAGCCACATGCCCTCGCAAGCACGGTCCCTGCCTCGGTGTGGTTGTTAGAATTGCTGACTTTGGCTTCACACAGTGAGAAAAACACTGGCCTCTTCGGAGCCTTTTCCCATCCACCACCCATGGGCCCACTATGCAAGTAATCCCAGACCCCCAAAGTGACCTTCCAGAATCCTCACGAGGAGGCCAGAACAGCATTGGCAAGAACAGGCCCTGCTGCCTCCTCCAGGGCACCCCCTGCCCCCAAATATCAGCAGATCCTAGGCGACGAGTAGAGAGGTGGTGGGCCGGGCTTAGCAGCGACAGATGCCGCCCAAAACCACGCCCGCCACCTCCCTCCTCTCCTCGGCTGTGGCCGGGCCTCTGAAATAATTAGCAATTCTGCTCGACAAAACGCTGGCCCGATGGGATAATAAACTCCAACATCTGTCAGAAGAGCGAGCTCCTATGGAATTGCCAAGAGAAACATTTTTCTCCTCATTCAATTCACATTTAAATCGAAAACAACCCCTCCAAGTCTGCGCCAGGCCGGCGGCACGGGGCTCCGGGAGCCCACAAGCTGTTCCCGGGCCTGCAAAGAGGCTCGGACGAGTGGTGATCACTCACTCAAATTAACAAATCATTTTATTTAGAAATGAAGAGAATTTATAAGTGACGGATGGCTTGAGAGCCACTGAGGAGGAGAGGAAGCCAGCCATCGGCCCAGTGGGCGGTGCACCAGTGGGCAGCCCTATGTCCCCACCCCCCCTCCCGCCCCTGGCGGAAAGGCCTCCCCGGGAGCTCGGGTCATGGGGGCCAGCACTCCCCATCTTCACAACTGCCTAGTGTGGTAGCAGGCCAGGAATCATGTTGCTACTTTGTAGTGGGAAACTGAGGCTCAGTGAAATGCCTAAGACCCCAGTTGTTCCTGCTGGCCTGAGAAGGACACAGGCCTCCGTCTGAGGGAGCCCAGGCGGGGCTGGCTCTGTCCCCCAAAACAGCCTCCTGGGCCTGCAATTCCACATCTGGGCTGCTGGAGGTGCTGTGCCGAGAGGGCTGGGTCTTGGGTGAGTCCAGGGCTGGGTCTGGCCACATGCAATTCTTGCTTTATCCAATACAACCACACTCTTCTTCTTCTTCTTCTTTTTTTACAACTACACTCTTAAAACAAGAGCCCTACAGACCTGAGTTCTGGGCCTAGGGCCCAGATTTACTGTCTATACAATGAAAGATGTAGACTTGGATTGCCAAGGGCCTTTCCAGCTATGAGGGCCTCTGAAGACTGGGTATCAAATACTGATAAATGAAAAAAAAAAAAAACAAAAAACACCGACGAGTGAGCCCCAGTCCTGGCCAGGCCCTTCCTTGGGGTTCTGACAGTGCCCTGTGTGCCTCCATAAGGTCTCCTCTTTAGGGTTCCCCAAATGCCCATATGTCTTCCATCAGACCCCTGCTCAGGTTTCTCCCAGGACCTCTGTGCCCTCATCAAAGACTTCACTGCTCTGTCACATGATTTCCCAGCAGACTGTGCACTCTCTGAGGCAGGCACGGTGCTGTTTTTTTCCATCCCAGTGGCCCTCGTGCCCAGCTCTTGGTAACTGTTTGCTGAATAAACAGATGAATGAATGAATGTCTGGCTTCACAGACGCTCAAATGCATAAGACAGGGGCTCGATTAAGTGTCTGACTATCATGCCACAATCTCATACCTCCATGCTTTGGCACAGAACATTCCCTCTGCTTGGAATGCCGTTCTCCTCCCTGCTCTGCCCGCACAATTGTTTCCTGCTTCTTGATGTCCCGCTCAGTTGTACTCTGTGTGAGCTGCTTCCTGTTCAGCCTCTAACAGCTCTGGTTCCCACGAAGGCACCAGGCTGGGTGACAAAGCTGGCTGCCCTGGGCCAGGTTCTCTTGGGGTCACAGTAGGGCCTGATCCCTCTTGTGTCCCCTCTTGGGCCAGAGCTGGGTCTGTGGTGGGGGCTGAGGGCCTGCCCTGCCTCTGAGAGCTTTCCAGTTGAGAATGTCAGGAGCTGTTGAGATAAACTGAGGAACGGCCTTGGAGAGAAGAGGGGGTTGTGGAGGGGCAAGAAGACAGGAGACAGGGCCAGAGGGATGGGGAAGGGAGGACAGATTCCCAGGGAAACAGATTCCCAGAGCTGGGAGCGCTGGGGTGCCGGTAGAGGCTCAGTGGAGGCCTTTATTTCTTCTGCGGGCCAATTTCCTGCACGAGGCTCAGGGCAGTGCTTCTTCTCGAACTATGTGAGCTCAGATGCTCCACTGGGGGCTTCAGGGAGCCCCTGCCAAGGAGAGAGCAGACAGGAATAGGGTGCTCTGAAAACACCATGCCTCGTCTTGGACCCCCCTGCTCACAGAGGAGCATTGGGGAGACCACGACACCAGCTGTGGGGGCTGTGTCAGACTTAGATGGGCTTCCGGAAGGCTTGGGCCCCAGCCGGAGTCATCCAGTGGTCTTGGCCCTTTTCCTTTCTGCATCTCAATTTGCCAGTCTGTAAAACAGAGATATCCTCCTCTAGATGCAGTGGTGCAGTGAATGGACAGAGGGATGAGACAGCTGTGACAAGGGGTTTCCAGGCAGGGGTGTCTACATGGGACACACAGGTGCACGCATGTGTGCAGGCATGGGCCGGGCTGCACACACACACACACACACACACACACACACACACACACACACACAGGAATTATCTGCAGGTATGTGAGCATGTCTATCTGTAGCCATTCGTGTGGGTGCAGGGGCTTGGGTGTGCTGCTGTGCTGCAGAGTGGGAGATGGGCTGGGAGCACACACGGCTTTCATACATACTCATGTCTGGCTGCCGGAAGCATGCCCACATGAGTGCCTGTAAGTGAGATGAGCCATGTTGGGCAGCAGGAACCTTGAGGTGGTAGAGTTCTCCCCGCCCTCCCCACCCCCAGCTCTTCAGACTCTTCCAGCACACACCCCACATGTCTCACACATACACCCGTGCATGCAGGCCCTATCACGGACAGCCCTGGCCTGCCCCTTAGCCATACCCACGGCCATGCATATCCGTCCAGCATCATCCCTGGCACGCCTACGGGGCACATCCCAGCCATACTGACAGCCTCCCGTGAACAGACACATACTCCACTTGTGTTTTGGTCTCAGGTGGGCCCCGTCACCATCGCTGGGAACTCTAAAGGGCAGCTGGGGTTCTCTTCTGCTGACACCAGCAGCTGCTCAGGGTGGCCTGGCGCTGGGCAACCCAGGAAGATCCAGCAGTGCCTGCTGGGCCGACCCTGTGTCTCTCACCCCCTACTTGCAGGCCACGCTCTGGGCAAGGCGGGCGTCTGCAGTCTAGGGGAGGCTCCTGTTTCCTCGGCTTCTGGGCAGGAGCCAGCGCTGGGCTGTGGGAGGGAGACCCCAAAGAGGCTCAGGAAGCTGTGTCCCAGGTTGGGGGATGGGGCTTGACCTTGAGCCGCCACCTCCTCACTGCCTTCGGCCCTGCTCAGACTCTGAGTTTGCATTTGGAGACGTGTGTGTGGGTGCTGACATCCGCTCCTTGCCTCCCTGATGGGACTGTCTTCTGACACCCCATTACACATCCTCATATTCCCTGTCTACCCTCTGCCTCCCATTTGGACCACAAGGTCCCAGAAGGCAGGACCATGTCTGTTCCTGTCACTGTGGAGTCCTTAGCAACCAGTCTGACATTCGGTTTGTACTTGGGAAATGAACGGATAGGTGGAAGCTGACATGACGGGGTTTGGGGAGCGTTGAGATGTGCTGGAGTGGGAGGAAGAGTCCCCCATCCCTGCCTCTATCAGCTTTGGGGGTCATCAGGCCCCGTGGAAGAGGGAGCCAGGAGGAGAGGGCAGTGCCATGAGAGGCGGGACCGTAGTTCTGCTCCTATCGGAAGAGGCTTCCTCTGCCTTGCGGGGAAGGCACAGGCTCCTCCCCTACGATCAACGCTACTCTGACATCCCCAGAGCCAGAGCATCTGCATTGGCAGTGGGCACCACCTGGGGGCTGGGCCGGGCCACCACGCAGGCACAGGCAGGCAGTAGGTGCTCAATATATGCTGTGAAAGGAATATCCCTGCCTGACTCAAGAGGCTGCCAGGGCTTCTGATGCCTGGGGTCTAAATCCCTGTGCTGGGTGCTCAAGGCCTCCCACTGCCATTTCTACCTTCTTGGCCGTGTACTGCCTCTACCACGAGCCAGCCCCTGCGCTTGGCCCCTTCATATCTTTGTGCTCTGGTCCTATCTAGTCCAGCCTGCCTCTCCTCCGGCCAATCCCTCAGCCAAATCCTGGCACGGCCCACCAGCCTCTGTGCGGATGCCTCCCTGAGTGCTCCCCGGGCCAGTCAGGGCGGGCTTCAGGTCTGCGGAGCACGACACACGCAGTGTGTTGGGAGGGGTGCTAAGGGCAGCCCAGGGGGTGAGTGGTGGGGGAACTCTTGTTCTAGCCTCTCAGGGCTCGTGTCCCCATCGCATCCCCTTCTCTGGGGCATCCTGATGCTCCCACGAGGGCCCGCCATGTCCCCTGTCCATGCTGCAGGCTGGACAGGGAGAACAAGGCAAGGGGTAAGGGGCTGGGCCCCATGGAGGCACAGGCTCCGCTGGCGATGTCTTTGCTCTTGCCCTGGGCTCAGGCCTGACTGCAGTCTTGAGTCCTGAGCCTCTGGGGGCTTGGAGGGGGCCTGGCCCTTAGGGATGGGAGAGGTACAACCTGTGGTGGGGGCATCTCAGAATGGGACAAGGGGATGTGCCTGGATGAGTCTCAGTTCATGGGGGGCTTCCCAGGCTCTGCCTGGAAGCCTCCAGATGAAGGCACTCAGCCTGCAGGGGAAAGGAGGAAGAGACAGGAACGCGCGCGCGTGCATGTGTGTCTCCATTCCTGTCTCCTGGGCCACGGGAGGGCTTATGGGCAAGGAAGCGTGCGCCCAAATTCTCTAGAGGTGGAACCAAGGCTTAGGCTTCAGCAAGAGGGATCATGGTCTGACACAAGGAAGAACTTCCAGACATTTGGTGGGCTCCAACTCTGCAACGAGAACCTGAGGACATGGTGGCATTTCCCTCCAGAGTCAGGGATAGGCTAACGTGCCACTGCCTGGGGGAAGGGGAGTGGGCCAGCCCCCTCCAGCCCCATAATTACAGAAGCTGTTCTGGTTTCCTGGCATCAAGGACCTGTGTCCCCAGCATTCCTGGGGCCAGGATCTTGTGAGGCTGGACCTGATCTTGTGCCCCTGAGCTGAGCTGGGAATTGCACATGCGAAGCATCTGTGACCTAGTTGGTGACCTCGAGGCCCATAACACCAAGTCTGGGCTGGATCACGCCCGATGAGTAACCCTGGGAATGCTTCTCCAACCTGTGATCCACGGACGCGGACGTGACCCTGAGGCTGCTGGAGCAGACCTCACTCTCCCAGGAAGGCAGGGCCCCTTGCACTCAGTGGAAATGGGCACGTGCTATGGAAATCTTGAGTGATCATACAGGGCATGGTGGGAGTGTGTGCAGGCCCTCAGGGGCCGGTACCATTCCTCAAATCTGGCAGCGGCACCGAGGGCCAGAGCCCTCACAAATGCCTCCCTCAACATCCAGGAAGCCAGGGAAGGTGACACAGGGCTGGGGGCAGCTGGCAGCCTCCTCTGGGCCAGGTCCTGGCTCCCTTGGGTCCCCTATGGAGACTCGGGAAGGCCTGACCTCCACTCCTGGCTCGCCATCCCCTTCCCCCCCATCTCTCCTTCTAAGAGGAGAATGACAGGGAAGCAAACCTTGGGGGGAGAAAGGAGAATGTTTTTAATTAAAAGTTTAAGAGAATTCACGTCCTGAGGGAGTTGGAGCGAGAGAAGGCGGGGAGACAGTGGGGGCAGTGCGGGGGTCGAGGGAAAGTAGGCCATGCCAGCTGAGGGCTCGAGCCCAAACCTTACAGCTGCCTGGGGCCATGGCCGCAGCGGGCTTGGAGCCACGGAGGGCTCTCCATGCAGAGGAGGCCTCGGTAGCCTCTGGTCTCCCATCCGGGGAATGAGTGGGGGAAGTGGGGGCAGGGGCTCGGCAGTGATGGCTGGATCAGAGCAGCACCAATCTCTGAGCCTCAAACAGCTCAAAGTCCCGTGCTATTCCTTCTGCCTGGCCCCCACTGCTGGAGGCAGACGTTTCTGGTGCCCCTGCATGGGGCTGCATGCTTGCTCAGGGCCGAGGCCTGGGCCCCCTGTGACCCTACTGGGAGTCTCCATAACTGCCCTGTCCACAGTCACTGTCCCAAGCAGCCCCCCACCTCACAGCTACACCAGACCCTGGTTGGGGTGGCGGGGGAGGGGGTGGGATGGTGTGGGGGTTCAGGGCAGCCTAACTGCTGTGGCACCTTGTCCAATGGGTGGCGGCAGAGAGGTGATTATGAGGATCACTGGGATTCCTCTAAACCAGGTCCTGGCTGCACACCTGGCCCAGCCCACCCATGCGTGGCCATGCCTGCCAGTGGAGGCATTCAGCATTCCGCGCCTCGCCCCCAGCCTGCCTGCCATACACATGCCCACCAGGGGCAACTCCACTCAGTAGCTCATTAGTCTCAGCCCAGCTTGGGCCTGAGCAGTCCCTGCGTATGAGCAGGTGTGTATAGGGTGCTCCCAGGGCGGGGCTCGGTCAGCCCTGCACCACCCCTTCTTCCTGACGGAGGGAGGGCATGGACACCCTCAGCCCACTGACCTCCGTCTGCGCACCAGGCCCCAGGGCCAGGATGTGTGTCAAGGGGGCCTGTGCATGTATCAGTGTGTGTGGGGGGGCCTGTGTGTGAGTGGTGGTGGTGGGGTGGTCAGGGCTGACCTGTAAGGTAGACTCATCCCCAGTAATCTTCCTCGACCCCATCCCCTCCTACCCTTTCCTGGAAAAAGGAAGAGGCAGGGGGTAAAATAAGACAGATGCAATATCTTGCAAAATGAGCCAATTACACAGCAGTCACACAAGGAGATGAGATTAGCAGAGTAGTTGATAAAAGGAGGCATAGGTATGCACGTGGGTGGTAGGGAAAGGTCACCGCTATCCCTGGGAGATGTGGGGCCACAGCCCTGTCACTCAGGCCCCAGTACACAGCCCGGTCCCGGGTCACGTGAGAGCCACAAGCGCAGGGAAACAAGGAGGTGTGTGCGTGCACACGATGACACACATGCCCACATCCAGACACCGCCATGGGATACCGACACACGTGCCCCAGGGAAGGAAGAACGGCCACACTCTCCCCTACCTCCTCCACACCCCTCCCCTGCAAGCTCATATCTTGGAGTCAGAGCTGCCCTTTTGGGGGGGTTTCCCATGCACAAACAGCTAAGATGGAGGACAGTGCAGCTGTAGCTGTCACGAGCTGGGCTGTCCCTGCTGTTGGCAGAGCACGTCAGGTCCATTTCCTCTGTTTAAATGCCCATGACTCCTCTGCTGGCCCCTGGGGTCAGGTCCCTCTCACCCCAGGGATGTGGGGGCACTTCGGCCCAGGCTGCTCCTCCCACCCCATGGTGCCTACTCCCTAATTCTTCAGCCCTGGGTACTATGGGTGCACAGGAAGATGCTCTGGGACCCCCAAAGCCCATGTCTAAAAACCAGCCCCCAGCAGGGCCCCGAGGCCCCCAATGACCAGAGTCAAAGGTCCAAGATGAAGCTCAGAAGACCTTTGAGCCCCTCAGAACTCCAGGCAGGAATGTGTCCTGATGCTAAACTTGCACAGGGACACGAAGGGGTGAGTGGGTCTGGGGGCAAGGCCACACCTCCCGCCCCCTGAGACCGTGAGCACTGCACAGCACCGTGCACACCAACCTCGCCTGGCTTCCCCCTGGGCAGGGGTCAGCAAACACCGGAGGAAGGAAGCTGGGGGCAAGCAGGAAGGGCTGTGCACATGCTGACAATCTCCGTGGGTTCCCAGGGGTTCAGCCTTCTCACTCCACAGCCTACTTCTGTCCAAGACCCCCTGTCCCCATGAGTGCCACCTTCACCCACGCCCCTACCCCAACCCAGAACTTGGAGGCTTCAACCTGCTCCCCCTCCCATTCTAACCCAGCAACCACACTGGACTCTGCCTGACCCCCACTCCTACCCGCAGGGCCCCTCCATGCTGTTCTCTTTCTCAGAACGCTGTTCCTCACCTTCTGTGAGGCCAAGCCCCTCCTTCCCTCCAGCCTCAGCCTCAGCACTACTGCTCTGTGCCTCCACGTACCTGGGACCCTCTCCTGAAAGCGCAAAGTGAGGGCTCTTCCCTGTGGCCCAAGTCCCTGCCTTGTAACGGTGATGACCACATAGCACACACGTGTCTAAGAGCTGGCCAAGTCTCAGATCAGACAAAACGCTTGGCAATCCTGCCAGGTGGACTCTTCTCGATCTGCCCTGACCCTGTCTCTGTGCCTGTCTATCCATCTGTCCATTTGCCTGACTGCTGCTAGATCCGATGACTAGGAACTTGACCGGGGGGAGCTAGGCCTGGGGAGGGATTCCGCATAGAGGGTAGGGAAGCCCCGAACTTGGCCTTCAGATGCCTGAAGGCTGTCTCGGCCAGGAAGTTCCTGAGTCATGCACAGGGGAGACTGCACTGGTCCCTCCTAGTCCTGCTCCCTGCCCAGGGCTGCCCTTGCTGGTTCCCCATACCTGCCCAGCCTAGGCCCAGCAGTCCCGTGGGTGAATGGGTGGGTCATAGGTGGGGAGCTGTCCGCTTGCCCACCAACCCCAACCACCCAGGGAGGGGCTGAACCCAAGGCACCTGGGCAGCTGGCGGATAGGGCCTCATCCCCTCGGCTCCAGCTGGTGTTGACACAGCAAACATGCTTCGACTCCCATTCGCCGAGGCACAGAGTGGGCAAACACAGGAAGGCTGGAACAAAGGGCCTGACAACCGTGACCAGCCTCTCAAACAAGGGACCCAAGGCCTGTGCCAGGAGGCAGGAAGCATTAAGCAGCTTGGACAGTGTGGTCCACAGAAATGGAAGCCAGGGACAGGCCCTTGACAAGGCATCCAGAGTAGGGAGGGCTGGCACAAAGGATGGTCCAGGGTTGGTCCCATGCCGGGCACTGACCAGTCTTGTCCATAGGGCCCGTCCCATTTGCATCCTTTCTCGAATTGGTGCCACCAAGGCTTGGGCATAAACCCTGATGACAGATCTGTGAGGCCATGCATGTTGTTCCTATTGTACGGGTAGGGAAACTGAGGCCCAGAGAAAGTGAGATTTGCCAAGGGCTCGGTGCGCCACTTGAGGGCAGAGTGGGGGCTGCTGCACAGCAGTGGTCGAGGCCCCTGATTGTCGGCCACCTTCTGCTCTGGGGGGACTCATGGCCAGAGGTTCTTCTGGGGGCAGTGTGAGGTCAGGACTGTGCAGGCTGTGGTCACTAGGGGAGGCTTCCACGAGACTGCAAGGAATGGGGACTGCCCTGGGCACAGCCATGCACGCCTCTGCCTCAAGACCCACCTCACAGCATCTGTGCACAAGCTCGGCAGAGCCGAGACACTGGGCAAGCTTTGCCGTCACCACCGCCATGCAGACCCCCCAGCGTGAAGACATGCACGAGCCCTCTCTGCCTCTGCTCTGCGCTCTGACTTGGAGCCTCTTCCTCTGCCTGGCCACATCTCCAGCAAGCCCCGCAGCCCCGCCCCAGGTCCCCTAGGCCTGGTCAGTATCCACAGGCTTACCACCGTGGCTCCACACTTGGTGGCATGGGTCACTTCCCTGTCACCTTCGGCAGACTGCGCTCCGCAAGGGAGGGACCCCATTGGTCTATTCCCTCATCTCTGTACCTGGTAACCCAGTAACGTGCTTGTATACAGCAGGTGCTCAGCGCGGTAAACAGAGGCTGAAAGAAGGAAAGGGCTCCTGAGGTAGCTGGTATCTTGACACAATGAGCCAGGATCAACTGACCTCCTCCAGGAGAACTTTGCGGGACCCTGCCCGGGGTCACCATAGCACCAGGAGCTAGTCCAGCCCCTCTGGCATGCCTGGAAAGACTACTGAGGGCCTGCAGAGGGCCTTATTGCCCCTGTGCTGGGTCCAAGGCCCAGGCCTTCCCTGCTGGGAGCCCTGTGAGCCGGCTCACTTCCCCCATAGGTACTCACTGCCAAAGCGGAGCATGGGTCCCTGCGTATTTTAAGTCATAGAAAACAGGGTGACATAAGTAACTGGCCACTCCCTGGGCTGCTGCGCCGTGAAGGGGCCATGCTTACAGATCTGCAGCTACCACCCCAGAACTCAGGTGGTGAGCCCTGCCCCCAGCCTCTGTCACTTCTCCATCCCCTCTCCCCTCCAGTGGAAACCATGACACACAGGCTGCCCCTGCTGGGCTCCCTTCCCAGCCCACCGTGCTCCAGCGACTCAGCCTGACTCACTGCTGCTCACTCTCACCATCAGGCCAGGGCTCGATGCCTTCCTTCTTCCCTTTCTCTCCCTCTGCAGATTCCATCAGCTCAAGCGCCACCACCTCCAGGCTGTCTCCTTAGACTTGCCCTTCCCATGTCAGCTGTTCCATACACTAGGACTTCGTAGCTTTCTGTCTCCTCCAAGTCTCGGGTCCGAGAGGATGGGGACTGGCTGGGCCACGGGCTTGCCCTGCCTTGATGCACTCTCCCTCCCCCAGTCCTCGTACCTGAGGATTTCAGAACAAAGGGCCAGAAGCTATTAAAACTCAATTAAATTTCTCACTTCTCTGATCCTGAATTAGACTGGCTTGTCCCTGTGGCACGTACAGGCCCTTTTCCTCCACATCCCAGCTTCTGCCCCACGTGGCCCACTAGGACCCCCAAGGAGGTGGGCAGAAGCAGGAGAGGATCCCCCCTCAGGGCAGGCTTCTCTGGGGAGTGGAATCCAGCGTGTCTGCATCTGGCAGACCCCCCACCTCCATGGCCTAGATTCCCCCTCCCGTGGTGGTCAGGGTGCAGAGG
Organism: Ursus americanus; assembly: GCF_024610735.1. Lineage (NCBI taxonomy): Eukaryota > Metazoa > Chordata > Mammalia > Carnivora > Ursidae > Ursus > Ursus americanus. The sequence goes on along the minus strand of NC_142140.1, from coordinate 38,385,035 downwards.
TATTAAGAAGGGAACTTAGGGCAATGGCTCCCAGCCTGCATTCACAGGCCTCTTCACCCCAGCTACCCTCTCTAGCTGTCCTGTGTCCTCCAACCGAGGTCTTGCCCTGAGGCCCTTGTTCATGCTCTGCCCTCTGACAGAGCCTCAACATTTCCTTCCCTGACCTGGGACTTGCTCTGTGCTCCAGCCAGCATGCCTCTGCTTCCTCCGGGAGGGGCTGGCACACAGGCTCAGGAGCCAGGGTGCGTGGGGTGGGGGGGTACCGTGACCCTGTTTTAGCCAGGCAGTAGCCGGGGCTCGCGTTGTCTCTGCGCCTCTGTTTGCTCATCTGTAAAATGGTCATTCTGCTCAACAGCGCGTGGGGACTGGCCGCACACCTAGGGCCAGGCTGGGGGCAAGTCTGCCGAACGCCTGAGTGAGCACGTGAGCCACAGGGAGACTGAACAGCGCTCTAGGGATGCACTTGGCATCATGAGCAGGGCCACTGGGTGGGCGAGGCTGACATCCCCTCTTGGAGGGAGATCTGGGCCTGGGGTGCCTCGGCTCAGGTGTTCCCATAGGAGGTGGTCCATGCTGGTCAGGGCAAACAGGATGCTGACCTTCCTGGCCTGACGCATGGCCCTTTAGTTTCCTCTGACCGGCAGCCACTAGGGAGAGCTCAGCAGCAGGGGGGTGGGTGTAAGGCTGACCCGCCAGACTCTGTGGACTTCAGGGGTGTTTCACCCCAGGCGCCCAGGCCCTCTGGTTAGCAGATGCTGGGGAATGACCACAGCTCTTCTGACCCTTCTCGAGGCCCCTGTACCTTGGAGGAGGAGCCAGGAGAAGGGCCTGCTCTACAGGGGCAAACCAAGGGACACAGCTCAGCCTTTCCTGAGGCCTGACAGGCCGAGCCAGGCCCTCATCTGACCACCACCAGCTAGGGCAGGTAGGAGAAGAGGAGGAATGATGTTTTGCCCAGGATCCTGTGGCCACACCCTACCCGCACTGTCTCCCTCTTCATTCCCAGGGAGGCCAGCTGAGCCTGGGGGCCTTCGAGGGGCCTCTGGGTTCTTGGCCAGCCGGTGGGGATGCAGACAGGGGAGGCCGTCCCCACGTACACTTCCACCAGTTGCGAGGAGCGTGTCTTTGCCCAAGGCTCATGCTGACTCCCAGGACCCGTGGGTGTGAGGGGTGCACGGCAGCTCATCTTCCCTCCCGCCGAGCCCTGTTCTTGCGTGGTCACTCTCTGCCACCCTACGCTGCCTCGTCCCTCCTGAGTGCTCACCGCCGCCCGGGTCCCCGCGCTTGTTTCCTTGCTGGCCGGCTCTCTCGCTGCCTCCCTGTGGGAGGTGGGGGTCCCCAAGGGTTTCCACACAAGGAGCCCATTCACTCATTCAGTGCTCCCCCCATCCCTGGGGGACCCAGGTGGCTCCTTTGGGTGGCGCTGGCCCCTTGCCAGGAAGGAGCAGTGCTGTTTGGGTGAGGGGAGAATAATCAGCTGTAAACGTCGCAATCAGGGAGAACAGGCTGCTCGGGCCCCTGGCGCCCACGCGTGTGCCTAATTGGCTCCACGTGTCTGCGGCTCCTTTCAAGAGCGGGAAAGTGGAAGGGTCAAGATCTCTTAATGTTCATAATGAAGGGGAGGCAGAAGCCACTGCTGGCCCCACACAAACACCTTTTAATTGCGCTGAGCAGGGTGGGTGGAGAAAGCCCACGCTACAGAATCCCCTGCCCTGCCCGTCCCCCGTAATGGTGCCTTTTAGAGCTCCCCCAGTCTGCAGTCGGATCCCAGCGGCTGACCTCCAGCCAGAAAGCAGAACCATGGTCCTTACACCTGTTCTGCGGATGTTCTGAGGCTCCGGCTCTGGGCCAGGCCTCCTCCTTTCAGGGCTGATCTGCTCGTCCAACCCCCCAGCGATTGGTGCATGAGTGGACCTAGGTCTGAACCAGCCTCCAGCTGTCTCAGCACCAAATCCCGCCCCCCCCAATCCTTGCCACTTCCTCCAGGCAGCACCAAGCTCACTTTTACCCTCTTAAACTGAAGGGATCTTCCTCCTGCTGGGGCTGCCCCGTTCCATCTGCACCTCTCTGAGGTCCCCATGTCCCCTGCTTCTGGGGCTTCTATTCACCATGGCCGCATCTCTCTGTCCCATTAGACCAGCGGTTTTCACTTGGGGGTGGGGGTGGGGCTTTGCCCCCAGGGGGCATTTGGCAAGCTTTGGAGACATTTTGGTTGCTAGGGCTGGGGGAGTGGTGTACTCCCGGCATCTAGTGGGTAGAGGGCTAGGGTGCTGCTCAGCGCCCTACAGCACACACAGCAGCCCCCACAACAAAGAACTACCCTGCTCAAAATGCCAGCAGTGCCGACACTGCGAAATCCTGCCTTCCATGAAGCCTCGGAGAGAAAGCAGCAAATAAGCGGCAGCTAGGTGCACTGCGCTCCCTCCTGACAGGGGGTGGTCCGCTCCACAGCTCAGGGGGGGCTCCTCGGCCCCCTCCCTGGCTCATTCCTCCTGTGCTCTGAGCACCCAGCCCTGAGCCCAGTTCCTGAACAGACCTGGCCACACTGCCAACAATGCATCAGTTTAATTGGGTTAAGTGGCCATTAGCAGTGAAAGCAGGGCGGCTGTGTGCAGAAGGGTTTTTAATTGTACTCTTTAAATGATGCTCGCTCTCCAGAGAGGCGACGGAGGGTGGGAACGCTGCCCACTGGAGCCCCCAGATCCAGGGCTGCAGCTGCACTGCCCCCCTGTCCCATCCGTCTGGGCCTCACCCCCTGTCTCATCCAGGGCTGGGCTGGGAGGGGAGCTCAGTGCCTGTCTCCACTGCCCCAGGAAGAACCTGTGGGGGCAGGGACTTGCCCAAGGTCACTAGGTCATCTCAGAGCAAGACCCTGTCAGAGGAGGCCAGAGCCCCATCCCTTCTTCCTCAGCCCTGCCCCACCCTGCAGACAGTCAACGCCATGTGGCCACCGCCAGTGATGGCACAGAGGAGGGTGGCCTTGGGGGCAGTGTGTGGGGTCTGAAGCCCAACTGCCCAGATCTAAAGCCTGAGTTTGGTGTGAGACGTGGGGCCAGTGGCTTAACCTCTCTGGGGCTCAATTTCCTCAAATGTAAAATGGGGATAAGATACCTTTGGCTTGTAGAGAGGATTTGGAGAGATCTGGGGTGTTCTGGCTCATCTTAGGCTGGGCACTTGGCAGGCCCCAAGAAAGAGGCCAATAACCATGGGAGGGAACTATTTTTGCCCATTTTAGGGGAAACGTTCCGACCTCTGAATCTACGTAGAATCATCCGAGGAGCACTGAAAAACACTGAAGCCCAGGCCCAACCTGGAGAATCTGAGGTATTTGGTTTGGGTTGGGGCCTGGGCATCGTGATGCAAAAGCTTCTCAAGTGACTCCAATGATAAGCAGGTTTAAAAACACTGCATGAAGAAGACAAGGGTACAACAGCACAGCGTCTGGAAAGGTCTTGGTCCTGGGGACAATGGCAGGTATCTGAGGCGGAGCGTGGGGAATAGGGTGTGGTAGGAAGGGCAGAGCTTAAGGGCCAAGGTGTGTAGGTCCTGGGTCCCCAACCAGGCCTCTCCATGGCCTCTGGCTTGTTTGGAGTTGGAGGCAAGAGGGTCTCCCGAAGAGCAGGCTTCTAGCCACATTCACGTCCCTCAGTGCTCTGGCCTTGGGCTTCCCATTCTCTGGGAACCAAGACAACTAAGCCACAATGCCCATGGCCTCACCCCTGAGAGGAGGCTGGAACCCCCTGCCTTGGTGTCACTCCTCACCTTATCAAGGCTGTGTCTCCTCCTGCAGCCTCTCCTCGAAGCCACAGAGCAGAGGCACCAGGGATGGTGCTGAGGGTGGCACAAACTTTGGGGACACTGGTTTTTCTTTGTGGTCTTTATAAAAAAAAAGGCTCCTGGAGCTGTGAGCCCAGAAGTACTGGGCAGGGATGGCCTCATGTCCCTATTTTACAGAGGGGGATACTAAGGCCTGGGACAGGACTAGACCGACTGCTCAATGACGGCAGGCACAGGGCCTGTCCTTCCCTGTCCCCCAGCACCACTGGCACGCAGGAGGCCACTAGTGAATGTGGATGACTCGTGGAGGAAGAAATACAACCAGGACGAACTGACCTTTCTGAGAGAAGGGCTGTGTGTCAAGGCCCCAGCAGGGAGCACAGCAGAGTCCTGATTTGGGTCCCTCTCTGCCTCCACTGTGCTGTAAGAACATAGGCACCTCCCCTCCCCGCCTTCTGGGACTAAGGACCCTTAGAAAGTGGGCCCTGGCTCAGAGGACCCCTCTCCCTGGGTAGTATAAGCCACAAGACAGCTCCTCTCCGTGTGTCCAAAGCTGAGGCCCCAGCAGGTTTCCTGGACTTGGAAATGCTAGTTGCCTGTGTTGCAAGGCCCCTGACCTGGCCTGCTCCTGGCTGACTCCGGGCCCCATAAATCACCTTGTGCAGCTCGCAGAAACTCGTAACAAACATCTGATTGTCCCTGATTAGATGAGACTGTGAACTTCCGTCCTGCGTTGCTCAGATCCCTCTTTGCGAGCCCCAAATTAAAATTCCAGACCAGTGTGAGAGGATTTAAATTGGATTACTGGAATGGGTCCAGGGAGAGAGGAACAATGGAGTGGGGGGTGAGGGGTCCAGCCCCCACATCCCTGCCTCCATATGCACTTAGGCTGCAAACAAATATGGGAAAGGAGAGAAGGGCCAGAACTTGATTAAAAGCAAATATAAAACATAATTAAGACCAAAGCGCAACCTGAACAATTAAGACCAAGGCAGGGGAAGGATGGTTGGCCTCTGCTTCCTCTGGGGATGTGGACAGAAGCATCTTGCGGGCCGAGAGCCAGGGACGCTGCAGCAGGGGGAGCTCATGGGCCAGCAGGGCGCTGGGAAGGTACAGGCTGTGGGCTCCATGCATACCTCGGCATCGTGTGGGGAGTCAAGGGCCTGGCTTCACATCAGAGTGACCTGGGTTCGCATCCTGGCCTGACGCATGGCATGTCCGAGTGTCAGTGTCCCTCCCCTCTGTGAAGCGGGCCTCCCTCACAGGGCTGCTGCGAGACTGGCCTGTGACAGACACGCGCATGGCGAGCGCCCTATCCCGTCATTCTTCTGTTGAAAGTAATTTGTATTTGGTGCCAACGGTGGACCGGGCCATGGGCTAGGCTGCAGATGCGGGGGGGAAAGACAGAGCCATCTGCCTTGCCTCATGGGGCGGGGTACAGCAAGTAGGGTGCAGGTAGAGGGCTGGGATCAGAGCCCAGGCCGTGGGCTCTCCCCTCCCTGCCAAGCTGTCAAGGTTGGTTGTTTGTCTAGGAGTGGGGAGAGGAGCTTGGGGAGGGACCCCAGCGCTGCAGTGCCTGGAGGGGCTGGGCAGGGGGCTGGGCCCTGGGTTCCACGTGTGGAGGCGAGGTCAGGCATCTGTCATTGCCAACACGCAGCACCCCTCACTGAGGTGACTGGTCCTAAAGCTGGGACAGGCAGCAGGCCTGAAGGCCCAAAGGATGCCTCCTCCCAAATTTATCAGAAGGTTTCAACTCAAGTTCAGGGCTGATGGCCTGCACTTTGTTAACCGGAGCGAAGCGTGGAAGTAGTGGGTGAAGGAAGACCTGGAATGACGGAGACAGAGAGAGACAAAGAGGGGAGAGGAAGGAGGGGAGAGCATCCAGGTCAGGCCCCGTCCTAGGGAAAGCAAGGAGGCGACATGACGGGCTGGGTGGATGGGGCAGCAGAATGTTCCTCACAATCAGGGGGAGACGATCCTGGATCCCTCAGGGACCGCTGCCCAGCTAAAGGCTGGGCTTTGCATCCTGATGGCAGTTCCTTTCTCCAACTGTCTCCCCACCTGTGACCAGGAGCTCCTGAAGGTCAGGCTGGGCTGGGCTGAGCCCAGCTCTGGGTCATCTGGATCACACTGGGTGGGAAGCCCTCAGGGTCCACCACCTCTGGGCCTCTGGTCCCAGGATGCCAGCCTCTGGCTACTCTATGATTCCAGGTCACACAGGGTGGGCAGGGGACCCCAGGAGGAGAGTAGGGCCCAGCTCCTGGGGAAGGTGGCCCTAGTTCTCTCCTGGGGCCTGGAAGTGGTGGGTATTTGGGCTAGGTGACTACCCTGATCTGATCCGGCCAGGCCCCTGGCCTGAGCCTGGGTTCGGCTTGTGTGGACTTCCTCATCCTTTTTTGTAACTAGTTTTACCGAGATACAATTCACATACTGCAGAATTTACCCACATAAAGTGCATAATTCAGTGTTAGTTTTTTTTAAGCACATTTAGAGTTGTGCAACCATCACCACAATCTAATTTTAGAATATTTTCATCACCCCCAAAAGGAACCCTGTACCCATTAGCAGACACTCCTTATCCCCCTCCCCTCCCCCTCCCTTCCAGCCCCAGGCAACCACTAATGTACTTTCCATTTCTATGGATTTGCCTATTCTGGACATTTCACAGAAATGGGATCACACAATAGGTGGTCTTTTGTGGCAGCTTCTTTCACTCAGTAGCATGTTTCCATTCATCCATGTCATGTGTGCCACTACTTCTTTCCTTTTGACTGGACTCCTCTTTTTGGCACAGGCTGGGGCTGGGGCAGCGGCGGCTGTGCCTCTGATCCGGGGGCAGCTTGGGCACTCTCCCTCACTAACTGCACAACCCCCCGAGGGCACCTTGCCGCTCCAGAAGGCCCTCCGCACCTGCACTCCCCGGGGTGGGTGGGTGGAGGCAGAGGGGTCTGCCGGCTTCGTACAACTGGTCAGGGCAGCCCAGCAGGGTCTGCCAACTCACAGAACGGCAGCACCCTGGAGCTGACAGGCACAACCTCTCCAAGATTAGAGGGGGAGACTGGACTCAGAGGGAGGCAGAGAAACATTCAAGGTCGTGGGCAGAGCAGGGGCTTCGACCCCTAGCATCACATGGCTCCAGTATTGTCCGTGGGGCATTCAGGGCCACTCCACACTCCCTCCCCACCAGAGCTGCAGCCCGCCCTCCCAGCCTTCAGCAGGTGCTCCCCCAGGGCACACTCACAGAGCAGAGGAATCGGAGGACTCCAAGACTGCCTGGGCCCCAACCTTCATGCCCACGTAAGGCCCCCAAGACCCCAGATCACCCTCATGGAGCCACCTCCCGATAAAACCATCCGCTCCTGCCCGAGCTGCCCACATCCAGGTGGGCACCGCCCTGCCAGTGACGGCCCAGCCAGAATTCAGAGGGCCAGGAGGGCCGTGTGTTCACGCCGGGCTGGGACACTGCCCGGGTGGTGCAGGGCCCCTCCGCCTGGCCCGCCCTCAACCCGCACAACTGCACCTACCTTCAGGGCCTGCACCTTCCTGTCCAGCAGGCTCTCGATGTCTCCCGCCACCTTTTCCACCAACTTCTGAGGCTCGTTCTCCTGCACCTCAAACAGATTCCGGTTGTCCTTGTAGATCTAGAAGGAAGCAGGGGGAGCCAGGGGTAAGGCTGGGGCGGTCCCATATTCCCATGCCACAGCCCTCCACCTATCCTCTGTCCGGTAGGGTCCAGACCTTGGCCCTCCTGAACTTGAAGGAAGGCTCCTGTCATAGATCCCACAGCTTGCCCTGGCTGTGGTTGGTGGGACGGGGTTGTCACTGCCTTCTCTGGACTCGAGGATTCCTCCTCCAGGAGCCATGAGCAACACCCCCTGATGAGCTTGGAGCGGCTGAGAGCAGCAGAGGCGGAAGGGTGGGCTGGAGAGGAGGCAGGGTGCGTGTGGGGGGAGATGGAACCAATAAGCACACATTGCATACCACATGCCCACTGACACGAAGACACTGTCACGCTCACGACACACACCTACACACCCACGCATGCATCAGAAACACCTAGCCACCGCTCCCCAAGGACTCAGGCATCCAGACCCCTTTTTGCTGGTGCTGCCCCAGGGCACTTGCAGGAACTGTGGTGGGAACTCTGGGCGCCCCTAGGGGCTCCTCTGTCATTCAGAGCACAGAATATGGGGGCAGGGACCAGGGGAAAAGGCATGTGGGGAAGACAAATCTGCCCCTCTCTCCTCCTTGGGGACTGGGTCTGTGCACACGCACACGTGGGGGTGTAAAGCTGACAGTCTGCATCTGCATGTGTGAGTGTGTATTATGGCTCAACACACACCCATCTGCATGCATGTGCCTGCGTGCCGGGGGTGGGGTGGGGTTAGGGCCTCTAGATGAAGCCCAGGGCTTCTACGTGAGTCACGGAAGCGAATTCAGTGGGCCTCTTTGTTCCAGGCCAGGGTCTTGAGTGTGTGTACATGCATGAGTGTGTACATCGTACACCCCTGCCCGAGTCTGTCCAGATGACCCCAGGAGGTCTGTTCCCCAAGCTGGCTCCTTCACTGAGGTCACATGCCACCACTGAACTGCCACCACCGGGCCATGCCATCAGGCTGTGCAGAAACAGAGGGATGCAGAGAGACAGAGAGAAGAGGTGATGAGGAGGAGATAAGGAGGTGGGAGAGGCCGCTGATGAGAGACAGACAGGCAGGCGAGATAAGGTCGGGAGAGTGACAGCCAGACGTGGGGGAGATAGGGCCTCCAGTAGCTGATGGGGGAGGAGGTGGGGGACCAGGCGCGCCCGAGCCCTGGCCCTGCCGCCCAGCCAGTGCCCAGCAGTCCAAGGGTTAAAGTACACACAAAGCCGGCTCAGGCAGTCTCCTCCTCCTGCCACCCCCCATCCCTCCCAGCTTCTCTTTTCTTTTTGTCCTTCTCTTAGAACAAAATAATTTGTGGTGAATTCGCTCCTTCCCACAGAGCAGTGGCGATTAGAGGGCGAGGAGGGAGGCCTGGATACAGGGCAGGGAGGGTGGGGGCCCCAAGTGGGCACCAGGGCCAGGCTGCTCCCTGGGCTCCCTGGGTCACGCCTCAAGGCAGAGGCCCCCAGAGGGGAGATGGTGATGGAAACAGAGGTCAAGGAGGGGCCTGAGCCTGGGGGGGGTTGTTACTGGGAAATGTGGGGAGCCTGGAGCCCAGTGCCCTCTGTTGGGGGAAACTGAGGCTCAGAAACAAGAAAGGACAGGTCAAGGCCACATGACTCCGAGTGGCAAAGCCAGGCCCTCCACCCTCCCAGACCTCTTCTTCCCAGGTTTCAGGACTTTAAAGATTTATTTATTTATTTATTTATTTATTTATTTATTTATTTATTTATTTAGAGAACATGAGCGGGAGGGGCAGAGGGAGAGAGAATCTCTGAGTGCGGAGCCCTACATGGGACTTGATCTCACGACCCTGAGATCAGGGCCTGAGATCACAATTGGAGCTGAAACCAAGAGTCGATTGCTTAATCGACTGCGCCCCCCAGGTTTCAGGACTTTATTTATTTATTTATTTATTTATTTATTTATTTATTTATTTATTTATTTATAAAGATTTTATTTATTTATTTGACAGAGAGAGAGGGAGCACAAGCAGGGGGAGTGCCAGAGGGAGAGGGTGAAGCTGACTCCCTGCTGAGCAAGGAGCCGGACGCGGGCTCGATCCAGGGACCCTCGGATCATGACCTGAGCTGAAGACAGACTTTAAAAATACACCGTTTCCCAAGCATGGGCCGCTGCCCAGGGTGTGTTGAGGCCCCAACTCAGCCACACTGGCCGAAGCCTTGGCCAAGTGCACCTTTGGCCCACTTGCACCAGCAGGGGGCGCAGCTGCCTGGCTTCTCAGGGCAGGGGACGAAGTTCCCACACCTGACACCCCTGTCAAGGTCATTCCCAGGTGTCCCAAACAGGGCTGTTCATAGCAGTGGCAGCCCCGGGTCAGAGCAGCCTCCTGACAGCTCTCCTCCGGGAGCCCAGGAGTTCCTCCCCACTGGGTCCAGGGTGCCCCTTGCAAACTGGCATGGTGACTGGGCCAGGGCTCAGGGGCCACAGAGGGAGTGGGTCTCCAGGTGTCAGGGTCATACCCCAGGGCTCTGAAAGGTGGCGTAAGGGCTTGAAAGCAGGCACCCTGCCAAGAGTCACCTCATCTCTGAAACTCAGTGTCTGATTTATTAAGTGAGAGAACGGCAATCCCCACTTTGCAGGCTGATGGAGGACGGCAAAGAGCCTATGCTATTGTCACTATTGCTATTGTTGAAGATCACCAGAATTCTGCAGAAGGAATCACAGTCCCTCCCTGCCTCCACTCTCCCTGCCGGATCTGCACACTAAGGATCTGAAGCCATTGGCTCCCACTCCTGGGCAGACAGCTTTGGTCTCCTGGGGTTGGCCCACCTCCAGCCCCACCCTCCTCCCAGGCCTCCCTGGGCAGCCCCTCTCCAGCCACCCTGTGCTTGTCTCCAACACCTCAGCCTGAGCCCTGGAGGGGACAACAGGGGAGCCTAGACACAGGGATGTCACTGATAACAGTAAAGCCAAGGCCAGCTCTCTTCCACCTCTCCCCAAGTATGGGGCCTGTGTGTAATGGACCCTTGGCAAATGCATACGCCTGATTCCATGTTCAAGAGCAGAGCTCTGGGACCAGCTAGACCTCAGTCTGACTCTTGTATTCCTGTTTGCAGCTGTGCTACCCCTTGGAGCCTGGGGCTCTATCTGCCACACTTTCTTCCTGTCCCAAGGACCCTCTATGATCCCCCTCCCCTCGGCCCTGGTGCCAGCATTTGAGGCCTCTCCAGCCCACTGACCTGGCATGCCCCTGTAGGCTTCTGGGTCCCCAGCCCATCCTGATGCCCACGACCACACTTTGGCTCATGTTGTCCCTGCTTCCCTTCCACCCTTCCCTGCCTTTCTAAATCCTTCCTAGAGCAAGGGTGGTAAAATGGGCTAGACGGCATCTCTGGGGAGTTGAAGGCTAAATCCTAGAACTGCAGGGGCTGGTCAAGCTACCAGCGAAGCCTGTCCCCCAATCCCAAAAGAGCTCCTGAGACAAAATAGCCCTTGTTCCTTCTATCCCGAGTGCCTCACCCCTCTCAACGTTCCCCTGGACCTGTTCCAATTGCCCCTGTCCCCTGGGGTGGGCCCTGAGCGGAGCCCTGTGTCCCAGGGAGATCTGAGGGATAGAGTTCAGCAGATGGTCCTGCCCTGGGAGATAGGTCATCTCTCCACTGATGCTGTCTGAGGAGGTGCTTTCTACCTACAGGCGCAGCAGGAAGCCTGGGAGAGCCCAGGGCAGAGAGCATGCCCAGGCTGGCTCTCCTAGAGCCCCAGCCTCTAGCCCTGGTCCCTGGGGCCAGCTCAGATGTGGGGGTGCAGCGGGTACAGGGCCTCAGCCACCACAGCAGGACTGCACGCCCGCTGGTGTCCTTGGCCCAGCGAGCTCATTGGAAAAACCCAACAGCTCCCACAGTAGTGCAGCCCCCGAGGCCCCCACCTCCGCAGAGGCAGCTGGTCTACAGGTTGCAGAGGTCTCATACCAGCCGTGATGGGGGAGGGGGAGGCAGGGGCTCCGTCCCACAGAGACGGTGAATAGTAGTGGGACAGCGCGGCAGACTAGCAGACAAGCTGGCTAGAGCCAAGTTAGCATGTAGGGGTGGGGTGGTGGGAACAGGGAGAAGGGGGGTGGCTGAGACCCCAAGGGAGAGTAATTCAGGAGGCAGCCTGCAGATCCTTGTTCCCAGGAGCCCCTGGCTCCCCTCCCTTGTACCAGATACCTATGGCCTCCTCCCCTCGAGGGCACATCCCCCCACCCCCGTCAGTTATGGAGACCTGTCCCTCCATCTCTCCCCTCATATCCTCCCCTCCCTCCCTGCGCCTCCTCCCCGCCACCCCCTCCCCGGCCCCAACCCCAACCTCCTCTCAGCTCTAGTAATTCTTTAGTTAAGCAATATTTCGGGCCAGCTTTTCGGCCTAGGGATTTCCAGGGCTTGTGGAGGGCCCAGAACTTCTGCCCGGCCCCCTGCGTCCCTGGGCGGCTCCACATAAAGAGGAGGAACCTAGGGGACGCGTGGAAGAATGGTGACCTTGGACAGGAAGCACAGGGGTACACACGGGGCAGATGGAGCCAGCCTCATCTCCACAGCTCCTAGGAGTCCTGACTAGGAGCGGGGTCGAGTTCTGAGGTGCCTGGGAACAGAGACAGCCACCACAGGAGACAACGGGCCCCAGGACCAGTGACCTGGACAGTCCCCCATCAGACTGGAGAGGCACATTGCCAAGTCCCAGGAAGCCGGCGGCAGTAGGGCCTAGCCCCGAGCCAGCACCCAGCCTGCCCAGGGAGAGAAGGAAGGTGTGGGGAAAGGAGAGGAAAAGAAAGGCGAGGAGCGGAAGCTGAGGAGGGCAAAGTCGGGAGGAAGGAGGATGGAGGCCCCGGGAACAACCCCGTCCCCTGAGTGTTGGCTCTGGCCACCCTGGGGCAGGTGTCTTCACACGTGACCCCACTGATCCTGGACAACCCGAAGAGGGACTCTTCTGATCATGTCCATTTAGTGGACAGGCCAGGGAGCTTAAGGTATACAGCAGAGCTCAGATTCAAACCGGATCTGTTTAACCCAAAGCCCTCGCTTCAGGTCATACTCTGTGCAGGCTGGTTGCCTGCCCTTATTCCCATATTCGAAGGTGAAGGGAGCACGAGGGATCAGAGGGGGTCTGGTGGGCGGGCCAGGGTCACACAGAAGGCCTGAGGCCTCTGGGAGGCAAGAGAGCCATTGTGGAAGGGAGGAGGGGCGGACCGGAGGAATCAGCCCGACCATCTAACCAAGCGCCCAACCCTAGGAGTAAACACAGACGCGTGTGAGGCTCCCTTCTGCAGTGAAGGTGAACGGGCCCTAATCTCTGGAAAATTAAATCAGAAAGAAAATGGAACGAGAAAGATTTGACACAGGCTGGGCCCCGCTGCTGGCTGTCTCCGCAAAGGCTCGGACCGAGCCAGATGTTCAGCTATCGGGGTGCCCCAGCACCCTGGCCCCCTCCCACCACCCAGGTTACTGGGCAGGGCACTGGCAGGACTGTGGAAGTGAGTCCCATACTATGACCCCCGGGGGATCAGCTCTTCTCCAACAACCCCTCTCTATGCCAGTCATGTCTTGGTGTCCAGTCCCTGGTCTTGAAAGGAGCTGCTAGTGGGGGTCCTAACTTCATGCCCAACAGGCCCCTGGAGGGAGAGCAGCAAGTGGACAAGAGATGGTGGGCTGGGCCCCCCGAGGCTGGCCCACAAGGCAAGTGCTGGAAAGGCCACAGGGGCTGCGACTGGAGACAGGGGTCAGCTGCTGGAATGGGGTACACCTGTGCCAGGGATCAGGAGAGCCTTGGGTAGGATGACAGGGGGCTCACGGTGGTTTAGGGACCCTGAGCTGGGACAAGAGGTGGGGGAGACTGGTAGTGATTCGATCAGGGACCCCAGGCAGTCAGGGCAAAGCTGGGCTCGGGGCCTCTGCCCTTACTCCTGCCAGGCTGCCCTTACTCCTTCCCCTGCCTTTGTGGGGAAAATTGTGGGTACTGACATAGCTGCTAATTACCCTTGAAGACCATAGGATCGTGGGAGTGGCTGGGTGCCTGTGGTCCCCTCCCACTGAGAGCACACAGCACAGATCCAGGACAGGCTGCGGCTCCTGGGCTTTCCCTGAGCTCCACAGCCCAGCCCCTAACGGGACGAGGGGGACTGCCCCACAGTGGGTGCAGAAAAACCCTAACCCAGCTGCTCTGGAGATACACCAGGCCCTGGTCTATGTGTGGAATCGACAGCTCCCCGGGGCCAGGGTGTAGCCCCTCCCTCCCCTCCTTAGTGTGTGCCTTAAGTAAAGCAAGGGCAAGAGACCCTCAGAGCATACGGGCAGTGCACGGGCAGGGATTATGTGCCACTTGCTCGCATGTTCCCCAGCTGCTGATGTTCCCCAGCTGTCATGGTAGTTCTCATGTGGCCATGCCACACTGCCACTGTCCTGCGGTGGTGGGCTCCGTAGTTAGCTGTCTACGGTGTCATGTTACAAGCCCGGTTTGTACATTGTGATGCTGGCCGCCACGTGATTAACATTCCTACCGAATAGGGATTTCCTGGAATGAACCCCCTGTTGAGAGGAAGTCACAGACACCACCCAGGCCATGACAACACAGCCCTGTGTGGGCTACGATGGAGAACACGAAGGCGATGTGGGGGCAGGGAGGAGGGCTCCTGGCCTGGCTTCCAGGAGCAGGTCAGGATGTGGCCCTTCTGGGTCGGTGGCCCATTAATTGCTCCATTTCCTCCCCACCCCCGTCCCTAAATCCTTAGATTTCCACGGGGGCACGTCACGTTCATGCCACAGGCTCTGGAGCCCTCTTAAGCCTGGGGCAGCGGAAATGGACCAGATCTTGTCCTGGCCCTCCTGGGACTCACCATCCAGAGGGGACAGATGTCCCTTCAGACGCTAAGGGCAGAGGGGTGGCAGCAGGGAAAGGTAGGCAGGAGACACCAGGGATGGGGCTGGCCTGCTTGGGAGGGGGCTGTCCAGGAAAAGACTGGGATGGCTTTACAGGGGAGAGTCTGAACGGCTGGGTGGGAGTCTGCCGGACTCGAGGGGCAGGGCGGGGGGGATAAGGGAGTGGGCAGGAGTGGCAGGTGCAGAGGCTGGGAGGAGGGAAAGTCAGTGCAGCAGCGGGAGCACAGGGGCTTGTGCAGGGCAGAAGGGAGGCTGGCGGCCAGATTCTGAGCAGAAAGGGAGGCAGATACCCAGGAGGCTCAGGGGACAGAGAGTGTGGCCTAGATCATAAGGTGAGAAGGCCCTGGTGGCTCAGTGGCCCCTTGGCCCCCAAGAGGCAGCTGCCAAGAGCTCTCACCAGCAGATTTCCCTTCAAAAAACTCACAGGGGCACAAAGCCCTCGCCGCCACCCCCAGCAACGCCTCCCTGTTTTTAAAGTTAAAGTTTAGTTGACTGTCATCCATTACCGCAATTAGTACATTATGTCTAATTATGCAATTAGTGTAAAAAGTGCACTTGCTGCTGAGAATGGGAAATTACGCTGCCTCGTTACGCTGTAAAATCCATGTCATAAAAAGGCTCAGTCTCTTGTTTTTCAAAAGACACAAAACCCAACACAAAACAATAAACCAAATCCTCCCAGTTGAGCCAGGGCCAGTCTGCGAGGCCCTCCCTGCACTCGCCCCCACGCAGACCCCCACCTCTGTGCAGCCGGCTGCGTGAGCCCCAGGGCAAGGCCTGAGCCACAGAGACAGGCTGTGTGCGGGGCCCATTCCTGGGTGGGTGTGGTCTTCGGCCTCTGAAACACATGTGAATTTCTAAGCTGAATTTAAAACCATGGTAATCCTGATTATCCATCCATTATTCCAGACTTGACTTGGAACAAGGCCTCTGCGTTAAGGCCTATGTATTTGAGGTGAGAGCAGTCCTGGAGGGGCACGGCTCCACCCAGCTCCAAGCACAAATCCTTTCTCCAAGGTTCCTAAGGGCACAACTCTGAGGTTCCCGATGGTGCCCGTGAGGAGAGGGGCATTTTCCAGCTCAGGGGAAACTGGAGGAACTTTCCCACACACCAGGCTCCCAAGCCCTGGGAACATTGCCTGGGTAGGTAGGGAGCTCCCCATCATGGGAAGCATGCAAGCCCAGCTGTCAGGGATACTGAACAGGAATTCACTCATGGTCCCCCTGCACAGCTGCTGGACTCTAGGCTGCCATCATTAGATAGCAGCATTCCCACGGCTGTGTACCTACGCGAAGCTTATAGTCTGTGACTTTCTTCCCTAGGTGCTGCCTTCCTTGGTGGTCAAGCAAATAGTCTGGGGATAGGTGGGAGGTGAGAAAGGAACCTGACAGAGTAGGGGGTTGTCTCATTACCACAGAGGGGACAGTGCCAAATGGCCAAGTCCATGGGGGCTGGGAGGACACACTTCAACATCCCTGACTGCCCATGTCAGCCCTGGGCACCTGTGTATCTCGAAAGGGGGACGCAGTGCCACGGAGACTCCTTCCCAGCCAAGAATCTGCCCTGACCTCATGGAAATGATGCACGAACCTCGTGCGGCTGCCACTGCCCAGCTCAGACAAGGTGCTCACAGAGTGAAGAACCCCAGCATCCTAGGTCCCATGGGGCACCAGGGCCCCCGCAACCCCACCCACCTGCAGCGCATACCCATTAGTCCTGCGTGTGCCCAGGTGTCTGGGTGCTGTCCACACCCAGTGGGAAGCACTCACTGAGAAAGCAGCTGGGCTGTGGGGCTGGAGGGGGCCTGGACCTTACTAGAGGGGACACCTGTTGCCTAAACACAAGGCATGGGTCACCGACAGTTCCAGCCTCCAGGCCTTTGTCGACTCAGGTGCTCTTGAAGAGCAGGGGAGCGTGTCACGGCCCAGCCACGTGGACACCAGAGGAGACTCTTCGGGCCCCTGTCATCCGGATTTGGTCCAGGACAGCATCAGGAGCGGGGGACGGGAGCCCGAGGTGAATGGAACTGCAGGCGGATCCGGGGCCCCTGCTGGCTCCCAGCCCTGAGCCGGGAGCTACCGGCTGTTGAGGCAGCTGGGAGGGAAGCTGTGCCCAGCACACCAGCCGGCACGGGGGAGTGCGAGTAAACACACCCGCGCTTCCCAACTCGTGTGGCTGGTGTGGGCGCCCGTGTTTATGGGAAACAGGTTGTTTGTGCCAGCGTCTGGGCCCCCTTGCCACCCACCCTGGCTCAGCTCTCTCTGGCTGCCTCCCCACCCGGTGGGCCCCGCCTTCCTTCCCCCAGGACTTCTCAGCCTTTCAGCTTCGGAGACACAGCAGTGACGACAGGCCCTCCCCTCCAGGTGGTGAGACAGGGCTCGGCGCTTCACCCACTGAGTCAGAACCATCCTCCAGGCAGGTATGGTTATGGTCCCCATTCTACAGCCAAAGAAACCAAGGCTCTGGCAGCTGCAGAAACGGGCTGAAGACTAGGCTGGGGGTGGAGGAGTCCATGACACTGGGCTTCTCAGGGTCCAGTCATCAGTTCCAGGTTCTAGGGCCTCAGAAACCCCCACCCCCACTCCCGCCCCCAAGCCTGGTCTGCCCTTTACCTGAGTCACCACCTTGAGGAGCCCTGGCCCAGCACGGCCTTAGATGTGGACCCTGCCCTCAGAGCTGGGTGCATGGCCCCTTCCTCCCACACAACAGCCTGAGGAGAGCGACCCAGGGCCTGGTCACTGGTCTGGTCACCTGGCCTCTTCAGTCCCTTCATCCTCCGCGCCTGCCTTGGGCCCTATGAAGCCCTACCTCCTGCCTCTTGGGGGCGAGAGTCCTGGCAGGCCAGGGTGCAGGACCCCGGGAGTCAGGGTGGGCAGGGGCTCCAGGAGACCCTTGGTGGCCCAGGGAGGACTCCTCATCATTTCACGGCTCTCGCTGTTATGGAGATCTCATCGAAGTGACTGTCCCTCAGTCCAGAGTGGCAGAAACTTACCCCCATAAACACCCTCATGAGATGGGTTTGAGGCTGGGCCTGAGGCACAGTTCTGAAGGCCACGGAGCAAAGGACAAAGCCTGCTGCTTCCTCTGCCCACACCACCTCCATTCTACATTCCCAGCAGGGTGGGCAACACTCTTCAGGGTCTGCAACAGGTCTCTCAGGGACCCCAGAATGGCCAGAAACCGACCTTGTCTTGAGAGTCCCCAGGCAGGCTTCCTGGGGAGGGGGTGCGGGTTCACCTGATTTTTCTTTATCCATCCCCCTCCCTGACCTGTGACAAGGACACCAGGAGGTGCTCAGCAGCTGGGCGGCTTCTTATCTCACTGACAAGGAAACTGAAGTGGCGAAGAGTCAGAATCTGTCCAAAGGGGAGCCCTTCCTGCCCTCAGAGCCCCCTCCACGGGCAGCCGAGAATGGCTAAAAAGCTGCGGCCCGAATCCTGGCCCTGCTCTTTACCAGCTGCGTGGCTCGGCACGAGCCTTCGCCCTCCGCACCCACACAGCCTTGAGCTGCCTCAGCCAGGCCTCGCGGGGTGTTCCTCAATGATGAAAGGTCAAATGCAAGGTGCCGCTGGCTTCTCGTGGGGCCTCCTTCCAGGCTTGCTCCCAAGGCCCTGAGAGATTTCCCCGCCCCACGCTGTCCTGCAGGGCCAGACTTTCCAGGCCTTGAAGGTTGGAAGTCTGCCCTTTGCTCCTGAGACTCGCTGCTGAAGATGTCGCCAAATAATGACAGCACCGATCACAAGGAGAGGCCCTCAGGCCAGCTGCTTTTGTGAAAACATGAGAGTCAGGTATGGGAGAGAAGGAGAGAGAGACAGAGACAGAAGTAAGGCTGGGAGGTGGCTGTGGCCTCCCATGGTATCAAGGGCCCGTTTGGGGGCAAGGTCATCGCAGGGTCGTGCCCCATCCCTCTGCACACGTTGTAGGTCCAGGCGCACACGCCAGACCTTGCAGACCAGCTCACACACACACCGACCTCACCACATTCAGGCCCAGCGCCCAGGAAGCTGCTCCAGACCTTGCCAGGCCTCACACTTAAGCTCACAGAGAAAGCACCACAGCCTGGATGGACCCATTGGCTGTCATGGGATGTCATCTGGGTGAAGCTCTGTGGGTTTCCATCTGTACCTCAAAAGGTGGTCTGCAGCCATGTGAAATGTTCTAAGCAGTGAAACTTCTCTGGCCCCAGACGGTTGGGGCTGCCTGAAGGTCGTGGCCCTGAATCCTCCTGGTGGACACGGCCCTGGACAGGCTCCTGACAGCAAGGGTGCTGGGTCTGGTGGGGGCAAGGACATCCCTGACCGACAGTGGCTTCTGGATCAGGGCCTTAGGAAGGTCGCAGTGCTTACGTATCAGACGCATATAAGGCAGCGGGTGCCAGAGCCGAGCGGGGTTCTGCCCACGGTGAGTGTGCAAATGAGGGTGCGAGGGCACACAGCCATGCCGGGCTATCTCATTCACATCCTGCGTCAGCGCCTCCCACCCCATCTTTGTCCTTCTCCTCGCTTCTCTTTTATTTTTCTCCTACTTCCAATTTATAGGCTCTTCTCGAATTTTATGTATCTCTGTAAGTGCCCTTAAATCTTCTATAGCATACGTCGGAAGCATACGTAAACAAACAGAGCTTGGACACGGAGGCCTGGCCCACACTGAAGCCACACCGAGGACAGGCACATACCAGGACGTGTGTGCACCACGGACACGCACATGCTGGGGACACACACCAGGGGGGACCCCTTCTCTCCCATCATTCCCAGGCTCTCCTGAGCCCTCATAGGAAAGTTCCCACATTTGGACAGGAAAAATTCAGAGAGGGTTTCCCAGAGCTAGGGGGTCAGTGATCTCCACAGCCCTCCCAGCTGGGTGCTCCTGAGCCGGTCCTGGCCCCTCTCTGCACCTCAGGTTCCCCTCATTGCACTGTGGGGAGGGAGGGACGAAGCTTGGCACACCCAGTTCCAGGTTCCGTCTCCATGAGTGTGAGAACCCTGCAGCCACCGGGCCCAGCGCTCGCCTTCACCGCGTCCGCGCACAGTGTTTGCCGTGCAAACGAACCATGCAAACAGGTCCCGGTGCCCAGCCACACGGGCGAACACCGCGAGGGCCCTTCGTCTCAACAGCCATGAACTTCCAAGTGAGAGTGCTGTGCTCGGGGGAGGCAGATGCTGTGTCTGGGCTCCCCCTCCAGGTGGGCCACCTCCTCAGTGCCCAGCTTTGGGGGCTACTTGATGGGGTGAGGACTGCCACGGGAAACGCTGACAACACAAGTGGGGCCCGTGAGAGCGTCCATGCTGTATCGAACCCTCACAAGCCCCAGTCTTTGTGCCCATTTCACAGACAAGGCCACTGAGGCACGGAGTAATTGGTGGAGCTGGGAGTCAATGATGACACAGACTAACCACACACTGGAGCAGGTTCCAGACCATGTTCTAGACCTCCGCCCCCTCCTCCCACCAGCTGGCCTCCATTCCATGGGAAGCTGTGACCCTCCACAGCCCCAACCCTGTCCCCCAGGCCCCCTCCTCTGGGAAGCCTGCCCCCTCAGCTATGTGCATGGGGCCTCTAGCCTGGGGGCTATAGACATCAGTGGGGGTCAGCTAACTCAGGTGTTTGCAAGCCTTGCCCTGTTTTAAATGTTCCCGGAGAGCTCATCTTTCAAATGCAGCCCCGTCAGAAGGGACAACAAGCCCCTAATTCATCTGCCCAGGATCATCCACTCAGATCGATGCACGGTGCCAACTGAATCCTCAGTGGCCCCATAGCCCCCAAAGAACCCATCAGGCCCTGAGACCCATCTGTCATTTGCCCAGCTGGTCTGCCCAGTGGGACCGCGGGGAGGACAAGGAAGATCTGCACTGGACCCAGAGGTGGGCATGCCCCAAAGAGGTACTTCTACCTGCAGGAAACCATCCTGGCCTTGCAAGTCTGGAAGTCTAGGACATCAGGATACAGATGGGTAAACTGAGGTCCAAGAGGGAGGGGTGAACAGCAGGGCAGGGCCAGGAAGACCCAGGTTCCAGCTGCTGGCACCTCCTTCTGGTATTTGGGGGGGTGGGGAGGGTGGGGAAGACCTTTCAGAAGAGGAGTGGGAATGGATGGGCAAGAGAGGGCGTCCACCTCGATGGGGACTGGCAGACAAAGGCAGCTAGGCACAGGGCCTGTGAAGAAAGCTGCTGGGCAGGGCTGTCTAGTGGCAGGACAGAGGCAGCTTTGTCCTCCACCCCTCACTGGAGCCTCGGGTGTGAACTCTCTGAGAACTGTGGGGTCACCTGACAGACTGCGAGTGGGAGGCCCGGACTTCTGTCCCCTCTGCCCCCGGGCCTAGGTGCCCACCAGGTCTCAGCGGTGTGGATGCTCTGGGCTCCCGTGTCCTCTGCTCAGCGACCTCCAACAGGAGGGAGGGACGCCCGAGCTTCTAGCTCTGTCAAGGGCTCCCTGAGCAAGGAGGCGACGAGGGCAATGATGCCAGCAGGACAAGAGTGGAACAAATTGCCCCAATTATGTAAGGCGGCCCTATTTCCTCCTTAGCAGGGAGAGGAGACCAGGGAAGCTATGTTCCTCTCAGCCCCACCCCCACCCCCACCCATGCCACTGGGCGTGCTGGGAGACCCCTCACAGGGGTGCACTCACAGGTCCCCCCTAAGCAGGGTCTGTAGGCCCAGGTCATTGGGGGTGCTGGGGAAGGATCTTGGGGAAGAACTCCACAGGCCCTTTCCTGGGGCCAGTAGGATGGGATCGGGGCAAGAGGCCCGGGTCTGTCCTGTTCAGTCATTGTTCCTTGAGTGTCTCCTAGTGTATCCTAGCCCCTTTGCTTTTCTTGCCTATACACGGGGGTGGGTAGCCCATGCCCCAGGCCTCTCCCCTGCCCTGGCCACCATGGAGCCCTAGGGAACTCAGAGACTTTCCAGAATCCAACTATGGTCCCTACCCTGCCATACCCCCACTGGGATGTGCTCAGGTCTGCTCTTCCTGGTGCCCCATCAGGGTCCAAGCAGGAAGCCCCTTCCTCCAGGCTCCAGAACCAGGCTAAGATGCCAGACAGCCCCGTTCTCAGCAAGACCTCTGGACTGCCCTTGCTATGAACACAGTCTAGCCTCCACTGCTCCCCACAGGGCCTGGACCCCTCTGAGTTGCCGGCTCTTCCTCCATCTTGGGACAGTGCCCTGGGGAGCATTGGAGATGCCCCAGGCCAAGGCCCTAAGGTTGTGCCCCGCTTCTCAGCAGCCCCTTGGTGCGGGTAGTCTCTGCACAGGCCCCCCTTCCAGCCGGGAACTGGGTGTGCTCTGCCCCGGAAGGCCGGCCTGCCAAGCTGGCTGGGAAAGCCCTCCTACATGGCCCCATGCTTTGCTGGGCTGCCAACACGCCGTGAAGCCCCAGCTATCAGGCTCTTGCAGTTTATGGAGCTAGCAGGTTAGGGTCGCTAAACTGCAAATTGATCTCTTGCCATAAACGCAGGCGACGCAGAAGTCCGTGTGTTTGTCTGAGTGTGTGTCTGTACACGTATGTTGCGAGGCATCATGTGTCATGTACAGCAGAGTATGTGTACGCAAAAGGGGGATGGTGTTCCTGGGAGTGTGTGTGTCCAGGAGCACGCACCCCGGCGTGCATTCGTTCAGGCTCACTACGAAGGAGGTAGGCGCACCCTTCACTGAGGGCAGCCGGAGTCCCCATCCCTCTGCGAGAGCACAGCACACAGTAGGCCTCAGGCAACGTCTGTGTGCACACCGTGCATATGACAGACCCGGGGAGTCCTTGAGCAGTCCTTCGTCTCCCTGCCTGTCATCTCAGAGGGACTAGAGCCCAGCCCTGGTTACATATCCACACCAGGCTGGTGCCTCCTTCCAGCCACTAACCCTACAGACACAGAAGCCCCCCCCCCCCCCCCCCCCCGCAGAACCTGCCGGGCTGCAGCAGAGAGAGCCCCAGGGCATGAATTCCTTCCCCTGCGTGTGGGGGAGCAACAATGGAACCGCAGGACGAGGTGCTCCTTCCTGCCCACCCCCACTCCCAGACAAGAGGATCTAGAAACACCAGGAAAACAACTGATCTCCTTGCTGATAGTGGGTAAGAAAAAATTGCCTTTCTCTAAACACTAAAAATAAAGCCCAGTTTCCCAAAAGCAGGGCTCTCCTCAGCCCATGGCTTTAGCGAGGTTTTGTTGCTAATTCCAAACGTGGATTTGTTGGAGAAGCTGGGTGCTAACCCCTGGCTACCTCACTGAGGGGCCCAGCTTTGAGGCAAGAGGGTGCCCCCCAGGATCCAAGCGTGGATCTTGGCCACGCAGTGAGCCCAGATGTTGCTATCCCAGGCAGGCGGGGAGAGGGCAGCAGGAACCGGGTCCATATGCTGCTTGTGCCCAGCTAATGGGCTGACAAATGGGCAGGTCTCCCCTCTAAGAGGTGATGAATGAGCAGCTGCCCGGGAGAGCTGGGGGCTGGGCCACCTCCCCCACAGTACTCCTCGGGCTCAGCCCTGACTTGGCATCTAGGGGGTGCCCAGGCCAGAACCAAGACTCTTGAGGGGTGAGGGTTGGCAGGCGGGGGGTGATTGTGGGTATGAGCAGGGGGAAGGTAGAGAGGGCATAAAAGTGCCCCCAGATTTGGAGGATGTCCCCAAATGGGCCCAAGCCAGGGAGGCCCGAATTCCCTGGGCCGCTGTCATGCCGTGTGAAGGGCTCCACTGAGGAGGGGTTAAAGTGCCGCTAACCCTTTCCAGCCTCTTTAAGACCATCATCACGGCACACACAACGGCCTGAGCACCTTGACGAGAGAGAAGTGGCTGGTCCACGGGCAGGCCTGCAGTGCAGAAGCCTGTGCCCTGAGGACTGATCTGGATAGGGAGAGACCTGAGCCACCCACGAAGCAGGGCTGCGTCTCCCACAGAGCTACAGGAGGGCAGGCTCCTAGGCTGACAAGGCTGTGGAGACATGCAGGCAGAGGTGAGGAGCCGTGTGGGACAGGGTCCGGGGCACCTGAGTCAAAAGCAAAGTGCGGCCTCCAGAGTTAGGGAGCCCCCATCACGGACGGGGTCAGTCTCAGCCAATCAAATGGTCTTATTTGTCCTTTCTGACCCGAGCAAATCAATATCCTTGATTTGCTCCCCAAATCATTATAGGGTCCCCCTCCCCCATGTACTCAGAACATCTAAAATGGGACAGGATTTACACATTCTTCTGACAGAGGTTGGCCTGGCTCTCTTGGAAAGCTGTCCGGCCAGGCAAGGCAGCCCCTGACCCAGGTCTTCTGTGGGCTCCCTGTCCAAACAGCCCCAAGCCCCCTGCTTGTACTGCCACCCCCCCAGCGC
The DNA here is from genome assembly GCF_024610735.1 of Ursus americanus. Lineage (NCBI taxonomy): Eukaryota > Metazoa > Chordata > Mammalia > Carnivora > Ursidae > Ursus > Ursus americanus. The sequence continues at coordinate 38,361,447 of NC_142140.1, read as the reverse complement.
CTAGCCCGCCCCCACCCCGTGTAAACAGAACCCGCCCGCTCTCTCCCAGGGGCTGCTAATTCCTCGCCAGAACTGCTCGGACGTGAAATTGGAGTGAGACAATGTGTGTTTAAGGAAATGAATCTCGCATCTTAAGAGGTTCGGGGAGCCCGCCCTGCACCCCCATCACCCTGCCCGCCCACCCAGAGCCAGGGAAGGAGCACTTGGCATCAGGGAAGAGAAAGGCGGAGGTGACATTCAGTGCCAAATTAGCAGCCGCCACAGCCAAATATTGTACTTGCCTCCAATCTTCTTTTATTTTTCAAAAGAAAAGGCTTTTACAACATGAAAGAGGCTGTTGGAACGCCAAGGCTGATGATAGTTTTAAAAGGCATGCCCGCCACACGCATGCCCGTCATAGAGGCTCCCCTTCCTCCCAGCTTGCCGTACCCACCCTGCCCGCAGCCACACCCACAGGGCCCCTGCCCCCACGATCAGGACCCACCGAACCAGCCCCCCGGGCTGACAGCGTAGGTGTTCCTGGCCAGCATGACCCAGAGTCTCCGACCCTGTGTCGGTCCTGGACATGGGACCGCCTCTGAGCCACTTCCCCCATGCCTGGAGCCCTTGCCACTGAGGGGTCATTTGTGGCATGTCCAGAACCACCTGGCCTACAGAGGCCTCCACAAAAGTGACCAGCCCATGGCCTCTGCAAGGGGTTGTTCTCCATCTCCTGATGGCCCTCGGTGCCCCCACCGTGGGCAGCCATGCTGCCTGTGCTCGCCCCCAACCATTACTAGCCCCCTCCACCAGGAGCTAAATGCCCCACAGCCCCCACCCATCCTGGAGTCCAGCCCTTTGAACCCAGCCTGCCACCATGGGCCACTAATTTACTAACCCACGGAACAGGCTGAGCAGACACCCTCTGCTTGCTCCTCCAGAGGAAACAGCATTGCACCCTTGACACCTTGACCAAATGCTGGGTCATCTCACTCATCGCCAGTAGCCAAACATGATGGGTTTTATTGACAATGCAGACTTAGCCCACGTTTCCCATTTCTTTAAACCGGGGCTGCCCCACACCTTGGTTTCCTTGTTGAAGGAGAAGCAGGGGAGCCTGCTAGCTCTACCCCAGAGCCCCCACCTGGATGGTGATGGGAACCTGGCCCTGCCCCACACACGTGCAGCCTCAGGCTCTTCCCAATCTGAGCCACCCCCAGGGCCCACCTAATAGTCCTGGGAGGTGGGGGCTTGGTCATGCCCCCATTTTACAGGTGGGACACTGGGCTCAGGGAGCTCTTGGGACTTGCCCACGGTCTCAGCTGGTACGAGGCACAACCGGAACCCGGACCTGAGTTGCGTGGCACCATGACGTGGATGCTGTGATGTGCTGCCCAGACTCCCCCTTCAGGACAGGGTCCCCTTCCCCCAGCTGCAAGCTGCTGCCTGCTCTCCACTGAGTCCTGCGTGGGCTGTGGCCCGAGCAGCAGGGAGCTGCCCCACCCATGCTCTGGCCGACACACAGGTCAGGCAGAGAAGCACAAAGGGCCGACCCCAGGTGGGGTCAGCTCCGAGGGGCGAGGCTGGCTCCAGCACTCTCTGTGGAACTGGCTGAGGCTTCTGTGATGACTGCATCACAGCCACACTTCCGCTGCCCCATCTGGCTTCCTTTACCCCTCCCAGGTGTGGTCCCTGAGAGTCCGCCCCCAGGAAACACCTGCACACCAGCCTCCATCTCCGAGTCTGATGCCAGGGAACTGACCCCACCATGGCTAGTGTAGGGAGTGGTGCCTGAAAGCCAACTTTTAAAAAAAATTGTTTTTAAAGATTTTATTTATTCATTTGACAGAGAGAGAGAGAAAGAGCATAAGCCAGGAGAGCTGGAGGCAGAAGGAGAGGGAGAAGCAGGCTTCCCGCTGAGCAGGGAGCCGGATGCGGGGCTCGATCCCAGCACCCTGGGATCACGACCTGAGCTGAAGGCAGACTGACTGAACCCCCCAGGTGCCCTCCCACCCCGAAAGCCAACTTTAGAGTGGGCGCTGTCCGGCTGGCACTGAGGGCCTCGCCGTGGTGGCAGGTGGAGCCTGTGATATGGTGCAATAGATCAAATGTTCACCCATCGTGAACGGACATGGGGTAACTGGGGATGGGTGCAATATTTCAGGTGTCTGAGAGTTTCAGGAAAGTGTAATTATAAGGACTATGGAATGGGATGGCCGTTGCTGAGGGCTATCAATGCTTTGGACAGAGACAATGAAAGGCTGAGTGTGATTAATCACGAATTTAAGGTGAAGTGTGAAAGTCAGAAGCCCCCTTGGCAGGATATAAAAAGACTCTCATCTCCTGCAGCCAGAGGCAGAAAAAGCTGAGGGTCAGGCACAGGACTTAATTAGAAGAGTGGCAAAGATCCAGAGGGAGTTACAGTCTCAATCCTAGCAGGTTGGTTACCCAAGGTCAGGACCCTGATTGGGAAGAAGTGGGTCCCTGAGTTGTGGGATGGGGACATTTGGGTCACCGCACTCGAGATCTTGAAACCCCAGACTCCCCTAAACTCTCTGAGCTGATAGCAGTGGCCATTCCTCCTTGTGAAATGCTAGGACCCCCTTACCCCCTGCCCCCTGCCTTGCTTGAAGATGATTAAGAGGTCTCTGTGTTATAAAACAACACAGTCCCCTCAGAATTCGCACCCCACATTCCCAGCCACCAGACCAAACACTAGGGTCAAGTCACAACATAACTCATCCAGGAAGTACTGGGCCTGCTATGGGAGAAGGAAGGACTGTATTTGGAGGTGCTCTAGAACCTAGCTGACAGCTGGGACCAGATCCTGAGGTTGCCGGATCAAGGATGGCAGAAGATAGGCTGGATACGGCAGAGGACATTGATGTGGGAGCACTTTCCCATGATACAGGATCTAACACCCTAGCAAGGACCCCAGGAGATGTGGGAAGCCCGGCAAAAGCAGCGGCCTACACCAAGAGAAGTAGAAACGCCAGAATTCCCATAAAAACAGTTGACAAAGGGATCAAAGGCTCAGACAAGTGGACACACTACAGTGGTTCTACCGCAAAAGACCAGAAACCTACCATGACCACGTTCCATGGGAAAGGCTTTCGAAGGACACAGTCAGAGAGAGGAACTCGGGGGGGGGGGGGGGCTGTCCTCTTAGGCTGGCTGGAAATACTGCTCCATCTCATGTACCAGCTGACGTGGAAGGATCTCAGCCCTGAGCGAAGCCCAAAGTGAGAAAGGGCTCCGCGGCAGGTTTAGGATGAGGTGAACGTGGCCCTGAAGCTTGGGCCACGTGACCTAGCTGGCCCGATGATACTAGAAGTATCTGGGGGAAAGATGCTGTGTGGAGTTTATGGCAGATTGTATTTTTTTTAAAAGATTTTATGTATTTATCTGAGAGAGAGAGAGACCAAGAGAACAAGTGAGAGAGAGCAAGAGAGCACAAGCAGGGGGAGGGGCAGAGGGAGAGGGAGAAGCAGACTCCCCGCTGAGCAGGGAGCTCCAGACGGGACTCCATCCCAGGACCCTAGGATCATGACCTGAGCCGAAGACAGACGCTTAACCGACTGAACCACCCAGGCGCCCCATACGGCAGATTCTAATAGAATCACAGTGTAGTTGTAGGGTCCAGACCATTTTCAGCAAAACAATGTACTATCCTGATATCAGCTCTTGGATTGTCACTGGGTCCTGGCAGAGACTGCACATGGCACATGATTAAATGACCAAAGCGTATTAAATCATCTGGCCTCTGTCACACCCATGAAGTCTGAGGTCTTGTGAGCCCAGGGGCAACCCACCTAAGAAGGAAGAGATGCATCTTTGGTTGAGTATGAGCCTGGTCAGAGGGCGCAAGAAAGCTGCACAAGCATGTGGTCCAGATCCCGTTCATTCACTACCGTTGTATGAATGCCCCTCTCTCAACTAAGACTGCATGGAGGTGGGGGGGGGGCGTGTCCCTCACGACCAGCGGACAGAGGAGGAAGATCGAGGTTATTCTCAGATGGGGCAGCTTGGTATGCTGATATGAACTGAAAATAGACAGCAGTTACACTACGCCCCATTCAGGGCTGGCCTGAAAGACAGTGTGAAGGAAAAATCCTCCCACAGAGCAAAGCTCTGAATGGCGGCACACCTGGACATCCACCTTGTATAAAAAGTAAAGAAAGGTAAGAATATGTTCAGATTCATGGAAAGTGACAGTCCGCTTGGCTGACTGTCAAGATGAAGAAAGTCTGGAAGATCAGGGACAAGAACGCCTGGTAAAGAGGCATGTGGATGGACCTACGGGCACGGACACAGGATCTGATCTGTGCGGGTCAACACCTATCAGATAGCACTCTACCAGGACAGGGGCACTGAATAACTGGACAAAATGACTCAGTCAGTTGCCATCCATCGGCCTCTGTCGTCAGCCGCTCCAGGGCTGGTACGATGGGTGCACGAACAGGGGAGCCTTGATGGCAGGGATGGAGGCTATGTGCGTGCCCCAGCACAAGTCTGATCGAGCGACGGCTGCTGCTGAATGCCCGCTCTGCCAGCAACAGAGACCAAGCCTGAGCCCCTACGATGGCACTATTCCTCAAGGAGATCGACCACCCCATTTGGTAGGAAACTGATCACACTGGACCTCTTCAACCTTAGGAGGGGCAGTGACGTAACTTGACTAGTATTGGCACACACGCTGTTACCTAGCAGGTCAGTTTTCCTTTCCTGCAGGGTTCTGGCTATCTGAAAGCTCGTCAAGTGCTTGATCCACTGACATGGGATCCCACGGGTTTATGGGATCAAGGAACCCACATTACAGCAAAAGAAGTTCTCCGGTGGGCTCATGAACACAGGATCCACTGGTCCTATGGCTCACTTCACCACCCTGAAGCCACCAGCCTGACAGCGTGTTGGAATGACATTTTTCTTTCTTAAGAACAGCTTTATTGAGATATAACACATGTACCATAAAATTCACCTTTTTAAAGTACACAATTCAATGATTTTTGTCTGTTCATGAAATTGTGCAAGCATCAACACTCTCAATCTTAGAACACTTTCATCACTTCCAAAAGAAACCCTGTACCCCACTCCTGCCGCCGTCTAGTCTCTGGCTGTCACTCATCTATTTTGTGTTTCCACAGATTTGTCTGTTCTGGACATTTCATATAAAGTGAATGATACAATCTGTGCCCTTTTGTGATGGGCGTCTTTCACTCAGCACCCTGATCTCAAGGTTTGTTCACATTGTAGAGTGTATCAGAACTCCATTCCTGGGGCGCCTGGGTAGCGCAGTCGTTAAAGCGTCTGCCTTCGGCTCAGGGCGTGATCCTGGCGTACCGGGATCGAGTCCCACATCAGGCTCCTCCGCTATGAGCCTGCTTCTTCCTCTCCCACTCCCCCTGCTGTGTTCCCTCTCTCGCTGGCTGTCTCTCTGTCACATAAATAAATAAAATCTTAAAAAAAAAAAAAGAACTCCATTCCTGGGGCGCCTGGGTGGCTCAGTCGTTAAGCATCTGCCTTCGGCTCAGGGCGTGATCCTGGGGTTCTGGGATCGAGCCCCACATCAGGCTCCCTGCTCTGCTGGGAGCCTGCTTTCTCCTCTCCCAGTCCCCCTGCTTGTGTTCCCTCTCTCGCTGGCTGTCTCTCTCTCTGTCAAATAAATAAATAAAATTAAAAAAAAAAAAAAAAAGAACTTCATTCCTTTTTACTGCTGAATAATATTCCATTACATGGCGGTCGATATACCATGCGTTTTGTTTATTCGTGCATCTGGGTGGTTTCCACTTTTAAACAATCTTATAAATCATGTTGCTATGAACACCTGTGTACAGGTTCTGCGTGGACGTGTACGATTCTCTCGTGGGGAATGTCCTTTTGAAGCACGGCAAAGCCACCACGTTGGAGATGACGTCTAGCCAGAAGGAGGACGCAGTACACACCCTTGGTCTATGAGCATTATAAGTGATAATAAGTGCCGTGTCCCTCATGGGCAACAACACATAGGTTCAGGGACCAAGAGGTCAGGTAGGAGTGGCTTCACTCTCCTCACTCCCAGTCTCCCATGTGGGGGAATTCTGGCTTCCAATCACATCGATTTTAGGCTCTGTGAATCTGCAGGTCCTGGTTCCCGGAGAGGGAATGTTATTACAAGGGACAGAGTGGGAGTCTCACTGTAAGTTTCATCTGCTGGCCGGACACTTCAGGCTCCTGAAGCCAGGAGAGCAGCAGCCACGGAAAGGTAATTGATTCTCATTATCAGGAGATCCTGGGGCAGGGAAATACACGTCAAACACCCAGTGGGTCGCCTCTTGGCACTCCCAGATGTCTAACTGTCACGACAAGTGCCTCAGCCGTGGCCTGCGAAGGGCAGCGTGGGCGGGGCTCAGAGCCGTCCGGGATGAGGGTCTGGGTCAAGGTGAGGGAATCTAGGGTGGGTGGGGAGGGAGGAAGAGCATATGTACCACCTCTGGCTTTTAAGTTGGAGGGCACAGCTCATCTCACTATCCTTCCTCTTGCAAGTTTCCCAGGTAAAGGGCCCAACCAGAATTCTGGAGCAACTGAGTTCCCACATGGGAAAAACTTACTATATGAAGCAAGGGCCCAAGTGACTCCAGAGACGGGCTGTCATGGATACTGCTGCATGTTCCCACTCAGAATCAGCTCTCACTCCCCACCTGCCAGATCCTGAGGGCCTGCGGCAGCGTCTATGTGGGACTCTCCCCTGGTTGAAGGGAGCCAGCGCATCCGTGGTCATGCCCCCTCCCCAGCAGCAGCCTGCATCCAGTGATGGGGCTGAGAAGAGGACAAAGGCTAGGACCGTGGCCTCAATTTAGGACATCTCCAAAGAGCCATCCCAGACCCAGAGCTCCCCATGGGGCAGGATGAGACTTCCATTCAATTGCATGTGGTCGGCTTCTCTCCCTGCCCAGTCCTGTTCCATACATCCCCTTAAAAGTGTGGTTTCTCAGAGCACCCCCCTCCCCCCCAAATTAATCCTCTGTTTGCAAATCTTAGTGTCTCCGAGACTTTTCCCCTAGAACATGACCTAAGACACAGGGCCCAGGCTGTCTGCCCCCATCAGTGTCAAACCCGGGCCAGCCTGTGGAGGCTCAAGAAAGCCCTGCCGTGGCAGCTGCTGGACCCCCAGCCCCTCAGGCCTGCCTTCACACCCCAGCCCCACGTTCAGGCCCCACCCCCTTCAGGGAGGTATGATTATGAGGCCCTTTTACAGGTGGAGAAACCAAAACTCTAGAGGGGAGCTAGCTTGTCCAAAGTCCTAGAGCTAGAAAGGGGCTAATCAGAGTTTGAACCCCAGTCTATCTGAATCTCTCTGCCCACCAGCCCCATGACTTCCATAATTCCTGCCATAGCAAGAGAGAGCGGCAGGCAACAGGCTCAGGGAGCTTGGAGGAGAGAGCTCATCTTAGCCTGGAGAGGTGGAAAGGTGCTCCAAAGAGGAGATCTGAGATTCAGGCACGTAGATGTGCAAGGAAAGGTGCTGCAGGAAGAGGGAACAGTGAGGGCAAAGGCTGGGAGACAGGCCTAATGGGGGGTGCGGAGCTCTGGTTTGGGGTGATGAGTCAGGGAAGGGAGGTGTGATCTGTGTGAAGGTCGTGGTGGACACAGATCAGGCTCAGGTCCTGCATCTGTTTTACCCTGCGCCCCCGCCTCCCTGGGTCCCCTCTCCCCCCAGGTTCCGGTGCCTGCTCTGAATGGCCAATGAGGCCATCTGATTGGCTCATCAAGGGCAAATAATAGCTTTTGCTGAATTCAGCTGCAGCCAATCAGAGGCAATCAAGCACACAAGAGGCCTGATGGGCCACACAGGCGGGTGCACCCACAGGCACCAGAGCTGGCCCCTCAGTCAGGTTCCGGAAGCCTCCCTCCCTCCCCCACCTTGTGTGGGAGAACTGCAGTGGAGGCCGGGGGAACAAGGGGGTCTCAGGAAGAAAAGGGGAAGGGACCCGGCTGGGCTCCGAAGCATTTACTTGGCACCTGCTGCGTACCCGGAGCTCTGGAGAAGCTATGCCCCGATAAGGAGGACTCAGGCAGAGGACACACTCACGCCAGCACACGCTCTGTAGAGCAGCCCCCCCCCCCCAGAGGAGGCCTCCTTAGGAGCAGCTTTTCTGAACCTCACAACAGCCTCCCAGCATTTGTCCCTTGGCCGCCCCCAGCCTGCCCCCCCACCCTGGTGTCTCTGTGCTGAGTCCTTGCCTCTTCCCTGAGGAGAGTGGAGCCTCCAATCAGACCCTGGGAAAGCAATTTTTCAATCTCCAACTGCAAACACTAATACTGCCGAAGCTAATTTTATAGATTTCCACTTCGAGGCCTCGCCTTTGTCCCAGAATCCCTCAGCCCGGGTGATTAGTAGTTTAGAGACTGGAAAAAATAAGGTATTTTAAAATTCAGCATAAAACCCTCTCTTAGATTCAGTGAGCTTAAAAAATTTTTTTTTGATTGGAAAAGAGCCTGTTAGTGAAGGAGGAGCCAGGCCTGGTCCCTGCTCCACCGGGCAGCTGGAGGAGGGTCGCTGCTGTTCCAGGCTCCCCCCCCCCCATGTCTACAGCCTCGGCAAAACAGCTGGGACCCACAGCCTAGGGAGGGGCAGATAAGGGGGAAGAGTCAGGCCCCATCCTGTGTGCTGGGAACCCATGGGCCCTCTGCTCAACCCTCTGGGATATGCGTACCCCTTTGAAGCCACCTAGGATTTCCCTGATCCCAACCTCAAAGCCTGACAAGCTGTAGAGAAGGTTTCGGCCCCTGGCATAGAACAAGCCACAGACGCACTGCCCACTTTGCTGGTGAGGTGATTCCATTCCACAGCAGACTCTCTCTGGGCCTCAGTTTCTCCATCGAACCAACGGCCAAAGGCCTTGGCCATGGGGCCCACCCAGAGCCACGGAGCCCAGCACTGCACACCCACTGCACACGCACACCCCAGGCCGCACACTTGCTCGGTCCCTTGTCCTGGCACCACCGATCGAGCATGGGATGTGTTTGGTGGACTCATTCGGCGAGCACCTATCTATTGCATCTCTCACAGATGAACAGCGTAATCACTCTGGCTCTCTGGGGGCCACAAGCTCAGAAACATCCTAATGAAAAATAAATGTATTTACAGGGAGACGTCAAAGCCGCCAGGACGAGTCAAAGTAATATGCCTGCGACCAGCACGCGGACTTTTATTTCTTCCCCCTCCACGCTCCAGAGCTGCTCCTGCGGCGTGGAGAGATAAATATTTTAAATAGCGACACTTTGGCAATGCACGGTTATGCAAGACAAGGAATAATTAGAAAATAAATTACTTTTTTTAAACACAGCGTTACAAACATCGGGCGCATCAGATCACTCCTCCCCGCAGTCCAGGGCCGCACAGCTCCAGGGGCCAGCCCAGCAAGGACCTCGGGGAGCAACCACACACCCGCCTGTCCCCACCACCCCCAGACAGTGACGTCCCCTCCCGCCTGCTTGGGGAGGCTCCCAGAATCAAATTGAAGACCACACTTGGCAGCTTCTAGAAAATCTCAGCGATGGAAAGGCTTCCTCCGGCGTCTCACCAGCAGTGGCGCAGACTAAAAATAGTTTAATCTCCTTGAAAGCAAAAGGAGCAATCAGCAAAACAGACACTCGGGCCTGCATGCTCCCCCCGCCGATCCTCAGCACGCTCTGCCCCCATCTATCCGGGCCTGTCCCCACTGCCAAGCATCATCCATTTCTGACTGACCCCCGGGTGGCACCCTGCGATTCCCCTCTTGCCCGATCTGGGGAAGGCATCTCTGGCCCATCACTCAAGGCTCCTAGTGCCCGCAGCCCCAGACCAAGTTACACATATGGTATGTGTCCTTTAAACCTTGTGACACCCTAGGAGGCAGGATAGGGAGTGCTATCTCTGCTTTACAGATAAGGAAACCGAGGCACAGAGAGGTACAGTCACTTGCCCAAGGCTAGAAATGATGGAGGAGAACAGCCAGCTCTTGCCACTAGCCTGGGCCGGATGCTAACCGAGGAGGGCTTTGGCCTCCGCAGAAAGGAGCCTGGTGGCTTTTAATTAGCACCAAACCTGAGTCTCCAGAGACGGTTCCTGAGAAACAAAAGCTGTCCGGGGCAAGAAGGGGCAAAGGCTGGTGGAGTGCAATGGGAGAGTCTCGCACATTCAGGGGGCACAGGTCTGTCAGAGTGGGTCTGCCACATACATGTGTCTTGCTTACTATGGCCGGAATGACATTGTAATTTCCCCATTTTTACCCACTGGCCTGGGATGAGGTCTGCACACCTGTGTTCTGGCCCCAGCTCTGCCACCAGCTTGCTGTGTGGCTGAAAGCCTGTGCCTGTCTTTTCTGGGCCTCGATTTCTTCAGGGATGGGCCAAGATGACCTGAGGGACCTGAGGACCTGTCAGGAACTCGGCTGCCCTCTAGGCCTGCCCTGAACACTCTCTGCCCCTCCTTACTCAGCCCTACCTCTCCACCTTTGTCCACTGGCCCTTCCTCCTTGCCCACTTGCCCCAAACCAGGAGCATGGACTATTCTGTCCCCCAACCTAGTTTTACAGGAGAAAACTCAAAAACAGGGAGGGGAAGGTCATGTGCCCAAGGCCACCCTGCAGAGGTCAGAAGAGGCACAGCCAAGGCCAGGACCTGGTGTCCGATCCAGTCCCATGCCCTTCACAATGCTCTTCACGAGCTCCCCAAGAATGCTGCAGTCTCCTCAGAGTTCAGAAGTGCTTTCTGTCCCCTCCCCCCATCCTTCGGAGAATGAAGCCGGGACATAAAGCGATACATCAGGCTCCGGCGGGTGGTCCAGCTTGCCCAATCTCCCAAAATGCCATCAGGGACGTTGAGACCTCCTTTCATACTAATATCTTTCCTGGTACCCAGCAGCTGCAAAAAATTACTCCATAACCTTGCTCTGAGCTTTTCAAAAATAGCCTGTGGGCCCGCTTCTAGAAGGTGCCGCACTGCCCAGCCCTATCTGTAGGGCTGAAGAAGGTAGCTGCATCTCCCTCAGCCCCTGGGACCCTCTGCCCTGGTTCCCCAGTCCATCCCTCGGCTCCCCTGGTGCACTGGCCAGCTGTGTCCTCACATCCAATCCTTGCCTCCTGCTCCAGCTGTTGGCCCAGGTCTAGTCTCTTGCCTCCAGCCCGGTGCAGCCTTTGCCTCTCCCCCCCAGCCTTTGGTCCCTAGTCCAGCTCTTGCCACTGTAGCTCCATGTCCCTACGTTGCTGCCTCAACACGCATGGGGCTTGGTTCTGTTACCTGCAGCAGCTCCACATCTTTCGTCGTCTCCGCATGACCCCAAGGGCAGAGACAACCCTCTCTCTCTTACAGGTGAGGAAACTGAGGCTCAGGTCACCTGACTGTGAGGGGCTTCCTTGCGTCTGATCACCCTCGAGGGGCAGGGCCCCACTCACCCAGCCTGAGGAGAAGCTCGATTTTAACAGGTACGAGTGGGGACTGAGGAAGGTGCCACGGGCAGAAGGAACAAGTAGGGCAAGGGGATGGCCCCGGGGAGGCCTGGAGGTGCGGGGCTGAGCTGAAGACAGGGCTCCGACTCACTCAGAACAGCCGGAGTCTTTGGGAGCTGCTCCAAGGGATGAGCCCTCAGCTACCAGCCAGGCTCAGGGAAATGCCCTGCCCTGCTCATGGGAGCCCTAGGTAGCCCTACCTGAGCACAAAGAAGGTGCTGGAAGCGTGGGGGGGGGGGGGCACCCAAGGCAGCACTTTACCCTCAGAGCTCTTCCCCACTGCTGAGTGTGTAAGCCAGGCCAGCTGGGGCTTCCAACTGCACAGATGGGGCAACTGAGGCTTGGGATGGGGGGCACCTGATCACAGGGAGAGAACCGGGCTGCTTTGGTTCCCCGCTGAGCCCCCTGCCTTTCTGCCTTCTCTGTAAATCCCCTACTCTGTTCCCTGATGCTAACCCCAAGCCAAGCCCTGGGCCTGACGTACTTCCAGGCCAAGGCTGCAGTTCTCAAACTGTGTTCTCTGGAGCCTTGGGGAGGAAGCAGGGCTCATGTGGAGGGTCAGGGGTGGTGAGACGGAGGTCAGGAGGCCCTGCCTGCCTGCCGCCTCCCTCAACCAGAGAACCTCCTGCTTATCCATTCACTGGCCAGGGCCCTGCATGGATTTCACTGGACAAATGGTAAGGGCTCAGTTGCTATAAGAGCATGACAGCAGTGGTGCCTAGTGGACTGAACTTCTATTCTTTCTCAAAACTCCCCGAAACAACAGGGAAGGGCTATTCAAAATGGCAAAAACCCATGAGTCAAAGAAAACACGGAGGAGGTGCCAGAAATAACATTTAGAATCTGGAAGCAGATGGACCATGGTGACGGACGCAGCCGGCCCTGGGAGGCTCACCTGCTCTAGCAGTAGGTTAATGTGGGGGAACCCCAAAGAATAAGTCCTGAAACCCCAAATGGGAGGCTAAAAGAAACTTCCCTGGGAACCTGCAGCCCAGAAGGTCTATTTGGCCAGGTTACCCACAATGAAACCAAAGCCCATGAACAGCCCCCGCCCACAACCTCAGCCCCCTGTGCCTGGAGCTCTCTCTCACCTCCACATTCAGGGCCCCATTCTCTGGTGTTTTGATGAGGCTCAGAGGCTTGTGAGCCCCACTTCTCAGTTCCTATCACATAATCTCCTGTCTGCTTAAATATGAGTAGACCTCAAACACAGGGGGGAGACAAGCACACAGGAGTCAGAGACCAAAACAAATGAAAAGTACCTGGAGGAAACTGAGCTACATAAGGACAAAGAAGTGTAAAAAAATGCCATAAATCCTGCATGCTAGGGTTGAAGAAATAAGTAAATATATTCTAGAGAATGAGAACTGGGTTTCTCACTGTTGGAGAAGGAAGTCAGCAAAGAGGAAAGGAGGAAGAGACAGATGAGCCTGTTGCACTGGCCTGGAGTCAGGGGTCTGGGGACAGAGCCATGGTTTGGAATATGCATACAGATAGATATGAAATATGCATACAGACAGATAAAGTTACTCATGGATATGTGCGTACATGTGGAGAGCAGACATGCCCGTATTTCCCATTTCCCAGTTTGGATCATGAGAGGGCCTAGAAGCACTATCACCCCGGGAGCCAAGAGCACACTCAGCACACAGATCTTAATTTCTAAATACCCTTTGCCGATAAACGGAACCAGAATTCCTTGGAGAAGTGGGCGATTCTAGGGAAGATACAAGACAGGCGTGGAGTATCTTGTGGCAACAGAAAGTAAGAAAGCATTCGAATAACGAGAGGAGTATGTCGAAAGGGCAGACAAACCAACCTAGAAGAGCTTCCAATGGCCAAAGTTGGAATAATCCGAGCAAGAAAATAAATAATGATAAGAGCGAATTATAACCCACAGAGTAAGTATTCATGAGTCGATACAAATATAAATAATTGAATAAATAAGTAAAACAGGGGAGAAAGGACAGTTTTTCCTTACAGAAGAATTCCAATTAATAAATGGAGAAGGAATGAGAGCATAGGAAAGCACCACAGAACACCACAGTAATAACAGCGGCAGGCAAGACCCACCAATGGGTGCTACCACGAACGAATGAACAAAAGTTTGAGAGAATCAAGATACTTGTATAACCTCAAAGCATCTCCCCAGAAATTTATTAATTACAAAGGGAAAATAGCAACTTTGCAGTGGGGGAAGGAAGCAGACCCCACCTTACCCAGATGATCAAAACTAGCATGACCAATCGGACTGACATCATGTCCTCCCCGATACGGTACACTGAGAGGGACACATCATTCCCACGGGGCCCTTCCTAGAAACGCATAACCTCAGTCTACTCACAGGAAAACAGCAAACACGAATTGAGGGATATTAAACAAAATAACTGACGAGTACTTTTTTAAAAAGTGTCAAGTTCAAGAAAGAGACCCCAAAACTGTCACGGATTGCAGGAACCTAAGGAGATATGACAAGGAAATGCAGTGTGGGATCCTGGTATAGAAGAAGACGTTAGAGCAAACACTGGGGAAAGCCAAATACAGTCTTCCCTTTGGTTAGCAGTAATGTACCAACGTCAATTTCTCCTTAGCTTTGGTACTTGTACTACCGTTACGCAAGATGATAATGTTAGAGGAAACTGGGTGAAGCGTTGGGGAATTTCTGTGCTATTTTGTCAACTTCTCCGTAAGTCTAAAATTATCTCAAAATAAAGGAGTTTCTGTGCGTGCGTGTGTGTGTGTGCGCGTGCACGTTCGAGTAGGCTCTGTGCCCACCGTGGGGCTTGAACTCCATGACCCCTACATCAGGAGTCACATGCTCTACAGACCGAGCCAGCCAGGGGCCCCTAAAGGAGTAGGTTTTTTTTTTTTTTTTTAAAGCTATAATACTATCATCCCCAGAGAGCTAACAGACATTGAGGTAACAATGAAACAAGAGCTACATGTTATTTTTTAAAAGGACCAAAAAGAGATGTTGGAAATCAAAAACATGGTAACAAAATGTATAACTTGATAGAAAGGTGGGCCCCTGGGTGGCTCAGTTGATTAAGCATCTGCCTTCAGCTCAAGTTATGATCTCAGGGTCCTGGAATCAAGTTCCACATCGGGCTCTCTGCTCAGCGGGGAGTCTGCTTCTCCCTCTCACTCTCCCTTTGTGCGCGCTCTCTCTCAAATAAATAGATAAAATCTTTACAAAAACTTGATAGAAAGGTTGGAAGATAAAATTAAGAAATCTCCTGATGAAAAAAACAGAGAGATGGAAATTCAGAGAAAAAAGAGAAAAAAAGAAAAAGGTCTGAGTTAAAGGTTCTAGAAAGAGAGCAGAGAAAATATTAGGGAGGAAACAAAGAAATTATTCAAGAAAACTTTGCAGAACTGAAGGACTCGAGTATCCAGCTTGAAGGGTCTACTGAGTGGTAAGGAGTGAAAACAAACCCCACTAAGGTATAGCAATGTGGAATTTCTGAACACTGGGCACAGGGAGAAAGTTTCTAGAGATGAAAATCAGGTCATGTACAATGGATTGGGAATCCACATGAACTCTGGATCTCTCCGAAGCAAGTTGAGAAGCTGGAAGGAAGGGAGCACTGCCTCAGGAATGCTGAGGCAAATGGTTTCCACCCTGGACTTGCACGCCCAACGTCAACGTCTGCCAAACGCAGGGGAGAGGGCAAGCTTTCTGAGACATGGAAGTCTCAAAAGTCTGGCTCCCATGTACGTTTCCTCAAGAAGCCAACTGCAAATCTTCTCTACCCAAATGAGGGAGCAAATCAGAAACCAAGGAAGGGGAGTCCACAGGGTCCAGGAATCAGGGATTCCAGCTCACATGACAGGTGAGGGAAATCCCAGGCACTATGCGAGCTGCAGGCTGGGAGAGCGGGCGGTGTTCACAGGAGCAAGTAGGGAGGCTCCAGGTAAGGCTTGCCTGGGCGGTTTACTGGACAGAACCCCGGGGGCATCTGCACGCGTGACAGGAGGTCAGAGAGGAGGGCAGGGAGTTTGGGGCAGCATTAGCAAAGGTTCGCAGAAAATGAAGCAGACACCAGACAGTTGTTAACCTGCAGGAAAAAAATGTAAAAATTGTACCCCGAAGTGTGTACTATGAGTTACAGTTCTGAAGAGCATCTGCCCAAGTGAGGACACTGTCAACCCTGAGTCCTGACCCACCTGCTGCGGGACCCTGTGAGAGGGATGGGAGGTTGAGGGATAGGAGGGTGAGGGATGGGGCTGTGCACGGGAAGAGGGGGAGTACTAAGAGCTAAGTGCTCCTCTCCCCCAGCGCATGTCCATGGATAATGCCTAAAACGGAACAATCACGAAGCAGTGACATAAGTATGTCATTTAGAGATACGGAGCTCTGAGATTAGAAAGTGACAGCCTCTGGGGAGTTGGAAATGGAGAGGAGGGGCTGCTGTGCCCCTCACACAGCATGCCTGGTAAAACGATGGCGTACATCATGTGTGTACAGGATGCTGATTTTAAAACCCTGATTTTAAAAATCCATCTTGAGGTGAGTGCCTTGGTGGCTCAGTGGGTTAAGTGTCTGCCTTCTGCTCAGGTCAAGACCTCGGGGGGCCTGGGATGGAGCCCCGTGTCCAGCTCTGTGCTCAGTGGGGAGTCTGCTTCTCCCTCTGCCTCTCCCTCTGTGATCTCTCTCAGTCTCCCTCAAATAAATAAAATCTTTAAAAAAAAATCCATCTAGAAAGGTAAGAAAAAGAAAAAAAAAACATTAAGAAAGGGAGGAAGAGGGGGATGTGGGAGAAGGAAGAAGGGAGAAAGGATAATATAGGCAGAGGAGTCAGGGACAGGAGGCTGACTGCTTTGACTCCAGCCTCTGGCCTGGAGCCAGGGGCCCCCATAGGGCAGAGCGGATATGATGCTCTGTTGACATCACCACCACCTCTGTTTACTCTTCCGGAAAACGAAGGCAGTTCAAGGTTTCAATTCCCTGATCAGCTGAGTACACACGTCTGGCTCCTTAGGCCAAAACACCCGTTTAGTATTGGTGACCCAGGTCTGGGTGACCCCTCACCCCCACTTCTACATTTCCCCAAAGTTGGGGGTAATCAGAAAGCAAGCTGAGGGACAGCAGCCACGTCAGCAGCATGGGCCACTCACTACCTTGCCCCCACCTCTGTTTCAACCTGTGCCGGGGTGAGTCACCCCGACTCACAGGCAGCCGCGCTTGTGGAGGGCTGCGAAGGGAAGAGACTGCCTGCGAAGTGGGGCTAGGTGAGCTACACGTGTCTGTGCAAATTCTCACCCCCTCCCCGCAATCCCCAACTCATCATGTAATTGTCTGGCAAATGTGAAATCCTGCAGCTCCTCAACCACTGGCATCCTTGTCCTGGACAAAGATTCACCCCGGGGCGGGGGGGGGGAGGGGCAGTCCCAGGGAGGGAGGGCGGGCAGGTGTGAGACCTGCACAGAAGAGCTGCACACGAAGTTCAAGCTCAGATGAGAGTTGGGCTCAGCTGGAGGCAATCCAGAGCCCTCAGAGAACAGAGAACAGAGAACAAGACGTTGGATGCAGACCCCCTGGTCTGTGTCTCAAGAGGGAAGACTGAAAGCCAGGCGAGTACCATGGGAAAGACCCCTCCATCACCCAGGCCCTGTTCTACCCAGGAACCTTCATGCCCCTATGTGCCTCACTGTGCCTCACTGCAAAAGGAGCCCCGAGGCCCCCAGGAGGCAGACAGTGGGTCACCCAGCCCCATGGATGGACACGACCTTTTCCAGCTCTGCCAAGGGTTTCCAAGGAGGTTCTGTGGGCATATATGCTGCTGGTGAGACTCGTGCAGGTGGCAGAAGCCTGCCTCCTTGGGCAGCAGAGGGGCACGTGCCCTACCCTGGGAGCCAGTTCAAGGTGAGAGGCAAAGGCCGAGTCTGATGGCCCAGTCCAATGAGAGAGCTCCCTGGCCTCCCGGGAGCCCCAGTCTGCTGGGGGGTACAGCCAGCGCCCTCACAGAGCTGTGGTCGGAAGGGGAGACAGCGTACAAGCCCTGGAGGTCCTAGTCTGAGCTGGGGGGCTGCCAGACCCTCCTTGATGTGGAGCAGTGAGTTTTCAGGGCCAGTCTCCTGCTCCCCCCTCCCCAGAAGGCTCCAGACCTCCGTTCCCCCTGAGCAGCTCCTCCACCACTTAGCAACGGAGACAATTTACATAATGCATCGAGTGTGAGAGCAATAATGGCTGGGGAAGCAGGGTGCCCGTTAGTGGTTCCTTGGGAGAGAAAATACCTGTTCTCACACCACCACCTCCCCCATCACGGACCAGCCGTGACACTGCTGGGAAGCAGGTGCCTTTAAGTACTCAGTGCTGCCAAGAGGGGCCCTGGAAGGGCGGCGCCGGCCCTGGAATCGGAGCAACCTCGGGATAGAGATGCACGCGAGAGGAAATTTCCAAAGCACCCGAGTTTTGAACATAAATCCACCCAGCCGTGCTCTGGAGCCTGCACCCCTGCTGGGCCCGGGCCCTGGTTCCGGAGCCTTCCCAGAGGAGGCACTCCAGCAGGCGGGAAGCTGTAGCCCGAGGCCAGGGAGCTAGGCTGCAGCTGCCCAGGAGGCGGTCACGTTCAAACACAAAGGCAGCGATGGAAGGGGGAGAATACATAAAAATTACTGGCATGGTAATTGCTTTTTATATAAATGTTCTTTTTAAAAGTTTTCCCCAGTGTGAAAGTCCCTCTTTAAAAAGAATAAATTCACTGCACACCAATTTATTCCGCGCCTGTAGATGGAGCATAATGACGGCTCCTCCGTCAACACCTGATCAAGAGGCAAGCGGCTGCCACTTGACCCAGCTTCCGGGTCTCCCTGCGCAAAGACGATGCAGGCAGCAGCAGGGGCCGGGGGTCTGTGGGGCAGCGGGAGAGTGGGGAGCTGGCTTCCAGGAGACTCTGGGCCTCAGAGCCAAGCCCCACAAGCCCCGTTAGTGCGTCAGATGCTGCACTTGAACGGGGGATTCAGAACAGGGCAGCCACCGTCACACACGGGGGAGCTACATGGGGCTGGGGGAGCTGGGGTGCATGGGAGGACAGCAGAGGGGAGGTGTTCAGGAGGCTTCTGGGGGGAGCAGGCCCCAGGCCGTACGCAGGAATCCAGCGGGAGAGGTCTGTCCTGGGCTGCAGGAAGCCCTAGCTCTCTGCTCTAAGCCCTCAAACTGTTCGGCCACCTCCAGAAAGAACACTTCAGCCCAGGGCGGGAAGGGCTACTCGGCCTCACCGCGATGCCCAAGACCTGGAAAGGAGGCTCCTGCCCACGCCCCTTCACAGCCACCGCTCCCTCCCCTGTGAAATGGGAACAGTGTCTCCGTGGCCTCACCACCCGGCCTCTCCGAGCGCTGGACTGGGGACAACGAGGACTGCCCTGCACAAGGCCTGTGCTCTCCAGAGAGGGGCCACTTGGTTCACAGCCGCCCCGGGGTGCAGACACACGGGGCTGTGAGGACACAGAGCCACAGACGGCTGGCACCCTGTCCCCCTGCAGGGCTGCTGGGCGCAGGGGCAGGCACAGTAACTGGGGGGGACATTTACCATGCACGGGAACATGGTGTGTGTGTGCGTGAATGTGAGCTCCTCACCCACAACTGAGATTTCTCAGCTTCACTAATGAACCAGTTAAGTAGTTCTCACCTGCTCGGGTGACACGAGCTCCTGGCATCTGTCTCCTCGTCGTCCCACCGCTCACACCTCCACACAGAGCTCAGCCACAAACACGCGTGCGTGTACACACTTGCCTGGCCACGCCCCCCACGAAGCACCCACGCTCCCCAAGCCCCTGCGCACACATGGTCACGCCCCCACACGCAGCACGCACGCAGATTTGCGGGTTCTCTCCCAGGCGCACACAGTCCCATTCCCGCACACGGCATCACGCTCCTGTCCTCTCTCTCCCACGTGTGGTCAGTGGCACTCTACTTACATGAGTCTCCGCAGGCCAGAGAGGCGTCTCCCAGTGAGTCGGGGACCAAGAATCACAGTGAGCGGGGGCTGCTCGCCTTCTGGGTCTGACTGCCTGTGTTCAGGTGGACTCCGGGGAGGCCTGGGCATGACCCTGCCTTCTGGTCACAATCTCCCTACCCCACAGGATGCCCGCCCAAGGCTCCTGGCAGCTCCTGCCTTCTGTGGGTACCCAACGGATGCAAAAGCGGCAGGGAGTGGGGAGCGCTGGACACTACTGGCCTCAGCCCTGACATGGAGGGCTTCCTGGGGGAGGGAGCTGTGGGCTGGGTTTAAAACTGGGGTGAGGCCTGGAGGGGACGGGGGTGAGTGAGGAGAATGGCAAGGGGACTAGGGAGAGAAGCTGGGATGTCTAGTGGAGATGGAAGTTGAGGGGGGCACAGGGATGGCTGGGAGGTCCAACAGCTTCCCGCTCCCCCCGCACAGGCCACATACGTTGGCCAGGCCTTCAAGTCACTCTGGCAACAGCCCAGTCTCCCCTGTCCCAGCCTGACATCTGGATGCCAACACACCTTGCAGCGGGCTCTTCTCTTGGGCCCTTCTTCATGGCCCCCGCACCCTCCGTTTCCTCACAAAGAGCAATCAGGGACCCTAGATGTGGGGCCAAGCCTGGAAGGTCCCATGCGAGCTACCTCTTCCAGGGCAACCGGCACTGAAGCTCTAGCTTGATGCACTAGATCCGTACCCCCATGTGGGGCTGCTGGTCCCCATGGTCCTGTGGGACAGTCAGAGCCCCGGTCTCCCCCTTCTCACTCCTCACATGCCTGCCACTTTGCTTATCTAGCCACTGAACAGTTACTAGCTAAGCACCTACTGCTGGCCAGCCTCGGGGGCACATACAGGCACGTGTGCACGCCACAGGCGTGCGTGTGTATGTGTCCCCTGTGTGTGTACAGCCTGCTTCTCCACCCAGACTCTGCGACCCCTCAGTTGGGGCCCAGCCCCCAACCCACACCCTTAGGCCAGGACACTCTAGCCTTGGGGTTTCCTGATTCATGGGAACCCGAGGATGGACAAGGAGTGGGCTCAGGAGTCTGTCCCAGATCCCCTGCCCCGACCCCACACACTCATAAGCAGCCAGCCAGATGCCCTGCAGAGCCACCCAGGGCTGGGAGACGAGTATGTGAAAGACGGGAGGTTTGGGGCTCCGTAACCTTCTCCAAACTCTAGGTCTCTGCTCAAAGGAGAGGAGAGCCGTGCTCAGAGAAGGTGGAGGCAGGCCAGGCTGAGCCTCCGTCTCCTGCCTGCTCGTGGTAAATGCTGCTCAGGCTGCCCCTGGGGCCGGCTGTGGTTTGTCAGAACCAATTACTTCTCTGCCTCTGCCAAATGCTTGGGGCTCCACAAATCTCAGGCAAGTGTCCCCGTGGCTGCCACCGATCCAGCAATGGATGGGGGTGGAGGAGTGGGGAAGAATGCAGATCGGGTCAGCCATACCCGGGGGCCCAGCATGGAAACCCGTTCTGCCCTCTACCCTCATCCGCCTTCTCCCACCCTTGATCATCCAGACTGGCCCCTGGCTCTGGACATGCAGCCCCACTACTCTCCAGAGACAGATGGAGAGGCCAGCAGGGAGGGGTGCAGACCCCGGTGTCTTCTCAACAATCTGCAAATACTGGGCCCCCATCGGAGCTGACCCCCAGCTGTCCTGCTACAAGGCCAGCCTCTCTGGGGCCCCAGGGGAGAGCCAGGGTGTTCATCAGAACAGTCTTGCTGTGTGTGGGGGGAGGAGTGGGGGTGTCTTGCGTTAGGAAAGCTCGACAGACAAACGTCTTAGACTCTCAAAATGGAAGGATCGAGGGGCATCCACTTTAGGGAAGGAGTGTGCAGCAAAGCCATGGGTTCTCAACCCAAACTTCCGGAGAGAGGCACTCTGTCTGCCTGGTGAGGCATGACCATGCCTCTGAGATTGTCTCTTCTTTAAACTGAGGGACCCCACACCTGGCTGGCTCAGTTGGAGGAGCCTGTGACCTTTGATCTTGGGGTCGTGGATTCGAGCCCCATGTTGGGTGTAGAGATTACTTAAAACTTAAATAAACTTAAAAAACAAAATAAAAACATAAACAGAGGGACCCCAGTCACAGAACCTTCCAGAGATCCCTGGAGTTGCCACCCTCAAGAACCCGTGATCCTCAGCCTTGGCCTCGGCCACACCATTTTCTGACCCACTAACTCATCCCCTGTGCCAGTACCTGGGGCCGGCCCGCAGATTGGTGGTTTCCTACCACTTCTATTCTACTGCCAGCCAAGCTCCATGCCCGATCCACCAGGCCTGGAGACACCTGCCAACTGGCTGGCTGATTTGAGAAACAGACTCACAGGCCTCTTCTGGGGTGTAGGGTCCTTCTCCTTCACCACTGCCCACCTCCTCCCTCGCTAGAGGTGCCTCTGCAGCTGGCCCCTGGGTTCCTGGCTCGAGAAGCCGCCCACCCATCCCTGGGCTGCAGGCCCTGCTTCCTCAAGTCCTGCTGGCTTTTGTGCCTCTTGCTGTAAGGTTTCCAAAAGATGCCGTGGTCAGCCAGTGTTAGAGACTGAATATCTGTGTTGCCCCCAAATTTGCTTGTTGAAACCTAATCCCAACAGGATGGTATTTGGAGGTGGGCTCACTCTATGGGAGGTGATTAAGTTGTGAGGGCAGCGCCCCTGGCGAAGGGGATCGGTGTCCTTATTAAGGACCCCAGAGAGATCCTTCCCCTTCTACCACGTGAGGAAAGCAAAAAAACAGCGGTCTATGAGCCACGCAGTGGGCCTTCTCCAGACACCAAATCCGCTGACAGCTTGATGTTGGACTTCCCAGCCTCCAGAACCATTAGAAAGAATTCTGTTGATGATAAGCCACCCAGTCTACGGTATTCTGTTATAGCAGCTGGGACGGACTCAGACGGCAGGGACGAGAAAACTGATTTCCAAATTCCTGGGCTGAGACAAGCAAACGGGACACCATGGGCATCTGAATTTCCTGAAACTGTGACCAATTCCTGGAAGGACAAGCAACTGATAGTGGGGGAGGGAGCACAAAGGCACCCCCACATTTATAGGGCTCTGTCCGTAGCCTTTCCTTGCCCCTGGTCCCTTGAGATCCTCTCGTATCCCAGGAGGACAGAGGTGCTCAGGTCCCCATGTCATGAATGGGGGAGGCAAGACTTAGAGGGGCAGGACAACAAGCTCCAGGTCCCTCAGTGTGGGAAGGCCCAGCCCTGCCCTTCCTGCCCCCTCCACTCTTTCCACCACCAGCCACCGTGGAAATGCTGCCTGTGGCACAGGTTCCAGGTTCAAGTTCCAGTTCTGCCACTTACCAGCTGTGGGACCTCAGGCAGGTCTCACCTTAGGAAGGCACAACTCTTTTCTCCTGCTCTGAGCCGGTCCCTGTCCTCTGGCACTGACCTCAGCCGCGGCCCTGCGGTGGTCCCTCTCCCATGCCTGTACCACCAGCCACAGGTCTGCTGATCGCACCCAGAGTGGCCTCTCCCACAGACCTGGCCCCTCCACACCACAACCCCCACAGGCACCTGGGTCGCAGGCTCACTGAGGCTGTGCCAGAGCTCCAGAAGCCTGTCCTAGCAGGGCTCCCTGCTCCAGCCTCCCCCTGCAAGACTCCAGAGTGAGGGGCTCCGAATTGGCCATGGAGGCAACTACCCACTCATGCTCCTCTGGGGACTTCCCTGTCACGGCACCCCCCACCTGCTGTGAGGCTGTTCTGACCTCACTCTCTGGGGAGTAGGAAGAGTAGAGGCCTGGAAGAGGACAGGGGCCGAGAAGGGCACAGGTACTGGCCCGGTACTGGAGGAGCCCTTGGGGTGGGGGAGGCGCCAGTAGCCGGGGCCTGGAAGGCACAGCCAACACAAGCCAGGGCTCCCTGGCAGAGTGTCTGAGGGCAGCCATCCCCCCCACGGACCTCCCCCACTCCGTCTCTGGTGGGAGGGTATGTGGAAGGGGTGCAGCAGACGAAGCCAGTCAGCTGGCCTGCAGGCAGGAGCTCCTGCCACTGATGAAATGGCTTTTGAAAAGCTTCAAAAATGGAATTTTCTCCTGTAGGCGACAACAGAGAGTGTGGGGAGGGGGCGAGCAGGACACACAGTCTCCCTGTCTCCCAGTCTCTTGTCTCCCCACACCGTGCTCAGGAGACAGCATTCCCAGACCTCTGGTGGGGGAGGGGCAGAAGAGGCCACCCCCAGGGCAGGCCTGGGAAGGAAAGAAGTGGGGAGCAGGCTGGGCTGGGGGGACGGAGAGGGGGTCCACGCCGGCTTCGGCCAGCCTTCTGTGCGTCTGCCTCTGTGTATCTAATTATGCTCAAGTGGCGGCCTCACCACGTTTCAGACGCCCTCCCAGAAGCCCCTCCTCAGCCCCATGCATCCCCGCTGGGTGCCGAGCAAGAGGACCATATGGAGGGAATAATAAGACAATTAACTTTCCATTAAAGAATAATATATGTGGGTTTTTAGGGAGGCGAGCGGCAGCAATCCCTACCCAGCGGCATATTTCACACCCGCACCCCCACCACCTCCACCCTGACGCACCCCACACCCTGAACATCTTCACCAGGAGAAAGGAGGGCGCTGCTGGGTCTCACTGGGAGGCGGCTGGAGGAGGGGTGGGGGCTTCAGGAGGAGCAAGAGCAGAGCCCCTAGGCCTAAGGTTCTGAGGCTTCCCGGAACCTTGGGGAGGGGCTTTGATGGGCCTGGTTGGGGCTCCCTCAGCACCCCTCACCTGACCATGAGCACATCACCTGGGACAGCTGTGCTGGTCCCCAAGGGGAGGTGGTCTGCCTGGCCAGGGAGCTTCAGGCCTGCTTCTTAGGGCACATGTGAACCAAAGTGCTCTAAGAGAAGGACCAGCTGTGAGGTCTGGGGGTCACAGCCATTTGAATTCCCCTTTCCTGGCCCTCCAAAGGGCTGTTCTGTTCCCTAGTACCTCCCCCTAGCCCAGCTTCCTTCCTCCTCTTCTGCCCCAGGCTCTCTAGGGTTCTGAGCTTCCCTGGCACTCTTGGACACTGCTAACCCCACCTGAATGCCCAGATGCCCAGAAAGGACCCTCCCCAGATGGGGGCCAACCACAGCCTTGGCCGGCACCCCTGAGCCAGCATTAGAGTATGCATGAGTTTTGGGAATGAGTGGTTCCAGCCAGGGGGGAGGGTTGGAGGGACGGTGGGAGGCCTGTCTTGAAGGCACGTATGAAGAGGTCCTGTCTCTGCTTCCCCGGCCCCTTAGGAAAGGGGCCCTTGATGTGGCCAGACATTGGTCCTTGCCAGGAGCCAGCTCCAGATGTGACACTCCACAAATATTAATTACACATTCCCAGGGAGCACTAAGCAGACGGGGTACAGGGATGGCCAGGGGCAGACAAGATGGGCTGGGACTGTGGCACCATCCCTGGTTCAGAAATGCCATTCCCGGCTACCCAGAGCAGTGAGGACACACGGACGCCATCGGTCTGAATCACCATGCCTGTCCAGAGAAGCGCAGCAGTGGGGAGGGGAGGAGGAGATTTAGGGGTAGGGAACTCCGAGTCCTAGGGTCCTATTCTCCTGTTCTCCATGGACGCAGCTCAGCAGCTGAGGGGAGGGGCTGCCTCAGGGTAGCTCCTCCAGGTAGGCCCCAGGACTGCACCTCTGGCTTGGTACTTCTCCCCACCCCCACTACCACATAAGACTGCTGGTCAGGGCTCCAGGATGGGACTGGCTAGTGGAGACTGTCACTTAGGACCTAGGTTTTCCCGTTTGTCTGTCAGGACCACAGGAGTAAGCAGCAGCATGCAGCTGGGCTAAGGCCAGCATGGAAGTGAGGCAGCCGGGGTTGTTGACAGGGCTCTAAGCCATTTCTGCCCCAATCAGAAGGCGGGGTAGGAGGGGTTGATGTGGACTGAGAAAGGTTCCCATAGGCCCAGGCTTGGCTTGACACTTTCCAGAGAGTGGCCTGTCGATCCCAGACATGGTCATCCTGGATCTCTGTTCCCAGCCCAGCTTTGGCCAGGAAGCCCTCCCTCACCCCAGACAGAGGATCTTCTTACTTCCTTTTTTAGAGAGCCTCCAAGGAAGGTTCTCACCCAGGTCAGGAGCCCATCTCAGGACGGAGCGTCTGATGAGCCACTGGTTCTTCCTCCTTTCTGACTATGATCTCTCCTGCTTTGCTTTCCCACAGGGTCCCCAGAGTTGTTCCCCTTCTACACTGGACACCCAGTTACAAGTGAGTAGGTTCCTGGCTGTACCTGTCAGAGTGACCTGGGCTTCAGAATGGGGAGACTGGCCATTTCCACATCCTCCCCTGTGTGCCCCCAGGCACCTGATGAATTATTCATCCTGATCAGCCTCATTATGTAAATGAGCTCAGAGCCCAAGCATATGCTCTCTGCTCTTCCCCCGCCCTACCCAGGATGGGGACAATATGGTGCTGATGGGGGAGGGCAGAGAAGGAGCTTAGGAGACCTTGATCAGCTTCCAGGGGTTCTGGAGAGGGCAGACTACAGTAGAGTCCACACTTTTGTGCCCTGTTCACATCAGGAGTAGGCCAGGGCTTGGAGGGAGGTGGGG
The DNA here is from genome assembly GCF_024610735.1 of Ursus americanus. NCBI lineage: Eukaryota > Metazoa > Chordata > Mammalia > Carnivora > Ursidae > Ursus > Ursus americanus. The sequence goes on along the minus strand of NC_142140.1, from coordinate 38,335,519 downwards.
CTGGGTACCCAGGAGGGGCCTGGCTCAGGAGTGTCTGGCTAAGCATGGGGGTGGGGATGGCATGTGAACACCAGGCCACAGCAGGAGCACCCACTATGTGCTGGCCCTGGGCTTAGATGAGGCACATGGTGGGATCTTTGCAGACAGCCCACACACACCACCTTGGTGTGCTATGGTTCCTAACCTGTAAGTGGGCCCCAGTCTGCACCCAGCCATGCCCCCATGTGGTTGTGGTCGGGAGGAGGAAAGTGCCAAGGCAGGAAAACGCTCCCACATGCCACTGTCTGCAGTTTCTGGACTCCTGCAGCTGCCAGCTTCTGTGGCGCCCAGCTTCTGGGAGTGGGGTGATCTCCAGGACTGGGGTAGGGGCAGAGGGCAGTCATGCAGGAGAGGAAGGCCAAGGGGGCCCAGATGCCAGGACACCCCAACTGCAGGGCGTTTGGGGGTAGCACAGAATCAGCTCAGGGAGGCCTGGGGAGGCCACCGGGGGCTGAGGCTGTCAGCTTGGCCGAGCTGGTGCCAGGATCCTGGGAGCGTCTGCAGTTGGGTCAGGGCTCTGCTGTGAGTGTCCTCCTGACGCGTCAGAGCTGGGCGGGGGCTGGCGACATGCTCCCTCTCATATGCCTCTGAAGGAGAACCATGGTGACTCAGGTCTGGGGTGGCTTGTAGGGGCGGGGAGGTTGGCTCCCCCCTGCTCCGTGGGATTGTTCTTTTCCCCTGGGATTCTTCACCTGCTTTCCTGCCGCCCACCTCACCAGAGTGCCCGGCACCAAGAAGCAGCCCCAGAGCTGTCAGCGGAAAGTAAGAGGCTGAGGAAGCAGGTGAGAAAAAACTGGAGCAGGACAGTGATCCGCTGGAGAGCTGGCAGCCGTCGGCTGGCGGAGGGATGCCAGGAGGAGCCGGCCGGGAACGCCAGGTCAGCACTTCTCTGCCTGCGGCCAGGCTGGCCACAGCCGCACCAAGCATGGCCCCTGCTCCAGCGCAGCTCCCCACTTCCCCAGGCTCATCCTGCCCAACCTTCCAAGAGGTGCAGCCAGAGAGGAGCAGCACCCAGAACAGGAGTCTGGAGCCCTGGCCCAAGCCTCAGGGCTGCCGCAGCCAGCGGCGTACCTCTGGTTATGGCTGGCCGGGTGGGGGTGGGGGAAGACGTGCTCACTGATGAAAGGGTCTGGAATCACTTACCTCCCATCAGAAAGGAAGGGGCCAACACGTCCTCGGAGTAAAAATGATCAGTGAGGGAAAGTCAAATTTCTAGAAAAGGGGGTGTATCTGTGTCAGCCCATCCACTGTTATTCTCATCACCTCACCCTCCAGCCAGACCTCCCAGTCACGCCACAGACCAAGAGTGAGGATCAGAGAGGGTCGGGGACTCGCCCAGCAGCACACAGTGGGGATGCGGAGCTGGGCTTCCATCTCTGGTTCTCACCAGCCAGAGAGCTCAATGGTTCAGACAGAACCAAATCTCATGCATGAAACGTGTGCATTACCTCCTCCCTGGCAAACTTTCGGGGTCTGAGTTGCCCATGACTATACAATAAACATGTCCTCAGGATGAGAATTCAAAGCATGGAAGATTCGTGACAGGAGGCGCGTAGTTAGCTACTTCTGTGGGGTACACCTTATGTTCCAACACGAAACTTGGAAAGGCCCACGACGCACATTCCAGGGTACTATCGCTTCTTCATTAACCTACATGGCTACACTTGGCAGCGCCCACTTAGAACCCAGTCAGTGCCGGGTGCAATTCCTGAGCATAAATTGACTTCTGTTCCGGAACAGCTTTTCCTACAGAGCCTTCTCTGGAAAGCTCTGCTGGCCTCCAAGTACGGCTGAGTCACTGAGAGTTCACGGGAAGAGTGGGATGAGGGTTACTGCAATTCAAGCCCGGCAATTAGGGCAGGGAGGTTCAGAGAGACTGGGCCACTAGGGGGAGGATACCCAGCAAGCTGGAGGGTTGAGACCTCCAGACTCGGATTCCCTCTCCCTGTCGTGCTACCACCTCGTTAACCAGCGCTGATCAGCCGCATCGGTGCCAGAGGGACGGCCCCATCCTCAGCCAGCGGCAACGCACTCACTGCCAGCCCCATTTCCTGGGTACCTGCCCTAAGCTAAGCAGGGGGAGAAGACCAAGGCTAAAACCCCACGGTAGCTTCCCCATAGAGGTTACACCTGCTGATCCCAGGCCCGACCAGGAGGGACGTCGCGAACAGTGTCCAGACCTGGCCTCTTGGCCGAACCACTTACAGAAACTGTTTACTCTGCTGTTCTTGGGACAACCATCGGCAGGAGAACCTGTTACCCCCCTGCTTGGTTCTGGTTGGGCATCCTGGCCCAAGCCTCCAGCAGGAGCTCCTCAAAGTCCCCACAGGTCCCTGGGAGTCCCACCCAAGCACTCCAAGAGCTCAGCTCTCCGAGCCTCTGCATTTCCACATAAAGAGCGACGGCTCAGGAACCTGACAGCGACACATTTTGCAGCCTTCTGGGGGTGACGGATGGCCTGCTCTTCACATCACTATTTCAAACATTAACATAATCTCCGAGGATGAATGTGGTCGCCAGCGCCTAATCAATCACCCCTCCTGCCCTGATCCCTCAACTCGCCAAGCACAGGCTTTCAACCCCTGCTGCAGCGCCCGGCGCGGCGGTACTGTACTCCACTATTGTCGGCCTGGCTGCTCCACTCATCGCATCGACGGTCCCTCAGCCTCTGTGCACACCCTCCAGGGCCTGCGTGTCCCCTCCCACTTCCTCAAACACAGACCTCACCCACTTAAAACCTGAAAGCCTGGGGTGCCCGAGTGGTTCAGTCAGTTAGGCATCCGACACTTGCTTTCGGCTCAGGCCATGATCTCGGGGTCGTGGGATCGAGCCCCGCGTCTGGCTCCGCACTCAATGGAGAGTCTGCTTGTCCCCCCCCCTGCTCCTCCCCCCCGCTTGCCTTCTCTCTCTCTTTCTCAAATAAATAAATAATTTTTTTTTTTTAAACCTGAAAGCCCAACACCCCAACATCAGAGCTCACTGGACAGTGCTCAGTACCAGAAAGAGCAGGCCAAAGCCTGGAGGAGTGGCTGTTTTTCGAGTCATTTCCCCACCGGCCCCGATGGGCCCAGTTGTGTCCCCCCACGCCTAACCTCACTCCTTATTTCTGAAGCCCTTCCCCCATTCCCACTCAGAAGAGGGTCCCTGAACAGAAAAGCCAAGGGCACCAGGCTTACCTCGCGGAGCTGCTGGACGCCCCCGAAGATCCGCATCACGCCATCGATCTCCTGCTCCAGGCGCCGGGCCCAGTGCTGCATCCTGTGTGCAGAGAGGAGACAGGTGTCAGGAGGGCCCCCCGCCCCAGTGCTGGGACAGCCCAGCGCGGAGTGACCTGGGGCGTGACCATTAGCAGCCACTCCTTCAGAGCCCGATTTCACTGGTGAAGAAACAGAGGCTCGGAACCGGAGTAAGCCCGTGAGTCTCTTTGAAGCGCAGACCTGGCGGCCCAGGCTCTGCTCACGTACTGCTGGGCAGCCAGGAAGGACAGCGGATTGTAGTTGAAATGCACCGAGGGAGGCCGGCAGCTCCAAGAAGCCTGCAGGGAGACTATTTTCCACCGTGAAGAGCCAGCCCTTGATGTTGCTGCTCTGAACATGGGGACTCTGGACACCAGGGAAGAGGGGAACGTGAGTGAGCCACGTGGGGGCTGCTGGATCTCAGAGCCTCCTGTCCCCAAGGCTGGGTGAGGCCTGAGGAAGCGGAAGGAACGTGAGTCACTGCCGTCGCCACTGTCATCGTGTAGCTGGCGGCAGGTTCCTGCCCCTGTGGGCCTCATCTGAGAAGTGGACCTGGAAAGCTTCCGGTGCAGGCAGCCCTTCCCTGCCAGCACTCAGATGCCACCTGAAGCTCATGGCTGCATGCCCTGCGTCAACTGCCCACCTGCAGGTCCAGCTCAGACCATCCCGCGCCTTTCTGAGGTCTGGCAAGCCCCGTGAGTCCATCACCCATGCCACCAGCCTACGCAGGTCTCCTTCACACTGGTGTTCCTCTGAACCCACTCTGACCCATCTGTGTCTCAGTCTTCTCCAGAAAGTGTGGATTGTTTGGGGCCGCCTCATAGGGTATGAGAAGGACACATGAGGACAGGCGGTCAAGGGTGTTGCTCCGGAATAGTTGTGAGTGGACAGGAGGGACAGGTGGCCTCAGAACCCAGTATTGTCAGCCCACACCCACGAACTGGAATGGCATCTGCGGAGAGGTTCGGTCCCCGTTCTAATCTGTGACCCTTCCTTCAGGCAGTGCCGGATCAGGTGAGCAAAACCATACCAGTCCTTGCCAAGGGCCTGCCAGGGAGATGTTCTCCACACTTCCAAAGGGGTTCGCTGCTGCGACCAAGGGCCACTGTCCTAACGCATCTGAAGAAGCACCTCAACTTCCTCATCGCACCACACGCAGAACAAGGCCATTCCAGGGAGGGCTCATAGGAGAGTTACCACAAAGACTGAAATACACCACGGGTTAAGCACAGCCCATAGGGCAAGGGAGGGGTGGGGTGATGCCTGCCCCCCACCCCCAGTCTCTGGAGGAGTACCCCAGAAACCATAGGATCCAGGAGATGGCATCTGGCTCTAACACCTCCCCCACCTTCCCCAGTGCCACTCAGGGCCAGGACTCTGCTCGCTCCCTGGGTGAGAAGAGCTCGAGCCTCCACCCCAGCCCTCTGCCCCACATCCATCCTCAGGCCTGTGGCTGGGGGGCTGGGTCTGTGCCATTGTGTGTGCCCGGGTCGGTTGGCATGGGAACTTGGAGCAGGAGGCGGGCGGATCACTAATTGCAATTTGCCAAGCTGAATGTCAGGACCGTGATGGGAAAAAAAATCAACATCAAAAGAAATAGGTATTAACTTCAGCTTGCTGCTGGCTGAGCCACAGCCTGATGCCCACCTCCAGTCCCCACCACAGGCAAAAAGCTAACCCCACGCCCAGGAGGAGGCCAGGCTGCAGACCAGGCTACAAAGGGCAATCAGGCCTCCGCTGCTAGCCAGGGGAGGGCAAAGCCCAGCAGAGAACGGAAAGCCTGCTTGGCCCCTGCTCCCATGTACCAGGTGCTGATCGCTTGGCCGTGGCTATGGGTGGACAGCGGGGCAGGTGGCTGTTTTGTGTTCCTGAGACGGAGCCCAGGGGGGCTAATGTTGAGGTGGGTTGCTGTGTCCAGCTAGGTACAAAAATGGTTGGGGTCAAGGAGCTGATCTCCAAAGGGAACCATTAACTCTGCCCTGGCCCTGACCCCGACCTCAGCCACTCACTGGTCTAGGGGACGAATGCCAATCATAATCGTTTCTGGGACTAATACATACAAGGGCACCCAGGATGTACATGGAGTGGTGCCAGCATGCCACCTGCTCTCTTGCTTCAAGCCTCACAAAGCAGCAAGCATTACCATCCCCAACTTACAGATGAGGAAACTGAGGCACAGGGGCTATACCTGACCAGCCCAAGGTCATCCGCCCAAGACTCGGCAGCCACGGAGCCTGATGCACGGATGTGCTAGAGTCAGCAAGAGCCAAGTGACAGTGCACATCCCCTCTCAGCTCTGCATTCAGTATTGTCACTTTGAGAACTTGAAATCAGCCATAGTGGGAATATTTATACCACAGAAATCGGCAAATGCTACAAATCGCAGTTTTTTCCCCCGGAGAGTGAATTGTAAACATTTACTGGCACACCACTGATTCGGCCCCAGGCTGTTGACTCTTTTCTAGTGTGTCTATAGGTCTCTGGTTCTAGGATTTCACAGATAAGTAAAAGAAAATTAATTGGAAGAACAGACATGGATGCCAAGTTTTCATTTTGTTCAGACAACACATCATTATTATTATAATCACCATCATTTCATCTAAAAAGGCTATTTCAACACTAAAAGAATTTTAGAAGAGCCAAATCTCAGGATAAAGTCCAATTCTTTCCAAGACACACATACACTCTTTCCCTCCCTTCCTCCCTTCCATTCTCTCTCTCTCTCTCTCTCTCTCTCTCTCACACACACACACACACACACACACACACACACACACTCTCACGTGCACTTACGCAGGGCCTCCCCACTTCCACCCCCAGGCTGAGCAGCTCTGGACTCTGCTGTAGGCCACAGAGACCAGCCTGCCCATGATAGGGCAGGACACACACACCCTCCTGGGGGCCGAGGGTGGCTCTAGCCCTTGGTCTGGTGCCCTGGGCCTGACGGACAGAGAGACTCCCAGGCCCCAAAGGCACTGCGCATCAAAGCAGCGCCAGGGAAAACAAGTTACTCTGATCACTCACCTGAGCCAAACCCAATTAGGAAAGCAATACGTGTGTCCCAGTGTTAAAGAGAACATGATAGATAAATCATTTCAGTGTCACAGAGACGAGATTCTGTGGGTTGGAGGCCTTGGCTGGCGTATCAATGCTGGCTCCAAGACGTGACACCATGGGACCAAGGAGGCTGGGAGTCGACTGTGCACCTCCAGAGCTCCTGTCTGAGGGCTGGAGAAACCACCCACCAAGCCGAGGCTAACCTGGCCAGGCACGGTCCCACTCGCTGTGGCAGAATGGCATGGGGGCTTTGGAAGTACGGGGGACGTATCAGGATCCATGGCCCCACTGGCTCAGAGGCACGCTGACCAAATCTTGCCTGGGCTCCCATCAGCCGGGGCCCGGGTGCCCAGCTCCACAATACCTCCCTGGTCAGACAGTGTTGCCCATGGGTCACCCTCCCAACAGGGTAGGCCCACCTGCTGGTTCCCTACATCCCTGTGATTTTCCATGCTCTTCACGGAGATGACACTGCTTATCTCCAAGTGTCTCTAAGTGCCAAATTAGCAAGCCAGGGAGGAGAGAGTGTCTGGGAGGAGGCACGTGCAGCCAGGGGCTGCAGCCCTCAGGATGACTGCTGTGGGCAGGAGAGGCAGCACAGAGCCTTGTATCCCTGTGCCCTCCGTGTGCTTGAACCCAGGGAGGTGCAGGCACTGGGCCCCCATCCCACGAATAAGAAAACGGAGCCCCCTGGGAGGATGGGTGCAGGGCCATGTACTTGCAGGGAAGCCAGACCCATCCTCCTGGCTCCAGCAGCTCCCTGACCCCACCCTTCCAGAACCAGGCGGCTTGCCTCAGGCACAGGCGCCTGTGTGACCTTGACCTCAGGGAGTTGAGCTCCTGTGTGTAAATAGGGGGAATGACTGGCTGAAAAGCTTCAGTGGCCAGATCCACATGGCCACCTTGATGCATATTTTCCAGGCCCTCCTGGGGGCTACAAGAGCACCTGATACAGTGCCCCAGTGCTCAGGAAACCTCCCATGAATGCCCACACTTGGGGAGAGGGGCACGGGGGGAGGGAGTGTGGAAAGGATTCCCAGAAAGGCTGAGAGAGGCAGGGAGTGGGCACAGGGGCACTCATCCCGTACCTGGCAGACTGAGGGCAGCCCAGCGGGAAGAGGGCCCAAGGAGCTGCAGGACGCCAGGCCTTGCTCTCCAGGGCTGGCTTCAGAACCAAGAGGAGTATATGAGAGAAGCAGCTGTGTCACTATCAGGCAAGGGAGCGAGGTCACCCCCACGTGGGGTGAGGAACTGGGGCTGAGGACCCCCTTCAGCAGGCAGAACCACCAAGTGCCCAGCTTGAACCTGGGGAGGCCCTGGCCAAACTATAGAGCACGCTGTGGGGCCTGGAGCTCAAGGCCAGCTGCACAGGCTCCCCCAGAGGGGAGGGGCCCAGCAGGAGGAGGGGAGGAGGGGGAGGGGGAGGAGGGGGAGAGGGAGAGAGCCTGCGTGCAGATGCAGCGGCACAGATGAAACTGTTGCCAGTTGTTAATTTTATACGCGAAGTTGTTGATCAGAATGTGATTTAATTGTACAGTATAATCCAGGCTTTTGGAATAAATTATGCAGAAAACTCATCTATAATTAAACAAATCAAAAAACCAGAGACAGGTGACACGGCAGGTTTACCCCTGCGAGGGCATGGGTGGGTGTGGGCAGCCGGACCCCGCAGGACCCCGTGGACAGGCACGAAGGGAAGGAGGCGGGGTTTATTCCAGAGCAGACAGGGGTCTGGTCCAGGGAGGCCAAGGCCTAGTGGGGCCTCAGGACTCCCAACCTCTGCCTCTGAAGGCCTCTTTGCCACTGTGGAGGCATTCTGCCATCAAAGCCCGCCTGCGGGCTGCCTCCACCAGGCAGACTGCCTGGATCAACCTGGTTCCCCCGGGGACCTGTGAGCAATCTACTGTCCTCCCACTAGCTCAGCAGAGCAGCCATCCCAACGGGGCAGGTAGGGGGCGGGGGGAGCAGGGGTGGAGCAGCAGGTGAAGTAGGAGGGGTGGATGGCAAAACAGGATGAGGCTGGGGTGAGGGGTGTGGGGGGGCCACTTGTGGCTCAGGGCATGTGAGCCAAGCCTGGCAGTAGTGGCAGCCCACAGGTCTCCTGCTTCTCTCGTGACAGGCTGGCCAATTATTCTCCCGGCTCTGGGGGAGGCAATGATTTAAAATAAATTGCTATTTAATTATTCTGATTATATTTCAGCTGGCCTGCCACCTCCCACCTTGGTGCCTTCACAGTCTTCTGAAGAGGAAAGAAGAAAAGATTGGGCAGGAGAAGGGTAGTAAGGGACAGATAGACGGAGAGACACAGACCTGAAGAGAGCCCAAGAGAGTTGGGCTAGAGGGCCTGCATCAGGCTGAACCCAGCCCAGGGGAAGATGACTGGTGAGTGGTCCTGGAGAGGGTGTTCGTCCCCTGCAGCCTCCCAAAGCTCAGATAGCAACTGTGTCCCCTGCTGAAGCAGCACCCTGGCCGTGCTTGGCCCTCCCCCTAGACCACAGCCATGTTGCGAATGGCAGGAAGCTCAAGGCTGCACCCCAGGACTGTGGCATCTCCAGAGCCACCTCCACCTGGGAGTCCTCCCTGACTGCTTGGGTGGATGTCCCTCTCTACCCAGACTGAGTACCAGGCTCCAGTCCTGGCTCTTCTGAGGCCTTGAACCAGACGTGTCCTTCTAGGCTTCAGTTTTCCCACCTGGAGAATGGAGATAAAGCTCACCACTTGTCTGTCTCTCAGGACCCAAAGAGGCAGGTGGAAACCACAGCCCCACGGAAGGGATGTCAACAATGCTGACTGCCCCACATACTCATGTGCATGGACCCACAGTCCAATCTTCTTCCTCGGACCTGCAGCTTACTAAGCGGGGGATGGCCATGCGTCTTCCTTAGACTGAGGCCTCCGGGTGGGCTGCAACCCCTCCCTGCATGGCCTCAGAGACCCTGACACAGGCGCAACCCCTCGGGAAGGGTAGAGCCTCCACGATCAGAGCATCCTTCCCTTGTCCACTCAGGAGAGAAGACGCTTGGGCCTCGGCTTCTCTTTTAGGGCTCAAAGCCCAGGGTCTCACCCCCCACCCTGATTTGATCACAGCCTCCCGAGGATGGCAGAGGGCAAAAGTCTAGCCAAGGTCATTCGCTCCTGAGAGGCCAACTGGGTCCAGCCACTCCTGGCCAAGGACAGGAGAGTGCCGACAGATGTGGAGGCAGTCAGCACAGGGTGAGTGGGGAGCATCCTGGCTCAGCTGATGCAGGGTGGAATGAGGCTCCCCAGCTAGCCACCCACGCCTTCAACAGGTAAACTGAGGCACAGGACTCAAAGGACTGGCCCATCTTCAACTGATTTGTAATTCAGCTAAAGAAACCCCTACAGCGTGAGCAACGTGGTACCTGCCCCCCCATGTCATCCTCCTCACCCTCCCAACCCCCCCTTCCCACGTACATAGGGACAGACAGCCCACTTATCACAAGCGATTCTCAGAGACCCTGGGGAGCTGGGGAGGGGCTGATGCTGCCGAAGCTCGAATTAGTCCAAATCCATCGGCCTCGACTATGTGTGTCTTGGGACCCTGCCCAAATACTGCTCCTTAATGAGGTTATTAATTACGGGCTGTCCCTTCCCTATCTTTCCCCGGGAAAAAGCTTTTCCTTCTAGTTGGCTCTCGGCTAAGAGGCAGTGGTGGCAGCGTGACTGTGCCTCCCCCCCTCAGACTAACAGTGAACAATCATCCGGCTTTAATTAGGGCGCTGGGTCCAGCCCAGTATTTACTCCTAACAGCTTGATGGGGGGAGGGCAGGAGAGACCTAGAGCCAGGGAGCAGCATGGCCCACGGCTGGGAGAGCCAGGCAGCCCACTTGGCCCAGAGAGGGATGGAGGGGGTCCAGACTCACACAGCAAATGGTCATAGACCTCGGCCTCATTCCCCACAATCAGTGCAGGATTAAGAGTCCACAGGGGCACCAGCAGTCAGGAAGGACCCTTAGATGAGGCAAGGCTCAGCCAGGGACGTGCTGGCTGAGATGGGGGAAAGAGGTTTCCCCCCAGTAGCATGGAGAGTCTCCTGAGCCTGACTTCTGTTTCTGCCATGGTTAGCTGTGTGACCTTGGTAACATCCTTTCATCTCTCTGGGCCTCTGGTAACTCGTCTAGAAAGTGAGGTGCTTGTCACACCCACAGCCACGGGGGTCCCCGAGCAACTCCACAGCAGGACCCACCTCACCACGCATGGTCTGGGGTTTTCTAGTAGCAGGGAGAAGCCCTTAAGGGGAACTGCTCCAGCTTCTACGGGAGCAGCCCTCGCAGTACGAGGAGAGTGGCTGGAGAAGTCATGCAGCAGCAGGGGAGGAGTGGGGATCCAGGCCAGAGCTCAGCTTGAAGGGTGGGGAGGGGCCCTGGGCCATCTCTCCCCCAGCCCCTGTCATGTACAAGGCCCTGCCCTGTGGCCCACATCCAGTGCTGTGCTTGGCCTCTCCAGATCTCTCTTTACCCAAGGAGGGATGGCCCGAGGCCTCCACAGGCCATTTGGGGATTTATTTCCCAAGGGCTCTAACTGGGGTCTTCCTGCCTGGGGCCTGCGCCTGTGAGTCGGGCATCACAGTGGCGACAGACCAGGGCTCTCACTGCACTGCCTCAGTTCACCTTCACGGCAGTCTGACCTTCATCCCCACTCCTCAGAGGGGAAGACTGAGGCACAGAGCAATTGAGTGATGTGGTCAAGGTCACACAGCTAATGAATACCCATCAGGATGACACACACCTCCCCTCAGGACCCCAGTCTCAAATGCCCAGGTGCTGGCGTGCCATGGCCACTTAGATGTCTAACAGGCCTCTCAAACTGAACGGATCCCAAACTGAGACCCCGACCTCCCTCTGGAGCCTCACTCTCCCTTCTCTCCCTCACCGGCCACCTCCCCTGGCTCAGCCAATGGCAGCTCCCCCAGTTGGGCAGTTCAGGCCCAAAGCCTCAGGGTGACCGGAACCCGCTTTTTCTCTATCAGCAAGTCCTGTCGGCTGCACCCGATGCCCACTGCCTACCACCTCCCCGGCCCACAGCCTGCCTGGGGCCGCCACCATGCGGTTGCCGGCTTCTGCCCTCACACCACCTCCCTTAGTCTGTTCATGTGCATGCAAAGCCGGACTGTCCTGTTGGAACTGTGTCCTTCCCCTGTCAACACCATGCTGCAGCTCCAGGCCACTGCAGGAAGGGCAAAGTCCGCCAGTGGCCACGCTCCCAATGGCATCCTTGCCCTTGCTCCTCAGGCCACACTGGCCTCCTCACTGGGGCTTGAATACACTCCTGTACTCTGTGCACAGGCCTTCGCACATGCTGTTCCCTCTGCCTGGACTGCTCCTTCCTCAGAAGTCCAGGAGGCCCCTGTCTCACCGCCTTCAGGTCTCTGCATACACCTCACCTGCTTGGTGAAATCCGCTTCCCCACCCCACTTTCCACTGGCCCCCCCCCAGCAGCAATCGATCTCCACATGCCCCCTGGGTTACTGTTTCAGCTAGCATTCTAGCAGACCTCCTCTCTTTTGTCTACTCTCTGCCTCTGCTCTGGGCGAGGAGCCCCGGGAGGGGGGCCTCCTGCTCTTCGGTGGGGAGAACGCCCGTTTGCTGAGTGGTGGCACCTCCCGGAGTCGGTGACCTCCCCACCATCCCGCCCCAGCTTGCGTGAGGCCAGTGCAGGAGCAGGCAGGTGGCCGGGGCGGCAGAAGCCTGCAGAGGGGCTGGAAGCGCAGTGGCTGCCCCGGGACTGGCCCAGGAGGCCCTCCCTTTCCCTGGCTTCTCTCCGTATGAATTATTAAAGCTCATTTATGATGGGCCTGCCCAGGCCTGTGGCTTCTGTGCATAATTCATGGCTCTTCCAGAAGGGCTGGGTGCTGGAGCAGCCAATTTTTCCAGGAAGCAAGAAAGTGCAGAGAAGGAGGAACCCAGGCCTGGGCTGTCTTCTGCATCTCTCTGTCTCCCTGTCCCATCTGGGGGCAGGCCGGCACCTCCGCCCACCCCTGCCCCCTGGCGCCTTCTCCTGCACGCTTGGATTCTGCTTCCTGGGGCCTGAGTCCATGGGCTTTGCTCAGGCTCACCCACTCCCATCTCTGTGCCTCAGTTTCCTATCTGTGGACAGATGGAGTTGCGGTTTTCAAACTGCAGTGGCAGCAGGGCCCTCCACCTTGGCTCCCATGGTGGGCGAGGATCATGGGTCTCCAAAAGGTACCAACCCCCAGGTGTCATTGTTTGTGAATTTCCTAGGAGTCTAGAGCTGGGACAAAGCAATGAGCAAGAGGAGTTCATGAACCAGCTGAGGTCTCCCCGGAGCAAAGCAAAGGGTCTGGGCCAAGGACACCAGGTACCTGCCAGTCACTCTGCCCAGGATCCACCGTCTGCTCCCAGGCCAGGAGCCACCTGCCCTAGTTACTGGTACAGATCATAGCCATTTTTGGGTATGTAGCACCTGCTTCTCACCCCAGCATATTCCCCAGGGAGTCAGGCACAATGGGAAGGTAACCCCTACCCAGGCCCCTGTAGCAAATGGGTAAACTAAGGTTTAGCAAAGCGGACTCTTAGGAGGGTAGATATATCGATGCCCATGCCCAGCCCTGTGCTGCGATGGGGGAGCCATGCCCAAGCCTGGTCTCGCGAGGGGCACAGCAGGGCTGAGGTACCTGTAGAGGTCACAGGTAAGTCAGGGAGGAGCCAGGAGCTCCAGTCGCCTGTCCCTGCCCCTCACCAGTAGCTGAAGCCTGACTAGAGGTGGCAATACAGGCTCTATTCGTGTGTCACCAACTACTCCGTCAGATTCTATGATTCACACGTCCCCATCTCCCCTCCTGCACATCCTCCCCGCCCCCCAGCATGAGTCAAATCCTCGCTGAGCCACAAATAGCTGTCCTCTGTGTGCATCCTCGACATGGCCTCCTGCCTTCAGGAGAACAGAGACCCCCCACTCAGGGTCCTCAGTTCCTCCTCAGGGCAGACATCCCTCTGTGGAAGCTGGCAGGGCCCCGGAGGACACCGAGGTACAGAGAAGAGGTGGAGCAAAGACCAGAATTCAACCTATTGCGGCCAGCTTTGTTCTCTGGCCTTGACTCACCTCTACCGAATCACCACTACCAGAAAGTCTTCCTGGATTTCCCCTACCCCCTCTCAAACCCATAGTCCTTACCCTACCTTGTGGACCCTTGCCTTATGTTGGGACCATAGCCTGGTCCCCTCACCAAGCTCCCTGCAGAACTTAGTTTTCAGTCTGGCAAAGAAGAGTCTTCTGGAAGTGCCTAGGGATAGATTTATCCAAACATCCTCCCCTCACCTGACTGGTGCCTGCCCTGTTCACCTACCTTAGCAGTGGGAGAGAGGCTGCAGGGCAGGGCTGGAAAACGGCCTCCAACTTCCGCAGGTGGCATAGCACCAAGGAAAGGACCATGTGTATACTGGGTGCTCTGGGTGCAATTCCCACTGACGTCACGCAGCACCCTTGACTAGGTGCGGACCCATGTGGGCCTGTTTCACGGATGAAGACTCTAAAGCTCAGGGGGTGAAGCAATACACCCAAGGCCACACGGCCAGTCCATGCTGAACCGGAATTTGAATCCAGCCAAGTATGAGCCCGGAGCCCAGGCCCCATCTTCCAGGACCTCCCTAATCCCAAGGTGGTTGCCAATGGCCAAGATTTAAAGTAGGAAATCGGGTGCAGATGTATCAGGGCCACCCCTCATTTATGACCTTTCCCAGCTTTGAGAAGGGGCCCACCCTTACACCCGAGCCCCTATGCCTCCCCAAGCAAGCCAAAGCTGGGTGCCACTGGGACGTTCTTCCTCACACCCCCAGAGCTGTCCTACTGTAGGCATGCGGTCTCGGCAGTGAGGAGCCCAAGCCCCCTCCAATCCCACCTTAGGGAGCCTGCACTAAGTTGCGGGGGCAATGCCCACTTCCTCTGGGATTTGCTTCTCGCTCGTGCCTTGCTTCTCAGAGCCTCGAAGCTGCATGTAAATCGAATGTGAGTGCTCAACCCGCCTTGACATGCTTTGGGCTGGTTACTCTCAGGTGCTCTGCGGTGAATCCGTTAGCAATGCAAATGCCCTCTGCGGGCTGTACTATGCGGGATCCATAGTGGCAGCAAGGAGGGCGTTCAGGGGACACCTCAGTGGAGGAGCCCCAGGGAGGTGGCCAGGCCAAGAGGAGCCACTCTGCCTGGTGAGCCTGAGTTGTCCTTGGGGCTGGCCTGAGGACAGACAAACCCAGCAGGGCTTATCATCGACAAAATACTCAGCAGGTGTTGCCAATCTTCTGCGAATTCCCCGCTAGCTTGCTCACTCTTCATTCATTCATTCATTCATTCATTCATCCATCCATCCATCCATCCATCCATCCATCCATCCATTCATTCATCCATCCATCCATTCATTCATTCATTCAGATGGTTATTGGGCCAGGCTGCAGGCTGCGCACCCGGAAGGGATACAGTGGTGGTCAGGGCAGATGCGGGTCTGCCCTCAGGAGCTTCGAATTCAGGCAGAGCAGACATCTGATCTGATTCAGACCTGAGGGAAGAGGAGTCTGGTGAGCCTGGTGAGCGGGGTGGCATGCAGGCCAAGGGGTCTGGCCACGCGAAGGTAGCGCTGCAGAGCCGGTGGGCTCCGGACAGAGGGTGTAGCGTGTGCAAAGCCCAGCAGCAAGGTGAGCCCCGCCCACAGCGATGTCCTGTGAACACAGAGACCGACCGTTGCCACCAAAGCAGGCTGCTCTCCCACACGGAGTCTTGCAGAATCCCAACCTCAAGTACATGGGGAGCACCTCCACGTGCCGAAGAGGGGAGGGTGGTGGGCTCCTGAGAGCGGGAAGATGAGGAGGAGGGCCCTTGTGTTTCCCCCTTGCGCTGACTTTGGGCCACCCCTGCCAGGGTATCTGCCCTATGTTTACACAGGCACCCAAGAGAAAGGGGCGGGCGGGCTGCCTCTCCCCATTTCTCAGATGCGGAGGGCTCAGAGTGGCTGCCCACCAACTCTGTAAATTTTGTTACTCTGTAAATTTTGTTTAACACAAGGTCACCTACTACTTGCCCTGCTGGGAGAGGTGCCGAGTGCTCGGCCCGCCCCTGCGTGCTCTCCCTCCGGGAAAGGTAGGTCCTCGGCTGCATGGGTGTGGAAGCACCCAGGGAAGGTGGGCCCTCCGGCAGGGGAGAAAGGGGAACAGACTGGCGGGGAAGTGCTCAGTCTCCCAGGAACAAATTCCATTGACTCATTCACTCTGGACTAACCAGCGCCCATTACAACCCGGCCCTGTGCAGAGCTTCTGCCCCGGGCATCCCAACACTGCCCCGTACTTTGTAACTTGTGACCTGGACACCCGGCCCCCAGCCCCCTGGCCAGGGGCAGCAAAGAGCCCTAAGTCTCAGCCTGATGTACATCAGAGGTTGGGGATAGTATTATTATCTGCACGGGCTAGATGGGGGCTCCAGCAGTAAGACCCTCCGGCTGCCACTCCAGCCAGAGGCGCCCACAAGTGCAAAGCACTCACGATTTTCCTGACATTTTTGACACAGATATTGTCACTAAAACACCCTCTCTTGTGGCCAGGCACATAGCAGGTGCTCAAAAAATGTTGGCTAAGAGACTGGGTGTTCCATCCTCATGAGTACAAAATACAGGAAATACGGTCCCACTTTAAAGATTAGGAAACTGAGGCACAAAATGGCTCAAACAAGGCTATATATGGGACTCTCTTTATGACCCACAGCTCCTCCCCTCCTCAATCCCCATCCCCTGGACCAGGTTTCTAGCAGGCAGCAGGCAGGCGCAGCAAGGCCAGCAGAGCCCATGGCTCTGGGTCCCTCTGGAAGTCCCATGGAGTCCCCACCCTCCTCCATGTTAAAGTAATGGCCTCCATACGCCACCAATCTGAAAATCACCTGTGAAATTTATTTCCCCCGGTGCTGGCTCAGGAACCATGTAAATCACCCGGCTTAACGGCCTCTGGGATTGTTCTTTGTCACCCCCTGCAGCTGCTCTGTGCCAGGAAAGGCTGGGCCGCAGGGCTCAGTCAGGAGCTATGCATAGCCCAGGGTGTCCTCGGTGCTAGGAGGCACTGTCCAGGGGTGCAGCAGGAACAGGTCAGCAGGGCAGGGATGGAGCCTGCCTGGAGCTTCAAAAACTGGGGCTGGATCCATATGGGCAAGCCCCTTCCCTCCCACACCCCTGCTCCTTGTCCTCGTCCCCCCATCAGTGGCCTTCTCTCAGAGGAAAGTGGGTCTGAGTGCTTTCCCCAGGCCTCCACAGCCCTGACTGGGGGAGGCCCAGGACCATGGGAATGGCAGGGACCCTGAGAAGGCCTGTCAGAACTCCATCGGGAGAATGAGCCCTGCCCCACCTCCCCCACCACTACCACAGGCAGTGTCTCTTCACCCCCCGATGCTGCTTGGAGCACCAGCCAAGCATAGTTATGATTTATTCGGCCTTGCTTCCATTTCTTCTTCACTGATGGTCTCCCCCACAGATGGTGAGCTCCCGGAGAGCAGGCCCGGCACACAGCTAAGAGGACTTGGGTGGGAAGGGGCGGTCAGGACACAGGAGGTGGGTCCTCAAACACGGGCAGGCTGTGGCGTGGTCAGCAGGGTGGATGAGGCAAGAGAAAGTGTCAACGCAGAGGCGCAGTCAGGAAGGAGCGGGGCAGCCAGCTGAGGAGGCCTGGTGATTTCCCTGAGACAGGCCATAGACTCTGGCCATTGGCCATGTACAGAAGCTTCTGGGAACAGCTGGCTTCTACAGGGACCACAACCAGGAGACTCCCCAGAACTGGTATGTCAGCCCCTACCCCCCTGCCTAGAGGCCTCAGTCCGCTTGCTAGGCAGGGGCCAAGAGGGGGAGGGGTCCTATGTTTACTTTCCTATCCCCTACAGCCAGGTTTCTCTACCTTGGCTCACCTGGGTGGCTCTGGAAGACACTGATCCCTAGGCCCTGCCCCCCCCCCCAAATTAAATAACATAGTCCCATGAGTTCCTGGACCCCACCTCCCCATCTCCCCTAAGGGCAGAACTTGGAATCAGCTCCTGGGCTGAGGCAATTCCTTGTGAAAGCCACAGGAGGGTGTGTGGGATGGCCTTTGCCTTATGCCACCAGCAAGCCTGGCCCATCTGGGGGCCCTGTACCAGACCATATAGAAGTTACTCCAGCTTCCAAAGCCAACCAGCTTAGCCTTCAGGCACCTGTGTAGCTGCACTTGGTATGTGTGAGCCTGGAGGTCCAGCCAAGGACAGGGGGCTCCTGACGCTGCCTCTCCCAGGCACGCAGCCTTGAAGGGTAGGCAGCAAGGTCTAGAGTGAGACAAGAACGAGGGAGCCTTCAGGCAGCCCAGGAAGCCCTGACCCACGTGGAGAAGTCAGGGGAGGCTTCAGGGAACAGTGACTCCCAATCACCACGGGACAGGCAGAGGGCAGCTGGACCACAGGCAGGTCCCGCCTGGAGTTGGCAAGGCCCTCTGCAGCCCATCCACCGCTCCCTGGCTTACCCCATGCTCTGTGCGTAGTAGGTACTTACTACGTGGAAGCCCCCGTGGAAGACGATGGCCGCTGTCCTTGTGGGTACGCAGTCCTCAGGGCAGAGATCCCCTCCCGGGCCCACGCCTGTGCTCGTCAGGAGCAGCCCCCTTGTCTATGGTCTCCATAGCACCAGCTTACAGGGTAGGACAGAGATGAGAGCTACACAGATCGGGTATCAGGAGAGCATTGTCCTCAGCTGAAGAAGGATCCGTCAATCTGGGGGGTCCCGAGAGTGATGAGGATATCGAGGCCCAGAGGAGAAGGGCAGGTGGCTTGCCCAGATTCCCACAGTGAGCTGGACACAGGCCAAGGCTAGGGTGGGGTAGGAGGACACTGGCAGAGGGAGGAAGGGCAAGGGGAGGCCCAGTTCCTACATCACAAGCCCCTGATGTTTCTGGGGATGGCAGCAGCCAAGGTCTGGCTTAAATACTTGACCTGTCTGCCTCCCTCCCTCTGCATCTCCCATGGGTAAATCTAGACACCATCCGGGGTGGGGGTTGGGGGTTGGAGCCGGTTGGAAGATGGAGGGTGCGGGGTGGAGTTATGAGAGAATGGGGGGTGAATCTAGACTGCCTGGTTCCCCACTCCATGTATGTATACCTGATCACAGTACCATCAGCTCCCAGCTGGCTAATGGGAGAAGGCCTCAGAAGGAGACTCAGATCAGAGGAAGCCTGTCTTAGTCTGGAGGACTCATAGCTATGCCAGTAAATGCCAGTCCAGAGAGCCCTCTTCCCTCATGTGACAGGTGGGGGACAGTGGCCAGAGGGGCACCTGACCTAGGAGCAAGACAGAGCCCAGGGCTTCTCCCAAAACCTGTGCCCTTGGTTGACTAACCCCTGGACATTGTGACCAGCCTGGACCCATGATTGGTGCAGGGAACAGAGCCCAGAGAGTTACAGGAAGGGTCAGGGGCAACGTCATGCGAACACAGCCTTGTTGGAGCATGGATCTTGTCATATCCATTGGGGAGCCATCCAATGACACCCCCGTCCTCTTCGTAGTAAGCAGACACACAAGTATACCCACCCTGCAGCTGCCCCTTCCCAAGACTAGAACCAAGTCTCACAGGTGGCCTCCAGCCAAGTTCAGGCCCTCTCCTTGGCCATGTCCATGGGTCACTTCCTCAGCTCTGCAGAAGTAGGACATGGCCTCTGCGTCTTCTCGGTTCACCCACCGCCTCCAAGGACCCAGGGGGCGCCCCAGGCCCAATGGGACAGCCAGCACCCCATGAAACCATGCCCCAAGGAACTCAGCCTGATAAAAGAGGCAGTGCTTGAGGAGGAACAGTTGTGATGGAAAGGCGTGGGAGTGGGGGGGCGCCCCGAGGGTCCTGTGGTCAGGGGACTGCCTGGAGAAGGTGGGCTGCAGAAGGGCTATGTGAGGCTATGGCTGGGTGCTCAGACCAGAGTAATGGGGTATGAATCCCACTTCTGCCACTCACTGTCTGTGTGATTTCAGCATCACTCAGCCCTGCTGAGCCTCAATTTTTCTTGTCTGTGAAATGGACTGATCTCACTGGATAGGCTATATGAAATACATCACCCAGGGCCCAGCTCATAGTGACTGATGATGTAGTTAAAATAACCACTGCCCTAACAAATGTTTCCTTGAGCATGGATACCCCCTGTTCCCTTTCCCTTCCCCTCCCACCTTCTTCCTCGCCCCCACCCCATGTTCAGGCCTCTGGTTTCACCCTGCAGCAAAAATTGCCTTCCTATTCTCCATTACTCTCTGCTTCTTGCTAACAAAACCCAAGTCTGTAAGAATCTCTCCTGCCTCCAGCCCCAAGGTGACCCCATCCTTTGCTCAAGGGTAAATCCCGATTAGCCAGAGCCAATCACAATGTATTTTCCCTATTGCCAGTGATTGGTCTAGAGTGGACATGTGACCCAGTGCTAACCAATAAGGTACGAGGGGAAGTTGGCTAGGGGCTTCCGAGCCAGGTTTCCTAACCTCTTAAGAGGAACCCAGTATCCCCTTTACTCTATTGTCTGGTACCTGTGATGCCTGGAGCCATGGCAGCCATCATGTTGTCATGAGGGGAGTCAGCCAAGAACAGACAGCCCCCACTAAAAGTGAGGCCAGACAGGTAGAGCGCAGGTGTGGACTTGGTCCTCAATGACAGCCTACACTCACCCACCTCCAGGCTCCCTGTCAGAGGATAAAGGGACTAACCATGATGAAAAAAACATTATGCTGTGGTTGCCATGGTGTATGCAAAAACTGCCTCTTTTCCTTGCAGCCAAATATACTCTTCAGACTTGCCTTTTGAAGGGGTAGTAGTCAGCTCAATCCCTAATCCTGGAAGGCCCCTGTGCACGGGGCATAGGGTTGTCAGAAAGGCCCACAGAGGATAGGGAGGCAGAGGAGGGCATTGGTCAGAATGGCTCTTTGCCTCAGTACTTGGACTGAGCAGGCCGCATAGAGGGGTCTGATGAGCAAAGGCCAGAGCTCCTACAAGGACCTGCAAGTGGTTGGTCCTGGCTAGAGCCTGGAGGGTCACAGGGCTAGTGGCCAGAGACCACAGCCAGCCCAGGCAGGGCCTCAAATGCTAGCCCGGGAAGTGGGGCTGTGCCCCTGGTAGGCTTCTGGGGTGCAGGGTCATCACTAACCCTCAGCAGGAGACACTGCAGCGTGCCTAAGGGGTCCAGGAAAACACGGGAAGACTTCCAGGTTCTTCCCCAGCCTGGCCCAGCCTCAGCTCACAGGGGGAAAGGAGAAGTGTCCGTTTGTGACAGCCCTCCGCACCAAAGCCGGTTTCGTCGGCTCATTTCTCTTTTCTAATAAATGAAGGTGGGGGCAGGGCTGAGGTGGGTTGTCTTGTTGTTTGTTTGCTGGAACTGGTAGCAGCACCAGGCCTGACCTTTAAGGCTTCAAATGCAGCATTTGAGGCGGTGCCGGCGGGCAAAGAACACGGGGCTGCGGAGGGAAGTTATCAAGGCTAAAATGTCACGTCAGGCTGGAAACTCGCAGTCAAGCAGGGGCCTCTACCCATCGCAGGAGCACGCCAGGCCATCCTTGCCCGCCTGGTGACAAAGCTGTCCTTTCTGAGGGTGCCCCGAAAGCCTTGCTGACTCTAAAATGGCAGGGAGGCACCAATGTCTGTCCCAGAGGGAGACCAGGAGCTGGGCCTCACACCACACAGGCACCTTGCTCTATGGGATTTGCCAAAGGAGGCCTCGAACTGCTCCTGCGTCCCATGTCGGGGAGGGGGGGGGGGGTATTATTATTTATTTATTTATTTTTAATTTTTAAATTTTTTTAGACAGGGAGAGAAGTGGGGGTGGGGGAGGGGCAGAGGGAGACAAAGAATCTTTCGCAGGCTCCATGCCCAGCAGAGAGCCCAACTTGGGGCTCGATCTCACGACCCTGAGGTCATGATCTGAGCCGAAATCAAGAGTTGGATGCTTAACCGACTGAGTCACCCAGGCGCCCCTCCAGGGATGTTTTTCTTAAGAGAACCAGCTGTATGTCATAGTGCAAGGACAGCCACGCTGGGCTCGTTCTTTGAGCAGCCTGCACTGAGCACTGGGGATGGGGCCCTGTCCCCAGGGTGTGTGCAGCCAGAAGACACATGGGGCCTGAAGGCTCCTCTCTGCCACCTCAGACATCAGTTTCCTCCTCTTAAGGTGGAGGTATCTGGGTCCCCAGATACCTGGGGACCTTCTGTGGTTGGGATACGTCCTTCCCAAGACAGGGAACCATGCAAGGCCCATACTGCCCAAGGAGATGGTCCCATCCAGGCACCCTGCACCCTCCCTAGGGACCCTCACTGGCCTTGCAGTCTCCAGAGCCCTTCTCAGCAACCTCTGCGTTTTGCAGACGCCCCCCCCAAAACGCCGAGGACACTGGGCTACCCCAGCACGGGCAACGCACAGGCCCTGAGAATGCCAGGAAAGCAAAACTTGCAGTTCTCTCAGACAGCAGAAGCCACCAGATCAGGCCCAGCGCTCAGCTGGCCACACAACAGCCCCAAGGGTCAGCCCCCAGACGGTTTGTTTATGAAGACCCGGTAGACAAAAATTCATCCTTGAAAGGAAGAGACTTGGTGGGAGGTGCCCTAAATAGAGGAACGTGTGGGGATCATCAAGCTATTGTACCCCAAATGGTGCCTGCAACTGACTGCACGAATATCTTCCTGGGGGTGGAACCCCAAACCTACAGCAGATGCTCCAGGGGATGCCAGTCTCCCTCCCTTGGTGTGCAAATGAGAAGCACCCACTCCAACAGCCCAAGTTCACACAGCAAGGGTTTCCCCTCTCCCTGCACCCCGACCTCCATGCCTACCCTTCAGATTCCCCACAGGGAAGGGCTGTTCGCAGAGACGCTTCATTTCACAAAGGACTCACCAAGCTTCTCCGAGTCCCAAGTCCTCCAGTGCATCTAAATACCATTCAATTTGCAAAAATTTGAATTACAAGGATGCAGCCTGTGTGTTTCCTTCGCAGACTGTCATCGAGCCAGTTGGTAGATGATCAAACTTTCCAGATCAGCCTTAACTCGGGCTGTTCCTGACATAAAAGTTTGCAAAACACTGGTCCTAACAACCAGGCTGCTTTATTTCCCAGTGCCAGCGTTTGCCCAGCCGAGCTCTGGCGTTACCTTCAAAGGCGGGTGCGGGAGGTGGGCACCGAGAGCACATTCTGGGTACAGAGAGATAAACCACGCATCTGCCTGCACGCACATATGCGCACACACGCACGAGCACACACCCACATCTGTGCTCATATGCACACACACCTACACCTATGTGTATGCGTCCACACATATGCGCACAAATAACACGCAAGCATGCACCCACAGGGGCACACGTGCACACACCCGCACCGGCTCGTCTTCGTATACAAACGGCACTCACACACGTGTGCATTCACATGAACACACCTAACACATGTACACACACACACGCAAGAGCCCACTCTTAGATACTTCCATAC
Organism: Ursus americanus; assembly: GCF_024610735.1. NCBI lineage: Eukaryota > Metazoa > Chordata > Mammalia > Carnivora > Ursidae > Ursus > Ursus americanus. Next base: position 38,312,724 of record NC_142140.1, on the reverse strand, counting down.
ACAGGCCCAGGCAAGGGCCAGGCTCAGGAGGAAGGACATGGACACCACAGCCGAGTCACAGGTGCTGGTAGGGCCCAGCTGTGCCGTGGGTGTTGTGGGCGACTGGAGAGGGGCCTGCCTGGACTGAGAACCCTCACGGACTGAGTCAGGATCCACATGCCCTGATCATGCAAGCCCTGGGGCCAGGCCCATCCCTCAGGACCTTTCATACCCTAGCCCTACAAGGCAGCACGCTTAAGGCAACCCTATTTTACACATGAGGTCCCAACACCCAGAGAGGCTGAGGAAATTCCCAAGGTCACACAGCCGGTGAGAGGTGTGGCGGAGCCTCTGTGTGCACGCGTGCACCGAGCAGGGCCCTCATTCAGAAAGATGTGGCCGGCAGGGAAGGAAGGCATGGAGGTGGGAGCCAGGGACCCACGGCCTACGGCCTACGGAGGGCAGGGAAGAGAGGCAGAGGGGGGACGACTCCTCCCTCTTCTCACCACTCCTTTCCCCTTCCTTAAACAGAGTCCTTTCCAAGGTGGGGAGAGCTGGTTAATGATCAGCAGGAAAGACTTCCCATGCCCCTCCCTCTCTGCTAAACAATTAGGTTGATCAGCGCTCAAAGTGGGTCAGTCTGAGAAGCAGCTCCCAGACACCCAAGGTGTGGCCAGAGGCCAGTAGGGGCGGTGCAGGCTCCTCCCACTGGAGGAGGTGGGGTCTAGCTGGGCTGGGGGTCAGGCCTCGCTCTGTGGCTAGGGCACCATGTGAAGAGGAGCAGCAAGACCCTGAAACCCATCTTCTTGGTACACTGGAACGTCAGAGTCAGAAGAGCCCTGGAAAAGAGGAAACTGAGGCCCAGGGGAAGAGGGGCCTTGTCCAAGGTCACCACCCTGCCAGCTACCCAGCTGACAGGGTTGGGCTGGAACTGCCTTTGACAGAGGGCCCCCCAGGACCAGGCTAACCCGAGGCAAGGCCCCTCAGGTCCCCCATGGGAAGATTCCCCTCACCTAAGCCCAGCTAGACAGGGTCTCCCAGTCTGCGAGGTCTCATCCCCCAAGGCTCAGGCACCAGCACCAGCAGTGGCCAGGAGCCCTGCGGACCACACCAGCCCCAGAAGCAGGGGGCCCAGCTTAGATGGGAGGGGGACTAGATGGCCCATGAGCAGGAGCAGGCCCAGGGATATCGAAGCTATGGCAGGTCAGGCCAGAGAGAGCCAAGCCCTCAGGTCGTGCCTGCATAAAGTAGGGCTCAGACTGTGTGGGCCTGAGTGACAGCATCCTTGACTCCTTTAGGGTAGCTCTAAGAGATCCCCGTGGGGAATGTGCAAGCCCCCAGGGGCATCCCAATCCATTGGTGGTCACCTGCACTGCCAACTCCCCCCCACCAACCTTAGCCACAGGCAGCTCAGAAGGCTCTTCAGGTTACACAGGACAAGAGAGGAAGGGAAAAGAAAAAAAGCAAAAACCACACATACACCTCCCTCTGGGAATACGAATATTGATTCTGTAGCTTCTTGTTTAGACAGTAGGCACCAGAGGAAAAAAAAAAAAAAACCCAACCTGACATGAACAGAAGCTCCCCAGTTGGCTAGAGGGATTGTAGCCAGCAGTGGGAAAGCCCCCCACCCTTGCCTTCATGGTACCCTAGACCCTGGTGTTCCCTCCCCCCTTCCTGAGGCCCTGAGCCCACTCACTTAAAGACGCAGGTCACCAGTTCCTGAGGCAGATCTCAAATCTAGAAGCCCGCAAGGACAGCAGCAGGGCAGGGGGTAGGGGAAGGGGAAGGAGAAAGAGACCAGCCCCACCCATAGACAACACTACCTGCCAGACACGCCCATGCCACAGGCCTACCTACTTTGACTCCCAAACCTCCAGCTGGCCCTTGAATAGTTTCCTGGCCCCCCAGGCCACACCCGTCCTTACAGCATGGAAACCTCTAAGGTCTCCGTGGTCTGAGTCCTCTGAAGTCCCCTCGAGCTGACAAAACTGCCAAGGGACTAGAGGATCCAGCCTCAGGTTTCCATCAACCATCCCCACGCCCTTTCTCTCTGGAATCATACCGGAATCTGGAGAGGGAGATGGCATCTTGGCATCTCGAAATGGGAGTCCCTCCTGCCCACCCCTCCATGCCAGGCAGACCTGATCTATGACTCAAAGCCTTGGAGAAGAGGAAATCTGAGTTGGGGGCCCCATGATCACCTGTGTACATGCGGAAGGGGGTGGAAGTGGGCTGGCAGGGAAGCCGCGGGTCAAGGAAGAAGGCCCCCTGGAGGTTGCCTGAGACCTAGGAGAGCAGAGGGACGGTGCAGGAAAAGTTACACCTGGAAGGCCTAGGTGCGCCTCACAGGTCTCAGGCCTCTTCATTTTCATCCAAAGACCCAGGTTTTGAGTCCCCACCCCCAACTTCCTGGGCCCACTGCTCAGATGTGCCCAGGCTCCTGGCAGGGCAGCTAAGCATCTGACAGATTAATCCTCTTCTGGGCCTGCCTCCGGAAGTTGTGGGGCTTTGGGCAGGCCCTTCATCTTTCTGAGTCTCAGTCTCCTCATCTGTGGGATGGGCATGAGCACAGGTTCTGAGGTCGAGGCAGTAACGTAGGTAAGGGCCTGGCCTGAGCTCACTGAGAGGAGGCCTGCCATTAACCTGGTGATGTTCCCCACCACAGTCAAGCTGGGCTTCAGGGAGGGAGGGAGGGAGGTGGCCCAGCGTCTGTCCTCTAGGAGCCAATATCCCATGTGGGTGGGTATAGAATGAGCCAAGGGCACAACCCAGAGGCCTCCAGAAGGTGTGGGTATGAGACCTTGAAGGAGGTATTTAAACCCCTGAGGAAAGCATGCAGTGATGAGGGGACAGCATCAGCAAAGTGGAGACAGGGAGGTGCTCAGCCCACGGGAACAGGGTGAAAAGACTGCTGGAGAGGGGCCTGTCAGGCTGCAGGCCGGATGCTAGCGTTTACCATAGCCGCCACGGTCCCACCCATGGAACCCTCCCTGCCCACCAGAGGCTACATTCCCTTCGTAGGAATTCTCACCACCAGCCTCTTAAGCAGAGTCTATGATCTTAGTTGGGGAAACTGAAGCAAGGTCATCCCAACAAGAGGGTCAGCTCGGGAGGCCAATGCTTGACCCTGCTGGGCCTACACCTGACAGCCAGCAGGTCCGCGAACGGCCTCCTCCCAGGAGCTGGCAGGGTCCCCCCATACGCATCTGAGATGCCGCGAGCTGGCCGTGCCCACCTGCACACAGGCAGAAGGGAAAAGGAGGCACTGAGCGTAGAAGTGCTCACTCCACTTGTGAGTCAGTCTCTCTCCTTGGGGACACCAGTGTGACTGAGAATCCAGCGTGAGACTCGCCCACAGATTATGAGGGGACTCATCTTAAAACAGTTCCCCCACCTTCTCAAGGGTTAGTCTGACAGCTCGCCAGGAGGAGGAGCCCAATATGGGTGGGGCACAGGGGGGACACCAGCCAAGGGTCTCCCCAAATCCTCCACACCAGGAGGGATGTGAGCACTTGGCAGCTCTGCATGCCAGTGCTGGTGGCAGCAGGCTGTGAAGCCTCCCCCCTCCCTCCAGCAAAAGCTGCGGCAGGTCGTTGGGGAGACGGGGGGGGACCCAGATGTGTGATGTTGCCTCCCTCTAATAGGGAGAGTCACAGGGAGGTGAAGGCGCGGGCTCAAAGACCCAGACAGACACACGTCACCCACCATTAACCGTAGCTAGACTGACGCATGCCCCGTCGTGGGCACTCAGGAAAAGGAGCACGTACTCCAGCTGTCATTAATCTGCTGGGTGGGTTCGGACCCCTCAGGCCGCTCTCCGCTCCCCTCCCGCCCTGCCAGAGCAAGGCAGGTGCTGCCCACGACCATCACTGGGGCAGAGCGGGGCTCAGAGGGTGCGGCCAGCCGCGCCGCTCAGCCTGGGCGCTCCACCCAGCACTCAGCCAGGGCCCCACGGAGCCGGGGACAGAGAAACCCGGGGACGCCAGAGAACAGGGGACAGAGGTCCCACAAAAGAGGCGGGTAGGGTGGGCCCAGAGCAATGAGAGGGATGGGCAAGGGAGTGGAGAAGGAGTGGGGCTGGGGCACCCAAGAAGGGGGCAGAGGCGGGGCCAGGGGCCAGATGGGAGAAAGGTGCAGGGAGAGGCAAAGCAGTTGCCACGGGCAGGCGGCAGTAGCCACTCGCCATTCACCGCCACGGCTGGAGTGAGCGGAATTGGAAATGGGGAGGCAGGTGAAAGGGAGAGTGTGCTCTGACTCCTTCTCCCCCAACTTCACCCCCAAACACGTAAGTGCACGTGTGCACACACATGTACTCTCTCCTGCGGCCTCTTCCTTGTTTGAAACCCTGATCTCAGTCCAAATGGAGTGAGAGAGTACCCCCCACCCTCTGCCGCCAAAACCAAAGCCCTGTCCCCACTCCAGCGGCAACTTCTCTGTCCTCCTTAATCCAGTGGCTGCCTCGGTCCACTTGCCTGGCAGGCAGAGAGCCACGCTGCCACAGCGATTACAGAAATAATGGCCACCGGACCCCAAACCCACACTGGCTTAAAATCCAGTGGCTCGCAGAGCTGCGCCCCATCGCTCTGCCAGATGTGGATGAGGGAATGACTTTCCGGCCTAGGGCGCTCTCCACAGAGGGGTCATCACCCCAGTGCCATGACGCTGAGACTCCCACTTCCCATCTCGGAAAGCCACCTGTATCAGCGTCTCGTCCTATAGCCTGGTCGCTGACCCAGGAGAGTTCAGGGAGGCCATCCACCCCCAAGGCAGCCCCATGGCAGCCACCTCAGCCTTTCATGTGAGTTCAACAATAGCCCCTGCTCCAGCTAGCCATGGTCATGCGGGGGCCCTCACTGGATTCCCTCCCCTTCCTCCTTCCAAGGATCAATGGGCATCCGCAACTGGGGATCAGGGCAGCTGAAGGGCGCTGACTGTCACGGTAAACCCTGTGTGTCGTTGTCACATTAGTCACTTCCCCCTGGACCCTCAGAGACGCGCAGCCCCCGCCCCACCCCCACACTCATTCTCTAATTACGGTTTGCGAGACATGTCCCAAACCCTCAAATTAGCTCCAACTCTATCGACAAGAGAAGAGCGTCCAGCTGGAAATGTGCCGCTGCCATCACACCCGCCTCATCGTCTTCTTGCTGGGGACAGAGTGACAGGTGTCCACTCTGGTCAGGGTCTCACACTGTCCTTCCAATGGAGACCCATAGCAGGCCCAACAACCATCTGGCCCACTGCAGGTTGTAAGGAAAGGGGGCGAAGTGGGAAGAGGTGAAAAGAGACATCTATTTAAACCTTCATTCAAGGAGCTATGAAATGGCTAGGGAAAAAATATTGTGGCTTGGCTTTGAGGAAAAAAGAACAACAAAAAATAATGCTTTTGCTCTTTTTAAACATTGTGATTTAAGTCCATTTTCATCACAGCAAATGAAAGACAATAACGCACCCACAAGCCCTGAACTTCCATATGATTCTCCTCTCCCTGCGCACCCCCCAACACACACACACACACACACACACACACACACAAATCCAGACGGTTGACAGAGGACACGTCCGTGCGGCACCTGTAATTTGCCCACTGATCACCCGTCTGAGCACAGCCAGGCTGTGTGAGGAAAGAAACGACGAGACGAAGAGACACTCAGAGCAGTGCCTTTCCCGAGTTTGTTTTTCCCTCATCTGGGAGAACCTACAAGCCGGAGTCGGCAGGTTTTGAGGCAAAACCAGGGGCTCCTACCCTTGGGCAGAAATGGTCTAATGACGCAGAGTCAGCCTCTCCCCTTCCCTGAGGCCAGAACCTTCCCCTTGGCCACTAGCAGCCCAGCTACTCATTTCCCAAACCCCAGGCCTGGCTACTGGTGAAGGATTCCAGGGACAGGTGGCTCCCATAGACCTGGAGACAGATAACAGACAGCAAGGTGGTCACCATGGCCCGAAGCCACAGGGGCCAGGGGTGTCTGGGCACTGACATAAGTCTGGGGCATGGTGCCCACAGAAATACCTGCTGTCCTAAAGGCCACATGCACTGGATATCCACTCCGAGCCCCAGACACATCTGGCCAAGCTCACCAGAGAAGGATGCCCAAGTTTGCGGGCTCTTGGGGAGGGAGAGAAGGCTCAAAAAGACCATGAGAACCAACAGAAACTGGCAGGGCCAGGGGATGCCATTCCCTTGCTGGCGGCAGCAGCAGGAGAAGGCAGGGGTCCTCCCTGCCATTCACTTTCTGCCTCCATCCCAGCACCTTCACCTCCCAACTGGGCTCTCCAGGGGACCCTCCCCTCAGGTGGAGTGAGGGGACAAAAACAAGGGACACTGACCCCCTCTGTGGTACTGGTCGCAAGAAGGTGCTCGCATCCTCCGCATCCTTCCCGTCAAAGGAAAAGGCCAATGAAGACAGGTGTGGAGGTGTCCCCCACCTCTGGCTCAAAAGCGCCGGCTTCCCACTGGGGAGGAAACGCGGGGCAGACGCGCGGCTCCAACTCTACCGGGCAGGGGTCGCTGGCCGCCCCCTCACCCAACCTCAGGTTCCCCTCTCACCGGGACAGCGGCAGGGGAATCAGCTGGCAAACTCGGAACCCCCCACCCCATCCCGAGGCTTGTAGATCTTGCTCTGCCCCGTTTGGGGGGTGGGGTGGGGGGGGATAAGGGGCACCGCGGGGAAGTTTCGCGACGCAGCCAGAAGCGCCGGGACCGCGGCTGCCCGCCCTCTGGTCTTGGGGCCGCCGCCCCGGGCGCAGTCGGGCAGCCTGACCCAGCGCCCCCGCCCCGGCGCGGGGAGGGACTGGCGCGGGCCGGGAGGCGGAGGGGCGCGCAGGGCTCGGCCGGGGTCCCGCGGCCGGCCAGGGAGGCCACTTACGTGTGCTGCTGGGGGAAGCTGTAGGCAGAGGCGCCGGGGGCGGCGAGCAGCGGTAGCAACAGCAGCGGCGGCAACAGCAGCAACAGCGGGCGCGGGGGCCCGGACGGCGGGCGCCGGGCGCCGGGGCCGGGCTGGGGGCCGCGGCCGGGCCAGGGGAGCGCAGTCGGCGCCGGGCCGGGCCGAGAGGCGCCGCAGGTCCAAGCCGGCACCGCCATGTTTCCATTCAAGATGCGGCGCCGCGGGGAGGGGGGGCGCCGGCGGCGGGGTGGGGGGGCGCGGGCGGCGGGCGGCAATCCGGCCTCTCCGCCTCCTCCGCCTTCTTCGCGCGGGGCCTCCGGGGCTGCACGGGCCGCAGCGCCTCCGCGGGCTGCGCGCCGCGATCTCTCCGCCGCGCTGACTCGAAGCGCTCTGAGCGCCCGGCCCGGGACCGGCGCTCAAATAGCGGCCGCCGCCAACCTGCCGGCGCCGCCCTCCCCCCCTCCCTCCCCGGCCGGCCCGCCCCCGCGCGCCCCCGTCGCGGCCACGCGCCTGCCCGTGCCCGCGCGCCCCTCGTCCCCGCGCAGCCCCGAGCCGGCCCTGCTGGCCCGCGTGGCCGAGCGGAGCCCGTGCGCGCGCGTTCTGCGCCCTAGCCGCGGGCCGACCTCCCGGTGAGCACCTCTGTCCCCCAGCCTCGGACCGTGCCCCTCTCCGCCGCAGCCGCGGTAGGAGTTTCTGGCCCCGCGGCTCGTGGCAGGCACCTATGTGACCCTTCTGGGGGCTCGACCTTCAACAGGCTTAATTAAGGTCTGGAGTCACAGGTTTAATGGTGGAATGGCAGACTTTCGCAGACCGGAGAAGAGGGCATCGGTGCTGAACTCACACCCCCAGTGACTCCTGCTACTTGCAAGAGTCCTCTCTTAGGGGACTCGGGACCCCAAGCCCTGACAGAAAGAAAGGGCTTGGGTCTCCTGGATCCCTGAGCGGGAACCTGGGCGCAGTTGCACAGTTGCGAGGGGCTGAGAATGGCAGGATGCAGCCCTCTACAGCCACTCATTTACATCACCCACCTAAGCAGGCACTGTGTGCAGACCAGCCCCTAGCTCCAGCCCCCAAGGCTTCCGGAGCCTCTATTTTAGACCTCTCCAGTACTGGGAAGCTCATCCCTGTACAATCCAATCGTTTCTGTCCTGAGGCCCCTGGCTCCTCCCTGCTGCGGGGAGAAGGCTGGTTCTGGTGTGGCTTCTGACTCTGCAGCTTATGGGCCTCTCAGAGCCTCAGTTTCCTCTCTTGTGGAGGCTTGTGTGGGTGCTTACCCCCATTTCTAGAATCAAGTGAGAATGGGAGTGAATTGCTTGGTAAATTGAAACGCTCTTGGTTGGGAGACAGCATCCGAGAGACTCCCCTGAAGTTGTCCCTGGAACTCTGCTCTTCCCCCTGCGCAGATAGGATGGGAGAATGTTTCCTGCCAGCCTGGCTTGGGGCAAGATCCCTTCAGCACTAGCTGACCACGGCCTCTGCGCTTAACATGAGGAATGAGGAACAGTAGCCCCCTGGGCAGGAGTCCCCACTTCATGATATCCGGGTGAGCCTCCCATCACCCACTCACAGGTCAGGATGACTTAATGTTGAGGGAAGAATGGCGGCCCCTGGACTAAGGAGGGCAGAGGTCAGGGGCTGGAAATAAGGCTCAGGACAACCCTTACTAGCTCCCCAGTCCTGCCTGGACTGTCCCACACCTGCCCCACCCTCACAAGCCAGGGCTCGACAAGGGGACAGCTTTGAAGTGCCCCCCCCACCTGAGTGAGGTTTGCCAATAGGCCCCAAATTCTGAGGCCCCAAAAACATTATCAGAGGAAGGCAGTGCCCTGGGCCCCAGACTCCTGACAGGCTTGGGGTCTGGTGACCAGGAGGGGCCTAGTGGACTCTGGGAGGCCAAGCTAGGCCAGCTGTTTGGGGACCAGCAGGGCTCTCACTAAACCAGAGACCTGATTGTGCCAGATGTCCCCATCCCTACCTCTGGATAGGGCATTCCCTCCAGGCTAGACAGAAAGGGGTGGGGGGAGGGGGAATTCTGCACAGAAGAGTCAACACGCCCTGAGCTAACGAGCCCCTCCCAGCCCCTCCTGCTGATACCTGTCTCCAGCATCTCTGTTTCTCCAGTACCCAGGGCTGAATGGGCCCATGGTGTCCTCCCCCATCTATTTGCTGGTTAAATGCCTGTAGTGCATGGCTCCAGGGAACCAGCACGAAGAGTGTTACCCTCTGGGGTTAGGTGCCCTCTGAGGTGTTACCCTCTGAGGTTAGGTGGGAACCTTCCCAAGGCAGACTCTGCAGTGGCAGGATAAGAAATGTCAGGGGCAGTCTCTCGGTCCTTCGACACCAGAATGGCAGTACCGTACCTGAAGGGTGCCCAAGCCATCAGGCACCTGGGTCCAGGCTGGGTGCAGTGAGTGGGCATTGGTAGTTGGGCATTGCAGTTCCAGCCGCCACAGATGTGCACCTAATTGAGGCTGCTGGCACAGAGGGAAAGGCGGGAGATTTTGGTTGACAGGCCGTTAAAGGAAGACAAATAAGGAGGGGAGGTAATTAAGAGTACACGGGTAGTAAGAGTTTACACATTCCAACTTCTGTGGCTCCCAACATCCTCAATCTTCTGGCGGCTGGCTCCAGCCCCAATTTAAAATCATGGGAGGAAAAATCAAGTCTTCCCAGAAATGGGGGGGACTTCCATGGCAGGCACATTGCTATGTTTGGCAGCAAAGACTACCTGAGGTGCCTGTGCTGGGAGACACGGGGTGGCAGGGGCAGGTAAAGCTGCAGCCTGCAGAGAGGGGCCAGCCATGGCGTGTGGGCCGAGGGGAGGTCAGCTCAGCAGACCAGAAGAAACTGAGAAGTCTCTATGGAAACCTCCTACGGGCCAAGCAAATCCTAGCCTTGGTTATGCCACACAAGGGAGGGGGAAGCCCACCAGGAAGGTCCACCCAAGACACCTGGGGCAGTAAGATCCCCACTCCAGCATGCTCACCTCCAGCCTCCCTCTCATCACCCTTTGCCACTCCATTAGCCAGTGGGCTGGACACCTCCGGGTGTTCTTTGCGCTTTCCTCCTGTGGTTCCCTCCACCAGGAACATACTCCCTCATCCCTACCACTTGAACCCAGGATATTTATGGACCCATAAATAGTGCTTATGCCAGGAAGCCCTCCTGGGCCCCACCCCAACTAGATAGGCCTCCCCATTCCAGTCCTTACTCTCCTGTCCCCACTTCCCAACACGCGCGTGCACACACACACACACACACACACACACACACACACACAGGGCCCACAGTCTCCATCTCCATTTCAGGAAAATGCTTGCACACTGGACTCTGGTTAACCTGGGGCCTGAGTCTCCCTTGTCCCTGTCACTTCCTCAGGGACCTGCACAGAACGTGGCCATTGGGACAACATAGGAATTGTTGACATAAGGACTTTTGAGTGGCATCTCCAGGAGTTTGGGGGTATGCCCAGGAAGAGCGGTCTAGTCTGGGCATGAAAGCTTTGGCATCAGATATCACAGGTGGTAAAGGTAAGTCACTTTGCCTCTCTGAACTTCTGTATCTTTGTCCTTATAATGGGAGACGTGGTACCCACGTGGCAGGGGCAGTCTGAAGACCCAAAACAGGTAACACTCAAGGGCAAGACTTGGCACTCAGCAAAGGCTTAATGAAAGGAAACCACACGGAGACTCAGGCCTCCCCAGGAAGAGCAGGGCCTGCTTGCTGGCAGGCAGGGGAGTCTTCCTAGAAAAGGAGGAGGGATTCCAGCTTGGCTTGTACGGTGAGCAAGATGGGACGGGCATAGTAGAGAGGGAAAGAAGGGAGACTCCCCAGAGCTGAGAATGACCTGAGCCAGGACCCACCCTTCCAAGCCCCACTGACCTAGCTCTGCCTCAGTTCTGGCAAGTGTCCTTCTATAACAGAAGGCTGTCCCAACCTCATTTAGCCCCCCTCGGACGTGCCTGTCTCTGCCCCCTTTGGGCCAGAGTCAGTGGTCCCTAAGAGCCCCCAGCCAGGACACACTCCATGCATGGGCTGACGGCCAGTGCTCACACCTGCCAGTGGCTACTTTGGCTCGCCCACAGCTCCTTGGGGAGCTCCAGCAATGTGATGGTCCCACAAAGGCCCTGCCCGAGCGTAGTGCCGATGCACATGGCCTCCAGGTGCAGTGAGACAGGGACCCCACTGCCAAAGGCATTAAGAATCCTTCAAGGATCCTCTGCACAGTAAATGACCCACAGTCTGTTTAGTGCCATTTATTGTAATAAATGGAAGGGACTGGAGTTTAACCCTTTAAGACCATGTGAGCCATCACCCCTGGCACACTAAAGTCAGGGCCAAGTCCTAGGCTACAGACTGTCCGAGCCTGTAGGACACCCTGGTTAGACAGAAGGGGAAAACAGGGCCCAGAGAGGGAGGGGACTTGCCTGAGGCCACCCAGTGGTCAGTGCAGATCAGGCATGGAGCTTCAAGTCTGGAGACCTAGCTTGTCATCCCAGATCTGTCTCCCCGTGACCATGAGTGGTGCTAGTCACCTGGGCCTTTGTGTCTCCATCATGGCTTCCAATATCAAGAACCCAGCACAGCGCTCCTGGGGGAACCCAGGCCTCCTGGTACTGTCATGGAAGTTCCCCAGAAAGACCGCCATCATCATGAGGGACGCTGAACTCGGATTATTTGACGGAGAGAGAACAACTAGTTAATTGAGTAGGTTCTGGCAGGTGGACGTCCTTGGCCCCTGGGAACTCTCCACTTAGTGGGGAAATATGACAGGAAAAACACAATGAATACCTGAAACTATGAATTACACCCTGTGGGTGAAACACAGCATGTGATCACTCAGCAACGTGAGGCTTGGGTAGTCAGGGAAGGCTTGCTGGAGGAAGCGACCTTGAAACTGACACAGAAGAACTAGAAGGGCTTGCGTGGATGGAGGTGGGGGGAAGAGTGTCTCTGGTAGAGCGTCTGAGCAAGGGCCAAGGCAGAATGGAGCCAGACGTATGCAAGTTGCCCTTCATCAACCCCACGTAGGCAGGATGGCGATGGACGTGACTGTCGAGCCAGAGGGCCTGCTCCCACCAGGAGCCCCCATCTTGGTGGTCCCCATTCCCACCACTAGCTGTCCTGGACCGTCTGGGTTTTCCTCAGAGAGGTCTGGTCCAACCTCTTCTTTTACAGATGAGGAAATCGAATGGCAAGGAGGGGCAGGACTGGTCTCGGGGTTGCAGTGGACAAAAAGACTCAGGCTGCCGGCTCGGGTCTAGGTTCTGTCCTCTGTGCCCCTCGGGGCATTCTCAGAGCTCCTCTTGGGAGAACCTTGACCTGCACATCGGCCCTGGGGGAGTGGGAGACCCCTGGCGCTGCCCCTGGGTCCTACCTGCTGTGGTGTCTGTGGCACCCAGGCCCAGATGCTGGTTTCGCCCCCTGGCCCTGGGGCCTTCATCCAGCTGTGGCAAGAGAAAATGAGGACAAATAAAAGAGAGAAATTCTCCCCTTGGAAGAGCATTAGGTGTCTAAATGGCTTCCGAATAAATAAAAGTCTCCTCGGAGCCCCTGGCCAGCGCTGACAGTGGCTCTAACTCTCCACGAGACATGTTTTTCTGCCTCCAGGTGGAAGTGAAGAGTGTCAGCGGTGGGCTAAGTCAGGCTCTGATGGAGGCTGCCGTCCATCACCGCCTAACGCCCCATCAGCAGAATGGCCACGGCAAATTGCCTCCCGTGATAGCTGCCCCTCCAGGCCCTCGGAGAGGAGCCGGTGCTGGCCTCCCCCACCAAGATCGGGAAAGAGAAACAACCTGTCCCTAACTTGCTCATTTTGCAAACGAGGGAACTGAGGCACGGAAGGCTTCAGCGACTTGATGAATGAAACCAGCAGGCCAGGGATGCGTCTCCTGAGTGAGTTAGCCCTGCTCGTTGTGAGTGCAGAGTGAGAAGTCAGTTTGGTAAGGAGGGGGGCTCTCTGAGGGCAGGTCCACACCTCATGCCATCCACCTTCCCCTCCCCAAAAGCAGAAGGTGCTTGAATGAGGGCAATAAGTACTGATGGGACATAAGATGGCAGGAGAGACCCAGGCTAGACTGCAGGGAGTAACTCTTTGAGCAATGGGCTAGAGAAACTTCCTGAGGAAAGTCCTTTTGCTTCTTCTGCTAAAAGTATCCCTTGGCTTTTGCCTTTCAACCCTTTAGTGGATTATCCTCTGCTAGATGGTTAAGGGGAGGGCAGGACACAGCTCCACCATCATTTAATTTAACTGATGGCTGCTGTTCCTGTGAGGGGCAGTTAACACTTCATTTGTTGAGCCTGGAAGACAGATGAGGCTAGGCATTCTTCTTCGATTACTGAAAGACGTTGACGCTATGGGAGGTGGCAGCAGGGGCAGTGAGAGCAGTGTGTGGTGAGAAGCTGGAAGGCCCCAGAGAGGCTGTGTTGTCCCATTTCATGAGGCCTCTGCCTCCTGGGGCTGGTGCTGGCACTCAGGACCCACCCTGTGAGTTTCTTGGCCACCAGGCAGGGAGGAGAAGGGAAGCTTTCTGCAGAGAATCAGTCCGGCTTTCCCATAGCATGGGGTATGTGTCTCTCCACTCTCGGAAGCACAGTTCTGTCTGCAGCCTCGCCATCTCCCTGGGCTAGATCCTTGAAGACCTCTGCCTATTCCAGGGTCTGAGGCGAAGTGGAATGGCGAGCAGGCAGAAAGGAGGCCCGGACTCCTCCCCCTCCGGTTGGAGTGGCCCAGGGATGTTGATCACAGAGAAGCCCCTCTCAGCCTGGACCTGTTGTCACAGAAGCAGGACATTAGCCTCAAGCATCGTGCAGGTGCACTTAGGGCTCAGCAGCTCCCTAGGCCCTTGGAGGAGCAGGGGATTTTTCCAACCCAGTGGCACTGACCTGAGGGGGAATGGGTGAGCCATTAGGATCTGCTGAGGATCGTTGTGTGGATCGGAGGCCACTCTGCTGTCTAGGGGGTGCAGTGGAGGCTAGGAGCACTCAAGACAGATGGGCCCCGGCTGGGCAGGCAGCAGGGCCGGAAGCTCCAGCTCCTCAGGCCACACAAAGGGGCAAACAGGCAGGGCTGCCCCTCTCCCTAGCCTGGGCGGAAACATGCTCCTCTCTTTTCTCTGCCGCATGAAGTAGTACCGCGTTAGGCAAATGAAGGGGGCACCTGGTCTTGATGGAAGGCACCGCCTATGCTGTGTGGCGGGAAACGGGGGCAGGGATGGGAGTTGATGGGACAGGCAGGGCAGAGGTTGGCCTGGGACCGTTGTGCCCCAGGTGGGCTAGCCGAGAGTGGGGCATCACAGTCCAGAAGGTGTGGGATGAGGAAGGGGAGGTTGTCCAGGACACAAGTGCCACAGCTGACCATGGCTTGCAAGGATTCTGGATCCCTTCCCAGCCAGGCCCGGGTTCAAGGCAGGTAGGAAACAACCTGACTGTCCTGGAGATGATTGAGCCCCAGAATCTATTTCAAAGGACAGTAGGGAACCCCCAAGGCAGAACCAAGTCTTCTCTCCGCAGAGTCAGGATGTCAGAGAGCTTCACTGGGCTCCGGGCAGGCAGAAGGGGGTGCTCGGGAAGGTGCACCCAGGCAGGCCAGTGAGAGTCAGGGGGGAGACAAGGAGACTTCTGCCTGTATCTATTCCCCCCAGCGGAAAGGGCTCCTCCCCCCTTGCCCCGCACGTACTGCCACAGCCTCCCAGAGCCCAGTCTGGCAGTTCCAGAGCACCATCTTGCTGAGGTCTTAATTTCTAAATGAGCGAGGAGGAGTTCTGGAGAGGCAGGGGCGGATGGAGAGACACGCTGAGAGAGACCGAGAGAGACCTCGGGGAGGATCAGGATGTAGACTCAGCATTTGGCAACAAGCCACTCAGGTCTTGCCTGAAAAGCCAAGCCAGCTGCCTTCGGGTGGCTGGGAGCAGGCCACGGACAGGAAAGGCTGCTGATGAGTCAGGCATGGGGCAGGAGTGGGGGATGGTGCTCGAACCCAGGGGCAGTAGGTATGCTAGGCATGCTCAGGCCCCTCAAAGGGCAGGGCATGATCAAGTGTTTTTTTTTTTTTTAAAGATTTTATTTATTTATTTGACAGAGAGAGAGACAGCCAGCGAGAGAGGGAACACAAGCAGGGGGAGGGGGAGAGGAAGAAGCAGGCTCATAGTAGAGGAGCCTGACGTGGGGCTCGATCCCATAACGCCGGGATCACGCCCTGAGCCGAAGGCAGACGCTTAACCGCTGGGCCACCCAGGCGCCCCAGGGCATGATCAAGTGTTAACGAATGACTAAATGACTATGCAATAATAGATCACCTCCATTGTGTTGGGGTCTGGAGTCAGGCTTGCCATGTGACCCCTGCCAGTCCTGCAGGTCAGATCCCTGGGAGTGAGATGGACCCTCCCCTCAGAACTCCGCACAACCTCCTCCCGGGTTCCTGTGCTGCTCTCTGGCAGCTCCACGGTGCTGATGGGACCGAGGGCTCCCCGTAAGCCCCAGCCACTCAGCGCCCCCCCCCAATCCTCACGCTGTAGCAATTCTAGGGGACACGCCAGGGCAGCCGTTGCCCATGCAACCTGGCCTCAGAACACTGGCCTAGCTGCTCGTACAGAAGCAAGCTGGGCAAGTCTGGAATCTCCTCACCCCGGCTCTGCGGACCCCCCAGCCCTCCAGACCCGCTCTTGGCACAGCCTGAGGACCATACCTTGACCTCACCTAGAGTCTTGCTGCATCTTCCCGGTAAACAAGCCCTGAGGGAACTCACCCCACAACTGGAATGCCCCTACTCCCAAACTTCTCTGGGAACTGAGAACCTTACTTTCCCTGTACAGAGGAGAAGGGCTTCCTCTGGGTCACTCTGGCTTTCCTATGAATTTCAAAGGAGAATTCCTGACCTTTCCTCTTGAAAGTGAATGAGAATCATAAGCCCCATCACCATTCCTCCTCCCCTCCAGCCCCTCCTTCCCCACATGTACCAGGCACAGCTGAAGGATTCCCACAATAATCTTCCAAGTACAAGGCATTAGCCCCATTCAGTGGAGGAGGAAACTGAGGCTCCAATGGTTCAGAGTGAGATGTTCCATCTGGCCTGGAAGCAGCAGAGATAGGATTTGACTCCCAATCCAGCTCCTCCTGGGTTGAGTCATGAGGAGCCCATTGTGATCTTTAAAAAAAAATTTTTAATAAGCCCATCTTATCTCAATATGCAAAACTATGCACTTGGCATGCAAATTAGCGCTTCCTGCCGGCTCCCGGGGTGGCAGTGCATCCTTCAGGTTTGACCAACATCTAACAGGCCTTGTCTCTCTTGTTTGGACCGAACCTCTCTGCTCTATCCCCCCCACGTTCCACACCCCCCCCCCGCCAGGCACCTCCAGGCAGGGCTTTGCAGGCAGCAGTTGGGGATCTCTCCCCACGTGGCCAGTGAGCGGGCCTCGGATCCCACCAGAGAGGCAAGAGCCCCTGCCCCACCTCCTCCCCTTCCCATCCATGGATGCCCCCCCCCGCCCCCGCCCAGTGGAATTGAACAGCGGTACTTTGGGGTGAGTGAGGACAGTGACTGTTTTCTGCCGGAGGGATAAGGGAAGGCTTTCTGGAGGTAGAGGAGAGAGCATTCCAGGTGAGGGGAGCATGGGAGAACTAGGAAAAGGTGTGAAGGTAGGATCTGCTCCAGAGAAGGCCAGTGAAGCGTTTAAGGTCTGCTGTGTTTGAGACGTGAGTTCTCCATGATGAAGGAGCCCATTGCACTGGAGCAGGCAAGCCAGGAGGCCGGGAGGCGGGTGGCGGAGCTGGATATCAGCTGTGGCTGCAAATCATAGGAGAAATGTCCCATGAGCACAGGGTGGAAAGGACAGTCATCCCCATGCTTGGCCTGATTCATGGCTGGGGAGGCAGCGGACATTCAGTGGGCCCAGGTGACCTTGAGCTCATTACCTAATGTCACCGTGCCTCAGTCTCCTTGAAGGTAATATGGGTTCAATAACCTCCCTCCTCTTCCTCTCAGAGCTGCTGGGAAGCCACTGGGGGCTTGATCCTTTGCTGAATCATAAGCAGGCATGGAAGGGCGGCCCCTGGGGTGGGGGGCAGGGGCTCCAGACCCAAGGAGGGAGGAGGGGCAAGAGTGCTGCCCGGTCCCTACACACAGCGTTCTGCTGAGGTAGTGAGCTGGGCCCAGCACACACAGAGACTGCCCTAGACAGCTTGGAACTGAGCCCCAAGTTGGGGGTAGTACCAGGACTGGAGCACATTCAGGCTGGGGTAACATACAGAGACCTTCCTGCAGCCCCTGAGGTACACAGGGTGAGGAGGGGGGCCTGTGGAGAAATGTGACAAGTAAGAACAGGAGGTGGGTGGCCCAGGTCAGTCTGGAAGCTTATTTTCTGTGAGAGAGGGCCAGGGAAGGATCCCAGGGAATAAACAGATTTGTCCGTTAAATGGGTCAGATGGGGGCAGCTGGCAAGCGGGGAGGGGTCCGTGGAAATCTTGTCAGCCTCTTCCAGAACACTGGATTTCCAACTGTCTTTTTAAGCAACATGGAATTCATTTTGAACTAAATTTGATACAGAGCCCCCATATATGACAGATTAAAGTGGGGCTGCTCTGATGAAGGATGGCAGAGGGGAGAGGGGATCCAGAGGCTTCCAGAACAGTTAGGTACACCCCACCCCAAAGGTGGGTACAGGGAGGGATGGGTGCTCGGCACAAGGCTTTGGCTCCAAACAGGTCCAGCCTTGTTTCAACCCTCTTTGGATGACCTTGGGAAAGGCCTCTTACAGCCGTGGGCCTCGTGCTTCCATCTGCAGAATGGGTACCTCTTAGCACCTTTGCCCTCTGTTGCTAGAACAGGGGCAGAGACTTCTCCCCCCATCACGGAGGGGGGGTATTTACTCATCTTCCTGAAGCACTGAAGTCTTGGGGAACTCATCTGCCTCCTGGCTCAGCTAATTGGAATCGCTTCCCCCTCTCCCCTGCCTCTCAGTAAATTATGCGAATTCCCCCAGTCAGAGGCCTGGGTGATGGACAGCCCTGTCACAGCAGCCTAAGTGTTTGGAGAGCAATTGTTCTGGGGAAGGCTGCCATTCCTCAAGCCTGTGCTATGCAAGGCTCCACGGGGAGAGCCAGCCTGGCCCTGCCCAGGCCCCAGCCCGGGCTCGGCCCCTGCCCAGCCGCCAGAGCCTGCTCCGCCTAGCCCGCCAAGCACAGGCTTCCGGTACGTTATCCTTGTCATAACAATCAGAACAGCCGAGAGGTATTGCTCTTAAACCCTCAACACACATTTTTATAACCTTTCTGTTTAATAAGAAAGAGACAGCTCCAATTAGCTGGGAATATTCTGCAGAAATGGGATTATTTTCAAAGCTCCAGCAATATTATAAAATAGCTTCAGTAAGTGAACAGCTGTCACTGGGCCCCGCCCGCCACGCACAAGGCTCCTCCCGCACCCTCTCACCGGGTGGGGGCCTCTCTCCCCTCTGCAGGCACCCCAGAGTCCCCAGGAACTCTGCTCTGGCTGGCAGTCAAGGACCCCTGTTCTGGCAGCAGGATGTAAGCTGTGGGGTGTGGGGCAGGAACCCCCCCCTTGTCCTGGGCTGTAGGAGAGGGGCAGCTTGGACCTCCCCCTGTGGTGAGACCGTGGCCTTACCAGGAAAGCCTACGTGGGCACCCCAAAGTCATCTCTAAAGGGCCTCCAGCCCACCGTGTCGCCCTGTGACCTGGACATATCCTGTTCTGTGCCAGGACCGCCATTCACTGCTCAGGCCTTCCTGGCCTTTCCATCTCTCCAATCAAAGGGGCACGGCAGGCTTACCCAGCAACTTCATTATGGTTACTGTGAATATTCTGGGTCCACTCTGCCCAGACCTGCACTAGGGCCAGGTGAGCATTTTACCTCAGGGCTTCCCCCCTCCTCTTTCTTTTTTGTTTTCTTTTAAAGATTTTATTTATTTATTCGACAGAGATAGAGACAGCCAGTGGGGAGTGGGAGAGGAAGAAGCAGGCTCCTAGCAGAGGAGCCTGATATGGGACTTGATCCCATAACGCCGGGATCACGCCCTGAGCCGAAGGCAGACGCTTAACCGCTGTGCCACCCAGGCGCACCTCCCCCTCCTCTTTCTTGGGACCCATTGCCAACCCCTCTTTGGAGCCTCCTTTACTCCCACCCATAGGCCTCTGCATTCCTTCTCTCCAGAAGGAATCTTCTCTCCGTTCCCTGCCCACCACAGCTAGCAGCTTTATTTCAACTGTATCTAAGCCCCCAGAACCAAAGTCAAGGTCCCGGGGGGTCCTGTCCTTTCTCCCTCTTCCCATGTCTGCTGGCAGAGCTCCACAGAAAGGGGTTCTCAGCTCCCACCTCCCAAACCACTGGGTCTGTGTCTCATCCATAGCCCCTCCACTGACAGCCAGCTTCCCCTGGCCACTTTGGGCGGTAGCCCCATGCTCCCTCCTCCCTGGAGCCAGCCCAGCCTCTGTGAGGTGGAGCTGGAGGCAGCGGTTTTGGGAAGGCTGTGGGTCCTGTTTGGCCTGCTGGGCAGAGGGGCAGAGAGATCTGCCTTCCCGCTCTCCCTGTCCACTTGCCCCTCAGCCCACAGTGGTGATGCCCTATGCTGCTGAGTCCCCCCAAGACTACGGCCGAGCGGCAGACAATATTTGAACACCCTTCAGGGAAGGATAGACTTGGAATGAACCTCAGAGTCTGGCTCAGAGAACCTGTCACTATATGGTTGGGGACACTGAGTCCAAGTGAGAGGAAGTTCCAAGGCTTTATTTCTAAGACAAGATGGGATGCAGAACCCAGGTTGTCTGTGGCAGCTCTGGCATTTAACCCTTGCGGGTGCTGACACAAGTAGTAGGATTTGAAGCCCCAGCCCTGGTGTGGTGGGACGCAATGAGCTCTGCCTCAGTTGCCTGGGTGACCTTAGGCAACTCCCTCCCCTCTCTGAGTCAGGAGCCCCATGGGGCTCTGCCTCTGAGGTCAGGACTGCTGGGGCTGAGAAGGGTGATGAGACACTGGGGCAGCCTGCTGACCGGGTGGCCTTTTGTGGGTATTCTGTGTCACACACAGGGCAAGGACTGGGCCACAGCCGGCTCCTTGGGATCAGGCCCCTCCAGGCCTGGCCAGAGAGTGTGGGGCCTCAAGGGCCCCCTTGAGGCTACCTCGGTGGAACAGTTTCACGCAGTCGGCCCCTCCCAGCACCGTGGCCCCCGCCTGACCGGGTCCAAGTCTTGGGGGACGCTGCCTGGGGAATGGGAACAATTTCAGGGCATCCTTGGGAGGAGACCGCAGCCCAGGAACTGCAGCACGATGCAAATGCACCATGTGCTAAATGGGGAAAAATGAATTTTACACCCAGACAAAGTGACTTTTATCATGTTAACGACCATGGTTTGCTCATCATGTCTGCCGCAGTGAAATGGGGACTGTGGATGTTTTTCTTTTAGTTCTGCTTTTAAATGGAGGCATTTTCCCCCCTCGTAGCAGACAAGCCAAGCCCCTTAGATTGGGATGACAGAAGTGCCGATTCAGCAAAAACAAAATGGAGGAATTTTTTTTTTTTTAATCTTCATCTGTGCCTTCCAGCAAAAATAAGCTCCGAATGAGGAGCTGGGGTGGGTGTGAGGAACCCTGACCTGGAGAAAGGAACATGGCTCTGGCGCAGCTCGCCCCTAAGTCCCTGGGTGACCTGGGACCCATCTCACCCCTTCCTGACCTCAGTTTGCCCATTGATACCAGGAAGGAGGTGGGCTGGAGCCGCGGTGCTTACCGCCCGAGAGCCGCTCTGCCCTGGCCCTCGCCGAGGAGTCCAAGTGAAATTCGTCATGCCGGCTGTGTCTGGGTCCAGAACTGCCTACTCCATTAGACGGACTCGCAGAGGGCAAGCCAGGGCCGAGTTATCCCTGAGTCGGTGGTGCCCCCAGTGGCCGATACGAGGCCTTGCACGGATGGGACACACGTGTTGGCGGCAGGAGCCAAGGCTACTTCCCTGACATGTGCAAGCAGTGTCCAAGAGAAGACTCCCTTAGCCAAGTCCCCGAGAGTCCCTCCCAGCCCTGTAGCCCGCGCATATCACCGACACATGGCAACTCCATATTGTGCTCATCAAGAGTCAGGAAAACACCATCTGATGCTTTGTACAGCTGCCCAGCCCGGCACCCAGCTCCCCGGGAGCTGCCTCTGCTGTGCCCAGTGGGGGAGTGCTCAGCGAAGGCAAATGAAGAGGTCTTCGGGGCTGGCATATCTGGGAAACCTCTGCCCCGACACCATGCAGTACTGCTCTGGAAGGCTCGAACAGGTCAGGCAGACAGGGCACTCGACGAGCAGAGATCAGCAGACAATTAGCCAGCCCCGGCGGAGGTAATTAATCAATGTCCGAGGCCGTCCGTCTGGGTCTGCTATGATCACTTCCAGCCGGTGCCTTGGTGGAAGTCAGGGCCGGGGCCCGGCTGACAGGGCTGGACTCCACTGCTGTCAGCACCCCCATGGCCAGCACCAACCCTGTCACCAACACTGCCTCCATCAGCTTGGTGTTGCTGTCACCTTCGCTGTCACCATCATAGTAGAATCAACACCCAGCCGGGGACTCACTGTCCCCATCCCCATCCATACTCCCCAGGGCTTACTCTTCCCAGTTCAAGCTGCTTTCACACTGTCCCCTCATTAGCTTCTCCCCAGTCCAAATGATACACAGGTGTCTTGCTGGTGGGGAGACTGAGGCATAGAGAAGTGACGGGCCGGGAGCGGCTCCTGGCATGCAGCCTACCATCACTACCATCCCTCTCTTCCCCCTCCCAGTACCACCTGCTCTCAGAGCATATACCTCCTCCCCGAACGAGTCAGGATAGGCTAAGGTGGGCCGCAGTAACAAAGCTAAAATCTTAGTGGCTTCGAATAATGAAGGCTTCTTTCTTTGTGTTGCTATGTGTCCTTCACAGGTAACCAAGGCTCTGCCCTCTGTCATCCTCATACTGAGACCAGGCTGACCAAACAGCCGAAGTCTGGGAAACTGTCATGGAAGAGGGGAACAGGGCCCTGAAAGGTCTCACGCTGGCAATTAACTGCTCTGGCCTGCCGGTGTGGCTTCTGCTTACCACGCATTGGCCAGAACCAGACACGCAGCCCGACTTGACCACCAGGGGGCAGGAAGGGGCAACTCTACCTTCAGCCTGGAAGCAGGAGAAACGGGACATTTGGCAACCGCCAACGGTGGCCATGGGATTCCCCCTTCCTTCTCTCCCTCCCTTCACCTCTCAAGCCCACGTACCCACATTCTCCAGCTGCTAGCCCAGCAAGACTTCGAGGTTTGAGATGCGACTTCATCAGTACCCCTGGGATCACAAGTTGGGCTTTCTGCTTCGGAAAAAGAAGCCCCCACCCCACCCCCGCCCCAGGGGATGAGGCTGGTGAGCCAAGAGATCCTGGGAGCCTGTCCTGTCTTGGTGGTGCCTTGTGGCAAGGGAGGGAGGGTCTGTGCTGGGCCTCAGGCCATGACTGGCCCCAGGTGTGGTGGCGGTTGGGATGGGAGAGGCTGAGGCAGAGCTCGGCCAGTAGAGTCTCACGGGGATTCCAAGAGGGAGAGGACGGGCCAGCTGCAAGTAGGATCTTCAGTACAGAGGCCTCGACAGAGGAGAATGATGAATGAGGTGGCCTGAGAGGTGTCCAGCAGCTCTGGGTGACCAGCTGGCCGGCTAGTTCCGGACTGTGAGCTCATGGTCTGTGCAGGCGTTTATAGGGCACCATCTGGGGCACCGCAGTTACACAGTGCTCCTCCAGCCTCTAACCTGCAGCCCGGCCTCCCGGGGGAAGGAAATCTGAGACTAGAGATTGGAGGGACAGGGGCTGCTTGGGGGCTCTGGAATTCTTGGAATCAGCCCCAGGGCTCCAGATTCCCAATTCAGTGTTCATTTTGCTCCACCATCATGGGCCAGGGCTGGAGGTGGGTGATGAGGTGGCAGGATGGGGAAGGTTTGTTTCCAGGTGAGGCCACATCTGATTCTCCTAGTGCTGGGGTGCCTGTGCCAGGGCAAATGTGGCTCTTCCCACATCATCCATCACTGGGCCACAGAAGGCTGGTCATGATCAATAAAACAAACAATTATCCTGTCATTACTGATTGTGAGCCTGGGGCAGAAGCAGCAGCTGAGGGGGAAGCACTTAGGGTGTGGGGGAGCTTCTGAGGAGGACAGCCCACACCTGGGGTGTTGGCCAAGGTTGGGGGCTGCAGGGATGAGAACTGTGGAGGCTGCCAGGCAAGGCTGCCTGGGAGTAGGGGGCAGAACCCACGAAGCAGTAGGGCTAAGCTCTGTCTGAAACAGGTGGGAGGCAAGCCAGTCTCCACCTGGCTGGGGGAGGAGGCGCTCTGAGTGGGCTGGCTGGTCCCACCCACTTCCCCACTCCCCCTCTGCAGGTGTCTCTCTCCCTGAGCACCCTAAGCACCGGGAAGGGGACACACATCAGGGATGGTAGCAAATGTGAGCAATCCCAGCCACAAATTAAGAACCATCCTCTGTCCACCTGTCCCACCTCCCACACCTCGGGATCCCTAAATGCTCAGACAAAATAATCTTCTGTCACCACTGCCCCTCAGGGCATGTTGTCTTGGCTTTCCAGACCCGGGGAGTATCCCAGGCAGTGGGTATGGGTCTGGCTGTGGGGAAGTGGTGGTGGGGGCAGAGGCAGCAGCCACCACTCTGGAACCTGGGTCCTAGTTCTGGAGAGCTGCTCTGGCTTCTGGCCTGGGAGTGGAGGACCTGCTCTCTGAGCCCCTTGGAGGGTGGAGCAGGCCCAAGTCCTGCTGAGTCAGCGGAGAGGAGCTGCAGAGCCATGGCCGCCTCAATCCCCCAGTTCTGTTCCCTGTTCTATTCCAGCCCCACAGAGGGGAAATCTCTCTCCATCAGAGGGAAGGGACGAAAGGAGAAGTGATTTATTATTCTATTCCATTATGCCTGTTTCCAGAGAAACTAATTATGGTGCATTGTTGTATTAGATACTTTCAGAAAGATTACATTTTCTTACTTTGGCCGATAAAAAAATTAAATCCATCAGTTTTCCTAAACACATTACAGTAAAGACAGACTTGCTCCTTGTAATTATTAATCAGTCGGATTTGAGGATGCAAAGCGTTTGACTTAAGCTCAATACAGTCACGAACAATGTCCCAGGATCGCATTTGGTATTGAAACAATTTTTCAATTTATTAAAAAGTCATTAAGGCACTTGGAGTGGGAGGTGCAGGGAGCTGGGCTAAGCCGCTGAGTCAGGGTTGTGGATCTGGGGGTGGCGGTAGGCAAAGGGACCTCTGCAAGCAGGAGGAGACCCCATTTCTGTCCTGCTCCTGAGCCTGACTCTATCCAAGGGGCCTGTTCAAGTTGAAATGAGGCCTTAAATTCAGTGCCTGCCCCCACCCCCGTAACACTGTCCTATGCCTACCTGGCTGTCTAGAGTCTGCCGCTCCAGACTGTGAGCTCCATAGGACAGAGCAGTGGCAGTAAAGGTCCCTCTGGGAACAATTTGGCATACTGAGCCCTGAGCCCACTTTGCAGCGGTCCTGCACAGAGAGCCGAGAGTCTGCCTGACCCCTATCTCTGGCAGGGAGACCAGCCCCTCCTACCAGCTCAGGCTCTCAGAGCCCCCAACTGAGGACACGTGGCTATTTGGAAGGACACCTGGTGTGGCCGGGTGCCTTGTTCCAGTCGCTGGCCCTGCTCACTCAATCATTTAATTACTCCTCTGACACCTCCTACTCCCACGAGGGATTTGCAGGGGTTTAGGATGCTGGCAAGCTACAAGCCCAGCTTAGCCTGTGTTCTGGCTGGGGTGGGAGCCGAGGGGCAGCAACAGGACCTGGGATCAAGTCACAGCTCAAACACTTGCAAATTGTTGACCTTGGACAAGTCAGTTAACCTTGCTGCACCTGTTTCCATTCTTGGAGAAAGGGGGTGCTGCTGCCTATCTCCTCACATAAGGCGAGGGAGGTCATAAGATCTGTCTATCCCTCCTGGTCTGGAACTCTGTCATGTCACCCCTGTGCCCCTCTGCCATCAAGGCAAAGCCCTGGCTACTCCCTTGGGGGCTCCTTCACCCCTGTTGTGCCCTCTGACTGGAATACCTACCCTCTCCAATGGGTCTTACTCCTACAGAAATCTGCCCACCCTTCCTTCAAGCCTCTGCTTTAAAGATCTTCCCTAAATCTGAATGGGGCCTCTGGGTGTTCCCATGGCCCCTGGGCTGTTCCCTTTTATCACACAGTGCCTGACCAGGGCCTCATCTGCCTGCATTAGGCATGGCCTCAAAAGAATCAAGTCCTGTCCCTGACATCCACCAGCAGGGCCGAGAACTCGTGCCCTCCCGCCACATGAGACCCACCCTAACCTAGCCTGAGACCTTTCTGGACTGAGCTGGCCATTCTTTCAAGGGCTATGTTGGGAGGGTCTAGGACCCCAGAGCCAGAGGATCAGACAGTTCTGGGCCGTCATAGGCTATCTTTATCCAGTACTGAGAAACCCTACCTAGCAGCAAGACCTTACCGCTCTGTCTCCTACCCCACCCCAGGGCTCTGCTCTGGATGTGTTGCCAGGGGAGGAAGCCAACCCCACTCTCAGAATGTCCCATGCCCACCAAGAAACCGAGGTGGGATTCAGGATGAGGCAGGGGCTGGGACCAGGACTTGCACTGCCACCAACTTGTTTAGGTCTGTCTCTATGTGCCTCAGTTTCCCCACATGTACGTCCCCCCACCCTGTTAGCTGCACAGGGATGGAACTGAGAATTAAATATCTGAATGGAAGGAAGAGTCCAGGATAACAAGGATCTGGGAGCAAGGCTGGGGTTTGAGCATCAGCGTAACTGGGGGTGACTGGTGAGGTTGAGGCTGGGCCTGAGGCACAGTGCTGGGTTCCAGGCCTGTCTGGCTCCCTATAGTCCTAGCCCACAAGGCCACAGAGAAGGATCTCTGGTGCTGGGCACCCTGCCCCCCTCCCTGTGCCTCTTACCTGCGGGCAGGTGGAATTGAGCGCGTTCCAGACACTCCATTTCCTGGGAATTTATGGAGGGTTTTATCTTCCCTCTTTGATCAGCAGTGAGGGGAAGGAGAGGGCACGCTTGGCTCTCTCCTCTCCAGAGGGGCAAGGAACAGCAGCCTGGCCACCCTCAAGCTTGGAAAATACTGTCTGAATCCCACCTCAGCAAACCCCTCCCCTTCCCCCTATGGAGCCTTGTCAGGGCCTGGCGAGTATGGGGAGGGGATGGCAGCCATTTAAGCTGTCACCAGCTCCATCAGAGGATTTAAATCACTGACACAGAGTAACAGCGCCGTGGATTACAGCACGTGAGCCACGCGGGCACAGCACGGCAGAGGCAGAGGAGGGGTGAGAAGGGAGTAAGGAGGTTCGGGCCAAGAGAGGCGTAGCTCTGGCACCTCTGCTGGGGGAGTGCTCTGCGGCTCAGGGAGCCCCTGAGCACCTTGCCTGCCCTTCCACTCAGACTAGCCCCCCCCCCCCAGAAGCCTCCATACCTCTGGGCTGCTCCAGGGCCCCTCCCCAGCTGAAGGATCCATCCTTTGTGCTCTCTAGATAATGGCTTGAGGCCATGGCTCATGTTTCTCCCAGGTTCTCCATGGACCTTGCATTGAGAGGCCTCACAGCCATGGGCACCCCTGTGAGTGGGTGAGGGCAGGAGGGGGGCTGGGGGCACCTGGCAGGGAGCCTGCCTGCTCCTGCTCACAGGCGCCCAGCCATTGTCTCTGATTGCATGGTATTAGCCGTAAATTACAGCCTTTGGGAGGCCGCATGTAAAAATAAAATAAAATAAGTGTCAAAAGACAGAGAAAATATTGATTCTTCAGGGAGAAGAAAAGATGGCTTGGTTAAATTAAAACTTTGAGAGGAAGGAGAGTATGGGAAGATGGTCCCCAGGACTAGAGAGCAGCCTGGGGCATGGTGGAAGTAGCCTGGGAGACCGTGATTCAGTTGGTCAACAAACACACTGGTCCTGAAATCCTGGCCTGTTCAGACCGATGTGGAGGAGACCTAGGGAGGATGTGACACCACTCACTGAGGAGACAATAGACCCATGAGACACACCAGGAGGGACCCCAGACCCTGGCTCACAGGTAGCGGCTTGTCTCTAGCTGGAGCCCTGGGTGGGTCGTCGGAGCTCTCCATGGTGCTGATGCCCATATGGTAGGTGAAAGGGCTGCCCATCCTGCCCACCCAGCCCAAGAAGAATCCTACATCCCTACATCTCTGCCTGGGTCTGGGACATGGGAGTGGGGGTTGGGACACGCGAGGGCCCAATTTGTCCCACCTATTCAGTTTCCCCTCCACAAACACTCCTCTTCTCGTTCCTCCTCACCCTCTTCCTCTCCTCTCCCACTGAGAAAGATGGGATTTCCCCAGGCTGCTTCAGTAAGGGCAGAAACAATAGAAAGGGAGACTGAAGGATTGCCTCACTGCCTGGGGCAGACGGACCATATCCAAAATGTTGTTTCCATAGCAGGTGGCATTTCCCATTGAGGTCTGATACAGATACTAGATGTAAAGCAGCTTGAAGCTAGGGCCAGGTACTTAGCATCCCTGTATCCCTGGGCCTGTGGAGTTGGGCTAGGCAGAGGGGACACTCAGAGCATGTGTGTGTGGGTGGGGGGGTGTAAGGCCCAAAGGGATAGAACCTCTAGAAGGGTCGACTGATAAGAGCTGGAGTGACAGCATGTATCCTTCCCCCAACTCCTCCACAAATTGCCAGGACCTCTAGGGGCCCCCTTGAAGGGACCAGGAGAATTCTGAGGTGGGAGCTATTGTTTAGAGGCTTCTGGGCCTCAGATTGGGGGACCCATTTGTTTCTTCAATAAGCAAAATGCATTAAAAGAACATCCCACTCCCAGCAATAGCCACTGGGTTCTTCACGTACCCCCTGCAGCCATGGGAGGACAAAGGCTCTAAGCTAGTCCTGCCAGGCTCCCTTTCCTGTTCTTCAGGAAGTCACAGCAGGGACATCAATAAGGTGCTTTCCATGAAGGAACAATGAACTGGGCACAGCAAGGGCTGTGTAGCTGGACAAGGCCTGAGCTATCTCCTGCCAGAGGTGGGGAGGAATTCCCGGGGGTGAGACACCTTGTCACCAGAGGCACCTGTCTGAACCTCTCCCCTTCCCTCACCTACTGTCCCTGGTCCCACCCACCTAGCTGCTCCCACTTCTCAAGCCTACTGCCCAGTCCTGCTTGACCTCAAAGTGTGTTGGATGGGGCACGAGAGCAGGTCACCTGGATAGGTCCTGGCATGGCCTGAACTGTAGTGCCTGCCCTCCATCAGCAAGTCAGCACCTGCCTGGGAATGCCCCCCTCTGGGTGCCTACATGATACCAGGCATCCAGATGAAAGATGCCTGCCTTCCTGAAGTGGGGTGGGGAGCACCTCTGGTGCCAGAAACATCTACTCACCTTCCTGCTCAGTGGCCCTGAAACTGGTCATGTTTAATTCTCCACTGGCATGTGAGGCCAAAGTCTGGCCCTTGGAGCCCATGTACAGCTGCCCTGGATGCCCATATTGATGACAACAGCAGGACTCAGGAGGTACGTAGTCTGGGGGGTCTCTTCGAGGGCCCCAGGAGATCAGAGATCAAGCCTAAAAGCCCCCTCCTCAGTGCCTATATCCTGCTTGACTTGTCCATCCACCTCTGCTGTCCTTGAGCCCGTCCTCTCCTCCCATAGTTTGGCCCCCAGGGCAGCCTTTCCCCTCATCCCTCCTTCTTCAGGCTCCCTCACTCCAGAGTCTCTTTGAGTCCCCTTCTCTTAACCTCCTCCCCACTCTGAACTCCTCCCCTGCCCAGCCCAGGGGCCATGCTGGCTGATTTCACCTTGAAGCTCCCTTATCACACTCTCCATCTCCTATGGCCTTAGCTGAAGCAAATTGTTTTCTTTGTGCTTGCCCTGAGCAGTGGGGCCAGAGTGAGTGCAGGGATGGGATTAGGCCATGGTGGGTGGAAATTCAAGTCCTGAGATCCAAGGTTCTCCTCTGCCCCCCTCTTCCTGCACCTGAACCTTGTCCCTACTCCCCCACCCCTGGACCAGGCACAGGCCTGGTTTACCCCAATTTGCTATTCATGCCCACACTCATTCCCTCCTTTCATCCTGGGCTGCATCCTGGGCAAATGCTTGGGTTACCCTCTCCCCTGTGTGAACACTCTCCCCCCACCCCATGGGCTAGGATGCACACAAGCTCATGCTCACATTCCTTTGGGCCCCCATTTTGCACTTGTGCTCCCCACTAAGCAGGCACACGCTCCCCGCAAAACATGTAGCCACATGCTTGCGCATATGCCTAACACAGAGCTCCAGAAGATCAGAGCCCAGAGAAGCCCAGAAGTCTTCCACTTCCTTAACCCAGTCCAGAAACCCTGTAGCATAGATGGGAAAGCAGAGGCCCTGAAGGGTGAAATGGAAGCAGGCATTCTGAGTGGGAGGTGGGGCTGCAAAGTCCCAAAGAGAGGTTAGGATTAGGAGTCCACCTGGTTTCCCCACTGCCTTCAAGACAGGCCTCTCTGCTGGGCTATTCAGCTGGACACATTCTCTCTCCAGCCTTTATTCCTGCCCGGAGCAATCAAGATCTCAGTGCTCTGCCCTGGGGTGCTCTAGTCCCCCATGTCCCTCAACCCCTGCCCTCCACTGTCTCCTCTCTATCCCTGGCTTTCTCTCAGGGCCACTTCCCCATCAGGAAAATCATCTCAGACCCCAGCCACACTCTGGAGTCCCAGCTCCAGGATCCTGCTATGTGACCTCTGGGAGGTCACCTCACCTCTCTGAGTCTCCATTTCTTCAGCAAATGCGGATGATAACAGAGCTGACCTCACAACCTCACGTGATCTTATGAAGCTGAGAGACATACCTGGAAAGGACCTAGTGCAAGGAGCAGGGTGCTGTACCAATATAATAGTAAGAGCAATGGTAATAATAAAGCTGTTGCCCTTCCTGCATCCTGGGCCCTGGCCCCACTCCTGTGGATAATTTCTCTATCAACCCTCTTGCAGGAGTTGCCTGCACTCCAGCCACCACTTCCTCTCCATGCACAGACTCCTACACATGCACGTCCACCCGTGGGGGTGTGCCCCTCGAATTCACATTCCCGTCACACATGCTCACACACATGCACCAATGGTAAACAGAATATAATTCATTTGTAAAGGAGACTGCAGCCGTGCCATCCATCTTAAGCTAAAATTCAATACTTCCCGGTGTAGCCCGCTGAGTTTTGATGAATGGAGAGGACAAAGGCTCTGACCCACACTCCCTGATCTTTGGAACATCTAAACACCAGCCACGAGGGGCCAAGTGGGTTTGGAGAGGTGGGGGCGGCAGTCCAGCTATCCTGAAAGGGGGCTTCTAACCAACCGTCTAGCAGCCCAGGTGGAGCCAGAGCAGGAGCCGCTCTGCATCCGTCTCCCATCTGTAGCCTCCCAGAGGTTCAGATGTTCCTTCTCTGATGCTGTATTTTTTCTGGGCCTTTTGGGGCCAACACAGCCTGACCAGGGGATGGGTTGAGCCTCTCCAATTATCTGGATGCCAGTCCTCACTCAATTCTACTCCTCTATTCTCAGCCTCTCCTTCCCTCAGCTGCCCCCTCTGAAACAAAATTCCCCTCTCCCTGCCTGTACTCCACCCCCTTAGAGCCTGTGGCCACTTCTCAAGTATCCCTGGTCTTTGCAGAAACTGGCTGTTCCCTACCCCAGATCACCATTCCTTTCCTTCTTAACCCGGAGAACTCCTCTGTATGATTCAAGGCCCAGTTCAAATGCCCTTCTTCCAGGAAGCCAACCTTGACCTTCCTGGAAACAACCAACTCCCAGGCAGCCAGGAGGCTGGAAATGCTGAGAGAGGACAGAGCATCTGTCAGGACCGTGCCCCGCAGGCCCCTGCAGGCCAAGGACGGGGCTCAGCTGCAACCCAGGCAATGGGGACCCAGGGAAAGGATCAAAGGGGAACAGCGTGACCAACTGAGGCTCCTGGGTGTGGCTTTAAAAGGACGACACCAGGCCCTTTGGCCGCCGTCAGCCTGGCTGCGGAGCCGAGCCCGGGCTGTCAGGGTGCTGGGCTCCCGGTTAGCGCTGGCGCTGGGGCTCGCTAAGTGCACATTCCTCCGCTTGGGGAGTTTGATGGCCCGCGGGGCTTCCTCCGCAATGGCCTGTGCTGTTTACGAACCCCTCTTCAGCTTGGAAATAGACTGTCTTTCCTGAATGATTTTCTCTTTTCCCATTTACTAAACATTGATTTCCCCCCTCCTGCGCCTCTAATAGAGCAGAAACCAGTACGTCTTTGTTTGCTTTTCTCGTGCGTTTGGGGCGCGGACGGCTGCGGGGGGAGGGGGGCGGGGGGGGGGCGCCGAGGCGGCGGCAGGGCCAGGCGGCGGCTCCGCGCATGTGCATCGGTTCAGGTGGCCCTGCCCTCCCCTGAGCCACCCGGCCGCCCCTGCACGGCTGCCCAGTGCCCGCAGGAGTCCAGTGCCTGGGGACACTGGGCACACATCGGGCGGCAGAGCGGACCAGGAGCCCCAGTGCCCAGGGCTGCTGCGGGGAGCGGTGGCAGTGGTAAGTGCGGGGACCAGGAAGGCAACCCGGTCAGTCACCTCCCAACTTTTCCACAGACAATCGTATTAGCATTGCCTCACCTCCCGATCCTCCTTTGAAGTCCTGGCGCTTCCGCTTCCGGATGAGGGGTGCATTCAGTGCCTGGGGCTGCATTCAGTAGTGGCCAAGTGGAGCTGGGACATTCATTCCTTCTTACCTTCAAGCATTCAGCCACCACCAGACATGTTAGAACGTGGGCTCTGAGCCAGGCCTATGCTGGAGGCTTGACAGGGAGGAGGATGAGCAAGGGGGGAAGTCCCTGCTCCAGGGGCTCTAAGGACAGACCCCACACTGCTTTCTCCTCAGAAGGGGCTGGAGCAGAGAGAGTTCTCCCACTGAGGCAGCTCTGGCAGGGGAGCCACGAGCATTGAATTCTCAGGGTAGGCCCTGGGCCGGTCTCCACCCCCTCTAAGCATCGGGCTGGGCTGTGCATCTGCAAAGCAGGACTGTAAAACTCCCTGAACAGCGTGGCTTCGGGAATTAAATGTTGCCCAGCATTGTGCCTGGACCGCGTAGCTGCTCAATAAAAGCTCCT
The DNA here is from genome assembly GCF_024610735.1 of Ursus americanus. NCBI lineage: Eukaryota > Metazoa > Chordata > Mammalia > Carnivora > Ursidae > Ursus > Ursus americanus. The sequence goes on along the minus strand of NC_142140.1, from coordinate 38,280,736 downwards.
TTCCATCCTGGCCCTGCCCTCCCCCTGCCCCACTGAAGAAGCAAACAAACCAGGGCAGGGAGAAGGACAACGGAGTGTGAAATCACCTGTGACCACAGCAGTCTCCAGACCAGCCAGCTGTGCAAGCCCTTCCCTTGCTTAGTGGGGGCCCATCTTCTTGCCGCCAGGGAGCCAAGGAGCTTGGCAGATGGAGCCCCTGCTAGACCCGGATTCGCATGTGACTTTGGCAAGTGCCTTCCCTCTCTGGGCCTTGGTGTCTCTATCTGGGGCATGGGTCCAGCGTTCAGGTGAACTAACACTGCTGACCAAGGCTGTTGCTGCCCACCCCAACCCTCAGGAAGACCCAGGATCACCAGCACCCTCTAACCACCCCCCCCCCAAGACAAGCTGCCAGAGCTCTGGGATTAAATTCTACTCTGCTGTTATTGTCCTTTTTTTTTTTTAAGCGTTTGTTTGTTTATTTATTTATTTTAGAGAGAGAGTGAGTGCGTACACAAGAAGGAGAGAGAATCTCTCAAGCAGACTGTGTGTTAAGTGTGGAGCCCAACATGGGGCTTGATCTCACGACCCTGAGATTACGATCTGAGCAGAAACCAGGAGTTGGACACTTAACCGACTGTGCCACCCAGGCGCCCCACTACTCTGCTATTATTAACTGTGGGCACTTAGGCATATCCCTTCCCTCTCTGGGTCTGCCGATGGTCCCTACTTCATAGGGTTGTGCTGGGGATCAAATGGCATGAGATAGCCCAGCTCCTGAAACCCAGTAAAGACTCCATTTGTGGAGAGGGTAGAGGGGCTTAGAGAGGGGAAAGGTGGACCTGGGTGAGAGGTCCCAAGGATAGGTTAAAAACTGGACCCCTGGCCTCCCTGCCCACTAGTAAATGTGGTTACATATCCATGCAGAACACCTGTGAGCTTCCCTACAGCTCCCTGAGGGGCCTTGCAGAAATTGTGATTTGTTCCCATTTTACAGATGAGAACAGTGGGAACTCAGGGGAAGGAAGGATCTTGCAGACCCAAATGAGGGCCCAGGCCTACTGACTCTAGGCTGGGGGAGTCTGCAGTCATGGGGTGGAGCAAGGGGAAGAGCGGGCGCATCCTGGCAGGATGCCTGATCTAGAGGCAAGAACATGTGTGACACAGGCTGGGGGAGGTCAGGTTCAATTTAGAAACTTCCAGGGAATTTGGCTCTGGCTTGCTTATGACAGTGAAATGTCAGAGCGGCCTCCATGGACCTGTGCTTCCCGGAGAAGGGAAAAGCAGGAGTCTCGGGGGCAAACACCGAGGGAGAGAATGAGGCTAGAGCAGATGCAAAGAGGGGTTTGGGCAGACTGAAGGGCACACAATCAGACTAGGAGACCCACTGACAAGCTGACAAACAGGCATACAGGCAGAGAGAGGGACAGACAGATGCCCAGACAGATGGGATGACAATGGACAGATCAATGAACAGACAGCACTGAGCAGCATTCAGCACAGCCAGGAGGAGGACGGGTATCAGGCAGCAGCACCTGTGTGAGCAAGGGCTCCGAGGTGAGACCGACCTCAGGGCTTTGGGCAGTTGGGGAGGAAGCTGGTGTCCCTTTTGGTAAACCTCGGAGGCCCAGGGCCCTGAGGAAAGAAGGGCTGGGGTGGCAGATGGTTGGGAGGAGGGAGAGGAGGCTGTTGCATCCCCCTCCACACCCCTGCCAACCCCAGGCAAGCCCACAAGGGGGCAAAGGCAGTTCAAGGGCAGGTTGGGTTATTCACATCCCCCAAGGATCACTGCACCCATAGCCCCGCACAGTCAGTGCCCAGTGTGTTTTTGGAGGATGGACCCAGATCGGGATGCCTTCCCAGCACCAGGAGCCAGGTGTGCGGCCAGCCTCCGGAGCCAGGCTGTGACCACCCAGGGCGCCTGGGGCAGGTGGTGGGCAAGCGACAGCCACCCTGAGGGAGCCAGCGGCAGCCACAGCACAGGGAGCCTCAGTGGGGGCCTGGACCAATTAGGATGGAAGGGGAGACAGCAATAATTAAAAATTAAAAGCCAACACGACAGCAGTTTAAAAATGGAAGGAGTGAGTAAAACAATTAGCAGAGATGAGGCAACAGGGCAGGCACGATACAAATGGAGCTGATCACAAAGCACTAATGACATCGGGAAACCTAATTTTTACGGTGTCAGGACTGCGTGATGAAGCACTGGGCCTGCTCCCCTGAACCAGCCTCGTGCTGCCTGAGGTCGGTGGCACTTGCCCTCCCCCTCCCCCACAACGCCTCCGAGGAGCCTGAACAGGAAAGCCAGGGGGCAGGGGGCAGGGGGCACCGGCTGGTGGGGACGCTAGGAGGCAGGGAGGCCGGGGAACAGTGCTGGGGGGCAGGGCCGCCAGTCTGGGAAACCGAGGCACGAACTGGGCGGGGGGGGGGGGCGGTAGTGGCAGATCTCACCCCCTCGGTGTGCCCGCCACAAGGCAGCGGTGGCGAAGTCACAGTCGTCCCCAGCGCGCGCCGGTTGCCGCGGAGACCAGGCGACCCTCCTGGCAGAGGGAGGCTGAGTCAGTTTGAGTAATGGCGGTGAACGCCGCCGCTGATGGGGAAAAATACATCTTCATAACAGGGTGAACCTTTTGGAAAATGGAATAAGTAAAATAATTGAGAGAAAGAAAATTGAGTTTTTATTGCTTTTTAAGTGTTTAAGTGGAGGTTTCATTTAGGGAAATTATCGTTGCTTTTATTTTTAGCCACCCGGTGAGGTAGGGCGGGGCCCGGAAGAGCTTTGATTCGGGGCGGGGCCTGGGTCTCCTGCCCCTTGTCCTGGGGGCCCCCAGGGGCCGCCCTTCTCCCCAGCGGAGGAGAAGGCCAAGGCTCCTTCTGGATCTCGCCTTGCCTCCCAGTCTCTTGGGTCCTGCCATCACGCTGCCTGCGTCACTCTCTCTCCTGTGTTGGAATATCCCCCTTTACCCCCTCAGCTCTCCCCGCACAGTCTGGGGGAGCTGTCCCCCCCCCTTGCTCCTCTGAGTCTCGGATGCCCCGTTTTTAACATCCAGGCTCCTCCTGACTGCTCCTGTGTCTTCTGTCCCCAGCCCTTGTTGAGACATTCATCTGCTCCACCCCTGGTGGAGGGGTGGGGAGGGCCGGCTCAGGCTTTGGACCTGAGGCCCACAGGATGCTTGCTGAGCCTCTCTGATGCCCTCTGCCGGACCTAGGTGTAGCCTCATCTACCCTCTTCTCATCCCCATTCGCTCCCCTGTAGCACCGTGGAAATGGCTCAGGCACGGCCACCAGCCAGGTCGCACACAGTGGATGAGGTGTTCTGCCTCTCCAGACCCCACTGCCCTCCCCCTGCCCCTGTGTCTGGCAGGTACTTGGGGTTCCATCTTGGACCTACTCCCGTAGTCCCTTTTCCACCTCTGGGATTGGTCTCTCCAAGGCTCTAGTCTTTCTAGGATCTTCCAGATTCTCTCCTGAGCCCCAAACAGAAAGCCTTGCTGGATAGACATCTTCACTCTTCACTGGACCCACCATCCCTTCTTTCTCAGTTCAACCACCCATCAGTTTAGTCCATAGACTCCCTTCGCTTTTGCCAAGACAGCAGCTCCAGCAGCTCCTTGGTCTCCTGTCTCCATTCTTGGGCTCCCTGCCCTGGCAGCTTCTTTCAATTCCTCAATAGTATCAAGCTTTTTTCAACCCCAGGGCCTTTGCTCATGTTATTCTCTCCGCTGAGAAACTTCCCCCCCCCCCTCACTTGGCCTGACCAAGCATAGGGGGTACTTTCACCCTTTAGGTCATGAATTGGGAGGCAGAAACCATGACTTATGTTACTGCGGTAACAAAATGGAATTTATTGGCACAAGTAACTGAAAAGTCCAGATCTATGAGCTTCAGGCATGGCCAGATATCAGTGCTCAAACATTATTACCAGAACACAGCCTTTGCATCTTGTACCTCTCTGAGTATGAACTCCATGCTCCTCCAGGACTTCCCAGTCCTACCTCCTCAGAATACCTCATTCCTGTAACCCCAGGAGAAGACTCAGCATCGAGTCGGTCACCTTCCCATCCCAGAAAGTCACTATGGTCCTGAAGCTGGAGGAAGCTGATTGGCCAGGCCCACCCCAAGGCAAGTAGGTAGGAGGAGGACATGTGCTTGTCTCCAACCCGTGGAGAGAGAATGATGGGGTCAGGGATTCCCCAGGGACTACTGGAAGTGAGCATGTGAGTGGGCGTGGCCTCTGCCGGGCCTATGCCCTGCCTTAACTTCCCTTTCCTTGATTCATTCCTCACGGGGGTGATTCTCTTCTTGTCTGGCCCCCTCTAGGCTCTGAGCCCAGAGGCAGGAACCAGGCTGTCTTGTTCACCGCAGGATCCCCAGTGCCTATGAGTGAAGGCGAGCCCTCTCATGTTACAGATGGGGAAACTGAGGCAGGAGCTCAGCTAATATCACACATTTGTGTTCATGCTAAGGTGGCCTATGCTCTGTTCCTCATGTCATCTCCATGACCCTTCCACCAACCCCTCTTCCCACCCTCCTCCCAGCCCTCCCACAGCCATCTCCCCCCTCCCACACCACCCCCATTCTCACACGTGCCCCCAGCTGTCTGCCTGTCTGTTTACTCATCTCTCCTAACCTCCTCCCACGGTGTCCACACTGTGATCTCTACTTCCTCAGTCCCAAAGCTGCCATATGCAGCTCCAAGGCCTTGGTGGCCCCCTACCGATTCTGACATGCACACAGCAGCCCCTCGCTGGCGTGTGGCTTGTTAGCGACTGCTTTCCACCTCACCCAACTGCCTCCCCTCCTGTCCCTCGGCTACCCTGCCTCAGTCCCTTCGGATGTGTCTTCTTCCAGCTGGCCCTGGCTCATGCCTGTCCCAGGGCTCTGTCCCCACTGCTGGTCTCATACCTTCTCTCCAAGCTCATCCTTGCCTGTGGCCTCGTTTTCATCCTTGGGCCCTAACACACATGTTGTTCTGGGTCCTGACCTCTGATTCGAGTCACTCCGTGAGATACTTCCTCTGCTGAGCTCAGGATCGATCCCCAGACGTGCTGCTCCCACCCACAACCGATCCATCCCTCCTCCCAGCCCTGTGCCTCCTACAGAGCCTCTGGCTTGGACAATCCAACCTCCAGATGGGCCTTCCCCTCCCATCTCGGCTCAAAACCATTCCCGGCTCCCTAGTGCCCTCGTGACCAGCCTAAGCTCCTCCCTCCCACTCCCACCACACTGACTGCTCCAACCTGCCCACATGCCCTGATCCTGGCCCCTGGTCCCCACAGATAGACACAGTGCCATCTGGGAGGGTATGCTCATTGGCCCTCTGCCCATGCCCCTGCTCTCCCCAAGGCCTGAGTGCCTTCCCTTCCTGTCTTCTCCCGATACCCACTCCTTTCCCTGGTCAACTGCTCCTATCCTACCTTAGCTCAGAGATCACCCCCTTGAGGGAGCCTTCTGTGCCCCCTTCCCGGAGCCAGGCTCCTTCTGTCCTGTCTTCTCGCCTGCTGTAGGATGTTCACCCACATTTGCGTTGATTCCTCTCAGTGTCTGCCTGTGCCAAACCCTGGGCTGGTGCTTAGTGGGGGCTCAGCGCACATCACTGAATGAATGACTGACCTTCCAGTGCTAGGTGCTTTCACACATGGGGCCAGTTCTCCTGTGTGCAAGATGTGATCAGTCAAAGGGGCCTTCCAGGGCACCCTTGACAGAGCCCGGGACCAGCATTGCCAAAAGAGCAGGTCCTAAAGCATCCTGCAAGCTGGGTAATATGTGTGTATTCTTATAGCTGGGCAGCTGAGAGGGCACAAGCTCGTCTTCTGCCCAACTTGGGTCTCCTTTCCATCCTTCTTATTCTCTCTGCCACCACCCAGTCCCATCCCGGTCCCTTTGGTCAGTGACCTTGTTCATAGCTCTTTCCCCTCCCCTTGGCTTCTGCTCTCCTGCCAGGGGTGCGGTGCGTTGTTCTGTAGCTGTCTCCGGCACCCCCGATCCCCCCACCTTGCCCTGCCGGCTCCTATTCCCTCCCTGTGCAGCCTCCGTCTCCTGCAGCCCTACCCTCCTCAGCTGCTTTCCTCTAAGAAGTTAAGTTGAATTGATCTGCTGTTTAATTGCCTGATGCGTTCATTGCCCATGTGGCCTATTGGCAGGGGTGGCTTAGGTGGTGGGCAGGCAGAGAGCTGGGCCATCTCGTGGGCACCTGCCCCCCCCACCTGGGAGCACTACAGTACAGATGTGCGTCCCAGAGAGGCCAGGGCAGCAGGAGAGGAGTGCACACACCCACCCATGCATTCACAGACACACACACACACACACAGACACACACACACACACACACACACACACACACACACACACACACACTGGCATACTGTGCTTACAGCTGCAGCCAACAGCTGTTATCACTGTCTCTCCTGGGCCTGGCATTCAAGGCCTCCATGATTAAGCCTCAACAGACCATGCCAGCCACACCTCCTCGAGGTATCCCTGGACACACTGGGCGCATTCCATCTCTGTCCATTCATCTGTCTGTGAGTCTGTCAGTCACTCTGGGGGCTCCACGCTACAGGCACTTCTCTCGGAGCCTGATAGGGTGGGCAGGGCTGGGCGGGGCCTCCCACTCACACACGGTCTCCCCTCCTCTCCCAAATTGGCACTTTGCAGCACCTGGACTCTGCCCAGCCCTGAGTTGAGCCCAAGCTCTGGGGAAGGAGGAGGGGTGACCAGGAAGACATCCTGGAGGAGGCAGAAGTCAGAGGATGAGCCCTCTCTGAGCACCTACTATGTGAGGAGCTTTCACACCCCTGTTGCTGTTGTCTTTGGTTCTCTTCATCATCACAACCATCCTGTCCCCTGCCTGCACACCCTCTGTGTCCCCCTCCCCTTCCGACAAGCAGTGAGCTCGTCAGGGAGTGTCCTTCCCAAGTCACACCGCCCTGCTTCACCCTGTCCAGCATTCCTTGGCTGTTTTTGCAAGGCCAAGGATAAATCCTGGTTGCATGTGCTCTCTGGGCCAAGCAGGACCCCTGGGTGGGGGTTGGGTGTGGGCTCGATTTTCCCTTCTGCTCACTGCTAACCTAGGTTCATCTTGCCACATTCCGCCGTGATACTCTCTGGTCTTGCCTCCCATGGGCAATGCCACGTGCCAGGCAACTCGAGGCCCTGTGGGAGAGGTGTGCCTCATGACCCCACTGTGTACATGAGGACGGTGAGTCGTTGAGAGTTTAAGTGACTTGCTGGGAGCTCACAGGTAGGAAGTGGCAGAGGCAGGAACTGATCAGGGTCAAGTCATCCTTGGGCTGGCTGGTATCCAACTGCTTTGACACCTACACAGATAGGAAGATTGAAGCCCTGAAAGTTGTGTGGTGGTCTCAGCTCTGCAGCATGCATGGTATTCAATGCATGGTATTCTTTCCAGAGGACAAAGCTTCCTCCTGAGGATTTCCTGCGGATTGGATTCCAGATTACAGGGAGCATGTCTAGGCTGCCTGGGGGTGGGATGCAAACCCTCCCAGGCCATAGCTCACATATGTATCCCGTGCCCTCTTATCTCCACAGCCCCTGGAGCATCTCCTTTGTGGGGTGACCAACCCCCACCCCCACCCCCATCCCCCAACTCCTTTCTCTTCCCAAGGGAGAAAGGACAAGGCTGGGAGGGGAGGAGGAGGGGGAGTGGCGGAGGAAGAGATGAGGGAGAAGGGAGGGGAGATAGGGAGGAGAGTGAGGAGGCTGACAGGGAGCTTGGGGGAAGAGAGGGAGGGGGTAGGGAGGAGGAAGGTGAAGAGAGGAGAGGAAGAGGGAGGGAAGGGGAGGGGAGGTGGAGGGGAGGGAGGAGGAGGAGGACGCACAACCTGACCTGCAGTGAGGCTGGAGGGAGGGGAAGGCTGGCCGCAGGGGAGCCAGCGGTGGCTGCAGGAGATAGATAAGGTTGGGGAGAAAGACGTGGCTGATGGGAGCGCAGGGATTAGGGGCTCCAAGGGCCTGTCCTGGGCTTGTGGGTGGAAATTCAAGAAAAAGGGAGGCTGCCATATGAGAAGGGATGAGAGAAAAGAGAGATCCTACTTCAGAGGACCCCCTGTGCCCTTGGGGAGCAATGAGAAAAGCCCCACCCCCATTCATCTCTGCTGCCCAGTGAGCTGTCCATGCAGGCTCAGCCTCTGGACCTGGGCCCGGCCATAGGGAAGAGCATGGAAGATCCGCTGAGCTCAGGGCCCTCCCTTGTAGGGGAGGAAAAGTTTTCTCTTCTTTCCCTCTGGGTTCTTTGGCTGGCCTAATAAGTAAATTGACATTAGACAGATTAACAGGAGAAAAGCATTTCATTTCGTATCTATAAGAGCTCGTAAAATATGAGACTCAAGGAAGTGACCAAAGCAGGCAGCTTTTATACCTTTTGGACAAAGAAATAATAAATTTGTGAAGCTTTGACAAGACAAAGAGGTTTGGGGCAGGGGTAGTAAGTTGGTGAAGAAGTAACAAGTCTTGTTTATGTGGTCTTCTTGGCCCTGAATTCCCCATCTCTGGTGATAAGGACGTCTCTGTACCTCCTGGTACGGGGATGGCGCCCTTCCCACGGGAGGTTTATTTCCTGCTTTCGGGGGGACAGAAGAGGCTCAGAGTGTCCTTCCTGCACCAGCTGCTTCTTAAGTGATGTTAGTTCAAGAGATCATATGCCAAAATGCCATATTTCGGGGTGGATGGCCCTGAACCCTATCACCTCTAACCAAAGAAGACAACTCATGGCTATGGCCCACCCACTGCATGCCAGCCTGGTGCACTCACACCCTGGCAGGCATGGGTGCCAGCCATGGAGGGAACAGGGACTGTCCCTGCCCTGGTGGAACTTGGCTCTCCTTCACATGTGTGTCCTATGCAGCCATGTCCTTACTGAGGGCCATGCACAGTCTCCCAGATTCCCAGACTCTGCTTGGTGCCTGTGGTTCCCTCATCTGGGGCAGAGGGAGACAGGCCCATGCCAGTCAGGCTGGGGCCTAGTACCAGGTGGGGTAAGAGCACTGGGTGGCACGTGGTCATTCCCAGAGCTAGATTCTGAGGACATTCCTCCTCCCCTCCCGAGGCAGGGTGAAGCAGGCCCCTTGTGGAGGTCCATAGGCCCCTGGGTTTCCAAGCTGGCGGAGCCCAGGCCTGAGGCTCCCTGAGTTTGTATTGGTCATAAGGCTGGGCCTGGCAACCAAGTCCTTCCTGGCCAGGGGGACACAGCTCAGTGTGGGTGAGGCTGGGCCCCTGCCTTGTTCACTGTGCTGTGCCCAGTACCCAACCCCTGTGGGCACGTGGTAGGCACTCATAGATGTCTGGAGGGGATGAATCTTGAGCTCTTAGAAGCTACGTTTCCCCGGGGACTTGGTGGGAAGGCATTCCTTCTCCAGGCCTCTGCAGCCCTGTGTGGGGACCTACCAGTGTGGCCTCCTCCCTGGGGGAGTCCAGCTGATGAGACTGGGAGTTAGGGAAGGGCTGCCCAGTGTCAGTCCCACGGGGTAGAGGTAGGACCTGTTGGCCGAGGGCCTGGCTGCTGGGAGCAGCTGATGGAGATAAATGGTCCCTGTCTGGGTGGGGGTCAGGGCTGGGTAAGGTGGCCTTGGGCCCGACAGATGGCTGAGGGCTGGACTGGGAAGTCGGGGAGGCCTCCTGCAGTGGATCTGCTCATGCAGCTGGGACCCAGCTGTCCACAGCCTGCCTAGGCCACCTCCACTGGGGGCTGAGAGTCTGGGGAAGGGGAGAGGCTGGCCCCACCCTGTCACAGGTGTGGAAGCTGAGGCCCTGCTTGGCCCACAAATGCCCAGTGGGCCAAGGCCCTGTCCAGGCAGGGAGTGGTAGGTTTTCCTGGACATATTTGTCAAGCAGACCAAGACCCTCCTCACGAAGACCTCAGGACGAGGCCCGGGCTGCTGGGGGGCCTGGCCCCAGGCCTCATTTGTTTGTTTGTTCGCTATCTATTCATTTCTTCTCATGCCTGTCCCTGGTGTCCTTTCTGGCCTGCTCTAAACCCTTCTCCACCCAGTGAGGTCAGGCCCTCCCCTCCCCTGGCGTGTTCTGCCACAGGGGCGTCTTGGCTATTTCTCAAAGAAACCTCTAGCCCTTGGCTTTTGCTGTTGTCATTTTCCCCATCTGGAACCCTCCTGCCCCAGGTGCGCACATGGCCAGTAACTCTTGACATTCGGGTGTCAGCCCAGTGCTGCCGGTGCTTCCCCTCCCTGAGCGCCCATCCGAAGCTCCTCCGCCACAGTCCTGTTTTGTCTCCTTCAGAGCCTAAAAATACCTTGTTTATTGGTTCATCTGTTTATCATCTGTCTTTCCCAGGCATTGGGGAGCCCAAACGAGCCATCACCTCACCAAGCCCTTCCTAGGAGCCAAGGCCTCAGCTGCTTTCCCTGCCGGTCCAAGGGTGGACCTTAAGCCTCTGTGTGGGACCCTCAGACCTCCAGTCCTTTGCTTTTGCTGTTGTCATTTTCCCCATCTGGAACCCTCCTGCCCCAGGTGCCCTGCCCGGATTAGGCCCCTTGGCTGGGGCACAGAGAGGGTGCATGTGGAGACTGGCACCAAGTCTGGGCACCTCCTCATCCGACAGGATGGAGATGAACGAGAGGCGTCTGGAGCTGGAGTGGGTGACAAGGAGGCTGGTGCAGCCTGAGTGACGCAGGGCTTGGGGAGGGGAACAGGGCAGTGGGGGATGAGATGCTGGGAGAACCCATAAACCCTCCAGGACACTGTCCCTCATCCCTTAGTGGAGAGAAGGGAGATGTGCTGGGGCTGGGGGGGAGGGGTGGTGGGGAGAGGGGCTCCTAGGCCCAGTTCAGCCTCAGCCCATGGATAGGCAATTCCAGAGCCTTTAATGCCACCCCAGTGCTGAATTCTGGATGGGGGACCAAGCAGGGGGCAGTGGGACCTTGTCCAACCAGCCTGGCTCCTCTCCCCACCGACCCGCACCCTCTTCCTTCTCCTTCCACATTTCCAGGGTTCTCAGGCTTCCGGGAAGGGTCCTCTCTGGTTACCAGCTGAGAATCAGTGGGCATGGTCAGGGCATGGCTGTGGGTGTGTCAGGTAGCCAAACTCCTGAGACCTACCCCAGGAGCCCCCAGTCTCTCTTCCCCCCTCCTAGCCACTGCCCCAGCAGCCCCTACAAGAGTGGTGCTGAGAGAGGAGTCAGGGCCACAGGCCCCTCATTCCTCTGAGATGGAAGGGGATTCTGTGCCTTGAAGGAGATGTGGCCCCATCTTGTCTCAGCTTCTTGGAGGTCCGGGGCCACCAGATAACCTCAGGGTCCCTTTGGAGGTCAAGTGTACAGCTCCAAAGAGAAAGGAGGAAACAAGGCACACTGTGGCTTCCACTGCTGCCACCAAGTGGCTGAAAGAGGTAAAACACCTACTTGTCCAATTTCCAGAAGGAGGTGGAGGGAAGGACACTCCTCAGGTGGGGGGCAGAGGCACAGGGGGGTAGGATATGCACTCCTCCTCCCGCCCACCCCCCACTAGCATCCTGGCATGGAACCCGGGCCTTCACTTGCTTTGGGGCTCAGAGCAACCCCAGGTGCCACCAGACACGTACCACTAGAACTTCCCAGAATGCCTTCAGAGCAGATCTGGCATCAGAGACAGCCCATCCAGCCTCCACTGTGTTAAGGGAGGATGGGGGGCCAGAATGACATCCAGGATCACAGCTAATGGGTCTTGGTTGCATGGGAGAGGGGGAGGAGCCGAGCCTAGAGGGAGAAGGGAGAAAGAGGAGCAGAGAGAAGGGGAGCAGGGAGGCAGGTGCAGCCCAGCCAAGCCCTGCCTGTTCTTCCTCGCCTTATTCTCGAAGGCAGCTGGTTCTGTCTTTGCAGGATCTACAATGAGTCCCATGAGGCTCCCCTCAGCACCCTGCAGTCCCTCATTGTGTTGTAATAGTCCCCCTCCCTGCTCCAGAACTGGGAGGCTTGCTCAGGACCCTTAGGCCTTGGCCAACTGGCCCCTCAAACTGTTCTCAGGAAGGAACAGATTTCCCTTCCTGCTGTCCCTTAATTCCCCACCGCTCTGCCTGCATCAAGGTTATGTCAAGGTCACAAAATTGACTGAAGGAATTATGGTGTGACAGGCAAAGTTAAAACTGGGTGCCTAAGGGGCGCCTGGGTGGCACAGCGGTTGGGCGTCTGCCTTCAGCTCAGGGCGTGATCCCGGCATTCTGGGATCGAGCCCCACATCAGGCTCCTCCACTATGAGCCTGCTTCTTCCTCTCCCACTTCCCCTGCTTGTGTTCCCTCTCTCGCTGGCTGTCTCTATCTCTGTCAAATAAATAATAAAAAATTAAAACAAAAAAAACCAAAATATGCTTTAAAAAAAAAAAAAGAAACTCTTAACCCCCATTTTCAAAAAAAAAAAAAAAAAAAAAAAACAAAAAAACTGGGTGCCTAAAATGACTGCTTGGAGTCCAAGCAAAAATCAAATGCAGCCCCTAATGTGGGCTTCCCTCTCCCTTTTCTTAACCTCCAAGGGATATATCCCACTTTGCCACCCTGTCCTACTGGGGCTGGTTTCCTGACACTGTTTGCCCCTGTCCACCCACCAGCCCACAGGACATGCTATTTCTCCAGTGGCACATTTCCCAAGTTTCAGCAACTGATCAAGAATAACCTCCAAGAAAAGATGGTGCTGAAATCAGTGGGTGATAATTTGAGGGGAAAATTAACGTGGATCCCTACCTCACACCTTAAAACAAACACCAATTCTAGTTGCATCAAAGCTAGAGGAACCAGAAATGAAGAACACATTTTCAGAAGAAAACAAGGGGATTTTTGCACAGTTTGAATTTGATATGACTTTTTCTAAACATAACAACAAAAAAACCCCAGAAAATCACAAGAGAAAAAAAAGGATACATTTGACTTCATAAAAATCAAACATTTCCACATGAAAAAAAAAAAAGTTTGAAGACAACAAACTGAGGAAAAAGTCACAAACTTCTATAATATATGAAGGACTCTTATAATCCAAAAGGAAAAGATCAGCAATCCCACCGAAAAACAGGCAAAAGAGATAAACATACAGTTCACACAAGGGGGTCCAAAAGACTCAACCACTGAAACCATGCTTAACCTCATTCCTCGGAGAGAAATGCAAATTAAATAGGGAAAGCTGTGAAAGGTCACTGCGCGGCATTTCTGCGTTACTGGGCGTTTCACATTTCCAGAGAGCATGGGGGAGGCAGAAACTTGTAGCTGTTTCCTAGAGTGGAAATTGTATAACCTCCATGAAAGCAACTTGGCAATATCTATCAAAATTAAAAATGCACAGATCCGTTGACCTAGCACTGCCCCTTCTAGGAACTTATCCTACAGTTACACTCACACGCGTGTGAAATTATACCCCAGGATGTTCACCGTATGATGTTTCTGAGAGTAATCGGTTGGAAACAGCCCACCCTGAGAAGCCTGGCGGAGTGAATAGAGAGCATCCTCGTTGTACAGACGACGCAACTATGAAGACAGCTGAGGGTGGGGCAGTGCCTCATGTAGGCATGGAAGAACAAGGTGTAGCATTTGTACAGGATGCTAACCTCGGGTTTTTTTTTTTTTTTTTTTTAAAGGAGGGTAAGTGTTCTGGAAGTGCCCTCCAGACCTCGCAGCCGCTCCTGTCTTCCCAAGAAGTGGAGGCTTGTAGGGGGTCATCTGCCTGGCTCTGCCCACTGGTTTTGGGTTTGACCGATGGGAGCTCACCAGGAATTTGGCAGGCGGGAGAGGGAGGTCGTGTTTATTCCCTTGGTCCCTCCCAGGCCATCCTCCTTTTGATTTTTCTAAACAGAAATCTGGTCACATCCCTCCCTGTTCACACTCTGTGGCTCCGTCGCTCTCAGGATGGGAGCCTCTGACCATGAGGTCCCACCATGGCCTTTGAGGGTCTGCTCCTGCCAGCTGCCAGTCCTCTGTACCTCCAAATCTCTCCCAGGCTCCTCGTCTCGGCATAGTTCCCTCCACCTGCAACACTCCTCCTACCTAAGGGGACAGCCTCAAAGGACCTCCTTGTCTTCTCCTGCCTGCTGTGCACCTGCCCTGTCAGTGTCAGCCCCCATTGTAGTGCCTGCTGCTAGACCGGGCTCTGCCAGGAGGCTGAAAGCAGGGGTGCTCTTCCCTGAGCCCCACCAGTGCTCCTGGAATGCAGAGTTTATCTAAATGGACAGAAGTTCTGCAAGGCTCTTGGCCTCTGAAGCTCTTTCAAGTCTGAGTTCTGTTGCTGCGCCCAGCTCTGGTCCTTTCAGACTTTGGAAAGAAGGTGCCCTACTTGACTCACCTATGGGAGGCTGCACCAAAAGAGGCCAGGGAGGACCCAGGAGGACTGGAGGCCAAGACTCAGGGGAAAGCCCTGGCAAGACAGGCTGTCTGTCAAGACAGGGTAAGGAAGAGGGCTGTGTGCAAACCAGAAGCCATGTTTTTAAAAATAACTCTGCTGTCAGCAGTGGTGAAACAATATAATAAATATGAGAAATAAATCTCGTTAACATGTAATGAGCTGCCTTATTAATGTGTTAAACTTGTAAGAAATGCTTAAGTGTTTAATTGGCACCTAATGAGGGTGCCAATTAGGAATCATTATACATTTCTTTAAAAAATCCAAATTGGCAGGGGGCCATTTCAATCAATGCCACGGGGCTGGCTCCATAGGGACCCATCCTGGTGGTGCAGCTGGTGGCTCTACCTACAGGCCACGCATCTGCTGGCTGTCCCCACTGGAGCCCACAGCAAGGGCAGGGCCCCCGTGTTGGACTTGCCCCAAAGCCCACCGAGCACCGAGCACCGGAACTCAGTGTGTCCTGGGCCACTGAATCCTACTGCTGATTAAAGCCCGCCTCCAGCCAGATGGGCGGAGTTTGTCTGCCTGGAGGCTTCGAGAGGCTGGGAGCTCATTGAGGACCAGGACCGTGGTTCTCCACCAGTGCCCAGCTCATAGGACCTCTGTATCCCTTACTCAGCACCCCCAGAAGCCCAGAGAAGGAGGATGAGTGAAGGCTGAGCTGGAGGAGGGGCTGCCACAGGGGAGCTCCCCATGACTGGAAGCAGTCAGGCTAAGACGCAGTGCTAAAGAGCATCCTAGAGCACCCCCAGGGCCTCCCCAGAGGCAGAATCTGGGCCTCTCTGTTTCTCAGCTAAGTCTCATCTGGGCCACCTTTACAAGCAGCCCCTGTGTGCCTGGCAGGGTCCAGGGGAGGGCAGGCGATGGACTCAGAGTGGATTCCATCCCTCCTGCCTTCAGGGCTCAGTCCCCCTTCCCAGGAAAGTAAAGCCAAACAGATCTATATTCCAGGCCAGGCCAGCGGAAGAGAAGCATCTTGAGCAGCCAGAGCATGATTAATTACCAAATTAATTACCAAATTAATCACTCGGGTAATTGCCAGAGAGCTGGGAGGAGGGCAGGGAGGGAGGCTGCTGCCCACCAGGGACAAGGTCCAGCCAGGGGCAGGGCGAGGCATAGCCCCAGCCCAGGCATGGGGCTAGAGGGCTGAGGGCTGGCTACAGTCTGATGGTTGGGCAGGGGAGGAAGCAGGCTGAGGGCCTTGGGGGCCAGACTAGAGGGCTCCAGAGTTCAGTGGAAGACACACTTGTAAGACTTGGGGAGGGGAGGACTTGGTCTTGGGCGCTGCAGGTTGAAGTTTCTGGCCTGGGCGCTGAGAAGGCAGTTGGCATTCCAGAGCTGGACAGAGAGCATGATGGGACAAGGAGCCAGTCCCTCCTCTGTAGCCTGAGGACCCCCAGACCTCTTGGGCTCTGAGTACATCTGTGGCTCTTGTATTAGGAGTGACTGGGGTGTGGCCAAGCAGCTTCTGTCATCCTCTGGTTTCCAGGACCTCTCAGGAACTGGAGGGGTCCCATCTGTCCCAGTGGAAAAATACTCAAGGCGGCCACTTGGAGCCAGATCAGAGGGCTCTCTGGCCCCAGAGCTCAGGCCCTGCCCTCTCCATGCCTGGCCTACCTGCTCCCACTTGTCGCTCCCAGGCCAGATCCCAGAGGCTGAACTATGTTCCCAGGAGGCCCCAAGTCAGGTCAAGTTCAGAGAAGGGGGGCTAGGTGGGGCCATATGCACTGTGGGCAGAGGCAACTTTAGAACTTGGGCAACTCAGAAGGGTTTGGAGGAGGACCTTAGGAAGTGTGACCTGCACCAGGTGGACCTGTGGACCCCAGGGCTGCTGGAAGCCTGAGCCTATATGTGACTCCTCCCACTCCTGAGAAAACCCTGTACAGCCTCCCTCCCCGGGTCACCCTCTAGCTCTTCAGTGTGTTATTTATTTACCTAGTGTTTCCTATGTGTCGGGCACTGTTCGAGGCCTTCTACAAATTTGAACTCTTAATTTTATTAAGTAGGGAGGACCAGCCCCATTTTACAGATGAGAAAACTGAGGCAAGAGGTTCAGAGATTTGTCTGGAGTTGCATAGTGGTTGAGCTGGGATTCAGACCAGCTCGTTCACGCAGCAAGTGGCATTCAGGTGAGTCCAGTTGTCCGGGGAGCCCCTGGGCCAGGGTCTCTGGGACCCCTGGCAGCAATGCCCATGGCGGAAGGCAGAGCTGACATGAGTCATACCTCTTCTGGCTGGAAGAGGATCCGGGGCCAGTGGTACCACCAGCTCCTCCTCAGAGTCAGCCTGTCTGCCGCACTTGACCGCCAGTAGTCACACTGCAGGAGCTGCTTGTTTCCTGCTATCTGCCTTGTTGGAGATGATGTATGGGGAGGAGATGGCGCAGCTCCCGCCCTCCCCAGCCACACAGCTTGGCTGCTGCCGGCAGCAAATGCCCCATCTCATGTGTTCACTCATGGGGATACTGGAGCTAAATGGAGAGGGCCTCTCGGTGTATACCCAGGAACCTGCCCCAGCCCAGGGCCAGAACGGCGCCTGGCACGAGGGAGGCAGGAACGAACCGGATCCATTCAGAGGTTGGCCGCAGAGCTGGGCTCAAACCCTCTGTGACCTTAGACAAGTCACTCAAACTGACTGAAACTCAGGTGGTGCGGGTGGGACAGACAGCTGATAGACCTCATGAGTTCAGGGGGGAAAAAAAGCCTCCGTGGTCGGGGGAAGGGAGAGACATGTATCCTCTTTCTGTGTGATGCCCTGATGGGCACTGCAAGGAGCTAGGATGTGAGGTAAAGACGGGACCGACATTTATAGTGGAGGTCAGGATAGGCACAGGTGGCAGTGAGAAAGTTCCAGAAGGGAGTGATCTGCTGATCTGTGCGCTTGGGTCATGACCACCAAAGGGCATGTCCCCCAGCTTCACCCCTGCCCAACCTGCCCTGTCAGGGGCAGGAGAAGGCTGGCTCTCTCTCCTCTGCGGAGCACTCCTGGTGAAGGTGAGGGGACCCAGGCCCTCTGCCACCCTCAGGGCTTGGTGCAGATCCCTGCTGTCCCCAGATAGCCACAGGACTGCTGCATGGAATGGTGAAGACTTGAGGTTCAGTTTTTTTTTTTTTTTAAAGACTTTATTTATTTATTTGACAGAGATAGAGACAGCCAGCGAGAAAGGGAACACAAGCAGGGGGAGTGGGAGAGGAAGAAGCAGGCTCATAGTGGAGGAGCCCAATGTGGGGCTCGATCCCATAACGCCAGGATCACGCCCTGAGCCGAAGGCAGACGCTTAACGACTGCGCCACCCAGGCGCCCCTGAGGTTCAGTTTTTATCCCCTGCTGACTAGATCTGGGGTGGGGCCCACAGCTTAGACCCCTGAGCCCAAGATGGGTGGGGCCTCTGGGGCCTGTGCTCTGGGAAGAACCATCTTTCATAATAAAGTACAAGTAACTACATACATTTATTGAAGACTCTCCATGTGCTTTTTATATATTAACTCATTTATTTCCCCATGAGGCATTATCAATCCTCCATTCATTAAATAGCCCTGAGCACCTGCTATGCACGGGGCTCCATTCTGAAAGGCTCAGGCCACAGCCAGGAACCATTTCCTTGACCCGGCCCCAGTCCAGACCGGTTCCTGGCAGGGAGGAAGCACACAGCTTCAGTGCACCAGCCGTCCAGAGTCCTGAAAAAGGCCTCAAGGCCGAATTTCACTCAGAGCGCCGCCCCCCCACCTCCACCAGCCCCCCGCCCGACTCCGTAATCTGGGCCTGCACCGCCACCTGGTGGTCACATCGGGGAAGGGCTCCGAACTGAGTGTCCTTGTCTCCAGGAGGGAAATTGTGCTGGCACTACCCACTCAGGCCTGGGAAGGTCACCACTTGGGGGTGGGAACAGTCCCTCTGGAGGGGGTGAGGGTGGGTGTGGTCGGTCTGGGAGAGGTATTCAGCAGCACCACTGTCCGGGCCATTCTAGCAGAGCAGTGTCTGATGGAGCCACTCTCCTACCAGCATCAGGGCGGACGGAGGACAAGGGGGCTACTTGGTAGAGGGCATGACATGTGGGGCTGGCCCGCCACAACGCGGGCCCCCCCTGTGTGCGGGGTCACCCGCTGAGCTCCCCATCTGTGCCCCAGCTGTGAGGAAGCCCGTCGTTCCTTACACCTTGCCCAGCCTGAAACATCTCCCACCCATGTCCAAGCCCAATGCGAGGTCCAGCACAGCGAAAGCCTTGCTTTGCCCCCCCCCCCCAGCCCAGAAGGGATGACTTCTTCCGAATTCTCCTGTGACCCGACCTGCATCTTTGTCACTCCCTGGGAGGGGGTTGTTGTTGCTATCAAGGTCACTGTTCTGGCATGCACACCAGCTGGGACCTCTCAGCTCCGGAGTCCAGCAGAGGGCCTGGTAGGGGAGTTGGGAGGCATTTGAAAGGAATGAATGAGGGGGCGCCTGGGTGGCGCAGTCGTTAAGTGTCTGCCTTCGGCTCAGGGCGTGATCCTAACCCCACATCAGGCTCCTCCGCCAGAGCCTGCTTCTTCCTCTCACACTCCCCCTGCTGTGCTCCCTCTCTCGCTGGCTGTCTCTCTGTCAAATAAATAAAATCTTTAACAAAAAAAAAAAAAAAATGAAGGGAATGAATGAGGGGCGAGAGGAGGGGGTAGCTCTGTCTTCAGAGAACATTCTTTCCTTCTTTGGGAGTGTTGGGTGTGAGCTCTGGGGTTGGCCATCTGGGGTCAAATCCAGGCCCTGCCTCATGCTGAACAACCCTACTGTTCTGTGCCTCAGTTTCTCCATCTGTAATATGAGGGCAGAAATGGTGCCCAGGCTCTGGGGCTGCTCGGGGATTATATGCGCTCTGATTCTGCCTGTGAGTGTCCCAGGAGGTTCACACACACACACACACACACACACACACACACACACGCACGCTCCGGGTCTGACCCACCTGCAGGTACTTACACGGCAGGAGTCCTGCCCTCCTCCTTTGCCCAAGGCCTCACCTTACCGAGTGTTCCCTTACTGACCCGTGCTTGAGCTGCTGCTAAGTCCCTGAAGTCTCTCATAATCTGGTGTTCTCAGCCTTCTCAGGGTGAGGAGCGTCTCCGTGAGCTCCAGCCAGGACAGGGGCCCTCACTTGCTGCATGGCCTCCTGGGGCCTCCAGGCTGCTGGCAGGGGAGTGGGAGTGGGGTGCGGATCCGTGTTTGCCTGCAGGGCCCTGACCAAGAGGGGTCTCAGCTGCTGGGCCAGGACTAGGATGAGGCGAGTGACGCAGCCGGGGCACAAATTGAAGGAGGCGCTCACACTCAGGTTGGTGCAAGTGAGTGGCTCCTTACATTTGTAACCCCAGGCCCCCATTCACCTCACCCTGGTCCTGGTCAGCCAGATGAACCCCGGACGTGGGGCTTGCGGTGTGAGGGCGGCTCTCCACATCACACGGGGGAGAGGCTGAGTGCAGGGGAGGGATTCAAGGATGGGGCCTGAGGAGAACTGGGGGTGGGGGTGGGGGTGGTGAGCGCCAGACACGTGACCTAGCTGAGGGGTGGGGGGCACGGCAGGAAGGCCCTTTGCAGCGCCCGTGGCCACCAGCAGATCACAGCACGGGCTGGCACTGGAGGCTAAGAAGCAGACTGGGGACCCAAGTGGGCAGTGCCTGTCAGGTCCCATCACCCTCCCGGTTTCTACAGTTTGTCCGAAACTCCTTTCTGGAATGGTGTAGAAGAGCCGAGCCCCTGGCTCTGAGCCTGATAACCTCAATCTCTGGGCGCTGATCTCTTCCCCTGTAATCTCTTCCGCCCTCACGACGGACACTGGGAAGAAAGTGAGATTGCGTAGGATTGTGCCCATCAAAGGTAACTGCTACAAGGACCAGATTCTGGCCATCGTCCGGCCGTGGATACCTGTGAGCTGAATGGCAGTCCTGCTGGCCTGGGGAAGTCTGACCCGGCCCTCCCTCCGTGAGTGATCCACTGTGTCAGGCATATGGCGTGAGCTCCATAAATCACACGTCGTTATTATTTATTATTACTGTCCTTATTATTGGCATTGTGATTACCCCGAGCCCTTTTTATCTCTTGCCGCACCCTAGGAAGTAGAGCTGACGGCCGCTGCTAACCCAGGCCCCAGGCCTGCAAAGGAAATGTACTAAGGGCTGGGTGGATTGTGAATGGCCAGGGTGAACACATCCTTCTTTTCCTGTTCAACCAGTGGCTAGAGGACAGGAGGCCCATCAGTCCCAACCCCTAGGACATCTGCCATTGTCCCCTCTCTACATTCTCCCAGACCGGACCCCAGGGTGCAGCTGGGTATAGGAGAAGTTGAGGGGATTGGCTGGGCCTTGCCCAGGAGACACTGGGGAAGCCCCAGCAAGTGGACACATCGATTCACGAGGGCAGGAGCTGGACTAGTGTGAGAGACTGGGAGACTGGGACTCCTTGACAGTGCCCTGCAGGGCCTGGGTGGCCCTGGGGGGAGATGCTGGCACCCAGCGACCAGGTATCAGGAGAAGAGAAGGCTGGTGGACAAGGCCATGGGTCCCGCCCGCAATACTACACGGGTATACCTGGAGGATATGGGGCCAGGATCCAGGCTGCCACGAAGCCTCCGAAGTGACCCAGTTCTCGCCCTCGCCTAAGAAAGCTGGGTTGAATCTGGGGACCTTTCACCTATGATGCCTGTGTGTGTAAGAGGTCTAGGGACATGTCCAGCCTCCTGCTAGGCTAAAGGACCAGGAAGGTGGGGGCTTGGAGCACCTTGCCACCCCCACCCCCCGCCCTGTGGGTGCAGGCAGTCTTGCTGTCCTGAGAGACTCCATGTCGAGGCCTGCGTGGGCTATGTGAGTTGTGGGCCCTGTACCCAGGCTGTACCAAGTTCAAACCCAGGCCCTAACGTGCCCTGCACGGGCTGTACCCAGAGCCCTGGGCTGCTTTCCCCTCACGGCTCAGTACAAGGTCCTCACTGATGAAATGGGAGTGAGACAGCCCACCCTCCCCAGGCATGGTGGGCATCAGATGTGACGCATGTCGGTCCCTAGCAAGAGCCACTCTGGGCCTCCCTCCCTCCTGACCCCTCCCTGGCCCACACAGGAATCCCAGGCCTACCACATTCTTGGACTCGCCCAGGTACCCAGAGAGTTACCTTTCAAGCTGAACCCTGAGAAAGGGACCGCCCACAGCTGAGGGGAAATCCTGCCCAGAGTGGGCGGTCTCTGACCCAGGTTGCATTTCTCCAGCCCAGGGCTGGGAAAGGGAACCTCCTTCCCAGCCAGGTCTCAGCCCCATCTACCCCTCTGCTCCTCACACAGACACCCTCCTGGCCTGAATGAGCCCCTAGACGCCGGGGTTTCCTCTGTGGTGGAGGAGACCACCTCTACTTCTTGCCCCTCCCCCTGCACACTTGCTGACCTTCCTCTGGCTCCCGCAGGTGTGTGGAGGTGGTCTCCCCCTGGGGAGAACACACCCCTGCCCTGAGCTTCCAGAATGCAAGCGACCAGGGTGACGAGTGGGGGTGGGGACCACTGCGAAGGGGCTATGAGGTGGGGGCGAGACAGGTGCTGAGGGCAGCCCCAGGGGCAGGCGGGATGGCATCTCAGCCTCACCCCCTTGGCCTCACCTGAGGGTCTCCATGCTCTCCCCTCCCCCTCCCCCTTCTCTCCCTGCGCCTTCTGCTTACATACTTCCTGTTCATTTCTCAGCGTCACCGGCCTTTCAAGAGCCATAGATAGCCCTGTCCAACCAGAGGTGGCCCTGCCTGCCCTTGCCCCCTGTCCTGAGCCCGCAGAGGCCAGGCAGATGGGGATGCCAGACCAGTAGTCCTGGGGATCCCCGGATACCCTCAGCCAAGACCCTCCACGCTGAGGACTGCTGAGGGGTGATGCTGGACAGGACGGGCTGGGGTCATCTGGCCTCGGCCTCTGACCGCCCCCCAGGCACACCTGGACCTTGTCCCTGTCTTCTTTTGCATATAGACATAGCTATAAAGATAGAGACAGCAGTGCATGTATATATACCCACCACACACGCACACATTCATCCTTCTTTCCTGTTTGACACCTGCCTCCTTCCATCTCAAATGCAGATGCAGACAACCAACCAATGGAGCTGGTTCACCAACAGGACCACAGGGCTGGGCTCAGTAATGTTTCTGGAAGGAACCCACCGCAAGGTCGGACCGCTCTACTGGAGTTTCTGGTCTCGCCTCCACGAGAACTTTCCTTTACATTCCGCAGGTGTCCCTGGCGTCTGCCTGCAGCCAGGGAACGGGATGACTGTATTCGCTTTGGCTGGAAGTTGACGCTTCCCTTTATTAAACAAGATGGCTTCCTCTGAAGGCGCCCATCCACGTCTGCCCCGAGAGCACCCACTGCAAGCTGCTGTAGCTTCTGGCCCCTAGCCCTGGTGGTTATTCATGAATAAGGGTTTCGCTGAGCGATGAGTGTGTGTGTGTGTGTGTGTGTGTGTGTGTGTGTGTGTCCCACAGGGGCATTTCTCAAGAGCCTCCTTTAGCAGATGATTTGAGGAACAGTAAGGGCAGACAGGTGGCTGTCTCACTCTGTCTGCCTGGCTGAGGGCGGTGAGGGGCAGAATGGTCAGCCTGCCAGGCTCACGGTCACAGGACATGTCAACTGGATCCTGTCACTCCGATATTTATTGATCCCACGCTCTGTGGAAGACCTGGGAACTGGCAGGGAGTTTGGTTCTCCTCCAGGACTAGGAAAGAGAGCTAGCAAGCAGAAGGTGGGGAGGAGGGAAGAGGAGGTGTTTGTGAGGGGACAGAGATGAGGCAGTGGCCCCATCGCCCACAAAAAGTTGCCCTGTCCACCACCTAGCTAGGCCCACCCGTGGGAAAGGGGCATGAGGCAGGCATCCCGAGAGAATGGGGATGGGGTCCTCCTGGAGCCACCACCCTGGTCTTAGTCCCTAGGTGCTAGCCTTACTCTGTAGGCCCCATTTTTTGTGGGGTCCCTTAGACATTGGGTCTTCTGTAGCTCCCACATTCTTAGATTGAGGGGTTACCCAACAGATAGGGGCACAGAGCCTACCCACCCCTTCTCCTCTCACCCCATGGTCCTTAGGAATCCTTCTGTTAGTCTGCTGGGGGAGGGAGACCCCTCTGAAAGACCAGGGTCATCACTGACAAGCCCAGCTGTCTGACCCCAATGTGGGTGGCGCATGGAGTCCTTGGGTCCTCACCTTTAGCCAAGGCCCTGTCCTGCAACCTCAGCTTCCAGCCCAGCCCTCCACCATGGAACTGGGGTGCTCACCCCATCCTTGTTTCCTGTGCTGGCCCGAAGGCTCAGCTCTTTAGGGGAGGATCTGGATATCACTTAGAGTCCTGGTTTGTGGGATTTCCTGTGCTATAAATTGGGCAGTCTTGAGAGAACCAGGACAGTTGGTCCCCCTAGTATCATTCCCTCCAAACCCTTCTGAACCCTGTAGGTGGCTTCCATACAAATAACCTTAACGTCTCCCACCCCCACCCACCCCCTGCACCCTTGTGCTCCAGGAAAGACCACATTATTTTGTTCTCTTTTGTGTTCCAGCTCCTACGGATCCTGAGGCACCCCACCCTGCCCTGGACCTTGAGGCTCAAGCCCCCTCCTTCCTCAGGCCCCACAAGGTCTCGTCCACTTGGCCTTTCCACCCCAGGGGATGGCAGGCATTGTGACCCCACAGCACAGTTGAGACCCGAGGCCCCAGAGCAGCCTGAACTCAGGGCCAGAGGCATTTCATCAGATAGATCACGGAAAACCAGCTGGGCTCCCAGCTCATCGCTGGGATCCTAGTGACTATTCCCAGGCCCCCCACAGCCCCGAACCCATCCTGTCCCTCCTGGGGTTTCACACCCCAAGTGTCACAGGCTCACACTCTCTTTGTGTAAACATCTTAATTACGTCTTTAATGCTTTCACATGGAGGTGCCGAGTTCCACTACAGCGTCTGTGCACCCTAAATTACCCACAGCCCTCCAGTTGGTTCGAGTGCTGATGTATTTATAGCATCGAGGGGAGGGAATACATCCCAAGTCTTCCCCACACGGGTCTCCTTGGCCCTCCCCTCCTGACACGTAGTATTTGCCCAACAGAAGGTCTGTGCTGCCGCCCCCGCATCCCCTTCCAACCAGCGGAGGACAGCGATGGTGGTGAGGCTGGGCATGGGCCGGGGGGGTGGGGGCGCGTGCTTCTGTGCTTGTGTGTGTGTGCATGCCCAGAGGAGAAGACGGCCCAGCTCTTGGGGTCTGGCTTGGTCCCATGCCTTGCCCAGATGCCCCAAACTGGCAGAAGAATTCCTGAGGGGTGTCGGGTGGGTGGACAAGGGGTGGGTGGGCTGTGCTATCAAAAAATAAGTCTGTTTCCCATGGGGCTATCCCCACCCCGTTTCAGGCACAGTCAGAACGTCCCCAAATAGCCCACAGCTTGGGACCAGTGGCCTCAGACCAGTAGCCTCTCCCACAACCCTAGATCCCCAATATACAATGGACAGGGAACCGTTTTCAGAAGCGGGTTACCTGGCTTGTAGAGCCCAATGAAGAGATGCGGTGGGCAGCAGGACCTTGACCTTGGCTTCCCTCTCCTTTCAGTCCCTGAACACTGGAGGCAAAGAGAGTGGCCTATCCTGGTGCTCCCCCACTCGTCAAGGGGTGGGGTGGACTTGGAGGGCAGAGCCAATGCAGAGTGTCTCCATCCTACCCTGTGCCGGGACAGGGACATACACCTGCACATGAACACATTCACACACGTGCCAGGGGCACCTGTATGCCCCTCCCCCGCCTCCTTTCCCCCTTCCCAGCCAATAGCCGGCTGCCAGGAGGGGTGGCTGGGAGGCCTCGTGAACCCTCCAAAATACAGACGGGCCCTGGGTAGGAGCAGCCCTCTTCCTGGCATCTTTGCCCACCAGGCAGTTCTAGTGTTCCATCCCTGGGCTTTTCCCAGGGTGCCATCACACCCTGTCCCCAAGACCCGGTTGATTGCCCCTCCTTACTCCAGAGGAGGCTGCAGATTCCAAAGACAGGTCTCTCCCTGAAAAGGGGAACCCTTCCCTACCTCTTCCCCTTCCTCCTCCCATCCCTTGTCTCCCCCCGACTTCCTCCACATTAGAGGAGCAGACGGTGTTGTGAGGGGTCTGGGCAGGACACAAGGAAGCCAGCAGTGGCTCTCAAACTTCCTGATATGAGGGATGCCCTCTAGGCCAGGGGACCTGAGTAGCCAGATGTCCAGCCTGGCCAGGGCCCTCTCTTAGAGCCTGGAGAGTCAGCAGGTGGGTCCTTGAAACAGCTGGTAGGTCCTGAGAGTGGGTCTTAACAATCACGGAGGGGGCAGCTCAAGGGGCACGATGGCAGATGTCTTCATCAGAGGTCCGGGCCTGTCCTCAGGCCACTCACGCATGGATGGCATTGGCTACGTCAGTGAACACCAGCCGGCTGGGCCTCTGCAGTGGGCCCTGAGAGGGGAGCGTGGTCTGCAGAGAGATAGTCAAGGGCATTAGGGACCTCGACCAAGGCCATGTACTCTCTGGCCCAGTCACTCCCACCCTTGCTTCCTGATTTGCCTGTTTGTGCTTGGCACGAGTTAGGCCTTCTGTTTGGAACGCCCTCCTTGCAAGTTCAGCCTGGAAATACCATCTGGTTCTGATGACTCCCCCCCACAGCCATCACCAGCTTGCCAGCACGCACTTACCCTGTCGGCCTAGAGGCTGGATGCATTATGCATGCCCTCCTCTCTCCCAGCAGAAGGGGGATCACCTCTGCACGCCCCAGCTCTAGCACTGGGGCTGGACCAAGGGAGGCACCCAAGAAACAACTGTCAAATTGTCAGTTGTCCCATGGGCTGGGCGGACTGGGGTTTTCAGCCCGATTTCCCAAATACCCCAAGTGGGGAATGTATCCTGGTCAGTTGCCACAGAACTGATGGCAAAACCAGGGGTTCTCTGGACTCTGAGTGTGGACTTAAGAAGAGCCCAGTCTCCTAATTCTGCCTCTGGCGGGTCCAGATGCCTCCAGCAACATCTAGGGCCAAGGCAAGGAGAAATGCAAAGGGGTTTCATGGGTCAGGGAGAGATCAGGCCTCCTCACGGTGCTCTGGCCCTCGGGTATTTGGGGCACTGGTGGCAATCAGCCAGTGGCTCTGGCCTGGTGACCACACAGGTACCCAACCCTTTGGATGTAAGAGGCAAGTCTGGCTAGGGTCGCCATCCACCTGGGGTCTGTCAGTTACTAGGACCCACCAGTCTACTCAGAGGGGCTGCTGTTCCAGAATCTGACCCCCACCACAACCCACTCAGGAGACATGGGCCCTCAGGGGGCAAAGGCACCAGGCTCTTAGCCCCCAACCATCTCTCCCATCAGCCCACTCCTGCTTTCCTAGCCAAGGCATGGGGGCACACAGGGCAAGAATTAGAATTTTCGTTTGCGGATGAGAAAGCAGGGGCTCAGAGAGGCCAAGGGGGCTGCTGAGATCACTAGGTTATCAGGGGCTGGATCCCAGGGCTGCCCTGGCCTCGTGCGGTCAGTTTGTGGGTTGCCATGAAGAAATGCTACCAGTTTCTAAACCAACCTGACAAAACCTGTACACCTAATAGCCGCCACCCACCCACACGGCAGGTGCTGGAAAGCTGCACGAGAAAGGAGGGAGGGTGGGGGCAGAAGAGTCATGAGCGGGCTACAGGCTGGCCAGGGGAGCCTGGTGAGTGCCCACCTTGCCCTGTGCGGCCTGCACAGAGCCGGCAGCCTGCATGGAGGCGGCGTCCCGCCCGTGCTCCAGCAGCTCCTGCTCCAGTTCATCTTGTTCCTCCGTAGGGTCGAAGTTGTACATGGGCATGAGCTGGTGGCGGAGCTTCTCCAGCCTGGGGGTGGGGGCAGAGGCTGCTGGGGGCACAGCAGGCACTTCCCCTCCTGCCAGCCCTCAAGGCCCTGCCCACTGAGCGGCTGAGCCCCAGCACACAGCTGTGTTTGGGGTGGAGGTGGCGGTGGGGGTGGGGCTCAGATTTCCCCTGGGATTAAATGAAAGACATTTTTTGTACTTGCATACCACCTCCACCCCTCAGATGGATAGTTACCCACTCCTGGGGTCAGCTGGGGCCATGGCCCACATAGGCATCATCTGCGGGGTCCATGGTGACTGCCTAGGCCTGGCCCTTGTGTGATCCACAGCCTCTGGGGGCTGGGCAGGGGAGGGGAGTCAGTGACCTGTAGCCCGGGGCAGTGGGACAAGGGGGGGCTCAGCACTCCCCGAGGGCAAGTAGCCATCCCCAGCCTTCAGTGGCCAGAAGAGGACCCAGCTCCCTGAGGAGGGAGAGGGGCCCCAATGGTGGTGGGACGTTCTTCCCCCCGCCCGCCCCCCACGGCCCCTGGAGTCCAGCCCAACACTGCCACCAGGCTGCAGTTCTGGGTGGCAACTGGGGAGTTACCTCTTCTTCTTCCTGATGTACAAAACCTGCAAGAGAGGGAGCAGTGTCAGACGGCCAGGCAAGGAGCCCCCGATAACCCGGCAGTTCCTGGGGACAAGCGACAAGCTGGGGCTGATGAACAGGAGAACCGTGGGTCCCTAATGCCTCCAGGGTTCCCTCCCAGGGACACACACATCCTGCATTTGTGCCTCCTCCTGATGCGTATCAGGTGCTGACGGTGCCTGGGCTCGAAGTGGGGAGCAGGCCTGTGCTCTCTCATAGGTACGGAGTGCAGCTCCAGCCACTCAGTGCTGCCTTGCACTCTTCAAGGGGGAGGGGAAGACTTCAGCAACCCCCCTTCCTCTCTACTCCCCCCAGGCCCAGAGCCGTGTATGGGAAAAAAGAACAGGGGACAGGGAGTGGCCAGACTCTGCAGGGCAGTGCTCGAGGCGAGACGCTGGGCTGGGCTTCTGGGGTCTCCATGGGAGGCTGATCGCTTCGGTGGACAGGGACTGGGGAGGAGAGCCCGAGTTCCTGGACAGCAACCTAGACTAAATGCCAGAACCCAGATGCTGGAGGAAGGTAGGAAGGCCCCTGGGTCCTAACCCCCATTGTACAGACTTGAAGATAAAGCCTGAGAAAACATACAAGACCCAAGAGCTCTGGGCTGGAGCAGGACATTCCTGTACAAAGCATTTGGGCGGGGGGGGGGGGAGGGAGGAGAACGGGCTGACCACTGGGGCAGGGACTCCAGGGACCCCTGCCACCATCTGGCTTTTCCCTTGACTGCCAGGAGCATGGCCACATCTGCCTTGGGAAAGCTGTGTCCCTAGACTCTGTCCCTAACCCTCTGTGGCTCTCATACACTTTGTGCCTCATTCACAGCTTGAATCTGGTTTGGTTTCCAGCCTGGCCCAGAGTTCCTCCTGCTGCTTGTTTCCTGGGAAACCCCAAAGGCTTGAAAAGAAACTGAGGTGTCCCTTGCTCTCCATCCCCTCCAGGTGGTCACATGTGGATGATCCCCTTGCTCACCTGTGGGTAGAATGCTGGAGGAGCTCGAGGTCTCAGATCCAGGCCCTTCATTCCCTGTGGCCCTGTCCTACAGAGGGATCTTCACAAGAGGCCAGAAGCTTATCCAGTCTCCAGCCTTGCCCCCGCTGCTCCCTCTGCCCCAACAATCGACACCACCCTCCCACATACCTTCCTTTCCAAATCTTCCCCATGCTTTGCCATCCAGCTGCAGTCCTGTCTCCTCCAGGAAGCCCGCCCATACCACTCGGTCTGCGTGAGGCACACAGCCCAGCACTGATTTGCTCCTCCTGGTACCCAGCATGGCCCTGCTGGGGGTTGGCACAATAGGAGAGGGGGCAGCCCTCGGGGAGCATCTTTGGACCTGTCCTCTAATGCCCAGGAGCTGTTTCATGCCCTCTACTGCCTTCATCCCATAATCTTCCTACCTCTCTGGTTTGGGCAAGAAGGCCCTCTAGGGGTGCCTGGGTGGCGCAGTCGTTAAGTGTCTGCCTTCGGCTCAGGGCGCGTCATCCTAGCATTCTGGGATCGAGCCCCACATCGGGCTCCTCCACTACGAGCCTGCTTCTTCCTCTCCCACTCCCCCTGCTTGTGTTCCCTCTCTCGCTGGCTGTCTCTCTCTGTCAAATAAATAAATACAATCTTAAAAAAAAAAAGAAGGCCCTCTAGCCTGGCCTTCTGAATGTTCCTGCAGAATGAAGCATCAGGGAGTCCTCCCAAGTTCCTGGGACACAATCTTTGCCCTAGAGTTCCAAGGGCAGATTCCAGACCCCACTTTTTCCCTGAGGTAGGCTTTTCCGGTTTGCTTCAGTGCCACATGGGTGGCGCGGGGAAACACTGGCGTTCTGCCCCCCCCCCCCCCCGGGCGCTGCTCATTCTGTGTGTTGCATCCTGGCCCTGCTTGCTGGCCAGCTCTTGTTCCCTGGCAGCTATCCGGAGCCTACAGGGCCCATATGGCAACCCTGGTTGAACAACAGCTCCAGCCAGGTCATGGAGGGACCATCCACAGCCTTATTTGCCAGAGCAGCGTGGTCCTGAGCCTAAGGCTGGCCATGACAGCCTGCAAGTGGCAGTGGCCAGGATGCCACCATTGTCAGGCCCCCCCGGGGGAGCTCAGGTGCACCTCCCCCCCTTCCTGGTCTTAGCCAGCACCATCTCCAGCAGTCCCTCCATGACATTCTGAGTGTCCGTGTAGCAGATTAGGGGCAGGGCTCATATCTGCAGGGACAGACACCAGATCTGGAAACATCATGTCCCCTATCAGGGAACACCTTCAGTCTTCACCCCAGTTCACCTCCATCCTGACGTCTGCCCAATTCTGACCTTTCTTGTGGTATTGGGGTCAGGCTTCCACTTTGGGGTCTCAGCTCTAATGTTGCCTCCTCAGTGTGTCCCTGACCACCCAGCCTAGAAAGTTTTCCTGCCCAATTCCCCAACTCAGTCCCCCCGGGCTTCCCTTGACATCGTTGGTTTTATCTGTCTCCTATTTCCTATAAGAACCGTTCAGCAGGCCTTGGTCTCCCTAGTCCCCGGGGACGTGAAGCCTCAGTGCAGGGCAGGAGCCTAGGAAATAGCTGCCAAGTGAATGAATGCCACCAGCAGCCTGCCATGCCCGGAGTGGTCTGCCCACACTGCGGCCTGTGATCTATTCCCATTGCCTTCTGGCCTCTACTCCTATTCCTCCCTCCCCCCACTTGCTTCACTGTCCTGCCTGCTGCTCACAGAAGCTCCTGCCTGCCTCCAAACTTTTGCCCATCAGGACTCTCCACCTGGAGCACCGTTCCTCCCCAACTCCTCCGTGGCCCTCATGGCCCAGCTCAAGACACCATGTATCCTCAGAACCCTCTCTGGTTCTTCCGGTTGGAGGCAGCCCCTCTGGTTTCCGGGCGCCCAGTGGACACATCCCTGAAGAAGGGGAAGACTGTGCTATCATTAACAGAAAATTGTCTTCTGATTAGAGTCTCTAAAATTAAAACACTGACACCCCACCCCCAACTGACAGCCACCTGGGTCAGCCCCAGCCTACCAGCTCTTACCATGGCCACAGCCAGGCCAATCACCGTGATGATCCCAAAGGACAGAAGCATTGTGCCCACGCCAGCTGTGCCACCAGCCACATCGGGGATTCTAGTGTCATTAAAGCTGGTGGCTTCTATGCTGAGGGTGCTGGTCTCGGAGGCTGGCCCCTCTGTGGCAGGCTTCAGGTCAGGCTCCGTGGTGGGTGGGCGGCTGCTGAGCCAGCCCCTGGCAGGCGGGATCCTGGAGTCCATGACGATGCTGAGAGACTGCCTGTGGTCAGTCAACCTGCCAACTTGCTTCTGACATGGGTAGTGTCCTAGCTGGCGGCCCCTGCTATGCCTGCAGGCTGCCACCTCCTGGGAGAAAGGGAGCTTCCCGGCCCCCTGGGTGCTGGAAGAGAAAGAATGAAAAACATAAGGCTTAGGACAGGACTCAGTGGTGACATCCAGTCCCCCTAAGTTCTGAAGATACCGGGGAAATAAAAGTTTGAGAGCAAGGGTAAGTTCAGGGGACATTTGGACATGGCCTTTACTTAAGTACAGTTCCTGTGTGGATTTAGGAAGGTGAAAATGAAGCCCTGCCCCTTCTTTTGAGGGTATGATAATCATAGTGATCATACTTAGAAAATATGAAAGGTAGTCGGGAGGTTTGAAAGAAAAAGTCTCTCCCCTGCATAATACCCACCCTTCCGTCCCCCTACTCCCTGCATTTCCCACCTCCTTCACTCCCTGCCCTCCCATATCCCTCACCTCCTGCTTGGAGAAAAAAACAAAAAAACACTGCAGCTTTTTCCTTTCCTGGAGGCAAACACTTGCCCAAGAGTCAGATAACCCTAGGCACGTCTCTCCACCTCTCTGGGTCTCAGTTCTCCTGAGTCTAAGATGGAGATTAAAAACAAACAAACAAACAAACAAACAAACAAACAAACAAACAATACCCCACCTCCCTCAGAGTCTCAGAGGGTCACAGGGTGATTGAGATGTCAGAATGAACTGGTCCCTAGAAAAGGCTTAGCTCAGTGTAACCCCTACCCACAGTAAGCACCCAGTATATTGGCTTTCCCCCCTGGCTAACCCACTTGGGAAATGGGGAGCCACAGGAGCCCCTCGACCTAGCCCACTGTGTGATCCAGGCTGTGTTTGCAGGGGGTGGGGGGTTGCGGTGTGGATGACAGGTGTGGAGAGACTAGAAGGCAGGAAGGGGAGAGAGCCTAAGGTCAGGTCCCCTGGCAGGGCTTCTCTGCATGTTCTTAGGGTCACTGTACCCCCATAGGGGAGCTAGGGGCTGCCAGGGACAAGGGAAACAAGGTGAGCAGGGAGCGTATATTCAGATGCAGGGGTGGAACTCCCACTCTGAGGTGCTTCTCCCCCTCTCCCCCCACTCCTCCCTTGGGAACAGAGAGTGAGAGATGCGCCCAGACCAGGGTGTGGCTTACATCTTCCCAGGCCAGAGGCCCTGGGTAAGGCAAGGTGGGAAGGGGTCCCAGCCACACTGCAGAAGGGCGGGCCTAGGGAGATGAGGGTACACAGCTAAACGGCTGCACACATACATCCCTGTGCAGGTGCATGGGTGTGTGTGAGGCGGGTACACACTGGTCATGGCTCCTTAGGAAGGGGCAAGGTTGGCAGAGGGATATGGGGGCTCATCCCTCTCTGCCCTCTCTCTCTCCGGCTAGGCTGAACGCGTCAGCAGTCCCAGGTTCTTTCTTGGCTCTGCCTCTGACCCCAGACATGACCTTGGGCCAGACCCTTAACTCTTGCTCTGGGCTCTGTTTACTCCTCGGTCCAAAGCAGAGAAAAGGCCCTGCTTATCACTGCCTGGGACTGCCCGAGGGTCCAAAGGGCAAGAGAAGGAAACGGGTGAGATGGGTTGGCACCGCGACCTCCGAGAACCCGCATACCGTTCTCCACCAGGTTCCTCAGTCCTCCCTGCTCCAATCCCCATCCCCGCCTCTGCGACTCGGTGATTCCTCCATTCTTGCACAGAAGCTGCGACCTCAGCACTTACTTAATCCTCTCTGGGGCGCCGAGCTCAGCTGGAGAGGCTAGGGGTGGTGGCGATCGGCAGGAGGCCAGGGCGGGGGGGCAGCGGGTCCGACCCCAGGTCCGCCCTCCCAGTGCGCTCGGAGCCGCGGGCTGGGCCCGCTACAGCGCACCGCCCGCAGCCGCGAGCGCCGGCTCCGCCAACCGGGGCCGGGGCAGGCAGGGCCTGGACCCACCGCGGGGGTGGGGCCGAGGTGAGTAGCCCCGCGGGTCCCCCACGCTCCAGCGCCTCGCCTCCCTGCCCGCTCCGCGCCCCCGGCTCCGGATTGGCTGTCAGGCCCACAACCTGCCCGGCACTGGCCCACTCGCTTGTCGCTGGATCTGGCTCCGCCCCCAGCAGGAGCCGGACACAGGGTCTCAGTTCTTGGAGACCACCCCTCACCCTCCCGTGGCCTACGCCGAAGTCGGGTAGAGGGCCAAGGGTGGCCAAGCCCTTCCTGCACCAGAACTCGAGCGGAGCTCCACCTCTGCGGAGATAGATTCGTGTTCCCAAAACGCAGGCGGACGCTGGAGGCTCGGGGAGAGCACTGGACTGGGAGTCCTTGGACCTGCATTGAACTCTGGCTCCTTTATTGCTTTGTGACTTAGAGCGAGATGCTTCCCTTCCCTGGGACTCGGCTTCCTGCTCAGATAGGCTCTACTGAGAGGGTTCTTGGTAAACTGCACCCACCCTGGGCTAAAAATGGGGTAGCTCAGTCCAGAGAAGTTGGGTACTGTTGGTATTATTGGAGAGGTGTTATTATCGGGCAGCCTGACACAGACAAGACTACATAAACCCCTCACGATAGCCTCCATCTACGGCGCGATCATCTCAGGAGAGGGACCTTCAGATACCTTCTAATCCTCGGGTTATCAAAGGAATTTACAGGGATCACCCCGAGAAGCTTTTGTTACAAATGCAGATCCCCGAGGCTCCCTGGGTATGGGACCGAGTCCGGGAAACTGCATGTTTAATTATTAGTTAACAGTGATCTAGTTAACAATAGATTCTGGTGGGGGAGGGCGTCGGCAGGCCACACTTTGTGGGGCACCGCCATGAATTTTGTAGGAGCAACTGAGGCCCACAGAGTGATCTGGCAACGGTCAGGATTCGAACCCAGGTTTCCTGTGTCCGGTTTCGAGCTCCCTGCTCCAAACCCTAAAACCCGGGCGCAAAAGGGTCAAGAGCGGCCCTGGGGTCCAGTGGCCACCTGGCCCCCAGCGCGGCGCGGGCCACTTCTTCGGCCAAGTCCTGGACACCCGGTCCCGCCCCCAAATTGCTACCCGCCCCCAACACCGGAATCCGTCCACGTGCTGCTTGGCCTGCCCAGAGGCTACGCTAGACCACGCCCCTGGATCTCGCGCCCCAATTCTCAAACCCCGAGCTGGCTGGTGACACGCCCCCGCTCGGACTGACCACACCCCGCCGCGGCCGGGTACCCAAAAGCCAGCTCCGAGTAGTCCTCGCGGGCTGGAGCCATGTCCCTTCCGTGACCTTCAGGAAGAATCGAGGGCCCTGGTCCCAAGGGAACAACCTCCCACACATCCACGGACTCTCCCGCCCGTAGAGCTGCGGGCGTGACCCGCGTGGCTTTCACAGCCTACCCAGCAGCCCTCTGGGAAACCCGCAGGGGCTTCCCCAGTGGAACCCAGTAGCCCTAGGAACCCTGGAGCTAGGGGGCCGGGACCGCCCGAGCCCTTTCTCAGACGCGCCGACCCCGGAAGCAGGGCGTCAGAGGGAGCGCACCGTAGGTCAGGCACATCCGGGAGCCCAGTCCTGGCAGTGTCTGCAGTCTGGCGGGTGGGCGAGGTGACGTTTCAGGCAGGTATGTGCTAGAAATGGGCACCGGGACGGGCCCCCCCCGTACTGCAACACCCTCGAGGCCCCTCCACCCCCACCCCGCATTATGTAGATAAGGAAACACTGGGGAGAGGCGACCTCGCCTGGGTCCTTAACGATGCCTTGCAGAGCTGAGAGGGAAGCTGCGTCCCTGACTTCGGCCTCGGCTCTTCCGGGGGCGACGCTCAAGTGGACAGAGCCGCCTCTGGAGTCCGGAGGACCTGGGTTTGTGTCCTGCCGGGGACGGTTCTAGCTAGGTGATTTTAGGCATATCGCTCTCCCTTTTGGAGCCTCCTTTCCCTCCCAGCTTGTCTTTGAAGATGTGACACCTAGCAGGTGCTCGGGACATGCTAGTTTGGACCTTGGTCCATGCGAAGGGGAAGGGAATCACTAACTTTAAACCTTCTGTTAAACCTTGTTTGTGACAACTTAAATATAAAGTGAACAAAAGTTGTCAATTTTTTTTTTTAGCCGGCAGTTTATGTTGATGTTCAGGATTATGGATCAAATGGGGGTGGCGACAGAGAGTCTTAGCATACAGATCAGTCACAGTACAAGCAAAATGTCAAAAGCAAAGCTCCCAAGCAAAGGCAGTCTCCTCTCTCTTGTAGTATTAGTTAAGAGTATGTAACACTGAGTCCCTTCTGTGTGTTGAGCTGGCTCCCAGGCCCTTGACATTCGTTGTCTAATGTACTGCTTGCTATGGAGTTGGTGTTATTTTCCCCATTTCATGGAGGAGGACACTGGAACTTAGAAATGATGATCTTCCCAAGGTCACACACACTAGCTGGAACAGATCTGTTCGGCCCTCAAGCCTGGGCCGAAGTGCCTCGCCAGGGCCTGAGCTCTGGGTTCAGCCCACTTTAGCTAAAAACATGAAGAAAACATAGAAGAATCAAATAGGTGGGTGAGGGTCTAAAACGGAGTTAAGGGGGTAGCAGAGCAAAAGCATGCCCTCTCTCAGGCAGCAGATCAGAGGGGAGTGGGTCACACAAGGCTCAGCTGCTCTCCTGGTTCTCCTTCCCTCTCCCAGGGTGGCAGTCACATCTGGACCAGGGTCACCTTGAGGAGCCAGAGCCCATGACCATCTCCATCTGGTTGGAGCCAGTGATCATCTTCAGCAGCTGATATCACAAGGAAGACTTAGGGACCTGGGAGCACTCCGCAGAATCTTTCCCTGAGACATGGAGCTTGGGGGCCGAATGCTCTGGGCCCTCCTGTCTGGCCCCGGGAGGAGGGCAGGCACCAGGGGCTGGGCCTTCAGCTCATGGCAGCCCCATCTGCCTCTGTCTGGGTCGTTGAATGCCACAGACCTGGTCAGCCACTGGACTGCAGTCTTTGAGAAGAGGGGCATCCCTGAGGCCCAGGCATCCAGTGAGTACATCGTGGCTCATGTCCTTGGAGCCAAAACAGTTAAGTGCAGTGTTGTCAAGAGGGCAGAAAAGGGGGGAGGGAGAACCCCGGGGAAGAACATCCAGGCTTTTCTGCTCCACTGAGAGTGATGAGCTGAGAGCGATGGGAATTTACTGAAGGAATGTCTTAGGTAGATGCTTAGTCATTCATCCAACGAACTATTACAATGTGTGTCAAGCAGTAGGTGTCCAGGAATGACCAAGGTGGCCAGTGTTGGGCCCATAGGCATTGTCCACATAAACCTGGGTCAGGCCCCTAGATGGGGGAGCCAGCCACTCACATTCTCTGCGGGGCAGTTTCAGAGCCTGAGGCCAGTACTTCGGACCCAGCCCTTGACCCCTCGGCAGCTGCAGTGCATCCAGGAGCTGAGTAGCCGCCGACTGCAAAGGTGAGCACCCATGGGCCAGACCTGAGGGCTCTATGCGGGGAATAGGTGTCTGGTTTCCCCCAGCCCAACTAATTCATAGTCCGGAAGGAGGAAAGTATCCAAGGACTGGGGAGGTGTTGGTAGGAGGTATTGATGAGATAGGGCATCATGTGAGTAGAAAGGAGGAAGGGAGGTGGGGAAGGCCTCGGCTGGGCTCAGAGTCCTGGGGCACAGGAGGCATGACCCTACTGACATTTTTGGTATCCCGCAAGTGGTATCTCTCAACGCCGTCATGGTCCTGTTGACCCAGGCTCTGGCAGTGAGGATCACCCAGCTACCCCCTCTGCAGGATGCCTGTGCAGTACATCCTCGGGGAGTGGGACTTTCAAGGGCTCAGTCTGAAGATGGCCCCCCCAGTGTTCATCCCTCGCCCGGAAACAGAGGTAGGTGTGCCACCAGGAGAGGGCAGGATGGGGGTGAGGTGGGGTTTGGGGCACCTGTCTTGCCCCAGACTTCCTCTAGGCGGCGCTGGGACCCCATGATTGTGGTTCTCAGAGGCCTTGCTCTTCCATAGTGGTGTCTCCTGGTTGGCTGGGTAGGTGGGGCCAAGAGTGCAAGGGTCTCCTGCCGGCCTCCCTGACTGTCCTCACGTCCCAGGCCACTGCCCCAGTACGCAAGCCTGGCCTACCCAATCCATGGGGGGGAAAATGCCCTTGTCCTCAGGAGGCATGGCTGAAGTGGATAGGGTTCCCGCTGGACACCCGGAGGCCTGGTACAGCTATGTGACCTCAGGGAAATCACTGCCCTCTTTGGGCCCAGATGATAAGAGTGTTGGGCCACCAGACTAGGGAGGGAATCTGTGACTTGGTGGTCCTCTTAGATCTACTGTCTGGTCAGGTAATCATCTGTAGTCCTCAAATTACTAGGACTGGGGATTGTGTGGCCTCAGCATGCTGTCCCTGGGTGAGGCACCTTTATTCTGGGAGAGATGCTTTCTGTGGTCCTTCTTGGGCTTCCCCCTGACCTTGTAGGGAGTGAGAGAGAGCAGAGCAGGTGGATGGAGCTGTGTGGGGGCTGATGGGCAAGCTAGAGGGCACCAGGTTCTGAGGAGGGGTGTTTCTCGAAAGGTACCCAGCCACACAACAATTCCTGGGAAAGATCAGGCTTCATTCACTTGCCCAAACAGGGACCCAGGGCCCCCTCCTCACTTTCCTAGCCTCTCTCCCCCAGCCAAGTAACCCTCTGACCCCATTCGCTTCCACATCTTGTGGTTGAGAAGCCAGGTGCTCACCTTACAGCCCAGTGTTGGGAGGGACAGTAGGGAATCTGGGAGCTTCCTGAAGTCACAGGGCTGCCAAGGGGAGGAGCATGGGAGCAGCATTCGGACTTCCTGACTCTGGGTCAGGGCCCCATACCTCCCATGGGGCTACCCCTCTGGGATTGGACGAGCTGGGATGGGGTGCAGAGAGCCAGAGCAGGATGTGGCCTGCCACCTGGAGCCTCTTGGGAGGCGTCCCTGTTATCTTCCCCAAGCCTGTGGCCTCTGGCTGGG
Source organism: Ursus americanus (assembly GCF_024610735.1). NCBI lineage: Eukaryota > Metazoa > Chordata > Mammalia > Carnivora > Ursidae > Ursus > Ursus americanus. The sequence continues at coordinate 38,242,817 of NC_142140.1, read as the reverse complement.
AGGTCACTCACTGTCTCCTGAGGCTGCCAAGGGTCAGGGCATGGGAGGGAAGCAACCATGATGATCTTTGAGCCCCCTCAGAGCTGACCAGGCACCAGGCATGTGCCCCAGGGTTCTGAATGTCGGATGTGAACTTTCCGGCTCCAATGTGGGGCCTCCCCAGCCATTCCTGTGTGGGTCTGGGCCAGGAGAGCAGCTCTGCTGCAAGGGGGATGGGGGGAGGGAAGACAGAGGGGGAGGCTGTGGTTGGGAGGCCAGGTCCTCACCTCACTGTACAGACATTTCTGAGAACTTGCCAGGTTTGCCCCAATGTGAAGCCGCATTGGGGGTGCTTTACCAAGAACTTGAGAGGACGTGGCCTGTGGCAGGGAGTAGGGAGAATGGGGGCAGGGGAGAGATCACGGTGCCTGTGTTCTTTCCATCCACCGAAGGGCAGTTTCTGATGATGGGGGCAGAAGTCAGAAATGCGAAGCTGTAGGTGGCGTGTGGCCTGATGAGTTGGGCTTTCCCTGTGGGTGCGAAGGTGCCTCAAGTCCTCAGCCTAGCAGTATGTACAGTGGGAAACCCAAGGCTAGGAGTGTGAGCCATTGCTGTCCCACCTGGGGAGGTGAGGCTCTGTGGGATGTAGGAGGCTCAGTGCCTTGTCTGTGATTGGCTTGAGGGAGGCAATGCCACCTTCCTCGGGCTGCCCACCCAGAGCATCCTAATGGAGGGTGCTCACAGCACTCAGCCTGGGCTGACCTCTTGAGGGGGTATGGGGTCCTGTTGACACAGTGACTCCAGCAGAGCCAAAAGCTGCCTGTTCCCCACATTCCCCCATCCCTATCCCATCGTGGTTTTGGATTCTTCCTTTATTCACGTGGAGGAGGTGCCCTGGGTCTGTGACCCCTTGGCTTTCAGCCTCCCCTGAAGAGCCACCAATTTCAGGCTGATGGAGGCCGGCGGCTCTTCACTTGGTGAGGAGGAGAATTTCTGGACTTCTGCGGGTGGTCTCTACCCCTAGCCCCCAGGTGGTCCCATAGCCAAGATAATTCTCGAGTGGTCTGGAGTGTAATGGAGGGGTTAGAGGGCACTGGTGGCATTGGAGGCCCAGTCTCTCAGCTTCACACGCTGCCTGGGGTGGCCATTCATATATGTGGTACGTGTCTCTGAGGTCAAGGGTGTCTCTGTGAGGAGGCTGGCCAAGAGGTCATTCTCTAACCAGAATAGGTCTGTCTGTGGCCAGGAAACCAGGAAAGGCTCACACCCCTGACAAGTCTCAGCTCTCCTACCAGCCGCTTAGTACGTGGTCTCAGCGCTGACACCACAGTCTCCACCACAGCCCTAGGCTGCTTGCGCTGTCAGTCCCAACGCTGTGGGCCCAGATTGCTGCAAACACCCGTACAGTCTCCAGTAGTGCCTGGTACAGGCCTGGTGGGAGCAAGTGGGGGGTACAGGAAGGGTTGGACCCATTGGCCAAGTTCTGCCCGTCTTGAACTTGCTACCCTGGGGACAGGTGATCTCTCAGCTCCGGGGACTGGAGGGCCTGGAAGGATGAAATGCCTTTTGGGACTCAGCACTGAGGAGCCTATCTGGAAAATAGGTCTGAGCGATCTGGAGCCACGGAGCCTGACTGTTGATGTTGGGGATTTGGGGGGACCTGGTGGGGGATCTGAGACTCAGAGGGTAGCTTCCCACAACCACTTAGAGCTTGCTGAGCTCTTGGGAAGTAGCCAAGAGGCCCCCCGAGGGCCAGGCCTTGCCTCTGGGACACACTGTGGTGGGTTAGAGCCCTGGTCTTCCCATCCTGGAGCCTGCAGTCCGGTGGGAGAGGTAAGCCGCATCCTATACTTGAGACTCATGATGAGGAAAGCCAAGAGAGAGCCTCGCAGGGGAGGAGGAAGCCTTTCTGGAGGATGTAGACCTCTTTACAGATGAGGGAAGCTGGTCCCTCTGCCCGTTCCCTGAGCCAGCCCTGCCTGGGATCGCAGGAGTCCCAACTAGGGCTGCCTTTGAGAAGGAGGCACACTGCCTGTCCCCTGGCTCCATGCCTGGCTACTTGGGCCCTCACTCCACTGCTAGAAACAGTTGGCGTCTGGGCAGCAGCAGCCCTCCACCCTCACCTCTACCCTCTGTTGGCTTCCACCACAGTCCCTGCAGGTGGCAGATGGTGGGCAACACTTGAAAGCCTGTTGTTTCCAAAGTGACAGTGTCTAGAAGTGTCCCTCAGCCTCCAAGACAGGAATGGTGCCGTGAGGCACCTCCCATCACCTCATACCCACTTACCCCATGCACTGTGTATGCCGTAGCCCCTTTGGGTATGGGGCTCAGGCAGGACTGTGTTCTCCCTACTATGCCCCACCCCCATGAAGGGAATTCCCTGTCCTTTTGGCGTGGAAACCTCCCTGGGAGCGTCCTAAGTTCAGCTCTGTGACGAAGTTCAGCTGGTGACACTTGGGCTCCTGATAATTAGGCACCACGAGCTGTAAGTTGGGCTCCAGGAGGGGTCTTGACGCCTGGGCCTTGGCTTCCTCAGTGGCCAGTTGTGAGGATCCGACAGATTAAGGGAGGGACAGCTCTGGAAGCAGGGCCAGTCACAGAGAAGTGGCCAGGGACCATCAGGCATGGTTCTTAGCATTGCCATGAGCACAAAATGGCAGGCTGTCTATAAAGGGCCTAGCTGGGGTTTATTGAACACTGTGCTGGAATGGGGTCCGTGTTTCATGAATGTGGTTCTGTTTAATCCTCCTGACACTCTGATGAGGTTGGTCATCCTCAGCTGCTCAGTTTTACAGATGGGGAGTCTGAGGCGTGGAGAGGCAGAGTGACCTGGCCACGGCCTGACACGAAGTTCAGTCTGGCTTTAGCCACCCCCGCTACCTTCACACATGGGCTAACCATGCTTGGGCCTCTGTGCCAAGACCCCCAGGGGGGCCAGGGTCGCACTAGCTCTGATTCTGACCCTCTGCCTCACAGGAGCTGGTTGAATGGGTCCTGGAGGAGGTGGCCCAGAGTCCCTGTGCAATGGGAGCCCAGGGTGGCCCCCTCATCCTGGAGGTGGGCTGCGGATCGGGAGCCATCGCCCTCAGCCTGCTGAGTCAGCTTCCCCAGGTGAGCCCCCTCTGCATCCCTGTGCCCCACCCTGAGTAGACTAGGACTGCCACTCAGTGTCCCTCTCACATCCTCCCGCACCCATCTCTGCTAGAAGCACTTGAGGGAGGTGACCAGACGTGGAAGGACAGGGCTGCCCCCAGCCCATCATGGTCACAGCCTCTAACTCCCATCCCCTTCTGTCTGGCCAGACTCTGGCTACAAAGAGGGGACAGCTGTTGGGTATTTCCCTCTCTCTGGTAGGGGGATGGAGGAGAGCTCTGGTCTCCAAGCCTGGCTTCTCTGGGCACCTTGCCTCCCACGTACCCTTCGTTTGTTCTTGGGACAGAGCCGAGTCATTGCCGTGGATAAAGGAGAAGCTGCCATCTGCCTGACCCACGAGAATGCTCAGAGGTAGGTGGGCGGGGGGACAAAGGGTCAGGATTGGGGAAGTCCAACTTTGGGGCCTGATCTCAATCCCTATTTACATGTCATACTCATTGATGTCTGCTTTCCACTCCTAAGAACAGGAAGGCGGGGCGAGGTGGCCTGGCATGGACCCCACATGGGATCCCAGAGATCCCAGAGATCTACCAGTCCCAGAAGGGTTTATTCTCATAGTCCTGGTAGCCGCCGGTGTGAGTCTCCCCTATGCTCACCCTCATTTCCCATCTCTCCAGGCTTCAGTTGCTGGACAGAATTCAGATCGTCCCCCTCGATGTGACCTTAGGTATCTTCCCTACCTATCTTCCCTGGGGTGCGGATCCTGGGCACAGGTGCTGCTTGGTGGGTGGGCACTCTGCAGAGATGGAAGGAGGGCTTCCCCACCATTCATTCATATACGGCCCTGCGCGTGTGTGCACGCGCACACACACACACATGGGGGTTCTCAGACCAATCCCTGCTGAGGACAGGCAAGTCCCTGTTGCCTCCTGGGCTGACCTGACCTATGCAGGGACCAGCCACAAGGTCTTTATCTTACTTTCTGGACCCCTATAACTAATGAGTTTTTAACTAGGGCTTGCTTGTTGTCAAGAGATAAGCAGAAGTTCAAGAGAAAGCCTTTAGGATCAAAATACTTTAATACCTTAGTACCTGCCTGCCCTGGCCCTGTCTGGCCCAGGCACAGTACAGCTCAGCCACACCTTTGTAGAGCGTCCTTGGGTTCTGGGTGCATTACGTATCCACAGGATCTTTGAGCCTCATACGCACCATCCATAGAGTGTGGTACACTTGGTGTAGCACATGGCACCTGGATGGAACCAGGAAACGGAGTTGCCAGGAGTTGACTGACTGAAAGCAGGCGTACCCTCCATACTCTCAGTCCATGTTGGCTGGGAGGCTGTGCATGGCAGGACCTGTGGGGCCGCAGAGGACAGAGGCCCTTGCTTTGCCCTAGCAATCAGAGAGGGCTTCCTGAAGGTGGCACTTGAGCAGAGGTTTGCTTATTGAGGAGGTTCTTGACAGGCTGAAGAGAGGGCAAGGGTATTCGAGGTGAAGAGCTGCCGCCTCAGAGTATATATACTCCTGACCGGTCTGCTGGCGGGGACCCTGGGCACTAGTCTGCAAGCCTGGGTTATCAGGTCCAGAGGTAGGCCCAGGGTGTGGCTCAAGGAGAGGGGCTACCCAAGGGCCATGGTGGCAGGTAGAGCTACCACCCATTCTCTGCTATGTGTTCCCTTTGACCATAGAGGGGAGCTGGGCACACCTCCTGCCGTGGGGCCCCATGGACCTGGTCGTCAGCAACCCTCCCTACATCTTCCACCAAGACATGGAACAGCTGGCCCCTGAGATCCGCAGGTGCAGCATGTGGTGGGAGGGAGGCCGGCCTGAGAGGGCCTGGTGGGATGTGTCTGCCCTGGGGGACTGCACCACTGGGAGGTACAGGGAGGGAGAAGGGACTGAAAGGGGCAGCGATGTTGAAAGAGAGGCTCATTCTGGAGCCCACAGACCTACTTGGTTCAGCTTCTGCCTTCCCACTGAAGGTCACTGGCTAATCACCGAGCCTCTCTGAGCCTCATTTCTGACCTTTGAAAGGGGAGTGGTAGACCTTTGCAGGGCCATGGGGAGGACCTCGCAGACGCACATAGTGGATGCGGTATAGACTACATAGAGGGTACCCGGGCGGGTACGTCATTTTACAGAAGATGGAGGCCCGGAGAGGAAAGGTGCCTGGTCCAAGGTCATGTGGGGGCTTAGCAGGAAAGCTGGGACTAAGACCTACTCCAAGTTTTGCACTGAGCCATCCTGTTCTCGAACGGGCTGAGAACCAGGGGTAGCCCAGGAGTCCTTGGACAAGGCAGCAGTAATGTGGGTCAGGGTGCTGGCTCCCCTTTACCAGGTTCTCAGGAGTGTTCTGGGTCAGCTCCAGGCCTCCCCAGACCAAGCATAGGAGCACCTTATTGTGGGGAGACCTTCATGACCTGCTATCAGTCAGTGGGATTCACTGAGTAGCCCAGCCCTGCCTGGTGGGGTGCTGCCTGTAGGAGGTAGGGGAATCAGAGCTGCCATTTGGGGGCTCCCTCTTCTGGGTCCTCAGATTTTCTGAGGCTGAGAGCGTAAGTCCCACGGGTCCCTTTGTGGAGGGCCCTGCTCAGCTCTTCCACACTTTTCAGAGGCTCTCACCTCCCTCTGTTTCCCCTTCAGCTATGAAGACCCACTAGCCCTGGATGGTGGGGAGGAGGGCATGGACATCATTACCTACATCTTGGCCCTGGCACCTTGGCTCTTGAAGGACTTCGGGTATGGATAGGGTGGGTCTCCTGGGTCTGTCCCAGTGTGTACTGGGCCTGCCCTAACAGTCATTCTTACCCTACCCCTCCCAGCCCAGGCAACACAGAAGTGTAGGTCCCAGCCCTGCCTGGTTAAGCTGACCCATATCTCCCCCATGTAGGAGCATCTTCTTAGAAGTGGACCCGAGACACCCAGAGCTCGTTGGCAGCTGGCTTCAAAGCCGGCCTGACCTGTCCCTTGATCTTGTGGCTGTGCGCAGGGACTTCTGTGGGAGGTGAGCTCAACCCACCCCACCCTACCCCACTCTTACCCCAGCCACCACACTGGTCTTCCTGCCCAGGCCATCCACAGCTCTGGCTGTAGGGGGAGTGTGCTGTTCCCACTCTCTGCTCATCCCCTGGGAATCAGGCAGTAATTGGCCTCTTGTCCCTGTCTCCTTAGGCCCCGGTTCCTGCATATCCGGAGGTCTGGGCCACAGCGTGGCTGCCCTGCGGATGCCTGGCCATGGCCCCTGCCTGCCAGAGTGCCTGGCTGATCGTTCTTCCTGGAATGCTGCTTGGGGGGAGGTGATAGTACCTTCCAGAACCCAAGTGCTTATGATATTTCCCATGGTTCTGTGATTCTGCATTTCTATATGTTCTATTTTTCTAGGAGACTTAGCGGTAGAAGCAAGGGTAGGGATGTCCTTCCTGGGGTGGCAAAGAACAAGGGCATCCACAGTTTGGCCCAGAGCTGAGCAGACCTAGGTTCCCGGTCTGGTTCCATCACATCAGTGTGGCCAAGGGCAGATTGCTCAATGTCTCTATGGGTGGAATTGCCTTGGGGATGTTGGGAGATACGGCCAATAAAGTGTCAAGAGACCAACAAGTAGTGATCTAATGTTTTGTTACTGTGGTTTGAGGGTCACCTGATCCCCTGTCCGCAGGCAGCGCTGGGGGTAAGAGCTTCCCCCTGCCCCCGCAGGGCTAGCCGTCGGTCTCCCACCTAGTGGAGGTGTGGGGGCACGGTGTGCAGAAAGGCACATGGGTGCTTCTCCTGGCCTTGGATGCCAGGGGGCTTGGCACTGAGCAGCTCAATCCTGGAGGTTGACTGAGCCCTCCACTGCCCTGGGTGTGTTTCCGCACACTTCCCTGACTGGGCCTAGGCTCTGAGCACAGGAGTGTCATCTGAGCTTTGGCTCAGAGATGGCTGCTTGTTTCCTGGAGGGGAGTGGGCTGAGGGCCTTGGTTGCACTGTTCTGGTATCACACGTCCACATTTATTTAACGGAAAGCTTGTGTCAGTGAGCAGTGAGCAGGGTTTATGTTTACTCTTTATTCTCATAGCTTTTGGCTAAAACATTCCTTCCAAATTGACCTTGGAGTTTCAGATAACCCCTCTGTCCCTGGTTGGGGCTGGGGAGAGCGAGAAGCCCAGAAGAGCGGGCACCTGGTTGTGACCTCCACCCCAGCTCTGGTCTGTGCAGATGTGTGGCCGCCAGGAGCCCTAGAAGCCAGCCCTCCTGTCCATAGCGGCAGGAAACCTCCAGGCCAGCAGGTGCTGATGTGACCCTGCATCAGGTTGGGTCCTGAGGAACGTGGCAGACCGGGCTGGCTCACCCCACTGGCACTTCCGAGGGCCTGAGCTGGTGGTGCGGTGGCCAGAGACAGTGTGGTCCAGTGGGTGGCTGGAGCCAGGCTGCTGGGCTCCAGGGCTGTGTCTACACCGGGACCTCGGGCAGCTCCTTTCCCTGCAAGAAGCTGGCTCTCCTGGTTCCAAGGGCCGCGCAGGGTAGCAGCCTCATCTGACTCTGAGTCAGCCAGGTGGGGGTGTGGCTGGCATCCGAAAGCTCACTGTCCCGGCAGGCAGTCCCCGAGAGAAGATGGGGCCTACCTGACATCCCGTGGTGGGAGGTAGCCAAGTGGAGATGGGAAGTGAGGTCCCTGCCTTTGGGAGTCTATACTGCTGGGGTCATACCTGGTCTGAATGACCTCCCCGGCTCCCCCCCAATGTAGCTGGGGATCACGTGTGCTTAAGCAGGGGCCACATGACGGCTCCCAGGGCTCCGGTATCCTGCCCCTTAGCCCAGCCCCAGCTGCATGCCGTCCTCTAAGGAGCAGGGACTCCCTGTCATGGCTGTCTGGAAGGAACTTGGGAGGGTGCTGTGGGGCATGGCCAGAGTGAGGCTTCTGGCTTTCAGAGCCCCTTGTGCTCTCAGACCTCTGCCTGCGTAGGGCCTTATCGGTATTGCCCTTTTCCTCTTGCCTATGCCTTCGGCTCTTGCTGTCTTCGGCAGCATTTCAGGGCAACTGCCCTGAGCCAGCAGTCTGTTGCCCCTTGTCCCACAGCCTGGCCACACCTCAGCCAGTGCTGGCTTCCCCGATGGTCTCACCCTCCTGGCCTCAGACCCATCACTGAGGAAAGGTCTTGGCAAACGTGGATATGGCGCCCTAAGGGAAGATCATGAGGAGAGTAACAGTGTAGGGACAGCGGGGTCACTGAAGCGGGAGCCACTTTTGGGGACAACCCTTCCCAGAAAACCGTGAGGCCCCTCCTGTCCCTCCTAACAGGGCTTGAATGCCCCGAGGTCCCGGCCACCACAGCCGTGGCTCCGCCTGGGGAAAGCCAGGCTCACCTGCCCTATCTTCCCACCTTCCTGGGACCAGAGCAAGAGATGAGTTGCCCCCTCTAGCATGTGTCACGGAGCTGATGGTAGAGTCCAGGCTCTTCAGGCCCTGAGGTCTCGGATGTGCCTACTGCCTGCCCAGCCTCCTTCAGCCAAGCCCTAAGCATGGGCAGGGGGGCTGGGAGTCCTTAACTGATGTACACTGAAGGCAACTCCATTCCCTCTGCTGACAGTTAAGGAAACTGAGGCTTTGCCTAAAGTTGGATGCTTGTCCTAGCTGCCCATGGGTTTCTCCATTGGGGCCCATCTAGCTGCTCTATTGAAATGTGCCCCCAAACCCTTTTCTGCCACCTGCCTGTAGCTGGACCCTGGGCCATTAACTGCTGCCAATCCCTGCCCTAAACCCTTGGCTGTCTCATGATTTGAGTGTGGTCGCTGTGTCCTGCAGAGTTCAGGTCTGAAGAGGTGGGGAAGGATGGCTGTGGGAAAGGCCCTGCAGACCCTTTCAAGGCCCTGTCGGTGCTCTGAGTAAGCTTCCGTCAGAACAACAGGTTCCACTGCTGAACAGGCTTTGAGAGCTGCTTTAACCTTTTCAGGCCAGTATGTCCTTCCCTGTCCACCTTTGGATTCTTCAGTCCACTGCCCTGGACTGCAGGCTCCCTGCAGAACTCTCCATTCCCTCAACACAACTCTTTCCCTTCACCCAGGCAGTGCCTTTCATCAGGAGTGCCTTGCCCACCCCCCGCCAGTCCCAACGATCCCCTCCTTCAGGCTCCAACACAAATGCTGCCCCCTCCAGAGCACCTGCCCTGACCTCTCTGTTCTCCCCACCGGCCCCTAGCCCAAACTTCTGCCAATACCGGTGATATTCTGCCCCATGCATTTGGAAACCTCCCTGTCTCCCTCATTTCTCCGGGGCCCCATGGGAGTCTGGCACCCCCCAAGGTCAGTAATAGCCACTAATAAGCCAACCGCACATGCGTGTTCTAGAATGAAGCTGGAACTTCCTGTGTGGCTCACGTCTGATCTGACGGCAGCGTTTGCATATTCTGGCCAGTAGGGAGAAGAAGCCGGGAGGGCCCGGCCTCTCACCCGAGGGAGGCAGCTGTCCCGGTTAAGCCATGGCTGCTGATGGGCTCAAGTGCACCTGATCCGAGCACGGCGGCTGCGCCAGGAGGACAGGCTGTCCTTGGCGGCGGCAGGGGCAGGCGCCAGGTTTCCTGGAGCTCTGGGATCCAGCCAGCCCCAGGCCGGAGTCTTGGCCAGAATAGCGGCCTGATCCCCTGTCACGGATAGAGGCTTGATCCTCAGTCCTGGATCAGCCGTCTGGACGGGGCTGGGGACTGGCAAAACAGCCCTACCCCTCCTGTGGCAGACGGAAAAAGGGCCCCAAAGATGCCTGTGTCCTAAATCCCTCAACCCTGTGAATGTGTTACCTTACACAGCAAAAGGAACTTGGTGAGTGTGATTCGGTTAAGGATCTTGAGATGGAAAGATTAGCCTGGATTATTCAAATGGGCTCAGTGTAATCAACACGTGTCCTCAAAAGAGGGGGGCCAGACTGTCAGTGAGAGGAGACGCGAGGGAAGTAGAGGTCACAGGCCGCCGGAGAAAAGGGCCGTGGGCCAAGGAATGCAGACAGCCGCTAGACGCTGGCAAGGGCGAGGGAATGGACTCTGCCCTAGAACCTCAAGAAAGAAAAGATTCCTGCCGAAACCTTGATACTCACCTAGTAAAACTAATTCTGGATCTGACCTCCAGAACTGTAAGATGATAAATTCGTGTTGTTTTAAGCCGCCAGATTTGTGGTCATATGTTATGGCAGCAATAGGAAACGAATACTGATGGTGGTGCGTGCAGCGAAGTGCTGCTTTGGCCATGGGCAGGGGCTGGGGGGATTCTGAGGTGCGGGATAGATTGCCTTGAGTGCCTCTGCTCTGAGAGGTGGGGTGGCTGGAGTGAGGAACCCTTCTCCATCTGGAGACCTAAGCTGCCTGGGCCCCCCATCCACAGGTCTCCTATGTGGTGGTGCTGGCCCTTGCAGCGAAAAGGCTTGAAGAGTGCTCCGGGTGGGCCCTGGAGAGGTGGACCTGGCACCAGGGGCCGCTTGGGAAAGGGACTGCGGTCAGGGGAGGGGAAGCAAGGCTGGTTTCCACAGCCCATCTCCGGTGGCCTTCAGAGAGGATCTGAGACTGGATCTGAGCCCGGTCCTGACCCCCGTGGAGTCACGTGGCTGGCCCAGCACCTCCTGAGTATGTGAGGATAAGCAGGGGCCCTACACTCACTGGGTTGTAGGACCACATCTGTGAAATGGGCACAGCAGTCCCTGACGTCAAGCTGATGGACCCGACTCCTCCATGTAAGCTGTGGAGGGTTCGGCTCCTTCTAGCCACGTGCCAGTTCCCAGCTCCTGCTACGGGCCTGGACTGGGCTCTGTGGCTCAGATAGAATTAAGTCATTCCTGGGATTTTCAGCCTGTGGTTCCCAAAGCTGAAGTGACCACCTAGAGTCCTTGAGCCTGTCCTTGTCCAGGCTGGGACCAAGACTCCAGATGAAGGGGGCTCGGGGGCTCTGGCGGCACCATCCCACCTGGCCAAGGCACCACTCCTGAAGCCACAGTCCCAACTCAGGAGCTGCAGGGAGAGTTACTGGGAGGCCAGACATGGGCTGGTGTGCCTCATGGCAGGTCTGAGAGTTCGGATTCCCCTGATATGCTTTGGATGAAGCCCGGAGGGCCTGATAGTAATAGATGGGGTGTATAGCAATGGGGTAATAGATGGGGTGTATTGTAGCAAGACTCACGTCCACTCCCTGATCCTCCCTCTTTCTAAACAGAAGGGAGGGGGTTACTCAGGTTCGCAGAGGACTTGCCTCCTGACTCCTGGTGCAGTGCTCTCAGCCTCCATTGCTGCCAAGGGCCTGTGGTCATTTACTTGGATGGTGTGGCGCTTTCACATGGCTCTTCAGGTAGCCCCTAACGTAGCTCCTGATGGCAGCTCAACCATTGCTGAGGGCTTGGGTGCAGGAGGGGTGGCCAGGACCACAACGGGGCCCGTGACTCTGACCGGAGCCTGGGCGCCTGGAGCCACCATAAACGGGAGAGTGCGGTAGTGGGGATAGTCAGCTTAAGAGTGGGGGGTGCCATCAGGACACCCCAGAGGCAGGGTAGGGCCGTGGACAGGCGTCAGGAGATCCCAATGTGGGGCCCGTGGGTGGCTCAGTTGTTAAGCGTCTGCCTTTGGCTCAGGGCATGATCCTGGGATCAAGCCCCACATCAGGCTCCTCCGCTGGGAGCCTGCTTCTTCCTCTCCCACTCCCCCTGCTTGTGCTCCCTCTCTCGCTGGCTGTCTCTCTGTCAAATAAATAAAATCTAAAAAAAAAAAAAAGGAGATCCAGATGTGACCTGTGGGGGCAGAGGTCAGACCACTCTCCCACGCCTGAACACGGCCAGCAACTGTAACCTGGCATCTCCATGTGCCAGCTGGTGCCAGGTGCTGCACACCCCGGCAGAAATCCTGTCTGCACATCAGGAATGGCTTCCTTGGCTGCTGGACAGGTGAAGAGACTAAGGCTTAAGTTGCCACACAACCGGGAAGTGGCCATGGTGGGGTTTGAACCCAGTCCTCTGATGTCCCAGCTTGGGGCCCGGGGGGGTGGGGAGGTGGTGAGCAGGCCCCGGAGGCTGACTGCAGCCCAGGGCCTCAATTCCGAGAAAGGCTCTGATCCCTGCGATCCCTGCCATCCCTGCGGATAGGGGAGCGGCAGGGCTCACCAGGGCTTCCAGGCAAAGGGGAAAGTGGCGAATCATCCAGAAGCACCAGGTATAAAGCAAGCTTCCTTCCCTCCCAGGTGCACAGCTTTCACGCTAAGCAGGGGAGGAACCAGGCAAAGGACCCTGCGTGCAGGGCAGGGGAGGGCTGTGAGAGTGGCTGCTGGTGAAAGGAGACTGATGTCCTCCGGCCGTGGGGTGGGACCGCTGACCTGGGCAGGTGAGGAAAGCGAGTCCCCTTTCAGCGTGCGGGGATGAAGCCTGCTGTGGCAGGCAGGTGTTTTAGGTCCCCGGGCCTGGGGGATTCTGGAAGGAGGTGCCTTCTTGAAGGCATTCCACAGCCCAAGAACTGAGTACAGCTCCCTCTGTCTGCCTGCACCGAAGTCCCGCATCTCTTCCTCATTCTGCCCGGCCACTTAGAGCCACAGAGTTTGTTCTTTCAAACCAAGTTTCCGGTGGAACTCAAGTATTATATTTTTACAAAGATAAAAGTAGTATCTTGAACATAAATTTATTTTTATTTTTTAAAGATTTTATTTATTAGTGAGAGAGAGTGCACGCGCACACGTGAGTGCACACGAGGGGGGGAGATCCAGAGGGCAGCGGACTCCCCACTGAGCAGGGAGCCTGACTGGGGCTCTGGGGCTTGATCCCAGGACTCTGGGATCATGACCTGAGCTGAAGGCAGACACTAACCAATTGAGCCACCCAGGCGCCGCAAACATACACTTATTTTTAAAGTTCACATTCTCAACGTCTTCTTAGCATTAAGTCCATCAAGAACAGCAGTGAACACACATTTGAACTGGGGTCTGGGATAGAAGCCCCAGTCTTATGTCAGCCTCGGAGATCAGTTTCTCTCTGTGTTTGATTTCAGTGACACAGGACCAAGCGACCCCCGATCTCACAGGTAAGTGGTTACAAGTGGCGGCAGTGTTTCTGAAGGCCGCCTCTCCGTCTCTTTCATTCACAGGGACCGCAGGAGAAGCCTTAGTTCAAGCTCAGCACAAACCTGGTTCTCTGGACACACGTGTCATAATTCGGTGGCCCGTTTGAATCTGTGTGTGGTTTTTTAAATTGGGCTCTTTGTAATAACAAAAAATATGAAAAGAATAGAGAGGGAAAGCAAGAGGAAGGAAAGGAAAGGAGGAAGGGGAAAGAAGGGAAGGAGGAAGGGGAAGGGAAGGGGGAGGGAACTCGTGGAGCTCCTTTGGGGTCTTAGTGACTGCGGCCTCTGCCTCTGCCTCTCCCGGGAAGCCTGCCCTGGCTGCTCTGGCCCTACACATCCTAGAGATTTCCAGAGCCTCCTTTCACTTAGCATCTGTCTTAGCAAGTGAATCTGGGCCACATCCTCCTGAAAAGTCTCAGGAACCCACAATTCCCTCTTGGCTCCCATGTGGACTTTCCAGGTACTCAATCCCTGGTTCTGGGGCAGAGAAGAAGCCTCCAAGCAGGGGACAGGGACGAGGGGCTTCCCTGGGCCCTATGGTGGTATCTCCAGGGGTGAGAGGACTGGGGAACCCAGTGCCCCTGAAAGCCTGGGGTTTCTGTAGTTCTGGGTACCTTCATTTCTGGGAACTTGCTATGCTTTGGAAAGACAGAAATGAGAAGCAAAACCCTCGGGCCCAGCACCCCCCCCCCCTTCCTGCCTTCCTTCCGCTGAGTCACAGCCAAGAGCCCAGTACCTCAGCCTCCTCTTGGGGCCACTTGGGTGGGGTGGAATCCAGGGTCATGTGAGGATGCGGCATCTGGGACAAGTCCTCTTTTCCTGCCAACAGCCTCTGTGAGGTTACTGAGGGCTGACGCTGCCTCCCAAGCCCGGGGAAGGGGTGACTGAGGTCCTTATCTGTCCTGTCTCCTCTGCCATTGCCGGCCCCATCGTTCACCTGTAAGCGTTGAGCACCAACTGTAAACAAGCCAGGGGGTGGGGTGGTTCAGGTGGGCCTGTCATTGAGGAACTCGTGCACTTGGACAGCAACTCCTCCTGACAGGCCCCCAGTGCGTGGCTGGGTCCTTAGGTTTGCTCTGGTCAGCAATGGGGAGCCATGGGAGCCTTTAGGGTCTGGGGGAACCAGCCACATCACACCGCACATCACAGAGACCTGTACACCCCCACGCAGGGACCCGTGTGCCCGTGCATACATATAGGTGTGGCACTTGAGCGCTTGGGTCCATGTCCATGATTACGGGTGTCCATGCAGGGCCTCCCATGGTTGAGGGAGTTCTAGGCTCTGGGAGCCAGGTCAGGACCTTGTGTGTGTGTGTGTGGGGGGGGGGGGTTGTCATCCTGTCTTGGAGGCCCAACCACTGTCTCTGAGTCACGGGAGCCCATGGGAGCCTATGGGAACTTGAGTACTGTGCCCCCATTTCATGGGAAAGAAAGCTGAAGTCCAGAGAGGGCCCATGCCTCAGCCAGGATCACACAGCAAGTTAGGGGTGATCTGGAAAGGGAGTGAGCCAGACCTGGGTGCCTTGTCTATATCCCTGACCTCTTTGACCTGGAACTTGGGGCTTGACACCCCCTGACGACCACACAGCATTAAACTCTGGGAGATGAGTTTGGTGATTGTCCCAGCAAACTCACCTGAGGACCAACCACAGGGTATCCCCAAGCTTTATGGACTATTGCCGGGGGTTTCCTGCAGACCACGTGTCTGGTTGGGCTGTCCTAGATTCTTGGAATGCTCTCTCTTTCTGCCTCTCCCTCTCTAGTACTTGAATGAAACCCAGACTTCCATATTATAATTAAATGCTTCCTCCACACTCTCTGACCCTGTGGAAGGTTCCCCTGTCTCTGGATTCCCCTGAGCGTCTCTCCCCTTATTTCCACCTCCTGTTCACCCACCTACTAAACATGAAATTGATCTCGAGAGGCCTAGGCTGACAGCGGAGGGTCCCTGAGGCAGAGACAGTGGGAGCCACCCCCCCGCCAGCCCAGCCCTTCAGACTTCGCCCGTCACGGGGATGGGCCTGCAGCTGGGACAGGCACCTGCCTCTCCTGGGCATCACCCCCTGCCCCCAGCTCTGCTCGTTCTCTGAAGGCCCAGCAAGGCCCTATGTGTCCTCTGCGGGAGGAGGAGACTGCCCGCTGACGGAGAAGGCCTGGAGCACTGCACTCGAGCCGAGATGGGCCCCTCCGAGTTTGCCATTCCAGGTTGTGTTTATTCCTCCGCTCCCTGAGCACCCCTCCGCTGCGTGCTAGGCCTGGCCTGTGTTTGGCCAGATGAAGGGTGGGGGCTGACAACGTGTACAGAACCCTCAGGTTTGCGGAGCGCTGTTCTTTCATTAAATAGCCCGGGCAGAGTTCTCCGCTCCTTTGCAGAGCTCTTCCCTTCCACTTGGTCTCAGGAAGGGGGCAGAGGGGCTGCCTTTGCCCCACGAGGCTCCAAGCCCCATTGCTACCTGGCCATGCTTTCACTCCTCCCCACCCCTAAGTGCTAAGAACGCTGTCCAGGGCTACAGCTGCTGGCTTTGCTGTGTCTCCAGGACCCAGGCGACCCAGCCTCTGGAACGGCCAACTTGCATCCAGCCTCTCATGCAGAGGGGCCAGCTTGGGGGAGGACATCAGGATCTTGCCTGTGCACCTGGCTCAGGGCTCCGGAGAAAGTTCAGTGGGTTATGGGAGGTAGGGGGGTAAAACTCACAGTCAAGAGGAAGGCGGTTTTCAGTTTCTCACGCCTCATTTCCTCTCCTGGCTCTCAGAGGCCCATGCCCCTCATGAAAGGTTAGCTTTGCTGCTTATCTGTTGTACAGTGTTTGTTGTTATTTATTACACAGGGGGATGGCCTAACTGGTTCTTGCTGATGCATGGGAAAGCTGTTAATTTATGTGGTTTATCTTATAACCGGCCACTTCTTGGTTTCTCTTAGATCTGTTGCTCGTTGCTTCTCTTGGATTTTTTTTTTTAAGATTTTATTTATTTGACAGAGAGAGAGACAGTCAGAGAGAGAGGGAGCACAAGGAGGGGGAGTGGGAGAGGAAGAAGCAGGCTCCCAGTGGAGCAGGGAGCCCAATACAGGGCTTGATCCTAGGACCCTGGGATCACGCCCTGGGCCGAAGGCAGACACTTAACGACTGAGCCACCCAGGTGCCCTGGATTTTTTTTTTTTTTAATTTAAATTTTAGTTAGTTAAACATACAGTGCGATATTGGTTTCTAGAGTAGAATCCAGTGATTCATGACTTACATACAACCCCCAGTGCTCATCCCAACAAGTGCCCTCCTCAATGCCCATGCCCCATCTAGCCCATCCACCCCCACCTCTCTCCATCAACCCTCGGTTTGTTCTCTGTAGTTAAGGGTCTCTTATGGCTTGTTTCCCTCTCTCCCTTTTTTCTTTTCCTCCTTCCCATATGTTCATCTGATTTCTTTCTTAAATTCTACACGAGTGAGATCACAGGGTAGCTTCTCGTGGATTTTCTACATTGATGTTTCACCCCCCCAAAATAATGACACATTTGTCTCTTCCTTTCTAATATTTAGCTCTTATTTATTTTCCTTGTCTTTTGGCTCGGCTAACACCTGCAATGTAATATCGACTCATAGTGATGGCTAGAGCACTCGTGTCTCGTTTCCCACATATGCAGCGATGCCCCCTGCGCCTCCCTGCCAAGTGCACTCGCTTTGATTCTGGAGAGACAGACTTTCTCTGGTTAAGGATGGCTCCGCCTGGTCCTGGCTGCCTCCGTTTTGCTCGTTTATTTTATTTTATTTTATTTTTAAAAGATTTTATTTATTTATGAGAGAGAGAGAGAATGAGTGGGGGGAGAGGGAGAAGCAGACTCCCGATGAGCAAGGAGCCCGATGCGGGGCTCCATCCCAGGCCCCTGGGATCACGACCTGAGCCGAAGGCAGACGCTTAACTGACTGAGCCACCCAGGCGCCCCAGCTTGTTTATTTTAGAAGCTTCTTTATTTGCATCATTCATGTAACAAACCTTCAGTGAACGTTTGCTGATGTCAGGCCTACGCTTGGTACCAGAGTATGAAGGAAAAATTGCCACCGATGCTGTCCGTAAGGAGCTCCCAGCCTAGTGGAGGATAGAGGCAAGTAAACAGGCCCTTGTCCTTGGGCCACATGGCACGGACTTGACGACAGCGCGCTCAGCACCGTGCGGGGCCCTGGGGACGGGCAGTATTCAGATGAGGCCCTGCTCCCTTGGAGGCCCTGGGTCAGACCCTCTCCCACTGAAGTTCCCACACAGCAGTTGCCATGCTCAGCCTGAGGCCTTCTCTGATGCGCAGGGCAGCTTGGTAAGTGGCTGGAAACCCATCCTCCGGAGCAGCCCTAGGCCGGTGAAGGCGGGGGTTGGCTACGCACCCCCACTTCCCCAGTCGTTGGGTGGGGCAATGGTGAGGTGTGTTCTACTCCATCTCTCAGCTGAGGACTGCACCTCAGTGGCCCACAGAGGGAACCCACTCATTAACACAATTGGCTAAGTGTCCTTTCCTTCTCTGCCTCGCTTCCCCTCTCCTCTGTGTCAGGAACTAGGAAGGCTCTGAGATCTTGCCCACCTCGCAGGCTAACAAGTTAGCCCCTTATATTTCCAAGGCTGCTGGCAGAAAGCACTAGACTTGTGGCTCAGGAATAAGAATCAGTTTGGGGGCGCCTGGGTGGCTCAGCCGTTAAGCATCTGCCTTCAGCTCAGGTCATGATCCCAGGGTCCTGAGATCGAGCCCCACATCGTGCTCCCTGCTCAGCGGGAAGCCTGCTTCTCCCTCTCCCACTCCCCCTGCTTGTGTTCCCTCTCTCGCTGTCTCTCTCTGTCAAATAAATAAATAAATAAATAAAATCTTAAAAAAGAAAGAAGGATCAGTTTGGTACAGTAACAGCAGGAGCAGCATTTTCTTGCACCACTTCCCTGAACCCCAGTTCCTGCAGGGTGACCCCAGAAGCGCCAGATGGTGCCTGCACATGCCGTGGGTTTGCATGACAGGAGAGGGGCCCTGGGGTCGGGGGCCTGAATGTTTTATAACAGGCTGCCAGCAAACTTGCCAACCTTGGCCTCAGAGGGAGCTACTGTCTTTGCTGTGCTGGACAAGAAAGAAATCTGCCTTTTTTCCTACAGGGAGATACTGTCTCTGTTTTCTTTCTTTCTTTTTCTTTCTTTCTCCTTTCTTTCTCTCTTTCTCTCTTTCTCTCTTCCTTCCTTCCTTCCTTCCTTCCTTCCTTCCTTTCTTTCTTTCTTTCTTTCTTTCTTTCTTTCTTTCTTTCTTTCTTTCTTTCTTTCTTTCTTTTTAAAGATTTTATTTATTTATTTGACAGAGAGAGAGACAGCTAGCGAGAGAGGGAACACAGCAGGGGAGTGGGAGAGGAAGAAGCAGGCTCCTAGCGGAGGAGCCTAATGTGGGGCTCGATCCCGAAACGCCGGGATCACGCCCTGAGCCGAAGGCAGACGCTTAACGACTGCACTACCCAGGCGCCCCACTGTCTCTGTTTACTAAGGCTATAATAATCACCCTTGAAATGATTGTTTGGACAAGGGAGTCATTGCTTTTATAGGCAAGGATACAGAAATGGGAGAGAACCATGGAGAATTGTCTCCCTATTCACCCTACTGGTGAGTGTATATATATATATATATGTTTAAAGTAGGCTCCATACCCAGCATGGAGCCCAATGCATGGCTTGAATTCATGACCCTGAGATCAAGACCTGAGCTGAGATGGAGGCAGACGCTGAACCGACTGAGCCACCCTGGCGCCGACCCCCCCCCCCCAGGTGATTCTTGGCATCACCTCCAGAGTAAGCTACTTGCATTCGGATCCTTGTCTTTGGGCCTACTTCCGGGGGAAGCCCCCGCCTGCCCCCCAGGCAGGGAAATGACACTAAAAAGGCATTAATGCACTTCTGAGGTGACTCTCCTTTCCCCAGACGGACCTACCCTGCAAAGAATTCAGGGGAGCACATGAAGGAAGAAGAGGTTTCCTCACCCAGAATCGATACTGTTGTGACCCTAAGGGAGGTGCTCGAAAGGGCTCTTAGGGTTTCCTTCTTCATGTTTAAATAGTTAACATTTATGGCGGTTGCCTGGGTGACGTAGACATTGGACTTTTCTTTTTTCCAGAGCATTCCAATACCACTTATTGGGAATTGTGCCTGGTCTCTTACTGCTCTTTCCTCATCTGCCTGGGGCCTGTCATTTAGATTGTATCACAAACACACGAATGATCAATTCACAATAAATGGACTAAGAACACGGGGGCATCACCATCCCTGGGGATTGACACTCAGCACTGGCACAGTGTGAGACAGACCCAAACGCCCACTCGTGGTGACACCATTCAGGCCCCGGGGAAACGCAGGGAGGTTGTGACCCTGCCTCAGAGTTCACAGAGGATGTGAATGTGAATTGGGAAGGTTTATTTCTATAAGAACAGTTAACAGTGAATAAAAATTTCAAACAGTTAAATAAAGTTTTAGTTTAAATCTTTTTTATTTAAATGTTGACATCAGTTCATTGTAACATAATGTATTTTTGCCTTTTAATTTTACCAATTTTGATTATTGTTAAAATAGCTTTTTGGAGTTTATTTTAAATACTTTTCAATTTTTATTTTTATTTTTTGAGAGGGTGGCGGGGAGGGGTAGAGGGAGTGGGGGAGAGAGAGAATCTTAGCGTGGAGCCTGACGCAGGGCTTGATCTCATGACTCTGAGATCATGACCTGAGCTGAAATCAAGAGTCAGATGCTTAACCAAATGAGCCACCCAGGCACCCCAATACTTTTCAGTTTTTAAATATATTTCATTTAATTTATATTTTTATGCTCTTTGAATATAATATTTCACTTCAATCTTTTAAACCATTACTGACAATAGGATAGTAATTATATGAAAAATATATATTATAATAACATAGCCAATAGTTTTACTGGAATAAAACAAGAATAGTGAATGTTACAGATTTACAGAACAAATATATAATACTTTATGAATTCAGTATGTCTTTATTTTCTTACTCACCTAACACCACTGAACACCTGGACATGAGCAATAATCATGAGACTCAATCATCTTTGCTCTCTGACTTTCTGGTATTTTTATATGATTTCCAGACATAGAAAAACTACAGATTTTGTATTGTTATGAAAGTTTCTTTGTTGAATAGGAGGATAGAACATATATTATTAGAAGTTCATAGTTTGATTTATGCTGTTTAAGTATTTATTTATTTATTTATTTATTTTTTAAAGATTTTATTCATTTATTCGACAGAGATAGAGACAGCCAGCGAGAGAGGGAAAACAAGCAGGGGGAGTGGGAGAGGAAGAAGCAGGCTCATAGCGGAGGAGCCTGACATGGGGCTCGATCCCATAACGCCGGGATCACGCCCTGAGCCGAAGGCAGACGCTTAACCGCTGTGCCACCCAGGCGCCCCCTGTTTAAGTATTTAGATCCTGGGGGCTCCTGGGTGGTTCAGATGGTGAAGCGGCTGCCTTCGGCTCAGGTCATGATCTCAGGGTCCTGGGATCGAGCCCCGCGTTGGGCTCCTGGCTCTCCCTCTCCCTCTGCTGTTCCCCCTGTTCTTGCTTTCTCTTTCTCTCTCTCTGTATCTCTCTGTCTCAAATGAATAAACAAATTCTTAAAAACAATATTTAGATTAATGTGGGCCTCCACGTGTCCTTTTGCCCAGAGCACTGCTAGGGTCAGGCCTGTGCTCCAGTGGGAAAAGCAGACGTGTCCTGGGTACTTCTTGCTGCAATGAGGGCCCGAGAAAGTACGCTGCTGGGGCTCGTGTCTATGTGGGCTCCTGTGAAGGGGGAGCGGAGGGCTGGGGTGGGACCAGGGAGGAAACCCCAAGGAGAAGGGAAATCACCAGATCTACACATTTACTCCTTACCATGATAAAGGTGAGTGATAACATCGCCCCCACTTGACAGAGGGTGGCTCAGAGTCACGCAGGTCGCCTGGCTCTGAAACCACCTCAGCCACTGTATCCTCCTGCAAGCCCAGGAGGTGCCAGCCAGCAGCTCTCCCCACTCAGAGTGGCTGGGCTTCAGGTCCAGGTGTCCCATGGCGGGTTCTTCGCAGCAGCCTTGCCCTGGGGGCAGGTGCCAGGGCCTCTCGCTGGTGAAGCACGCCCCCGCCAGCTGCGTCAGGAAGCCTGAGAACCAGCACAACCAAGCGCAAGCTTGGTGATGAACTGGGTCCCTAGGCTGCCCCACCATCCTCCTGCAGGGGACAAAGGGCCTCTCTGTCACAGCCCTGCCTCATAGCCCCACCAGGGCACTGAACCTCAGGACTTCTCACTCCCAGGCCTGGCCCTGGAGGATGGGTTGGGGGCCCCTTTCTCTGGGATGCGTTGGGGGTGGGTGGTAGCAGGCTTGGGGCTGTGCTCGGTGAGAGGTGAAGAGTGACCTGAGGGCATGAGGGGAGAGGCGAGTCCCTGCCCCCTGTCCAGCCTTGGCTAGGGAGGGTTCCCCATTCTTCTGAAGGCAAACATGTCCTGAGTGGTTTAGAAGGCTGCCCCCAGGCCATGCAGCCAGAGAGGGAGGCCCCTACTTGCCCACTGTGCAGATCCTGACCTGCCCTAGTCCTCCCTTAGCCAGACTTCCAGGCTTCTCCTCTGACGTGCCAACCCTGCGATCCCGTATTAGGAACACTGAGCCACACCTGCAATGTGTAGCTGGACCCCAACCCTGTCCCAGACCTGGGTCATAGTCCCCGGGGCCTTCCTGGGGGCCCTGTAGCATCTCCTTTCTATTTTCCAGGCAGGGAAACTGAGGCTCCAGCAGGCTGGATGTGTGCTGAAGCCTGCACAACTGGGCCTTGGGCTGGGACTACTCTACGTGGCCCGACGCTAAAGCTGAGGCCTGTACCCCAACCGTGGGCCAGAGGTCTGAGGGAAAGGCCTTTGAAGGAAAGACTGCCTATAGGAATGACAGGAGAGTGGGCCAGAAGCTGTCTGTCCATCAGGAAGGGGAAGTCTGTGAGCCAGGCCTGGCACCGCTGACCCCACCCTGCTCTCCGCCCTACTCGCCTCAGCCCTTCACAACCTGGCTGCGCATCCCACCTTCACCTGTGTGCCCACACCCTCATGCTGCCCCACTCCTCCCCCCACCCAGGCACCCCCCTTTCCCTACTGTTTCTGGTTGCCCACTCTGTACCAATCCCCGGGCTGGACGCTGGGTACCGCAGAGGCTGTGCCAGAACTGGGCCTCTCCTGGGGCCCTGCAGACTTAATGCTGAGATAGTGGAGTCTCAGTAGGCACCTGCAGTCTGGTAGGGCTTCCTGGAGGCAAGGACCCAAGCTGCGGCCTCAGCAACCCTGCCCCCCCACCCCCCACCCCTGCCCCGAGGTCACTGCCCGTCCTCTGAGCTCTCTCCCTGGAGTGGCCAGCAGGTTCCAGGAAGCGGCCTCTCAGCCTGCAGTGCTGATTCCAAGAACTGCAGCTCCTGGCAGCCCTGGCTCAGGATCCTTTCCTAGAACACAGGCCTCGCCCCGCCCAGGCTGCTGGAGTCCCATTGGGCAGCCGGTGGAGGTAGTGGAGGAGGGGGTACCCTGGGAGGAGCCTCCGTAGGAACCAGACACTGGGAGGGGCAGTCAGCCTGGAGGGGATGGAGGCCAGGAGGTCAGTGAGTGTGAAGGTGCTTTGATCCCCTTTCGCTGGAGGGGGGGGCAAGTCCAGTGAGTTCAGTTCAGAGCCTCCCTGCACACCCGCTCCTTGGGCCTAGAAATTTGGCTGGCTGCTGCAATTCCACCCTCCATCTTCCTCTGTCCCCCACCAGCCCAGCACCCCAGGGTCCCATCCCCTGGGCGAAATGCTCGGGCCGTACTCTGGCCTCAGAGCAGGCCTTCATCAGTCACTTCCAGAGGGATAGGCGGGTGACAGGAGTGGCAAGTTCTGAGCAGGGAGAGGGGAATGGGACAGTCAGGCTTGGGGCCCTTGGAAGGATGTGACATCTGTATTATTAATCCTGTTAGAATTTCACCTAGCCTGGTTAGGACGGAGGAAGTCACCCCACCCCATACCTTAGCAAGTCAGGTCAGGTAGGTGGAGGTCTGGGGTGACAGGCTCGGATTCATGGGCAAGGACAGGGCCCAACTTCCCTCAAGGTCACTGGGCCTCTCCTCTGGGGCGAGGCCTCCACCCCCACCACCTCTGAGCTGGCAGCACGCCTGCCTGCCCGCCTGGGACCTGCCAGATCGCGTTGAGCAACCAGTTCCTGAGAAGCGTGGAAGGCTGTTTGGTTTAAAATTAACTCCCCCGCTCCTCCCTCCCCTGCCTGTGGGCCTCCTCTGAGTTCTTGGAAGAGGCGCTCTGCTCTTTCTTCCTGGGAAGAGGCCTCCAGCCGCAGCTGCTCCGGTTCTAGTGAAAACACCTCACCCCGGGTGGGGGTGGGGAGGTGTCCACACCACGCCTTCTCTGCCCTCTGAAAGGCCCAGGGATCTTTCTGGAGCCAGCACGCCCTGGTTCGCTCACCGAGACCCTGAGGAGAAAGGGGGTGATTGTCAAGGCCCGGATAGGGGTGCTACTGCCCCCAAAGCCCACAGCCCCCAACCAGGGACCCACTGGCCCTGAGTGAAGAGGTAAAGGGCTATAGAGACCCAGCCTGGTCACCTCTGGGGTAGGGAGATCACGCTCGCTGGCAGCAAACCCAGGACTTCGGGGGCGCTTGGGTGGCTCAGTCGATGAAGCATCTGCCTTTGGCTCAGGTCATGATCCCGGGGTCCTGGGATCGAGCCCCGCGTCGGGCTCCCTGCTCAGTGCAGAGTCTGCTTCTCCTTCGCCCTCTGCCCCTCTCCCCACTCATGCTCTCTCTCATAAATAAAGTCTTAAAAAAAAACCCAACAACCCAGGACTTTGGCTTCTTTGAGACATATATGGCTCAGAGAGAGAAAGCAACCCGTGCAGGGTCACCCGGCTTTACTGGCCAGGCTGACAACACTGAGCTGGCGATGATGCCCACGGGCAGCCCCCATAGGCACGCACATCGGGGCCAGAGTGCTCTTTGTGAGGAGGCCCTTGTCTCTGACCCACACTCCTCTAACTGCCCTGGGAACCCACCTTCTTTTCGATAGACCTTCATCTTCTACTGTCTCCTTGGGCTCCATGTCTCTGGGGCTTTGGAGAAAAGTTTTCCTGAGAACCTGTTCTCCTAATAGCTCCTCCTGCCATGGCCATCTACCCAAAAGAGCTGAGAAAAACAAAGGAATGTTGGCCAAGTGGAAAGGTCAACACACACCCACAGACACACACACACACACACACACACACACACACACACACACACACACACAAGCTCATAGTAATGTTGCTCAGAGGTGGGACTGGTGGGGGTAGGGTAGGGAGCAGTGAAGTGGTCTTCGGGAGGAGGCTAAGGGGCTAGAGGCCCTTTCTAGAACAAAGCTTTAGCCCAACCCAGACTATGAGTAAAAATTCTCCCCTCTGATGGAGAAGGAGCCCAGCTCTGCTGAGGAAGAGCCTGCTCTGGTTCACTGATGCTGTGTGAAGGGACAGTCCTCGGAATAGGGCTCTGCCTGGGGAGCATTTGCTGGGCACCAACCCCCTTCAGCAATACCATCCCAATGTGGGGCTCACTAGTGGGGATTGTGGTGGAGCAGTCCTAGAGGACTTCCTGGAGGAGTCACGGCAGTCCCAAATGCCATTGGCCCTCAGAGACCACTTCCAGCGCTCTGGGCCCTGCCTGCTTCAGCCAGGCCAGGGTCATGGAAACAACTATCTTTCCATTAAGCATGAAGCTCTGGCCACACCAAAAAGTCTCCTCCTGTTCCAGGTCTACCTCATCTCCTCTGGCTCATAGGTGAGCATCATTCCCTTCACTCCACGTTATCCCAAAGCCAGACCCAGCCATTCTCCAACCACCCTGGGGCACGGGCACTACTACTATTTCTGTTAGACAGAAGGGGACACTAAGGCTCCGGGAAGAAGAGTCCAGGTCTGGACACGGGGACTCTGAGGGGCCATGAACCAGGCTCTTCAAGTTGCCAGCCAGCAGGCAGCTGAGTCCAGGTCAAGAGTTCTAGCGGGAGGGGAACAAGCCATGGCGTGGGACTCCGAGCCCTGGGCTCTAACCCCATATGCCCACTTCCTCTCGGTGACTACGGACAAACTACTTCGCCTCTCTAGGTTTCAGGCTTGCATCTTTGAAATGGGGCAGACCCAGAGGCACCTGCCCAGCTCACCTCCGTCACCTGTAGCTCACATCTGCAGGTGCAGACCACTCAGGGCCTGGAGAGGAACAGGCCTTGAGGGAGACCATGCCCTGGGGCTGGAGGAAGGGTAGCAAATGGCCTAATCTTTACTGTTACTGTGAAAGAAGTTGCTAGAAGGTCCGGCTGGCTGCAACCGCCCCCCCCCCCATGCAGAGACCAGACCAAAGGGTTGGTTCACCAGGACCAGAAACCAAGGTCATGGGCAACTGACACCTGAGTGTGGATGGCTGGGCTTGGAGGGCAGAGCTAATGGGGAGAGCGCCTGCTTATAGCTCCAGGCGGTTCCAGCTCAGCTCCCCTGCAGCCCCCAAGGGCACCTCAGCAGACACTGATGCCAGCCCAGCCCTCCTCTCAAAACAGACAAAAACAATGGACAGGGACTAGTTATAATGACAGCCACGGCCGCTCTCCTCAGCATCACCTCATAAATCCTCCAGGGCTCCCCACGTCCTCTCCGAGGGAGGCGCTGTCACTCTCCTCACTTCACAGCCAGGAATCTTCTCAGGGTCAGTGAGGTTGAGGCAGACTCCCTGGAACCCAGCACACAGCCCACAATCCAAACTGGAGAGGGGGTCGGGGTAAAACCAGGGTGGGGCCGTGCTGGCCAGGATTCAACCTCCAGGGCCTGTTCTTCTCAGATGTGGGAGGCTCAGCCTGCTGCCCCGCGGTGACCATGGCCACGACCCTTCCCCTCGGGCGGCCGGCTGCGTGGCCTAAGCTGGGGAGCAAGGCCCACACGGTGCAGTCTGCAGTCGGGGCGGCGAGGACTCACTCACTGTGAGAGCTAGTTGAGTTTCTGGCAAAGCGCGAACCTGCTTTGTATGAAAACTGGTCTAACGGGTTGGTGTGAAGGGACTGCCCAGGCCTGCACAGGCTCCACATCTCCTGGAGGAAGACGGCCTCTGTGAGGTCCCCAGAATCTTCTTGCTTTCTTGGTCAGGACTTACTGCCCGTCACTGTGGGCCGCTGTGCAGGCTGGGAGTGCTCCCGCCGGAGAGTGCAAGCTGCCCAGCTTTGCCCGCAGCCCCATCCAGACTCATGTTCCGCCTTGGCCCAGCGAGATGTGCTCAGTTGGCAGATTAAAAGCGGAGCCCGGGTACAGGGGCACTGATGATCGAGGGGGTGTTAGGACACTTCGTGATCATGGCAGAAACATCCCAGTAGACCTCACTGCTGAGAGAAATCTGGATGGCCTGGTAGTACCTCTGTCCCCAAGTCATTCCCGAAGGCTATTGTGAGTCCAGGGAGGGATACTATGCGAGATCATTCTCCAAACCCACCTCCCCATGGCCTGGCGGAATCCTCCAGGGCCCAGCCTTCAGCCCCTGCCCCTGCTGGCTACTCCAGAAAGTGCTCCTGACCCCCCCCCCCCCCATTTTGGGTACTCTCTGCACCCTGTGGGTGCCAAGGCTTTAGCATGCCAGTCCCTGGAGGGCAGAGCAGAACAGTGGTTATACCAACAAGGTCTCCAGTGAGGGTTTGAACCCTGGCTCTGCCCCGTCACAAGCTGTGTGCCCCTGAAAAAAACCACCTCCTCTCTCTGAGTCTTACCTCTTCTGCTGTAAATGGGGACAACCTCTCCTGGTATTCGAGGCTGCAGGGAGAATTCCCAGGGCATGAACTCCGCCCAGGATCCCCAGGTTGCCGTCCTTGCCTCCTCCTGCTCCCCATCGCAACCTACCCTGCCATGACCTGCACCCTTCCACCTCCTTTCCAGCTTCCTGCCCCCAGCCCCATCGGGGCCATCCCCACCCAGGTGACAGGCTCGCCCCTGAGAAATGAACGTGACATCATAGCATTTCCCTGCTAAACCTGGAGGAGGCCCTCCGCCACACCAGAATAAAATTCGTGTGCCTCCTCTGCCCTCTCCAGGCTTTCTCTGTCTCCTCCGCCCCCCTGGGCAGCTGTTCTGGACTTCTTACTCCTGATCACAGCGGTTCTGTTCCTGGGCCCTGGCACTGGCTGTTCCTTCTCCCCGGATGTCTTTTGCCTATGTCGTCTGCACAGCCAGCTCCTGTTCTTTGCCTGAGTGTCTGGGCTCAGAGGCCCCAGAGCTCTCCCTGCCCCCAGTCTGCGACAGGGTCCCCACACCCAAAGCCACTCTCTGCCCTGTTCCCCGTTTTGCCTTCTTTACACTCTTAAAACTTGTCCCGAGTGCCCATTTGTTCACTTGTTTATTGTCTTTTGCTCATCAGCCCAGGAGCCCCACGAGGATGGGGACCATGTCCCGCTTGTTCCCTGCTGTGTCCCCAGGGCCCAGATGGAGTCGGGTCCAGACCATACCTGAGGAGCATGTGTGTTAATAAAGCACTTAACGGAGTGGCTCCTTCCCTTGTCCCCAGCCGGTGCTGGTGGGCATGGCCCTTTTCCTAGCCCAGAGCAACCCAGCCCTGACTGCGCCGACCAGAGGATTTTCAGCATCTGTTAGGCTGGGTCTCTGACCTGGGTTTGGGCCTGATGACATGCCCCCTATCATCTCTAGTGTTGCAGGCACCACTCCCTTCCCTGATAGGGAAACATGGAAAGACTGAAGCAGAAAAATATCAGGTGTCTGAAGTAGCTGGCAGCCCCTCCCCAGGCCAGAGCTGGATCCTGGCTTGTACTGAGGCAAAGTGAGGGGGGCAGGACCCCGTTGACCAGATCGATGTCTGGCCCAGAGGCCTTAGCACACAAGGACATCAGGAGATAAAACCAACATCTAAGATCAACTTGCCTGAAAGCTGCCAACCCCAGCTGCCTGTTCTTGCCAGCTCATGAAGCAGCCCAGGGGCAGGGGTGCCGTTGGGACCCCTCGAGGTAAGCTCTGCTCTGTGCCTCACTCCCTCAGCCAGTGCCTTGCCCCCTCTATGCCTCAGTTTCCTCATCCGTGGAGTACAGGTCATATTTAGACCTATTCTTGCGGTTGCGGTGAGCAGTGCGTGAAGTGCAAAGCCCTTATGATACCATTGCCAGCACCCAGCGGGCACCCTGAGCCACCTCCCCACTGCAGACAAGAGTTCGTGGGCCTCGTCCTGCTACAACAGCTTTCTGTCCAGGCTGTGGTACAAAGTGGGGGAACACCCTGCCTTTGGCCTTTCTGTGTCCACTACTCACCCATTGGGCGACTCAGATCTGGGGGCGGAGCAGACAGAGGAGTCACAGAGGGGCTGAGATCCAGGCTGGAGCAATGAGGAACAGCAGACATCCCTGGCAGGGTCATGGTGACCTGGAGGAGGCATGCTGTCGGGCCCTGCAGCCAGCAACAGAGAGGGTGCCAGGCTGGGCACCTGGGCCTGGGCACTAGTCCCAGTAAAGTCAGCCTTCACTCATCTCTTATTCACTCTCATCCAGTATCAGCTCTACTCTGCTAGAACTATCTCCATGACCACAAGTTTCTGTGCCTCCACAGTTCGGGCTTTTTATCCCTTCCTGCTTCCTCCTTGTCATCAACATCCCACTCCTTAGACCTTTCTGCTCTCAACCTGCCAGCATTTGTCTCTTCTAATCACCTAAGGCCCAAGAAAGCAGGAAGGTTAGAACTATTTCTAAAATAAGGGTTAGAAGGCTATAAATGAG
This sequence comes from Ursus americanus, assembly GCF_024610735.1. Lineage (NCBI taxonomy): Eukaryota > Metazoa > Chordata > Mammalia > Carnivora > Ursidae > Ursus > Ursus americanus. The sequence continues at coordinate 38,213,909 of NC_142140.1, read as the reverse complement.
TTTCGGAGGAGCTTTCCTGTGTTATTCAAGAGAAAGTGCAGGAAATTTCAGGACACGGTGGAATTTCAGGTACGGATGTGTTACACAGTCAGACCAGCCAAGGATGGAGAGTGTTTTCATAATTGCTCTCCCATCTACTTCTGGGGTATAGGGCCCTGAGAAGACAGGGGTCCCCAAACTCTAACTAGCCTGTGTCAGAACCCTTCCAGGTCCCACCTCAGGCCAGACCCTGCCAGGTTATGGGCCACTATCCACAGCGCCATTGTTCTGCCCCGCTGCCCAGAATGACCCTTCTCCACACCTCCCTGTGGTCGGGGAGTATGAGCTTCCCAGTCATGCCTCAGTGCCTTTGCACTCCCTGTACCTTCTCCCTGAAATGACTGGCCCTGACTTCTCTGTTGGCCTCATCTCAAAAGACACTGCCCCCAGGAGTGGGTGCCGCCATAACCCATCCCCCCGTATCCTCCACTTTCAATCTTTAATTGCCATCTCCTGTTTACACATGTCTCAGGTCTGCTGCTCCCCTGCTGCCACGCCCCACTGGCAGCGGCCTGGTCAGTGACCCTGCAGGCAGTCCAGCTGGCCTTCACCTCCTGCCTCCCAGCCTCCAAGCGGAACAAGAGGTAGTGAGAGAGGAAGGCTGCTCCCTCTTCCCCTCCACCTTTAGGGGGTCCCCTAGCAGGGCCTGCTCAGCCACATAAGGTCGCTGGGCCCCAGCTGACCCAGATGTAAAGTGGGGGATAATAACAACATCAAAGGAGGAAAAATTGTATAAGAACTCAAAAGAGGGCCCATTGAGGGCTCCTTAAATGAAAAGTACAATTTTATTGTCAATACAGAAAAATCAGAAGAAAAAAGACTACCAAACTGGGTTTTGCTTGTTATAATAATTATTTTATAAAGTCTTATCAGATATGTATTATTTTCCCTCTCATGTGCAGGCACCTTCCTGGGCAGGAAGCAGGCCCAGCAGACCTGGGGCGGCACGTGTGCTCCCACAGGCTTGTGGCCCAGCCAGACCAGCTCTGCGCAGGTAGGGCTCTGCCCTGCGAGGGGGTGAGCGGCGGGCTCTGCTGGGCGTTGACGCCTTGGCTTCATTTTCTTGTCCATTTACCCACCCTCCCAAAGCAGGGCTCGGGGCAGAGGGGGAGGGGGACACATTCACAGGTAGGTGGGTCAGCGCCAGGATATCCGGAACCGCCTTAGGCCCAGCAACAGGTCTCAGGATGGGGCTCTCCACAAGGAGGAGCCAGAGAAGCTGGGGCAGAGCTGGGGTCTCCAGGCACTCGGGGCTCAGGGCAGAGAGGGGTTGGCTCACCACGAGACCAACCCAAGGAGAATAAATAAATAAATACTGTATAACTTTGCAGTCCCCCAGCCTGGCTTGTTCCCCCAGCGGGGGGACTGTCACTGCCAACCTCAGTTCCTCTGGCTGCCATCCTCCCTGAGACAGGATGGCTGGGAAGGAGGGGGCCCGCCCCACCCTGTGGACTGAGAAACCAGGGCTGGCAAAGTCTATATAGTTCAGGAGGCCACAGCAGGCAAGTGGGGGCCTGGGCCCAGCCCACAGGGTGAGACAAGGTCCTGCCTGTCTCCCTCTCTTCTGACCCATGGCTCACCACCACAGAGCCACACGGGAGCCAGGGGCGTTCACCTCTGAGTTGTGTGGCGCTTTTCCCTACCCCTCACCCCCCAGCCTTGCTCCTGCTGACTCTTTCCGGTCTGGCTGTCAGGAGCACGCAGTCACCGGGCTGACTGGAGGAGGGATGACGGGAGCCCCAGTCCAGCTGGGGCCGGTGTCCCCTCCAGGGTACGGCTGGGCGGGGCGAGGCTAGGCAGACAGAGGCTCAGGCGGGTCAGAGCTGGAAGGGGTACTGCCGGAGGTAGTCGGCCATGCGCCGGGGCAGCGGCAGGCAGTCCACGTCAGCCACCAGGCGGTTGATGACGAGGCGGCACAGGTGCTGCAGGCTGCGGGCGCTGCTTCGGCGCACGAAGGGCTGCACCAGCTTCAGGTGCACGGCCGTGACCGCGGGCGCGGGCAGTGCCGGGTCACCGGGCACGTCTTCCTTAGGGGTAGGCAGGGCCGGGGTAGGCGCAGGGTCGGGGCTGTCACTTCGGGTGTCAGCGGCACAGGAGGCCACGTAGTGCTGCACGAGGCTGACCACGTCGGGGAAGGCCAGGATGCGTGGCCTGGACAGGCAGTTGGAGTCCAGGCGGAAGCTGGAGTCGGCGTACTCGATGCGCACGTTGGTGGGACCTCGGGTGGTTTTGACCGACAGTGTGAACAGGTAGCTGGGGTGGGTGCTGTCGCGTACTAGGAAGGTGCCCTCTGGCATCTTCTGCAGGTGTTGCCGGGCCTCGCTGGCCGTAATGGAACCCCAATACCAGCCTAGGCAAGAGGAGAGGGGGCCGAGAGCCTGGTCACAGGGGAATTCAGCTGGGGGCACAACGCAGGGCTGGGCAGGGCAGGACTCTGTCTCCCCATTTACGCTTCCGTGGGGAATGCTGTGCCTCCCCCATCAGACTCTCCTGGGCGGGGCCACGTCTCTCAGATCAGACTCAACAGACAGAGCTAAGCTTTCCCCACTGGACTTCCCAGAACAAGCCCTGCTTCCCTCCTCAAACTCACCCGATTCCCGGAGGTAAGAGAAGGTCTTGGCTATGCATAGCAGATCCTCCTCAGGGTCCAGCACCTTGGGCTCACTCTCTGGCTGGGCCGGGGTCTCTTCTGCCACCTCCTCCAGAAAGGCCCCAGCAGGCAAAGGCTGCATAGCTGGTTCGGGCAGCTCCAGGGACTGGGCCCACAGGGGCCGCTGCCCGATCTGCTCCACAGCCAGCAAAGAGCAAGGTCTAGAAGAGAGCGAATGGGCAGTGAGTGGAGCCCCTGTGCTCGCCCTCTTTCCAGAGATTTCCTACACCCCGAACTGGCTACATGACCTCTGGCCAGTCCATCTCGGTTCCCCCTCTGCCCACTCGTGGGCTCAATGGGGTCAGCACACCACCTCCCAGCTGTCACCACAAAAGCCTCCTTGATGGCTTCTCCCACATGGTGATTCTCTTTTGAAAGAGACTTCTCTACCTTCCTGCATTTATGGAAGTAATTAATCTCTCTATTGTGCCCAACCAAAAACACAGATCATTCCCTATAGGCATTTCTAGCTCAGAATGGGCAACAGGCGTCCCTGTCACTGGTAGGATCCAGGGCAAAGAAGGCTCACATTGGTTCCCTGTGGGCTGAGGTGGGCTGATTAGATGGCACAGGTCCTGCTTGAGCCATGGCCTGGGCCTTCATGGGGTGCTCCCGAGAGGCCCCCGAATTATGGTAGGATGCCTGAAGTCACATGCTAGAAGTATCTGTCGGAGGGACCTAGGTCCACACTGGCCAGGGCTGAGAGGCTGGAACAATCTCCCCAAATAGGTCAGACTCCCATCCTGCTTTCTCTTTCTCCTAGCTGAGGGTCTGGGGTTGGGGGGACACTGGCCTCTAAAGGTACTGGCAAGTCCCACGTCCCACAAATGTAAGTTTCCACCAAAGGGCAGGGTACTCATTGCACATTCCAGATCCCACTCTGGCAAGCCCGCCCTACTAGGCTTTATGATCTTATGCAAACCTCGCTGTTCAGCTTCTCCACCCCCTAATGAGGGAAGCTACCAGCCCATATCCTGAAGGGTTTGGCTATACCATATTCTCAGATGCCTAGGGTTGGGTTGTTGAGACAGCCCCAATCTGAGCAGTAGCTTTTCTCTAGGGGAAGGCCACCCAGCACGGTGATCCTGGGGCTTCCTGGGAAGTGAGGGGTATGGGCCCCGGCTCCCAAGGAAGAGACTGCTGGTCCTTCCTCACTCCTCAGGAAATACATCCTCAGGCCTCAGTTCTGGGTCTGGTCCCCTGCCGGGCCTCAGGACACCAAGATAACAAAACCATGGGCCTTGCCTTCAAGGAGAACCTACAACCCAAAGTCATAAAAGCAAAGGGTGTCATGGGGGAGTCAAGGTCTGCCTGTTCCTGAGCTGAGTTTGTTAGGCCAAAGGAAGGAGCAAGAGGAAGGCACTCCAGCCAGGCAGAGATGACAGCATGGGTAAACAGTGCCAGGGACTTCTTACGAGGCGGGAAGAGGTGGACAGAAGCCTTGGCAGGATGCAGGCAGAGGAGCCAGATCTCCCAGTTAGGTTATAGATGAGCGTTAAAAAGTTTTAACAAATCAGGGGGAGGGGCCACAAGACCCTGGCCTACCACAGTCTGCGTAGTACTTTTCCACACCCACTCTGGGTGTATTACGGGAGCTCTGGAATCCTACTGGGGGAACCGGAGGCCAACCTCCAAGGAACCAGCTGGTGGCCTGCCTGCTGGGTCCCAGAGCTCAGCTCAGGCCAGCCACTCGGGCCAGAGCCTCCAGTGGTGGCCATGTCCAGACAGCTTAGCAGGGCACTTGTGGGTGTGGGCACCTCTAGGGTCAACATGGTGTCTGGGTGTGTGAACAGCCGTATTGGTCTCCACAAGCTCCTGGTGAGCGAGTGTGTATCTGAGGAGGGGTGTGTCCACGGCTGTCATCCTCATGGCGGGGGTGATGGCTGGTGTGTTCCAGGTGTGGGTGGCCTGCACGTGTGTGTGCCTGTTGCAAAGCCCAGCCTGTGAGTCTTGACAGGACACATGCCAGTGGAGCATACTCGGCCCTGAGGGCGGGCCCCTCGAGCAAAGCCGGCAGCCCAAACCTATATCTGGGAGTCTCTGCCCCCTACCCCGGGAGGGCACCAGCTGGGTTGTGGCTATGTAGGTGGAGGTCTTAAAAATCTTAATCCCTGAAACTGAACACTGGCCCTAGATCCCAAGAGGCCTTCGTTTGGAACAAAGTAAAAAGAGAATGTGGGACCCCAGAATTGGGGGAGGGGTCCTGAGGACAAAGGTGAGGGGGTGTTTGGGAGTCCCAAAATTCAGAGGAGGGAGATGCTGGAGACAATCAGGGAAAAGTATGGTAGTACAGTCTTCCTAGCACTTGCAGCTTTCCTCCCTGGAAACAGGACTGCTGAGGGCAAGGGGCACTTCAGCCTTGCCCCACCTTCCACCCTTCTTCACTTGGTACTATGCCAGTTCTGATAACAACAGTCACTGGGCCACCCAGCTCTCCCTGGGTGTGGAGCACGCACTCATCTCTCCTTTCTCTCTCCCTGGAGCTTTCTGAGTTCCTGTCAGATCAGTCTAGAGAGCATCAGACCTATTGGTTGAACCCCTTCCGCTGAGGCGGAAGGAATGTACCAAGAATGCTCAGCTGAGGCCAAGACTCTGTCTTATCAGCCCCCACCCCATCCCAGTCTTTGGGGAAAGTTGGAGAAGGGAGGCAGGAGCCAAGTCCTCACAATGGGATCCCGGACTGGGCTGAGCGGAGGGGTGACGCAATTGTGGGGGTACCACAGGCAAAATCAGGCCACACTCAGGCTCTTCCAAGAGCTGCTGGTCAGCAGGTGCCAACGTGGAGGGAGCCATGGATCTCAGGCTGGCTTCCCAAGAAAAGCCTAATTGCTAGCCCATGGCAGAACGGTGGAGGATGGGACAGAGAGAGGCAGGGGCTAACCCAAGGTCACCAGTAGGCCCTGCGGCCTGCAGGTTTAGGGTAGAGAGCTCTGGGCCCAGAGGCGGGGGGTCTGGGCTGGTGAGCCACGTCTTAGAGTACGCGCTTCGCTGGCGTTCAACCGCTCCAGCCAGAACCCAGGGTTAGGCTACCGTGTGTTCCTCCCGTCGCCAGCCGACCCCCAGTTTCACTACCCACAGGGCGAGTAGAGGTAGTGACGGTGTTGTCACCGTTCGCTGTCGTCACCCCGAGGTCCCTCCGCACTCGGTCATCTCCGACCCGTCAAGCCCTCTTACTGGCCGGCCGCGAGCACGAGGCGGTACTCTCCCGAACGCCGGGCGCCCAGGGGCGGCGAGCCGCGCTTACCCCTGAACGCAGAGGACCATGTCCCGGCAGCGGCAGCGGCAGCTCCGGAGCTGGGGCTCGGCCGGACGGCGGCGGCTGGAGTGAGCCAGTGGGCGCAGGTCCCGCTCGCAGGGGAGGCTCCCTGGGCGCACCGGCGGCGGGCTAGGACTGAGAGGCGACGGCGCGGGCGGGCAGGGAGGGCGCGAGGGGCGGGCCGGGAGGGCGGGGCGGGGCGAGCCGCCTAATCTTTTGTCCTCTGTGTCCCAGCCCTTCCCGGAAGCGACGTCTTCCTGGAACCGCCGGCCGGGCTGCCCAGCCGGGGAGGGGCGTGGGCGGGGGCGCCGGATCCCCAGTGCGATGCTGAGGGCCGCTAAAGGAAACACCTTTGACAGATTTCCAAGAACTTTCCAGGAAAATGGGGCGGGGTCCCGCTCGCCGACCAATCGTAGCTCAGGAGGCGGAGCCGAGTGGCCGGGACGGGCCAATTGCAGCTTTGAGATAGGAGGCTGAGGAACCAGCCGGGTTGAACGTGACCTAGAGACCAGTAGGGAAAGACCCGGTGGGAGGAGGCCGGGGAGAGGCAGGGGTTCTGTCCGTCCGCTCCCAGACTACTTTTGGGCATTCCGCTTCGTTGGGGACAGGCCCCTTTATCTCTCTGTAGAACTGGTGGCCGCGCAAGGGCAGGGCCACGGGCCTGTCCTCGCAGCTAGCGGCTCCCCCGAAGCGGTCTGTCTGGTGTGCAAGCGCCCCCTGTGGGCCGCATTTGGATCCCCGGACTCTGTGTGGGGTGGTGAGGAAGTTGGTGGCATAGGGTGGGATTTGGAGAAGGACGTGGGAGGAGGGGAGGGGTGCAGAGGGGGGCCTCAGATCTGAACAGGTCCACGGGGCTCAAGGATCCACCACAGTTAAAAGGATCCAGGAGAGAATGTTTTCTCTGAAAGAGCTGCGGGAGAAGGCACACTCCAATCTCGGGATGGGGGCAGGTGTGGCGACCTCATTACCCACTTGATGGCTGGGGCACTGGGGCACCTATGTAGGGTGCAGTCTGTCTTCAGTAGAAACTGTCTACCGCCCCATTACTATGAAGACAAAAGGGCTTCACAGCTGCCAAGCAACAGAACTAAGATTTGAACCTGGGTTCCTTTGGGGCCAAACCCCAAGCTCTCTACCCCAGGACTACCTCTTCCCTTTAACTGTGACTACTTCACCGAGCACTTCGCATGTGCCAGGCACTATCAGTGATTTTCAGCCTCATTTCATTGTCTAACTACTACATATTGTGTCCTCTTTACAGGCGAGGAGATGGAGTCACAGAGAAGTGAAAACGTACCCTAGATCTCACAGCTGGCAAGTGGTGAGTTGGTGCTTGGAGCCCAGTCCCCCTCCTCCTCTCTAGGTTCCTTGACCTAACAACTCCTAGGCATCCTTCAAGAGCCAGCTTTAAGGTTCACAGTGAAGCTTCACTGCCCCCAGGCCAGTCAATGTCAGAGCACCGTGGATGTCCCCTTGAAAGCCCCCTTACAGATGTCAGTGATTTTGCAGTTGTGTGTGTTAAACTAAAGGGCCCAAGGGTTTTGCCCTCCAACCACCTTTGGTGAATTTGACAGAGTTATGCACCTCCCCTGTGTGCGTGGTGGGCCTCTGTTTGCCCCCGGTGTTGTGGGTCCCTCTGGCCATCTCATTATCACCTCTCCTGCTCTGGCTGTTCCCTACCCACCCCTGCTCTGACTGCTGGGCCGACGATGCCACCCAGTGGCAATTCCTCTCATGGTTTCAAGGACAGATTTCCTCCTTCTCTCCAGGGTAAGCCCTCCCCGCTCTCTAGGGATTGGCATTGCTGCAGGGTCTCCCTGCTCCTCCCCACCAGGACTAGTCACAAGATGGGTCAGTCACAATAAGACACAGCAGTGCCTTCCTCAAAGTCTGGCTCATTTGGTCTCTCTAGTCCCATCATTTGCAGCCTTTCCTCCCCTGGAAGAACAGTCTATGCATGTATGCATGTGTGTATATGTGTAGGGGGTATATTCAGTCCTCTACACCCCCACCCCTCCCGCCCGACACACACACACACACACACACACACACACACATGCTCACTCACTGGACCCCTTTGTCACTGTAAGCTATTCCAGAGGCCTCAGCCCTCGGCCCCTTGGACGTACAGCTATCATGAGGACTGCGTGGCAAAGTCTGACACCACAAACCCACCCCTGCCCTGGCCCAGCTATCCCAAATAGTGAATTCTCCCATCAGTGTGCAAGTGGTTGCTGGAAAATGAGCAACGAGGGGAAAGAACGTATTCTGAGTCTCAGGTTGAATGAACAGTTGCAAAGCATGTCTTTGATGGGCCTAATTGGGAGATGTGTGTGATTGTGTAAGCATTGGCATTGTTGCTGGAGACTCAAAGCAACAGGCATCGCCATTTCTTACTTTTTACATTTCTCTGTGGTTTGAATTTATTATAACAAGCAAGTTTTACTTACGCAATTAACATTTGAATTAAAAAGAGATCAGTTTAAAAATACAATTATGGGGTGCTTGGGTGGCTCAGTTGGTTAAGTGTCTGCCTTGGGCTCAGGTCATGATTCCAGCGTCCTGGGATCTAGTCCTGCATCGGGCTTCCAGCTCATCGGGGAGTCTGCTTCTCCCTCTACTCCTCCCCCCTGCTCGTGATCTCTTGCTGTCTCACCCTCTCTTAAATAAGTAAATAAAATCTTAAAAAAATACAATTGTAAAATGTTTAGAAAAATTGTGATCTTATTCTATTTTTAGAAAATAAGATAGCAACTGCAGCATACACTGGGATAATTTGGCTGGGACAAGAAGGCAGCCCCCACCCTCAGCTGTCCAGCACTCTGCTTGTGCAGGGGACGCTGCTTGTCCAGAATGAGATCTCCCTCAGCTTTGGTTTCACTTGGCCCAAACCAGTCACCTCCAGAGGGAGGATCCTTCTCCAGTCTCCAAGCTGTGGAAGCTTCCAGTTCACAGGGCTTCCTCCAAGTCTCTGAGATCTTGGATCAGATTCTCAGGTGGGGCTCAGGGACTGGGGTTCTGGGTCCAGCTGGGCATAAATGTGTGTGTGCGCGTATACGTGTGGTGCACGTGCATGCCCATGTGTCTGTGCACGTGTGCAAATCTGTGCTTGTGCATGTGTGTGCATCTGTGAACATGTGTGAGAGCGTATTTGTACAAGTGGATATGGGAAGGGGGCAGGGAGGCCCAGGAGAGGAGGGCATCGTTTGAGCGTGACAGCTGGGCCCTGGAGTTGTTCTTTGGGGGTTGAGATGGAGACCCTGCCATGAGAGCTACTGATCTCAGTCAGGTTGCTTGATCTCTCAGGGCTTGTCTGTCTTGTGTCTGTCCTGTAGACTATGTGGGGTGGGTACAGCCCTGCCTCCTCTGGTCACAGTGAGGTCATGGAGTGCCCAGTAGAACACCCACTCAGTGTCTGGTCCAAAAGAAGGGTTTTGTCAGTTGACACCATCATCAGGGTCTCTGCTTCACCAAACCCTGCTAGCTTGAAGGTTGTCTCAAGGAGACAGGGCAGAGCCCCAGGCCCTTTCCTCTGGCTCAACGCCTGCACACGGCAAGTACACAGCTCTCCTGGAACTGCTGCTCTGAAGAGCCTTGGACCTGCAGCTCAGGTATCCACGTGCATCCACGTGCGTGCGTGTGTGCGTGCGTGCGTGCGTGTGTGTGTTTAGGCGTATGGAGTGGTGGGTGGGAGAGCTATCTGGGCCCAATCCCAAAGCCAGAAGGGCCGAGACACACAGTGCCTGCAATCCTGCAAGTGGCCTGTAGGTGGCAGCAGAGGCCCGCGCAAGGATCCTGACCCAAGCCTCTCCTTCCTTGTCCCAAGTGAGCCGCCAAGTTCCTGTCCCTCAGCCTGAGGGTTGGGGAGTGGGCGGGGTGTGCTGGAGTAGTGCAGATTTGTCAGACGACAGAGCAACACCCTCTGCGGCTCTATACAAGTTGTTTCCTCTCAGGGGGGCTCAGTTTCCTCATCTGTGAAGTAAGAGCTGTTTAACAGCCTGTCACAGGAAAACTGGCTCAAAATACCTAAGATAGTCTAAGATGGGCTCAGAATAGAGACCTAAAAGTGGAAGGAAACACCACATAGCTAATACAGGGTATATGGAGTGGGAGGAGGAGACTTTTTAAATGGGACACCAAAAGCCCAAACTATAAGGTGAAAAGTTAATAGATCTAACAAAACGGGAATTTAGGCTATCTGGTCTAAGGACGCTGTATTCGAAGGGGAAAAAATCAGCCACGGATATGAGCAGGAGATGCACAGAAGGTGAGAGACACCCAGAGCCTCCAGGGATTGGAAAGACGCGAATCAAAACGAAATGCCATTTCACTTGGCCTGATGGCAAAAATTTAGACTTTAGGTACGCCGGCGGTGGGCCACCACTAAGGAAGTCGCAAGCCTTACAAGCCTTGCTGGAGGGCCGTCTGCAGAGTACAGAGAAAACGCCCGACTCAAGTAGCTTCCTGAGGCTCCCAGAGAAACAAGACTTCCTGCGCTGTCACTTCCTAGGTCGCTGGTAAACTCCGAGGCTCACACAACCCTCGCGGGTGTCCCGAGAGCTTAGGTTTCCGCCTCCTTCGGGAAGCCACGCCCCCTATTCTGTCCGGGCTCCCGAGCGGGGCCCACTAGGGCCTCTCTCCCCGCCAAGTCCTGCCAGGGCGCGCCTGGCCCTTTAAGGCTGACCGAGCCCGGCCCCGAGTCCGGGACGTAAGGGGGGGGGCGGGGGAGAAGGGGAGCGGTCACGTGAGCCGCCACCGGCGCGACTGGGCTCAAGGAGCTCGCGGCCGCGGGTTCACGGGGCAGCGGTGGGTGCCCCTCGCCTGCGCCAGCCAGGTACTTTGCTGTCAGGGACACCCTCGCCAGGTACGCCCTCATAGGGCTCCCTCCACCTCCCGCCCCAGAACCTCGCGGCCTCTAGGCGCCCAGCCCCTTCCCCTCTTGACAGGTGTCGGGCAGGACCCGCTAGTGCGCGGTTGCGCGACCACCGCCCCCCTGCCTCACGTCGGTACTCTCGGACAGTTCGCTTCCCACTCCCGGCTCTGTCTGGTGCCCCAGCTCAGCCAGGCTCAGGGGCTCCGAGCTGGGGTGTATTGGAGGAGTCTGAGCGGAACTCATTCTTCCCTTCTCCCTCAGGTGGCCCTGGACGCGCCAGGCTGGGGTCGCCTCTGAGCGCCCCACGGGGGCCATGGATGGCGAGACAGCAGAGGAGCAAGGAGACCCTGTGCCCCCGCCATGTGCACCCTGCGGACACAGCTCAGCCGGCGCTCCTGCCCTCGGGGGGCGGCGGGAGCCCAAGAAGTATGCAGTGACCGATGACTACCAGTTGTCCAAGCAGGTGCTGGGCCTGGGTGTGAACGGCAAGGTGCTGGAGTGCTTCCACAGGCGCACTGGGCAGAAATGTGCTCTGAAGGTCAGTGACCCCTCACTGCTCCATGGGTGACCTGGAGGGCCCAACAGCAGAGGCCTGTGGGTATAGGATATGCCCAGGACCCCTGCTAAGCCTCTTATGATCAGTATCTCCTTGAATTCTCACACTCCCCTGTAAGGTCAGGCTCCTGGTCCTCCTTGCTTTACAGATGGGGAAAACAAGTCTTAGCCTAGCTAAGCTCAGGGTGTCCCAGAGAGCAGGGGGTGGAGTCAGTATGGGTAGAGTCTGTTGGACCCGGAAACAGGGAAGGAGTGGTTCCTGACTCTGGGGTTATGGCTGGGCCTATGTGTTCCGGCCAAAGGAGGTGGGGGGGGGGGTGCAGTTCTCTCACTCAGCTTGGTTGTTCCTTCCATGAGAAGCTCTTCTTTTTTTCATGAGAAGATCTTCTGACTGGAATGGATCTGAGTTTCCCTCTGCCTGAGGCTGAGTCCCCACCAAGGCTTGGGGTGGGGCTGCTTTCTCTATGGCCCTTGACTGCCTGGGCTGGAGTGGTGGGTGGGAGCCTCCCAGGGCTGGCTGGTGGGCAAGGATGGTGCCCACCACATCTGTGAGAAGGAGGTTGCTGATGGGCTCCAGCTGAGTCACCGGCCCTATGTTGAAAAGGGCAGGTCTTGCTCCAGGCCTGACTCACCCTGGTTCCTGGGCAGAGGGCGGGCCAACCATCTATCTGTGTCACACCATAGGCTCCCTAGAGGCCAAACTCACTGATATAGGTGGAATCCAGGGAGTTCTGGGGGTGGCTGATCTAGCCACATAGTTCTGGCTTAAGTCATTTAGTTCTGGGCCCAGGACCCTGCCCCATACCCAGAATGCCTTGAATCTGTTGTCACTGGGAACTTCACTCAACTGCAGTTTGTGCCAGTGGCCACCTGGACATGTAGATCGTGGCAAGGAAAGTTAGAGTACAGTGAAGGGTCTTCTCATTTTACAGACATTTCAATTATGAGCCTGAGTGCAGAGTTCTATGGACGTAGCTCTAATCTCTTGCCTGCATTTGCCAGCTCCGTGACTTTGGACTAGGGCCTGGACTCTGGAAATCAGGTTTCTGCCTCTGTTCAGTGGGAAAGATAAGGAGTTGATGTGAACTTGGAATGAGATGATGCCTGCAGAGTAATTGGTACTGGGCCTGATGCAGGCCTGGAGAGGTTACGGGACTTATTTACGACACGGTGTCTGCAAGTATCTGAGCAGGGACCTGGGTCCAACTCCCTGTGTCTTTCCTCGGGGCAGTAGGGCTGATCGGATGGGTCTGGAGGAGGCTCAGGGCCGGGCTGGTGAGGCTGAGTCTCCGGCACAGCTTCTTCACCTACTAACCCAGCAGCGGAGTGGGGTTGGGGGGGCCCTTCTCTGAGTCCTTCGAGAGAAAACTGGCTCTTCTCAGGGGGGAGTCTCTACCCCTTCCCTCAGCACCATCTTAGCTCTCTCACCTATGCTGGAGTCAGGGGCCCTCTGGATAGATAGACAAGGGGCCAAGTGAAGCCAGAGAACCTCTTCTTAATACCAAGGCTTTGGCCCTGTGAACCGGGGTGGAGCTCTGATCAGCCCTGTGGTGTTCTAGATGCTGTGAGCAAGGCAGGGATGGAGTGGGAGGCCAGAGATCTTGGGCCCAGGCAGCACCAGCTTTAAGCAGGACCGGGTCTAGGCCCTTCTCCGTAGGTGCTGTGTCTGACAAATGACTTGAGGAAACTTCTGACCGCAGCAGTTTCTAAAACACCTCCTCTTGAATCTAGGGCCTCAGTGTTTTCTCTGTTCTAGACTGGAAACTAGGACAGGCCTAGAACAAATTCCTCTGCTATACTCCCTTAGGCTTTATGGGTGAGTGTGGCTAGGGCTACTGTCTTGGGACCTTCAGGAGCTGGCCCTAGGAGGACATGGATTAGATGTGGCTTCCACTCCACTCCAACACCTTCCTTTTCTCGCCCCCAGTCACCCTCTAGTGAGAGTCTGGAAGTTTCTACCATCTGGCAGGTCTTTACCATCTTCCAAGAGTACACAGTACTGTAAATGGTGGCTCCAGCCTTCAGGAGGAGAGTGGCATTTTTCCGCTTAGCCTCTGCCATCTCTGCCCTTCTTGGTGGTACAGGCCTACCGCCCTGGCCTCTCTCCCTGCCTGTCCTCTTGGCCCTGTTGCTCAAGATGGCAGAGAGTGCTTAGCCTGAAACCCGGAATATAGCAGGCACTCCTAAAACAGGAAAAGTTGTGGTCACAGTCTCTGTAGCTGTTACTATTCTCTGGGGGCCCTGGAGGGAAGGCTCCTCCCTGGGAAGCTGGGCCTCTTCCCCTCAGCCCCTGACCACTGTCGTGGTCCATCTTGGCTTCACTCCCACTCAGAGGCTCCCTCCCAAGGCCAGCTTCTGCTGCTGGTGTGGTCATTCCACTCTCCATTCCACCCTAAGCACTTGCTGTAGTCCCCTTGGCAGGACCTAGAGGGGACTGCCTGCCACGTACGGGGGGCAGCGGGCTGCCTCCTATTGACATCTTGTGCCCCCTCCTAGGCCTAACTGATGAATTTGTACCCCTCAGTTTCACTCCTAGCTGGGCACAGCCCTGCATATCTGTCCCCCATTAGTCACTCCACCACATCCGAGACACAACCCCTCCATCCTTATCACATATATGAAAACTGTGACTTGGAGTCAGTGGTCAGAAATCATGCAGCTTGATTAGGATGAGAGATTGTAGCAGAGGCCGGAGTCTCCTCCACTCCCAGCTGCCTGCCCAGACCACTTGTGGTCCTCTGCCTCATGGCAGGCAGGAGTGACCTTAGCACTTAAAGAAACACAATCAAAGGTTTTGAGAGGACAGAGGGGTTCTGCACGTGGGGAAAGTGGAGTCTTCTTTCCTGCCCCTGCTTTCTGGGCTCTGGGGCCCTCCTCTCTGACCACTGGAGTATGTCGGAGGCCCCTGGGGCTCCCCGTGCCCTCCTCTTCTCTTCTTCATCAGACAGAGTGGAGTGGTGGGGTGTTGGAGCCACAGGCCGGGGAGTTCCCCACATGGCTCCATGGGAGGGGCCGGCCTGTTGGAGCTGGTGCTGTGGAGCTGGGTCTGAGGCTGGGTGCGGCTGCCAGGCGGGCCAGGTACTTTCTCATTTGGCAGCTGCCACCCCCTCACCAGCCATCTCCAGACCCAGACCGGTCAGATCAGCCTTGGCAGGGCCATCGGCTACCGAGTCAACAAATCAGGAAGCGTGTGGAGGGGCTGGCAGCCCTGTCCCATGGACTCCCCCCAGGAGGGGTTTCACTGTACCCAACCTGCTCCCCAGGCTGACCCTCTCCTGGAAGGAAGGAATTGGAGGAACTCATGTGCGTCTAGGCTGGTGGAACCTTCTGAATTCTCAGGAGTGGGCAATTGGCTGTTTAAACAAAGACCCTGGGAAGGGCATCAAACCCTGAAGAATGCAAATAGTGGCGTTTGGGGCAGAAATTGGTTGTTTTGAGCTGCTTCACACCTGCCCCAATGGCCTTGCTCACGGGTTTAGAAGCTGTGCTCGAAGCCTACACCACTGCTGGGGCTCCCCTCTGCTGGGACTGCCAGGATCTTCCCATCCTAGCCAGGAGCTGATGCCAGCTCTCCAGGCTTCAGGCCTTGGTACTGTGGATTCTAATACTCTCATAGATGGCTAACGGTTTTCCAGACTCCTCTGTCTGGCAGGCCCTATCCACAATGCATGATACGTGTTCTCTTACCGAATTCCTGTCTTTCCCGTTTTGTGGGTAATGTTGCTGATCTTCAGCAAGGTGAATGACTTGCCCACGATGCACAGGTGAAGAGTGGCAGGGCTGTGATGTGAGCCAAGGCGGTTTGATGCCAGCCTCATGCTAGTTTATGCGGACATGGGAGGGTCTCTAAGACTTGGCCCCTGGAAGGGTGCTGGCCTCCTCCTCCATGGCTCCAGTGGGAGCCTGAGTGGTGCTGCTCAGATTTGTCTCTCTCTGCCCAGCTCTCCTCACGGTGCAGGACTCCCTGCTTGTGAGTAGACAAATGGTCCCACTGGCCAGCCCACAAGGGCCATGACGGCTGTGGGGCTATCTCAGAGAGGTTGTGTGGTTCATCTCAAGCCTGGTGAGTCTCAGACAAGGCCAGCCCAGCAGAGTCCAGACTGCCACAGGCAGGAAGTGAGGTTGGTGAGTGGGCGAGAGGAAACTGTGTCTGGGCTGGGCCAGCCAGGGGAGACTTCCTGGAAGAGACTGCCGGCTTTAATCCAGGCCTCCGGTCTGAGAAGGATGTGGATGACAGAGGAGGGCACAGGGCGTGTGTGACGGCGTGCCTGGTTTGGACTGCTCAGCACCTGCCGTGGAGTACCCTTCCCCGCTCCCAGCCGTGGGTCCTGGCAGAATGCCGCTGATCTCAGTGGGGCAGGCGTCCAGGCCCCGGCAGACGCTGGGAGCTGCCGAGGGGCCGTGAGGGCTCTGTGGAAGAAGAGGCCTTTACATAGGCCCTTGAAAAAGGGTCAGCGACTCTCCCTCCCATTCTCCCACAAACCAGAGTCATACTGCACCCCCAGGGACCTTCTGTCTGTCTTTGGTGTCCTCCCTCACTAAGTGGGCAGAAATCCTCCCTCCTTCCCCCAGAGCTTTCTTTCCTAACATCGCCAGAACCCTCGTGGAGCACTGTTGCTCAGGGTGCTGTAGAAGCTTCTGGGTCACCCGGGCTGTCCTTTAGTTCAGACTGTGTGGGAAGGGCCTGGTGTCTGCGATGGCAGAGGTCTGTTATGTCTCTGCTGAGGCTATTTCCCTACTTGGATCCCTCATCTTTTTCTCCAAGGGCCTTCTTGGGATATCATCATGGGACACCCCTGTGAGGGGGCAGCAGCTGGAGCATCTGGCTTTGCAGTCCCCTCACCTCCTTTGGTTCCAGCCTGGTGACTGGCTGCCAGGTGTCCAAAGGTGATGGTCACCAGGCAAGAGTTGAAGACAGCGGCCATCCCTAGGTTTGGTAAGAGTGTGCACCCAGCCCTCCTGCATGTGTGCATCTGCTGCTCTCGGGGCATTAAGAACATGGCTCCCATCGGCTCTTGTGTTTTTTCCAGGAGAACCACGGTTCTGCTGGCCTTGCTCCCGTCTATTCAAGATCTCATGTGTTCCCACATGAGAAGCTGCCTGAGTGCATTTTTTTGGTGGCATGTTATTGGCCTTAATGAGGATTCCCTTGGGCTCATGGTGCACCTGGGGAAGCCAGCCCCTTGTGGGGTGAGAAAGAATAGTGTGAAAGGAATTTTGGGTCCTGGACTCCTCCCTTCCCTCCCACCCTTTTGGAACTAAGTGGATTAGACCCTGTGTAATTGTGAATAAAATCCTGCTGCTGGGAACCGTGGGGGTTTTGCTTAGAGCAGGAGAATGAGAGGAGGCTGCTGTTTGGGGGAACAAGGAGCCTCAGGAGGCCTTTTCAGCACTGAACAGGCCAGAGACGCTGAGAATATTGATTTTGGGTTTTTTGCGGGTTTGGTGTTAGGATTGCCTTTTTCTTTATTTTTTTATTTTTTTATTTTTTATTTTTTTTTATTTATTTTTTTTTTTTAAAGATTTTATTTATTTATTTGACAGAGATAGAGACAGCCAGCGAGAGAGGGAACACAAGCAGGGGGAGAGGGAGAGGAAGAAGCAGGCTCCTAGCGGAGGAGCCTGATGTGGGGCTCGATCCCACAACGCCGGGATCACGCCCTGAGCTGAAGGCAGACGCTTAACCGCTGGGCCACCCAGGCGCCCCTGCCTTTTTCTTTAGACTCGGGCTTTGTCCTTGCTGGCTTCTCTTTGGGGCGCTTTCTGTTCTTAGCTCCTTGTTGCTTTCATTTCTTCTTTCTCCTCTTTATTTCCCTTGTTGTCACTTAGTTCCTCCCCTCTCTGGCCTTGCTTCTCTCTGGCTCAGGAGCTTCAGGCTTAATGGGCCTCTTCTCGGCAGCCCGCAGGCCAAGGGCAGGCAGCAGACAGATGGGGGCTGGTCAGGTGCTGGGGATTCGTGCTAGTCACCCTGAAAGTCTCCCCCCGACAGGGTAGGGTAGGGGTAGGACGGGAAGGAGGAGCATCTGGCTGTACCCATGCCACTCACAATGTCCCCTCCTGCTGCTGGCCTTGACCAGGTGCTGGTGGCCTTGGCAGCCACAGCAGTGGAGTCAGGAACATTTGGGCCAAGCTGTAACCTGAGGAGTCCCCTGTGGAGTGTAGGAAGTCAGCTTCGGCCGTGGCCTCTGCTGTTGGGTGTCCTTTTATGGCTCAGTGGTCTGAGACTTCCGCTCGGGACAACAGTGTGAGATCAGGAGCAGTGTGACTCCCAAGGATTCTCTGGTGGCGGCTAAGGAGAGAAGGGGCCGGGGTCAGAGCCAGAGCCTCAGAGCCAGTGGGAGGAACTTGTGGAGGGACTGGGAGGGCTTGAACATGAGGTGCAACTCCCTCTACTTTAAGGGACCAAAGTGCATGTGAGCTGCCCCACACTCGCTGGGATGAGCACTCTGCCCCGACCCCATCACCTGTGACGCTTGAGGCTATTTTCAGGGGTGTGATGGGCCAGGGCCTGGGCCTGCCACACTCTTCACCCCATTCTTAAGGGGTCAGCCTCCAACAAGGGACTCACGACTTGTTCTGTAGATGTTCCCCCAACATAAACAAGCCCCCTTCTCCGGGTGTGGCAGAGCAACAGGCAGGTAGCCTCCGTGCTCTCGGGCAGGCAGTGGCACATGGGGCAGAAGTTGGGGGTGGGGGATGGGGGTAAGAGCCCCCACTTATCCCTCGAGTGCTTCCTACATGCTGAACCCAGACACAGAAGAATCTAAGAATGGGTCGTATCACCCCCGTGTCATGGATGCAGAGGCTGAGATTCAGGAAGGCAATGCTATGCCTCAGAGCCTCCTGTCTGGCCTGTCTGGCAGTCAAGCTATCCCCGGGGATCAGGAGCCAGACCTCTCTTCTGGGCCACAGTCTACCCATCTGTAAGGTGAGGGGCTGGGTACTCTGCTTGACAAGACCCCCCCCCCCACACTTCTAGGTGTGAAGACCTTTTTGGTGGGCAGTGATTGTGGGCATTGCCAGGGAAGCAGGCAGGTAAGTAGTGGTGCATATAGATGGGCAGCATGGAGACGGGCTGGAGGGGCCCCCAAGATGCCTCTCCTAAGCTAGCTGGTACTTGGTGTTGCCAGGGGGATGGTCAGCTGTGCGACTCCACCAGCGAGGTCTGTGTTCTCCTACTGTCAGGAGCTCTGGGGTTAGGTTGGAAGACCCCTTTCCACTGTACTCCATTGCTCAGTTAAAGCCTTTAGTACCAGGGCACATCTTTACCCTAGGAAGGCCTGAGACAGTGGGGATGAGTCACTGTTGCCCGTTCCCGTGGCAGGAGCGTCCCTCAGTGTGGCCAGGCCATTACCCTGGTCTTTCAGAGGACTTCCCCTTCCTCATCGCTATGGCTCCATGGCATGTTCAAAGACCAGGAAATTTCCCCAGGAGTTGGGACCCTCAGAGCCCTCTAGCAGAAGAGGAGCAAGAGAGGGAGAGCAGCCAGGGGCCAGTGGAGGTTGGAAACTCCTCTGGGAGGAGCCTGAGTGAGGCCATGGCTGCCTGTGCTCACCCAAGCCTGTGTGGGGAGCTGCAGGGACATGGATGAAGCCAAGGGAAATGGGAGAGATGCCAGCAGATATGATGTTGGCTGTTGGCTTCAGAAAGAGCAGGTCTGGGGAGGGGGGTGGAGTCAGAAGTTTCCCTAGGGTGTCGGCACTATGCCTCTGGGAATAGTCCAGTCTGTCTCCCCCCTTCCCCCAACACACACATTTATTCCTTTGTTATCTTTGTGACACTTCGTCCAGGGGGAGACCAGGCGTCACTCTTCTCGGAGCCAGAAGGTGTTGGGTCTCCCGTCTTTAGGGCCGACCAGGGGCATGGCCTGCTGGGTGCCTCAGTAGGGGTCCCTGGGCATGGCCTCACTTGCCCTGGTCACTCCCTACTTAGGGAAGGTGGCCACTGTCCTCTGTAGTCCCACTGGCTATGTAGGCACTCCCGTGGCACAGCTGGCCATTTGCGGGATCAGACTGTGGCTGAGGTGGGGGTCTCTTCATGAGGAACGACCATTAAAGGGACATTGCTTCTGAGATGAGAATAAAGCACTTGTGTTTGCTGAAATTTTCCAGTCTTAGGATGAAAATGTCCTATTTTTACACTGTCATAGGAGAAATAGAACCAGGGTAATGTTTCACCGATAACATAGCTGATTTTGACAGAAAAATGCCTTTTCCTCTAAGAACTTTAAAGGAGGGTAATAGAACCTGGAACCTCTGAGTATGTATTCTGGGGCCTCACAAGGCTCCTGAGTGGCCTCTCCTCAGGCCCCCTCTCAGAAGGCTCTGGGTGGAGTGCTGGGATCTGGTACCTGCCTCGGGCAAAGGGAGTTCTGGTCCTGCCTCTTACTCCTGGTGTGATCTCTGAGAGACAGAGGATGTAGCTCTCTCTGGGCCTCTTTCCCCTCCTGTGAAGTAGATGTTGATAGTCCCAGACCTGCCTGTCCTCCTGTCCCCATTGTCATGCGTGAGGAGATTGCATGCCCATTTCCACAGTTGGGGAGCCGGAGCTCAGAGAGGTTAGGGATTGGCCCAGAGTCACCACACACTTTGCAGAAAGGGCCATTGCTCAAAAGGATGCATGGGGGAGTTGAGGGGTATAAGGGTGGCTGCCACCTGAGAGAGTGAAGTTGTGCCCCTCCTCTAGTCTGTCAAGCTGAGAGCTGGGCTAGTTCCTTGGCTTGGGTCCCTTGGTCTCCACCTTGGGGTACCACCTCAGCATCCCTCCCCTGAGATCAGCCTTCTCACCCTCTCGCCACCCTGGAGGGTCTGTCCTTTCCTCACTGGGCTGTTCACAGCAGAGTAAGATGTATAGACTCTTGATTCTTGGTCCATTTTTGCGAAGCCAGGTCCAGTCCTGCCCCCTCAGGGTTTGAGACCAATTCCTGTGACCCGCTGGTTTGCAAAGATTCTGTCTCCCCTTGGTCCCAGAGGCTGCATCTGGATTTCCCCAAGTTCTGGAAGTGAAGAGTATGGGGCCACCTCAGGGCAGACCTGGGGGAATCCTAGAGCCAAGCAAACCTCAAGACCCATTTCCACTCAGTATGTACTTGGCACTGTGCTAATCTGAGCTCTCTCTGTGTTCTTATTCCGTCCTCATGGCCACCTGGGAACATGCGTACCGTCACTGCTCCCATTTTCCAGATGGGACCAGTGAGGCTCAGAGAGGTTGAATGGCCTAGCCAAAGCTAGAAGCAAGTGGAGGTGGAAGTCCAGGACTGTCTGAGCTGGAGTCCCGTGCCCACAGTTGGTCCTTCATAGTACACGGTCTCTGGCGGGGGGCACTGGGACCCCCCCGGGCCTGCCCCAGCTAACACTTGTGTTCCAGCTGTCCCTCTCCCTCCCTGCCTTGGAGCCCAGCTCAGCTCCCTTTTTCTGGAAGTATTCTTCCCCTCTCCCACCTGTCTCCAACCATCTCCCTCCCCAGACCTGGCAGCACTTCTGCCTTTGTTTCCAGGTCGTCTGTGGCTGGTGGGAAACAGATAAACTGAGGCTATCAAAATTTAGCAAATTGAAGGAGTCTTGTGTTCCGGAGACTCGACCATTTCCAAACGTGTGTTGGATCTCCTGTCGACAGAGCTTCCTGGGAAGACAACCAGCCAGGAGCCTCAGCCATCCTCTCCTCTCCCAGGACTGTGGTGGGAGGTGGTCAGGGAGGCTCCCAGCCTATCAGCGGTCCTACCCTCACTCCCGTGCTCTACCCCCTATCATCCGGTGCTCTGGCCTTGGCCTGGAAGGGGGTTGTTTTGGGGCTCCTCTTCTTCTTGGGCTTCCCTGGCTGGGCTTCCCCGTCTTGCCTGCTCTGCTGGGGTTCTCGCTCTAGAAAGGAAAGAACAGGGAGAGAAGGAGCCAGGACCAGTTCCCTAGGGCTTACATCCTCATCAAGCACTCTGATTGGCTGTAACTCATCCATAGACCCCCAAATCCTTGAGGACAGAGTACCTTCGGCTACACTCCCAGCCTCAGCTCCAGGCCTAGCCTTCAGACAGGGCCAGTACACGTTGGCAGAAGTGGGGGAGGGATCTATAAAATGCGCAGGCCTCCCTGGGCATGAGGATGAATCTCGGTTCCCAAAAGACTTCTGGATGTAGAGGTGGCCACGTGTGAGCTGTGAGACCCTGAGAAGCCACAAAACCTCCCTGAGCCTCAGTCTCCTCAGCCACTGTTATCGCAGAGTCTCATCTAGATCCCGAGGTGGGGGGCCAAACCCCACACAAAAGGAGCAAAGCAGCTATCTGTGTGGTCCCCACTGCCTAGAAGAGAACAGAGGGGTTCAAGTCCTGACTCTCGCTTCCCCACTGTGTGACTTTGGGCAAGTCGCTTAACCTCTCGGAGTCACCGTTTCCCCACGGTTAAAAGGATGATGCTGGTTCTTCTCAGGATACGGTGAACACTGAAGGAGGTGGTGTCAGTGATCAAATGCAGTGGCCAACACACCTCTGGCCGAGTGCCAGGGCAGGACAGCTCTCATGAAGGGGTGGCTAAAACTGCTCTGACGCTATCGGTCCCTGAGCATCCAGCTGGGGCCTGGGCATTCGGGGTCAGCGGTGTCATGCGAGCTGACCTCCCTGGCACTTAGCCTCTGAGAAGGAGAGGTAAGTGGACAGGGCAAGAGGGAGGACAGGATCCCAGAACTTAATGAAGTGAGGTCTGATCTGGCATGAGGCCAGCTAATCCATAGCTGCAAAATTGCTTCCATTAGCTCCTTTAATGAGCTACAAAAGCTGGGGAAATGAGCGTGTGTGAGAATAGTGGCACATGTCGGAGGCTCTAATTCGAAACTGTGGCGAAAAACTTAGGCGTGCTGCTGCCGGCAGCTCTCCAGATAGCACCCGCACCCTCGGACAGGGCGGGGACGGGGGGCTTGGCTCTGGCTTCATAAGAAGATACCGAGGCCTTAAGAAGGCCTGAATCCTGAGCTCAAGGTCAGTCTATACGCTCCCAGCCCAGAGGCTGTGGCCTCTGCTCTGAGTGGACTGAGCCACTGGAGAGGATGAGGGGCCGGCCAGGGGCCGGGGGGCTGTGGGGAGGAAACCCCCACTGGTGCCGGCAGCACACTGCCTGTAAGATGGATTTAGCTCTTACAGCTCTTCTTACGTCTCTTAAAATCAGAGCTCTTTCTCAGGGGACAAATAATCCCATATAATCAGAACAGGGAGCCAGAAGGGACCTTAGACACGGCTGAGTGGGACGCTCTAGTCAAGGAGCGTGGTAGGTTCCAAGTGCATTTTCTTACCCGTGACCTCTCTCTGCGGAGAAATGGAGGTTTCCCACAGTGAACAAGATGGGAGTTGAAGACCTGTATTTTCCGATACCATCCCACTCAGCGCTGCTGCCCGGGTGTTTGGCATTGAACGTGTGCACCACGAAGCAATCAATAGCCCAGAAATGCAGCTCTTCAGTGCTCCGGGCTGCCCTTGCCTGAGGCTGGGGTGAGACCCCCAAGTGCGAGAAGAGCTGTTGTGGGGGGACGTACCGGTCCTTCCGCCTTTCTCTTCTTCATACTCTGACACAGAACAAAGCTGGAATCCCCAGAAAGTATAGGGTCTGGTGAGGTTATCTGTGGCTCCCGGTGGGTGTGCCAGGCTGTGATGCCACATGCCAGCCCCCGTCTTTAGGAGGAAGTTTATATCAGATAAGTTCACGTGAATCTTTCTGTGTCTTGCAAAATTATTATTGAAGGCATTGTCAGAATGTTATACTTTTCCCTCATGTAAGGTCTGATGCTAAATCCCTTTAAGAATTTGTCTTGAGGGGTGCCTGGGTGGCTCAGTTGGTTAAGTGTCTGCCTTCGGCTCAGGTCATGATCCCAGAGTCCTGGGATCGAGTCCCGCATTGGGCTCCTTGCTCAGTGGGGAGTCTGCTTCTCCCTCTGCCTCTACTTGGTGCTCCCCCTGCTTGCGCACGCACGCGCGCTCTCTCTCTGACAAATAAAATCTTTAAAAAAAAGAGAAATTTGTCTTGGAAAAAGTTCAGTGACTCTCTGTACTTCTCTTCACGGGGTGATAAAAGCAGCAGAGCCTATCTGGTTTCCTTCTTTGCCAAGACTATCAGGAAGCTCAGAATTAAAATGTGTCCTCAATTATAGTTACTAGCTTACATGGGTTTCCGGTACCTTTTATTTTTCTCTGCATTCTAAAGAGAATCTGACGTTTTTTTGGTTGGTTTCTGTCATGCTTTAGGATTATAAAATGCCTGAACTCCTGTTGTCAGTGAATAGAGCAGAGGAAATAATGAGACTTAAAGTGGCCCACCGGGCAGTGAGAGCCCCTGGATGCCTGGCCTCCAGGAGGTTCTCTTTTCTGTAAGGATGTTGTCTCTCAGGCTGCGGGTTGTCATGAAATCTGGAGTTAATATTTCTTAATTTGTTAGTGCCTCACTGATGGGAGAGATTGCAAGCTAGCTCTCTTCCCCCGGAAGGAGTGGGTGTTCCCACAGAGGCCACAGAGCAGCTTGGCCTGGGCTGCAGGTTAATTGGCTGGGAGTGTGGATGTTGGGTGGGGGGAGGCTGCCTGTCCAGGCTGGTGGCCTGGGGCCTCCAGTGTGTGAGACAGATGGAGAGACTGTGAACACTTTTTACTTGAGAAGAGTCTGGCTGCCCTTAGCTGGTTGTGGACACTAGATACGTGGGTGAGCATAGGGAGGTGGCTTTTCTGGGGCTGGGAGGTGGCTGAAGTAGGGGGTTGGGGGCTTGTCCCGAAGCTGTGTCACTACAGACATCCCATTCCATCTGATGCTCTAGGAAAGCAGACAGAGTGCTTTTACAGCTCTGGACAATGTGAGGTGATAGAGAAGACAGGGCCTCAGTGTGAGAGGAGGTCTGAGTGGAGGGTTCTGGGCTTGGGCAAGGCGGTCACAGGTGGAGTAGTGGCAGCAAGACCCCCAGCCCTTCTTGGGCACCTCTCCGTGCCCAGTACTGTGGCAGGCACTTCAGAGAGAGAGAAAATATTGGATGAATAAATGGACAGAGGGATGGGTCCCACTCTCTGGGGGTTCAGAGCCACCACTGCAGGGGCTGGAGACATGTATGCCCACGGCCCCGTGCTCACACATGTCCCCCACCCCCATGCTCCCTATACCCGTGTGCCCACAGGGACACACCCCTATATGTACGCGCCTGTATCCATGTTCCTATGCACCCCACACCCCTGTGCACCCACAGCAGTGCACACATTCATTTCAGAGCAGGTTTCCCGAGGCCTGTAAGCAGTAGTTTTGGTCGGTGCTACCCCCTCCTCTCATTTCTCCTCAGGAAGTGGTTGTCTGGACAGTCTCTCAAAAGTCCCTTCTCCTCCCTGTTCAGCCTTGCCACACTCCAGTTTGGTGGCCCCAGGGCAGTGACTTCATCCTCCTGAACCTCTCTTTCCTCAGTCTGTAAATTGGGGTTGCCGGCCCCGCCCTGCTCGCCTCACAGGGCGGCACCAGCATTCCCATGAGATAAGGGGAGAGAGTGTTTTGTAAACTGCAAATTGTTTTCTAGTCCAATGTTGCTCTCGCTTTCCCAGCTCCTGAGCTCTGGAGCTCCTCCACCCACATGCGAAGCCTGTCCTTGGGTGGACAGGAAGCAGCACAGAGGGAGGGAGGGGGCCAGGCGAGTCCTGAGGCTCCCATTCCACCTGGTGCTGCTGGGGGTGGCGCCCGTGGGCCCCTCGGCCTCAACCTTTGTTGGGGTCCACTATCTGGTGGGGTTGGCAGGGGTCTCGGCCATTCGGCTGTAGGCTCTGGGGGCAGCTTGGAGAATTTGGCGAAGGAGAGAGGGAGAAGGGAGAGGTCGAAACGGCTTCATCAAAGCCTGAGGCTAGAGCAGTGTCGTTTGTTCAGAGAAATGTCATCTCAGATTTGATGCCCATCTAAGTTCAGTGGGGGCCCACACCTCAGGTGCAGCCGGGAGCCCCTCCCTTCAGGAGGAAGCCGGGGTTCTGCCTTGTGGGTATGTGCGTGCCTGCTGGGTGCTTGGTGCGGCTGCCCAGGAGCCATCACAGACCCTCAGCTTTGGTGGACCCGGGGGGGCCCAGGGGACGGGGGTGGGAGTGAGGTAAGGGTGGGGTCTGCCAAATTGGCTTGTCAGAGAGCTACCCCATCTTCTTTTCTTCCCAGCTGTGACTGGGACCAGGCGGCCCCCACTGGGTTCAGGCATTTGGATATGGGTCCGTGGAGCTTTAGGGGCTGCTCCACAGGGGCGGTGATGTGGGAGGGGGCTATCGTAGTTATTTTGCAAGGAGCCCCTGACCAGAGGTTTCCCTTCCCCCAGTCTAACCCAAGTGCTGTAGCTCAATCCTAGGGAAACAGAGGCCCAGAGAGGCAAAGGAGCCACCGAAGGTTACAGTGAGAGTAAGAGTAGAGCCTGACCTCCTACCCCCGCCCTGTGCTCATTCCCACGCTGGGAGAGTGGGGCTCTTGCTTGGGGACATCTTTTATGAAGGGTTGTGTGGACTCGCGTACCTGCATGAATGAAGCCAATGAATTGCCATTTGTAGCAACGGTCTTGTGGGCTGGAGCAGTCAGGATGGGCTCCTTGGAAGAGGAGGTAAAGTCTGGCTCACCAGGGAGGGTGGCTGAGGTAGAGTGGGGAACAAGTTTGGCCAGGTTGTCATGTCTCTTGTTCGTTGAGCCTTCCTGGGCCCTCCTCAATTTAATCTTATTCTGTCCTCATGATGGGTTGTGAGGGCTTCTTCCTCTTAACCCCTTTATGTATTTGTTCCATAAATCTACAAATATTATCTGAGCCGGTGCTCTGTGCCAGGCCCTGAGCCCCAGTACTGGGACCCAGGGATGACCAGGCAGGCTGGCCGTGCCCTTGTGGGCCCACAGTCTGTTAAGGGAGGCAGCCTAGTGCCGGCCTGGCTGGGGAATCAGCCGTGTGGTCTGAGACCTGTTACTTCCCCTCTCTGCCTCCATTTCTCAGCTAAGGAATGGGGATAATGAGGCCCCTTGCTCCTGATATTTATAAAGTGCTCAGAACAGAGGCAGGCACGTTGGAAGTGCAATATCTCTATGTGTGTGTTTGTTGAAAGTGTTATCAAAGGAACAAGCTAATTGTAGGTTGTGAGCCAGTGCTGCACAAGAGGGAGGTAAAAAGGGCAATGGCGCGGGAGCTCGCTGGGAAGCTGGAGGGGTTTCTGTCCGGCTGGGGGTGTGGGTCACAGGGGGGTGTGCCGCTGTCAAAACTCATTGAGCTGGACTCTTGAGACCTGTGCATTTTCCTGTATGTGAAGTATACCTCCAGGAACCAAACACATACATAAAAAAAGAAAAGGTGAGGGAGAATGAGGGATCCTTGAGGTCCTCTTTAGTCTGGGTAGTCAGGGAGGGCTTCGGAGAGGAGGCGATATTGGGGGGGACTCCTGGAAGAGGAGAAGGCTCTGGCTATGGGGAAGACAGATCCCAGCCTGAGGGATCAAGAGTGACAGCCCAGGAGGTTTCACGGCAGCTGGGCCTGGGTGGGGCTCTGGCCCTTGTGATCTCCCTGCAGAGAGGCCAGTGGGGGCATTTACTGTGTTTTCTGGGGGCAGCCCTCTCCCCACCCCTGTGCCTGTTGGCAGGTCCTTGGCACTCAGAAAAGGACTATTTTAATCCGTGTGGGAAATGGGTTCCTAAATATGGCCCGCGTAGGGTGGGAGGCCTTCGGAGGTTCCAGCTCAGGGCCCCTCCACCTGCTCCTCCCCCAGCCAAGCACAGGGCGCAGGCCCAGGCCGTGAGGCCCGCGGGGCCCCTCCTTGGCCATCCATTCCCCTCCTCCTCTCCCTCCCACACCTTCCTCCTAGCACCGTGCCCACCCTCCCACCCTTTGTTTGTTCAGGAGCCCAGTGTTTTCTGTCGGCCCTGGCCAGGAACCCGCAGGCCAACCTGCCCTGAATTGCCCTACAGCTGCTCTCAGCCTGGTGGGACGTATAGGGTGCCGGGAGGTCTTTCGAGAGGTGGAGACATCTGAACTGAGCCCAGAAGTTTCCTCAAAAAGAGGGAGTTGACCCAATGGAGAAGGAGAAGGGCAAGAGTGTACATGGCATAGGCAGAGTGAGGGCTGTTCGGGTCCGCAAGTACGTCATTCTGACCAGAACGGAAAGGGCTGGGGGCCAGGGGTAGCAGGCAATGGGAGGAAAGCAAGCCTGAAGGCCAGGGGAGGAGGTGGCCGTTATGTGAAGGAACAGGGATGGGGATTTAAAGAGTGGGGGCAAGGATAGGTGAGGCTGAGGACCGCACTGGGAGGTTTTCAGCTGTGTACTGGGGATTTTACCAGAGAAGAGAGAGGACTCGGGTGTAGAGGTGAGATGCCGGAAGCAACCAGGTTGGCTCCTGGATCCCCTCCTCACTCTGCCCTGCTTCTTCTCCTCCCCTACGCCTCCTCAGAGCAGGACTACTCCGGGGCCTTGCTCATTTCTGGTGATTGGCCTTCTGGTTGGCAGCCATAGCCTCTGGCAGAGCGAACCCCAGCAGGGATCCTGATGTCCACCCACCCGCTGCGTGCCCTGCTGTGATGCGTGCTGTGGGGATGACTCTGTTATTACTCCATTTTACAGACGTGTGGGCTGTGGCTTGGAGCTGTGAATGTTTGCCTGAGGCCACACTGAGTCACTGGAGGAATTCAGCCCCAAACACAGGCCTCCCCGGACAAGGCTGTCACCTCCTTCAGCTAGGGTCCCTCCTGCCCTCAGACTCTGCCTCTGGCTCTACAACTCTTGTGCCATCCCACTGTTAAAACGCAGTTCTGGGGACGTGTGGCCCCTGGCCTGGGGGTCTCACATCTGATGTGTGATTTGTCTACAAGGCCCACTCAGTTGCCCCGTCACCTGCAGCCCCCAGAAAGGGAGGCAGGGCTTCTCGAAGTGGCTTCGGAGCCTTTCCAAGCTGTCAGCCACCTCCTAGAGCCTTCTTGTGGTCATTGGACCACAACTCAGAGAGACCTGGATTTGAATCCTCATTCTGCCCTTCATGAGCTGGGTGACCTGGGGCAGGTCCCAGGCCTCTCTGAGCTGGCAGATTCTTGTCTGCAAAGTGAGGGTGGTGGCACTATCTGGGTGGCTGCTGGGGAGGTGGGCTGTGTGCCTGACACTTCCTGTGCCTACCTGCCCTCAGCTCCTGTACGACAGCCCCAAGGCCCGGCAGGAGGTGGACCACCACTGGCAGGCATCGGGGGGCCCGCACATTGTGCGCGTCCTGGACGTGTACGAGAACATGCACCACGGCAAGCGCTGTCTCCTCATCGTCATGGAGTGGTACGCTGGCCCGCCCCGCCTCAGTGCCTCACCAGCACTCTGTGGCCCCCAGGCTCCCGCCGTTCTTCTAGGGGCCCTCTCGGCTCTGGAAGGCGGCCCAGCCCCTGAGGAGGAATGCAGGGGCGGTGGCAGGCCTTGCCCACGGAGCTCAGCCGCGGGCCACAAGGCCATTGCCACCAGGGTGGGAAGGGAACTTCTGGGGCTCCAATCTGGACTCCCTGGGTGTGATTTCTCTCTGTGAGGAGGGGCTGGAGGAGTTGTCAGAGAAGGCAGCCGCCCCCTGAGTGTGTGGGTGTGGGGAGAAGCAGGACATACAGTCACTTCCACTTTCTCCTTCCTACCTGGGTTCGGGCTCCCGTGGTCCCAGGAGACCACGGGGTGATCCAGGAGCCAGAGGCTTCTTCTACCTTGGGCTTCTCCCAACAGCACTGTGGCGCAGCCCCAGGCTTCCTCAGAGGCTGGGTCTCGTGTCTGCCCCTCGAGCTCCTCCCATCTACCTTTAAGCACCCCTCAACCTATAAGTTAGCAGCTCTTGAGTCAGATTTGGGGTTCAGATCCTGGCTGTACCCCCACTAGCTGTGTGATTTTGGGTAGCTCTTAGCCTCTCTTTCTGTTAACTGCCGTGTAAAATGTGGAGGAAGTTGTTAACGTGGTATTTGCCGTGGGGCAAATCTGACTCCGTTCTAACTGCTCCGTGCGTACTGCTTACTCAGTTTGCACCATTCTGTGACATTGGTGCTAGAAATCCCATTTTACAAAAGAGGAAGCTGAGGCACAGAGAGGTAAAGGGACCATGCCAGGGTCACATAGCTCTGTAGGTGTTCAGAAAACAGTGATTATGATGACAATTGACATCTCCTCCCTTATTTGAGGGAACTGAGACTTGGACGAGGGTTGGGCTGCCCAAGGGTCAGCCCGGTGGGGGCAGCACCCGTGGGAATACAAGGGCCCCCCCCGCTGATCTAAGGATCTGAGCCTACCCTAATTCTAAGAGTCCAGGTCAACCACCCAAGCTGATGGCCTCCTACGCACCAGGTTCTGCAGGGCACAGGGAGGCTGCCCATAACTGTTCCCTGGGGGCAGGGCAGCCAGGCCTAAGCTCTGGGCATTCAGGGGCAGGCTGACACCTGATTCAGGGGGCCCAGCTTCTAGTTACTTTCTCTTCCAGCATGGAAGGTGGTGAGCTCTTCAGCCGGATTCAGGAGCGTGGCGACCAGGCTTTCACTGAGAGAGGTACGTGCGTGCAGCAGGACCAGAGGGGGCATTTGGATTGAGATGGGCCACACAGGGTTGCTGTGCGATGCCGGGAAAGGCCCTGCTCCTCCCTATGCCTCAGTCTCCCATGCTGAACAAGAGAGGTGGGACAGAGTGTCCATACCCCAAGGAGTTCTATGAGTTCGTTAACACCTTGTCAGAGGTGGACTGTCCATGGCCTTGGGATGGAGGTTTCAAAGCCTCTTGGTGCCAACCAGCACCTGGGATGGGAAGAGGTGGCCCAGGCCTGAGGAAAGAGGTCCAGGTGGGCTGGGGCATCCCCAGAAGAAATTGGGATGACTGGGCTGGGGGTATAGGATGGGCGTCCTGGGTAGCAGGACTGCTATTGCCATCTTGTGCCGTTACAGGGGGGATGATCGGGTGGAAGGCCCAGGCTGCCTGACCTCTGACTGGCATCACTGGCCCCTCCTCTGTGTCTGCAGAAGCTGCAGAGATCATGCGGGATATCGGCACCGCCATCCAGTTCCTGCACAGCCAGAACATTGCCCACCGAGATGTCAAGGTGAGGCTCTGGTTTGGGGGACCAGAGAAGGGAGTCCACATCCCCCAATGGCTCCCAGCACCCACTAGTGGAGGCGAGTTTCCTTGATCGGCATTTAAGGCCTCCGCCCCCTAGCCCAGACTGCTCTTCCCAGCCCCTTCTCCCATGGTTCCAGCATACTCAGCCTGCTCTAGCCAGATGGGTCTCCTTGTTTCTTTCAAACACCGTGTAATCTCAGTAGGCTTTAGAATAACCGAGTGCCTACCTCCAGGCAGCAGACCCTGACAAGCATCTTGTTTAATCCTCACATAACCCTGTGGGATCGGTGCCATTACCCATTTTACAGATGAGGAAAACAAGTCTCAGAGAGATTGTGTCTTGCCTAAGCCTGCACAGATGCCGCACTGGTACTCATTCATTCATTCTTTCAGCAAGGCTTTTTTTATTTTAAGGATTTATTTATTTATTTGAGAGAGAGGGGGTGAGGGGAGGGGCAGAGGGAGACAATCATTCAAGCAGACTCCCCATTGAGTGTGGAGCCATCCCAGGAGCCCAAGGTCACCACCTGAGCCGAAACCAACAGTCGGGATGCTGAACTGACTGAGCCACCCAGGGCCCCCTCAGCAAGGATTTTTGTGAACATGCAATGTACCAGATCTCAGGCAGAGGCTGCCTGACACCGCTGGGGCTTCTGGGAAGTAATAGCCTTAGTTTCGATAGATTAGGCCCTCTAATGCCAGCATTTTAAAAAAAGACTTATTTCATTTATTTTAGAGAGAGAGGGAGCGCCATGTGTGCCCGTGTGCGGGGGAGGGGCAGAAGGAGAGGGAGACAAGTTGACTCCCCGTTGAGCAGGGCTCCATCCCAGGAGCCTGAGCTCATGGCCTGAGCTGTAATCAAGATTTGAAGGCTCAACTGACTGAGCCACCCAGGCGCCCCCATGCCAGCAATTTAAGGGAAAGAAGCCATTTGCTGGGAGGCAAGGAGGAAAGAGCAGAGGTAATCCTGGGCCTGCTTGCCCTTTCAGTGGACGAACTTCAGACATGTTCTGGAGGCTTAGCTCTCCAAATGTCCTATCCAGGGAGGACTGGGTCCTAGAGGTCATCAGGGTCAGATGGGTAAAATGCAAACCATGTGAGGCAGCCCCACATACATACACATATGTGTGCCAGCCACCAGCAGAGGAGAATCTGCAAGCCCTGAGCCCTCTGCCCCAGGCCCAGAGCATTACCCTGAGGCCTGTTTCGTCCTGAGACTGGGCCGAGAGGAGCGGAGGGCCCAGCTGCGCATCAGGTCCCGCCTCTGGCTGACTACTGCCAGCCCATTTATCCTTTGATCCCGGATACACGTGGAGCCTCGACAGACTCACCTTCCGAACTCTTGCTGTATTTTGGCCCTGGCTTCCTTTTTCTCCCAAGGAGAGAGTAGTCTTCTGTAGAGGTGACTCCCTCGTACAGACTAAACGTGCTTTCCTATTTTCATCCCAATCCAAGGTCAGATCACCTCAAATAGAACCAGTGAAAAGGCTTTCACTGGCCCCAAACTGGAACTCCATCCAACACCCTGTCCTTCTACCCCAGCTCTGCTTGAGGGTCCCCCCTTTTCTCCATGGCCCTAGGTCCTCCCCATTCATTAAAAACCAGCTTTAGGGCTGCCGCCTCCATGCAGACCTCCCCACTGCCCTCTTCCTTCAGGCCTCTCTGTGCTCTGCAGCCAGGAAGAGCTGCCTCTGTGTAGCTCCTGGGGCCTAAGCAGCAGGGGCTTTCTGCGGGAGCAGCCTCAGGCGGGCTGCCCTGCTGGCTTGTTCTGGGCGGGGTACAGGACAAGTGCTTGCCTGGCCCCAGAATGCTCATTTTGGTATTTCATGGCAGCATCACCAACTCAGGCTCCGAAGTTCCTACCCCTGGGTTGTCTGTGGCACTTGGCTCTTCAGAGCTTTGGCTGAACACCTGCCTCTGTTTCCCTTCTGTGAAAGGAGGCATCTCCTCCCAGCCGCCTTGGTCTTCTCCATATTTGACCCACATTGTTGGTGACCAAGGCCCGGGTCTTTTTAATGAGATGGAGCTGGCTCCTCCTGAGTTGATTGGGGTGAAGGAAATCTGCCTGAAGATCATCTTGGGAACTCTTCCCCCACCTGGTGCCTAACTCCAGACCAATGCTTTATCTTCCTGGCCCAGCCTGAAAACCTGCTGTACACGTCCAAGGAGAAAGATGCAGTACTCAAGCTCACCGACTTTGGCTTTGCCAAGGAGACCACCCAAAATGCCCTGCAGACACCCTGCTACACTCCCTATTACGTGGGTGAGTCCTTGGGACGTGGTTTGTACGTCCCTAACCCCACTGGACCCTGCCGTGGTGTGGGGCAGCCCGTGGGTTGCAGAAGCCAAAGGGTTAAAGCCCAGTAAGGAGGGAGGGAAGGATTCTGTCTTCGTGGAGGCGGTGACGTGGGGGGCCGGAGGCTGCAAAAATATTCTCCCAAACTTCAGCTTCTGCTTTTGAAAATAGATCCAGGAAAATTCTGGCTGTGGCCTGTGAGCTGAATGACATCACAGCAGCTCTAAATATATACGTGATAAAAGGCTGCCATCAGCTTGGGACGGAGCCCAACCGCGGTTGTTTTTCTCCAGTTTTTATCTTTCTGGGATTCATATTCAGAAAGTAGGCAGGCCTTTCCTATTACATTAGAAGGATACAGGGTACCAGCCACTTGTCTTGAGGGAGAGGGTCCCTTAGGCCAGGGCAGCGACTGGACTTGGGGATGTCACATACTCATGCTTCCTTGGAGAAGCTCCCAGCTCCCTTGTGAGCGGGCAGCCCAGATCTGGAAAAGCCCCTGCTGAAGGTGCTCCTCACCCAAGACAGGGGTGATGACTCGCATTACAGAGGGCTCTTTCGTCTCAGGGGAGGCCTTCCAAGAGAGCTGCTCAAGGAGTGGGGAGCCCCCGAGACGGCTGAAATGGTATCCTGTTTACCAGGATGTGTTTTGCAGTATTTTGGGCGTAGAAATCTTCTGGCCTACCCATCTCATTGCACAGGTGGGAGGAAAAGGCCCCATGGGATGGTGGCCAAGCTGGAAGTGGAAACCAGAGCCCTGCCCCAGCCCCTCCTTGCCCGTGGCCTAGGCTGTGCATTCCGGGGGACAAGGGACACAGGGCCGCAGGGGGATGGATGCCCTCTCGCCTGTGGCAGGACCCCACCAAATCCCAGACTGGCCTTCTCTCCCTTTCCTCCCTCACTAAGGCCAGTATCGGCCCAAAGAAGCTAGGAGGCTACCATAGGCTATCATTCTTTACAGCCCAGCCTAAAAGCGGGTTTATTTTTTT
This sequence comes from Ursus americanus, assembly GCF_024610735.1. NCBI lineage: Eukaryota > Metazoa > Chordata > Mammalia > Carnivora > Ursidae > Ursus > Ursus americanus. Next base: position 38,180,206 of record NC_142140.1, on the reverse strand, counting down.
CTGGGAGCTGCTTCTCCTCCCCCAACTTCACACACATGCTGCTTTCCCAGAAGGTGCCAGACACCAGTTTGTTTTGCCCCACCCCCCAACCCAGACACCTGCTCCCCACCTTGCTCAGGCTTCAGGCTCCTGTCTGGGCTCCAAGACCCTTGGGGCTGAGAGCCCTCCTGTGCCCTCTGCCCTGGTAGCTCCCGAGGTCTTGGGTCCAGAGAAGTACGACAAATCGTGTGACATGTGGTCCCTGGGCGTCATCATGTACATCCTGTGAGTACCACCACCTCTGCCTCCTACACCACCCACCCCCTTGTACCCCCAGCACCACTTCTGCACCCCCTCCCCCGACCCTTGGTGAGAGGCTTGAGTGGGTCATTCCTCATGTAGGCGGCCCTTCCCGTCTGGTCAGGGGACACCCCTCCTTCAGGTTGCCTGATGGTCTCTCCTTGCAAGGGCAGATGGCATTCCTAGGATGAGCCCAGAGTGCAGAGGGCTGGTCTTCTTGCCAAGGGGGCTACCTCGGTGGCTGCCCAGTCAGGGATTCGGGGAGGAGAGGGGGTCCACCCTGGTGCTGCCCTCACACCTGTGCCGAATGACCTCCACTCTCTCCCAGCCTGTGTGGCTTCCCGCCCTTCTACTCCAACACGGGCCAGGCCATCTCCCCAGGGATGAAGAGGCGGATCCGCCTAGGCCAGTATGGCTTCCCCAACCCAGAGTGGTCGGAGGTTTCTGAAGATGGTGAGTGAACCTCTCTGCCCCAGCTTGCTCCACCAGACTCCACTAGCCTTCATTCTGGGAGATATGACGTTGGTGTCAAAGCAACCTGTGTTCAAATCCCGGGTGTGTGACATCCCACATCCCATATCCCAGCTGTATGACCCCAGGCAAGTCACCCAAACTTTCTGAACTTCAGTTTCTATATCTGCTAAATGGGCTCAAAATTTGCCTCCTCAAAACTTCCTGTGACTCCTACCCCTTATTAATATTTTCCCTTTGGGGACCACAGAAAAATTTGCCCTATATCCGTTGTCTACGGCTGCTTAATGAATTACCCCCAACATGTAGAGGCTTAAAACAAGAAGCAGTCATTAGCTCACTGTTTCTGTGGGTTAGGAGTTCGGGAGCCCGTGCAGAACTGGGACGACTGGCTCTGAGGAACTCTGCCACCTCCCCGCTCCCCTCTCTTCCCCAGCCAAGCAGCTGATCCGCCTGCTGCTGAAGACAGACCCCACAGAGAGGCTGACCATCACGCAGTTCATGAGCCATCCCTGGATCCGTGTGAGCGCCTCCTCGTTCTGTGACGGGCAGGGTGGCAAGCTGGAGGGGCTGCGGGCAGGAGGGTGATGGCTCTGGAGGCCGCCATGCAGGCCACAGATGAGCGGCAGGACCCCGCCGAGAGCCTGCCTTTGCCCCCGCTCCAGTCAGCCCCCTTCACCTCCCTGAGCCTTGCTTCCTATACCTGAGACCAGGAGAGAGGGGTGGGGACAGGGAGCCAGTGCTGTCCCAGGCGCCTGTTCTAATCCATGGGTTTGGGCTCCTTCCAGCAATCAATGGTGGTGCCGCAGACCCCGCTCCACACGGCCCGAGTGCTGCAGGAGGATAGAGACCACTGGGATGAGGTCAAGGTGGGTGGACACTGTCTTTGTGACCCAGGGATCCAGGGTGGTGGCTACCAGAGCCCAGGGTGTCACTGACTGTCCCAGGGGTCCGGCTGGGGCACTCAGAGCACCAGGCCGCACTACCACATTCCGGGTGCTGCTCCTGGCTCACTGGGACTTGGGGCCGGGGGCTCAGGGAAGGAAGGGGCTTTGGCCATCACCCCCCGACAATCTACTTTTGGAAGGGTGGTCAGCCTGGTTGGAGCATATGGGACAGCAGCTCAGAGCCCCAGGACGCCCCGGGCACAATCTTCAGGCTTCAGTGCCCTGGGTGCCCCACAAGATGGTATCCCCTGCAGGCCTGTAGTTCTTAGCAGGTGACATTGGTCCAGGTCCGTGTCCTACTTACCCTTGGTGTGGTCGCAGGGAGTCCCTCCACTTTCTGTGCCGTGGTGGATAAGCTCAGTGTCCACCACAAAGGACTATGGTGTGGATTGGGTGACACAAGGGGATGGCCCAGTGCTGGGTGTGCAGTGGGCGCTCAGGCAACAGAGGCTGACCTCCGTGGACATCTGTCACCAGGAGGAGATGACCAGTGCCCTGGCGACCATGCGTGTGGACTACGACCAGGTGCAGATCAAGGACCTGAAGACGTCTAACAACCGATTGCTCAACAAGCGGAGGAAGAAGCAGGCAGGCAGCTCCTCAGCCTCACAGGGCTGCCACAACCAATAGTGCGCGGGGCCACGGAGCCGAGGCGGGGGCCGCGGATGAGCCGGGCCTCTCAGCCTGGGGGGCAGACGGGAGTGTGCTGGGGCCCTGACCCAGAGGGCTCAGGTCATTTTTTTTTTAACAAAAGGATCATTTTGTCATGTTTTAATTTGTCACTTAGAACTTCAGGATGGGAGACCGTGACTCCAAACCTCCTTAGACAGGGCCCAGAGCCCAGGACTCAGGGAGACACCTGCCGCAGCTGCAGCGCCTTTGTCCAGAGTGGCCGAGGGAGACGTGGCTCTGTTCGGTGCGCCGGGGCATGGCTTTAGACTTCCAGGCCACTGGCAGTTGTGGCGGGCTTCCCTCCTCCTTTGGAGGCACCCCCCGTAGGGTGGGCAGATGGGCCTGGCCTTGGGAAAGGCATCTGGCCATTGGTTGCCATGGTGACCACCGACCGACTTGCTGTCTGTGAATGCTGAGTGAGAGCACAAGGGAGGGAGAAGGGGCAATTGAGGGTCTGCCCCTGAGTCCTGGGGGAGGCTGGTCTCCCTCACACTGTTCGACCCTCTCAGGCTTCCTCCCTTTAGTCTCCCGAGGGAGGCCACAGGGTCAATCTGCCTGCCTTGCTGGGCGGTCCAGCCCTATCTCGCTGCAGCCCCATCCCACAGGGCCCCTTGGGTGCCCTCCCCGCAGAGGTCCTGGGCCTAGTGATCCTGCTACTACCCCTTGCCCAAACAGTGGCCTCTCATCTCAGGGGATGGTGGGAGGTATTTTTAACCCTTTTTTACTTTGGAAAATGTCACTGTGACAAAAGCAATACGGTTCTCCTGCCCCTACCCACTCACCAGTTCCCAGGCAGGAAAGCTTCTCTGTAATGGTTCATTCTCCACTTTGTCCTGGTTGATGGCAGGGGCTGCCTCCTCGGGTACTTTTGTGAGAGTGGATGGCTGGGGCAGGACCCAGGGGCTCCCCATTAATTAGGGGTCTCTTTCTACACTCTGGGTCAGACCCGAGGCAGTGGAGGGCTGCCGAGTGATGCTTAGAAGGTCTGGTCCTGTGTGCCGGCTTTGGCCTGAGTCGGAACAGAGAGGATCCCTTCCTTGCTGGTCCAGGCTTACCCAGTCCCACACTGCCCAGGGTAGCCTCAGGGTTCTCAGTGCCTGATATAGGCCTGACAAGTGCCTGACACCCAGCCTGGTTCCTGACCTCTTTCTCACTGGCTGGGAAACCCTAGCCCACGTCAGATAGGAAAACACTGCCGGGTTTTACATCTAGATAGTAATAAACACCGTTTTGGCATTTCCTCCTGGTTCCTGGGTTTCTCTGTCTACACGAGTGGACAAAAGTGGCCCAAGGGCGGCTGCTCACACCTACTAGTGATCTCGGACCCCCCACCCCCCACTTTAGGCCTAGTAAACATACCAGGCTGGCTCCAGGGCCACTGTGGCCTCGCCAGACGCGGAAAGGTCAGAGGAGCAGAGGAGTGGCAGCTGCCTCATGCCACCAGCCATGGGGCGCCCAGTGCACTGTGTGTGTGACACCCACCCCCGGGGCCCCGCATGCGCCAGCGTCTGCCCACAGTGGCCACCCCCAGCTGCATGCCAGCCTGCTGAAGGGCGGGCAGAGAGCCTGCTGCAGCGCTGAGCTATTTTCAGAAGCTGCCAGATTTCATTTGGCAGCGAGAATGTCGGGGAGGGGAGGGGGCGGGACGCTGGAGACTGTCTTTTGACGATTCCGGCAGTAGAGCACCCTCAGCCCTCGGGAGCCCTTGTGGGCAGCCTCGAGGGGGGGCACTGACTCTGACATATTCCCTCAGCTCCTGTCTTGAAACCTCCCAGTTTTCCAAGAGCTCTACTGGCACCCGCAGCTCGCTCTCCTCCACCTCCTGTCCCCTCAAGGCGTGGGGGAGGGGCGGAGAGGGTAGAAGGCAGGGAGAAGGCTGCACTCCTGAGATGTGAGCTGCTTCCTAGCTTGGCGACCTTGGACAAGTCCCCCAGCTTCCCTTCCTCAATTTCCTCAACTGCAATGGGGAGGTAGTGCCCCCACCCCCCATCCCGGGATGTCATCTGGGGGATCCAGGCCGGTGATGTGTGTGAAGTGCCTAGGGAGGTGCCTGGTGCATGGCTCATGCCCAGCACCCATTTGCCGCCCCAGCATCCTTAGCCATCAGGAAGGAGAGAACTACCTGAAGTTGCTAGAGGGAAAAGCAACCCAGCCCCAAGTCTATCTCTAGGACTTTCCACCCCCCCCCATCAGGCATTTGCTACCCATGGGGTTTCACTCCCAAGGGCCTGCTCTCCAGAGCAGCATCACATGGGTTTCCTGGACCTCAGGCAAAGTCCTGGGCTTCAAGGAGGGTGACCCACCCTTCTGAAGGGCCCCTGGGCTCCTCCGATGAATTCTGGGGGCCTCACAGAACCTGTGGTTCGGAGCAACCCTCGCCGTGTACTCTGTCCAGTGAAATACTGGCCAGATGCAAAGGTAGATTGTCTAGTCACAGGGCTGCAGACAGACTCTCTCGCTGTGCCCCTGAACACCCACTACGCTTGAGCCCCCGCGCTGGGTGCAGGGAAAGCAGCAGTGAAAGCTGCATGCAGGGCTCTCTCCTGGGGGAGAGCTTACACTCCCCCGGGAGAAGGACAACATAGCACACAATACTACCGAATCTCAGGCTATCTCAGGCTCCGTATGGAATATGGAGGAAGGGTGTGCCTTGAGAAGGGGCTGTCACAGGGGCTTTTAAGCCAAAGAGGGAATCGATGCACCCCAGTTGGCTGGGGAGGGTGTCTGTTTATAGGTTTGAAGGCAGAACTGCAGGGACTGCGACCGGGGCCCTGGGGACAGAAGGACTCTGCACCCCCCAGCTCTGCCTGTCTGTGCTTCTCCCTGGCGCTGACCTTGGTCTGCCTGTACAGCCTTCTCACATCCAAGACTGCGGCTTCCGGAGTTCCAGCGGGAGGGCATCTGCCAGGGCCCTACCCTCCAGACTGAGGCAGGGAATCTTCTAGGCCATACTCGGCCTATTGCTCTTGTGGGGAAAAGGGGGGTGGCTAAGTTGGTGGGGGTGCAGCAGAGGTAGTTAGCAAAGGAGAGGGTTGGAAGGATTGCCTTCATCTCTCCCCTGTCTGCTCAGGCACTTCCAAGAGCTGAAGAGAAGCTGATCTCTGGCATCAGGGACAGCTTTCACAAGCCGGGGCTGGGAGGCTGGAGGCCTGGCTAAATCACATTCTTTGGGCCTCAGTGTGGCTATCTGTGAAATAGGAGCAAATCCCTCACAATCAACTGGAATTAGGTGAACTAAAAAGCTGTGTGGCCACATGGTCTCATCAGCCTGTTCAGACATAGGCATTTACTGGGCCTCCATGGTGGCATCCCAGGGAGATTTCAATAAAGAATCCACGAGAGGTGTATTCACATGTGTGCATGAGTAAGTGTGTGTGTGTGTGTGTGTGTGTGTGCGCGCGCGCGCGCGTGCGTGTGTGAGCCATTGCTTCCCAGTGCTTCCCCATGATGCTCCCCTGACCCAGCTGACAGCAGAGTTCTCTGTCTTGCAAACCTGGAGCTGGCTGGCTTCCAGCAGCCGAACTCATTGCTATTCCACACCAGCCCCTCTCCGCCCAGGATTCAGCCCCTCCACCGCAGCGCCAGAATCGAGCCTCAGATGCAGCCTGCCACAACCTCTGCAGGGGCTCAGTGCTCCCAGGCCTCCTGCAAACTCTCTCTCTCTCTGGGAGGCGTGGGGGGGGGGGGCGGAGAGGGCCACATAGGCCCTGGGGTAGCCATCTCCAGACCTGACTGCCTTGGGCTAAGCCTTTCCGTCTCTAGTGGGTCCACATAGCTGCCCTCACACCCAGCAGGGCAAAATTCTTCCCTTTGTCCCACTGGTCACCCAACATGTTCACCCCTTGGAATCAAGGCCAGCAGGCAGGGAAGGGTCTGGGAAGTCCCTCTCCCTCCCTGCGGGTGGGGTGGGGTGGGGTGGGGTTATTTAGTTCAGAACCACGATGCCTGAGCTTGGGTTTACGTGAGAACTTGGGCAAGGCTATTGCTCTTTTTGCTGTTCCCCATCCTCAACAATAAAATGAGACACTGATCAAGCAGGCCCAGATCCTTCCGGCACCCTGGGTGGACATGCTGCCACCAGTGGAAGGTTTTCTTATCCTTTAAATGGGAGTAATCCTCACAAGGGTGGGCAAGGCTGTTGAAGAGGGGGAGGCAGCCAAGTCCAAAGGCCATGGTCACCAAGCTTACATGCCAAGGTGCCGGGACTCTGCCAGTCCTGCCCTGTCTCTGTTTCCCCTGACCAGGAGAAAGACGCTGGAGGGAACCAGTTTCCCAAGGCTCAGAGCAGCTGGTCAAGGCAGGTTAATGGGGGTGTGGGGCCACCTGCTGGTCACCCGAGTGAGTATTCAGTAGATCCCTACTGTGTGCCAGAGCCCAAGGGAGTTGTGGTCCTGCCTGGATGGAGGGGGAGGCCACGACATCACGATGAACAGCTGCTGTTTATTGAGTGCCTACTGTGTGCCAGGATGGTGCTGGGACTTTACATGGACCATCTCAGTCCTCGCATTCCCATCTTACAGATGGAGAAACTGAGCCCCAAGCTCTTAGCCACTGTCCTCTCTGCTGGAGAAGGTCAGAGGAAGGAATGCTACTTTTGGCTGGGGACAATCGTGGAAGGATTACCAGGTGTGGTGACATGTGAATTTGAAGGGCAAGTCAGATTTGGAAAGATCAAGATTTAGGGAAAGGGCATTCCAGCTGGCAGGTAGAGGGGGAGGCAAGGCGAGGAGGCAGGAATGGGCTCGACCTATGTGAAAAACAGAGAACAAGTCGGTTTAATGGGTGAGAGGCAGCCACGGCAAGGAGATCTCTGTTTTTCATCCCGTCTCCTGCAGGAAGGCACAGTGGGGACCCCAGAGGTGAGACATTGGGCACCTGGTAGCTTCTCCCTCTTAGGGCTCCCAGGGCACTCTCGTGTCTTCCCCCCTCCCCACATCCATTTGCTCCTCCCCTAGAGACACACCCCGTGTTTGATGCTAGTTTGTGGAACAACCTGTCCACCTCCTTTTGCTGCCATGGCACTTCCAGGTGGCTCCCGTGTTTCTTGGTCAGGGGCCAGATCTTTTCACACCTACTCCCCAGGTCTTCAGGATGTCATAGAAGAGTCCTAGAGCCCTCCACCCCTGCTTCCAACAGAGCTATTTTGTATATTGGAGCTTCTCCTGAGATGTAATTTGAACGAGAGTTTATGTGCTTAAAAATTTTTATGGACCATTGAACTAGATGCTCAACAAACAAAATTTATCTCAAATCCTGCCGATAGGTATTATGATCCCATTTTACAGATTGGAAACCAAGGGTCAGAGTGGCTAAATGGCTTGCCGAGGTCAATGACTGGGCTCTGATATGGCAAAAGGACTTCAAGATTGTCCTTTCTCCACTGTCCCTGCCCTCAGAGAGTCCAGACTCCACGGGGTGCACTGTCTGGTGGGCTGCAACCAAGCACTAAGGGGGAGCAGAGGTGACTGGTGATCGTGGCTCTTGTAGGCAGGCTTACTTTCCTCTTTCTTGTGGGGAGTTCAGAGAAAGTTAGGACAAAGAGGAAGTGATGGGGATGAGGAGGCACTGGGGAGCCTGCCTTATTCCCAAATACCTGCTCCTCCTGCACCCCCCACCCCCCACCCCCAGCCTTCGTCTGTGTTCACAGCAAGCCAATCAACCCTCAGACCTGGCCAGGATTCTCTGTGTAGGAGCTACGTGAGTCCTTCAGCCCCCTGTGAAGCAGCCCCCGTGTCGAGACCCTCCCCAGTACACCTTCACTTCCAGCTGATGAGACTTTGATTCATGGGCCATGTCTCCCTATCTGGGCTGCTGGGGCTGCATGCAATGTCTCAGGGCCCACCAAGGAAAGTTCAGGTGGGCGAGAGGGCTGGGCTTCCCAGCTCTGGGCTTAGCCTTCCAGTCACATTTTGAGCCCATGTTTTGAGCACCTAGAATGTGCCAGGAATGTCTCATACAAGATCTCTTTTACATTTCTTTCCTTCCAATAGCCCTCCTAGGCAGCTGTCATGCCCGTCTTGCAGACAAAGTTGCTGAGGCTTGAGCAGCACCGGGATAGAGTGCCCAGGTTCCTATATGTGGTGTGTGGTGGGGCCACGTCTGAACCTGGAGGTATGGGGCTCTATAATCCCCTCCCTGGGAGGAAGGCTGTTCCTGTCCAAAGAGTCCCAACCCCGGCTGACCCCTTCCCTGACCTGGCCTGGCTGAAGGTGTCACAAACCTGCCCCTTCTTTCCCCTGGTCTTCTCTGCCCTGTTGCCAGAGGAAGGGCTCTTGGGGGTGACCTCCCATGCCTTCTAACCCCTGAACCTGGAAAGGGAGCACCAGTCCTCCTCAGGATCATTTAAGGTCAGGGCACTTCCCTGAGGATGAGATAGAAGTTGGGCCTGGTCACGCAGCCTGAGGTCTCCTCCCAGCTCTGTTCTGTGACCTTGGACAACTCCCTTAATTTCTCTGAGCCCATCTCGTCATTAGAATATGTGGACAAATGACATCTGTCCCCTGGACTGTGGGACTGAAAGGGAAGTCCCAGAGCCCCGCAGAGCTCTCGGCATGTTTTAGGTCCTGAGAAATATCACCTCACATGAGAGACTGTGGGGCCTGATGGTGTCCGGGAAAGTATTGAGTTTCAAGCTAAAAGCCTCTAGAAAGGAGGCTGTCTTGCTTGGAAAAGCTACAGTCAGAGCTCCTGTCTGATTGAGATGCCCACCTTCCCTTGGGGCCTCTCTCCGAAGATTCCTGTCAGATCAGGGCCTGGTGGGTTGTGCAGAGGGCCTGGCCTGGGCTGTGAGGGGAGACAGGTCAGGCAGAGGATGCTCTGAGCAATGGCAACCAGAAGGGTCCAGAGAACTCCTCCTCACAGGGTCATGAAGGGGTCCTGTGGGACACAATGCTGGTCACTACCCTAGCCAGATAAGGGGATGAGCTGACTCGGAGTGTCTAATGTGGGCAAACCTCTCTGGGCTACTGGGAGGGGCAGGCTAAGGAGATGGAGCTCCTTCTTTAATGACAGAGCTCATAGCCAAAGTGGGGTGACAGACAGGGGTAGGAAGGTCAAAGAAAGTCTCTGAGTAGGGGACACTCAACTGAGGATGAATGACAAGGAGTTGGTTGCAAGAAGAGCAGGAGGAAAGGCATCCCCAAAAGAGAAAATGGCGAGTGCAAAGGCCTGGGAGCTCAAAAGACTTTCAAATATCTGAGGAGCAAAAATGAGCACAATGTGCCTGGAAAGTGCTGGTCTCATTCAGCCTCCCTTAGACAGAAGTGGCTGTGTTGGGCCACCTTATGGAGCACCAGGAAATAGGAATTTTGGAGGTAGCTTTCTCTAGGCTCTGCCACTGACCATCCAGAATAGGGTCTGGCCCAGGGCTCAGGACAGCTTAGACAGATGTGAATCAGCCCTCACCGGGCCCTTGACCCAACAAATAGAATGCCAGCTCCGGAGACCGCTTTAATATCTAATTGTTGGCAATAAATTGAACCCACTGTGGATATAAAGCTTGCTGGGGCTGTTAACATCAGCAAAGCCAGTGGCCTTGTCTGTTTCCACACAGAGAAGACGCAGTAAGATGTAATTTCTCTCTGGAGGCAGATCTGCCGAGATAGGGTGCGGCTTCTGGGCCCAGGAGAGAGGGGCTTGATTCCTGTTAATGAGCTCCTGTAACTGGGATTCACTCTTACTGGAGTTACGTGACTGCTCAGATGGGAGACCCTGGGGTGGGGGGTGTGCAGAGATTCTCAGCGATAGTCACTCACCATAATCTCAGCCAAGGGAAGAGAAGGCCCTCCTCTCTCCAGCTCATGAGTCAGTGCAGGCCACCAGCCTGGGCTGGGAACACTGCCAAGGGATGAGGGTACCCCAAGGTATTCTTCCCAGGACAGGCACCCCACCTCCCATGCCTGCCCTTCAGGGCCTGACCCTGGAAGATTTTCTTCTTTCTGTTGCCCTTGAGGGGCATTTAATTCTCATTTAATTCTGTGGAACAAATCCTGCCCACATGAAGCTGGGAGGGCTGCCTGGAGGAGACAAAGGTGGAGTGGGTGGGAGGAGGTTTAGGAGAAGGGCAGGCAGCCAGGTTCTGTCCTCTGGGAGGAAGGAAGTCAGAAGTCAGCTGGCTCATCCAATGCCACAGAGAAGCCGGTAGTGAAGCTGTGAACAAAGGAAGGCTTCCTGGAAATGGTCATAAAGTTGGGAATGGGGAGGAGGGCATCAGAATGAGAGGGGCCTGGAAGAGCTCGTGGGTTCCAGGTTCAGGGCTTCTCAGAGTCCGATTACCTGGAGGGCAAGTGGTGCCTCTCGGGCCCCTGAACTTTCTCATCTCTCGGTGTCCCCTCCTGGATGGGCCAAATCCAGCCCTCCAACGATGGGAGTGGATCCAGGGCCAGAGAAAGTCAACAGGTGTGGTTCAGACACTGTTTTGAGAGCAGTTCTAGGTTGGATCTGAGAAGGTCAGAACTGGAAAGGGCCTTATTGTATTTGATTCCCATTTTATAAATGAGAAAGTTGAGGCTGATAAGCCAGCCTCTCAGCCTAGACTGCTACCCCCATACTGCTATCCCCTCCTGTCCACTGGTTTGCCCAGGGGCCCTTCCCCCTGTTCTCCCTCAGCCCTCAGGGCTCTCACCTCCTTCTGCAGAGCTCTTCTCCCTTTCACTTGCTTCTAAATAGGACTTTGTCAGCGACTTGCCTGGGCCTTCATGGCTCTTACTTATAGACTTCCATTCCAGAGACCTTCAGGTGAAAGGAGTGTCAGTGCTTGGCCCTGGGAGCAGGGGTACAGGGCTCTGCCAAGGGCATGCAGAGAGGGACAGGTGTGCAGGGAAACTGGTCCTGGGGGCACTGGGTTGCTCTGGCCTAGAAGCCTGGAGGCCTGAAGTGGGGGACTTCCCTGGGCAGATTCTGCTGGAGCCCAGGGGGCTTCTTTGAGTCTGAGACCTCTGGCTCCTGGACTGGCTGCTGACATCCCCCTCTCTGCCACTCCCAGGACTGGGACTGCCTGAAGGCTGGACACATAAGGGATTTCCTGGTTGTGCTTTGAGGACGGAGAGGGCTGCAGCTATGGAAACACTGGACGTTGTGGTCTGGTTGATCTGGAGTCCTGGCCTTCTGGCTGAAGGTGGGACTGCTCCCTACGGACTCCTTCAAGGTGGAGGCTACAGAGAAGAGAACCTGCCTCAGCCTGGATGGCACCTATATTTCTGACTAGCTCCTTGAGTAACACCGCTACTCAGCTTGGTTTGGGGACCTTGACCCCAGGGGGCCAACCCTTAGTTCTTGCTCACCGGCCAGTGGTTGCCAGCACCAAGGGCCACCATCACTTTCCCCGCTGCTCAAGGGCCCTTGGGATTCTCTCTGCATCTAGACGAGAACCCCCAAATGTGGGCCACATCCTTGAGGTGGATGTGGGTTGGGGGGAAGGGAAAGCCTCCCCTACTGTCCTCTCCCCCAAAGTATCTTCCACAGCTTCCAGACTTCTCCCTTTGGATGTCACAGTGCTGGGTCTGGTCCTGCCTATTCCAGGTTCTGCAGGAGGCTGAAGGCCAGCTCCTCCAAGGCTGGCTGCTGCTCTTTTCTGGTATAGGGAAGGGGGTTTGGTGTTAAGAAACACCTGGAGCTCTGGGGCTAGCTGCCATGTGTGATCTTGGGCAAGCCTCTTTCCCTCTTTGGAATCTTCATTTTCTTGCCCATAAAATGGCCACAAGGATGCTCACAGGGTTCTTGAGAGGGTTCAAAGTGAGAACATAGGAGAAAACACCATAATCAAAGATTCTGCTGCTCCAAGAATTGAGATAGTCTAACTCAACTGGAGGGAGCTGGGGGCTCTGGACTCTTCCCAGTGTGGGGAGGAGAGAAGGGTCTGGAGGGGAGGTGGCAACTGATCTGACAAGAGGGCCAGGGTCGCTAGGAATCCAGACACTCCTATGCCTTGTCAAGGCCTCTGCAGCGCAGGCGCTGAGGGTGATAAGCCATTTATCCAGAAGGGCTTCTAATAGCCAAAGCTTGGGGTCCAGGGAGCCAGGAGAAACCACTGTTGGGAGCCAGCCTGGAGGAAGGAGAGAATAGAGGGAGGGAGCAGGAGATGGATTCCTCTTCTTCAAAGACTACACGTGAACCTGAGTCCTCCCTCAGGCCTTGGATGTTGGAGAGTCAGTCTCTCACCTCCTGCCCACAGGCCAGGTTGACAGGGATTGGTGATGGCCAAGGACAACCTCCCTAGCAGAAGACAAACCCTGAGGGTACCAGCTAGTTCTAGGCCCAAGGAGGGAAAGCCTTCAGCCTCTGGCTCCAGCCCATTCCCTGGCAGTTTTGGTCCATCTCCCGAATCACAGATCCATACCCACTCCTGCTCTCCAAGGCCAGATTTCTGAGCCCAGAAGTCATATAGTTGACATACAATGTCACACTAGTTTCAGGTGTACAACATAGTGATTCAACTTCTGTATACATTGTGCTGTGCTCACCACAAGCATCGTCACCATCTGTCACCATATAAGGCTGTTACTGGATCATTGACTATATTCCCTATGCTGTGCCTTTTATACCCGTGACTTATTTATTCCGTAAGTGGAAGCCTGTGTCTCCCACTTCCCTTCACCCGTTTTGCCCATCTTCCCATCCCCCTCGTCTCTGGCAACCATCAGTTTGTTCTCTGTATTTATAGGTCAGACTTTGCTAAGTTAGACCATTTTAATCTAATGCATATACTCATGTTACCAGGATCCCAGTCAGGATATAGGACGTTTCCATCACCTCAGAATGTGCCTAATAACCTTCCATCACAGATGCTGATCTGATTTCTTTCACCATAGATAAGTCTTGCCTATTCTAGAAGTTCCGTATAAGTTATACAAGTAGGTAAGTATGTAGCTTTTTGTGTTTGGTGCCTTTGTTTCTTTTCAAGTTTTATCCATGTTGTTGCATTAGTAGTTCCTTTCTTTTTATTGTTGTGTATATCACATCTTATGAAGATACCACAATTTGATGGTTATTGGGCTGTTCCAGTTTTTGGCTATTATGAAAAAGGTTGGTATGAACATTCATGCACAAGTCTTCATGTGGACATATGCTTGCATTTCTTTTGGGTAAGTATTTAGGATTGAAATGGCTAGTCAATACCTAGAAGTGAAATTTCTGGACATGCATTAAAGATATATTTAACTATTGAAGAAATGCCAGATTTCCAAAGTGGTTGTATCCTTTTATATTCCCGCCAGCAATTTATGAGACTCCTGATTGCTCCACATCCTCATCAACACCTGGTATTATCAGTCCTTTTTATCTTAGCTATTCTGATGGGTGCAGAGTATTTCATTGTGGTTTTTCATTGTATTTCACTGTAGTTTTAGTTTGCATTTCTCTAATGGTTAATGATGCTGAGGACTTTTTTGTATGACTATTGGCCATTTGTAAATCTGTTCAAATCTTCAGCCTATTTTCAAACATTGGGTTGTTTGCCTTTTTATTATTGAGTTATGGGAGTTCTCTATATGCTCTGGATGCACATCCTTTGTTATAGGTATGTGTTGGAAGGGATTTGGCTTACCTACTTGTTTTCTTATCTACTTGCTTTCTTAATGGGTGCTTTTGATGAGCAGGAGTTTTTAGTATTTTTGATGTTCAGTATTTATGATTAGTGCTTTGTATGTCCTCTCTAAGAAATCTTTACTTACCCCAAGGTCATGAATATCCTTTTATGGTTTTCCCCTCTATAATCTGTATAATTTTAGCTTTTACATTTGGGGCCATGATCCATCTGTCATTGACTTTTTGAGTGTGGTAGGAGCTTAGGATTGAGGTTTATATTTTTCTTGAAGAAGAATAAACGTTTCTTTCCCTGTTGAATTGCTATGGCACTCTTATAAAAAACCACCTGACTATATATGTGTGGGTCTAATTCTGAACTCTATTCTCTTCTGTTGATCACCTGGTTGTCTACAGATCTGCCAATACCATATGGTCTTGACTACATTCAATCCATGAACATGGCATATCTTTCTATTTAAGTCTTTTAAAATTTTTTTCTCAGCAATATTTTATAGTCTTGCACATTTTGCATTACATTAACTGCTCATCTTTTTAGGTTTTGGATGTTATTGTAAGAAGAATTTAAAAAAATTTAAATTCCCCAATAGTTTATTACTAGATTATGAAAATACAATTGATTTTTTTAATGTATTAATCTTGTATTCGGTGACATTGTTCAATTTATGTATTAGCTCTAGTAGTTTTCTACATTCACAATAATGTTATCTGTGGATAAAGACAGCTTTCCCTGTTCCTTTCCAATCTTTATGCCTTTATATTTCTTGCCTGTACACTGACTGGGACGTCTAATACAATGTAGACTAGCAGTAGTGAGAGCAGAGTAGAGGCTTTGTCTTGGGAGGTCATTCTTTTGACTGGAGGAATGACATACTGTGATTTACACTTTAAAAAAATTTTTCCTCTGGCTGCCTGGGAAGAATTGTAGGGGCAAAAGTGGAAGCAGGGAGACCAACAAGAGGCTGCAGAATTCTGAGTGAGAAAGGGAGTGGTTTGGCTTGGGATGATGGGAGATCTGGGATATATTTGGAGGTGGAGTCATAGAACTTACTGTAGAATGTATGGGGGTGGGGGAGGATGGAGGGGGTGCCAAGGAAGATTGCTAGTGTTGCCGGGAGCTGTTGGGGTGATGGAGGTGCTGTCTCTTGAGATGAGGAGACTTTGGGGTGTGCAGCTTCAGCCACTTTCATTTCAAGATACTATTAAGCCATGCAGAGTGTCAGGAGGGCAGCCTGAGTGATGGAGGTTGGGGCACAGGTTTTGGGAGACATAGTGACTTAGGTGGGATCCAAAGCCACAAGATCAGAGAAGAAAGGAGAGAACGTGGAGTGGGATGAAAAGGAGACTTAATCCTGGGGCAGAGGCCCAGGAGACTTGAAAGAGCCAGGAATGTAGACTGAGAGGGAACCATAAGGTAGGAGGAAAACCAAGCATATAGTTTGGAAGTCTCTTGAAGCAAGTGTTCCAAGAAAGGGATGGTTACTGGGTTGGATGCTGCTAAGCAGGAAAAGTGGGACAAGGACAGAGAGACAAGCAACAGATTTTCCATCACTGACATCCTTGGTGGCCTTAACACAGGCATTTCAGTGGAGTGATAGAGCTCGAAGCCCAGATAGAGAGGCGGGAGCTGTAGGTAGGACAGTGGAGACGGTGAGCTTAGTGAAGGGGAGAGGCAGCCTTTCTCCAAGCACCCAGTAGGGAGACTTGCAGAGCTCTAGGTGTCTGCTGAGACATCACAGCCCTCACCGGCTGTGGGGAAAAAGAAAAATGGGCTCTGTGCTCTGGAAGTCAGGGGCTGGGACAGCCAGGGTGAATGTGTAGACAAGACACCCTGGGGAAGGAGGAAAGGATGAAGCAAACAGGAATCCATGCCCAGTGCTGCCCCCTGGCTCTCTATAACGGAAGTCCAGCTTCAAGAACTCCTCCGTGCTCATCACCAAGAGGGATGAGCTCCAAGGAGGGTGGGAGGTGGACCCCAGGGTACAGGGCAGCAGAGTGTAGTGTGGCCCAATTCCACGTCCTGCCTGTGTGTGTTGTTTCTTGAGAAAGCTGCACTGCTTTGTACAGGTAAGTTTGTCTTAAAAGCAACACATACTCTTTGGAAAATTGCAGAAAAGGGGGAAAGGTTGACTTCTCGGTATATTTTACTCTGGTTTGTTTCCACATGCAATTGTTCTTGCATAATTCTAACTGAACAGAGTTTTGGGCATGATTCTTTTTCACTGAATGTTATATAATAGGCATTCTCCACATGGATAAATGGCTTTCATTGTTGTTATTGGTTGCATAAAATCGCAGGGGGTAATGGCCATGTTCAGTGAATTCATCCCCTACTGGTGGTCATTTGGGTAGCTTCCAATATACACAGACAGTATTGCAGTGAATATCTATGTGGATGGAGCTTTCCCTCGATCCATTTTCTTTGTTTGTTTGTTTTGTTTCAGTTTTCTTTCTTTCTTTCTTTCACTTATTTTTTAGAAAAGATTTTATTTGTTTATTTGAGAGAGCGAGAGAGAGCACAAGCAAGGGGAGCAGCAGGCAGAGGGAGAGGGTGAAGCAGGCTCCCAGCTGAGCAGAGAGCCCGATGTAGGACTCGATCCCAGGACTCTGGGATCATGACCTGAGCCGAAGGCAGATGCTTAACCGACTGAGCCACCGAGGAGCCCCTATTTATTTATTTATTTATTTATTTTTATTTAAATTCAATTAATTAACATATTGTGTATTATTAGTTTCAGAGGTAGAGTTCAGGGATTCATCAGTTGCATATAACACCCGGTGCTCATTATATCACATGCCCTCCTTAATGCCCATCACCCAGTTACCCCATCCCCCCCAACCTCCCCTCCAGCACCCCTCAGTTTGTTTCTGATAGTTAAGAGTCTTTTATGGTTTGTCTCCTTCTTTGATTTTGTCTTATTTTGTTTTTCCCTCCCTTCCCCTATGTTCCTCTGTTTTGTTTCTTAAATTCCATATATGAGTGAAATCATATGACAATTGTCTTTCTCTGACTGACTTACTTTGCTTAGCATAATACCCTGTAGTTCCATCCATGTCATTGCAAATGGTGAGATTTCAATTTTTTGATGGCTAAGTAATATTCCATTGTATATATGTACCACGTCTTCTTTATCCATTCATCTGTCGATGGACATCTGGGCTCTTTCCATATTTTGGCTCTTTATTTTGGGGGTTTGTGATACCCACTTGCCTTATTGCTGGTGGGGGGGGTCAATTAGACCCACCCCACTGAGAGACAATGCATGAGGCAACTTACTCTCATAGTACCTAACTGCACACTGTCATTTAATTTTTTTTCTTTTTATTTGATGGACCAGAGAAGAGGTCTTGTTGTCTCATTCTGTCTTTCTTTGATGGTTAGAGAAGATGCTCATTTTCCCATTTGTTCATTTACTGTTTCTATTTCTCCTTGCTGGGGGAGCAGATTCTATCAAGTGATCCACACTTAGACCTTTCCCAATGTGGCTCTCCCAGTGGCTTGACAGGCCCTGCCAGGGCTTTCTTCATCCAAGGTCAAACTTTTGTGTCTTCCTGGACTGTCTCTGCCTCACCTCCCAGCCAGTTTTCAGGTCACATTCTTCCTCCTGAAGGCCTCATGAGGTCTCCGCTGCCCGGTTTTCAGTGCCATTTTCCCAGGTTAGGCCCACATCCCAATATCAGGGACGCATGGGATAGTCACAGTAGCCTTTCAGCCCACCCTGTACTTTCTCCTCTAAGTCATCCTCAACTCTGCCCCCAGTTACTTTCCCTGGACCTGGCGGAGCCTTTGGGCAACATGCTTTGACTGACTGACCAATCTAGTCTCTACTGACTGCTAGGAATTCTGTCATCTGCCTCAACCCACCTGCCACTTCTCCCAAGGAAATCTCAGGCTCTGGTCACATTGGCCTCATTGTTGCTTTCCCCATGTCTTTGCTACTTCTTCTCTCTGTGCCTTAGTTCATGAGACCTCCAGCAAGAGTGCCCCCTTTACTCCTGAGCTATGTTCAACCAGACTTTTCCTCAGAGACCTTGCCGCCTCAGCCAGGCCTTCCTGGATTTTTCCAGTCCACTTGGCCTCCCTGCCTCTGAACATCTGTAGCATTTAAAGTCTACGGGGGCTCTCTGAGAGGGCCCTCAAAAAATTGTCCCCTTTCCCCCATCCCACTTCTGAATAAGTCGAGAAATAAAACCCAGATGAAGGCTAAAGCATCACCTTCTTCATTGATGAAGGCTGGGGGGAGAAAGCAGCTTAGTGTGAGGCCAGTTGGACCTGTGAACTGAACCCAAGATTAAGCTGACTTCCTCCCTTCCCCCCAGTGTCACTGCTCTGGGTGAGTGAGGCCTGTGGAAAGGAGCATCAGGAGTGAGAAGTCCACCTTTGCCCCACAGTCCGTGCCCCAGGGAGAAGTGCTCAATCCTGTCTTATTATTTAGTCACTTTCCATGGGTGTCGTTTCTTCTACTCCACTGTGAGCTCCTTAAGTCTAGCATGTACGGCTTCTGATCCTCACAGTGACTTCAAGTGGGTGAAGAGAACTAGCGCTTAGCAAGTCCCTCCTTCTTCGTGCGCACCCACTCCAGTGAGGGCTGCAGTTCTGTTTGGAAGTCTTCATTTCTCCATTGATGCTGGCCTGAGTAGATGGAGAGCCCATGGGCATCGGCAGCCATGTAACCACTGCCATTCACTCAGGCTTCAGTCAGGAGGGTAACAGGCCCTTTCCTCAGAGCAGGCTTCCATGGGGGTGTAGGGTGTGGAGACACAATTACTCCCAGTGCCCTTGTACTAAGAATGAGAAGAGAACCAAACAAGCAGTTGGGGGTGCTACAGACTTGCTTTGCTTAACTCACAATTGTGCTAAGAGTCTACTTTGGGCCTTTCCTGGACTGACTGACAAATGATTGGATCATCCAAGGCCTGGGGGATTAATTATTTTCAGCTGGGCAGGGGATTCCATGGGCAGAACCAGGTCACAAACTCCACTGCTCCACTGCCTGCTGCTTTCTAGAGGAATCTGAGCCCTCACACAATTTGGAGCCCACCTGGTAATGCCTAGATCCCAGAGCTGTGGGTGCACACACATCATTGCACCGCGTAGAGTTAGAAAAAGATTTCTCTAAAAATAACCACCGAGGAATATTTAATTTGATAGCAAGACTGTGACTAATGCATGAAACAGAGAGAGCCTGTGTGACAAGACACAGTACAATAATGGGGAAAAATTCATGTTTGACCTTTAAACCGGTGTGAAATGAAACAGATCTAAGCCTTGGCAACTGAGGACCCTGTGGTTCTAGAGAAAGTGGCTATGAACAGGAATGTGATGGTCATGGAGGAAAAGCAAGGGGAATAGGTGGCTTTCAAGGGTGTTGCATCCTGGAAATAGATCAGGGAAATCAATACCTTTTGGTGTGAGATAGAGAGAAGGGGCTGGTGTTGAGCTAAGTGCTGGCTGGTGAGAGGCGGACGCGGGAGGCCAGCCCAGCTGGATGGGGGTGACTGAATCACAGGCTGGCTCCAAGGAGAAGCAGATTCCACAAAGACAAGGAGATGCAGCATTTTGGGGGAGCGATTGGAGCTGGTGGGGCAGGGAGTGGGGTTCCACTGTTAAGTGAACACTCACCCTGTGCTAGGCTCTGTGTTGAGAGCTTCACAGGCTCTATCCTCCTAAGCATCCCTGACACGGAAGCTATTATTCCCACTTGACAGAGGAGGAAACTGGGCTCAGAGAGGTTAAGCTACTTGCCTGGGATCACCCAGCTGGGAAGTGTCTGGAGCTGGTTGTGAACCCAGAGCCTTTGAGCTCTATTTGCTGCTACTAGGTCACTTAAACTTGAAAACGCCCACGAGTGACAGGTTGGGGTTGGGGCAGGCTGAGTGTAGGTTGTGGTTTTAGCTGGGCCACATGGTGATGAGTTCTCGTGGAAAATTGCCATGGATCCTGGCATGACAGGTTTCTGGATTGTGATCATTACCCCAGTCTTTCCATAATTCATGGCTGCATATGATGGACTCGGATCCATCAACCTCAGTGCTAACTGAAGAAGAAAATAGTCTCCATTGCTTGGAGTTGCTCTTCCTCAGTGTCAACAGGGCAAGTCCTGGTGCTGCTGTGCCTGGGTCGGGGTCCTGCATGTTCTGAGAACACAGACAAGGTGTGTTCTCAGAAGAGAGTTCTTTGAGGATTTCTTTTTCTTGCATCCTCTACTATACAAATGTTCTTGAAGGAAAAGATTAGCCCTGATTGGACTCAGGGCCAGTTGTTTCTTGGCATGCTTGGTGATGTTCTTTCTCTAGAAACCTTAGCATGGACAGGGCTGCACATGGTAAGCAAGGTGTTGAGATCGCAGTTGAGAAAGGGGACAGAGACCCTTCTAGACTTTGGAGAGTTGGCTTCTCTTCCCCTCTGAGCCTGAGAGATGAGGGCTGAGCCTATGGTCAGGTGTGCCATCATAAGAATCAAGGAAGGATTGATTTGAACAGGAGAGGGAAGTCTGGTGTGGTCCTGCGTGAGAAGTGGTTCTGTGCAGCCTTTGTTGAGTGCTCTGAGAATTGGGGAGTGTGCACTGGTGCCTTTGAGCCCAGCACGCAAGGGGGCAGGCCTTTGCCTCTGTTGTCCTCCCAACAAGCCCAGGATCTCCTTGAGGAGCCTGATCTTAGGGCCTGGACTTACTCATGTCTCTCATCTCTGCTTCTGACCCAAGGCCTGGCAACAGTTGGTGCCCCAAGATCACGGGACCCAGCAGGGCCCCAAGACCTGGCCTGCTTCCCACACCAGCCACATCTTTCCCCACTCTCTACTTGCTTGCTCACTTATCACATCCTGGTCACACTGGCCTTTCCATTCCTCAGACACATCAAGCTCCTTCCTCACTAGACCTACCTCTCCAAATGCTGCTCCCTCTGCCTAGAGCACTTGTCTTCTTTACTTGGCTGATTTGTCTGCATTGTCAGGTTCCAGTTTAAACACCATTTCCTCCAGGAAGTCTTCCCTGATTTACCAAACTAGGTCAGGTCCCTTGGTGGATGCTTCCTTTGTATACTTTACTCTTCTGTTCTGGTACTTAGGTCTCCAATTAGAGATTCGCTTGTGTGATAATTGGTTCAATTCTTCTTCCCCCCAGCTAGATGGCAAAATCTGTGATGAGAAAAACTATGAACATCTTCTACTCTGGACCTGGCCCATAACAGGTGCTCAATAAATATTTGGTGAATGAATAATTAAGATTTCCCTTACTTCAAGGTGAAAAGTGCGAGGAGCTGGTGGGAACGAAGGTTCCCTTTCTAGCCCCAGCCCAATTCAGAGAGAAGGTAGGTGGTGCCACACCGAACAAACAGGCTTTGTTTCGCACTTAACTCAAGTGAATTAGTGAAGGCATTGCAATTGGTTGCTTTTTATGTGTAGAGAAATTACCTCTGTCCTGATTTGCAATATCCGTGCTATTCTGGGCTGTTTTTCTCTTTTGGGCCTACTTGTATTGGAGCAATAATTTCACCATTTGGCTACGCAGAGCCCCAATTAATATTACAAATATGGTCCCATAAAATTCACTTCTTGACATTAGAACGTTTTGTTGCTAATTACCCTCCAAGGTTTTTAATTTCAATTCCTCCTTGGTGACTTAGTGCAGAAATTCAAGGGCATAGTTATTTCCCCCAAAGGGAGAGGAGAACTGAATAATGACAAGTTTCTATCTACTTGCCCTTCCCCCTCCGGGGGGTGGGGGGAGGGGGGGAGGGGAGGTATTTGTTTTTCATACTTTCTCCTCCCTTTTTCCTGGCCAGAAACAAACAACAAACAAATAAAATCCGTTTTGTAAAAATGATATGCATTTCTGGAAAAATAAAGAAAATACCTCATTTGGTAATGTGTTCGTTCAAGCAATAGTCACTGAGCACCTACTATGTGTCAAATCCTGTGTGCAAGGCACTAAGAACACCAAAAAGAATACAGCATGGCTCTGTCTCCAGGGAGCTCACAGTCTTGAGTGGGCAGCGGATCTGAGGAGCCTGTGACATCTCCAGGGCTGCGTCTCATGGTGGGGCTGGATAGCCACAGCCCATGCTGAAGTGCCCATCAGTCTCCAGTGGTGGAAATCAGGGAGGTTTTGGTCATTTCTCATTTGAAAGACCTTGGCTAACCGCAAGGAATCTGCATTTTAATAATATTTTGAATGGGTTGATAAAATAGGAACAGATGGTTAAAGTTTGTCATTTTAGGGAAAATAATGAAATATTGCGCTGCTTAATCTGTCTGTTTTTCACACTCTTCCCTATCTCCTCCCCACCATGAAGATATTCAGATGCAGCAAAATTTAAAGCAAAATACTAATAATATCTTTTTCGTCACTTAGGTCTATTACCTGAAAGGACCCTAACTTTGTCAGCCAGCTCTGTGTTAACCTACTCTGTTAGCCCTTTGCTCCAATGTTGCCTCCTGAGAGGAGGCTTCCAAAAAGGTGTTGCTTTGGGGGAACATAAGGGGTGCAGGTGAAGTGTCTTTCTGCCATGAAGTAAACTAGCTTTGTAGATGCTTTGTTAACCAGAGCAGACTCACTCCTAGAGGACCCCAGTGGGGCAGAGGTGAGTTGGGTAACAAGCGTTTCTGAGCCTCCGATCCACCTGCCCCTGGGCTGCGTATGGGCATAAGCCCTAGCTGCAGGTGCTGTCTGATGAAGAGAAGGCAGAATGTCACCACCACATCACCTGTACTCTTAGATTTGCCTCGCTGCTAGCCTCTGCATTTCTCTGAAATTTCCCCACCGTTCTGCTTGGACAGAGTATCAGATGAGATCAACCACTGGGGGAGGGAAGTGAGTGTGGCTCTGGCACTGTGACTAGAAACTCTTGGGAGACCGAGCATCGTGCACCACTCACTTACCGCTCACTGACTTCAGTAGCAAAAGCCTCCAGGATGCTCCTGGATAAACATCATCTTTGTGGCCACACATTGTTTTATGAGCTGAGTCATCAGACTGGCTGACTCCTTAAATGCTGCTATCTGATTCTCCAGGCAGCAGAAAAAACAGGAGAAGATATGAAGCGTAGCTCATTGAGCTTTGTAGAGAGGGCTGGTCTCATTGGCCAAAAGTGATGGGGGGATTTATCATTATGGGGTTTGCTTATGTTAAAAAATTGTTGATTAAGTTCCATTTAAGTGAAAAAGACGATGCTGCCTGCATTTCTTGTATGTTATATACAAAATCTGTTTGGTTATGGGCTGTTTTTAATAGGCACCAGTCTTAAAGAACATCTTGCTGAAGACTTGATTCCTTCCTCAGTCAGCAAGTTGCAATTTACCATCTGAGGTAATGAGTTCAGCCCAAAAGTAAAAGTGACATGTTAAGTCACACTGTTTGTAGACTTGTTTCTTAGATAAGAAACCATGTTTATCTTTTACATAGCTACTCAGTAAGATGTCTCAAGGAATTTTTGATTAAAGCCAATGTGCCTGTATCAAGGAAATTTACTCTTATTGACTCAAGTTTCTGAATTTGGAGACTTGTGACTTGCTGAAGTAAATTTCTCAGTTCTTTTTCCAACCTATTGCATTATGGTCTCAGGAAACATACAGGGAGTTCACTCACCCACCCAAGAGTATATGTTGACTTCCTGTTAGGTGGTAGGCATTATGTTAGGTTCTGCGTGGGGTAAAATAAATAAAGAACAATCTTTGCCACTGAAGAAGGAAACAGATGTTTATCAGTGTGCAAGGCAGACACATTTGATCTCTTGGAGGAAGGTGGGATGAGCAGGTAGGGGTACAGGAAAGGCCCTTAGGGGATAGCAAAATCCCCATTAGCCAAGGGCAGTTGGGGAAGCTTTCCTGGGGAGAGCGGCCCTTAGAGGGTGAGGAGGGTCCATGAGTTTCAAGAGAGGAGAGTACCTGGGTTCAGGGATACTGTATGCAAAGGCCCAGCCAGAGTCAGGGAAGGGCAGCTGCTTGTATCTGGAGTTGGGATAGCGTGGGAACTTCTGGGAGAGCAGTTCCTGGGAGGTGACAGGGTCAGAAACCAGCCCTTCTTCTTTAAGATTTTATTTATTTATTTGACAGACAGAGAGAGACAGCAAGAGAGGGAACACAAGCAGAGGGAGTGGGAGGGGGAGTGGGAGAGGGAGAAGCAGGCTTCCTGCTGCGAGGCTCAATCCCAGGACCCTAGGATCATGACCCGAGCTGAAGGCAGATGCTTAATGACTGAACCACGCAGGCACCCCAGAAACCAGACCTCCTGAGAGTCAAATGAATTGCAGTGAAATAATCTGGAGCAGATGATTCTCCTTCGAAGTCAGAGACAGAGAGGAGGAAGAGAGGGAGTGGCGGATGAGGGTACCAACAGGGCAGATGTTCCTGGGACCACAGAGGGAGCCTGTGGAGCAGAACTGGGTGAAAATGGAGCACAGGTAGCAACAATGGTACAGTGAGTTCCTGGGGATCCTGAAAAGGAGCAGACAGTGAAGATGGGTGGTGGTGAAAACATAAGGAAGTGCATGGAGAAGAGGGGAGGGCAGGCACTGAGGGTCCTGACTTTCAGAGGCAAGCTGGAGTTTGGCTCACATGCTGGGAAGGGTGTGTATGTGTGGGGTGAGAGTGGAATGAGAGCATGAGGAAGGGCTCAGAGCAGATGCTGTGGGTATAGGAGAGCAGGTGTATATCCCTGCTGAAGGGCGATTCTCCATGACATGCTCTAAACTCTTTTGCTTCAAGAAAACAATCTAAATTTAGTACAAAGAGAAAGACTGTAGAGTCTGGGACTTATCAGATGTCCTTCTTCTCACCTTGGCCCCTTTTCTTTTCTCTTTTTTTCAGTTGGGATTAATGCATTCCCATCCCTGAGCTGTGGTGTGTGGTTGTTGATTGGGACTGTCTTCGTCCGGGGAAGCTGTCATCTAAGATGAATTCAGAATGGGAACAAGAGAGTAAACTTCGGGAAGACCAGTCCTTAGGCTCTGAGACTGTGATCATGTATATCAGCCAATGGGGTGGAACTAAGAGATGAAATAAGAGCTTTAAGGTTGTTCAGAAAGTCTGTATAACTTGGCCCACTTGCTAGATAGCTCCCTGGAGAAAGCTTTGTGGGAATGTGGTTTCATTCTATCAGGACATTCCATGGTGGTATTGGGCAGGGGTCTTCCTGGAACAGTTAGCTACATAAATAAGGATATCTCTCTTATTATGTTCTTGGACTCCCCCAACCCCTCAGTATATCTAACTGTTGAGAAACTCAATTATTTACAGAATATTTTCCCAGGACAGGAGTGGGCAGCCTTCATTGGTAGTAGTCTATAGGTCAGGAGTTGGAAGTCCACGGCAACAATCCAGGTGAACTCAGTTAGGCCTGGGAGGAGGAACCAACCATAAAGGGCATTATGAAGAAAGAATCAACAAGATCTGTTGATTACCAAGATATTCTTGTATTAGTCTTGCTTCCTACTCAACAAGTGTGTGTCAGGTGTTAGGCAAGGTGCTGAGGAACCAGAAAGATGACTTTAGCCAGGAGCTTGCCTTTTGAGAGCTGATAGTCTTATGGGAGAAATAAGGCACAAATGCATACAACTGGAATCCAAGGCAAAAGAGGGAAGGATCCAGTCCGCTAGCTGCAGGATCAGGGAAGCTTTCCTGGAAGTGAGGCACTGATCTGGACTTTGAAGAGTGGGGGTGTTCAAGAGTGATACTGAGGGATGACACCAGGGTTTTGGCTTGGAAGGGCTGGTAACAGAGATGGATGGATCTGCTGGGATTAGGGCAGGGGACACTATGTGGTCCAGAAGTAGGTGGAAAGGAGAAGTCCTGCAGTTGCCAGGATTACCCTGGTCTTTGGAGAATGGTTGACCGAGTCACAAGGTGATATTTGCAGAAGTAAGAGGGAACAGATTTTGGGGGGTGGGGGAGGAGAGAAAGGAAGAAAGTTTTGGGACCGAGCCAGAAACTTCGAAGAGCCTGTAAGGCAGAGACCTAGAAGCTGCAGAGGCGGTGCCCAAAGCAGGATCCCAGATCCCAACGAGGAAGTGTTTCCTTACTAGGAAGGCTACTGTGATTGTTCAGACCCCAAACATTTACCGCATAGGCCAACCCATTGAAACTAGAACTAAGGAGGCGGCAGCGCTTCGGCCTAGAAGGCATCCCAGAGGACGAAGAGCGAGGGGCATGATTCTCCACCTTGTTTTCCCGCGGCGACTTCACCTTTCGGGTCTGGCGATACGCAGGGTGGTTCCAGGGACCTTTCCGGGGATGGGCCGTGACCACGCTGTGGGTGACACTGGGATGAGTTCGAAAACAGTATCCTTCCCTCTCTGCTCGGCCCTCCGCTCTCGGACAGGGGTCCCGCGGCAATCTCGGTGTCCCTGGCACAAGCACAGGACGCGCAAGCCTCTGGGGGCCTATGTCCTCCCACCTGCCCAGCCCGCCTCTTTCAGCGCTTACTGCCGCCGAGGGCGGGGGTCCGCGGAGGAGCCAGGTATGACCTCCGCGGAGGAGCCAGGTATGACCTCCGCGGGGCCGTCCAATCACTTCTCGCGGATTTCCCTCCGCTGGCGCGCGGCAGCGGCGCGTGGGCTCGCGCGCGGGCTCGGGCGGCGCGAGCCCGGGCAGCGCGAGCCCCCGCGCGCCGGGGAGTGGCGCATGCGCGGCCGTCCTGCGAGCCCGCTGAGGCGAGCCGAACCGCGGCGGCGCCGGGAGCCGAGCAGGGGAGCTGTGAGGGACCGAGCAGCGGGGCGGGAGCAGCGGCGACGGACAGGTGGGGAGCCCTCGGCCGCGCCGCCCGGGACTGCTGGGCCGCCCGCGGAGCCTCGCGGTCCGGACGTGGCGGCGGCGGCGGCGGCATCCCGG
The DNA here is from genome assembly GCF_024610735.1 of Ursus americanus. NCBI lineage: Eukaryota > Metazoa > Chordata > Mammalia > Carnivora > Ursidae > Ursus > Ursus americanus. The sequence continues at coordinate 38,153,470 of NC_142140.1, read as the reverse complement.
ACGGCCTGTGAGGGATGCGCCGCCCACTGCCCCGCGCCGCCTGACCGCCCCCGCTTCGGCTTGCGGTGCGCCACAGCCGGGCCCGCGGCCGTCCCCGCCGCGCTGTCGCCTGGCCGCCGCGCCCGCGGGGCCGCGCCCGGCCCGGCCATGTGGACCCCCACGGAGGAGGAGAAATACGGCGTAGGTAGGTGAGGCTCCGGCCTGGCCGCAGCGGGGGTCCCGGGGACGCGCCCGTGCTCTCGGCCCCGTGGCGGCCCCGCCTCGATTCGCGCCCGCGCGCCCCCGCCCCTGCCCGCAGGCTGCGCGGCCTCGGCGCGGGGCGAGCGCGGGGCGAGCTCTGGGCGAGCGCGGGGCGGGGGCGGCGCGGGCGGGGCGCGGGCGTGGGGGTGGGAGCGGGTCTTGGGGCGTGGGGAGGGCGGCAGGGGGCGCTGGCGGCGCGGCCTCGGCAGGTGCGGCCCGCGGGAGGGGCGGGCAGGGTGGGCTGGGCCCCTGTGGCTGCGCGAGGTTTCTGGCGTGGGGCACAGGGCAGTTTTACCCAAGAAGCCAAATCCTGGGAGTCTTGTTTTCTCCGCTCCCAAATCTCAATTCTAATGAGTTTGCGCGCCTGAGTTGATGAGCCCGATGACTGTTTATTTTTGGACTGGAACCTTTCAAATAAAAGGACAAAAAACGTTGACATCATTTTTCTCCAGGTCAAAATTTTGCAGACATTTGACTGCAAATGTTTGATCTGCATTAATTTGTTTTGCCTTCAGTATTAGAAATAATTACCTTACAATGGGAAGTGTTTTTGGACATGTCTCAGTGTTAAGTTTCGTATGTATTATGTTCACAGTTTTGTTAAGAAAACAACCAAACCTGTTTTCATGACACCGTTATTCCTCTTAGAATCGTCTTTTTATCCGTTATAAGTGTTAAACTCCCGAAGCTAAATAATTCTTGTAACGTTAAACTTCTGTAAAAAGAACATTCAATAATTTAAGGGATTGAATGTTTTTCTATCATAATGTTAGTGTTTTGTGGCAATAACGTGATAGAAGAGTTCTTCCACATTGCATTATTGTAAGTCATCGGTCATCTTGTTGGGTTAAAAACAGATTTAAAACGTTGAGTGTACAGGTTCCCCTCCCTCCCAAGGTTGTAATGGAAAACTATAGATGGGGAATCTGTCTAAACATAGACTTTTATTTCCCCTTTTTAACTGCAGCTCAATCAAGATTTAGCTCACAGTTTACTATGAAATAACTTTTTAAACTGGCAGTAGTAACAAACATTTAGGAATACCATCAGGCAGGTTATCATGTGAAAATTGAGTTTATTTAAATTTAAGGACCTGCAGAGAGATCTTCTATACTGGTAAAAAATCCTGTTTTGAAAGGTAACTTTCTGGAGTTTTTAATTAGCTGTGCTATAATGGCATGATAACACAGTAGGATGGAAGTGATAAAAGGAGCCCTAGTGCTTGAGTCTCTGTTGAGAAGGAATTCGGAAATGATTCAAGGACCCGGGATTCACCTCTGGGGACATTTTACCCCTTCTCTTAGAACATACTCTAAATACTGTATGGATTCCATGAAATGAAGAGTTGATGGTTTATCTTCTCCATAACTTGCTTTCGGGGCTGCTGAACTAGAATAACAAATAATTGATGTGAAAGTGGTCAACTGTTCAGTGACACCTAAGTGATAATTCCTTCTGGGGAAGAACCCTTGAGTAGGGAGTTAGCCAAATTCTGAGTCCTGGCTTCTCTTTACTGGTGCTGTGGGCAAGTTATTTAACATCATTTTCTTAATGTGTAAATTGGGGGTAATATTTACCTACAGGGTTGTGAAAATCAAATGAGAGCATACCAAGTGCTTAATAAATGTTAATTTTTTCTTTTCCCTTTAGTACTTAAAATACTAATAACGCTAGGTATTTCCTTTAATGTGTTAGTTCTTAGAAGGAGGCAATGCAAGGTAATCAAGATAGGTGAATGTGAATCTTGAAGCACTAGGATTTGGTGTGTGATTTAATCAGGAAGATGGAATGAAATTCTTGCATTCTTAGGACTGTGAATTTAGCTTTAGAAAAATGGTTATTTCCCGGGAAGGGGCACAGCATTGGGCACTGGGCAGGACCTAAATACTTGGTAAATGAGAGAGACAGTTATTCTGAAGACATTACCAGCTGTGATTTAGTGTAATTTAGATGCCTTTTTTGCCAAACAAGGCATCTCTTTTCCTGTTTCTCTCACAGCTTTCTTCTGTCCCTTCCTCAGTTATGATCTGAGAGATTGTTCAAAACTCAGGGTACATCTCTTTCCATAAACACGTTAGGGCTGCAGTCCTAGGCCTTTTATTTAATAAAATCCAGTTCAGCCTATAAAGTAGCTTAAATATTGTACTTATAATAAGAAAAACAGTGAATCAAAAATAGTATGCTAGCTGCATTATTTAATCACTAGCTTGAAAATCTAGCTATTATCGTTATTCCTATGAGAAAATATTTTGAGTTTCAGCTCTGATTTTTATGACCAACTTGGAGCACAGGTTTCTATCCCTGCTTGCTAATCCATAATCCTTATAGCAGGGAGGGAAAATTTGTACCTACTTCCTACCAATTTGGAGAAACTGCTTGGATGTTAGTGAGGGAAGGAGTCCCCTGTTGCAGCAATGCAAAGGAGTTTTTTTTCCTACCTCAGCTGTTCATCTGTATTTGACATTGGTAAGGTGTTTGAGATCCTGTAGAAATATCCTACTAGCTTTTACCTATTTTTTTTAAATATAGGAATTCTGTACAACGTTTTCAAATTACTTGATTTATCCACTTAGAACTAGGTGATATCTGAACTTCCATTTTCATTGTAATACTCTGTGGTTGGCTTTAGGTGAAGGGGAAGAGACTGTCCTTTTTTGAGGTTTAGTCATGGGCTAGTCAGTGTGCTGCTAGGGATTCTCACTTAGGTCACACCATGTAGATTCCTAGAGCAGTTCTAATGTTATCTTCATCATACAGATGAAGAAACTGGACCTTAGAAGTTGTTAGTGCTTTTTTGCCCTTCAACAATTGAATATTCCCCTTAATTTTCTTCCTGGCAATCGGCAATATTTTGTGATATACTTGACTCTCTTGCTATTCTTCTCTAGTATTAAAAGGGCTGTTTTTTGTTTTGTCTTGGGTTTTTTTTTTTTTTTTTCACATAACCTGTTAGCCCAAGTTCTGACTCCTTATATCTCTTTCCTTCTGAGGTTCTCTGCTCTCCTTCTGTTGCCATGAATGCTTGGAAAGCCCTACATCTTTCCATTCTTTATTTTACCCTTCCAAGAAGCTTCCTGTTCTAAAGTGCTTTAGGGGAGAACAATCCAACTATTTTTGTGAACCACTTGTCTTTTCCCATATTGATGGCACCCAAACTACCAAATATAGAAACCAAAGACCAAGAAAATACTTTTCTCATCCTCTAACCACAGAAGCAGAAGCAGCAGCAGCAAATACCAATAACAAATAAAAGAAGAATGTTTATAATTAACTTCTAAAATGGAATAGCAGCAAAAGTTTGAGTACATATGTACTAGTTTGGCATTTTAGGAGTGGAAGCTTGCCTAAGGTCATCATCTTATTTATTCTGCTGTCATAAGGTAATTTTTTTTTTTTAATAACTCAGGGCATTGGTTGCTGATTTTCTAATCTACACTTAGTGAACCATGACAATTTTTCCTTATTACTAACTAGAATACCTTATATTTTAGTTGTAATGTTTTATATATTTGTTTGTTTAATTAAAAAAAGATATATTTATGTTATATTTATTTTTATCTCATTTAAAATGTAATTCATACTTTCTGCCTTAGTTTTACCAGATTTTCTTTGGCTTGATTTTCCCCAGGTAGGGGGAAAAAAAAGCACTTAAAAAAAAAGCCCTGATTCCTTCAAAGAAATTTACCTTGTAAAGATCCTGTGGTGCAGAGGCAGCTGAAGGTGGGGAGAGAATAGGTTGATGAAACCCAATTGGAAAGAACCAGTGATCACAAAATTTCATTAAATTCGTTGGTATGTAGGCTATAACTCACTGAAATAGTGTGAAAGCAGTGGGCTTTTTAGTTACTTGTTCCACGAGGGAATCCCAGTCTTTGAAGCCTCCAAAGGGCCCCATACCTTTCAGAGGTAAAGGCATCCACTAGGGTAGAGAAGACGTCATATATCCAGGACTTTATTTTGTCCTGAAAAGCGAGGCTATGCTTGATGTGTAATGATTGCGGTTTACTGTTTACAGGGAACTTCCAAATCATGATTCTACTTGAGCCTTACACCATAACATCACCTCTCTCTTCATTTTAAAACCGATGAGAAAGAAACTTTGGCTGAGAGAAGTTAGGTGACTGATGTAAGGAACTTAAGCTGGTAAATTCTGATTTGAGATTTGAACATAGGATTCTGGGATTCTAAGCCACAGCTGCTTTTATTACATCATGTTGGTTCCGAAAGGAATTTGTCAGTAGTGTATGTCCTTGGCTCAAAAGATAGGCATTCTCTACAGACGTTTCAATTTAAATTGGATAGTTATACTTAAGGAATTTTACTTCTATATTAAACATTTATGTAAGACTATGTGGTATTTATTGTTCTGCTTCTAATTGTAATGATTTGCATTGGTAATGAGTACACATTCAGGGCATGACGAGTCAGAAGGCAGGGCTTTTTTTTTTTATTTTTTATTTTTATTTTTATTTATTTATTTTTTTTTAAAGATTTTATTTATTTATGTGACAGAGAGACAGCCAGCGAGAGAGGGAACACAGCAGGGGGAGTGGGAGAGGAAGAAGCAGGCTCATAGCGGAGGAGCCTGATGTGGGGCTCGATCCCGGAATGCCGGGATCACGCCCTGAGCCGAAGGCAGACGCTTTAATGACTGCGCTACCCAGGCGCCCCAGGGCTTTTTTTTTTTTTTAATGTTCAGTTAGCCAACATATAGTACATCATTAGTTTTTGATGTAGTGTTCAATGATTCATCAGTTGTGTACAACACCCTGTGCTCGTCACAACAGAAGGCAAGTTTTTAAATAGCCCTGAAGGGTATGTTGGGTTGTATCGCCTTTTCTTAAGACACTGTTAGTTGAGAGGAAAGAGTTGAATTTAGCAAATATTTATTGAGTGCCTTCTCAAACCAAGAGGTCTTTGTTTTGATATTTCATTCTGTAAAGCAAACAGGAAATAACCAACAGGAAATTATCAACATTTTTAATAGAAAAGTCATTATGCTGCCACAGAAGTAGTCTATTCAAGTGTTACAGTTCATTTTATCATGCAGTGTTATGAGAGAATGTGCTTTAGAAACATTAAGCTAAATTATAAGCATGACACCTTTTTCTGTCTAGCATTTTTAGACACATTTGAATGCATAACAATCTCAAAATAATGGTCATTGAGGTTGAAAGAACTGTATATCATATTTTTACATTGGTGCTAAATTTTAATTTTTTAATAGTTTGTATTTTGAATCTTTTTTGTAATCTTTGTCTTTATTCTTGATGATAAGAATGATATGAAATTATTCCCAATGTGTAAGCATTATTGGATATGCTATATTTTAATTCCAATGTTATGCTTTTGCTCTAATGAATAAACCTGTTTATGATTATGCTCTTGACTCTTGCATAACCCCTCTTGATAGATTTTGTATGGAAAAGCAAGATTTTTTTTCACATAAAACCTCTAGGAACTTAAAACATTTTTCATAAATACAGTGCCAAATTATTTTAGCTGTGGTCCAGGTACTTGAGTTGATTTGCTATATCACACATTAGGATACTCTAGTAGAGATAATTACTATGTAGGGAAATGTCATTCAGAAGCTTCCTGTTTTCCTACTTTTCTGCAATGGAATAAAATCCCAACCTCCTGCTTCCATCTGTTTCTCCTTCTTTCTTCAAAGCTCATTCATGAGCTCTTACTCTTTGTTGAGTGAGAACCAAAATTGATGGAAGAATTAGTGTGTGATGAATATAGAACTTTATATTACAGATTTAGTACATACCTCAGACAGATGTGCATTTGGCCTTTATTCAGATGCGTCTAGTGACAGCGCCCTCACCACTTTTTGGGACTGCCCCATTTTATTGTTTAGACAGCTATGATTTGAACATTCTTCCTTATTTAATAGACTCCCTGTAATTTCTTATAAGTCCATGTTCTGTGCCTACATTTAAATAATTGCATCATAGCCCTTCAGTAATTCATAGCACTTTAGAACTGTAAGGGATCTTAAAGATACATGGTTTAAGACTCTAGAACTAAGTAAGTCTAGTTGGAATAGCTAACATTCATTAAGTGTTTACTACCTGCCCAGAAATTTTTTTTTAAAGATTTTATTTATTTATTTGACGGAGAGAGAGAGACAGCCAGCGAGAGAGGGAACACAGGCGGGGGGAGTGGGAGAGGAAGAAGTAGGCTCCCAGTGGAAGAGCCTGATGTGGGGCTTGATCCCAGGACTCTGGGATCACGCTCTGAGCCGAAGGCAGACACTTAAGGACTGAGCCACCCAGGTGCCCCAGAACTTTCATGTTAGGGCTCAAATTTACTTTTTTCAGCCTGATCTGTAGACCTACTTATACTTTACACTTTAGCCATACTGAACTTTCCCCAAGTCTTTCAGTCTCGAATTAATTATGCCAGTGCTGCCTTGTGCCAGAACTATTTCTCACCTATTAAACACTTCTTATTATTTACTCCATCATGTCTTGTTCATGTTATTCCTTTTATGTAGGGTTCTTTTCCTTCTCTATGTCTCAGTTTTTTTTCCTGCCTAGTGAGGCTCCTTTGGTATATTGCTATCTTTGTAAATCTTTTTCTAGACCTTTGACCCTCTCTTTCTCCAAGCAGATAGATTTTATTCTTTTAAATTCATGAAAGTTTGTTCCTTCCAGTGGTATATTTATTTTGTCCTCTTCCACTAGACTAATGTCTTTCCAATTTTTTAAAAAATTTTTATTTATTTATTTGACACAGAGAAACAGCCAGCGAGAGAGGGAACACAAGCAGGGGGAGTGGGAGAGGGACAAGCAGGCTCCCAGCGGAGCAAGGAGCCTGATGTGGAGCTCAATCCCAGGACCCTGGGATCACGCCCTGAGCTGAAGGCAGATGCTTAACGGCTGAGCTACCCAGGCGCCTTAATGTCTTTCCAACTTTTGACTATGCTCTACACTAAGAAATACATTTAAAATTGCTATCTCTTTTGTGTGTGTGTATCTACACACATATACATATATTACATGTATATGAAAAAGTTAAAAGTTTGATGGTATAGGACTGTGTACTTTGTACAGTGTCCTCTGATATTTTCTATTCATTTCTACTTCATTAAGAAATACTGATGGCAACTCACTCAATGGATTTTGTGACCCATGGTTGAAAAAACACTGCTTTAGGCTATAAACTCTTAAAAGTAGGGATTATGCCATATTTATATTTGTATTTTTGGCAGACATAACTCAATGCCAGGCATGTAGAAGGTTTTATACATATATTTGTAACATTGGATTGGACGTTTTAAATTCATGGGGCACAAAGCCTGCTCTTTGGAGACTTTTGGCTACCATTTCACACTAATTATTCACATCGAAGTTATAGTAATTAAACTCTAGGATTTGTTTTAGATGAACTGAAGTCAAGCTAGATCTCTTCAATCCTGAACTTCTATGATTGATAATAAACATAAATTTAAAATTTTAGTTACATTATAAATGGTTTTATATTTATTTCCACTACATTTCATCGGGGGGAGCATATTTGATTTGCCTCTGTTGGTTCTAGGTTGGTGGGGGGCTAGACGTGTTTGGCTTAGCAGTTGAACCTGTCAGGTCTTTTTGAAGCTTGAGTTTTTGATCCCACATACTATCTTTTCTTTGAACCTCTACACGATTGATAAACTTGTCTTCTTTTTCCAAGTGGCTGATAAAAGCGTTGAATAGAAACAGAAAGAATTTTATTATCTAGTGGGAAGTGTCTAGTTTACAGACAAATAGATTTTGCTGTGTCGTGTTTTGAACACAAATTATCTGGATGACTTATTGAACGTTTTATGAAATTTCCAGCTGTTGCCACCTTTGTGAACTTGATAGTGTTTGGGGTTAGGGTGGGCTCTATAGTCAAGGAGGACAGAGGTTGCTAAGAGGTCTGTGTGGCTGTACATTTAAGTGTGGGGAATAAGGAAATTTTAGCATTAGAAAGGTGTTAAGTCCATTTTCATCTTTTATATGAAATTTCATGTACATTTCATGTATAGGAGGAAGGGTGGCACCGAACTTATTCTTGAGTTTTGTTTTTGACATTGACATTGTCTTGACATTCTAGATATGCTGGACAACTCAACTCACCCTTTTCCAGACAGGCTTACAACTTTCCTACCTTTGTCACTTTGCTTAGGTTCTTATAATATGATGAATGCAATGATTACCTTTCTCTCCCTGGGGAATGAGAACTTAAAAAGCTCAAATGTCATCTCTTCGATGCCTTCCCCAGCTCTGCTTGATATAAATAAGCCTCAACCTCTGGTATGGGCACTTACCCCTTTAGATGCTTAATTGCATCTCTTTGCCTCAGGGGATTGAGCTTCTCCAGGACAAGGAACTTTATCTTCCTGTTTGTAACCCCAGGACCTAGCGCATAGTGAGTGATCAATAAATGCTTAATTAGGAGTCCAATCTAGTGAAGAGTTTTATTTTGTTTTGTTAATCCTGGTAGTATTTTAAAAGTCAGGCTGTAAATCTAATAATATTTAGTTGTTAGAAATTGTGCCATCATGAATACACTTTTTCCCCATTAGCCTTTCTATTTCTTGAGCCTGTTAAGAAGGTTTACTGCTGAGTTCAAATTAACTGACTTTGGGTGGCAGCTTTAGAATTCCAGTATGAATCCATTTCACCTACAGTTTCACAGTTATCACAACAGTGATTCAGAAATCTTGTAGCAGGTAATTGGGATGTAGTTTGAAATTACCCCAACAATTCTTCTTTCATTTGACATCTTTGGGGAAGCTATGTTTTGGATGAATGACTTTTCCAGAGAACTCAAGGTTAAATCTTTAAAAGCACCAAGAAAAGATTTTGTCTTTTTTTTTGTTGTTGTTGGAATTTTTTCTAAAATATGATGTATTCTTCCCTGTATTGTGAATTCAGTATGTGGAATACATTCAAGCTTTCTCTTTTTCTGTGTAACGTTTTCCTTTTGATTACATAAGATATATATTCATTAGAGAAATGTCAGTAAATATAGAAGAATACACGAAAAAGAAAATACGGGTGATATCTTACTTTTGTAACCCATATATAACTCCTCTCAACCTATTAATACATCTTTATGTTTTTTTTCCATGTATACATTTATTTATTTTTTTGGATTTTAGAAATATCTTTATTAAGAAATAGTAGTATGAAAATTTCAGAACTTCGTATTTTCCAGAACATGTCTGTTATCTAGAAAATGAATTTATATGGACTATTTGTTTAAATTAATTTATTTTTTAATTATTTTTATTATTTTTATTATTTATTTATTTTTTATTATAATAATATTTTTTATTATGTTAGTCACCATACAGTACATCCCTGTTTTTTTTTAAATGTTTTTTATTATATTATGTTAGTCACCATACAGTACATCCCTGGTTTCCGATGTAAAGCTTGATGCTTCATTAGTTGCGTATAACACCCAGTGCACCATGCAACACGTGCCCTCCTCACTACCCATCCCTGGTTTTTGATGTATACATTTAAATAGGCATTTAGGGGTGTCTGGGTGGCTCAGTCAGTTAAGCGTCTGACTCTTTTTTTTTTTTTTAATATTTTATTTATTTATTTATTTGACAGAGGTAGAGACAGCCAGTGAGAGAGGGAACACAAGCAGGGGGAGCGGGAGAGGAAGAAGCAGGCTCATAGCGGAGGAGCCTGATGTGGGGCTCGATCCCATAACGCCGGGATCACGCCCTGAGCCGAAGGCAGACGCTTAACCGCTGTGCCACCCAGGCGCCCTTAAGCGTCTGACTCTTGATATCAGCTCAGGTCTTAATCTCAGGGTTGTGAGTTTGAGTCCTGCATTGGGCTCCATGCTGGGCATGGAGCCTATTTAAAAAAAATAATATTAAGTAGATATTTCAAGTAAATTAAATTTTAAGGCCATACTGTATATATTGTCTTATAATCTTTTATTTTAAATCTATTATACTATGAACCTTTTTTATGTCTGGATTGTTCTTTGTTTTGATGACTGCTGTTTCATAATATGGATGTGCTATAATTTACCTCCTCCTACTTCTAAACAGTTGGTTGTTTGAAATTAACTATTGCCGGGACAGTGAAGGTTCTTATTTCTCTGCACCCATGTCAGTCTAGGACATTATTTCCTCCACAGATTTGCATTTTTCAAAAATTCAAAATTGATATATTCTTGAGATTACCTAACAAAAATAAAGTGTTTCCTACTGCCAGTTCAATTTCTTGGGCATCAGTTGTTTAACTGAAATTTCTGACTATTCGATATTATTAATAGAAACAAGTGATTATAATGTTAATACAGTGATACTTGTTTGCTTCCTCATTGAAATCCCGAATTCCATTTAGTGATTCTCTTGTTGGCTCCTTTTCTCATCCGGCTATGATGCTCTCAGGGAATTTGGGGTGGAATATGTGGGACTCTGACTCACTATTGATGACCTGAAATGTTTTTTTTTTTTTTTTGGTATTATTTCTATCTCTGTACATTTCTTTTCTTGGTAGTTACTTTGAGTATCCTCCTTTTCTTTTTCCTGTTTGCTAGCCACTCATTGCTGTTTTGCTGCCCTTTCCAGCAATACACTTGCAAGCTAGACCTGATTTGAACTTATTCAAGGGAAATTGGGTAATCAACCATGTGAAGAACTAAAGTGGCTCCTTTCCTCTCCTTTGGAGTGAGATCCAGTGCCTTTATGATAGATTCAGTCCTTTTAGAAGAACTTAACTGACTCATGGTCAAGGCTGTGTTCTGTATGAAGACCTGTCTTTGAGAATGATAGAATCTGATGCAAATTTAGTCTGTGCATAGGGCACTTTCCCTTGTGGATGGGGGCATGTCGATAGGACATGATCTGGTGCTGCTGCAACCTTTTTGTTGTCATGAGGAGAGCTAGGAAGGAGGGGATTTTGTTTTACTTTTCAGTGTGGGAAAGGGATTTGAGTACTATGGTTGGAGGGAAGAAACTTTGAAAAGAGAATCTTTTGATACCTTTTATTTTTTAAAGGTTTATGTATTTTATTTATTTATTTTTCATTTTCTCTACTTTTTTGTTATTTTTTTATAATAATTTTTTATTATAATAATATCTTTTGTTATGTTAGTCACCATACAGTACATCCCTAGTTTTTGATGTAAAGTTCCATGATTCATTGCTTGCGTATAACACCCAGTGCACCATGTAATACGTGCCCTCCTTAATACCCATCACCAGCCTATCCCATTCCCTCACCCCCCCTCCCCCGAAGCCCTCAGTTTGTTTCCCAGATTTAGAGAGAGAGCACACAGAGGGGTGGGGCAGAGGGAGAGGAAGGGACTCTTCACTGAGCTCGGAGCCTGACACAGCGCTCGATCTCATGATCCTGAGATCATGACCTTGAGCTGAAACCAATAGTTGGACACTTAACCGACTGAGCTACCCAGGAACCCCTGGTACATTTAAACATACTGAAATAATTAAGTTCTAATGAGACTGTGGTATATAACAATAAGTAATGATATTGTGTTCATCTCACAAAGCACTCGTTTTTATTGATTTGCTTTCTCAGATGCTGTAGCAAGTTCCTGTGTTAGTAATGATCTGTTTTAATCTGTCAGTTCTTTACTTCAGTATTTAAGAACTATTTTTATTGTGATAAAATACATAATTTACTCATTATAAGTGTACAATTCAGTGACAATAAGTACATTTAAATTAAAAATGTACATTTAAATTGTTGTATAATCATGACTACTATTTTCTTCCAGAAATTTTTGATCATTCCAAACAGAAACTCTGTATCCCTCCCTGCAGCTTGTGAAAAAAAACCTCTATTGTACTTTCTGTCTCCATGAATTTGACTATTCTTCGAAACTTCAGATAAATGGAATCATACAATATTTGTCCTTTTGTTTCTGGCTTATGTTACTTACAGCATAATGTTTTCAAGATTCATCCGTGATGTAGCATGTATCAGACTTTCATTTCTTTTTATGAGTGAATAACATCCCATTGTATGTATATATATGAAATTTGCTTATCCATTTATCTGTTGGTGTACACTTGGGTTGTTTCCACCTTTTGGCTCTTGTGAGTAAAGCTGCTATATGAACACTGGTATGCAAGTATCAGTTTGAGTCCTTATTTTCAGTTCTCTTAGGTATATACCTAGGATTGGAATTGCTGGATCAAATAGTAATTCCATGTTTAACTTTTTGAGAAATTGCCAAACCATTTTCCCTACCAGCCATGCTGTTTTACATTACTAGCAGCAGTGTGTGAGGGCTCCACATCCTCACCAACATTTATTTTCCTTTTTTGATAATAGCCATCCTAAATGGATATGAAGTGGTATCTCATTGTGGTTTTGATTTGTATTTCCATAATGGTTAGTGATGTCAAGCATCTTTTCATGTGCTCATTGAGCATCTGTAGATCTTTGGAGAAATATTCCATTGTATGTATATGTCACATTTTGTTTATTCATTGTTTTTTTGACACTTGGGTTGTTTCTACCTTTTGGCTATTATGAATAATGCTGCAGTGAACATTTGGCATATGAGTATCTGACTCCCTGTTTCCACATCCTTTGGTTATATAGCTAGAAGTAGAATTATTTATCATATGGTAATTCTGTTTAGATTTTGAGGAACCACTATACTTTTTAAAAAAGATTTTATTTACTTATTTGATGGAGAGAAAGAGAGAGCACAAGCAGGGGGAACAGCAGAGGGAGAAGCAGGCTCCCTGCTGAGCAGGGCGCCCGATGCAGAACTCGATCCTGGGACCCTGGGATCATGACCTGAGCCAAAGGCAGATGCTTAACCGACTGAGCCACCCAGGTGCCCCTATACTTTTTTTTTTTAAATTCCAGAAGAGAGAGCGAGAGAGAGCAAGAGTGAGTGCTGGGGGGAGCAGTGGGAGGGGCAGAGGAAGAGGGAGAGAGAGAATCTCAAGCAGACACCCCATTGAGCACGGAGGCCAATATAGGGCTCGATCCCAGACCCTGATATCATGACCTGAGCCGAAATGAAGAGTCGGATGCCCAACTGACTGAGCCACCCAGGTGCCCCCTCTATACTGTTTTTCATAGTGCCTTCACTATTTTACATTCCCACCAGCAATGTGTAAGGATTCCAATTTCTCTACTTCCTTCCCAGTATGTTACTTTTTAAAAACACATCTTTATAATAACTATCCAGATGGGTGTGGAGTGGGATCTCATTGTGGTCTTGATTTGCATTTCCCTAATAATTAATAATATGGAACATCTTTTTATGTGATTATTGGCCATTTGTATGTTTTCTTTGGAGAAATGTCTATTCAAGTACTTTGTCCATTTTTTTCTTTTTCAAGTTTTTTTTCTTCTTTTAATAATTTTTATTTTGTTATATTAGTCACCATACAGTACATCCCCAGTTTTTGATGAAATGTTCCATGATTCATTATTTGCGTATAACACCCAATGCACCATGCAATATGTGCCCTCCTTAATACCCATCACCAGTCTATCCCAATCCCCCACACCCCCTCCCCTCTGAAGCCCTCAGTTTGTTTCCCAGAGTCCACAGTATCTCATGGTTCATTCCCCCTTCTGTTTACCCCCCTTCATTCTTCCCTTCCTTCTCCTACCGATCTTCCTATTTCTTATGTTCCATAAATGAGTGAAACCTAATTGTCTTTCTTTGCTTGACTTATTTCGCTTAGCATTATCTCCTCCAGTCCCATCCATGTTGCAGCAAATGTTGAGAAATCGTTCTTTCTGTTGGCTAATATTCCATTGTATATATGGACCACATCTTCTTAATCCAGTCATCTGTTGAAGGGCATCTCGGCTCCTTCCACAATTTGGCTATTGTGGACAGTGCTGCGATGAACATTGGGGTGCATATGGCCCTTCTCTTCACTACGTCTGTATCTTTGGGGTAAATACCCAGTAGTGCAATGGCTGGGTCATAGGGTAGCTCAATTTTTAACTTTTTAAGGGACCTCCACACTGTTTTCCAAAGTGGCTGTACCAACTTGCATTCCCACCAACAATGTAAAAGGGATCCCCTTTCTCCACATCCTCTCCAACGTTTGTTGTATCTTGCTTTGTCAATTTTTGCCATTCTAACTGGCGTAAGGTGGTATCTCAATGTGGTTTTGATTTGAATTTCCCTGATGGCTAACGATTTTGAACATTTTTTCATGTGTCTGTTAGCCATTTGTATGTCTTCATTGGAAAAGTGTCTGTTCATATCTTCTGCCCATTTTTTTGATTTGATTATTTGTTTCTCGTGTATTGAGTTTGAGAAGCTCTTTGTAGATCTTGGATACTAATCTTTTATCTGTAGTGTCATTGCAAATATCTTCTTCCATTCTGTGAGCTGCCTCTTAGTCTTTTTGACGGTTTCCTTGGCCGTGCAGAAGCTTTTTATCTTGATGAAGTCCCACAAGTTTATTTTTTCTTTTGTTTCTCTTGCCTTTGGAGATGTGTCATGAAAAAAGTTGCTGTGGCCAATGTCAAAGAGGTTGCTGCCTATGTCCTTGATGGATTCCTGTCCACATCGAGGTCTTTCATCCATTTGGAGTTTATTTTTGTGTATGGTGTGAGAGAGTGGTCAAGTTTCATTCTTTTGCATGTAGCTGTCCAATTTTCACAGCACCGTTTATTGAAGAGACTGTCTTTTTTCCACTGGATGTTTTTTCCTGCTTTGTCAAAGATTAGTTGCCCAGAGAGCCAAGAGTCCATTTCTGGGTTCTCTATTCTGTTCCACTGGTCTGTGTGTCTGTATTTGTGCCAGTACCATGCTGTCTTTGTGATCACAGCTTTGTAGTATAGCTTGAAATCCGGCAACGTGATGCCCCCAGCTTTGTTTTTCCTTTTCAACAATTCCTTGGCGATTTGGGGCCTTTTCTGGTTCCACACAAATTTAAGTGCTGTTTCTTCTAGTTCTTTGAAAAATGTCATTGGTATTTTGATCGGGATGGCATTGAAAGTGTAGATTGCTCTGGGTAGCATAGACATTTTAACTATGTTTATTCTTCCGATCCATGAGCATGGAATATTTTCCCATCTTTTTATGTCTTCTTCAATGTCTTTCAAGAGTGATGTGTAGTTTCTAGAATACAGATCCTTTATGTCTCTGGTTAAGTTAATTCTGAGATAACGTATGATTTTTGGTGCTATTGTAAATGGAATGGATTCCCTGATTTCCCTTTCTTCAGTCTCATTGTTTGTGTATAGAAATGCAACTGATTTCTGAGCATTGATTTTGTATCCCACCACATTACTGAATTGCTCTATAAGTTCTAGTAGTTTGGGGGTGAAGTCTTTTGGGTTTTCTATATAGAGTGTCATGTCATCTGTGAAGAGAGACAGTTTGACTTCTTCTTTGCCAATTTGGATACCTTTTATCCCTTTTTGTTGTCTGATTGCTATTGCAAGGACTTCTAGTTCTATGTTGAATAATAATGGCGAGAGTGGGCATCCTTGTCGTGTTCCTGATCTTAAGGGAAAGGCTTTCACCTTTTCCCCATTGAGAAGGCCATTCGCTGTACGCTTTTCGTAGATGGTTTTTATGAAATTGAGGAATGTACCCTCTATCCCTACACTCTGAAGGGTTTTAGTTAGGAAAGGATGCTGTATTTTGTCAAATGCTTTTTCTTCATCAATTGAGAGGATCGTATGATTCTTGACTCTTTTCTTTTGATATGATCTATCACACTGATCGATTTGCGAATGTTGAACCACCCTTGCATCCCAGGGATGAATCCCACTTGGTCTTGATGGATAATCCTTTTAATGTACCCTTGGATCCTATTAGCTAGGATCTTGTTGAGAATTTTGGCATCCATATTCATCAGGGAAATTGGTCTGTAATTCTCCTTTTTGATAGGGTCTTTGCCTGGTTTGGGGATCAAGGTATACCTGCCCTCATAGAATGAGTTTGATAGTTTTCCTTCTGTTTCTATTTTTTGAAACAGTTTCAGGAGAATAGGTATTATTTCTTCTTTGAATGTTTGGTAGAATTCCCCGGGGAATCCGTCGGGCCCTGGACTCTTGTTTTTGGGGAGGTTTTTTATCACTGTTTCAATCTCTTCATAATTAATCCATCTGTTTAAATAATCAATTTCTTCCTGTTTCAGTCTTGGTAGTTTATAGGTTTCCAGGAAGGCATCCCTTTCTTCCAGGTTGTTTAATTTATTGGCATAAAGCTGTTGATAAAAGTTTCTAATGATCCTTCCTATTTCATTGGTGTTATTGTTGTGATCTCTCCCTTTTCATTCATAATTTTATTAATTTGGGTCCTTTCTCTATTCTTTTGAGTAAGTCTGGCAGTGGCTTATCGATCTTCTTTATTCTTTCAAAGAAACAGCTAGCTTCTAGTTCTGTTGATCTGCTCTATTCTGCTCCTGGTTTCTATTTCATTGATCTCTGCTCTAATCTTGATCACCTGCCTTCTCGTGCATGAGTTAGACCTGTTCTTTTGTTCTAGCGCCTGCTTCTTGAGGTGAGAATATAAAAACTGCACTTTAGATTTTTCTATTCTTTTGAGTGAGGCTTGGATGACTATGTATTTTCCCCTTAGGACCACCTTTGCAGGGTCCCACAGGTTTTGGACTGATGTGTTTTCATTCTCATTTGTCTCCAGAAATTGTTTAAACTGATTTTTTAATTTCCTGGGTTACCCAGTCATTTTTGAGCAGGATGGTTCTTAGTTTCCAAGTGGTTGAGTTTCTTCCAAATTTTTCCTTGTGATTGAGTTCCAGTTTCAAAGCATTGTGGTCTGAGAATATGCAGGGAATAATCTCAGTCTTTTGGCATTGGTTGAGACGTGTTTTGAGATCCAGTATATGGTCTATTCTGGAGAAAGTTCCATGTGCATTCGAAAAGAATGAGTGTTCTGTTGTTTGGGGGTGTAGTGTTCTATATATATCTATGAGGTCCATCTGGTCCAGTATGTCATTCAAAGCTCTTGTTTCTTTGTTGATTTTCTGCTTAGGTGATCTGTCCATTGCTGAGAGCGGAGTGTTGAGGTCCCCTACTATTAACATATTATAATCTATATGTCTCTTTATTCTGGTTAAGAGTTGGCTTGTGTATCTAGCTGCTCCCATGTTGGGGGCATAGATATTTATAATTGTCATATCCACTTGTTGGATACATCCTTTAAGAATAATATAGTGTCCTTCTGTATCTCTAACTACAGTCTTTAGTTTAAAATCTAATCTGTCTGATATGAGAATTGCTACCCCAGCTTTCTTTTGAGGTCCATTGGCATGAAAAATGGTTTTCCATCCCTTCACTTTCAGTCTGGATGTATCTTTAGGTTCAAAATGAGTCTCTTGTAGGCAGCAAATGGATGGGTCATGTCTTTTTATCCAATCTTCAACCTTGTGGCGTTTATGGGAGCATTTAGGCCATTCACACTGAGAGTGATTATTGAGAGGTATGATTCTAATGATGTCATGTTTCTTGTGAAGTCTTTGTTTCTATAGATTGTAAATTTCTGTTCTGTATCACTTTTTACTTTTATAGAACCCCCCTTGATATCTCCTGTAGGGCTGGTTTGGTGGTTACACATTCCTTCAGTTTCTGCTGATCTTGGAAGGTCCTTATCTCTCCATCAATTCTGAATGACAGCCTTGCTGGATAAATGATCCTTGGCTGCATGTTCTTCTCAGATAGAGCTTTGAAAATACCCTGCCACCCCTTCCTAGCCTGCCATGTCTCTGTAGACAGGTCTGACGTTATTCTGATATTTTTCCCCTCTGTACGTAAGGATTTTCTTCCCCCTGGCCGCTATCAAGAGTGTATCCTTGGATCTGATATTTGCGAATTGCACCATGACGTGACGTGGTGTTGGTCTGTTCTCATTGACCTTGGGAGGGGTCCTCTCTGCTTCTTGGACATGAATGCTTGTTTCCTTTGCCAGATTAGGGAAGTTCTCAGCTACAAGTTGTTCAAATATCTCTTCTAGACCTCTGTTTTTCTCCACTCTCTCAGGGATGCCGATGATTCTGACATTGGAAGGTTTCATTGAGTCAGTAATCTCCTGTAATCTACATTCTTGAGATTGGATTTTTTTGAGGCAAGTTTCTGTTTTAACTTTCTCTTCTACCATCCCATCTTCCAATTCACTAATTTATTCTTCTGCCTCATTTACCCTGGCCGTCAGAGCATCTAGTTTAGACTGCATTTGATTCATAGCATTTTTAATTTCTGCCAGACTCACTCTCATTTCTGCCCTTAGAGATTCTATATTCTCGTTAATGTTTTCATTAATAGTTTTTTCAAGCCTACACATCATCTTGACCATTGTTACTCCGAACTCCATTTCTGACAGTTGCAGAGGCCACAGACTCATTATCTTTTCTTTGCTGGGGGGGGGGGGATTTCTCCTCCTCGTCATTCTGATGGGGATTGGTTGCAGGGATGCCCAGAGCCCAAATTATTGACCAGGACACAGGCAGTGTGCACTTGTTTTATAGGGAACTTAGGGATGTCGGCTTCTTGATTTTTTAGCCTGCTTCTGGGGGAGGGGCCTTCCACGCTGATATTCAGGCAACCCTCTTTGGGTAGAGTCTCCCCATCCCCGGCAAGGTGGGATGGGGATGGGCACAATGTGAGCTGATATTTCCGGGCTTTTGTTCTCTGGCGGCTTTCCCTCCTGGTTTTCTGTGGCTCTTCTGAGAGTCAGAGCAGTAGTGGCCGTATCCTAGCCTCTGTCTCAGAACAGAGAGATCGCAGTCCGCTCTCCACTGAGCTCTCTTGGCCACTCTAACTCTGTTTCTGTCGGTGGTGCTAAAAACCCTGCAGTGTCTCGGGATGTGCGCCCCACAGCCTGTGTCCCAGCCCTCACTTCCAGGTCTGGTGCGTCTCTGTCCTTTGTGCTTCTAACACTGCCAGCTGCCCCTGGTTCCTGCGCACGCTCTCCTGAGCTCCCTGTTTCAGTGTGGTTTGCGTGTGCTCTGGAGTGCTGGTTTTCAGTCTGGTCGCCCGCGCACTCCTGAGCTCTGTTTCAGTCTAGTTCGAGTGCGTACTCCAGAGCTCCGATTTTCAGTCTGGTCGCCCATGCATTCCCAGGCTCACGGTCTCAGTCTGCTCTCTCTTGGGTGCAGGTCCACCAGTCCGGCCCACTCCCCAGTGCAGGTGGCTACTGCTTCCCTGTGCTCAAGCACGTCGGCTCCCTCCCCCTTCCGTTTATCTTCCGATACATGTGCGTGGATTCACAGCTCACCGTTCTGTATCTCAGTATTCAGCTCTGGAGATGTTCGTTTGTAGAGATCCAGGTGTATCTTCCTGCGTCTCAGGCTGAATCCGTGGGTTTTCAGGATGATCTGGTAGATCTCCAGCTCCACTCGGGACCAGCTGAGAAAGGGTGTCCTACTCCTCTGCCATCTTTCTCCTCCTTGCAGAAAGTGGTTGCTTTTCTGTTCATAGAGTTTCTGCTACTCTTTTCTTTGTTCTCCAGTTGCATTTATAGGTATTCAGGATGGTTTGGTAGCTCTCTAGCTGAATTCCTGGGACCAGATGAACTTTAGGTCTCCTGCTCCTCTGCCATCTTGGGACGCCCTCCTGAAAAATTTTTATAAAAAAAATCAGTTATGTAACATTTCCTTCTTTCTCTGGTTAAAAAAAAATCCTTCTGTTTTCTGGGGTTAGTTTTCTTCCATGGTGTTTGTTATCTTTTGCATGCTATTTTCCTTTCTGTTTTTGTCTTTTTAAAAAAGTAGTCTCCTTGAGATATAATTCACGTACCATATAGTTCACCCTTTAAAGTATGCAATTCACTTGTTCATAGTGTATTTACAGAGTAGTGTATTTACAGAGTTGTGCATTAATCATCACTACCTAATTCTAGAACATTTTTATAACCCCAAAAGAAACCCTGATGTCCATTAGCAACTACTCTCCATTCTCTCTCCTCTACCTCTACTATTAATCAACTTTCTGTCTCTAAGAATTTGCCTATGCTGAGTATTTCATATAAATGGAATCATATAATATGTTGCCTTTTGTGTCTGGCTTCTTTCACTGAGTATAATATTTTCAAGATTCATCTATGTTGTAGCATGTATCAATACTTCATTCCTTTTTATGGCTGATAGTATTCCATTGTATAGATATACCACATTTTCTTCATCAGTTGATATGTCAATTGTTTTTACTTTTTGGCTGTTGTGAATAATTCTGCTGTGAGCATTCATGTACAAGTTTTTGTATGAATGTTTGTTTTCAGTTCTTTTGGACATACACCCAGAGTGGAATTTCTAGATCATATAATAATTTTTAATTTTTTTGAGGAACTGCCACACTATTTTCCATAGCACCTGCGCCATTTTACATGTCCACCAGCAATGCACAAGGGTTCCGGTTTCTCCACATTTTGGTCAACAGTTGTTATTTTCTGTCTTTCTCTCCCTTTTTTAAAAGACTTTATTTCAGAGAGCGAGATCATGAGCAGAGACAGGGGCAGAGGCAGAAGAAGAAGAAGCAGACTCCCTGCTGAGCAGAGAGTCTGATATGGGGCTTGATCCCAGGACCCTGGGATCATGACCTGAGACAAAGGCAGACGCTTAATCAACTGAGCCACCCAGTTTTTTAAAAAATATTTTATTTGAGGGAGAGAGAGCGAGAGAGCGAGTGCATGCATGCTGGAGGGAGAGGGAGAGAGAATTTGAAGTAGGCTTTTTGCTCAGATGTGGGCTGTGATCCCATGACCATGAGATCATGACCTCAGCCAAAACCAAGAGTCACCACGCAACCGACTGAGCCACCCCAGCCCCCCCTTTTCTTTTTTGATTGTGGCAATTCTGGGAGGTATGAGGAGATATTTCATTGTGGTTTTAATTTACATTTATCTAATAATTAGTGATGTTGAACACCTTTTAATGTACGTGTTGGCTATTTGTATGCTTTTGGAAAATGCCTGTTCAGATCCTCTGCCCACTTTGTAATTGGATTGCTTGTTTTTTTTCCCCCTTGAGATGTATACATTCTTTATATATTTTGGATATTAATACCATATCAGATATGTGATGTTGCAAATATTTTCTCCCATTTGGTAGGTTGTCTTTTCATTTTGTTGATCATTTCCTTTGCTATGCAGAAGATTTTTAGTTTTTTAGATGTATTCCCATTTGTTTATTTTTGCTTTTGTTGCCTTTGCTTTTGGTGTCAAATGCAAAAAATCATTGCCAAGACTGATGTTAAGAAGCTTACCCCCTATGTTTTCATCTAGGGGTTTTATGGTTTTGGGTCTTACATTCAAGTCTTTAATCCATTTTGAGTTGATTTTTATGTATGGGTGTAAGATAGAAGTTGGGTTCATTCTTTTGCATGTAGCTGTCCAGTTTTCCCAATACCATATTTGCTGAGGAACTACCCTTTTTCCAGTGTATATTCTTGGCTTCTTTGTCATTAATTAACCATTTCTGCATGGGTCTGTTTCTGTTCCTTTGATCTATATGTGTCTCTTTTTGTGCCAGTAGGATACTGTTTTGATTACTATACCTTTGTAGTATAGTTTGAAATCAGGAAATGTGATGTTTTGGTTTTGTCCTTTTTTGTCAAGATTGTTTTGCCTATTTGAGTCTTTTGTGGTTCCATACAAATTTTAGGATTGTTTGTTCTATTTATGTGAAAAATGCCATTGGAATTTTGATAGGGATTGCATTGAATCTGCAGATTGCTTTGGGGGAGTATGGACATTTTAACAATTATGATTCTTCTAATCCATGAGCATGCAATACCTTTTTATTTATTTGTGTTGTCTTTGGTTTCTTTCATCAGTGTCTTATACTTTTCAGTGTATGGGTCTTTCACCTCCTTGGTTAAATTTATTTTTAGGTATTCTTTCTGATGCAATTGTAATTGGGATTTTTTTTTTGTGTGTGTGTGTGATATAATTGACACATAACATTATGTTACTTTCATATGTGTACAGTGGGATTATTTTCTTAATTTCTCTTTCTGATTGTTTATTAATATGTAGAAATGCAACTGTTTTTTTGTATACTGATTTTGTATCTACTGCTTTACTTAATTTGTGTATTCTAATAGTTTTTTGGTGGCATCTTTAGGTTTTTCTACATATTATGTCATCTGCAAATAAAGACAGTTTTAATTTTAGCTTTCAGGTTT
This sequence comes from Ursus americanus, assembly GCF_024610735.1. Classification (NCBI taxonomy): domain Eukaryota; kingdom Metazoa; phylum Chordata; class Mammalia; order Carnivora; family Ursidae; genus Ursus; species Ursus americanus. The sequence goes on along the minus strand of NC_142140.1, from coordinate 38,131,115 downwards.
GGATGCCTTTTGTTTCTTTTTCTTGCTTAATTGGCAGGAATTCTAAAATATATACTAAATAAAAGTGATGAGAGTGGGTATCCTTGTCTTGTTCCTGATTTTAGAGGAAAAGTTTTTAGCTCTTCACCAGTAAGTATGATGTTATCTGTGGGCTTAACATATATGGGCTTTATCATGTTGATGTACATTCCCTCTATACCTGCCTTCTTGAGAATTTTTATCCTATATGGGTGTTGAATTTTGTCAAATACTTTTTCTCATCTATTGGGATGAACATATGATTTTTATCCTTCATTTTGCTAATGTGGTTTATTATATCAATTGACTTGTGCATTTTGAACCATCCTTGCATCCTTGGAATAAATTACACTTGATCATGGTGTATGTCACTTTCTTTTTTTTTTTTTAAGATTTATTTATTTGAGAGAGAGAGAACAAGCATGAATGTGCATAGGAGCTGCAGGAGGGGCAGAGGGAGAGAGAGAATCCCAAGAATATTCCCTACTGAGCGTGGAGCCTGTCATGGGGCTCGATGCCAGGACCCTGAGATCATGACTTGAGCCAAAACCAACAGTCCATTGCTTAACCAGCTGAGTCACCCAGGCACCCCTCTTTCTTTCTTTTTTTTAAAATTTTTTATTCCAGTTCGTTGACATATAACGTAACGTTAATTTCAGGTGTACAGTTTAGTGATTCAACACTTACATACAACACCTGATGCTCATCACAACTAGTGCTCTCCTTAATCACCATCACCTATTTAAACCCCCTCCCCACTCCCTTTGGTAACCCTCAGTTCTCTATGGTTAAGAGTCTCTTTCTTGGTTTTCTGCCCCCCCCCATGTTCATTTGTTTTCTTTCTTAAATTCCGCATATGAGTGAAATCATATGGTATTTGTCTTTCTCTGACTGACTTACTTCGCTTAGCATCATGCTCCCTAGATCCATCCATGTTGTTCCAAATGGTAAGATTTCATTCTTTTTGATGGCTGAGTAATATTCCACTGTTTAGATAGACCACATCTTCTTTGTCCATGTATCAATCAGTGGACATTTGTGCTGCTTCCATATTTTGGCTGTTGTAAATAATGTTGCAACAAGCACAGGTGTGCATATATCTTTTTGATTTGGAATTACTGGATCATATGATAGTTCTATTTTTAATTTTTTGAGGAACTTTTATATTGTTTTCCACAATGGCTACACCAGTTTGCATTCCTACCAACAGTGCATGAGGGTTTCTTTTTTTCTACATCCTTGCCAACACTTGTTGTTTCTTGCGTTTTTGATTTTAGCCGTTCTGATATGTGTGAGGTGGTATCTCCTTGTTTTGATTTGCATTTCCCTGATGATGAGTGATGTTGAGCATCTTCATGTGTCTGTTGGCCACCTGTATGTCTTCTTTGGAAAAATGTCTGTTCACATCTTCTGCCCATTTCTTAAGTGGATTATTTGTTTTCTGGGTGTTGAGTTTAATAAGTCCTTTATATATTTTGGATGCTAACCATTTATCAGATATGTCATTTGTAAATATCTTCTCCCATTCTATAGGTTGCCTTTTAGTTTTGTTGATTGAATTTTCTTTGCTGTGTAGTAGCTATTTAGTTTTTAATTGAGAGAGAGAGCACATGAGCGAGAAGAGGGAGAGAGAATCTCAAGCAGACCCTCTGCTAAAGCACAGAGCCTGATGCACAGCTCGATCTCACGACCCTGCGATCATGACCTGAGCTGAAATCAAGAGTCAGACACTCAACAGACGGAGCCATCCAGGTGCCCTGCAGAAGCTATTTGTTTTGATGACATTCCAATAGTTTATATTTGCTTTTGTTTCCCTTCCTGCAGGAGACATATCTAGAAAGAAGCTGCTATGGCTGATGTCAAAGAGGTTTCTGCTTGTGTTCTCTAGGATTTTAATGATTTCCTGTCTCCCATTTAGGTCTTTAATCCATTTTGAATTTAGTTTTTGTATGGTCTAAGCAAGTAGTCCAGTTTCATTCTTCTGAATGTTGCTGACCAGTTTTCCCAACACCATTTGTTGAAGAGACTTCTTTCCATTGGATATTCTTTTCTGCTTTGTCAAAGATTAATTGACAGTATAGTTGTGTTTCCTTTTTGGGTTTTCTATTTTGTTCCATTGATCTATGTGTCTTTTTTTGTGCCAGTACCATACTGTCTCGATGCCTCCAGCTTTGCTTTTCTTTTGAAGGTTGCTTTGGCAATTCAGGTTTTTTTTTTTTTTTTGTGGTTCCATACAAATTTTAGGATTGTTTGTTCTAGCTCTACAAAAAATGTTGATGGTATTTTGATAGGGACTGCATAAAATGTGTAGATTGCTTTGGGTAATAGAAACATTTTAACAATATATTTTCTTCTAATCCATGAGCCTGGAACATCTTTCCATTTCTTTCTGTCATCTTCAGTTTCTTTCATCAGTGTTTTTGGAGTACAAGTCTTTCATCTCTTTAGTTAGATTTATTTGTAGGTATCTTATTGTTTTTGGTGCAATTGTAAATGGGATTGATTCCCTGATTTCTCCTTCTGCTGCTTCATTTTTCATGTATAGAAATGCAGTGGATTTCCATATACTGATTTTGTATCCTGTGACATTACTGAATGCATTTATCAGTTCTAGCAGTGTTTTGGTAGACTCTTTAGGGTTCTCTACATAAAGTATCATGTCATTTGTAAATAGTAAAGTTTTACTTCTTCCTTGCTGATTTGGATGCCTTTTGTTCCTTTGTCTTTTCTGATTTCTGTGCCTAGGACTTTCAGTACTATGTTGAATAAAGTTGTGAGAGTGGACATCCTTGTGTTGTTTCTGACCTTAGGGAAAAAGTTCTCAGTTTTCCCTTGTTGAATATGATGTTAGCTGTGAGTTTTTTTATGTGGCCTTTCTTATGTTGAGGTGTGTTCTTTCTAAACCTACTTTGTTGAGGTTTTTTTTTTTTTATCATGAGTGGATGTTGTACTTTGTTAAATGCTAATTCTGCATCTGTTGAAATAATATATGACTTTTATGCTTCCTCTTGTTGATGGGGCATATGACGATTGATTCGCAAATATTGAATGACCCTTACATCCCAGGCATGAATGTATGTATGGTGAATGATTTTTAAAATATATTGTTGGGTTCCATTTGCTAGTATTTTGTTGAGGACTTTTGTAGCTATGCTTAACAGAGATACTGGCCTGTAGTGTCTTTATCCGCATTTTGTAGCATGGTAATGCTGCCTAGAATGAATTTGGAAGCTTTCATTCCTCTTCTATTTCTTTGAATAGTTTGAAAGGAATAGGTATTAACTCATTTTTAAATGTTTGATAGAATTCACTCGTGAAGTGATCTGAAGGGGCACCTGCATCCCAATGTTTATTGCAGCATTGTTCACAAGCCAAACTATGGAAAGAGCCCACATGTCCATCGACAGATGAATGGGTAAAGAAAATGTTGCCTATATATACAATGCTATAAAAAAATGAAATCTTATCATTTGCAATAATGTGGATGGAACTACAGGGTATTATGCTAAGGGAAATAAGTCAATCAGAGAAAGACAATTATATGATTTTACTCATATGTGGAATTTAAGAAACAAAACATCATAGGGGAAGGGAGGGAAAAATAAAATAAGACAAAATCGGAGAGGGAAACAAACCATAATAGACTCTTAACTATAGGAAACAAACTGAAGGTTACTGGAGGGGAAGTGGGTGGGGGGATGGGTTAACTGGGTGATGGGCATTAAGGAGGGCACGTGATGTAATGAGCACTGGATTTTAAATACAGCTGATGAATCACTGAACTCTGCTTCAGAAACAAATAATACACTATATGTTAATAGGATTTTTAAAAAAAATTTAATCTTTTTGTGTCATCTTCAAAATTTTCCACGCTCATGTATCGGAAGAATTAACATAGTTAAAATGTCTATGCTACCCAGAGCAGTCTACACTTTCAATGCCATCCCAATCAAAATATCAATGACATTTTTCAAAGAACTGGAACAAACAGCACTTAAATTTGTGTGGAACCAGAAAAGGCCCCGAATCGCCAAGGAATTGTTGAAAAGGAAAAACAAAGCTGGGGGCATCACGTTGCCAGATTTCAAGCTATACTACAAAGCTTGATCACAAAGACAGCATGGTACTGGCGCAAACACAGACACACAGACCAGTGGAACAGAATAGAGAACCCAGAAATGGACCCTTGGCTCTCTGGGCAACTAATCTTTGATAAAGCAGGAAAAAACATCCAGTGGAAAAAAGACAGTCTCTTCAATAAACGGTGCTGTGAAAATTGGACAGCTACATGCAAAAGAATGAAACTTGACCACTCTCTCACACCATACACAAAGATAAACTCCAAATGGATGAAAGACCTCGATGTGGACAGGAATCCATCAAGGACATAGGCAGCAACCTCTTTGACATTGGCCACAGCAACTTTTTTCATGACACATCTCCAAAGGCAAGAGAAACAAAAGAAAAAATAAACTTGTGGGACTTCATCAAGATAAAAAGCTTCTGCACAGCCAAGGAAACTGTTAAAAAAGACTAAGAGGCAGCTCACAGAATGGGAGAAGATATTTGCAAATGACACTACAGATAAAAGATTAGTATCCAAGATCTATAAAAAACTTCTCAAACTCAATACACGAGAAACAAATGAACAAATCAAAAAATGGGCAGAAGATATGAACAGACACTTTTCCAATGAAGACATACAAATGGCTAACAGACACATGAAAAAATGTTCAAAATCATTAGCCATCAGGGAAATTCAAATCAAAACCACATTGAGATACCACCTTATGCCAGTTAGAATGGCAAAAATTGACAAAGCAAGATACAACAAACGTTGGAGAGGATGTGGAGAAAGGGGATCCCTCCTACACTGTTGGTGGGAATGCAAGTTGGTACAGCCACTTTGGAAAACAGTGTGGAGGTCCCTTAAAAAGTTAAAAATTGAGCTACCCTATGACCCAGCCATTGCACTACTGGGTATTTACCCCAAAGATATAGACGTAGTGAAGAGATGGGCCATATGCACCCCAATGTTCACAGCAGCATCGTCTACAATAGCCAAATTGTGGAAGGAGCCGAGATGCCCTTCAACAGATGACTGGATTAAGAAGATGTGGTTCATATATACAATGGAATATTACTCAGCCATCCAAAAGACTGATTTCTCAACATTTGCTGCAACATGGATGGGACTGGAGGAGATAATGCTAAGTGAAATAAGTCAAGCAGAGAAAGACAATTATCATATGGTTTCACTCATTTATGGAACAGAAGAAGTAGGAAGATTGGTAGGAGAAGAAAGAGAAGAAGGGGGGGTAAACAGAAGGGGGAATGAACCATGAGAGACTATGGACTCTGGGAAACAAACTGAGGGCTTTAGAGGGGAGGGGAGTGGGGATCAGGATAGGCTGGTGATGGGTAGTAAGGAGGGCACGTATTGCATGGTGCACTCGGTGTTATACGCAAGTAATGAATCATGGAACTTTACATCAAGAACTTGGGGTGTACTGTATGGTGACTAACATAACATAAAAATTAAAAAAAAAATAAACTCCTGGATTTAGCTATTGTGGACAGTGCTGCTATGAACATTGGGGTGCATATGGCCCTTCTCTTCACTACATCTGTATCTTTGGGGTAAATACCCAGTAGTGCAATTGCTGGATCATAGGGTAGCTCAATTTTTAACTTTTTAAGGGACCTCCACACTGTTTTCCAAAGTGGCTGTGCCAACTTGCATTCCCACCAATAATGCAGGAGGGATCCCCTTTCTCCACATCCTCTCCAACAACTGTTGTTTCTTGCCTTGTCAATTTTTGCCATTCTAACTGGCATAAGGTGTATCTCAGTGTTGTTTTGATTTGAATTTCCCTGATGGCTAATTATTTTGAACACCTTTTCATGCGTCTGTTAGCCATTTGTTTGTCTTCACTGGAAAAGTGTTCATATCTTCTGCCCATTTTATGATTTGTTCATTTGTTTCTTGTGTATTGAGTTTGAGAAGTTCTTTGTGGAACATAAGAAGTAGGAAGATTGGTAGGAGAAGAAAGGGATAAAGAAAGGGGGGGCAATCAGAGGGGGGAATGAAGCATGAGAGACTATGGACTCTGAGAAACAAACTGAGGGCTTCAAAGGGGAGGGGGGTGGGGGAATGGGATGGGCTGGTGATGGGTAGTAAAGAGGGCACGTATTGCATGGTGCAGTGGGTGTTATATGCAACTAATGAATCATGGAACTTTACATCAAAAACGAGGGATGTACTGTATGGTGACTAACATAATATAATAAAAAATATTATTATAAATAAAATAAAATCCAGTGCTCATTAAATTGCGTCCCCTCCTTAATGCCCATCACCCAGTTACCACATCACCCCACCCACTTCCCCTCCAGTAACCTTCAGTTTGTTTCCTGTAGTTAAGAGTCTATTATAGTTTGTTTTCCTCTCCGATTTTGTCTTATTTTATTTTTCCCTCCCTTCCCCCATGATCATGTTTTGTTTCTTAAATTCCACATACGAGTAAAATCACATAATTGTCTTTCTCTGATTAACTTATTTCCCTTAGCATAAAACCCTGTAATTCCATCCACGTCGTTGCAAATGGTAAGATTTCATTCTTTTTGATGGTTGAGTAATATTCCATTGTATATATGTACCACATCTTCTTTTCATATTCATCTGTCAATGGACGTCTATGCTCTTTCCATAGTTTGGCTATTGTGGACATTGCTGCGATAAACATTGGGATGCAGTTGCCCCTTCAGATCACTAAGTTTGTATCTATTGGGTAAATACCTAGTAGTGCAATTGCTGGGTCATAGGGTAGCTCTATTTTTAACTTTCTAAGGAACCTCCATACTGTTTTCCAGAGTGGCTGTACCAGCTGCATTCCCACCAACAATGTGAGAGGGTTCCCCTTTCTCATCATCTTCGCCAACATTTGATGTTTCCTGACTTGTTAATTTTAGCCATTCTGACTGCTTTGAGGTGGTATCTCATTGGGGTTTTAATTTGTATTTCCCTGATGCTGAGTGATGTTGAGCATTTTTTCATGTGTCTGTTCAGGTGATTTGTATGTCTTCTTTGGAGAAATATCTGTTCATGTTTTCTGCCCACTCCTTCCTTGGGTTATTTGTTTTTTGGGTGTTGAGTTTAATAAGTCTTTGTAGCTTTTGGATACTAGCCCTTTTTTTTTTTTTTAAGATTTTATTTATCCATCTGACAGAGAGAGAGACAGCCAGCGAGAGAGGGAACACAAGCAGGGGGAGTGGGAGAGGAAGAAGCAGGCTCACAGCGGGAGGAGTCCGATGCGGTACTCGATCCCAGGACTCTGGGATCACACCCTGGGCCGAAGGCAGACGCTTAACGACTGAGCCACCCAGGCGCCCCTGGATACTAGCCCTTTGTCTGATAAGAGATTTGCAAATATCTTCTCCCATTCCATAGGTTGTCTTTTAGTTTTGTTGACTTATTCCTTTGCTGTGTAAAAGCCTTTTATCTTGATGAAGTCCCAATAGTTCATTCTTGCTTTTGTTTCCCTTGCCTTTGGAGACGTGTCTAACAAGTTGCTGTGGCTGAGGTCAAAGAGGTTGCTGCCTGTGTTCTACTCTAGGATTTTGTTGGATTCCTGTCTCATATTTAGGTCTTCCAACCACTTTGAATTTTTGTATATGGTATAAGAAAATGGTCCAATTTCATTCTTCTGTATGTGGCTGTCTAGTTTACCCAACATTTGTTGAAGAGACTGTCTTTTTTCCATTGGATGTACTTTCCTGCTTTGTTGAAGATTAGTTGACCATGGAGTTGAGGGTCCATTTCTGGGTTCTCTACTCCATCCCATTGATCTATGCATCTGTTTTTGTACCAGTACTATACTGCCTTGAGGATTACAGCTTTGTAATACAGCTTGAAGTCTGGCACTGTGATGCCTCCTGCTTTGGTTTTCTTTTCCAACAGTCCTCTGGCTATGCGGGGGTCTTTTCTGGTACCACACAATTTTAGGACTGATTGCTCTAGTTCTGGGAAAAATGCTGGTGTTATTTTGACACCATTTTATTGAATGTGTAGATTGTTTGGGGTAGTATAGACATTTTAACAATATCTTTTCCTACAGTCTGCGAGCGTGGAATGTTTTTCCATTTCTTTGTGTCTTCTTCAATTTCTTTCATAAGTGTTCTGTAGTTTTCAATGAAGAGATCTTTTACACTCTTTGGTTAGGTTTATTCCTAGGTATCTTATGGGTTTTGGTGCAGTTGTGAATGGGATTGATTCCTTGATTTCTCTTTCTTCTGTCTCATTGTTAGTGTATAGAAACGCAACTGACTTCTGTGCATTGATTTTATATCCTTCTGCTTTGCTGAATTCCTGTATGAGTTCTAGGAATTTTTGGGTGGAGTCTTTTGGGTTCTCAACATAGAGTGTCATGTCACCTGCAAAGAGTGAGAGTTTGACTTCTTCTTTGCCCATTTGGATGCCTTTTATTTCTTTTTGTTGCCTGATTGCTGAGGCTAGGACTTCCAGTACTCTGTTGAACAACGGTGGTGAGAGTGGACATCCCCGTCATGTTCCTGACCTTAGGGGAAAAGCTGTCAGTTTTTCCCCCATTGAGGATGATATTCGCTGTGGGTTTTTCCTACATGGCTTTTATGATATTGAGGTATGTCCCCTCTATCCCCACACCATGGAGAGTTTTTATCAAGAAAGGATGCTGTATTTTGTCAAATGCTTTGTCTGTGTCTCTCGAGAGGATCACATGGTTCTTGCCCTTTGTTTTATTAATTGATTGATTTGTGGATATTGAACCACCTTTGCAGCCCAGGAATGAATCCCACTTGGTCGTGGTGAATAATCGTTTTAATGTACTGTTGGATCCTACTGGCTACTAACTTGGTGAGAACTTTGGCATCCATGTTCATCAGCGATATTGGTGTATAAATCTCCTTTTGGGTGGGCCCTTTGTCTGGTTATGGGATCAAAGTAATGACTCATAGAATGAGTTTGGTGGTTTTCCTTCCATTTCTATTTTTTGGAGCAGCTTCAGAATAGGTATTAATTCTTCATTAAATGTTTGGTAGAATTCCGCTGGGAGATTATCTGGCTCTGGACTCTTGTTTGTTGGGAGATTTTTGATTACTGCTTCAATTTCTGTTCAGGTTTTCTATCTTCCTGTTTCAATTTTGGTCATTTGTATGTTTCTAGGAATGCATCCATTTCTTCCAGATTGCCTGATTTTTGGGGCATATAATTGCTCATAATATTCTCTTAAAATTGTATTTCTTAGGCGTTGGTTGTGATCTCCCCTCTTTCATTTGTGATTTTATTTATTTATGTCCTTTCTCTTTTCTTTTTGATAAGTCTGGCAAAGGGCTTATTGATCTTATTAATTCTTTCAAAGAACCAGCTCCTAGTTTTGTTGATCTGTTCTAATGTTCTTTTAGTCTGTTTCATTGATTTCTGCTCTAATCTTAATTATTTCCCTTTTTCTGCTGGTTTTAGATTTTATTTGCTGTTCTTTCTCCAGCTTCTTTAGGTATAAGGTTAGGTTGTGTACCACAGACTTTTCTTGTTTCTTGAGAAAAGCCCGTGTTTCTATATACTTCCCTCTTAGGACCACCTTTACTGCATCTCAATGGTTCTGAACTGTTGTGTTTTCATTTGTGTTGAGGAATTTTTAAAATTCTTTAATTTTTCCTGGTCGACGCATTCGTTCTTTAGTAGGATGCCCTTTAACCTCCATGTGTTTGTAGGCCTTCCAAGTTTTCTCTTGCGATTGAGTTCCAGTTTTAATGCCCTGTGGTCTGAAAATACCCAGGGGATAATCCCAATCTTTTGGTACCAGCTCAGACCTGATTTGTGACCCAGTATGTGATCCATTCTGGAGCATGTTCCATGTGCACTTGTGAAGAATGTGTATTCTGTTGCTTTAGGATGAAATGCTCTGAATATATCTGTGAAGTCCATCTGGTCCAGTGTGTCACTCAGAGCCCTTGTTTCCTTGTTGATCTTCTGCTTAGATGATCTGTCCATTGGTGTGAGTGGGATGTTAAAGTCCTACTATTGTACTATTATCAATGTGTTTCTTTAATTTTGTTATTACTTGGTTTATATAATTGGCTGCTCCCAAGCTGGGGGCATAAATATTTACAGTTGTTAGATCTTGCTGGAGAGACCCTTTTATTATGATATAGTGTCCTTATTCATCTCTTATTGCAGTCTTTGGTTTAAAATCTAGCACGTATTGCATAGTCCACTGGGTGTTATACGCAAGTAATGAATCATGGAACTTTACATCAAAAACTTGGGATGTACTGTATGGTGACTAACATAACATAATAAAAATTATTGTTAGAAAAAGAAAATCTAGTTTGTCTGATATAGGGATTGCTACCCCAGCTTTCTTTTGATGTCCATTAGCATGATAAATGGTTTTACACCCCCTCACTTTCAATTGGGAGGTGTCTTTGGGTCTAAAATGAGTTTCTTGTAGACAGCATATCAGTAGGTCTTGTTTTTTTTAATTTTTTTTTATTATATTATGTTAGTCACCATATGGTACATCCCTGGCTTTTGATGTAAAGTTCGATGATTCATTAGTTGCGTATAACACCCAGTGCACCATGCAATACATGCCCTCCTTACTACCCATCACCAGCCTATCCCATTCCCCCACCTCCCTCCCCTCTGAAGCCCTCAGTTTGTTTCTCAGAGTCCATAGTCTCTCATGCTTCGGATACTCTGTGTCTTTTGATTGGAGCATTTAGTCTATGTACATTCAGAGTAAGTATTGAAAGATATGAATTTAGTGCCATTGTATTACGTATAAAGTTGCTGTTTCTGCAGCTTGTCTCTGTTCCTTTCTCTTCTTTGTTACTTTTGGGCTCTATCTTTGCTCAAAGGATGGCCTTTAATATTTCTTGCAGGGCTGCTGTAAGGATCACAGATTATTTTAGTTTCTGTTTTCCTGGAAACTCTTTGTCTCTCCTTCTATTCTGAATAACAGCCTTGCTGGATAAAGTATTCTTACTGCATGTTTTTCTCATTCAGCACCTTTAATATATCACAGCCATCCTTTCTGGCCTGCCAGATCTCTGTGGACAGGTCTGCTGCCAGCCTTATGTTTCTACCCTTGTAGGTTAAGGACCTCTTGTCCTGCGCTGCTTTCAGGATTTTCTCTTTATCTCTGAAAATTACAAGCTTCACTATCATATGCTGAGATGTTGACCTATTTTTGTTGATTGTGGGAGGGTATTCTCTGTGCCTCCCGGATTTGAATGCCTGTTTCCTTCCCCAGATTACGGAAGTTCTCAGCTATAATTTTTTAGGTAATCCTTTTACCCTCTTCTCTCTCTCCTCCTCTTTTGGGATGACTATTATTTTAATATTATTTCACTTCATGGTATTGATGATCTCTTTTCCTGCCTTCATGATCCAGTAGTTCTTTGTCTCTCTTTTTCTTAGCTTCCTTATTCTTTATTATTTTGTCTTCTGTATCACTGACTTTCTCTTCTGCCTCATTAATCCTAGCAGTTAGAGCCTTGATTTTTTTCCTGCATCTCAGTAATAACCTTTTTGCTTTTGGCCTGATTAGATTTTAGTTCTTTCATTTCTCCAATAAGGGATATTTAATTTTTTTTTAAAAAAAGATTTTATTTATTTATTTATTTGACAGAGAGAGACAGCCAGTGAGAGAGGGAACACAAGCAGGGGGAGTGGGAGAGGAAGAAGCAGGCTCATAGAGGAAGAGCCTGATGTGGGGCTCGATCCCACAATGCCAAGATCACGCCCTGAGCCGAAGGCAGACGCTTAACCGGTGTGCCACCCAGGCGCCCCGGGATTTTTAAATTTTTAATGAGAAAGTCTCTGAGTATTTACCTTTTGTTTTTTAAATTTTAAATTTCTTACTTGATTTTTGTGTTCTAAATGATAAATTTTGGATTCCAGATGAAAGCTGTCAGCAGATAATCTATCTCTCACCTTTTGTTTGCAGTTGTTGTTGTGTCATTCTACATTGCCAGGACGTATAACATTTATATTCTGTCGCTCTAATTTCCACATTTGTTTTATCCGTATTTCTGTTGTTAAATTTATTTAATATTTGTTGTGTTCTTTTTGTGACGTTTCCTCAAATCATCCTCTGATAGTTTCCTCAGGAAGGGATCGTGGACAATATATACCTTGAATTTTGGATTGTTTAGAACACATTTGTAATTTTGTACTTTGACTTCATGCTTTAAGAATAGTTTGGTGGGATAGAACATAGTTTGCTTACTCTTTCTCTCCTCCAGTTTCTTTAAAATGTTTCTCTAGTATCTTTCAGTGTTGACTGTTACTATCGAGAAATATGTGGCTAGTGTGATTTCAGCCCCATTTTTTTTTTCTTTTTTGAAGTTTTTAAACTTCAATAAAATTTCTAGGCTACGTCTTATGCTCAGCATTCTGCATCACTGTTTCTTGGCACAAAGTGTGTCCTTTAAATATCTCTCTTAAAATCTTTTTCACCCTCCCACAGGAAAACCTTCCCAAATTATATCTTTATAATTATATTCCTGAATTACATCTTACTTTGTTTTGAGTTACGAATTTCATTTAGGCATATATTGGATTCCTTTTGCCATTTCTATAGGTATAATTTTCTCTTTAATTCCATTTCAAATTTGTGTGTTGATGTTTTTAATCAGTTTTAGAAAAATGTCAGACATTATCTTTGCGAATATTCTTTCCTATTTTTTTCTGTCTTTTAAAGGATACTAGTTGTCAGTTTTTTAGGTCTTTTGAGTAAGTTCTACATGTCTGTTATATACTTATTGTTTTTCCCCATTCTTTTCCTATCTTCGTTTCAGTTTAGGTATTTTCTATTGATGTCTCTTCAGTTTTATTTTATTTTAATTTTTAAAAAGCTTTTTAGTTTGGAGTGATGTTAGGTTTACAGAGAAGTTGCATAGGTGGTGCAAAGTGCTCCTGTACCCCTTACTTAGTTTCCCCTGATGCCAGCCTCTCAGGTTTCCATGATGCTTTTGTCCAAACCATGGAAGCAGCATTGGTGCATTGACTGATGCAAGGTTCTTTCCCCTGGGCATCCATCTCAGGCCTAGCCTGGCCAGGCCCCACCTCACATGTAGCAGTTCTTCTGAGCCTTCTCTGGGCTGTGAGAGTGTCTCAGTGAGCCTCATTCACGGTCTGTCTAATGTAAGGTTAGGTTTTGGGCTTTCAAGGGGAAGACCACAGAGGCAGCTGCCCTTCTTATCACCTTGTAGTGGGGGAAATTTTATAGTTTTGAATGCTTATATTGGAAGGAAAGAAAGATTATTTTTTTCAAGTTTTTATTTTAAATAAAAATTTAATTCCTGATAGGTATCATACAGTGTAATATTAGTTTCAGGTATAGAATTCAGTGATTCATTACTTACATACAACACCCAATGCTCATCACAGCAGGTACCCACCTTAATCCCCATCACCTATTTAACTGCCCCTCCCACGTACCCCCCCTCCAGCAATCTTCAGTTTGTTTTCTGTAGTTAAGAATCTGTTTCTTGGGGGCACCCGGGTGGCTTAGTCGGTTGAGTGTCTGCCTTTGGCTCGGGTCATGATCCCAGTTTCCAGGGATCAAGCCCCATGAGGGGCTCCCTGCTCAGTGTGAGTCTGCATTTCCCTCTCCCTCTGCCCCTCCCTCCTGCCATGCGTTCTTTCTCTCTCTAATAAATAAATAAATAAATAAATAAATAAATAAAATCTTTAAAAAATAATCTGTTTCTTAGTTTGCCTCTTTTTATCCCCCATGTTCATTTGTCTTGTTTCTTTTTTTTTTTTTTAAGATTATTTATTTTAGAGAGAGAGAGAAAAAAAAAGCATGCAAGCACGGGGGAGAGGGGCAAAGGGAGAAGGAAAGAGAGTGTCAAGCAGACTCCGCACTGAGCTCAGAGCCTGAATTGGGCTTGATCCCACGACCCTGAGATCATGACCTGAGCTGAAACCAAGAGTTGGGCGCTTAACTGACTGCGCCACCCGGGCACTGCTTTCTGTTTTCTTTCTTAAATTCCACATATGAATATTTATCTTTCTCTGACTGATTTATTTCACTTAGCATACTACCTTCTACCTCCATCCATGTCATTGCAAATGGCAAGATCTCATTGTTTTTGATGGCTGAGTAATTTTCCATTATAGATATATATTATAGATACAAATACATGTATATATACACACACACACATATACCATATCTTCTTTATCTATTTATCAGTTGATGAACATTTAGGCTCTTTCTGTAATTTGGCTATTGTTGATAATGCTGCTATAAACATCAGGGTGCATGTATCCCTTCAAATTAGTATTTTTGTATCTTTGGGGTAAATACCTAGTAGTGCAATTCCTGGGTTGCAAGGTAGTCCTGTTTTTAACTTTTTGAGGAACCTCCATACTGTTTTCCAGAGTGGCTGGAAGAAAAAAAAGATTTAAAGTGGGTGATCCAAGCTACCTACTGGAGAAACTAGAAAAACAATAGCAAATTAAAATAGAATGAAAGAAATGAAAAATATAAGAGCAGAAATAAAATAAGTAGAAAATGATGAAGACTAGAGAAAACTATTAAAACTAAAAGTGATTTTTGAAAGGATTGATAAAAATGATAAATCCTTAGTAAGCCTGAATTAAAAAATAGAATATATTCATAATGAAAGAGGGGACATTAGTGAATATTATGAATCATTTTAGTTAACAAATTCCTTGAAAGGCACATTTGAACAAAATTGACAGAGGAATAAATAGAAAATCAGAGTGATTAATATATTAAATCGAGTTTCTTTTTTTTTTTTTTTTTTAAAGATTTTATTTATTTATGTGACAGAGAGACAGCCAGTGAGAGAGGGAACACAGCAGGCGAGTGAGAGAGGAAGAAGCAGGCTCCCAGCAGAGGAGCCCGATGTGGGACTCGAACCCGGAACGCCGGGATCACGCCCTGAGCCGAAGGCAGACGCTTTAACGACTGCGCTACCCAGGCGCCCCTAAATCGAGTTTCTTTTTAAAACGATTTTTATTTATTTGAGAATAGAGTGAGAGAGAGAGCATAAACAAGGTGGGGAGAGGCCGAGAGAGAGGGAGAAGCAGACTCCCCACCGAGCAGGGAGCCCAATGTGAGGCTTAATCCCAGGAACCTGGGATCATCTGAGCCGAAGATAGATGCTTAACTGACTGAGTCACCCAGGCGCCCCTTGAATTTCTAATAAAAGAATTTTCTCACAAAGGAGACTGAAGTCCCAAATGGTTTGACATGTGAATTCCATGAAACATACTTTTAGAAAGCAAAAGAGAATGAAACATTTCCTTTTTTTTTTTTTGTTCTTTAGTCGTTTTATTTATTTTTTTTTATAATGATTTTTTATTATATTATGTTAGTCACCATACAGTACATCCCCGGTTTTCGATGTAAGGCTCGATGATTCATTAGTTGTGTATAACACCCAGTGCACCATGCAATATGTGCCCTCCTTACTACCCATCACCGGCCTATCCCATTCCCCCACCCCCCTCCCCTCTGTAGCCCTCAGTTTGTTTCTCATAGTCCATAGTCTGTCATGGAGAATGAAACATTTCCTAACTCATTAGGAAGCCAGTGTAACCTTGATCTAAAACCTAACAAGGAGATTAAAAGAAAATTGTAGACCAATATCCCCTATGATTATAGATGTAAAAACTCTCAATATAAACAAATATTTGATTTATATAAGTATGTATAACCTATAAATTTTAAATAATATTGGATTTATCAATCTAATAAAATGCACATATGAAGAACCCACGTCTAACGTTATGCTTAATAATGAATCATAGAATGTTTCTCTTCAAACTTCTGGAACAAAATAAGGACATTTGCCTTTACAATTCTATTTCACATTGTTTTGGGAGCTTTGTCAGTTCCATAAATCAAGAGTAGAAAGACAAGTATGCCTTGGAGATCTTGCAGGTTTGGTTCCAAGACCTCTGCAATAAAGTGAATATCACAATAAAGTGAGTCAAATGAAGTTTTTGATTTCCCAGTGCATGTAAAAGTTATGTTTACACTATACTGTAGGCTGTTAAGTGTGCAGTAGTATTATGTGGATAAAACTATGTATATACCTTAAGTCAGAGAAAGACAAATACTATATGATTTTACTCGTATGTGGAATTTAAGAAACAAACGAGCAAAGGGGAAAAAAAAGAGAAAGGCAAACCAAGAAAGAGTCTTAACTATAGAGAACAAACTGAGGGTTACCAGAGGGGAGGTGGGTGGGGCAATGGGTTAAATAGGCGATGGGAATTAAGAAGTATACTTGTTGTGATGGCCACTTGGTGTATGGAGGTTTTGTACCACTATATTATACACCTGAAACTAACATTATACTGTATGTTAACTAACTGAAATTGTAATAAAAACTTAAAAAAAGAGTATTTAGAGTCCCCCCCTCCCAAAAAATACTTTCTTGCTAAAAAAAGCTAACAGGGCGCCTTCATTCCAACTCTTCATTTTGGCTCAGATCATGATCTCAGGGTCATAAGATTTAGCCCTGTGTTGGGCTCTGTACTCAGCGGGGAGTCTGCTTGAGATTCTCGTGCTCTCTCTCCCTCTCCCCCTTCCCCCTGCCCCCTGCTCATTCTCTCTCTCTCAAATAAATCTTTAAAAATGCTATAATCTGAGATTTCATCAAGTTACAATATTTTTGGTGGTGGAGGGTTTTGTCTTGTTAACAGCTTCTGGCTGAGTAGGGTGGTGGTTGCTGAAGGTTGGGGTGGCCGTAGCAATTTCTTTAAATAACACGAGAGACTATGGACTCTGGGAAACAAACTGAGGGCTTCAGAGGGGAGAGGGGTGGGGGAATGGGATAGGCTGGTGATGGGTAGTAAGGAGGGCACGTATTGCATGGTGCACTGGGTGTCATATGCAAGTAATGAATCATGGAACTTTACATCAAAAACTAGAGATGTACTGTATGGTGACTAACATAATATAATAAAAAACATTAAAATAAAAAAAAAATTTTAAAAAAACAAATAACACAGCATTGAAGTTTGCCACATCGATTGACTCTTCCTTTTACAATGATTTTCTCTGTAGCATGCGATGCTGTTTGACAGCATTTTAACCGCAGTAGAACTTCTTCTAAAATTGGAGTCAGTCCTCTTAAATCCTACTGCTGCTTTATCAATTAAGTTGATGTAATATTCTAAATCCTTCATTGTCGTTTCAACAGTCTTCACAGCATTGTCACCAGGAGTAGATTCCATTTCAAGAAACCAGTTTCTTTGTTCATCCATAAGAAGCAGCTCCTTATCTGTTCCAAGTTTTATCATGAAATTGCAGCAATTCAATCACATTTTCAGGCTTTAACTACTAATTCTGGTTCTCTTGCTTTTTATACCACCTCTGTTGTTACTTTCTCCATGAAAGTAATGAATCCTTGAAAGTCATCCATGAGGGTTGAAATCAGCTGCTTCCAAACTCCTGTTCATATTGATATTTTGACCTCTTCTATTGTGAATCCTTTCCAGAAAGTTTTCAATTTACTGTGTCCAGATAAAGAAGTCACTATCTATGGCAGCTATGAGCTTATAAAATGTATTTTTTTTTTTGCCTCAAAAAGTGACATTTATTCAAAGAAAAAAAATGACATGTCCATCCCTTGGCTTGCTTCCCTCCCCGTTCATTGTCCTCTTCAGCCCTGGGTAGGACGAGGTAGCAGGTTAGCTCCTCTGATGAGGTCAACAACATTGATGGGCATCTCCTCAGTTGGAGGTGTTGTAGATGGTCTTGATGTTTCAAAGAGGCCACTTGTCTTCTTCTGTCACTACGTTAATAGCCACACTCTTATGGCAAAATTGTCCACCATGACTGATTCTGTGGATTTAGTTTTCCCTGTTGGTGGGAAGGTCATAATTGATGACGAAAGAAACCTGCTGCACATCAATGCCTCTGGCCAGCAAGTCAGTGGTAATCAGCCAGAGTGACTCCTTCGTGATAACATCTTGTTCCTTTGTCCATATCTCCATGCATGGTGGATGTGGTGAAGTCTTGGGGCTGCATCTTTTCAGTGACCCAATCAACCTTCCTTTGGGTGTTGATGAATATGACTACCTTCGTGATGGTCAGAGTTTCATACAAGTCACACAGTATGTCCATCTTCCACTCCTCTTGTTCCATATTCATATAGGACTGGTGGATACCCTCCAGGGTCCAGAATCCAAATGATACCACTCATGAACTTCTTGGTCACCTCAAGCATGTTGGAAGGCATTGTAGCTCACAGCAAAACCACCTGGGTGTTGCTACTGAGCTTTTGGAATATGTCATAGATTTGGTCCTTGAATCTGTGGCTTAACATTTCGTCAATTTGTCTAGTACAAACATCTTGATGTCTTTGGGAGATAGGTATCTCTGGTTAAGTATGTCAGATACATGACCTGGGGTACCCATGATGATAAGGGGAGCTTCTGTCTGCAGCTTCTGCACCTTAACATGTACACTGGTCCCCTGAATGCAGGCATGGCAGAAGGCACCTATGTAATCTCCTAATGCCGTGACTATTTTCTGTATCTGCTGAGCCAACTCTCTAGTTAGTGCCAGGACCAAAGCCAATGTAGCCTTTAGATCCAACTCAATCTCTTGCAGGATCTATATGGCAAAAATGGCTGTTTTTCCAGTCCCAGATTGGGCTTGAGCAATCACATCAAAACCCTGATATAAGGAGGAATGGCTTGCTGCTGGATGGCGGAAGTTCTTCTCAAAACCATGGGCATAGAGGCCGTGGAAAAGGGACTCAGAGAGGTTCACATCATCAAAGCTGTCAACAGTTTCATTCCAGTTATTCTCAATGACACTTTTGGGCTCCATCTCACTGGGGCCAATGTGTCTGGATTGGGAATCTTGACCTGGCAGATATGATCCTTAGAAACTAGACAAAATGTATTTCTTAAATAATAAGACTTGACAGTTGAAATTACTCCACGAACCATGGGCTGAAATGGATGTTGTGTTAGCAGGCACGAAAACAACACTAATCTCGTTGTATATCCCCATCAGTGCTCTTGGGTGACCAGGTGTATTGTCAATGAGGAGTCATATTTTGAAAGAAACTTTATCTGAATGGTAGGTCTTAACAGTGACCTTAAAATATTCAGTAAACCATGTTGTAAACTGATATGCTGTCATTTTGGCTTTGCTATTCCATTTACAGACACAGGCAGAGTAGAGTTAGCATAATTTTTAAGGGCCCTAGAATTTTTGTAATGGTAAGCATTGGCTTCCCCTTAAAGTCACCAGCTGCATTAGCCCTTAACAAGAGAGTTAGCCTGTCCTTTGAAGTTTTGAAGCCAGGCATTGATTTCTCTCTACCTATGGAAGTTTTAGATGTGTCTTCCAGTATATAAGGCTGTTTTGTTTACATAGAAAGTCTGTTGTTTAGTGTAGCTAGCTTCATTAATTATCTTAGCTAGATCTTCTGGATAACTTGCTGCAGTTTCTACATCAGTACTTGCTGCTTCTTTTTGTACTTCTGTGTTAGGGAGATGGCTTCTTTCCTTAAACCTCATGAACTAACCTCTGCTAGCTTCAAAGTTTTCTTCCATAGCTTCTTCATCCTTCCTGTCTTTGTAGAATTGAAGAGAGTAAGGGCCTTGCTCTGGGTTAGGTTTTGGCTAAAAGGAATGTTGTGATTGGTTTGATCTTTTATCCAGCATATATCATCCATATCAGCAATAAGACTGTTTTTTTAATAATAATTTTTTATTATGTTATGTTAGTCACCATACAGTATATCTTAGTTTTTGATGTAGTGTTCCATGATTCATTATTTGCATATAACACCCAGTGCACCATGCAATACAATACGTGCCCTCCTTAATACCCATCACCGGCCTATCCCAGTCCCCCACCACGCTCCCCTCTGAAGCCCTCAGTTTGTTTCCCAGAGTCCATAGTCTCTCATGGTTCATTCCCCCTTCTTTTTACCCCCCCTTCATTCTTCCCTTACTTCTACTGATCTTCCTGCTATTTCTTATGTTCCATAAATGAGTGAAACCATATGATAATTGTCTTTCTCTGCTTGACTTATTTCCCTTAGCATAATCTCCTCCAGTCCTGTCCATGTTGCTGCAAATGTTGAGAAATCATTTTTTTCTGATGGCTGAGTAATATTCCATTGTATATATGGACCACATCTTCTTTATCCATTTGTCTGTTGAGGGGCATCTTGGCTCCTTCCACAATTCAGCTATTGTGGACAATGCTGCTATGAACATTGGGGTGCATATGGCCTTCTCTTCACTACGTCTGTATCTTTGGGGTAAATACCCAGTAGTGCAATTGCTGCGTCATAGGGTAGCTCTATTTTTAACTTTTTGAGGGACCTCCACACTGTTTTCCAAAATGGGTGTACCAACTTGCATTCCCACTAACAGCGTAAGAGAGATCCCCTTTCTCCACATCCTCTCCAACATTTGTTGTTTCTTGTCCTGTCAATTTTTGCCATTCTAACTGGCATAAGGTGGTGACTATTTTGCTTTCTTATAATTTGTGCATTCACTGGAGTGGTACTTCTAATTTCCTTCAAGAACATTTCCCTTGCATTCACAACTTGGCTAAGTGTTTGGTGCAAGAAGCCTAGCTTTTGGCCTACTGGCTTTTAACATGCCTTCTTCACTAAGCTTAATCAGTTCTAGCTTTTGCTTTTGTTTTTAAAAAGATTTTATATATTTGACAGAGAGACAGACAAAGAGTAAAAGCAGAGAGAGCAGCAGAGGGGCAGGGAGAAGCAGGCTCCTCTCTGAGCAGGGAGCCCAGTGCGGGGCTTGATCCCAGGACCCTGGGATCATGACCTGAGTCAAAAGCAGATGCTTAACTGACTGAGCCACCCGGGTGCCCCCATTTGTAGCTTTTGACTTAAAGTGAGAGACAGGAGTTTTCCTTTCAGTTGAATACTTAAAAGCCATGTAGGGCTAGTAATTGTCCTCATTTCACTATTTTTGTGTCTTGGGGAATAAGGAGGCCTGAGGAGAGGGAAAGAGACAGGGGAATGGCTGGTTGGTAGAGCAGTCAGAAGACACACACACACACACACACACACACACACACACACACAATTTATTGATGAAGTTTACCTGTCTTATATGGGCACAATTCATGGCACCCAAAACAGTTACAATAGTAAAATCAGAGGTCACTGATCACAGTAATAATGATGAAAAAGTTTAAAATATTGTGAGAATTACCAAGATGTGATGTAGAGACTTGAATTAAGGTAATGCTATTGAAAAAATGGCACTGACAGACTTGCTTGAGGCAGGGTTGTCACAAAGCTTCAATTTGTAAAAAATGAAAAATCTGTGAAGCACAATAAAGCAAAGCAATAAAATGAGGTATGCCTATAGCAAACGTGAATATTGGAAATAAAGAAGTAAAACCCTCTAACTTATAGATGACCATGACTATGTACATAGAAAATTGTAAAGAATCTAAAAAGAGATAACTGGAATTAATTACGGAGTTTGGCAAGGTCTTAGAACAAGGCCAATATATGTAAAATGAGTTGTGTATTTTTGTTTTTATAATGAACAGTTTGTGAAATTAAAGAATATGCTTTACAGTAACATCAAAAACATGGACTACCTAGGGATAAATACAACAAAATTTGTAGGATATGTAGAATCTCTGTTTTGAAAATAAGAAAACATTGCTGAGAAATTAAAGATCTAAATAAATTGAGAGATAATATGTTCATGGGTTGGAGGAATTAATATTATCCCAATCAATGTCTAGCAGATTTTTTTGGGTAGAATTTGGTAAGCTAAAATTTATATAGATCTAGAGTAGTCAAAACAGTTTTTTTATAATAATATTTTTTTATTATATTGTTAGTCACCATACAGTACATCCCTGGTTTTTGATGTAAAGTTCTATGATTCATTAGTTGCGTATAACACCCAGTGCACCATGCAATACGGCCCTCCTTACTACCCATCACCAGTCTATCCCGTTCCCCCACCCCCCTCCCCTCCAAAGCCCTTAGTTTGTTTCTCAGAGTCCATAGTCTCTCATGACAGTTTTTAAAAAGAATGGTGTTGGAGAGTGTATGCAGTCTGATTCCACGACTTCTTTTGAAGCTACAGTAAGCAAGGCATTATGGTATTGGTGCAAAGATAGATATTTAGATCAGTGGAACAAAACAGAGTCTACATATACATAACTTATGTATATATGGATTTATTTATGTGTACATGGATTTATGTAATGGGGATTTTTGACAAAGAGACCATGTAATTCAGTGAATAATGAACAATCTTTTAATCAAATGAGGCTAGGAGAACTTGATACTCATATGGAAAAATTAGTCTTGACTTTTCCTCCACACCTTACACAAAAACTAATTTGAAATGATTCATAGACTGAAAAATCCCCTTTTTTTGCGTTTCTGAGTCACTTTATTTTAGGTGTGTTTTCTTTTTATGTAAAGCATGTTGTTGGGTCTTGCTTCATTTTTCACTGACAATGTTTGTCTTTTAATGGATGAATAAAGCCCATTCACATTTATAGATATGACTTAATTTTGGTCTCGACCCTGCCATACCTTAAAAAAAATAATTGCTATGTGAATTATATTTGTTATCTTTGTTATAGTGTGATGTTCTCTACATCTTTTTGTGCCTTTTTTTCAATCTTGTAGATATTTAGCAACACTTATGTTTTTATCCAAGTAATACTTTTTTTCACATGCCCTTAATGTCCTGTGTTACTATATGGTTTGCCATTTTCCAGTGTTATCGTTTGTCTCTCACCTATTATACAATGAACAATAAGCTAACTTCACTTTTCTTCCTTTTCTTCCTTTCTTTAATATTTAGTTGCGTTATTTGTTGTCAAAACATATAACATTTATATATTTACCCTCACCTGTACCTCTTTTTATTATTAGACCTATAATTAAATATATCAAATTTACAGTCATTTCCTTTGTAGTTCTTTCTCCAGTCATCTTTTGGTTGGATGAGTCTTATTCATTAGTAGTTAGCTGAAGAAGGGGACATGGGTATAAAATTCCCTGAATTCTTGAATGCTCAGAATGTAAAGAAAATGTCTTGGTACTTGAAGGACAGCTTGATTCATACTTTATTTCCTATGGTTTCTTGAAAATGCTGCTTTATCATTACCTTGTTTTTGAGAATTCTGACGTCAGTGTAGTTTTCTTGTCTTCCTAACTGATTTGTTTGTTTTTGATGCCTTGAGGATTTTTTCTTTATCTTTAAAGTCTAGTAGCTTTTTTAGGTCATGTTTCAGAGTTTTTCATTGTGGGTTAATTTCACAGGTGCCTTATGAACAATGCCAATATGTAGATTCAGTTTTTATTTTATTTTGAGAAATCTTTTTCAAGTTATAGTTTTAATTATTAGACTTATTCTAGTGTTTTGCTTTTAGTTTTTAGGAATTCCATTTAAACTTCAAGTTTAAAATCTTCACTTCTTTTCCATTTCTTTTTTTTAAAGATTTTATTTATTTACTTGAGAGAGAGAGAGAGCACAGAGAGAGAGTGAGAGGGAGAAGCAGACTCCCTGCAGGGCAGGGAGTCTGATGTGGGGCTCGATCGCAGGACCCCAGGATCTTGACCTGAGCCGAAGGCAGATGCTTAATGATTGAGCCACCCAGGCACCCCCTGTTTTCCATTTCAAGTACTTTCTCTTTTACTTCTTTATCTCATTCATATTCTCTTGTTTCCTTGTTTTTCTTCAGTGTAACTTATGAAGTTTTCATTCAGATCTGGTCTTCATTTCTGATACGATTTTGGCTTTTTCTTTTATTTTTCTTGGATTTTTATCAACTCTTATTTCTTTCCTTCTTGTCTTCTGGTCCATTTTTGTTTTATTTTTCAAATTTATAATTTAAGTTTTTTTTTTTCGGTATCCCCATATACTTAGATGCTACAATTGTGTAGTAGTGAGTCACGGGTTTCTTCTGCTCCTTAGCTGGTTTCTTGGGGCGGGGGGAATGGGAGTTGGGACTTTATTAGTTGAAGTGTTTGAGCCTTTTCTTTTTCCTTATAGTAATTTCATGTAGATGAAGAATGATTCTACTTTTGCATTTCATGAGCATGGTTGCTTTTGGGCATAGTTTATAAGATTCTTGGTTCAGAAGTAATGTCCTATATTGTAGCAAAGTATGATCTCATTACTGGTTGTCTTTTGAATGGGTGTTGGTGGTGAAGGTTGTATGTCTTTTGACTTTTCTTTCTTCCTTTTTTTTAAGTTTCTTTTTTCAGGACCCTACATTTCCCCCTCTTTCTTGTCCCTTCATTGTACCATTTAAAAAGATCGCCTCTCCATTATCCCCTGAATAAATCTCTTCCTAAGACTGCTCTTTTGAGTTCCATGTCCACATTTAAGAACTTTCTCTAAGTTTGCACTGATCTACCACAGCTCTTTTTCAGTATTTTCCCCCTTGGGATGGACTTTCTCTTTCTGTAGCTAATTTTTGGTCAGCCTTAGTTCATCTGTTTTCATCTATTTTTTTTCCCTGTGGCTCATCCCCACCACCTGTTTGATCTATACAAAGGGTTGGAGTGGGAATTCTAAAAACATCTCTGCTGGGAATTAGTATTTATTTGTTCTACTTATAGGTAATTTGAAGTTTGTAGTATTCTGTGTCTTCTAGTTGTGTTGACAATGTGGAATTTTTGTGATTTTACTTCTTTTCCTTTTCAGTTTATAGAGTTTGGGTGGATGTGTTGTGATTTGGATTTATGTAACTGCCATTACCTTGGCTACCCCAGAACTCAAAAATAAAAGCTAACTGATAGTCTTGAAGGTTTTATAAATATCAAAACAGTATAAGCAGCAGTAATTATTATTATTACAGTTGCTACTACTGTGTACCAAATTTTTATAGTTATAAAAGCATTCAGATTGCCATGGTATTCAGTTGGTTATCCTTCTGCATTGTTGTCATTTGAAAACTGCTTAGTGCCATGAACATACACCCTTGATTTCACAGTATGCCATATAACTCTTCTATGTAATGGGATCCTGTTCTTATCTTTCCCAAATAATATCATAAAATATTATTAAGTTATATATCTGATAAGAGGTTAATATCTAAAATATGTAGAGAACTCATACAACTCAATAAAAAAAATCTGATTTAAAAATGGCCAGAGGAACTGAATAGACATTTTCCAAAGAAGTTCTACAAATGACCAAGAGGTATGTGAAAAAGATACTCAACATCACTAATTATCAGAGAAATGCAAATCAAAAGTACAATGAAATATCACCTCACACCTGTTAGAATGGTCATCAATAGGGGTGCCTGGTTGGCTCAGTCAGTGGAGCATGTCTCTTGATCTCAGGGTTGTGAGTTCAAGTCCCATGTTAGGTGTAGAGATTACTTAAAATCTCAAAAAAAAAAATGGCCATCATTAAAAAGGCAAAAGATAAGTGTTGATGAGGATGTGGAGAAAAGGGAACTCCTCTGGTACACTGTTAGTGGGAATGTAAAAAATTGGTGCAAGAACTATGGAAAATAGTATGGAGGTTCTTTAAAAAATTGAAAATAGAACTACCATATGATCCAGCAATTCTACTTATGGGTATATATGTGGAGGAAATGAAATCAGTATCACAAAGAGACATCTTCATCCTCAAGTTCTTTACAGCATTATTTATAATAGCCAAGACATGGAAACAACCTAAGTTTCCATCAACAAATGAATGGATAAAAAATGTGGTGTTATATGTACAATGGAATATTCAGCTACAAAAAAGAAGGAAATCTTGCCATTTGCAACATGGGTAGACCTTGAGGGCATTATGCTAAGTGGAATAAGTCAGATAAAAAAGAATACTGTATGATCTCTAAAAAAACCCTAAGTTCATAGAAACAGAACAGATTGGAGGTTGCTAGAGACAGGGGATGGGGAATGAGGAAAATGGGTGAAGATGGTCAAAAGGTTCAAACTTCGTGTTATAAGAAAAATAAGTTTTGGGGATATAATGGGCAGCATGTTGTGTGTAGTTAACAGTACTGTGTTGTATATTTGAAAGTTGCTAAGAGAATAAATCTTAAAAGTTCTTACCATAAGAAAAAAATTGTAACTGTGTGAGATGATGGAGTAACTGAATTTACTGTGGTAGTCATTTTGAGATATATATGTATCAAATATAAATAGATATATACAATTATTAAGTTGTTTACCTTAAATTAGTACAAATTTATAGTCAGTTATATCTCCATAACACTGGAAAAAAGATTGGAAAAACTAAAATACAATTCTGTGAAATATTGACATAAACAAGGCAGAAAAGGAAAAACAGAAGAACAAAAGACAAGGGAGATAAATAGAAAAATAACAAAAGAACAACCCCAAACTCAGTTATATTAAAAATTGTATTAAATGTTAGTGCACTAAATATTCCAGTTAAAAGTAGGAATGAATTTTAAAAACAAGATCCACCCATCTATGTATGAAACGGTCTATAAGTGAAATTCACTTTAAATATAAATATATAAGTGGTGAAAGCAAATGGATGGAAAAAGATATACCATGATAGCAGGAAGTATAAGGAGTATGGAGTGACTGTGTTAATATCATAGAAGTGATTTCAGGATAGAAAGTATTAACAGAGATAATGAGGAACATTTTGTAATATTTAAGGGCCAATCCATCAGTTTCTCCTTTCAGTTGCAATTGACGTAACTAAAAAAGAAATCAATAAAAACATAATTCTGAATATTATCAATTTACCTTGACATTGATATTTATAGGACACTACACTCAACAACAGAATGCAGATTCAAATGCACATAGTGTGTTTACCAGGACATATCCTATGGTAGGATTTAAAACAATATATAATAAATTGAGAAAGACTGAAATCTGTTGTTCTCTGACAACAGAATGAAGTTAGGTATCAGTAACAACTGGGAAAATCTCAAACATTTGGAAATTAAAACTTTTCTCAATAATCCATGATCTAAGAAGAAATCACAAGTGAAATTAGGAAATATTTGGAACTGAATGATAATGAAGTACAACATATAAAAATTTGTGGGTTGTAGCCAAAGCCATACTTAGCAGGTAACGTATAGTTTTAAATGGCTGTATTGCATGGAGCACTGGGTGTTATACGCAAATAATGAATCATGGAACACTACATCAAAAACTAAGGATGTACTGTATAGTGACTAACATAACATAATAAAAATTATTATTAAAAAAATGCCTATATTAGCAAATGAGAGATCTAAAATCAGTGATGTACTAAAAAAAAATCAATGATCTGAGTTCCCATCTTAGGTAATTAGAAAAAGGAAAAGTATATTAAGTCCAATGTAAGTAAAAGTAAAGAATAAAGATAGGAGCATAAATCAGTAAAATGAAAACAGAAAAATAATACAGGAAATCAATGGAATTGCAAGCTTATATATTGAGAAGAGGACACTACGCTGACAGACTGATTTAGAAAAAAGGGTGGAGATACCGATTACCAATATGAAGAACAAAAGAGACTATGCTACAGATACCACAGACATTAAAAGGATAATAAGGGAATACTATACATTTTATTCCTGTGAACTTTGCAACCTAGGTGAAATGGAAGATTCTTGGAACTATACAAATTAACAAAAGTTATTCAAGGAATAATAGGGTCCATTTCTGGGTTCTCTGTTCTGTTCCATTGGTCTATGTGTCTGTGTTTGTGCCAGTACCATGCTGTCATTGTGATCACAGCTTTGTAGTATAGCTTGAAATCTGGCAATGTGATGCCCCTAGCTTTGTTTTTCCTTTTCAACAATTCCTTGGCGATTTGGGGCCTTTTCTGGTTCCACACAAATTTAAGGGCTGTTTGTTCCAGTTCTTTGAAAAATGTCATTGGTATTTTGATCGGGATGGCATTGAAAGTGTAGATTGCTCTGGGTAGCATAGACATTTTAACTATGTTAATTCTTCCGATCCATGAGCATGGAATATTTTTCCATCTTTTTGTGTCTTCTTCAATGTCTTTCAAGAGTGATTTGTAGTTTCTAGAATATAGATCCTTTACGTCTCTGGTTAAGTTAATTCCGAGATAACGTATGATTTTTGGTGCTATTGTAAATGGAATGGATTCCCTAATTTCCCTTTCTTCAGTCTCATTGTTCGTGTATAGAAATGCAACTGATTTCCGAGCATTGATTTTGTATCCCACCACATTACTGAATTGCTCTATAAGTTCTAGTAGTTTGGGGGTGGAGTCTTTTGGGTTTTCCATATAGAGTATGGTGTCATCTGCGAAGAGAGACAGATAGACTTCTTTGCCGATTTGGATACCTTTTTTTTTTTTTTACATTTCTTTTTTTTATTTTAATTTTGTTATATTAGTTACCATACAGTACATCCCCAGTTTTTGATGCAACATTCCATGATTCATTATTTGCATATAACACCCAGTGCACCATGCGATACGTGCCCTCCTTAATACCCATCACCGGCTATCCCAATTTTATCCCTTTTTGTTGTCTGATTGCTGTTGCAAGGACTTCCAGTACTATGTTGAGTAATAATGGCGAGAGTGGCATCCTTGTCGTGTTCCTGATTAAAGGAAAGGCTTTCCGCTTTTCCCCATTGAGAATGATATTCGCTGTTGACAAAGCAGGAAAAAACATCCAGTGGAAAAAAGACAGTCACTTCAATAAATGGTGCTGGGAAAATTGGACAGCTATATGTAAAAGAATGAAACCTGACCACTCTCTCACACCATACACAAAGATAAACTCCAAATGGATGAAAGACCTTGATGTGAGACAGGAAACCATCAAAATCCTAGAGGAGAAAATAGGCTGCAATCTCTTTGATATCGGCCACAGCAACTTTTTTCATGACACATCTTCAAAGGCAAGAGAAACAAAAGAAAAAATAAAGTTGTGGGACTTCATCAAGATAAAAAGCTTCTGCACAGCCAAGGAAACAGTCAAAAAAACTAAGAGGCAAACCACGGAATGGGAGAAGATATTTGCAAATAACACTACAGATAAAAGGCTGGTATCGAAGATCCATAAAGAACTGAAACTCAATACCCAAGAAACAAATAATCAAATCAAAAAATGGGCAGAAGATATGAACAGACACTTTTCCAATGAAGACATAGTTGGCTAACAGACAGATGAAAAATGTTCAACATCATTAGCCATCAGGGAAATTCAAATCAAAACCACCTTGCGATACCACCTTACGCCAGTTAGAATGGCAAAAATTGACAAGGCAGGAAACAACAAATGTTGGAGAGGATGTGGAGAAAGGGGATCCCTCTTACACTGTTGGTAGGAATGCAAGTTGGCATAGCCACTTTGGAAGACAGTGTGGAGGTCCCTTAAAAAGTTAAAAATTGAGCTACCGTATGATCCAGAAATTGCACTACTGGGTATTTACCCCAAAGATACAGACATAGTGAAGAAAAGGGCCATATGCACCCGAATGTTCATAGCAGCATTGTCCACAATAGCTAAATTGTGGAAGGAGCCGAGATGCCCTTCAACAGATGACTGGATTAAGAAGATGTGGTCCATATATACAATGGAATAATACTCAGCTATCGAAAAGAACAGTTTCTCAACATTTGCTGCAACATGGACGGGACTGGAGGAGATAATGCTAAGCGAAATAAGTCAAGCAGAGAAAGACAATTATCATATGGTTTCACTCATTTATAGAACATAAGAAATAGGAAGATTGGTAGGAGGAGAAAGGGAAGAAGAAAGGCGGGATAAACAGAAGGGGGAATGAACCATGACAGACTGTGGACTCTGGGAAACAAACTGAGGGCCTCAGAGGGTAGGGTGTGGGGGATTGGGATAGGCTGGTGATGGATATTAAGGAGGACATGTATTGCATGGTGCACTGGGTGTTATACGCAAGTAATGAATCATGGAACATTATATCAAGAACTTGGGATGTACTGTATGATGATTAACATAACATAATAAAAATTATTATAAAAAAGAAAAGATGTGGTCCATATATACAATGGAATATAACTCAGCCATCAGAAGGGACGATTTCACAACATTTGCAGCAACATGGACGGGACTGGAGGAGATAATGCTATATGAAGTAAGTCAAGCAGAGAAAGACAATTATCATATGGTTTCACTCATTTATGGAACATAAGAAATAGGAAGATCGGTAGGAGAAGGAAGGGAAGAATGATGGGGGGGTAAACAGAAGGGGGAATGAACCATGAGGGATTGCGGACTCTGGGAAACAAACTGAGGGCTCAGAGGGAAGGGGTGCGCGCGATTGGGATAGGCCAGTAATGGGTATTAAGGAGGGCACGTATTGCATGGTGCACCGGGTGTTATGCGCAAATAATGAATCACGGAACATTATGTCAAGAATTGGGGATGTACTGTATGGTGATTAACATAACATAATAAAAAATTATTATAAAAAAGAAAAGATGTGGTCCATATATACAATGGAATATAACTCAGCCATCAGAAGGAACGATTTCACAACATTTGCAGCAACACGGACGGGACTGGAGGAGATAATACTATATGAAATAAGTCAAGCAGAGAAAGACAATTATCATATGGTTTCACTCATTTATGGAACATAAGAAATATGAAGATCGGTAGGAGAAGGAAGGGAAGAATGATGGGGGGGTAAACAGAAGGGGGAATGAACCATGAGAGATTGCGGACTGTGGGAAACAAACTGAGGGCTCAGAGGGAAGGGGAGTGGGCAATTGGGATAGGCCGGTAATGGGTATTAAGGAGGGCATGTATTGCATGGTGCACCGGGTGTTATGCGCAAACAATGAATCATGGAACATTACATCAAAAACTAAGGATATACTGTATGGTGACTAACATAACATGATAAATTATTATTAAAAAAAGAGGAATAATAGGAAAGTATAATAGCTCTGTATCCACTAAAGAAATGGAATTTGTAATTAAAACAGTTTCACAAAGAAAACTCCAGGCCAGGATGGTTTCACTGACAAATTATATAAAACATTTTAGGTAGAAATGATACCAACCCTAAACAAACTGTTTCAGAAAATAGAGGAGGGAACAGTTCCCAGTTTATTATATGAACTGCTATTACCCTGATACCATAATCAGAGATACATATTACAAGACAAGACAACCAAAATTCATCATAAACATTGACACAAAAATCTTTAATACAGTTTTAGCAAACTGAACGCAAAGGCACATGAAAATGATAATACATTATGAACATTTAGGGTTTATCCTGGCAATGTTAAGGTCGGATTAACATGAGAAAATCATTCAATTTAATTTTCTGTCTTACTAAGATAGGTAAGCAAAATCATATAATTATTTTTATAAATGCAAAAAAAATTTGACAAAATTAAACACCCATTCATGATATAAACTCTCAGTAAACTGAGAATAAAAGATAGTTTTACAACCCGATTAAGGGGCATCTACAAAAATTTATATGGAAAGACAATGAGCATATAATAGTAAAAACAGTCCTGAAGAAGAAGAATAACATTATAGGATTTACATTTTTTAGTAGTATTTTTAATTATGTTAGTCACCATGCAGTACATCCCTAGTTTTTGATGTAAAGTTCCGTGATTCATTAGTTGTGTATAACACCCAGTGCACCATGCAATACATGCCCTCCTTACTACCCATCACCGGCCTATCCCATTCCCCCACCCCCTCCCCTCTGAAGCCCTCAGTTTGTTTCTCAGAGTCCATAGTCTCTCATGCTTCATTCCCCCTTCTGATTACCCCCCTTTCTTTATCCCTTTCTTCCCCTACCGATCTTCCTAGTTCTTATGTTCCATAGATGAGTGAAACCATATGATAATTGTCCTCCTCTGCTTGACTTATTTCGCTTAGCATTATCTCCTCCAGTCCCGTCCATGTTGCAGCAAATGTTGAGAAATCATTCTTTTTGATGGCTGAGTAATATTCCATTGTATATATGGACCACATCTTCTTAATCCAGTCATCTGTTGAAGGGCATCTCGGCTCCTTCCATGATTTAGCTATTGTGGACAATGCTTCTATGAACATTGGGGTGCATATGGCCCTTCTCTTCACTACGTCTGTATCTTTGGGGTAAATACAATACCGGATTTCAAGACTGACTTATATCAAGCTACTATAATTAAGACTGTGCAGTATTGGCATAACTATCGACATATAGATCAAGAAATTGGATAGAATCCAGACAACTGATGAATCACTGAATTCTACCTCTGCAACTAAAAAGAAAAAGAAAAGTAGACCCATACTTATATATTCAACTGATTTTGACAAATATGCTGAGTCAGGTCATTGGAAAATGGACAGTCTTTTCAACAAAGAGTGTGGGAAACAGCTGGATATCTGTAAGAAAAATAAGATCCTCAGCCTTTTTCTTAAGGCAAAATTAACTTGAGATGTGTCAGAGACTTAAGAGCTAAAACTATTAAATTTATAGAAGAAAATAAAGAAGAATATCTTTGTGGCTTTAGGTTAAACAGAGATTTCCTAAATAGGACACAAAAGGCACAAAGTATAAAAGGAAAAAATTTTGATGAAATGCACTTAATGAAAATTAAAAAAATTTGCTTTGCAAAAGACTAAAAAAAAAAGACTTGGGATGTACTGTATGGTGACTAACATAACATAATAAAAAATTATTATAAAAAAAAGACAGTGGAGAAAGGTAAAAGGCAGTCATAGTCCTGGAGAAATTATTTGCTAACCATTTATATGGCAGATGACTTGTAATCTCAAAACTCACTAATAGGGTCTGTAGTGGGAAAAACAAAAACAAAAACCTCAGTAACAACACAATAAAAGAATGGGGAAAAGACTTGAATAGTTTTCACAAAAAAAAGACATGCGAGTGGTCAATGAACTGAGCCATTGGCTCACATGTGTCCCATGTTGGCATCACCCAGTTGTCAGTTTGGCATTGGGTGAATAAATAAAGTGTGGTGTATCCATAGAATAAGTACTACTTAACGGTTAAAAGGAATTAACTGTTGATAATGCAACAACTTCAGTGAATTTCAGGGGGGTTATGCTGACTAAAAGAAGTCAGTCAAAATTACATACTATATGACTCATTTTTTATGGGATTCTCTAAAAGACAAAGCTATGGTGATGGAAGACAGATCAGCAATTGCCATGGGTAGAGATGGAGGAAGGAGTGACTTAAAAGAGATAGCATAAGGGAGTTTTTTTGGGGTGATGGAACTGTTCTGAATATAGTTTGTGGTGATAGTACACAAATCTATGCATGTGCTAAGATTAATAGAAGTATATACTGGGAAAGAAAAAGTTTCAAATTATAATTTTAAAAATAAGAAATTAATGTAAGTCTAAGATTCACCAGGGTCATGCATAGCTCTAATCCATCCTTCTGTCAGTTCATATTTATTTTTTTCTTTCTTTTTTGTTACTTAGAACAGTGCCGCTTTGAACCTTTTTGTGTTGCCTCCTGGCACACATGTTTATTTTTCTTAGGGCATGTGATTAGGAGAGGAATTGCTGAATTATAGCATATGCATAGACCATTCTGAGAAGATAATGCCAGATTGTTTTCCAGAGTGCTTTCGGTTTACATTTTCTTCTGTAGCCTATAAACCATTTGCATGTCCGAAGAGGTCTTCATTTTATCCTAACTCTTTATTAATAGTTTAGCTACGTATAGCATGCTAAGTTAGAAATTCTTTTCCTTCAGCATTCTTAAGGCATTGTCCATTGCGTTCTGCTGTGCATTGTTAGTATTAAGTCTATGACTCCTGATCTTTTGTGTATGATCTATTTTTCCTATTTGGAAGCTTATTAATAGAACCATAATTCTGCTCCCAGGGATCTGGGATTTCACAATCTGTTCACGCATTTCATGGTATGTTCTTTGGGGTGGGTTTATTTTTGTCCAACATGTTGGGTCCTTGGGGGCCCTTTTTATTAACTGTAAATGAATAGCATGAGAACGCCCAGAGGTTAAAAAGCCTACGATACCAAGATTCTGAGAGCTCAGGGTTGGAAGGGGGCTGGAGTGTTTTTTTTTTTGTTTGTTTTTGTTTTTGTTTTTGTATATGTTCATATAATCCTCTTATATTTTGTACTCATCCCCATTCCTCAGATGAGCCTGGTATCACCCAATCTCGAGTAAAAATCCATTCACTGTTTGGAGAATAAACTTTCCAGTGGAGGAAAGGGGATATGCTGAGATGCAGATTAGAGGAGGTGAATCTAATGATCTAAATGCTGTCTAGAAATTTTAAATCAATCTTTTCTTATTTTAGCATCTCCCTTGAACTCCTTCCTTCCTACCTCCTTCCTGCCATTTCCAGAGTTACCCGTTATTGCCAGTTCTTGAGCTTGTTAAGAATTTTGAGGTGTAAATTGGGTTGGTTCTTTTTACTATTGGTATGGGTTTGGTTTTCTCAGACTTGCCCATCTGTTTTTTAGCTCTTAAAATTATTTAGGTTTTGTTTCTGTTCCCATTTTCTTCATCCTATGGGTTACAGGACTAAAAATAATTTTTTTCTTAACTATGATTTTAGTTAGATTTTAGGAGGGAGTGAAATTGGATGCTTGTATTTGGCTAGCTTCCTTTGCAATTTAAATTTAAAAATTTTATGGCCCAAGTATTTGTTGGAGCAGAAGAAAATGATGATTTTTAAACTTTCACATCCTAACAAACCCGATAATTCATCAAGGTATTACTTCTTAGGTATTGGGAAACTAGTATCAGTGGAATATAGGGTCTGAAGAAGTTTTCCCATAAAGAGCCAGAAGTCCTGTTTTCTTGAATGCTTGACCCAGGAATTTAATATTGAGTGCTATATTCGTGTAAGGTTTTTAGAAATCAGTGACTGTTTTCTATGGATGTCAGTGGAGTTAGGTGCATGTTTGTCAAGGAGTGGCCACAGCTTTCATCAAATTCTCAGGCAAGTTTCTCTGCTTGAGGCATGAAGGTAGGTTTTAAAGTGAAGTGATTCAGGGGTTTTCTCCTGTTTTCTATCAGAGGTAAGGATTAGATCCATTCTTTGAACCCCAGCATTTTGTCAGTGTTGGCCTTTTATGCAGTCAGTTACAGTGAGGGACTGTTTCCAAACACAATAGAAAATTGTAGGGTGTTTTTTTCTGCCTTAAAAAAAGTATCACTTTATTTTTATTACTTGTTTTGAGTTTATCTGCTGTATCTAATGAGTCTCGTTTGTATTAATTTTCTAGTTTTGTGATTTTGCATCCGTAGCCTTAAGCTATCATATTTCAGGTCTCGGTGTGTGATTGCAAGGTTTTTAAAAAAAAATATTTTTTGTACTTCCAGGCAGAAACAATTCTTTATAATTATACTACTGCGTAATGACAGTTTTCCAGCTAAATAAACAGCATGTTGAGATTGTGTGCTATGATTATTATACTAGCTGTTGGAGTTATGTTCTTCCACTTGAGGTTTTTGGGGTTTTATTTAGATTAAGGTGTAGTATATTTTTAAATACTCTAGTTCAGTTATTTTCTCTAATATTCATCTCTTGCAGTTTTTTGTATCTTGTTTTCTTGTTTCCTCATTGACCTATAGCAAGGAATGGTATAACTGTCCTTTAGACAGAACACATATATACCAGTGAACTGAACAAAATTAAAAATTTTTTGTTAGGTGAAGTCAGCTTACCAATGTATCTTTCCCTTCTTAATTGTTTTTATTTTATTTTTAGATCAGCTGTCATTTCATTGCTCCTCCATTCCCACCTGTCCTTGTCACATTAGTGACTGTATATTTTTTTTATAATAATATTTTTTTTATTATATTATGTTAGTCACCATACAGTACATCCCTGGTTTTTGATGTACAGTTCGATGATTCATTAGTTGCGTATAACACCCAGTGCACCATGCAATACGTGCCCTCCTTACTACCCATCACCGGCCTATCCCATTCCCCCACCTCCTCCCCTCTGAAGCCCTCAGTTTGTTTCTCAGAGTCCATAGTCTCTCATGCTTCATTCCCTCTTCTGATTACCCCCTTTCTTTATCCCTTTCTTCTCCTACTGATCTTCCTAGTTCTTATGTTCCATAGATGAGAGAAACCATATGATAATTGTCTTTCTCTGCTTGACTTATTTCACTTAGCAATATCTCCTCAAGTGCCGTCCGTGTTGCAGCAAATGTTGAGAAATCGTTATTTTTGATGGTTGAGTAATATTCCATTGCATATATGGACCACATCTTCTTAATCCAGTCATCTGTTGAAGGGCATCTCGGCTCCTTCCACGATTTAGCTATTGTGGACAATGCTGCTATGAACATTGGGGTGCATATGGCCCTTCTTTTCACTATGTCTGTATCTTTGGGGTAAATACCCAGTAGTGCAATTGCTGGATCATAGGGTAGCTCTATTCTGCTTTTAAAAAATTGAACCAACCCATTCCTTAACACTTCATTTTATTTTTCATCTTAGCATGTACTTGACCATCTGATGTACTATGTAGTTTTGATTTTTTTTATAACCTGTTTATTCCCAGAATGTTTTAGCTCCAGGTGCAAGGGTTTTTGTATCATTTGTTGACTGCTGCATCCCCAGAGCCACTATTGTAATAGTGCCTGACGTATAATAAATACTTGATGAATGGATCTCTGTCCATTCATATGCTTCTGTTCTTCAAAAGAAGTATGAAGAGAATGGTCTTAATTACTACAGTCCTGAATTTGAATCCTTGTTTGACTTCTTACTAGTTTTGTGACCTGAGGTTTGCTAATTGAACAATTTGTAACTTTTTTCCTTCTCTATAGGACTTAGCAACTAAAACTTGTTGGATTTAAAGTGAGCCATCCCTGTTCACCTTGACTGCGTAAAAAAAACTACCTAATCAAATTCTAATTGACATACAATAAGTTGCCCCTATTTAAAATGTACAGTTCAGTAAATTTTGACCTATATATTCACCCTTGAATCCATCATTATAATCACTCCCAAAAGTTTCTTTAATCATCTTTTCATCCCTGCTTTCCCTTCTTGCCCCTTTTCTCATCTTCAAACAACCACTGATCTGCTTTTTGTTACTGTACCTTAGTTTACATTTCCTAAAATTTTATAGAAATCAGTCATAGTACATGTACTCTTCTTTTGCCTGCTTCTTTTCAATTAGCCTAATTATTTTGAGATTTATCTATGTTGTTGCATGTATCAGTGGTTCATTCCTTGCTGAATAGTATTCCATTGTATGGACATACCACAGTTTATCCATTCATCTGTTGGTGGATATGTGGGTTGTTTCCAGTTTTTTGATATTACTATCTGTAAGCTACAATGAACACCCATGTATAGGTCTTGGAATGGTTTTCTTTTTCCTTTCCTTTTGGGGAAATACCTAGGAGTGGAATGGCTGGATTTTGTAGTAAATGTGGTTTAACTTTTTTTAGAGACTGCTATACTTTTTTTTTTTTCAAAATGATAGTACCATTTTATAATCCTACCAGCAGTGCATGAGAATTCCAGTTCTTCCACATCCTTGCCAGTATGGTCAGTCTTTTTAATGCCAGCCATCTGTAGCTGTGTAACAGTATCTCACTGTGGCTTTAATTTGCATTTACCTAGTGACCAATGATGTTGAGCATCCTTTTATGTGCCATCTGTTTCCCTTCTTCAGAGTGAATGTTCAGATCTTTTTACGCATTTAAAAATTAGGCTGTTTTCTTGTTATTGGGCTTTTATAGTTGTTTTTTTTTGAAGTTTTAGAATCATTATTTAAGCCATGCATTTCATGCCCCATATCTGGGTTTTTCTTTTTACCATAATAGCTCTTAAAAATTATGGTAGGGGCGCCTGGGTGGCACAGCGGTTAAGCGTCTGCCTTCGGCTCAGGGCGTGATCCCGGAGTTCTGGGTTCGAGCCCCACGTCAGGCTCCTCCGCTAGGAGCCTGCTTCTTCCTCTCCCACTCCCCATGCTTGTGTTCCCTCTCTCGCTGGCTGTCTGTGTCTCTGTCTAATAAATAAATAAATAATCTTTAAAAAAATTATGGTAAAATATATATAACATAAAATTTACCATTTTAACTCCCATTTTTTCCTTTTTTCTTTTTTAAAATTTCATTTAAGTTCAGTTAACTAACATATAGTGTATTAGTTTCAGAGGTAGAGTTCAGTGATTGATCAGTTGCATATAACACCCAGTGCTCATTACATCACCTGCTCTCATTAATGCCCATTCCCAGTTACCCCATCCCCCCATCAACCTTCCCTCCAGCAACCCTCAGTTTGTTTCCTATAGTTAAGAAACTATAGGAAATGTCTCCCTTTTTGATTTTGTCTTATTTTATTTTTCCCTCCCTTCCCCTGTGATCCTGTTTTGTTTCTTAAATTCCACATATGAGTGAAATTATATGGTATTTGTCTTTCTCTGATTGACTTATTTCACTTAGCATAATACCCTTTAGTTCCATCCATGTTGTTGCAAATAGTAAGATTTCTTTTTGTTGTTGTTGTTGGCTGAGTAATATTCCATTGTATATATATACCA
This sequence comes from Ursus americanus, assembly GCF_024610735.1. NCBI lineage: Eukaryota > Metazoa > Chordata > Mammalia > Carnivora > Ursidae > Ursus > Ursus americanus. Next base: position 38,092,585 of record NC_142140.1, on the reverse strand, counting down.
CATCTTCCTTGTCCATTCATCTGTTGAAGGACTGGTGGGCTGTTTCCATTATCTGCCTATTGTGGACATTGCTGCTATAAACACTGGGGTGCAGGTACCCCTCTGGATCACTACATTTGTATCTGTTGGGTAAATACCTAGTAGTGCAATTGCTGGGTCATAGGGTAGCTCTATTTTTTTTTCCCAATTGAATACTTTGTCTTTATTTATTTATTTTTTTAAATGATTTTTTTTATTATATTATGTTAGTCACCATACAGTACATCCCTGGTTTCCAATGGGGTAGCTCTATTTTTAACTTCTTGAGGAACCTCCATACTGTTTTCCATTTTTTGAGTACATACATAATGTTGTATAACCACTACCATTATCTGTTTCCAGAACTTTTCATAATCCCAAACAAAAATTTGAACTCATTAGACTGTAACTCCTCATTCTACTCTCCCCCCGTCTAGATATTTTATGTAAGTAGAATCATGTAACACTTTTCCTTTTGTGTTTGGCTTATTTCACTTAGTATAATGTTTTCAAGGTTCATCCACTTATATCATGTGGTAGTACTTAATTACTTGTTATGGCCACAGTATTTCTGTGTGTGGGGTGTGTGTGTGTGTGTGTGTGTGTTATGTCTGTGTGACATTTTGTTTATTCACTAATCTTTTGAAGGACTCTAAGATTGTTTCCATCTTTTGGCTGTTGTGAGTAAGGCCGGTATGAACATTGATGTACGACTGAGTCCCTGTTTTCAGTTCTTTTTGGTATATACGTAGGAGTGAAATTCTTGGATCATATGGTAATTTTATGTTTAACTTTTTGAGGAACCACCAAACTGTTTCTCATAGCACCTGCACCATTTTATGTTCTCACCAGCAATGTACAAGGATTCCAATTTCTCCACATCCTTGCCAACACTTACTATTTTCTGTTTTTTAAAAGAAAACAGTAGCCACCCTAGTAGGTGTAAAGTGGTATCTTGAGGGTTTCATTTTCATTTTCCTAATGACTAATGATGTTGAACATCTTTTCATGGGCTTATGGCCATTTGTGAAATGTCTGTTAAAGTCCTTTGCCTGTTTTTGAGTTGGGTATATTTTTTATTTTTATTTTTTTGAGTCGTAGGACTTCTTATGTATTCTGCATGTTAAAGACATGATTTACAGATATTTTCTACCATTCGGTGGACTGTCTTTTCATTCTCTTAACAGTGTCCCTTGATGGACAAAGCTTTTAATTCTGATGAAGTCCAGTTTATTTTCTTTTGTTGGATCTTTGGGTGTCATATCTCAGAAATCATTGCCAAATCTAATGTCACAAATATTTGCACCCATGTTTTCTTCTATGAGTTTGATAGTTTTAGCTCTTGTATTTTGGTCTTTGGTCCATTTTGAGTTAATTTTTGTATATAGTGTAAGGTTGGTCTCCAACTTCATTTTTTTTGCGTGTGGATGTTGTTTTATGCCTGGCACCATTTCCTGAAGAGTGTTTTTCCCTGTTTGATGATCTTGGCACTCTTGTTAAAAATCTGTTAACTACACGCATGCGTGCACACACACACTGTATGTTGGCTAATTGAACATAATAAAAAATAAAAAATCTTTTGACTTTTAATTATATTCCACTGAATCTATATGTCTGTTTTAATGCGAGTACTGTATTGGTTTTTTTTTTTTAAACAAACTGAGGGCTTCAGAGGGGAGGGGGTGGGGGAATGGGATAGGCTGGTGATGGGTAGTAAGGAGGGCACGTATTGCATGGTGCGCTGGGTGTTATATGCAACTAATGAATCATGGAACTTTACATCAAAAACCAGGGATATACTGTATGGTGACTAACATAATAAAAAATATTATTATAATAAAAAAATAAAAGATTTTCTTTTTAATTTTTTTTTTTAAAGAAGACTATATTTATTTATTTGACAGAGATAGAGACAGCCAGCGAGAGAGGGAACACAAGCAGGGGGAGTGGGAGAGGAAGAAGCAGGCTCATAGCGGAGGAGCCTGATGTGGGGCTTGATCCCAGAACGCCAGGATCACGCCCTGAGCCGAAGGCAGACGCTTAACCGCTGTGCCACCCAGGCGCCCCAGATTTTCTTTTTAATTTTTAAGTAATCTCCACACCCAATGTCGGGCTCAAACTCTTGACCTGAGATCGAGTCATATGCTCTTCCAAATGAGCCAGCCAGGCACCTCCCATATTGTTTTGATTACTGTAGTTTTGTAGTAAGTTTTGAAACTAGAACATGTGAGTCATACAGCTTTGTTCTTTTTTTTTAAACTTTATTTTAGAGAGAGAGAGTGAGAGCACATGTGAACGTTGAGCAGGGGGAGGGGAGGAGGGAGAGGGAAGAGACTCTCAAGCAGACTCCCCACTGAGCCCAGAGCCTGATTTGGGGCTTGATCTCACAACCCCAAGATCAAGACCTGAGCCGAAATCAGGAGTCAGATGCTTTACTGACTGAGCCACCCAGGTGCCCCACAGCTTTGTTCTTTTTTAAGATTGTTTTGGCTATACGGGGTCTCAAGATTCCATATGAATTTTAGGGTGGGTTTTACTATTTCTGCAAAAAATATTCTTGGGATTTTGGTAGGGATTGCATTGGATCTGTAGATTACTTTGGGTGGTATCGTCATCTTAACTATTCTGTCAATCATGAACATAGGCTATGTTTCCACTTATTTATTTATTTATTTATTTATTTATTTATTTATTTATTTAAAATAATTTTTTTATTATGTTATGTTAGTCACCATACAGTATATCCTTAGTTTTTGATGTAGTGTTCCATGATTCATTATTTGCGTATAACACCCAGTGCACCATGCAATATGTGCCTTCCTTAAAACCCATCACTGGAGTTTCCACTTATTTAGATTTTTAATTTCTTTCAGCATTGTTTTCTAGTTTTCAGCATACAAGTCTCATGCCTCTTTGGTTAAATTTATTTCTAAATATTTTATTCTTTTTGATGCTGTTGTAAATGGAATTGGGTCACAACCAAGGCATGTGTCTGCACTGGTCCTTCAGGGATCTGTCAGACCATCTACAATGTGTAACACTGAATTTTTGGAGGACAAGATCCACACTGCCTTCTTTTTGCACCAGGCAGCTGCTCCAGGAAAGCAGGCTGCTATTCTCATTGCTGGACAGGGGCTGAGGAATGGACTGTGATAGCTGATTTGCATATGTTTTTCTACTACCCAGGATCAGCAACATCTCCCTTTATCCCTTCATAGTGAGCACGCCTCTGATTATTATAAGTGTCCATTTAGGTTCCAGAGTTCCAAGATAGTTGATTCCAGTAATTTTTTCCAGTTTACAGTTCTTTCAGTGGAGGAACCAACTCATAGAACTTCCTACTCTGCCATTGTGTGATATCACTCTTATTGGATTTTTAGAGTTTTATGAAATGTATTTGGGACATAAGTCCTTTATCAAATATATGCTTTGTAAGGGTTTTCTTCCAGTCTGAGTCCTGTCTTTTCATTCTCTTAAAAGTGTCTTTCAAGGGGCAAAAGTTTTAAATTTTGATGATGTCCAGTTTATCAATTTGTGCTTTTTTGGAATTCTGCCTTCAGTGTCTTATTGAAGAAATCTTTGCCTAACCCAAGGCCGCAATGCTTCTCTCTGATGTTGTCTTCTGGAAGTTTTATAGTGTTAGGTTTATATTTAGGTCTATTATCCATTTCAAGTTGTTGTTTTATTTTTTTAAATATGGTGCAAGATAAGGACCCAAGCTCATTCCCCCCCCCCAATATGGATATCCAGTTGTTTCGGCACCATTTGTTGAGTAGGCTATCCTTTTTTTTAAAATTACGTTCAATTAGCCAACATACAATACATCATTGGGTTTTGATGTAGTGTTAAATGATTCATTAGTTCAGTATAACACCCAGTGCTCATCATATCACATGCCCTCTTTAATGCCCATCACCCAGTTACCCCATCCCCCCAGTCACCTCCCTTTCCACAACCCTGTTTGTTTCCTGGAGTCAAGAGTCTCATATGGTTTATCTCCCTCTCTGATTTCTTCTCATTCAGTATTCCCCCCTACCTCTAATGTCCTCTGCACTTTCCTTTTTATTCCACATCTGAGTGGATAATTGTGTTTCTCTGACTGACTTATTTCACTTAGCATACTACCCTCCAGTTCCACCCATGTCGATGTAAATGGTAGATATTCATCCTTTCTGATTGTTGAGTAATATTCCATTGTATATATGAACCACATCTTTTTTTTTATTATGATATGTTAGTCACCATATGGTACATCATTAGTTTTGGATATAGTGTTCCATGATTCATTGTTTGTGTATAACACCCAGTGCTCCATGCAATATGTGCCCTCCTTAATACCCATCAGTGGGCTAGCCCATCCCCCCATCACCTTCCCCTCTAAAACCCTCAGTTTGTTTCCCGGAGTCCATATGAACCACATCTTCTTTATCCATTCACCTGTGGAAGGACATCTCCGCTTCTTCCATAGTTTGGCTATTGTGGACATTGCTGCTATGAACATTGCTGTGCATATGGCCCTTCTTTTCACTATATCTGTATCTTTGGGGTAAATACCTAGTAGTGCAATATAGAAATGGAAGGAAAACTTCCAAGCTCATTCTATGAGGCCAGCATTATCCCAAAACTAGACAAAGATCCCATCAAAAAGGAGAATTACAGGCCAATATCCCTGATGAACTTGGATGCCAAAGTACTCAACAAGATCCTAGCCAATAGGATCCAACAGTACATTAAAAGGATTCTTCACCACCACCAGGTGGGATTTATGCCTGAGATGCAAGGGTGGTTCAACATAGGCAAATCAATCAACGTGATAGAGCAGATTAATAAAAGAAACCATATAATCCTTTCATTTGATGCAGAAAAAAGATTTGACAAAACACAGCATCCTTTCTTGGTTAAAACTCTTCAAAATATAGGGATAGAGGGAACATACCTCAATATCACAAAAGCCATCTATGAAAATCCCACAGTGAATATCATTCTCAATGGGGAAAAACTGAGAGCTTTTCCCTTACGGTCAGGAATACGACAGGGATGCCCACTCTCACCACTACTGTTCAACATAGTACTAGAAGTCTCAGCCTCAGCAATCAGACAACAAAAAGAAATAAAGGACATTCAAATTGGCAAAGAAGTCAAACTCTCTCTCTGCAGATGACATGATACTTTATGGAAAACTCAAAAGACTCCACCTCTCAGTTACTAGAACTCATACAGCAATTAGGCTATCCTTTTTACACTGCATTTTGTGTCTTTTTAAAAAAAATTAGCTGTCCCTATATGTGTGGGTTTATTTCTGGACTCTTTATTCTGTTCCATCGATCTGTTAGTCTATCGTTACATTAATACCATGCTGTTTTGATTATTGTAGCTTTATAATAATTATTGAAATCAGATAGTGTTAATCTTGTTAACTACTTTCTTTTTCATAGTTCTGGCTGTTCTATGTCTTTTCATTTCTATATAATTTAAAACAGTTTGTCAGTTTCTAAAAAAAACTGGGATTTTGTTTGACATTGCATTGAATCTATAGATCAATTTGGAAAATATTGTCATTTTAACAGTATGAAGTCTTTCAACCAATGAAAAGGGCATATCTCTCCATTTATTTAGGTTTTCTTTAATTTATCTCAGAAATATTTTAGTTTTCAGTGTACAGATTTTTTTCCACTATTTTGTCACATTCACTCCTATGTATTATCTATTTTGATGTTATTTAAATAGTATTATTTTTTTAAAATATCCTTTTCTGTTTTCTGCTATTATATGAAAATGTAATTGATTTTTATATAGTGATCTTGTAATGTATAACCATACTAAACTCACTAGTTCTAACTACTTTTTTGGTAGATTCCATTTGATTTTCTAGTAGACAATCATGTCATCTGCAAACAGTTTTACTTCTTCCTTTCCAATTTTGATGCTTTTTCTTTTTCTTTTGTTATGTTCAATTAGCCAACATGTAGTATATCATTAGTTTTTGATGCAGTGTTCATTAGTTCATTAGTTGCATATAACACCCAGGACTCATTACCACCTGAGCCCTCCTTAGTACCCATCACCCAGTTACCCCATTCCTCCCCTCCCTTCCATAACCCTCAGTTTATTTCCTGGAGTCCAGGGTCTCCCATGGTTTGTCTCCCTCTCTGATTTTTGTTTCTTTTTCTTGACTGACTGTGCTGGCTAGAATCTTAAGTACAATCTTGAAGGTGGTGAGAGTGGGCATTCTTTCTTTTCCCCTTGATCTGAGAGAGAAAGGATTCAGTCTTGCAAAGTTGACTTCTGAAAATTAAACTGTGAGTTATCACAGTAAATGTTAGTAACCACTGTGGGGGAAAGCCAAGAGATTGTGTAGGATGCCAAAGAGTTTGGAATGTTCTCTGTAGGTAGCAAAGACTGCTGTGTGGTCACAACTGGGGAAGGAATGAATAAAGGGCATGGTCAGTCAAGAGAGTGGAAAAGAGAGCTCCAAAAATCCAGATGTCGGTAGCATTTGTGTGCTCTTCAGAGGAGAGAGGCATGAGTTTTTTGAACAAAGTACAGTCTGGAGAATAGTGCTTTATGGTGGGACGAGGTTGGTACTTTTAGGCTTTGCGTGACTTGGATGAAAGATCTCCTTTACACTCTTTACCCCCTTAATTGTTTCTTGCTTACCAAACTGTCTTCTGATAGACTTGTATATTCTCCTACCAGTAGTATTGCCTTGAAATGGGGACATCAGTGTCTTGGATGCTGGGAAAGAAAGTTCTACATTAAAAAGTTAATTACTAGTAGCTTGATTATTTTGGGGGTTTAATTATGAGGGATAGATTGGGGTGACTGTTGTGTGTCAGATGAACTCTCTTGGAATGCCTTCTCATTTGTTATAAGAAATAATGCTGTCGTTTAGGTCTCTTAGAAGACTTTTGCCTTGGTTTCTTCTGCTAAACACTAACTTTCCCTCTTCACTTCCTTCTCTCCCTTCCCTCCTTCCTTCTTAAATTAAGATTAATGGGATAATTTGGGTGATATACCTAGGAAAGTGTTGGAGATGGGAGTAGGCCTTCATCAGTTAGCCTGTGTTTGTCAACACTCACCTCTCCCCATAGCCTTTATTAGGTATAGCTTTTTTTTTTTTCCTAAAGTAGGCTCCATGCTCACTGTGGAGCCCAACATGGGGCTTGAACTCACCACCCTGAGATTAAGACTTGAGCTGAAATCAAGAGTCAGACACTTAACTGACTGAGCCAATCAGGTGCCCTATAGGTATAACTTCAAATAGTCTTCCCTTACTCCATGGGGTGCCTGGGCAGCACAGTCAGTTAAGCATCTGACTCTTGGTTTTTGGCTCAGGTTCTGATCTTAGGGTCATGAGATCGAACCCTGGGTCGGGGTCCCCACTCAATATGGAGTCTGCTTAAGACTGTCTCTCCCTTTCCTTCTGCCCCTGTCTGCACCCCCCCCCACTCTCTTTCTCTCTCAAATAAATAAATCTTAAAAAATAGTCTTCCCTTACTCCAGATATTTAATTAACATCTTACTCTGTTTCCACAGCCTAGGACAATTTAACATTTAACGTTTGCATAGCATAGATAATATGCTTTTCATCACTTATCTTTTGTTGGAAGTACATTTCTAGTATGGTATGGCACAGGGGAATGGGAATAGGGAAGGAAAGATTGTATTTAGGGCAAAGGAAAGTTGAAAGAAAAGTAAAAGCTATGATTTTCTTCTCTACCTGGACTTTTAAATAGTTTTAGACAGTTTATTAGTAACTATGTTTGTTTGGTTTACGGGTGTAGTGGCTTTTTAAGGATAGATATTTTCATGAATCAATCTGTAGTCAATATTCCTTTCCAAACTTTTTTTAAAGATTTTATTTATTTATTCGACAGAGAGAGAGAGACAGCCAGCGAGAGAGGGAACACAAGCAGGGGGAGTGGGAGAGGAAGAAGCAGGCTCATAGCAGAGGAGCCTGATGTGGGGCTTGATCTCATAACGCCGGGATGACGCCCTGAGCTGAAGGCAGACGCTTAACCACTGAGCCACCCAGGCACCCCCAAACTTCTTTTTATACCTATTTTTCTTAGTCCTGTCAGTGGACATCATCTTTGACTACCTTTACCTTTAAGGATTAAGCATGGTTTATAGAAAAATTCTGTCACAGGTGCTTCTTATCACCCAGTAGCTATTCTAAAAAGAAAGGGAGGGAAGTCTCTCTAGAAGCAAATTACAGATAAAAGTCTTAGGCCCTTTCTGTAAACTTAATCATTACAGATACACTGAGGTGGCATTTAACTGATAGTATTTTTTTTAGAGCCTAGTGGCATAGTTAGTTTTCCTATTTCTATCTCTGTTTTCAAATTATTATGTACAGTGGACTTTGCCCAGTTTCCTATTAGCCCTTAAAGAATATACAGTCTACATTTTATTTTATATTGCAGTGCTTCACTTGCTTTGCATGAGGTAGTGTAAAGTAATAATTATTATCATTTGGGAAGGAGGTGTGGATTACTTTGGCATTATTCATGGCCAGTTGTTGTGTGCCTTAAACCAGATTTTCTTTGCTATCCATGTCCTCTCAGGGTGTGTCCCTCCCTCATCCTGCTGAAGGAATGCAAATTAACTTCATTAAAGACCCAAATAAAAACTTAGTTAAGACAGATCTGCTCTAAGAAATCATGTATAGCCAAGCCAAACAAATTATTTTTGTTTGAACTATGTTTTTTCCTTTTTCTTTTCATTGGTATAGATAATACAGAAATGGCTGTTATTTGGATTGCTTCTCATTTAATGTAATCATCCTAGGATTAACTAAATAGCAGTGCTTCAAATGCAAGCTATTTTGATTTTTTTCAGGTATTTTATTTATTATTATTATTTTAATAATAATTTTTTATTATGTTATGTTAGTCACCACATGGTACATCCCTAGTTTTTGATGTAATGTTCCATGATTCATTACTTGCATATAACACCCAGTGCACCATGCAATATGTGCCCTCCTTAAAAAGTTAAAAATTGAGCTACCCTATTTTGATACTTTTTTGACCTGGAAATAAGAAAAATAGCATAAAATATGTAAGAGACTGATAATATTTTTGTGAGTTTCTAAAGTAGTACTAAGGGGATAATGTGGTACATAGTCTGTGTTAAAGCTATTTTTAAGGAGAGTAATACCTTCAGGCGATTTTTTTCATGTGTCTTTGAACCTATAACGTGCTTGTTGCAGGGGCTTAAGAAGAGTTGACTTTTGTTTTTAAAAGATTTTTATTTATTTGAGAGAGAGAGCATAAGCAGGGAGAGGGGCAGAGAGAGAAGCAGACTCCCCATTGAGTGGGGAGCACGATTTTGAGTTCAATCCCAGGACCCTGGGATTGTGACCTGAACCGAAGGCAGATGCCCAACTGACTGAGCCACCCAGGTGCCCCAAGTTGACTTTTTATAATCAGTTTTATTGTAATGAATACATAGGTATTACAGTTTACAGAAATAAGTGTTAAGAGAAATTATAGTAGTTTTCTATCTTGAGATTATTATGATACCATTAGCAGCAATTAATTACATGCACAGTAGCAATAAGGAACACACAGGTTCATTCTTTTTATTAAAAAAGATTTATTTTATTTTTTTTCCCTATTTTTTAAATAATTTTTTATTATATTAGTCACCATACAGTACATCCCCAGTTTTTGATGCAATGTTCCATGATTCATTATTTGCGAATAACACCCAGTGCACCATGCAATATGTGCCCTCCTTAATGCCCATCACTGGCTTATCCCAGTCCCCCTCCCCCCGAAGCCTTCAGTTTGTTTCCCAGAGTTCACAGTCTCTCATGGTTCATTCCCCCTTCTGTTTACACCCCCCTTCATTCTTCCCTTCCTTCTCCTACCGCACATTGATTATTCTAATGCGTGTTTAGAATAGGGCTGAGAAGCACTCATCTAGAGCAGTAGTTTCCAGACCTGGATGTGTATGAGACACCTGTGAAGTTTTAGAAATAGATTCTAAAACCCCACTCCAGACTGACTGGATCAGAATTTCCAGGGATTTAAAAAAATACTTGTGCAGGCATTTCATTAAAAGAGAACTGAACCTAGGATACCCTGTTTTGGACATTGAATAACCAGAGGATTAAATTTAAATTCAATTAGCCAATATATAGTACATCATTAGTTTCAGATGTAGAGTTTAGTAAGTCATCAGTTGCATATAACACCCAGTGCTTATCACATCATGTACCCTCCTTAATGCCCATTACCCAGTTACCCCATCCCCCCACCCACCACCCCTCCAGGAACCCTCAGTTTGTTTCCTATAGTTAAGAATCTCTCATGGTTTGTCTCCCTCTCTGATTTCTTCCCATTCAGTTTTCCTACCCTTCCCCTTTGATCTCTGCACTATTTCTTATATTCCACATATGAGTGAAACCATATGATAATTGCCTTTCTCTGATTGACTTATTTTGCTCAGCATAATACCCTCCAGTTCCATCCACGTTGATGTAAATGGCAAGATTTCATTTTTTGGATTGCTGAGTAATATTCTTGTGTGTGTGTGTGTGTGTGTGTGTGTGTGTGTGTGTGTATGTATACCATATCTTTTTTATCCAATCATCTGTCGATGGACATCTGGGCTCTTTCCATAGTTTGGCTATTGTGGACCCAGAAATGGACCCTCAACTCTATGATCGACTAATCTTTGACAAAGCAGGAAAGAATATCCAATGGAAAAAAGAGAGTCTCTTCAACAAATGGTGTTGGGAAAATTGGACAGCCACATGCAGAAGAATGAAACTGGACCATTCTCTCACACCATACACAAAGATAAATTCAAAATGGGTGAAAGACCTAAATGTGAGACAGGAATCCATCAAATCCTAGAGGAGAACATAGGCAGCAACCTCTGTGACCTTGGCTGCATGAACTTCTTCTAGACGTGTCTCCGAAGGCAAAGGAAATAAAAGCAAAAATGAACTATTGGGACTTCATCGAGATAAAAAGCTTTTGCACAGCAAAGGAAACAGTCAACAAAACTAAAAGGCAACCTACGGAATGGGAGAAGATATTTGCAAATGACATATCAGATAAAGAGCTAGTATCCAAGATCGATAAAGAACTTATCAAAGCAACACCCAAAAAACAAATAATCCCGTCAAGAAATGGGGAATGAAGCATGAGAGACTATGGACTGTGAGAAACAAACTGAGGGCCTCAGAGGGGAGGGGGGTGGGGGAATGGGATAGACTGGTGATGGGTAGTAAGGCGGGCACGTATTGCATGGTGCACTGGGCGTTATACGCAACTAATGAATCATCGAACTTTACATCAGAAACCAGGGATGTACTGTATGGTGACTAACATAATATAATAAAAAAACATTAAAAAAAAGAGAAATGGGCAGAAGACATGAACGGACATTTCTCCAAAGAAGATACACAAATGGCCAACGGACACATGAAAAAATACTCAACATCATTAGCCATTAGGGAAATTCAAATCAAAACCACATTGATATACCACCTCACACCAATCAGAATGGCTAAAATTAACGTCAGTAAACAACAAATGTTGGAAGGATGCAGAGAAAGGGGAACCTTTTTACCCTGTTGGTGGGAATGCAAGCTGGTACAGCTTGGAAAACGGTATGGAGTTTCCTCAAAAAGTTGAAAATAGAGCTACCCTATGACCCAGCAATTGCACTACAGGGTATTTACGCCAAAAAAAGAGATTTAATTTAGAGAGAGAGCATGAATAGGGGGAGGAGCAGAGGGAGAAGGAGGGAGAGAATCCTCAGGCATACTTCTCCCTGAGTGTGGAGCCCCATGCAGGCCTCAGTTCCAGACAGGACACTGAGATCATGATGTGAGCAGAAACCAAGAGTAGGCTGCTCAACCTACTGAGCTACCCAGGTGCCCCCACACAGGTTCATTCTTATTTTTTTAATTTTTATTTTTTAGAGAGAGAGCACGCATGTGAGAGAGTGTTTAGGTGGGGAGGGAAGAGGGAAGAGGAGAGACAGAATCTTAAGCAGGCTCCAGGTTCAATGCAGAGCCCAATGTGGGGCTTAATCTCACAACCCTGAGATCATGACTTAAGCTGAAATCAAGAGTCAGAGGCTTAACCCACTGAGCTACCCAGGGGCCTTCATTCTTATACTTTGATAGTTTGAAATAAACTTCAGTACCCATAAGAATTTTTTTTGTTTATACTATTCCTTCCTGCTTCATATGGAAATATTCAAATGGAAAATGATAATTCATAGGAAGGTTTGTGAATTCTTCATAAGAAAATTATATTAAGTAGGTGTGCCTAGTGGCATAGTCGGTTAGGTGTCCAACTTGATTTTGGCTCAGGTTATGATCTCAGCTGGATCTCATGGGATCCAGCCCCATGTCGGGCTTTGGGGTCAGTGTGGAGTCCGCTTGTCCCTCTCCCTCTGCTCCTCCCCTTGCTTGTGCTTTCTGTCTCTAAAATAAATCTTAAAAAAGAGGAAGAATGTGTTATGTAGTTTTAAAATAAGCTAGTGAAGAGGGGAAAAACTACTCTGTGATCATAAAGTGGAGGCAGTCAGTGAACACACAACAATTTAAAGAATACATAGGTATTACAGTTTATGTAAATATATGTTGAGTGAAATTGATAGTTTTTCCTCCCTCCTATACTTGCTGTTACTTTTGTCACGCATTTTACTTTTCAGAATACTACAAATACACAGCACATTAGTACTGTTTTTGTTTTTTTAAGATTTTATTTATTTATTTGACAGAGAGAGAGAGACAGCCAGTGAGAGGGGGAACACAGGCAGGGAGAATGGGAGAGTTATTTGAATAAGCAGGCTCTCAGCAGAGGAGCCCGATGCGGGGCTCAATCCCAGGACTCCGGGATCCTGCCCTGAGCCAAAGGCAGATGCTTAACAACTGAGCCACCCAGGCGCCCCGTTTTTGTTTCAGACTAGGAGTTGGCAAATTTTTACTCTAAAGGACAAAAATAGTAAAATATTTTAAATTTTATAGGCCAAGTGGCAAAATCGATGTATATATTATGTAGGTATACTTCTTCAACAAGAAAGGAAATAAATTTTCACACATTTTTTATTGATGAAATTCAAAATATAAAAATAATTGAGCACAATTTTTTCGGTAACATATATCTAATGAGAAGAATAGAATTATTTTTTTGGATTAATTGTCTTTAATGTTTATATTCCTGCTAGTCAAAATCACTCACAAAACTTTATCTGTTAATGCTGATCTGTAATGAGATTTTGTTTTTCATCTTTATAAACACTTTTTCAGACAGATATCACCAAATGCTGGTGTCAGTCTTTATATATGTTTCAGTATGAGAGTATTCATCACCTGGAAGGCATTTATGGAATTTATTAACCTCTTCTCTTGTTATTTGCCACTTAGCATGTCATTATGTTGCAGATTAAACTACTTCCAACTGATGGTTAAGTGGAAGTTCCTCAGTTGCACCATTATATGGATTTTGAAATATGGAAATTTCCTTTGCATTTGCACTTAAGTTTAAAAAACTCTACAGGAACTGTATTTTGAGCACAAAAATGTGTGGGATCCAAATTTGAGTTAGAAAGGAGATATTGTTTCTTTTTTTAACTTTTGAAAGTATGAAAAGTTTATAAAGCAGCTTAACATTAGTTGTGATTTGAGTTGGCATCAGAATATCTTTAATATAGGTATAAGTTTCACAAATCAGTTTGATTTTAAGTTGAATTCATTAAGAAACATTATCAAGACTGAATCAAAAACTAATTTCCAAAGCCATTTATTATTTGATAATAATAGTGGATGAGGGAAGGGGCCCCTGGATGAATCAGTCAGTGGAGCATGTGACTCTTGATCTTAGGGTTGTGAGTTCGAGCCCCACGTTGGGTGTAGAGATTACTTAAGATGTTTTAAAAAAATAACGGATGAGGGAAGTTTTCATTCACAACAATTTCAGTCACAGCTTGAAGTGCAATAAAATTGCAATAAAACTTGACCATTACTAAGCCATCTTGCTGCTGTGCGGTTGAGCAAGTCAGGATACTTGCCTTCTGTTTTTCATAAAAATTCATGGAAGTGAAGATCAAGTCCCTGAGAGCAAATGAAGTTCTTTGTTGACTACTGGCAGATTAACACATGAAAGAGTCATAGAATTTCTGCAGAGTACTTGCTGGTGAACCCTACAATGAATAACCATAGATTTTAAACATCTTACATTTGTACAAGCTTTCTAAATTGGTCCACCCAAGTTATTTTCTGTCCATGTATATTTTCACTACTATTAATCATAACACATCTTAGTAACTTCCACTTCAGATGGTACTGAGTTAGTGTTGTCTCAGCTTGTTCAGTCACATCAGACTTGGAATTGACTTCTTAAATATAACTGATCGGTATCAGTAACATTTGTTGAGTCAAGGAAAACCACTTGTATTTCTTTGCCTTTAAAAAAAAATGGGTTAGCCCAGTGATGGGTATTAAGCGGGACACGTATTGCATGGAGCACTGGGTGTTATATGCAAACAATGAATCATGGATCACTACATCAAAAACTGATGTTGTACTGTATGGTGACTAACATATCACAATAAAAAAAAATAAAAATGTAAAAAACTAATGATGTACTGTACCTTGGCTAATTGAATTTAAATTTTAAAAAAGTATATAATTCAGTGGTTTTATGTATTTAGAAAGTTGAATAACCGTCATCACTATCTAATTCTGGAATATTTTCATCACTCCATAAAGAATCTATATACCCAGTGATAGTTACTCCACATTCCTCTCCAAGGATATGGCAATTACTAATCTACTTTCTGTGTCTATGGATTTGCCTATTCTGGATCTTTCATATGAATAGAATCATAAAATATGTGGCCTTTTGTGTCTAACTTCTTTAACTTAGCATAGGTTTTCAGAGTTCATTCATGTAGCAGTATGTATCACTACTTGATTCTTTTTATGGATGATAATATTCCATTGTATGAATATACCACATTTTATTTATCCAGCCATCCATTTGATGGACATATGGATTGTTTCACTTTTTGGCTATTACAAATTGTGTTATGAACCTTTGTGGGTAACTTTTTGTTTGAGCATATGTTTTCAGTTCTCTTGGGGTGTATATGTAGGAGTGGAAATGCTGGATCATATGATAAGTATATGTTTAACTTCTTGAGGAACTGCCAAACGATTTTTAACAGCAGCTGTACCATTTTACATTTCTACCAGCAATATATCCCTATAGTTTTATTGTCAATCTTTTTGATTATAACCATCTTAGTGGGTATGAAATGGTGTCTCATTGTCTTGATTAGCATTTCACTAGTGACTAATGATGTTGAACATTTTCATGTTTTATTGGCCACTTGTACATCTTCTTTAGAGAAATAGCCATGCAGATCCTCTTTCCATTTTTAATTTTTTTACTTTTGTAAAAGTTCTTTTATGTATTCTGGGTGTAAATCCTTTGTAAGATATATTATTTGCAAATATTTTCTCCCATTCCCTGGGTTTCCTTTTTCACTTTCTTGATGGTGTCCTTTGCAGCACAAAAGTTTTTAAGTTTAATGAAGTTCAATTTATTCTTTCTTTTGTTGTTTATGATTTTGGTGTCATATATAAGGAAGCACTAACTAATTTAAGGTCATAAAGATTTACTCTTAAATTTTCTTTAAGAATTTTATAGTTTAGTTCTTATATTGTCTTTGATCCATTTTGAGGTAAAATTCACATATATTGAATTAGTTGTACAGTTTTGCCCAAAGTCTATACTTACACATTGTCAAACACTATTTCTGTCTTTCTAGAATATTCTTTTTGTGTTACCTGATCAGTCCATGTTTCTCTAGAGGCAACTGGTGTTTTGATTTTATTTTTCTTAGATTAATTTAGCCTATTCTACATCTTTTAGTAAATAGAACTATGTAGTATGTACACTTTTGCATCTAACTTCTTTTGTTGGGGATAATGATTGTGATATTTGTCCACTGTGTTACTTGTACCAGTGGATCTTTATTTTTTACGTCCAAGTGATATTATATTTTTGAATATTGCATATTTTATCTATACTTTGATGAACAGTTGGGTTGTTTCTAGTTCTGGGCTATTGTGGATAAAGCCGCTGTGAACATTCTTATAGAAGTTATTTGTTTGTTTTGAGTCACTCTGATGAGGGGTTTATAACTTGTTTTGCATCTTTTTTCACTGAGGTGTAGTTGACACACAATGTTACATTAGTTTTAGGTGAACAACAGTGATTCAACAACTCTGTAGCGTATGCTGTACTCATCACAAGTATAGTTGCCATCTGTCACCATATAACATTATTGTAGTATCATTGACTAATATTCCCTACACTGTACCTTTCATCCCTGTGGCCTATTCATTTCATAACTAGAAGCCTGTACCTTCCACTCCCCTTTGCTCATTTTTCCCATTTCCCTAATCCCTGGCAATCAATTTGTTCTCTGTATTAATAAGTCTGTTTATGCCTTTTTGGTCCATTTTGTTTTTTAGATTGCACACATAAGTGAAATAATATGGTATTTGTGTTTTTCTTTCAGACTTATCTGAGCATAATACCCTTTAGGTCCATCCATATTGTCACAAATGGCAAGATTTCATTGTTCTTTATAAGTAAAGTTCCATTACACACACACACACACACACACACACACACACACACACACACCACATCTTCTTTTTCCGTTCATCTATTAATGGACACTTAGGTTGCTTCCATACCTTGTTTATTGTAAATAATGCTACAGTAAACATAGGGATGCATGTATCTTTTTGAATTAGTGTTCTTGTTTTCTTTGGGTAAATACTTCTTTGGGTAAATAATAGCTGAATTACTGGGTCATATGACATTTCTATTTTTAGATTTTTTTAAAATGTTTTTTTATTATATCATGTTAGTCACCATACAGTACATCCCCGGTATCCGATGTAAAGTTCGATGATTTATTAGTTGCGTATAACACCCAGTGCACCATGCAATACATGCCCTCCTTGCTACCCATCACCGGTCTATCCCATTCCCCCACCCGCCTCCCCTCTGAGGGCCTCAGTTTGTTTCTCATAGTCCATAGTCTCTCATGTTTCATTCCCCCTTCTGATAACCCCCCTTTCTTTATCCCTTTCTTCCCCTACCGATCATCCTAGTTCTTATGTTCCATAGATGAGAGAAATCATATGATAGTTGTCTTTCTCTGCTTGACTTATTTCACTTAGCATTATCTCCTCCCGTGCCATCCATGTTGCAGCAAATGTTGAGAATTCGTTCTTTCTGATAGCTGAGTAATATTCCATTGTATATATGGACCACAACTTCTTAATCCAGTCATCTGTTGAAGGACATCTCGGCTCCTTCCACGATTTAGCTATTGTGGACAATGCTGCTATGAACATTGGGGTGCATATGGCCCTTCTCTTCACTACGTCTGTATCTTTGGGGTAAATACCCAGTAGTGCAAAAGCTGGGTCATAGGGTAGCTCAATTTTTAACTTTTTAAGGGACCTTCACACTGTTTTCCAGAGTGGCTGTACCTACTTGCATTCCCACCAACAATGTAGGAGGGATCCCCTTTCTCCACATCCTCTCCAACAATTGTTGTTTCTTGCCTTGTCTATTTTTGCCATTCTAACTGGTGTAAGGTGGTATCTCAGTGTGGTTTTGATTTGAATTTCCTGATGGCTAATGATGTTGAACATTTTTTCATGTGTCTGTTAGCCATTTGTATGTCATCATTGGAAAAGTGTCTGTTCATATCTTCTGCCCATTTTTTGATTTGATTATTTGTTTCTTGTGTATTGAGTTTGAGAAGTTCTTTGTAGATCTTGGATACCACTCTTTTATCTGTAGTGTCATTTGCAACTATCTTCTCCCATTCCGTGAGCTGCCTCTTAGTTTTTTTACTGTTTCCTTGGCTGTGCAGAAGCTTTTTATTTTGATGAAGTCCCATAAGTTCATTTTATCTTTTGTTTCTCTTGCCTTTGGAGATGTGTCATGAAAATGGTTGCTTTGGCCGATGTCGTAGAGGTTGCTGCCTATGTTCTCCTCTAGAATTTTGATGGATTCCTGTCTCACATCGAGTTCTTTCATCCATTTGGAGTTTATTTTTGTGTATGGTGTGAGAGATTGGTCAAGTTTCATTCTTTTGCATGTAGCTGTCCAATTTTCCCAGCAGCATTTACTGAAGAGACTGTCTTTTTTCCACTGTATGTTTTTTCCTGCTTTATCAAAGATTAGTTGCCCAAAGAGCCGAGGGTCCATTTCTGGGTTTTCTATTCTGTTCCATTGGTCTGTGTGTCTGTTTTTGTGCCAGTACCATGCTGTCTTTGTGATCACAGCTTTGTAGTACAGCTCGAATGTCGGCCTTGTGATGCCCCCAGCTTTGTTTTTCCTTTTCAACAGTTCCTTGGCAATTCGGGGCCTTTTCTGATTCCATACAAATTTAAGGACTATTTGTTCCAGGTCTTTGAAAAATGTCCTCGGTATTTTGATTGGGATAGCATTGAAAGTGTAGATTGCTCTGGGTAGTATGGACATTTTAAGTATGTTAATTCTTCCGATCCATGAGCATGGAATATTTTTCCATCTTTTTATGTTTTCCTCAATGTCTTTCAAGAGTGATTTATAGTTTCTAGAATATATGGACCGCAACTTCTTAATCCAGTCATCTGTTGAAGGGCATCTCGACTCCTTCCATGATTTAGCTTGTGGACAATGCTGCTATGAACATTCTGGTGCATATGGCCCTTCTCTTCACTACGTCGGTATCTTTGAGGTAAATACCCAGTAGTGCAATGGCTGGGTCATACAGTAGCTCAATTTTTAACTTTTTAAGGGACCTCCACACTGTTTTCCAGAGTGGCTGTACCAACTTGCATTCCCACCAACAATGTAGGAGGGATCCCTTTTCTCCACATTCTCTCCAACAATTGTTTATTCTTGCCTTGTCAATTTTTGCCATTCTAACTGGTGTAAGGTCGTATATTAGTGTGGTTTTGATTTGAATTTTCCTGATGGCTAGTGATTTTGAACATTTTTTCATGTGTCTGTTAGCCATTTGTATGTCTTCACTGGAAAAGTGTCTGTTCATATCTTCTGCCCATTTTTGATTTGATTATTTTTTTCTCGTGTCTTGAGTTGGAGAAGTTCTTTGTAGATCTTGGATACCACTCTTTTATCTGTAGTGTCATTTGCAAATATATTTTCCCATTCTGTGGGCTGCCTCTTAGTTTTTTTGACTGTTTCCTTAGCTGTGCAGAAGCTTTGTATCTTGATGAAGTCCCACAAGTTCATTTTTTCTTTTGTTTCTCTTGCCTTTGCAGATGTGTCATGAAAAAGGTTGCTTTGGCCGATGTCGTAGAGGTTGCTGCCTTTGCTCTTCTCTAGGATTTTGATGGATTCCTGTCTCACATCGAGTTCTTTCATCCATTTGGAGTTTATTTTTGTGTATGGTGTGAGAGATTGGTCAAGTTTCATTCTTTTGCATGTAGTTGTCCAATTTTCCCAGCACCATTTATTGAAGAGACTGTATTTTTTCCATCGGATGTTTTTTCCCTGCTTTATCAAAGATTAGTTGCCCAAAGAGCCGAGAGTCCATTTCTGGGTTTTCTATTCTGTTCCATTGGTCTGTGTGTCTGTTTTTGTGCCAGTACCATGCTGTCTTTGTGATCACAGCTTTGTAGTACAGCTCGAAATCCGGCATTGTGATGCCCCCAGCTTTGTTTTTCCTTTTCAGCAGTTCCTTGGCGATTTGGGGCCTTTTCTGGTTCCATACAAATTTAAGGACTATTTGTTCCAGTTCTTTGAAAAATGTCCTCGGTATTTTGATCGGGATAGCATTGAATGTGTAGATTGGTCTGGGTAGTATGGACATTTTAAGTATGTTAATTCTTCCGATCCATGAGCATGGAATATTTTTCCATCTTTTTTTGTCTTCCTCAATGTCTTTCAAGAGTGATTTATAGTTTCTAGAATATGCACTGGAGATGTTCATTTGTAGAGATCCAGATGTATCTTCCTGCGTCTCAGGCTGATTCCGTGGATGTTCAGGCTGGTCTGGTACCTATCCAGCTTGACTCAGGGGACCGGCTGAAAAAGGGGTCCCCTACTCCTCTGCCATTTCTCAAAATGATTTCTGACTCTACTTCCCTCACCTCCTCCTGGTTCACACACCTTGGTAAAGCAGTTTGGTCACCTAATGCAGTCATCACCAGAAAGTGTTCATCTCCTCTTGGCCACCTACCGGGTAATGATCAGGACGAAAGAGGTGGAGGGTTATATAAACCTATATTTTGAAAATTTTACATTCTTCCTGGACTGTTCCTGGACATGATCTTTCTCTCCCTCTAACAACTCCAGATCAGCGGGGTAGGGGAGGGAGGGGAGATTCAAACTTAATCCGGTTCGCTGATATTCATCCTGCTTCCTGCCCTGTGAGTAATGAGTCCTTTGTCCTATTTTTAGATTTTTAAGGAGCCTCCATACTATTTTCTTTTTCTTTTCTTTTTTTTTTAAAATATTTTATTTATTTATGTGACAGAGAGACAGCCAGCGAGAGAGGGAACACAAGCAGGGGGAGCAGGAGAGGAAGAAGCAGGCTCCCAGCGGAGGAGCCCGATGTGGGACTCGATCCCGGAATGCCAGGATCACGCCCTGAGCCAAAGGCAGCCGCCTAACGACTGCGCTACCCAGGCACCCTCCATACTATTTTCTATAGTGGTTGCACCAATTTACATTCAAATCAGCAGTGCATGAGAGTTCCCTTTTCTCCACATCTTCACCAACACTTATTTCTTGTCTTTTTTATACCAGCCATTCAAAGAACTGATTTTAGATTATAAGACTTGATATATGGTAGTAGAAATCCTTTAAGATTGACAAGGCTATTCTTATTTCTTTGTATCCTTTTTTTATATAAAGATTTTATTTATTTATTTGACAGAGAGAGAGAGACAGACAGCGAGAGAGGGAACACAAGCAGGGGGAGTGGGAGAGGAAGAAGCAGGCTCCCAGTGGAGAAGCCCGATGCGGGGCTCGATCACAGGACCCTGGGATCACGCCCTAAACCAAAGGCAGACGCTTAACGACTGAGCCACCCAGGCGCCCCTGTTTCTTTGTATTCTTATATAAATTTTGAAATCAAATTATCATTTTCCTAAAAAAAAAAAAAGACATGGGGTTAAATTTTAAAAAACTTAATTCCAGTATGATAACATACAGTGTTACATTTTTAGTTGCACAGTATACTGATTTAACTATTCTGTACATTACTCAGTGCTCATCACGATAAGTGTACTCTTAATTGCCTTCTCCTATGTCACCCATCCCCGTACCCACCTCCTCCCCTCTGGCAACTACCAGTTCTCTATTTTTTTTTAAAAGATTTTATTTATTTACTTGACAGAGACAGCCAGCGAGAGAGGGAACACAAACAGGGGGAGTGGGAGAGAAAGAAGCAGGCTTCCAGCAGAGGAGCCTGATGCGGGTTTGATCCCTGGACTCTGGGATCACGCCCTGAGCCAAAGGCAGATGCTTAATGACTGTGCCACCCAGGCGCCCCCCAGTTCTCTATTTTTAAGGCTGTTATTTTTTTGTCTCTTTTTTTCTTTTTTTGTTTTGTTTTTTAAATTCCACATATGATACCAGTCTTTTATCTGTAGTGTCATTTGCAAATATCTTCTCCAAGATCTACAAAGAACTTCTCAAACTCAATACACAAGAAACAAATAAACAAATCAAAAAAATGGGCAGAAGATATGAACAGACACTTTTCCAATGAAGACATACAAATGGCTAACAGACACATGAAAAAATGTGCAAAATCATTAGCCATCAGGGAAATTCAAATCAAAACCACATTAAGATACCACCTTATGCCAATTAGAATGGCAAAAATTGATAAGGCAGGAAACAACAAATGTTGGAGAGGATGTGGAGAAAGGGGATCCCTCCTACATTGTTGGTGAGAATGCAAGTTGGCACAGCCACTCTGGAAAACAGTGTGGAGGTCCCTTAAAAAGTTAAAAATTGAGCTACCCTATGATCCAGCCATTGCACTACTGAGTATTTACCCCAAAGATACAGACGTAGTGAAGAGAAGGGCCATATGCACCGGAATGTTCATAGCAGCATTGTCCACAATAGCTAAATCATGGAAGGAGCCGAGATGCCCTTCCAACAGATGACTGGGTTAAGAAGATGTGGTCCATATATACAATGGAATATTACTCAGTCATCAAAAAGAACGAGTTCTCCATTTGCTGCAACATGGACGGGACTGGAGGAGATAATGCTAAGCGAAATAAGTCAAGCAGAGAAAGACAGTTATCATATGGTCTCACTCATTTATGGAACATAAGAAGTAGGAAGACCGGTAGGAAAAGAAAGGGAAGAAGAAAGGGGGGATAAGCAGAAGGGGGAATGAAGCATGAGAGACTACGGACTCTGAGAAACAAACTGAGGGCTTCAGAGGGTAGGGGGTAGGGGAACGGGATAGGCTGGTGATGGGTATTAAGGAGGGCATGTACTTCATGGTGCACTGGGTGTTACACGTAAGTAATAAATCATGGAACTTTACATCAGAAACTAGGGATGTAGTGTATGGTAACTAACATAATATATTAATATATTATTAAATAAAAATATTCCACATATGCTTGAGATCATATGGTATTTATCTTTCTTGACTGACTTATTTCACTTAGCATTATACCCTTTAGATCCATCCATATTGTTGCAAATGGCAAGATTTCATTCTTTTTTATGGTTGAATAATATTCCATTATGTGTACGTATATATACAGACCCACTACGTATATATACATGCATATATATACATACACACTACCTCTTCTTTATCCATCTATAGATTGACAGTTGGGTTGCTTCCATATCTTGGCTATTATAATGTTGCAATAAATATGGAATTCTGATTGGTATTATAGCCATTTGTATGTCTGTTGTACATTTGATTTTTATTTCATGGATTTTGTTCACATTTTTATTATGGGGACTTTGTTTCTCAAAGTATAATCATATTTAATTGGTGATTCTTTATAAAATTGTCTATTTATATTAGATAAGAAGCCTCCAGTGGTAATTTCTTCTTAAATAATTGAAACATGTTTTCCCAAAAGGGGCAGGTGAACACAAGTCATGCTGAGGAAAAGAAAAACTCTGTTTACAGAAGCATTTTCATACTCATACTACTCAAGAATAGTAATTTTGCCAAAATGTACTTCAATATACTGAGCTACTTTATATTACTACTCAAAATATAGATTAAGTTGAAAGTGGCTTACATATTTGCAAGATGAATTAGTGAAGAAGGGAGAGTTTATATTTAAGAAAATTTAGTCCTTAATTTCAGTGACACTGTTCTTGTTTCAGTATTTAAAAATACTAATTGATGTGTTTATTTTTGTTTTCCTAGTGATATGCAGCTTTCGAGGATCTGTCCCTCAAGGGTTGGTCTTAGAAATAGGAGAAACGGTCCAGATTCTTGAAAAATGTGAAGGTAAGTATGGACCTATACAGTACACAAATACTGATGATTTTGGGTAGTATAATATACATTTATTTTGTAGCAGTAGATTATAAGCAATCATTTTGAAAGCATAATTAACCACATTATGATATATTGTTATAAAATCCTTCCTGATTTATATTTATCATAAATATATGGGTTATTTTGGCTCTAACCTAATAGCAACAATTAAAGAACTCATTGTTTGCCCTCAGAATGTAATTTTTATGGGATAGACCGGTGATGGGTAGTAAGGAGGGCACGTATTGCATAGTGCACTGGGTGTTATATGCAACTAATGAATCATCGAGCCTTACATCAGAAACCGGGGATGTACTGTATGGCGACTAACATAATATAATAAAAAATCATTAAAAAAAAAAGAATGTAATTTTTACACACTATGTTAAATGATTAATTTTGATTTTACAATCAAATAGATAATCTTCTACCCATACTTAGCTGCATTTGAATAGAATAGAATTGTAATTAATTAGTTCATTTGTATGTTTCTGTTTGATTGGCTGGATGTGATCAGTTATAATTAAAACAAGGCAGTAAATATGCTCAAATGAAGTTTGGCTTGACTACTAGCTGCCTCTGTGATGTATATGGGTATTTCTGCTGTAACATTCATGCATTATTGAAAAATACAACATTTTGCAAAATCATGCACTTGGGGCTCCTGGGTGGTGCAGTTGGTTAAGGATTCGACTCTTGGTTTCAGCTCAGGTTGTGATCTCAGGGTTGTGGAATCAAGCCCTGTGTTGGGCTCTAGGCTCAGTGCAGAATCTGCTTAAGATTCTCTCTTCCTCTCCCTTCGCCCCTCCCCCTTGCTCTCTCTCTGTCTCTAAAATAAATAAGTAAACCTTTTTTAAAAATCATGCACTCAGATCAACAAGATATATGGGAAAAATAAAGTTAGGGAGAAATCACATAAAATGAGGTACTGACAAAAGCAAAATTGATACCATAGGTGAGAACCTGGGCAGCCTAAGCTGGCAGTTCGGCAGGACTAAAAGCCATCTCAAATTATATAACAGAATGGAAATGTTGCTATGTGGGCATGGAGACAATGCCATGTAAATGGAGCTCTGATCCAGTTTCCTACTCTTAAGATGGTTATGAAAGTAAGTGTAACCTACCATGACCCAGGAATTATGTAAATTTGGGAGTGCACTTTTCTAGAAAGGGAGCTCTAGTGCAGCACTCATTCAAAATTTTCTTAAAACAGAAATATAAATCAGTACCCCTTCATGATAAAACTCTTAGCAAAATAATAGAAGAGAATTTTCTTAAACTGGTAAAGGGTGTCTACTAAAAAGCTTACAACAAGTATCATTATCCAATTGTGAAATATTGAAAGATTTCCCACTGAGATCTAAAAATGAGATAGGGAGACCTGCTATCATCATGTGTATTGAACATTATACTGGCAGTACTAGCTAGTGTGGTAAGGAAAATAAAATACATAAAGAATGGAAAGATAAGATTGAAACTATCATTTGTACATGATATAATTTGTGTATGTAGAACATCCAATAGATTCTATAAAAAAAATACTGGGAATAAATATGGGAACTTAAAGATATGATGGCTACAATATCAATATTTTAAATATATATTATTTTGTATGTATTTGCAACTAAGAACTAGAAAATGAATTAAAGAAACAATGCTATTTATATAGTACCACAAACAATAAATGCCTAGAAGTAAATCTGATAAAAAATTTAAGACATCTACATTAAAAACTACAAAAACATTGTTGATAGAAATTAAGGAAAATCTAAATAAATGGAAAGATATACCATGTTTATAGATTGAAAGACTCACTCTCTTGAGATGTTAGTTCTTCCCAAATTGATCTTGGTTTAATGCAATCCCAATAAAAATCCATCAGGTTTTTCTTTCTTTCTTTTTTTTTCTGTATGGTTATTGAACAGCTGATTCCAACATTTATATGAAAATGCAAAAGGTTACAAATAGCCAAGACAATCATGAAGAAGGCAATAAGTGGAAGATTTATGCTACTAGATATGAAGATTTATTATAAATCAAGACATTGTAGTTTTGGGGCAAAGATAGAATAATGAAACAGAATAGAGGGTCCAGAAACTGATCATCGTGTATATAGTCCAGTGATATATGAAAAAGGTGAAAATTGCAGTGCACTGGGGAAATGACATCCATTGCAAGAGGTGATACTGGGCCACCTGGAATAAAGAATGATAGTCTATTCAATAAATGGTATTGTGTCAATAATGAAAGCAGTGAATTTTGATCTCTACCTCATAGCATTTGCCCCAAACACAATTCCAGCTGAATGCTACCTAAATGTGAAATGTAAAATCACAATGTGCCTTGAAGGAAGTACAGGAAAATATTCTTCTTGACCTTGGGGTAGGCAGAGAGTCTTCTTGACCTTGGGGTAGACAAAACACTAACCATAAAGGAAAAGATTGGTAAGTTGTACTTTATTAAAATGAAGATCTGTTCTTCCGAAGACATCATTAAGGAGAGAAAAAAGGCAAGTCACAGAGTGAGAGAGATGTTTGACAAAGGACTTGTATTTAGAGTATAAAGAGCTACTACAAATCAAAAATAATATATTCTGATAGAAAAATTAGCAGAAGGCTTGATGAGGCTGCTTACAAAACGTATATTCCAGTGGCTCATAAACATTTGGAAAGGTGTTTAATTTCATTCAGCAGGGAAATACAAATTAAAACCACAGTGAGATACACTGCCACTGGAATGACTAAAATTCAAAACACTGGCAATACCAAGGGCCGGTAAAGATGCAGAACAACTGTTACTTTCATACGCCGCTGGTGGGAGAGGAAGTGGGATAACCAGTTTGGAAAAGTATTTGGCACTATTAAGTAAAGTTGAATGTACACATATCTGATGATCCGGCAAATCTACTCATAGGTATAAATCCAACAGCAAAATACATGTATAAGATGTCAGTAATAGCTTTACTCATAATCATGCAAAAAACCCCCACACGTTCACTAACAGTTAAAATGGGTAAATAAGTTATGGTATATTCATACAATTGAATGTGACACAGAAAGGAAAAGTGAATGAATTATTACATACAACAATACAGATGAATATCACATATACACTCTTGACAGAAATCAGATATAAGGGTTCATGCTGTTATGGCCCCATGTACATAAAGTACCGAATCAGGTAAAACTAATAGCTGGTGATATTTATCAGAATAGTGGTTAGATAACCACTCTTCTGGGTTCTTTTGCTAAGATTGTATCTGTGATATTGTTGTGTGTAGTAACAATCCATTTTCTTTTCTGTATCATATTCAGTTTAAGGTGTGTGCATGTTAATGATTGGAAGAGACAAGTGGCATTTGGGATGCTGCTAAATTTTACTTACCTGAGTGGTGGGCATACAGTTGTATATTATTTGAAAATTTACCTAGCTGTAGACTAATGATTTGTACACTTATGAGAGTTACATATCAATAAAAAATTTAAAAAATAAAAGGTCTTGGTAAAATTTTTTTTATTATAATATTTATTATATTATGTTAGTCACCATACAGTACATCCCTAGTTTTTGATGTTAAGTTCCACGATTCATTACTTGCGTATAACACCCAGTGCACCATGCAATACGTGCCCTCCTTAATACCCATCACCAGCCTATCCCATTCCCCTCCCCCCTCCCCTCTGAAGCCCTGTTTGTTTCCCAGAGTCCATAGTCTCTCATGGTTCATTCCCCCTTCTGTTTACCCCCCCTTTCTTCTTCCCTTTCTTCTCCTACCGGTTTTCCTACTTCTTATGTTCCATAAATGAGTGAGACCATATGATAATTGTCTTTCTCTGCTTGATTTATTTCGCTTAGCATTATCTCCTCCAGTCCCGTCCATGTTGCAGCAAATGTGGAGAAATCGTTCTTTTTGATGACTGAGTAATATTCCATTGTATATATGGACCACATCTTGTTTTTTTTTTATTTCATGATTTTTTATTATATTATGTTAGTCACCATACAGTACATCCCCGGTATCCGATGTAAAGTTCGATGATTTATTAGTTGCGTATAACACCCAGTGCACCATGCAATAGGTGCCCTCCTTACTACCCATCACCGGTCTATCCCATTCCCCCCCCACCTCCCCTCTGAGGCCCTCAGTTTTTTTCTAATAGTCCATAGTCTCTCATGTTTCATTCCCCCTTCTGATTACCCCCCCTTTCTTTATCCCTTTCTTCCCCTACCGATCATCCTAGTTCTTTTGTTCCATAGATGAGAGAAATCATATGATAATTGTCTTTCTCTGCTTGACTTATTTCACTTAGCATTATCTCCTCCCGTGCCATCCATGTTGCAGCAAATGTTGAGAATTCGTTCTTTCTGATAGCTGAGTAATATTCCATTGTATATATGGACCACATTTTCTTAATCCAGTCATCTGTTGAAGGACATCTCGGCTCCTTCCATGATTTAGCTATTGTGGACATTGCTGCTATGAACATTGGGGTGCATATGGCCCTTCTTTTCACTACGTCTGTGTCTTTGGGGTAAACACCCAGTAGTGCAATGGCTGGATCATAGGTAGCTCAATTTTTAACGTTTTAAAGGACCTCCACACTGTTTTCCAGAGTGGCTGTACCAACTTGCATTCCCACCAACAATGCAGGAGGGATCCCCTTTCTCCACATCCTCTCCAACAATTGTTGTTTCTTGCCTTGTCTATTTTTGCCATTCTAACTGGTGTAAGGTGGTATCTCAGTGTGGTTTTGATTTGAATTTCCTGATGGCTAATGATGTTGAACATTTTTTCATGTGTCTGTTAGCCATTTGTATGTCTTCATTGGAAAAGTATCTGTTCATATCTTCTGCCCATTTTTTGATTTGTTCATTTGTTTCTCGTGTATTGAGTTTGCGAAGTTCTTTGCAGATCTTGGATACTAATCTTTTATCCGTAGTGTCATTTCCAAATATCTTCTCCCATTCCGTGGACTGCCCCTTAGTTTTTTTGACTGTTTCCTTGGCTGTGCAGAAGCTTTTTACCTTGATGAAGTCTCACAAGTTCATTTTTTCTTTTGTTTCTCTTGCCTTTGGAGATGTGTCATGAAAAAAGTTGCTGTGGCCAATGTCAAAGAGGTTGCTGCCTATGCTCTCCTCTAGGATTTTGATGGATTCCTGTCTCACATCGAGGTCTTTCATCCATTTGGAGTTTATTTTTGTGTATGGTGTGAGAGAGTGGTCAAGTTTCATTCTTTTGCGTGTAGCTGTCCAATTCTCCTAGCACCATTTATTGAAGAGACTGTCTTTTTCCCACCGGATGTTTTTTCTTGCTTTGTCCAAGATTAGTTGCCCAAAGAGCCGAGGTCCATTTCTGGATTCTCTATTCTGTTCCCTTGGTCTGTGTGTCTGTTTTTGTGCCAGTACCATGCTGTCTTTGTGATCACAGCTTTGTAGTATAGCTTGAAATCTGGCAACGTGATGCCCCCAGCTTTGTTTTTCCTTTTCAACCATTCTTGGTGATTTGGGGCCTTTTATGGTTCACACAAAATTTTTCTTTATAATAATATTTTTTTCTTATGTTAGTCACCATACAGTACATCCCTGGTTTTTGTTGTAAAGTTCGATGATTCTTAGTTGTGTATAACACCCAGTGCACCATGCAATACATGCCCTCCTTACTACCCATCACCAGCCTACCCCATTCCCCCACCCCTCCCCTCTGAAGCCCTCAGTTTGTTTCTCAGAGTCCATAGTCTCTCATGCTTCATTCCCCCTTCTTTTTTTTAATGTTTTTTTAATTATATTATGTTAGTCACCATACAGTACATCCCTGGTTTCTGATGTAAAGTTCGATGCTTCATTAGTTGCGTATAACACCCAGTGCACCATGCAATATATGCCCTCCTTACTACCCATCACCAGCCTATCCCATTCCCCCACCCCCTCCCCTCTGAAGCCCTCGGTTTGTTTCTCAGAGTCCATAGTCTCTCATGCTTCATTCCCCCTTCTGATTACTGGTTCCACACAAATTTAAGGGCTGTTTGTTCCAGTTCTTTGAAAAATGTCAAAAAATTTTATGAAAAGTGCAGAGATGCAACAACATGGTTGCATCTAAAAAATATGTTGAGAAAAAGCGCCAGATATGAAAGATTACATTCTGTATGATTCAACTTATATGAAATTCAGGAATAAATAATACTACAAATCTGTGATGATAGAAGACAACATAGTGGTTGCCTGGGAGAGTATTGACTGGAAAGAGGCATGAAGGAACTTTCAGGATGATTGAAGAGTTCTATGTCTTGGTGAAATCTAGGTTATGTGGGTGTTACACTTCTCAAAGCTTATAGAATGGTATGTTCACAATCTGTGCATGTCACTGTATGTAAATTATGCATCAATGAAATGGATTAATGTTAAAAGAAAGGACAAAAGCCAACTTACAGACTGGAAAGTTGTTTTGAGATGTAAATGATATAGATAATATAAAAGAACTCTTAAAAACCAATAAAAATTAATAACAGGTGAATAGAAAAATGAACAAAAATATGACTAGGGACCTCACAGAAATGCTCAGTCTTATCAGCACAGTATAGCAAGGTATAATCAGAGTGACGAACAAGTCCACACATATTAGTTTGAGAAGACTAGAATGTCTGATGTATCCAAATGTTGGCCCAGATATGTTTCAATGGGAATGCTTACACATGTGACTGTCTTGTGATGTAAGATGTGCTTATCATGTGATTTAGCAGTTTAACTTCTAAGTTCATAACTTAAAGAATTCTTTTCACTTAAAAATTTTTTTTAAATGTTAATTTTTTATTTTATTGTTTTTTTATTATGTTCAGTTAGCCGCTGTATAGTACATCATAGTTTTTGATGTAGTGTTCCATGATTCATTGTTTGTGTATAACACCCAGTGCTCCATGCAATATGTGCCCTCCTTAATACCCATCACCACGCTAACTCACCCCCCCACCCCCTCCCCTCTGAAACCCTCAGTTTGTTTCCCGGAGACCATAGTCTCTCATGGTTCGTCTCCCCCTCTGATTACCCCCTCCTTCATTTTTCCCTTCCTTCTCTTATGATCCTCCATGCTATTGCTTATGTTCCACATATGAGTGAAACCATACGATAATTGTCTTTCTCTGCTTGACTTACTTCACTTAGCATAATCCCCTCCAGTTCCATCCATGTCGATGCAAATGGTGGGTATTCATCCTTTCTGATGGCTGAGTAATATTCCATTGTATATACGGACCACATCTTCTTTATCCATTCTTCTGTTGAAGGACATCTCAGCTCTTTCCACAGTTTGGCTGTTGTGGACATTGCTGCTATGAACGTTGGGGTGCACGTGTCCCTTCTTTTCACTACATCTGCATCTTTGGGGTAAATACCTAGTAGTGCAATTGCTGGGTCATAGGGTAGCTCTATTTTTAACATCTTGAGGAACCTCCATAATGTTTTCCAGAGCGGCTGTACCAAGCTTGCATTCCCACCAACAGCGTAAGAGGGTTCCCCTTTCTCCACATCCTCACCAACATTTGTTGTTTCCTGTTTTGTTAATTTCTGCCATTCTAATTGGTGTAAGATGGTACCTCACTGTGGTTTTGATTTGAATTTCCCTGGTGGCTAGTGATGTTGAGCATTTCTTCATGTGTCTGTTAGCCATTTGTATGTCTTTTTTGGAGAAGTGTCTGTTCATGTCTTCTGCCCATTTTTTGACTGGGTTGTTCGTTTTCTGAGGTTGAGTTTGAGAAGTTCTTTATAGATCTTGGCTATCAGCCCTTTATCTGTAATGTCATTTGCAAATGTCTTCTCCCATTCCGTGGGCCGCCTCTTAGTTTTGTTGACTGTTTCCTTTGCTGTGCAGAAGTTCTTTATCTTGATGAAGTCCCAAAGTTCATTTTTGCTTTTGTTTCACTTGCCTTTGGAGACATGTCTTGAAAGAAGTTACTGTGGCCGATGTAGAAGAGGTTGCTGCCTATGTTCTCCTGTAGGATTTTGATGGATTCCTGTCTCACATTGACATCTTTCATCCATTTTGAGTTTATCTTTGTGTATGGTGTAAGGGAATGGTCCAGTTTCATTCTTCTATATGTAGCTGTCCAATTTTCCCAGCACCACTTATTGAAGAGACTGTCTTTTTTCCACTGGATATTGTTTCTTGCTTTGTCAAAGATTAGTTGACCATAGAGTTGAGGGTCCATTTCTGGAGTCTCTATTCTGTCCCATTGGTCTGTGTGTCAGTTTTTGTGCCAGTACCATGCTGTCTTGGTGATCACAGCTTGTAATATAGCTCGAAGTCAGGCAACATGATGCCCCCAGCTTTGTTTTTCTTTTTCATCATTCCCTTGGTGATTCGGGGTCTTTTCTGGTTCCATACAAATTTTAGGATTGTTTGTTCCAGCTCTTTGAAAATGGCCAGTGGTATTTTAACAGGGATGGCATTAAAAGTGTAAATTGCTCTGGGCAGCATAGACATTTTAACAATGTTTATTCTTCCAATCCATGAGCATGGGATGTTTTTCCATCTTTTTGTATCTTCCTCAGTTTCTTTCACAAGTGTTCTGTGGTTTCTAGAGTATAGGTCCTTTACCTCTTTGGTGAGGTTTATTCCTAAATATCTTACGGTTTTTGTTGCTATTGTGAATGCAACTGATTCCTTAATTTCTCTTTCTACACCTACATTGTTAGTGTATAGAAAAGCAACTGATTTCTGTGCGTTGGTTTTGTATCCTGCCACATTGCTGAATTGCTGTATGAGTTCTAGTAATTCGGGGGGGGGATGTCTTTTGGGTTTTCTGCATAAAGTATCACGTCATCTGTGAAGAGGGCGAGTTTGACTTCTTTCCCAATTTGGATGCCTTTTATTTCTTTTTGTTGTCTGATTGCTGAGTCTAGGACTTCTAGCACTATGTTGAACAACAGTGGTGAGAGAGGGCATCCCTGTCATGTTCCTGATCTTAAGGGAAAAGCTCTCAACTTTTCCCCATTGATAATGATATTCGCTGTGGGTTTTTCATAGATAGATGGTTTTTATGATATTGAGGAATGTTCCCTCTATCCCTATACTCTGAAGAGTTTTAATCAGGAATGGATGTTGTATTTTTGTCAAGTGCTTTTTCTGCATCAGTTGAGAGGATCATATGGTTCTTGTCTTTTCTTTTATTGATGTGCTCTACGACATTGATTGATTGGTGAATGTTGAACCACCCTTGCATCCCAGGCATAAAACCCACTTGGTCATGGTGAAGAATCCTTTTAATGTACTGTTGGATCCTAGTAGTTAGGATCTTGTTGAGTATCTTGCCGTCCACGTTCATCAGGGATATTGGTCTGTAATTCTCCTTTTTGTTGGGGTCTTTGCCTGGTTTTCGGATCAGGGTAATGCTGGCCCCATAGAAGGAGTTTGGAAGTTTTTCTTCTGTTTCTATTTTTTGAAACTGCTTCAGTACAGTAGGTATTATTTCTTCTTTAAATGTTTGGTAGAATTCCCCTGGGAAGCCATCTGGCCTGGACTTCTGTTTTTTGGGAGGTTTTTGATTACTGCTTCAGTTATGTTACTGGTTATTGGTCTATTCAGATTGTCTATTTCTTCTTATTTCAGTCTTGGTAGTTTGTAAGTTTCCAGGAAGACATCCATTTCCTCCAGGTTGCTTAATTTGTTGGCATATAGTTGCTGGTAATAATTTCTAATAGTTGTTTCTATTTCTTTGGCTTTAGTCGTGATCTCTCCCCTTTCATTCATGATTTTATTAATTTAGGTCCTTTCTCTTTTCTTTTGGATAATTTGGCCAGTGGTTTATTGGTCTTATAAATTCTTTCAAGGAACCAGCTTCTAGTTTCATTGTTCTGGTCTACTGTTTTTCTCATTTCTTTTTCATTGATCTCTGCTCTGATCTTTATTATTTCTCTTCTCTTGCTTGGTTTAGGTTTTATTTGCTGTTCTTTCTCCAGTTCCTTTAGGTATAAGGGTAGCTTGTGCATTTGGGAATTTTAAATTTTCTGCTAGAGGCTTGATGGCTATGTATTTCCCTCTTAGGACCGCCTTTGCAGTATCCCATAGGTTTTGAACTGAAGTGTTTTTGTGCTCATTAGTTTCCATGCATTGCTTTAGTTCTTCTTTAATTTCCTGGTTGAACCAGTCATTCTTTAGCAGGATTCTCTTTAACCTCCAAGTGTTTGAATTCCTTCCAAGTATTTTCTTGTGATTGAGTTCCAGTACAAGGCATTGTGGTCTGATAACATGCAGGGAATAATCTCAGTCTTTTGGTATTGACTGAGACCTGATTTGTGACCCGGTATGTGGTCAGATATGGAGAAAGTTACATATGCATTCGAGAAAAATGAATATTCTCCTGTTTTATATAATGGTTTGTATATATCTCTCTGTATATATCTGTTTATATCTATGAAGTCCAGTATGTCATTCATCGTTCTTGTTTCTTTGTTGATCTGCTTAGCTGATCTGTCCAGTCCTGAGAATGGAGTGTTAAAATATCCTGCTATTCAAGTATTATTGTTGATCTGATTCTTTATTTTGGTTAACAGCTGGCTTATGTAGTTAGGTGCTCCCATGTTGAGGGCATAGATATTTACAATTGTTAGATTTTCTTGTTGGATGGACCCTTTAAGAATGATATAGTGTCCCTCTGGATCTCTTATTACAGTCTTTGGTTTATTTTATTTATTTATTTATTTATTTATTTATTTATTTATTTATTTATTTATATTTTTTTATTATATTGTTAGTCACCATACAGTACATCCCTAGTTTTTGATGTAAAGTTCCGTGATTCATTACTTGCGTATAACACCCATTGCACCATGCAATACGTGCCCTCCTTAATACCCATCACCAGTGTATCCCATTCTCCCACTCCCCTCCCCTCAGTTTGTTTCCCAGAGTCCATAGTCTCTCATGGTTCATTCAGTCTTTGGTTTAAATTCTAATTTGTCTGATATAAGAATTGCTGCCCCAGCTTTCTTTTGAGGTCCACTGGCATGATAAATGGTTCTCCATCCCCTCACTTTCAGTCTGGAGTTGTCTTTAGGTTTAAAATGAGTCTCTTGTAGACAGCGTATGGATGGGTCCTGTCTTTGTATCCAGTCTGCAACCTTGGGCTGTTTCATGGGAACATTTAGGCCTTTCATGTTGAGAGTTACTACTGAAAGATGTGTATTTATTGTCATCCTGTTGTCTGTACAGTCCCTGTTTCTATGGATTGTATCTGTAAATTTCTGGTCTATATTACTCTTGGGGTCTTTCTTCTTTTATAGAATCCCCCTTAATATTTCTTACAGGGCCAGCTTGGTGGTCACATATTCTTTCAGTTTCTGCTGGTCCTAGAAGCTCCTTGTCTCTCCATCTATTCTGAATGACAGCCTTGCTCGATATTGTATCCTTGACTGCATGTTCTTCTCATTTAGTACCCTGAATATGTCTTGCCAGCTCTTTCTGGCTTGACAGGTCTCTGTGGACAGGTCTGACATTATTCTGATGTTCCTCCCTCTATATGTAAGAAAACTCTTCCCCCTAGCTGCTCTCAGGATGGCTTCCTTGGTTGTAAGGTTTGCGAGTTTTACTCTTACATGTTGGGGTGTTGGTCTGTTCTCCTTGATCTTGGGAGGGGTCCTCTCTGCCTCTAGGACATGAATACTTGTTTCATTCCCCAGATTAGGGAAGTTCTCAGCTACAGTTTGCTCAGATATACCTTCTATTCCTCTCTCTCCACCCCTTCAGAGATCCTAATAATTTTGACATTGAAATGTTTCATGGCATCGGTAATCTCTCTAAGTCTGTTCTCATGGATTTTAAGCTGTTTCTCCCAGGCCTCTTCCTGTTTCTTCCTATCAGTTTATCTTCTAGATCACTAATTCATTCTTCTGCCTCATTTATCCTAGCTGTTAGAGTTCCAGTTTAGACTGCATCTCTCTCATTCATAGCATTTTTAAGTTTGGCCTGATTAGCTCTCATTTCTGCCCTTAGAGATTCTATATTGCTGCTAATGGTTTTCTCAAGCCTAGCTGTTGACTTCATAATTGCTACCCTGAAGTCTGTTTCTGACATCCTGCTTATGTCCATATCCATTAAGTCTGTGGGAGAGGCCATTGTCTCTCGTTCTTATCTTTGTTGGGAGTTCTGCCTCCTAGTTATTCTGTTGAGGGGTGGTTGAGGGGATGTACAGAGTCCAAAATATCAACCACAGTCCAGGCAAGATGTACTGTGGGAAAATCTGGAGGAGTTGGAAGCCGCCACTGAAAAAACACAGCCGAAATGAAACCCAAGAACAAAATTTATGAAATTAAAAAGTTAAAAAAAATTAAGATTAAAAAACTTTTAAAAAAGGGGGGGTGGGGGGCTTAATCTTTCAATGTGGGCAAGGTAGGGTGTTTCAGTTCTTCCTGGGTGTATTTTCTTTTCTTTGTTAGAGGGCAGTACTTCCCAGAGTTACAGGGAAAATAAAACTGGTGTGTGTGTGTGTGTGTGTGTGTGTGTGTGTATAAAGGTAATATTGAATAGGGAAAAAAGGACTACATTGAAACTTATATCTGTCTATATATAAAAATATATAGGTGTGAAAAAGTACAAGTTTACAAGCTATTATGAAATATGTTATATTAAACATCTAGTTGAAATGAGAAATAGGTAAAAAGAAAAAACAGAGAAGAAACATGAGAAAGAAGAAAAAGAAAAAGTTGTGTCTGAAAAATACTCAAGACGTGAAACAACATGGAGCTCAATATACTGTTTTCCCCTGGTGTTGGGGTTTTATAGTTTTATGGAGACCCTCAGGTTGTCAGCCTGTTGTTCTTCCAGCTTGTCTTCTGAGGGAGGGGCCTGCTGGGCTGTTTTTCAGGCAACGCTGCTTGGGCGGAGTTGCCCTGCCTCCTATCAGGGGTCTGGGCTCTGTGGAAACCAGTTTTTTTTTTTTATTTTTTTATTTTTTTTAAATGATTTTTTATTATGTTAGTCACCATACAGTACATCCCCGGTTTCCGATGCAAGGCTCGATGATTCATTAGTTGTGTATAACACCCAGTGCACCATGCAATACGTGCCCTCCTTACCACCCATCACCGGTCTATCCCATTCCCCCACCCCCCTCCCCTCTGAAGTCCTCAGTTTGTTTCTCATAGTCCATAGTCTCTCATGAGGAAACCAGTTTTTTGGGCTTTTGTTCTCTGGGCTTTTCATGCCGTTTTGGAGGATCAGAGCAAAGGAAAATGTCTGCACCCAGATCTCTGCCCCAGGGCAGAGAAGTCACAGTCTACTCTTCTCTGAACCCTCCAGAACATACAGTCTCCCTTTCTGTAAGCACTGCTGAAAACTGCAGCCTCCCACTGGCGTTGCACGCCCCCAGCGACCCTCTCAGTGGTTGATTCAGGCCGTTGCTTGTCTCCGCCCTTTGTGCTTCTAAAACCGTGAGCAGCCGGGTCCAAGTGCAGGGGAGGGGGGCCGCCTGGCCCTGGGTCCAGGCGACCCTGGTCTGCTGAGGCGGGTCCCCGTGAGCGGCTACCCCTGTCCGGGTGCACACGCCCCCTTAGCACCTGGATCCTGTTTGAGTGCTGTTATCAGGCCCTTCCCCTTCTGCTGCTTCTGCTCTGCAAGTTATCATGGTCCCTGGCTGCAGGACACAATTGTGCTTGTGTGTTGTATCACTTTCCAGTGGCCAGCTTATGGCAGCTCCCTCCCCCTTCTGTTTATCTTCCAATATCTGCCCACAGAATCACAACTCCCTGTGACCCAGCAATTGCACTACTGGGTATTTACTCCAAAGATACAGATGTAGTGAAAAGAAGGGCCATATGCACCCCAATGTTCATAGCAGCAATGTCCACAATAGTCAAACTGGAAAGAGCCAAGGTGGAGCCCTTCAACAGACGAATGGATAAAAAAGATGTGGTCCATATATACAATGGAATATTACTTAGCCATCAGAAAGGGTGATTACCTAACTTTTGCATCAACATGGATGGAACTGGAGGGGATTATGCTAAGTGAAATAAGTCAAGCAGAGAAAGACAATTATCATATGGTTTCACTTATATGTGGAACAATAAGGAATAGCATGGAGGACATTAGGAGACAGAAGGGAAAAATGAAAGGGGGGAAATCAGAGGGGGAGATGAACCATGAGAGACTATGGACTCCGGAGAAGCAAACTGAGGGTTTTAGAGGGGAGGGGGGATGAGAGGATGGGTTGGCCCAGTGATGGGTATTAAAGAGGGCACATATTGCATGGAGCACTGGGTGTTATACACAAACAATGAATCATGGAACACTACATCAAAAATGAAGTACTGTATGGTGACTAATATAACATAATTAAAAAAATATAAAAAGAAGCACAACTCCATCCTTCATATGTCACGACTGCTGATTTTCTGCTTGTAGACTTCCAGATATATGTTCTTACATCTCAGGCTGATTTTGTGGGTGCTCAGAATGGTTTGGTAGATATCCAACTAAATTCAGGGACGGGTTCAAATGGAGTCCCCTACTCCTCCACCATCTTGCCCCCTCCCCTAAAGAAGTGTTCTTAAAGCTGTCCTCATCAATCATTAGGGGGCTACAAATTCCATTTAGTGCTATCAGCATTAAAAAATGTTAAGAGTATGTTGCTGTATCAGTTACAATCCATTTACAGTAATAATTTGAACAGGGAATATTTAACATAAATGTTAACTGGTAAAAAGTAATTACTGAAAAGGGTAAAAAACTTTCAAATGGTATAGAACTAGCAGGTGCAGAAGTCAGCAACTACTGAGGAAGAGGCAGCAGGCAAGGAACTAAGAATTTAAAAGAACACTCCCCTGCCTCAAGGCAAAGATTCAGATCCTTTTTGGAAAGGGCATGGCTGCCATAGAAACATGTAGCCTGTCAGTGGTGAAGAAACTTTCCAGACGGCATGGATTAGAGCTGGTTGATAGGAACAACCTGCTGGGTAGCAGAAAAATTTATGGAATGGTATGAGGGAGCCAGAGCTGTTCCACAGGTGCAGCTCCTCAGATGGTAGAGAAACTTGCCAGAATCTACAAGCTGTAGCTTGTCTGTGGAGGTGACTGAGGTAAACACGGCTGGGCTTCCAACATGCCAATCACCTGGCTAGGGTGCTGACAATAAAATAGTGTGCCAGAACCAAGAAGGGAAGCTCCTTCTTTCTGCTATGGCCTTGCAGTGTCTCATTAGTACCCTCTATTGACAAAGCCTAATGCTGGGTGAGTTGGCAAAGAAGAAATGTTGATATGGTCTATATTAGTTTGGGATTACCAAAAAGCAGAACCAGTAGGAGATACATATGTATATGTATATATTTATTAGAAGAAATTGGTTGTATGGTTATGGAGTCTTAAGTCCCAGGATCTGCAATTGGCAAGCTAGAGGCCTAAGAAAGCCAGTGTTCTAGCCAGAGTCAGAAAGCCAGAACCAGGAGAGCTGATGGTATAAGTTCCAGTCTGAGTCCAAGGCTGAAGGCAGGAGAAGAACAGTGTCCTAGCTTGAAAATGGGCAGAGAAAGTGAAATCTTTCTTACTCTACCTATTTGTTGTATTCAAGCCTTCAGCAAATTGGATGAGGCACACTCACATTGGGAAAGACAATCTGCTTTACTCAGTTTACCAATAAAAAATGTCAGTATGATCCAGAAACTCACGTACACACCCAGAAAAATATTTAACAAATATCTGGGCACTGGGTGGCCCAGTCAGGTTGAACCATAGGATTAACCATCATAGGGCTCAATTCCAGTATTAAAAAGCAGGATATCGAAGGGTAGATTTGGTGCTGAGTGATAGTCAATTGGTAACTGGCACAATTGCATGTAGCATCATTAAATTTTTTTCTTCATGAGAGTTGCTTCAATTTTATGTGTATGGGATTGTGACATAAAATATTTCTAAATCTGGGCCATAGTAAAAAAAATATTTGAGTGTATTGATCTGGAGAAACTTTTGCATGTGTACACATGAAGACACCTACAGCACTGTGTATAGTAGCAAAAAATTGGTAATATCCTAAATGTCTACCAACAACAGAATGTTAGAGAAATAAATTATGGGATCTAACGCACAGCCATACTTTAAAATTGCTAAGAGTAGATCTCAAATGTCACTACAAAAAATAAATGGTAATAATGTGACTGGATGAAAGTGTTAGCTAGGTGCCCTATGGAGGTAATAACTTTGCAGTATATAAGTATATCGAATCAAAGTGTATCAAAGGTGTAATGTTGTACACCTTAAATTTACTGTTATATGTCAATTATAGCTCAATAAAGCTGGTAAAATGTTAAAAAAAACAATAAAATTAAACAACATGAAAAATAATATACTTATATATCTATTAATCTTTTCCATTTTTTGAAAA
This sequence comes from Ursus americanus, assembly GCF_024610735.1. Lineage (NCBI taxonomy): Eukaryota > Metazoa > Chordata > Mammalia > Carnivora > Ursidae > Ursus > Ursus americanus. Next base: position 38,052,645 of record NC_142140.1, on the reverse strand, counting down.
CATTTTGTTAGAAAGCGAGAGAGCACAAGCGGGGAGAGTGGCAGGCAGAGGGAGAGGGAGAAGCAGACTCCCTGCTGTGCAGGGAGCCCAATGTGGGGCTCCATTCCAGGACCCTGAGATCATGACCTGAGCTGAAGGCAGGTGCTTAACTGACTGAGCCACTCAGGTGCCCCAATTTTTTCTGTTTTTTTTTTTTTAAAGATAATTTATTTATTTGAGAGAGACAGAGCAAGAGCATGAGCAGGGGGGAGGATCCAAGGGAGAGAGAGAAGGACTTCCCATTGAGTAGGGAGCCTGACTCAGGGCTCAATCCCAGGACCTGAGCAAAAGGTAGATGCTTAACTGACTGAGCCACCCAGGTGCCCCTAATTTTTTCCATTTTATTCTTATGTATTTACTCCGCAGCAGAAGATAAGACTTTAGCTCTGTTATGATTTCCCATCCCAAACATACACAAACATGCTTCTTACATTCTTCCAATATACTTATCATCCTTGTTAGGTAAATTAGTATTTGTTTTTTTATTACTATGATTAATTCATGACTAATCTGTATAGTATATTATATCTTTTATTACCATTTGTTTCTCTGGAATGAATATTTGACATATATATTTAAAAATATATTTATATAATTTATATATACATATATCACCTTTTCTTTGTCCATTCATCCACTGATGGACACTTAGGTTGTTTGTCTTGGCTATTGTGAATAATACTGCAATGAACATGGGAAAAGAGTTTTAAGAGTTTTAAGTTTTGAGGAGCTTCCATCCTGTTTTCCTTAGTGGCTGTACCAGTTTACATTCCCATTAACAGTACACCAGGGCTCCCTTTTCTCCACATCCTGGTCAGCATTTGTTATCTCTTAACTTTTTGATGATAGCCAGGTGTGAGATAATATCTCATTGTGGTTTTGACTTAGAATTTAGACTTAGAATTTAGATTTAGAAGTTATTACTCAGTCATCAGAAAGAACGATTACCCAACATTTGCAGCAACGTGGACAGGACTGGAGGAGATTATGCTAAGTGAAATAAGTCAAGCAGAGAAAGACAATTATCATATGGTTTCACTCATTTATGGAACATAAGAAATAGCAGGGAGATCGGTAGGAGAAGGAAGGGAAGAATGAAGGGGGAGTAAACAGAAGGGGAATGAACCACGAGAGACTATGGACTCTGGGAAACAAACTGAGGGCTTCAGAGGGGAGGGGGGTGGGAGACTGGGATAGGCCGGTGATGGGTATTAAGGAGGGCACATATTGCATGGAGCACTAGCTGTTATATGCAAATAATGAATCATGGAACACTACATCAAAGACTAAGGATGTACTGTATGGTGACTAACATAATAAAAAATATTATTAAAAAAATTATTTTGTGAGAGCCGTCAGGCAGCCTCAGAGTATTACTTGATTTTGGTTGGTTAATTAACATCATTTTCCCTGTCATAAATAATGTCAGAATCTAATTGTTTCAAGAGCCAATTCAGGTAGGTACTCTCTCTTTATTACATCCCCTCTAAGTCAGGAATTCCACTTAAATTCACCTGCTGGGCTCATGATTATAAATTAATGTGTGAGAAAATTCTCTGGCTTCATGATTGAGACAGTGTTTATTACTTATGGCATATACTTTGTGCTGAAAGACTCATGTCAGTTATCCACATTGTATCTGTTTGCTGATTTGTTGTCTGTATTGTTCTCTGAAGCCATCTTATTCATGCCTTGTTTTACTATCTAGATTCATGATCCATAGCCTGCTTTGACTTTGGGTTTTGTAGGTACTTGTGGGTAGATTTCTCACTCAATTCCAGCTTCCATTTTACCTTGAACATTTCTGTCTTCTATCCCCTTTCTCTTTATCTTAGTCTCATTTGACTTAGCTGCCTATTGTGCTGTCCTTAGCCCTAGAATTGATTCTGGCTTTTCTGTAAGAACATTTCTACTATCAAGCTGGAGAGTGCAAATCTGATTTTTGCTTGAATTATATTGTAGATATGATTATATATATATATATATATATACACACACACACACACACACACACATATATATATATATTTAATAACAGGTTTCTCTTTTAAAGTGGTGTGAAAAAGCAACTGGTAAAATTAGCTAAAGTTTAAAAATAATCTTTTGTTACAAGGAATCTAGGTAATGTAAATATTTATTATTTCTTTTAGTTTCTCTTTGATTAGAATGAATCCAAATATTGCCATGATTATTTTGTTTGTAGAGGGAGAAAATAAATAAGTGATTCAGTATTCATGTTGCTCAAGGTGAATCTATCAGTGAGTAGGCAAGGTCAGCCAATTTAAGTTATCTAGAAGTCTTCTGATTTCCTTTTCTAATTTTTGATTCCTACATATTCCAACCAGTAAGACTATTTTGTGCCAGCTTTCCGTTTGTTTAATATTTGGTTTTCATTTTCTTATCTTGCCTTTCTATAATATTCAGACTAAGAGTCAGTATCAGCATCAGCAAACTAGTGCAAACTTTCTGATATATATATGGAAATAAAATAAGTCAAGCAGAGAAAGACAATTATCATATGGTTTCTCTCATCTATGGAACATAAGAACTAGGAAGATCAGTAGGAGAAGAAAGGATAAAGAAAGGGGGGGTAGTCAGAAGGGGGAATGAAGCATGAGAGACTATGGACTCTGAGAAACAAACTGAGGGCTTCAGAGGGTAGGGGGGTGGGGGAATGGGATAGGCTGGTAAGGAGGGCACGTATTGCATGGTGCACTGGGTGTTATAGGCAACTAATGAATCATCGAACTTTACATCAAAAAAATAAATTAAATTAAAAAAAAGAAGCCATTTTCATTGAAAAATTTTGTAATAAAAAAAGAGACTCCAAGGTTGGGTACCATCTGTATTAGTTTCTACTGTACTTTTTTGGATTAATATTTTCTGCCACTTTCTTTTTTTTTCCTTCTATTTTTTTTTAGTTTAAATTCAATTGGCCAGCATATAGTACATCATTAGTTTTTGGTATAGTGTTCAATGATTCATTGTTGTGTATAACACCCAGTGCTCATCACATCACGTGCCCTCACCCAGTTATCCCATCCCCCCACTCACTTCCCTTCTGTAAGTCTCAATTTGTTTCCCAGAGTCAAGAGTCTCTCGTGGTTTGTCATCTTCTCTGATTTCTTCGCTTTCAATTTTTCCTCCTTTTCCCTAGGATCCTCTGTGCTATTTCTTACATTCCACATATGAGTAAAACCACATGATAATTGTGTTTCTTTGCTTGACTTAATTCACTTAGCATAATACCCTCCAGTTCCCTCCATGTTGATGCAAATGGTAAGTATTCATCCTTTCTGATGGCTGAGTAATACTCCATTGTATATTTGAACCATATCTTCTTTATCCATTCATCTGTTGAAGGACATCTCAGCTCCTTCCATAGTTTGGCTATTGTGGACATTGCTGCTATGAAACTCAGCATCCAAAAAACAAATATTCCAGTCAAGAAGTTGGCAGAAGACATGAACAGACATTTCTCCAAAGAAGCCATACAAATGGCCAACAGACACATGAAAAAATGCTCCACATCACTAGTCATCAGGGAAATACAAATCAAAACCACAGTGAGATACCACCTTACCGCCAGTTAGAATGGCTAAAATTAATAAGACAGGGAACAACAAATGTTGGGGAGGATGTGGAGAAAGGGGAACCCTCTTACACTGTTGATGGGAATACAAGCTGGTACAGCCACTCTGAAAAACAGTAGGGAGGTTCCTCGCTGCCACTTTCTAAAGGCATTTAAAAACTTAAGTTTTTGGATACTATCCCTTTATGAACATGTCATATGCAAATATCTTCTCCCATTCCATAGGTTGCCTTTTAGTTTTGTTGATTGTTTGCTGTGCAGAAGCTTTTTATCTTGATAAAGTCTCGATAGTTCATTTTTTTGTTTTCCCCTGTCTCAAGAGACGTGTCTAGTAAGAAGTTGCTAGGGCCTAGGTCAGAGGGGTTGCTGCCTGTGTTTTCATTTAGGATTTTGTAGGCTTTCTGTCTCACATTTAAGTCTTTCATCCATTTTGAATTTATTTTTGTGGATAGTATAAGAAAGTGGTCCAGTTTCATTCTTCTGCATGTTGCTGTCCACTTATCAAACTCAACACCCAAAAAATAAATAATCCAGTTAAGAAATGGACAGAAGACATGGATAGACAATTTTCCAAAGAAGGCATACAGATGGCTAAAAGACAAATGAAAGGATGCTCAACATCACTCATCATTAGGGAAATACAAATCAAAACTTTGATGAGATACCACCTCACACCTGTCAGAATGGCTAAAATTAACAACACAGGAAACAACAGATGTTGGTGAGGAGACAGAGAAAGGGGAACCCTCTTACATTGTTGGTGGGAATGCCAAGTGGTGTAGCCACCCTGGGAAAGTATGGAGTTTCCTCAAAAAGTTAAGAATAGAACTACCCTTGGGCGCCTGGGTGGTGCAGTCGTTAAGCGTCTGCCTTCGGCTCAGGGCGTGATCCGGGTGCTCTGGGATCGAGCCCCACATCAGGCTCCTCCACTAGGAGCCTGCTTCTTCCTCTCCCACTCCCCCTGCTTGTGTTCCCTCTCTCGCTGGCTGTCTCCCTCTGTCAAATAATTAAATAAAATATTTTAAAAAAAGGAATAGAACTACCCTGTGACCTGCAATTGCACTATTAGGTATTTACCCAAAGGATACAAATACACCGATTTGAAGGGACACATGTACCCTGATGTTTATAGCAACATTATCGACAATAGCCAAATTATGGAAAGAACCCAAATGTCCATCAACTGATGAATAGATAAAGAAGTAGTATCTATATACAGTCAAATATTACTCAGCCGTAAGAATGAAATCTTGCCATTTGTAATGATGTGGATGGAGCTAGAGAGTGTAGTGCTGAGAGAAATGTTCACTCAAATGTGGAATTTAAGAAACAAAACACATGAATAAAGGGGAAAGAAAAAAAAAGAGGGAGGCAAACCATAGATGACTCTTAACTATAGAGAGCAAACTGAGGTTGCTGGAGGGGAGGTGAGTGGGGGATGGGCTAAATGGGTGATGGGTATTAAGGAAGGTACTTGTGAAGAGCACTAGGTATTATATGTAAGTGATAAACCATTAAATTCTCCTGAAACCAATATTATGCTAAATGTTAACTAACTAGAATTTAAATAAAAACTTGAAAAAAACCCCCAAGTTTTTTTTTTTTTTTTTTAAAGATTTTATTTATTTATTTGACAGAGATAGAGACAGCCAGCGAGAGAGGGAACACAAGCAGGGGGAGTGGGAGAGGAAGAAGCAGGCTCACAGTGGAGGAGCCTGACGTGGGGCTCGATCCCATAACGCCGGGATTACGCCCTGAGCCGAAGGCAGGCGCTTAACCGCTGTGCCACCCAGGCGCCCCAAAACCCCCAAGTTTTAATGAGATTTTATGGATAGGAAAATTTGCCTCTTTCTGATAAGAAGAAAGTCTCCTTATAACTATAAAGACTATTTCTGTTCACTTTAAGAAATAATTTATTTTGTGAAAATTGTCACAGAATTTCGGATCACAGTACTTCTTGTACATTTATATAACATAGCTCTAAACACTTAACCCTGTTCGTTTTAAATGCCTTTGGCAGATTTTTCATTATGTTTTCAACTTAATGTAAGTAAGAGTTTCATAATAATCATTTGTTCTCTGCCTACCATGTTCTAGGCAATAGTGGTAGATATTACACATTGATTATTTCAGCTAATGCTCAAAATGACCTTTGAAACATTACTACCTCCACATTTAGTTGAGGAAACTGAAGCCTAAGAGAGGGAGGGGAACTTAGGTTGTATGTGACAGAAAGAAGATTCTGCTTGTCTGCTCTGAGTAAGCTATTTGGAATTCACTGAGATTCTAGTTTTGGAAAAAAACGATTTCATGAGATCCACTTCTAAAGTCTGTTGGGTTGTATCGTGCTTGTTGTTTCTCCAAATAGGTTACTTTCATAAATGAACAAATAAACACTTAACAGATGTATTTATGAGGTTTTCTGTTTTTGGACATTTGTGCAATAGAGATAGTTTTAAACATGGTTTTCTGTTCACCAGGAAGGTTTTCATTCATGGAGTATTGCATGAGAGTTTGTTAATAAGTTAGTAATATACTTTGGGCTATAGAAAAGAAGCTTCAGGGTTTGAAGTTTAAGTAGATACGTGTTTGCCTCCCTTGGGTGTGTGGTGGGCAGAGGAGGATTGTAAATTTTTTTTTGTAGTTTTGCGAATATACTTGAAATCAAATTTGTTAGATTTCAGAATGATATTGATAATCTAAGTTTCATATGACCTTTGGTGAATGGCCCAGGCACCTCAAACTGTTCTATCACTTCTCTTTGTACTCTCACTTTCTACCTATTTACTGCTGTTTCCTAGTGTACCTTCATTAGGATACACTTTTGGTTTAGTGGAGAGAATAAATGGAGCGGATCTTCAGAGACCAGGGTTCTGCTTCTGTTGTGGATGACTTATGACAGCATGACCTTGTGATGCCTCAGTTTCTCCTCTATAAAATATGCAAGATAGCTATTTTTTCCATGGACATTTAGGTGGATAGGTGAAGTTTGACCTTTTAGCAGGAAAAGCTCATGTTTATGTTCAGATGTGCTGCATGGTGTTCCTCACAATTTTTTCTATTGCAGTTTGGGTCCTACTACTAGGACTGAGAAAAGATCATGGGTCTTTATCCTTTTTTGTGTCAGATCTTTTTTTTTTTTTTTTAAGATTTTATTTTTGGGGCACCTGGGTGGCTCAGTTGGTTTAGCATCTGCCTTCTGCTCGAGTCATGATCTTAGGGCCCTGGGATCAAGCCCTACCTCTGGCTCCCTGCTCGACGGAGAGTCTGCTTCTTCTTCTCTCTCTGCCCCTCCCCCTGCTTGTGTTCTCTCTCTCTCAAATAAATAAATAAAATCTTTTTAAAAAAATAAAAGATTTTATTTATTTGAGAGAGAGAATGAGCAGGGGAAAGGGCTGAGGCAGAGGGAGAAGCAGGCTCTCCAATGAGCAGGGAGCCAGAGATAGGGCTTGAAGCAGGGATCCTGATGCAGGGCTCGATCCCAGGACCCCACGATCATGACCTGAGCCAAAGGCAGATGCTTAATGGACAGAGTCACCCAGGTGCTGCTGTGTCAGGTCTTTATTTTTTTTTAAATTTATTTATTTTTATTTATTAGAGTGTGGTGGTGGGGGGCAGAGGGCAGACAGACCATTCACCGAGCATGGAGCCTGCTGCATGGCTTGATCTGAGGACTGTGAGATCACGAGCTGAAACCAAGAGTCGGATGGATGCTTAACCGACTGCACAACCCAGGCACCTCAAGTCTTTAGTCTTTTTAATCATTCTTTTGTTTATTATTAAATGTGACCATAAATTTACAAACAGTTTAAAAACAAGTGTTATGGCATATACATCTAGATGAATGTTGTGCTTAGAGAAATCCCATTGGTAGATTATGTAATTTTTCTAGTAATAGTGAGCTTTTTTCAAAACGTATTTGGAATGCCCCTCAAAATAATCTTACAAAATCTAAAAGGATGAAAATTTGCTACCATGTTGAAAAGAATGTTTGAGAACTTCTGGGTTACAATGGAGTATTGAGTATTTGTATTTGATTTTGCTTCTTTCTGAAACATTATGGAAGGGAAGTATAGGGACTTAAACATTGCAATACATGCACAAAAACAAGCAAAGTTGGCAAGGCGTTGGAAGAATGGAAACTGTGACTTAACACACCCAAGGTAGCTGAATCCCAACCATGCAGTAGGAATCACTGGGAACCAACCTTATTTATACTGCAGATCCTTAAAAGACATAGGAATTATAGCACCAGGTACTTTTGGAAATGAGGATGAAATTGTATAGATCTTCTCCCTTATTACTTCATCTCGTTTGGTGGCAGCTCCTCCCTCATCCTGCTGGAAGGTTGGTGTTTTTTTTTTTTTTCAGATTTATTTATTACATTGTTGGTGGGAGTGCAAGTTGGTACAGCCACTCTGGAAAACAGTGTGGTGGTCCCTTAAAAAGTTAAAAATTGAGCTACCCTATGATCCAGCCATTGCACTACTGGGTATTTACCCCAAAGATACACACATAGTGAAGAGAAGGGCCATATGCACCCCAACGTTCATAGCAGCATTGTCCACAATAGCTAAATCATGGAAGGAGCCGAGATGCCCTTCAACAGATGACTGGATTAAGAAGATGTGGTCCATATATACAATGGAATATTACTCAGCTATCAAAAAGAACAATTTCTCAACATTTGCTGCAACATTGACGGCACTGGAGGAGATAATGCTAAGTGAAATAAGTCAAGCAGAGAAAGACAGTTATCATAAGGTTTCTCTCATCTATGGAACATAAGAACTAGGAAGATTGGTAGGGGAAGAAAGGGATAAAGAAAGGGGAGATAATCAGAAGGGGGAATGAAGCATGAGAGACTATGGACTCTGAGAAACAAACTGAGGGCTTCAGAGGGTAGGGGGGTGGGGGAATGGGATAGGCTGGTGATGGGTAGTAAGGAGAGAACGTATTACATGGTGCACTGGGTGTTATACGCAACTAATGAATCATGGAACTTTACGACAAAAACCAGGGATGTACTGTATGGTGACTAACATAATATAATAAAAAATATTATAATAAAAAAAGATTTATTTATTTGAGACAAAGAGAGAGAAAGAGCATGTGCACATGGAGGGGAAGGGAAATGGAGGAGAGAGTCCAATGCAGACTCAGTGTTAAGCACAGAGCTGGTTGTAGGGCTCGTTCTACGACCCTGAGATCATGACCTGAGCTGAAACCAAAGTCAGTCGCTTAACTGAATGAGCCACTCAGGTGCCCCATCCTAGTAGAAGTTTTGAGGATTATTTTTGATAGAGGATAAGGCATCTGTGGATTGGGAGACTTCATGCACAGTTCCATAGGAGATAGGCTTTGTATGGAAAATTGGGGATTAAATGACAACATACCTACCGAATACCGAATATAGAAACTTCTAGTCATCTCCCACTTGCCTGTCGAAATCCTGGCAGCCAGACCTTTACCTTCCAAAACAGATTAGAGGGCTCTTTCGGGACAGTCTGAATAGGGCAAGATGAGGGACTTAAAGGTGTTGATTGTGCCAGTCATTGACTTAGTGTCTCTGAATTCTCAACCTGCCCTTCTTTTTTTTTTTTTAAAGATTTTATTTATTTATTCGACAGAGATAGAGACAGCCAGCGAAAGAGGGAACACAAGCAGGGGGAGTGGGAGAGGAAGAAGCAGGCTCATAGCGGAGGAGCCTGATGTGGGGCTTGATCCCAGAACGCCAGGATCACGCCCTGAGCCGAAGGCAGACGCCTAACTGCTGTGCCACCCAGGCGCCCCTCAACCTGCTCTTAGCCCTTTATTATGATGCTAGAGCTGGAGACTCTGCAAACCACATTTCTTCTTGCCAGCTGAATCTTTGTTAGGTTCTGCCAATAAAGAGGCACTATAGGAACACTATTTGCCTGGAGGATGAAGAAGGGACTCCATTCTTCCTGTTTTTATTTTATCCCTGTAGTAAACTGCCCTGCAGGCAGTTGGTCCCTACAGTATTCTCCATTGCAAGCAGAAGTCTTGGTTTTGGTGAGTGGCCTCCAGCAATTCTCACTGTAGCAGTGAATAGCATATTTCTGCAGTATTCCACCATTTCATCAGAGATCAGTATCGTAGCCTTTTGGGATCCCTTCTGTAAGTTACTAAGCTTTTTTTCTTGTTTACTTTTCACTTAGCTTTAAAGGTGGCAGTATCTTTTCATAGTTGCTACCTTGGTTATATCTTAGAGTTCTCCTTTACATTTTAGTCATTTACTATCTTTTACCTGTTTATTTGAAAGATTGGTTTTTGTCTCCTGACTAGACCCCAGTTGATACCATGATATTAGGATTCTCACAACAAATGGTAGCCAGATCTCCAAACAATGAATCATAAGGTCAGCAAGGTTCACCCATGCATTTAGAGCTTTAAGTTAACTTTTTATTTCCTTTCTTTTAAATATGAGCAGACAACCAATGATACCAGGTACTTGAGGATGCCTCTACTATGAAAGATGGCTCTTCTCCTTTCCCCCTAAAAAAAGAAAAAAGAAAAGAAAAATAAACTCATGGGAAAGAGACTATATAGGGTGAAGAAAACTTAGAAAACAAAGAAGGCTTATGAATAATTTCTTCAGAGATAAAGGAAGACATTGCATCCATGTAACTAGAACAGGATGCTATTAAAAAGGAACATTAGACAATAGAAAGGAGTTCTTGGAAATTAAAACATGATAGCAGGAATGAAAAATCTCAGTAGAAGGATTGGAAGATAAAGTTGAGGAAATTTCCCAGAAAGTAGAGCAAAAATACAAGTCATAGAAGATTAGAGAAGATAAGACAATTCAGAGTCCGCTTCAAGAGGTGGTGGAAGTTCAGAAATGTAGAGGAAAGAAACTGGAGAATAGAAATCAGCTATGAAATAACTCAGGAAAATTTTCTAGAATGCAAGGACATCGCTTTACTTATTCAAAAGACCCAGTAAGTACCTAACACGAATGAAAATAGACTCATATCATTGTGAAATTTCAGAATATTGGGACCAAGAAGATTCAGCCAACATTCAAAGATAGAAAAGAGTATGGTATATACAAGGGACTGGACTTTAACTCTGGAAGACAGTGGAGTGGTGTCTTCAAAATGTTGATGGAAAATTAACCTAGAATTTTATCATTCAGCCGAACTATGAATTGAATATGAGAGCATACAAAATACATTTTCTGACATGTAAAGTGTCAGTTGTCCTCCTATATAACTTTACTCATGAAGCTATGAGGGGATGTATTCCTGTAGAATAAAGCCATAAGTTAAAGAATGGAAAGATATGGGATTCAAGAATCAGGAGAAACCAGCACAGGAGAGACTCTTAAAGGTAATGCCCAGGATGAATGTAAAGGGTGATAAGATGACAAGTGAATACCAGATGTAGAAAGTAATCAGGATAAATTAGAACTGTGTGACTTAAGACAGAGACAGACAGACCTATTGAAGGCTGATTATAACAATCATCTTCCTTGCTGCCATTATACTGCTTTTTAACTCTGAGGACAGAATGACCAGTTGAGCTTGCCCGAGAATTTTACGTGTACTTGACTTGTTTTTGACGAAGTTCCTACTCTGCTCCATACTCTGCTGCCTGCACAGCTGAGAATACTCATTCTATGACTGTCAGTCTGTGGGTAGAGTGCAAGGAGTAGTCTGAAGAGTCTATGTGAAAAAGAAGTGGTATTTACCAAAATACTCAACAAGATCCTGGCTAGTAGGATCCAACAGTACATTAAAAAGATTCTTCACCATGACCAAGTGGGTTTTATGCCTGGGATGCAAGGGTGGTTCAACATTCACCAATCAATCAATGTCGTAGAGCACATCAATAAAAGAAAAGACAAGAACCATATGATCCTCTCAACTGATGCAGAAAAAGCACTTGACAAAAATACAACATCCATTCCTGATTAAAACTCTTCAGAGTATAGGGATAGAGGGAACATTCCTCAATATCATAAAAACCATCTATCTATGAAAAACCCACAGCGAATATCATTATCAATGGGGAAAAGTTGAGAGCTTTTCCCTTAAGATCAGGAACATGACAGGGATGCCCTCTCTCACCACTGTTGTTCAACATAGTGCTAGAAGTCCTAGACTCAGCAATCAGACAACAAAAAGAAATAAAAGGCATCCAAATTGGGAAAGAAGAAGTCAAACTTGCCCTCTTCACAGATGACGTGATACTTTATGCAGAAAACCCAAAAGACATCCCCCCCCCCGAATTACTAGAACTCATACAGCAATTCAGCAATGTGGCAGGATACAAAACCAACGCACAGAAATCAGTTGCTTTTCTATACACTAACAATGTAGGTGTAGAAAGAGAAATTAAGGAATCAGTTGCATTCACAATAGCAACAAAAACCGTAAGATATTTAGGAATAAACCTCACCAAAGAGGTAAAGGACCTATACTCTAGAAACCACAGAACACTTGTGAAAGAAACTGAGGAAGATACAAAAAGATGGAAAAACATCCCATGCTCATGGATTGGAAGAATAAACATTGTTAAAATGTCTATGCTGCCCAGAGCAATTTACACTTTTAATGCCATCCCTGTTAAAATACCACTGGCCATTTTCAAAGAGCTGGAACAAACAATCCTAAAATTTGTATGGAACCAGAAAAGACCCCGAATCACCAAGGGAATGATGAAAAAGAAAAAGCTGGGGGCATCATGTTGCCTGACTTCGAGCTATATTACAAGCTGTGATCACCAAGACAGCATGGTACTGGCACAAAAACTGACACACAGACCAATGGGACAGAATAGAGACTCCAGAAATGGACCCTCAACTCTATGGTCAACTAATCTTTGACAAAGCAAGAAACAATATCCAGTGGAAAAAAGACAGTCTCTTCAATAAGTGGTGCTGGGAAAATTGGACAGCTACATATAGAAGAATGAAACTGGACCATTCCCTTACACCATACACAAAGATAAACTCAAAATGGATGAAAGATGTCAATGTGAGACAGGAATCCATCAAAATCCTACAGGAGAACATAGGCAGCAACCTCTTCTACATCGGCCACAGTAACTTCTTTCAAGACATGTCTCCAAAGGCAAGTGAAACAAAAGCAAAAATGAACTTTGGGACTTCATCAAGATAAAGAACTTCTGCACAGCAAAGGAAACAGTCAACAAAACTAAGAGGCGGCCCACGGAATGGGAGAAGACATTTGCAAATGACATTACAGATAAAGGGCTGATAGCCAAGATCTATAAAGAACTTCTCAAACTCAACCTCAGAAAACGAACAACCCAGTCAAAAAATGGGCAGAAGACATGAACAGACACTTCTCCAAAAAAGACATACAAATGGCTAACAGACACATGAAGAAATGCTCAACATCACTAGCCACCAGGGAAATTCAAATCAAAACCACAGTGAGGTACCATCTTACACCAATTAGAATGGCAGAAATTAACAAAACAGGAAACAACAAATGTTGGTGAGGATGTGGAGAAAGGGGAACCCTCTTACGCTGTTGGTGGGAATGCAAGCTTGGTACAGCCGCTCTGGAAAACATTATGGAGGTTCCTCAAGATGTTAAAAATAGAGCTACCCTATGACCCAGCAATTGCACTACTAGGTATTTACCCCAAAGATGCAGATGTAGTGAAAAGAAGGGACACGTGCACCCCAACGTTCATAGCAGCAATGTCCACAACAGCCAAACTGTGGAAAGAGCTGAGATGTCCTTCAACAGAAGAACGGATAAAGAAGATGTGGTCCGTATATACAATGGAATATTACTCAGCCATCAGAAAGGATGAATACCCACCATTTGCATCGACATGGATGGAACTGGAGGGGATTATGCTAAGTGAAGTAAGTCAAGCAGAGAAAGACAATTATCATATGGTTTCACTCATATGTGGAACATAAGCAATAGCATGGAGGATCATAAGAGAAGGAAGGGAAAAATGAAGGAGGGGGTAATCAGAGGGGGAGACGAACCATGAGAGACTATGGTCTCCGGGAAACAAACTGAGGGTTTCAGAGGGGAGGGGGTGGGGGGGTGAGTTAGCGTGGTGATGGGTATTAAGGAGGGCACATTACTGCATGGAGCACTGGGTGTTATACACAAACAATGAATCATGGAACACTACATCAAAAAAATGATGTACTGTATGGCGACTAACATAACATAATACAATTTTAAAAAATGAAAAAAAAAGTGGCATGTAGAGGGGAAATAGGTAAGTAAAGGAAGGCACCCTTTGGAGATATAGCAGTGAAGAGCTATCTAGTAGCAGCAGGAGATTTAGAGTTAGCTTGTTGTAATTTGGAATTTTTCACTGCATAAATGTAGTTTGAAGTCCATAATATTCTCTGACAGTAATGTTGAGGACAGCAATTTTATATGGCTTGATAAAGCTATGCCCTCTATATAGCTTTATACCCTCTTTTTTGATCTTTATATGTCTTTTTGGAGGCTATGTGGAGAGATTCAATGCCTGCCATTATTCTAGGGCCATGTGGAAATCACCTATTCTTTTAACTTTAATGTTTTCTTATGTTCGAGTATGTGTGTGGCATATAAATAGCATGTAGTGAGGGGTTTATTTTTATTTATTCTGACAATCTGGATTATTTAGTCTATATGTAGTTAATTATTTATTTAGTTAGGTTTAAGGCTATCACCTTGGTCTTTGTGCCTTATTGTAATACTTGACTTATCCTTTCTTGCATGCCTTATTAACCCAGCATTTTGATTATTCTAGGTATTTTCCTCTATTAGCTTGTTGGCTTCGAAGTATTTTATTTGTAGGTGGTTACCCTAGAGTTTATTTTTTATTTAAATTTTGTTTGTGTACATACAGTGCAATATTGGTTCCTGGAGTAGACTTCAGTGATTCATCACTTACATACAGCATCCAGTGCTTATCACAAGTATCCTCTTTAATACCCATCACCCATCCAGCCCATCCCCCACCCCCTTCCATCCATCAACCCTCAGTTAGTTCTCTGTTGTTAAGAGTCACTTATGGCTGATTTCCCTCTCTCCTTTTTTTCATTTCGCCATGTTCATCTGTTTTGTTTCTTAAATTCCACATATGAGTGAGATCATATGGTATTTGTCTCTGACTGACTTATTTCACTTAGCATAATACATTCTACCTTCATCCACATCATGCAAATGGCAAGATTTCATTCTTTCTGATGGCTGAGTAATAGTCCATTGTATATAGATACCACCTCTTCTTTATTAATCAGTTGATGGACATTTGAGCTCTCTCCAAGCTATTGTTGATAATGCTGATATAAACATAGGGGTCATGTGCCCCTTGAATCTGTATTTTTGTATCCTTTAGGTAAATACCTAATAGTGCAATGGCTGGATTGTACAGTAGTTCTATTTTTAACTTTTGAGGAACTTCCAGAATGTTCTACAGAGTATCTGCACCAGTTTGCTTCTCACCAACAGTGCAAGAGCATTCCCCTTTCTCCTCATCCTTGCCAACACCTGTTGTTCCTTGTATTGTTAATTTTAGCCATTGTGACAGGTGGGAGATGGTATCTCATCATGATTGTGATTTGTATTTCTCTGATGATAAGTGATGTTGAACATCTTTTCTTTTTTAATTTAAAATAAATTATTTAACATATAGTGTATTAGTAGTTTCAGAGGTACAGTTTAGGGACTCATCAGTTGCATATAATCACCTAATGCTCATTACATCAAGTGCCTTCCTTAATGCCCATCACCCAGTTACCCCATTACCCTCCTCCCCTCCCCTCCCGCAACCCTCAGATTTTTCCTGTAGTTAAGTGTCTCTTATGTTTTGTATTCCTCTATGATTTGTCTTATTTATTTTTTCCTTCTGTCCCTTATGTTCATCTGTTTCTTTTTTTTAAGGTTTTATTTATTTATTTGAGAAATTGAGAGAGCACAAGCAGGGGGAGTGGCAGAGGGAGAGGGAGAAGCAGGGAGCCATTTGTGGGGCTCAGTTCCAGGACCCCAGGATCATGACTTGAGCCAAAGACAGATGCTTAACCAACTGAGTCACCCAGGCACCACTATCTGTTTTATATCTTAAATTCCACATGAGTGAAATCATGTGATAATTGCCTTTCTCTGATTGACTTATTTCTGTTAGCCTCATACCCTCTAGTTCCATCAATGTCCTTGCAGATGGTAAGATTTCATTCTTTTTGATGGCTGAATAATATTCCTGTGTGTGTGTGTGTGTGTGTGTGTGTGTGTGTACACCACATCTTCTTTATCCATCTGTCAATGGACATTTAGGCTCTTTCCATGGTTTGGGTATTGTGCACATTGCTGCTATAAACATTATGGTGCAGATGCCCCTTTGAATGACTATGTTTGTATCCATTGGATACATACTTAGCAGTGCAATTTCTGGGTCATGGGGTAACACTATTTCTAACTTTTTGAAGAACCTCCCTACTGTTTTCCAGAGTGGCTGCACCAGCTTTCTTTCCCACCTACAGTGTAAGAGGGTTACCCATTCTCCCCATCACTGCCAACATCACTGTGTCCTGAGTTGTTCATTTTAGCCATTCTGACTGGTGTGAGGTGGCATCTCATTTGTATTTCCCTGATGCCGAATGATATTGAGCATTTTTTCATGTGTCTGTTGGCCATTTGTATGTCTTCTTTGGAGAAATGTCTGTTCATGTCTTCTGCCCATTCCTTGACCAGATATTTTAGATTTTCCAGGTGTTGAGTTTGAGAAGTTCTTTATAGATTTTGGATACTAGCCCTTTGTCTGATAAGACACTTGCAAATATCTTCTCCCATTCCGTAGGTTGTCTTTTAGTTTTGTCCACTGTTTCCTTTGTTGTGCAAAAGCTTTTTATCTTGATGAAGTCCCAGTAGTTCATTCTTGCTTTTGTTTCCCTTATCTTGAAGACAGGTCTAGCAAGAAGTTGCTGCTGTTGAGGACAAGGAGGTTGCTGCCAGTGGTCTCCTCTAGGATTTTCATGCATTCCTGTCTCGCATTTGGGCTTTCCGCCATTATGAGTATATTTTTGTGTATGGTGTAAGAAAATGGTCCAGTTTCATTCTTCTGCATGTGGCTGTCCAATTTTCCCAACACCATTTGTTGAAGAGACTGTCTTTTTTCCATTGGATGTTCTTTCCTGCTTTGTTGAAGATTAGTTGACCATGGAGTCGAGGGTCCATTTCTGGATTCTCTACTCCATCCCATTGATCTATGCATCTGTTTTTGTACCAGTACTATACTGCCTTGAGGTTTACAGCTTTGTAATACAGCTTGAAGTCTGGCACTGTGATGCCTCCTGCTTTGGTTTTCTTTTCCAACAGTCCTCTGTATATGCGGGGGTCTTTTCTGGTACCACACAATTTTAGGACTGATTGCTCTATTCTGGGAAAAATGCTGGTGTTATTTTGACACCATTTTATTGAATGTGTAGATTGTTTGGGGGTAGTATAGACATTTTAACAATATCTTTTCCTACAGTCTGCGAGCGTGGAATGTTTTTCCATTTCTTTGTGTCTTCTTCAATTTCTTTCATAAGTGTTCTGTAGTTTTCAAAGAATAGATCTTTTACACTCTTTGGTTAGGTTTATTCCTAGGTATCTTATGGGTTTTGGTGCAGTTGTGAATGGGATTGATTCCTTGATTTCTCTTTCTTCTGTCTCATTGTTAGTGTATAGAAATGCAACTGACTTCTGTGCATTGATTTT
Organism: Ursus americanus; assembly: GCF_024610735.1. NCBI lineage: Eukaryota > Metazoa > Chordata > Mammalia > Carnivora > Ursidae > Ursus > Ursus americanus. The sequence goes on along the minus strand of NC_142140.1, from coordinate 38,035,296 downwards.
ATATCCTTTCTGCTTTGCTGAATTCCTGTATGAGTTCTAGAAATTTTTGGGTGGAGTCTTTTGGGTTCTCAACATAGAGTGTCATGTCACCTGCAAAGAGTGAGAGTTTGACTTCTTCTTTGCCCATTTGGATGCCTTTTATTTCTTTTTGTTGCCTGATTGCTGAGGCTAGGACTACCAGTACTCTGTTGAACAACGGTGGTGAGAGTGGACATCCCCATCATGTTCCTGACCTTAGGGAAAAAGCTGTCAGTTTTTCCCCCATTGAGGATGATATTCGCTGTGGGTTTTTCCTACATGGCTTTTATGATATTGAGGTATGTCCCCTCTATCCCCACACCATGGAGAGTTTTTATCAAGAAAGGATGCTGTATTTTGTCAAATGCTTTGTCTGTGTCTCTCGAGAGGATCACATGGTTCTTGCCCTTTGTTTTATTAATTGATTGATTTGTGGATATTGAACCACCTTTGCAGCCCAGGAATGAATCCCACTTGGTCGTGGTGAATAATCGTTTTAATGTACTGTTGGATCCTACTGGCTACTAACTTGGTGAGAACTTTGGCGTCCATGTTCATCAGCGATATTGGTGTATAAATCTCCTTTGGGTGGGCTCTTTGTCTGGTTATGGGATCAAGGTAATGACTCATAGAATGAGTTTGGTGGTTTTCCTTCCATTTCTATTTTTTGGAGCAGCTTCAGAAGAATAGAAGAAAAGATTTAAAGAATTCTTCTTTAAATGTTTGGTAGAATTCCGCTGGGAGGTTATCTGGCTCTGGACTCTTGTTTGTTGGGAGATTTTTGATTACTGCTTCAATTTCTGTTCAGGTTTTCTATCTTCCTGTTTCAGTTTTGGTCATTTGTATGTTTCTAGGAATGCATCCATTTCTTCCAGATTGCCTGATTTTTGGGGCATATAATTGCTCATAATATTCTCTTAAAATTGTATTTCTTAGGTGTTGGTGTGATCTCCCCTCTTTCATTTGTGATTTTATTTATTTATGTCCTTTCTCTTTTCTTTTTGATAAGTCTGGCAAAGGGCTTATTGATCTTATTAATTCTTTCAAAGAACCAGCTCCTAGTTTTGTTGATCTGTTCTAATGTTCTTTTAGTCTGTTTCATTGATTTCTGCTCTAATCTTAATTATTTCCCTTTTTCTGCTGGTTTTAGATTTTATTTGCTGTTCTTTCTCCAGCTTCTTTAGGTATAAGGTTAGGTTGTGTACCACAGACTTTTCTTGTTTCTTGAGAAAAGCCCGTGTTTCTATATACTTCCCTCTTAGGACCACCTTTACTGCATCTCAATGGTTCTGAACTGTTGTGTTTTCATTTTCATTTGTGTTGAGGAATTTTTAAATTTCTTTAATTTTTCCTGGTCGACGCATCCGTTCTTTAGTAGGATGCCCTTTAACCTCCATGTGTTTGTAGGCCTTCCAAGTTTTCTCTTGCGATTGAGTTCCAGTTTTAATGCCCTGTGGACTGAAAATACCCAGGGGATAATCCCAATCTTTTGGTACCAGCTCAGACCTGATTTGTGACCCAGTATATGATCCATTCTGGAGCATGTTCCATGTGCACTTGTGAAGAATGTGTATTCTGTTGCTTTAGGATGAAATGCTCTGAATATATCTGTGAAGTCCATCTGGTCCAGTGTGTCATTCAGAGCCCTTGTTTCCTTGTTGATCTTCTGCTTAGATGATCTGTCCATTGATGTGAGTGGGATGTTAAAGTCCTACTATTGTACTATTATCAATGTGTTTCTTTAATTTTGTTATTACTTGGTTTATATAATTGGCTGCTCCCAAGCTGGGGGCATAAATATTTACAGTTGTTAGATCTTGCTGGAGAGACCCTTTTATTATGATATAGTGTCCTTATTCATCTCTTATTGCAGTCTTTGGTTTAAAATCTAGCACGTGGGGCGCCTGGGTAGCACAGTCGTTAAAGCGTCTGCCTTCGGCTCAGGGCGTGATCCTGGCGATCCGGGATCGAGTCCCACATCAGGCTCTTCCGCTATGAGCCTGCTTCTTCCTCTCCCACTCCCCCTGCTGTGTTCCCTCTCTCGCTGGCTGTCTCTCTGTCACATAAATAAATAAAATCTTTAAAAAAAAAATAAAATAAAATCTAGCACGTATTGCATGGTCCACTGGGTGTTATATGCAAGTAATGAATCATGGAACTTTACATCAAAAACTTGGGATGTACTGTATGGTGACTAACATAACATAATAAAAATTATTGTTAGAAAAAGAAAATCTAGTTTGTCTGATATAGGGATTGCTACCCCAGCTTTCTTTTGATGTCCATTAGCATGATAAATGGTTTTAGACCCCCTCACTTTCAATTGGGAGGTGTCTTTGGGTCTAAAATGAGTTTCTTGTAGACAGCATATCAGTAGGTCTTGTTTTTTTTTATTTTTTTTATTATATTATGTTAGTCACCATATGGTACATCCCTGGCTTTTGATGTAAAGTTCGATGATTCATTAGTTGCGTATAACACCCAGTGCACCATGCAATACATGCCCTCCTTACTACCCATCACCAGCCTATCCCATTCCCCCACCTCCCTCCCCTCTGAAGCCCTTAGTTTGTTTCTCAGAGTCCATAGTCTCTCATGCTTCGGATACTCTGTGTCTTTTGATTGGAGCATTTAGTCTATGTACATTCAGAGTAAGTATTGAAAGATATGAATTTAGTGCCATTGTATTACGTATAAAGTTGCTGTTTCTGTAGCTTGTCTCTGTTCCTTTCTCTTCTTTGTTACTTTTGGGCTCTATCTTTGCTCAAAGGATGGCCTTTAATATTTCTTGCAGGGCTGCTGTAAGGATCACAGATTATTTTAGTTTCTGTTTTCCTGGAAACTCTTTGTCTCTCCTTCTATTCTGAATAACAGCCTTGCTGGATAAAGTATTCTTACTGCATGTTTTTCTCATTCAGCACCTTTAATATATCACAGCCATCCTTTCTGGCCTGCCAGATCTCTGTGGACAGGTCTGCTGCCAGCCTTATGTTTCTACCCTTGTAGGTTAAGGACCTCTTGTCCTGCGCTGCTTTCAGGATTTTCTCTTTATCTCTGAAAATTACAAGCTTCACTATCATATGCTGAGATGTTGACCTATTTTTGTTGATTGTGGGAGGGTATTCTCTGTGCCTCCCGGATTTGAATGCCTGTTTCCTTCCCCAGATTACGGAAGTTCTCAGCTATAATTTTTTAGGTAATCCTTCTACCCCCTTCTCTCTCTCCTCTTCTTTTGGGATGACTATTATTTTAATATTATTTCACTTCATGGTATTGCTGATCTCTTATCCTGCCTTCATGATCCAGTAGTTGTTTGTCTCTCTTTTTCTTAGCTTCCTTATTCTCTATTATTTTGTCTTCTGTATCACTGACTTTCTCTTCTGCCTCATTAATCCTAGCAGTTAGAGCCTTGATTTTTTCCTACATCTCAGTAATAGCCTTTTTGCTTTTGGCCTGATTAGATATTAGTTCTTTTATTTCTCCAGTAAGATCTTGTCTAGTGTCCTCTATGCTTTTTCAAGCCTAGCTAGTATCTTATAATTGTTTGGAATTCTAGTTCCAACCTCTTTCCATATTGATTAAATCCCTGGCAGTGAGTACTGCCTCCTGTTCTTTTTTTTGGTGTGAGTTTTTCCGTCTCGTCATTTTGTCCAGAAAAGAATAGATGAAAGAGAGAAAATACAAAAATAGCAAGAACAACCCTTGAAAAATACAAACAAAACAAATCAGAAGAAAAAAAAACAAAAAAAGAAGAAAGAAAAGAAATCAAACAAGAAGTAAAACAGACCAAAACAGTAAGTTAGATATTGGGTGTATTTTGCTCAGTTTGTTTTTAGAAGAAACTAGATCCCAAAATAGGAAAGAAAGAACTTATACAAAAATAAAATTGAATACAGTGAAAGGAAACCAAAAATGAAAAAAATGCATATAATATAAAAACAAAATGAAAAAAGCCTAAAAAAATGAATTGAAAAAATAAGAAAATAGCTGAAAAGGAAAAAAAAAAGCTGAAAGACTAAAGAAAGAAAATTGCCACAAATGCTATATACTGTTTTCCCCAAGTGTTGAAGTTTTGTAGTTCACTGTGATCGGTAAACTTGATGTTAGCCTGGTGTTCCTGGTGGTCTTCTGGGGGAGGAGCTTGTTGCAGTGATTCTCTGGTGTCTTTGCTCAGGTGGAATTGATCCCCCCCTTGAGGGGGTCTGGACTCAATATAAGCGACTCTGGATTGCACTGTATGGTGCTGTTTTGCTCTCTGAAGGCTTTCAGCACTGATTGAGGGATGAAAATGATGTGTCCCTATCTCTAGTCTAGCTGAAAGTTCACATACCCCACATTTCACTGTGCCCTTCCAGAAAAGCAGTCAATCACTGTTGTCTCCCTGGTTTCCATCCAAATTCTGTATTTTTTTAAAAGATTTTATTTATTTATTTGACAGAGACAGACAGCCAGCGAGCGAGAGAACACAAGCAAGGGTGGTGGGAGAGGAAGAAGCAGGCTCCCAGAGGAGGAGCCTGATGTGGGGCTCGATCCCAGAATGCTGGGATCACGCCCTGAGCCGAAGGCAGACGCTTAACGACTGCACCACCCAGGCGCCCCCACATTCTGTATTTTAACCCAGCCTGTGACCAAGCATTTTTATCTCAGGCATATGACCCTGTTTGAAGTCTCCAAACTTTACAGACTTCTGCAGTTCAGACCCACACTGTTCCTCCGAGGTGGGAGGGGGGTGTCTCGCTGCATTTCTGCCTTTTGCTAGGCCCCTGCTAGGCGAGTGGTTGCCTGACCGTGCAGAGTTTCAGGATTTATGGCAACACCAAGCTGAAAGCTCGCATCTAGACTTGCTGTTTGCAGTTGACTTCCCTGCTCTGATTCTTGGGAACTCTTCCATACTCAGGCACCCCCATTCTTTTTTTTGACTGTAGGGATCTTGAGACCATGCTGTCCCACCGGGGATTCCACCCCACTTCACCCCCTGAGCACCTTTAAGTTAGGAGTGTCACCCAGCAGAACAGAGTTCTAAAAAGTTACAATTTTGCACATGGCTGCTTATATAGCCAACTTACAGAGGCTCCCTCCTCCCCACAATTTATCCTCCAGATAGATCTCCTGGGTTTCACATCTTCGCACCTCCTACCTTGCAAAAAGTGGCCGAATTTCTATTTGTAGAAGTGCGGCAAATCTTTTCTGAGATCTCTGGTTGATTTCACAGGTGTTCAAAATGGTTTGATAACAATCTAGCTGAATTCCAGAGACCAGATGAAATTAATGCCATCTTAACTCCTCCCTTCAGCTCAAGTCCTGATCTCAGGATTGTGAGATGGAACCCTGTCTCCGTGCTGAGTGTTCAGTCCGCTAACATGTCTCTCTCCCTTTACCCCTCCCCACCTTGATCTCTCTCTTTCTCTTGCTCTCTTTCCAATACTGCCCATCTTTAGGCGTTGAGCCCCGGGGTGGGGACATTGCTCTCCTGTGGTGAGAGGTTCTTGTTTGTGTCCCCACCAGGTGGTCTCCCCAGCATCTTTTTATGTGTGTGTTAGCCATCTGGATATCTTCTTTGGAAAAATTTCTATTCATGTCTTCTGCCCATTTCTTACCTGGGTTATTTGTTTTATGGGTGTTGAGTTTGGCAAGTTCTTTATAGTTTTGGGGTACTAACCCTTTATCTGATATGTCATTTGCAAATATCTTCTCCCGTTCCATAGGCTGCCTTTTAGTTTTGTTGTTTCCTTTGCTGTGCAGAAGCCTTTTATCTTTATGAGGTCCCCGTAGTTCATTTTTGCTTTTGTTTCCCTTGCCTCCGGCGACATATTTAATAAGAAGTTGCTACAGCGGAGGTCAAAGAGATTTCTGCCTATGTTCTCATCTGGGAGTTTGATGGTTTCCTGTCTTTACATTTAGGTCTTTCATCCATTTTGAATTTATTTTTGGGTATGGCATAAGAAAGTGGTCCAGTTTCATTCTTCTGCATGTTGCTGTGCAGTTTTCCCAACACCATTTTTTGAAGAGACCTTTTTTCCATTGGATATTCTTTCTTGCTGTGTCTACCCTAGAGTTTAAAACATGCATTCTTGATTTATTAGTCTACCTTAAATGTGTACTTTTTCTACTTCCTGCAACACATGAACTTTGCAGTGATTTAATTGCATTTACCCCTTTCTTACCTTTTGTTAGTACTGTTGTCGTGTATCTTACTTGTATCTATATTCATTAGTTTGTCCACATTTTTGGCTTTTCTAATGCTTTCCCTTACTTTCTTGTTTTTCATGGTTCAACCTGGGATCGTTTTCTTTTTACTGCAAGTATTCCTTTTAGTAGTGTTTCTTTTAGTGCAGGTTTGCTAAACATTCAGTTTCTGTTTATGTGAGTCTGTTTTTAATTTGTCATCATTTTTTTTAAAAGATTTTATTTTTAAGTAATCTTTACACCTGACATGGGGCTTGAACTCACAACCCTGAGATCAAGAGTCACATGCTCTACTGACTGAGCCAGCCAGGCACCCCTAAAATTTTCTTTATTTTTTATAATAATTTTTTAAATTATGTTATGTTAGTCACCATACGGTACATCCCAAGTTTTTGATGTAAAGTTCCATGATTCATTACTTGCGTATAACACCCAGTGCACCATGCAATACGTGCCCTCCTTAATACCCATCACCAGCCTATCCCAATCCCCCACTCCTCTCCCCTCTAAAGCCCTCAGTTTGTTTCCCAGAGTCCATAGTCTCTCATGGTTCATTCCCCCTTCTGTTTATCCCCCTTCCTTCTCCTACTGATCTTCCTACTTCTTATGTTCCATAAATGAGTGAAACCATATGATAATTGTCTTTCTCTGCTAGACTTATTCTCTGCTTAGCATTATCGCATACATACAATGGAATATTACTCAGTCATCAAAAAGAACGATTTCACAACATTTGCAGCAACTTGAACGGGACTGGAGGAGATAATTTGTCATCATTTTTTTAATAAAAATTTTTTATTATGTTAGTCACCATACAGTACATCCCAAGCTTTTGATGTAAAGTTCCATGATTCATTACTTGAGTATAACACTCAGTGTCATCATTTTTGAAAGATGTTTTCCCTGGATATAGAATTCAAGGTTGATGAATATGTTCTTTTAACATTTTAATAATTTTACTCATTAATTTTTTATTTCTGTAGTTTCTGTTGAAAAGTTACTGTGCGTGTTTTATTGTTCCCCGAAAGGTAATGTGGCTGTGCTCAGCTCTTTAGCCTCCTGGATGTTGCTTTTTCTGGGCTTCTTGGAGCCTTTCCCTGCATTCCTGTTTAGGAACTGGGCAGTCCTAAGAGTGGAGATTGTATTGGTTAAGCTTTAATCAATGTTAACCTTTTTCTCCTTATCTCAGTGAGACTGTCATTTTTTTGCTGGGATCCTCTCATGGAAAGTCAGGTGAATGAGGATCTCATTTTGATGTTCTCTTTTCTAAAGGATTATAGTACCTCAAGCCGTATCTATGATAGTTGTTCTCCAGTGCTCTTGCACAATTGTTTCATGTATTCATTCAGGTTTATATTTGTTCAGTGCAAATGGTTTGTCAGGGCTAAAACCAGAAGTTTGTAAATGTATTTTATATATTTTTGAATTCTAAAAGAGTGTTAAAAACATCTTGATCTATGGCAATATTACTGAAATTTGTTTGTGGCTCTCCAAGGTGACTAATTTTAAAGGGAAAAGTAACTCATTTGGAAGTAAAAAACCTCATTTTTTTAAATGTGCATTTATTTATTGCCAATTGTTATCTTTTATAGTTACTGCTGATGAATTAAGATTCAGAATAGCACAAGTTATGCAAGTAAGTGGACTAGATAGTTTTTTTTTAACAGTTTTCAGTGAAAATATTGGCAAGATCATTTTGAATGTAGACCTTTTGAATAATTTTGTTTCCCTATTTGGGGGCTGAATTCTCTATATGTTTATACAAGTGGTTGGCACTTTCTTTCTTGCCCATTAGTTATATAATTGGAAAAGGATAAATTGTGTGAGCTGTGCATATTTTTATTGATGTAACAAAGGAAAAAAATCAGTATTTTTAGATAATTACAGATTTTGGTTTTGGCTGTTGATTTTATAGTTGGTTACTTAAATAATTTCTAAGGTTGATGTACATGGAAGTCTGCCTTTCATAATAAACCATGATTTTTTATTAAACTATTTTTAATCATGATATGGAATAGAAGAGAAGTTGTGGTTGTCATCTACCTGTCTTTACTTCCTGTGCTGCTAATCTGCCAGGATAGTGGGTGGGGGTAAATAAATTTGCGTTTATTTTCCTTTTGTCAGTGAAGAATATGTTACACCATTGAAATAAAAAGTTTGAAACTTCTTGTTGAATGGTACTTTTTGCTGAACTGCATTTGGTGCTTTTGACTTGATTAGTTAGTACCCAGAATCTTTGTAAAGGACTGCTGATTGTTGACTGTCACATGGCCTGATCTATATAGAGGCTTCATTCTTTTGGGTCAACACTGCTGAGACTGTTCTGCAGCCTCTCTGCCAGTAGCCATTGTAGTGGTACTGTTGGCTCTTTTTGATAGTATAGCCTCACTTACATTGGGTGACTGGCAAGGACAATTCACAACCTAAATAATAACGCATATTTCACAAAGCAGTATTCAGCATGTTAGAGATTATAAATGTGAAAATACCTAGCACAGAGCATGGCACAGGGACAGGTGACCACTATTTTTTTTCTCCAGAACTTTATTTCAAAGTAAACTCTGTCCCCAAATGGGACCCAAACTCATGACTCTGAGATTAAGAGTTGCATGCTCTACTGACTGAGCCAGACAAGTGCCCTGACCATTACTTTTTGCCTGTATGTTTAAGTAATTGTGACTTTCAGATGAATACATTACATATATGTATATTAAATATATATATAATATCTATATATTATTTTTTATACTCAAGACCCAGAGTGTTTTTCTAAATAGCCTTCCCTATTAATTAATTTGTATTTCTGTTCTTACTTTTTGCTATCCTAACCTAATGGGATTAAATTTTTTTAAAAAAAGTTTTCTTAAAAAAAAATCAGAGTGAAGAGGAGCTAATATGGTGGAGTAGTAGGGGGACCCTGAGTTTGACTTGTCCCTCAAACACAGCTAGGTTGACATCAAATCATTTTGAACAACTAGGAACTTGATCTGAGGATTATGAAAACAGTCTGCACAATTGGAGGGAGAAAATGTGGCACGTGCAAGGTTGGAGATGTGAATTGGGGGAGAGAAAAGCCCTAGTGCTGTGATGGAAGGGAGCCCTTTTCCGTAAGAGAAGTCAGGGAGAGAGGGAGAGTGCAGGAGAGAGAGCAGTATGTAGGGTTCCCCCCTACATGTACCACATCTGATCATAGAGTGGTGCAAAGCGTCAGCTTCAGTTCTGGTGGAAATAGGAATAGGCTTTCTTTTTTAATCCTTTGTCTTTTATTTTATTATTCGTTTTTTCCTTTGGAGTTAGACTTATAATTTTTTGTTTATTTGTAGGCTTGTTTCCTTTTCCCATTTTTTTAAAATGTCAGGCTTCCTTTTTTTTTCCCTTTCTTTTTTCCTTCTTTCTTTTTCTTTGAAATCAGGCGTATAGTGTTTTGTTTGTTTGGTTTTTTGGTTCCTTTTCTTTTCCCTTTTCTTGGGTCAGGCTTTCCCCCCCTTTTTATCAAGCATTTATCAAATCACACCTAGTTAAAGGTCCATACTCCCCACTCTAAGCAAGGAGGAACTCTGTGGAGGACCGACCTGTGGGAAAGAGCAGCCAAAACACAATGGCAGAGTGCACATGGCATACACCAGAAACACTTTGTGAAGTGCCAGGTCCTAGACAGTGCATGACCCCTTCTTAATATAGTATTACTCTCAAGAGCAGGAAACATAACAAGCTTTCATAACACACAAAAGACAGAAACCTAGACATAATGACAAAATGGAAAAATTTGCCCCAAAAGAAAGATCAAGAAGAAATCACAGCCAGGGATTTGCTAAAAAAAGATATAAGCTATTTATCTGAACAAGAATTTAGAAAAACAGTCATAAGAATACTAGCTGGGCTTGAAAGAAGCATAGAAGACAGAGAAACCCAGACTGCAGAGATAAAAGACCTAAAAACTAGGTTGAAATAAAAAATGCTGTAACAGATGCAAAACCCACTGGATGTAATCACAATGAAGATGGAAGAAACAGAGGATTGAGTAGGTGATATAGAAGATAAAATTATGGAAAATAAGCTGAAAAAAAGAAAGAAAACTATTAGATCATGAATATAGACTTAGGGAACTCAGCAATTCCACAAAGCACAATATCTCTATCATAGGAGTCCCAGGAGAAGAAGAGCAGGAAAAAGGGGCAGAAAGTTTATTTGAACAAATTATAGCTGAGACCTTCCCTAATCTGGGGAAGGAAACAGGCATTCAAGTCAAAGAGGCCCAGAGAACTCCCCTCAAAATCAACGATAAAAGGTCAACACCAAGACATATCATAGTGAAACTTGTAAAATACAGTGAAAAAGAGAGAATTTTGAAAGCAGCTAGGAACAGAAGGTCCTTAACCTACAAGGGTAGACACCAAGGTTAGCAGCAGACCTGTCTACAGAAACGTGGCATGCCAGAAGAAAGTGGCATGATATATTCAACATGTTGAATGGGAAAAAGTGTACAGCCAAGAATACAATATCCAGCAAGTTGGTCATTCAGAGTAGATGGATAGATAAGGAGTTTCCAAGATAAGCAAGAACTAAAGGAGTTTGTGAACACTAAACCAGCTCTGCAAGAAATATTGAAGGGGCCCACTGAGTGGAAAAGAGACCCAAAGCAACAAAGACTAGAAAGGTACAGAGATAAGCTACAGGAACAGGGAATTTACAGGTAATAAAATGGCACTAAATTCCTATCTTTCAGTAATTACTCTGAATGTAAATGGACAAAATGCTTCAACCAGGAGACATAGTGTATCAAATTGGATTTAAAAAAACAGACCTATTAATATGCTGCTTTCAGAGACACCTCCAGATTGAAAGTGGGGGGGGGGTGGAGAATTATGTATCATACTAATGGACATCAAAAGTAAGCTGCTGGGGTAGAAATCCTTATGTCAGACAAACTAGATTTTAAACCAAAGACTCTAATAAGAGATGAAGAAGGGCACTATGTCATAAGAAAGAGGTCTATCTAACAAGAAGATCTAACAATTGTAAATATTTATGCCCCCAACTTGGGAGCAGCCAAAAGTATAAATCAATTAATAACAAACTTAAAGAAACTCATTGATAATAATACAATAGTAGTAGGAGACTTTTAATACCCCACTCACAGCAGTGGACAGATCATCTAAGCAGAAGATCAACAAGGAAACAGTGGCTTTGAATGACACACTGGACCAGATGGACTTCACAGATATATTCAAAGCATTTCATCCTAAAGTAACAGAATACACATTCTTTTCAAGTGCCCATGGAACATTCTCCAGAATAGATCAATACTGGATCACAAATCAGGCCTCAACCACTAATAAAGGTGGAGATCATACCATGCATATTTTCAGACCACAATGCTAGGAAACTTGAAGTCAACCACAAGAAAAAATTTGGAAAGACCACAAATACATGGAGGTTAAAGAATATCCTACAAAAGAATAAATGGGTTAACCAGATAATTAAAGAAGAAATAAAAAAATACATGGAAGGAAATGAAAATGAAAACATGACAGTCCAGGGACACAGCAAAAGGGGTCATAAAGGGAAGTACATAACATTATAAGCATTCCTCAAAAAGCAAAGAAGTTTCAAATACACAGCCTAACATTACATCTAAAGGAGCTGGAAAAAGAACAGCAAATAAAATCTAAAACCAGAAGAGGGGAAATAATTAAGATTAGAGCAGAAATAAGTAACATAGAAACATCCAGTGGAAAAAAGTCTCTTCAGTCAGTGGTGCTGGGAAAATTGGTCAGCTACATGCAAAACAATGAAACTTGACCACTCTCTCATACCGTACACAAAGATAAACTCTAAATGGATGAAAGACCTCGATGTGAGACAGGAATCCATCAAAATCCTAAAGGAGAGCATAGGCAGCAACCTCTACGACATCAGCCACAGCAACATTTTTCATGACACATCTCCAAAGGCAAGAGAAACAAAAGATAAAATGAACTTGTGGGACTTCATCAAGCTAAAAACCTTCTGCACAGCCAGGGAAACAGTCAAAAAAACTAAGAGGCAGCCCATGGAATGGGAGAATATATTTGCAAATGATACTACAGATAAAAGATCTAAAAAGAACTTCTCAAACTCAATACACAAGAAACAAAAAACAAATCATAAATGGGCAGAAGATATGAACAGACACTTTTCCAATGATTACATACAAATGGCTAACAGACACATGAAAAAATGTTCAACATCATTAGCCATCAGGGAAATTCAAATCAAAACCACACTAAGATACCACCTTATGCCAGTTAGAATGGCAAAAATTGACAAGGCAAGAAACAAGAAATGTTGGAGAGGATGTGGAGAAAGGGGATCCCTCCTACATTGTTGGTGGGAATGCAAGTTGGTGCAGCCACTCTGGAAAACAGTGTGGAGGTCCCTTAAAAAGTTAAAAATTGAGGTACCCTATGATCCAGCCATTGCACTACTAAGTATTTACCCCAAAGATACAGACATAGTGAAGAGAAGGGCCATATGCACCCCAATGTTCATAGCAGCATTGTCCACAATAGCTAAATTGTGGAAGGAACCGAGATGCCCTTCAACAGATGACTGCAAAGAAGATGTGGTCCATAAATACAATGGAATATTGCTCAGCTATCAAAAAGAACGATTTCTCAACATTTGCTGCAACATGGATGGCACTGGAGGAGATAATGCTAAGTGAAATAAGTCAAGCAGAGAAAGACAATTATCATATGGTTTCTCTCATCTATGGAACATAAGAACTAGGAAGATCGGTAGGAGAAGAAAGGGATAAAGAAAGGGGGGTAATCAGAAGGGGGAATGAAGCATGAGAGACTGTGGACTCTGAGAAACAAACTGAGGGCTTCAGAGGGGAGGGGGGTGGGGGAATGGGATAGACCGGTGATGGGTAGTAAGGAGGGCACGTATTGCATGGTGCACTGGGTGTTATACGCAACTAATGAATCATTGAACTTTACATCGGAAACCGGGGATGTACTGTATGGTGACTAACATAATATAATAAAAAAACATTAAAAAAAAAGGGCTGTCCCCCAGCAAAGACTTAGAAATATGGGTTGGGAATTAAATTAAGACAATCAAATGACATAGGGTTAGCTTTCTCACCACTTATCATTGGTTTCCCCCCACCCCAATATTGAGATTGGTTATTCTCCTGGACAAACTGAAGTGAAACCAGAATTAGAAATGGTATTTACAAACTTCTGCCTTTATGGGTTACAATAGCTGAGAAATCTCATCCTTTTTCCCCCCTTCCCCAGTCCCAGCTTTATTGGGGTATAATTGAAAAATAAAATTGTAAAATATTAAAGAAAAAAAAACAGATCAACGAAACTTGGAGCTTGTTCTCTGAAAGAATTAGTAAAATTTATAACACCCTGGCCAGACTTATCAAAAAGAAAAGGGAAAGGACCCAAATAAGTAAAATCACGAATGAAAGAGGAAAGATCACAACCAACACCTAAGAAATATAAGACAATATTATGAGCAATTATATGCTATGCTACAATCGAGCAATTACAGTACTGGGTATTCACCCTAAAAATAAAGATGTAGTGAAAAGAAGGGGCACATACACCCCAATGTTCATAGCAGCAATGTCCTCAATAGCCCAACTGTGGAAGGAGCCGAGATGTCCTTCAACGGATGAATTGATGAAGATGTAGTTCATGTATACAATGGAGTATTACTAAGCCATCAGAAAGGATGAATACTTACCGTTTGCATTGGCATGGATGGAACTGGAGGGGATTATGCTAAGTGAAATAAGTCAATCAGAGAAAGACAATTATATGGTTTCACTTATATGTGGAATATAAGGAATAGTGCAGAGGACTAGAGAGGAAGGGAGGGAAAACTGAATGGGAAGAAATCAGGAAGACAAACCATGAGAGACTCTTGACTCTGGGAGACAAACTGAGGGTTGCAGAAAGGGAGGTGGGTGGGGGGATGCGGTAACTGGGTGATGGGCAGTAAGGATGGCACGTGATGTGGTGAGCACTGGGTGCTATACACAGCTAATGAATCATTGAAAATTACATCAAATCTAATGATATATATTGACTAATTGAATTTAAATTAAAAAAAAACAGACGAAGAGCCCACCCAAAAGGAGATTTATACACCAATATCGCTGATGAATATGGATGCCAAAGTTCTCACCAAGTTAGTAGCCAGTAGGATCCAACAGTACATTAAAACGATTATTCACCACGACCAAGTGGGATTCATTCCTGGGCTGCAAAGGTGGTTCAATATCCACAAATCAATCAATTAATAAAACAAAGGGCAAGAACCATGTGATCCTCTTGAGAGACACAGAAAAAGCGTTTGACAAAATACAGCATCCTTTCTTGATAAAAACTCTCCACGGTGTGGGGATAGAGGGGACATACCTCAATATCATAAAAGCCATGTAGGAAAAACCCACAGCAAATATCATCCTCAATGGGAGAAAAACTGACAGCTTTTCCCCTAAGGTCAGGAACATGATGGGGATGTCCACTCTCACCACCGTTGTTCAACAGAGTACTGGAAGTCCTAGCCTCAGCAATCAGGCAACAAAAAGAAATAAAAGGCATCCAAATGGGCAAAGAAGAAGTCAAACTCTCACTCTTTGCAGGTGACATGACACTCTATGTTGAGAACCCAAAAGACTCCACCCAAAAATTCCTAGAACTCACACAGGAATTCAGCAAAGCAGAAGGATATAAAATCAATGCACAGAAGTCAGTTGCGTTTCTATACACTAACAATGAGACAGAAGAAAGAGAAATCAAGGAATCAATCCCATTCACAATTGCACCAAAACCCATAAGATACCTAGGAGTACCTAGCCAAAGAGTGTAAAAGATCTATTCTTTGAAAACTACAGAACACTTATGAAAGAAATTGAAGAAGACACAAAGAAATGGAAAAACATTCCACGCTCGCAGACTGTAGGAAAAGATATTGTTAAAATGTCTATACTACCCCCAAACAATCTACACATTCAATAAAATGGTGTCAAAATAACACCAGCATTTTTCCCAGAATAGAGCAATCAGTCCTAAAATTGTGTGGTACCAGAAAAGACCCTCCCATAGCCAGAGGACTGTTGGAAAAGAAAACCAAAGCAGGAGGCTTCACAGTGCCAGACTTCAAGCTGTATTACAAAGCTGTAATCCTCAAGGCAGTATAGTACTGGTACAAAAACAGACGCACAGATAAATGGGTTGGAGTAGAGAATCCAGAAGTGGACCCTCGACTCCATGGTCAACTAATCTTCAACAAAGCAGGAAAGAACATCCATGGAAAAAAGACAGTCTCTTCAACAAATGGTGTTGGGAAAATTGGACAGCCACATGCAGAAGAATGAAACTGGACCATTTTCTTACACCATACACAAAAATATACTCATAATGGCGGAAAGCCCAAATGCAAGACAGGAATGCATGAAAATCCTAGAGGAGACCACTGGCAGCAACCTCCTTGTCCTCAACAGCAGCAGCTTCTTGCTAGACCTGTCTTCAAGGTAAGGGAAACAAAAGCAAGAATGAACTATTGGGACTTCATCAAGATAAAAAGCTTTTGCATGGGGCACCTGGGTAGCACAGTCATTAAGCGTCTGCCTTCGGCTCAGGGCGTGATCCCGGCGTTCCGGGATCGAGTCCCACATCAGGCTCCTCTGCTGGGAGCCTGCTTCTTCCTCTCCCACTCCCCTGCTGTGTTCCCTCTCTCGCTGGCTGTTTCTCTGTCACATAAATAAATTAAAAAAAAAAGCTTTTGCACAACAAAGGAAACAGTGGACAAAACTGAAAGACAACCTACAGAATGGGAGAAGATATTTGCAAATGTCTTATCAGACAAAGGGCTAGTATCCAAACTCTATAAAGAACTTCTCAAACTCAACACCCGGAAAATCTAAAATATCCGGTCAAGGAATGGGCAGAAGACATGAACAGACATTTCTCCAAAGAAGATATACAAATGGCCAACAGACACATGAAAAAATGCTCAGTATCATTCGGCATCAGGGAAATACAAATGAGATGCCACCTCACACCAGTCAGAATGGCTAAAATGAACAACTCAGGACACAGAAGTTGCTGGCAGTGATGGGGAGAATGGGGAACCCTCTTACAGTGTAGGTGGGAAAGAAGGCTGGTGCAGCCACTCTGGAAAACAGGGAGGTTCTTCAAAAAGTTAAAAATAGAACTACCCTATGACCCAAGGAATTGCACTCCTAGGTATTTACCCGAAGAATACAAAAATAGTGATTTGAAGGGGCACATGCTCCCAAGTGTTTATGGGAGCACTGTCAACAATAGCCAAATTCTGCAAAGAGCCCAAATGTCCATCGACTAATGAATGGATAAGGAAGACATGGGGTGTGTGTGTATGTATGTGTTTATAATGGAATATTACTCATTTATTAGAAATAAAATCTTGCCATTTGTAACAATGTGGATAGAACTGGAGTGTATTACACTAAGCAAAATAAGTCAGAATGACATGATTTTACTCATGTGGTGTGTAAGAAACATGAATATAGGGGAAGGGAAGGAAAAATAAAATTAGATAAAAATAGGGAAGCAAATCATAAGAGATTCTTTTTTAAATGTTTTTTTTATTATGTTATGTTAGTCACCATACTGTACGTCCTTGGTTTTTTATGTAAAGTTCGATGATTCATTATTTGTGTATAACATCCAGTGCACCATGCAATACGTGCCCTCCATACTACTCATCACCAGCCTATCCCATTCCCCCACCCCCTCCCCTCTGAAGCCCTCAGTTTGTTTCTCAGAGTCCATGGTCTCTTATGCTTCATTCCCCCTTCTGATTACCCCCCCCTTTCTTTATCCCTTTCTTCCCCTACCTATCTTCCTAGTTGTTATGTTCCATAGATGAGAGAAACCATATGATAATTGTCTTTCTCTGCTTGACATATTTCACTTAGCATTATCTCCTCCAGTGCCGTCCATGTTGCAGAAAATGTTGAGAAATCATTTTTTTGATAGCTGAATAATATTCCCTTGTATATATGGACCACAGCTTCTTTTTTTTCCTTTTTTTCTTTTTTCTTTTAATTTTTTTATTATATTATGTTAGTCACCATACACAACAACCCTGGTTTCTGATGTAAAGTTCGATGATTAATTAGTTGCACATAACACCCAGTGCACCTAGCAATACGTGCCCTCCTTACTACCCATCACCAGTCTATCCCATTCCCCCACCCCCTCCCCTCTGAAGCCCTCAGTTTGTTTCTCAGAGTCCATAGTCTCTCATGCTTCATTCCCCCTTCTGATTACCCCCCTTTCTTTATCCCTTTCTTCTCCTACCAATCTTCCTAGTTCTTATGTTCCATAGATGAGAGAAACCATATGATAATTGTCTTTCTCTGCTTGACTTATTTCACTTAGCATTATCTCCTCCAGTGCCATCCATGTTGCAGCAAATGTTGAGAATTCGTTCTTTCTGATAGCTGAGTATTATTCCATTTTATATACGGACCACAACTTCTTAATCCAGTCATCTGTTGGAGGTCATCTCGGTTCCTTCCACGATTTAGATATTGTGGACAATGCCGCTATGAACATTGGGGTGCATATGGCCCTTCTTTTCTCTACGTCTGTATCTTTGGGGTAAATACCCAGTAGTGCAAAAGCTGGGTCATAGGGTAGCTCAATTTTTAACTTTTTAAGGGACCTCCACACTGTTTTCCAGAGTGGCTGTACCAACTTGCATTCCCACCAACAATGTAGGAGGGATCCCCTTTCTCCACATCCTCTCCAACAATTGTTTCTTGCCTTGTCAATTTTTGCCATTCTAACTGGCATAAGGTGGTATCTTAGTGTGGTTTTGAATTGAATTTCCCTGATGGCTAATGATGTTGAAAATTTCTTCATGTGTCTGTTAGCCATTTGTATGTCTTCATTGGAAAAGTGTCTGTTCATATCTTCTGCCCATTTTATGATTTGTTTATTTGTTTCTTGTGTATTGAGTTTGAGAAGTTCTTTGTAGATCTTGGATACCAGTCTTTTATCTGTAGTATCATTTGCAAGTATATTCTCCCATTCCGTGGGCTCTCTCTTAATTTTTTTGAGTGTTTCCTTGGCTGTGCAGAAGCTTTTTATCTTGATGAAGTCCCACAAGTTCATTTTATCTTTTGTTTCTCTTGCCTTTGGAGATGTGTCATGAAAAAGGTTGCTTTGGCCGAATTCGTAGAGGTTGCTGCCTATGCTCTCCTGTATGATTTTGATGGATTCCTGTCTCACATCGAGGTCTTTAATCCATTTGGAGTTTATCTTTGTGTATGGTGTGAGAGAGTGGTCAAGTTTCATTCTTTTGCATGTAGCTGTCCAATTTTCCCAGCACTATTTATTGGAGAGACTGTATTTTTTCCATCAGATGTTTTTTCCTGCTTTATCAAAGATTAGTTGCCCAAAGAACCGAAGGTCCATTTCTGGGTTCTCTGTTCAGTTCCATTGGTCTATGTGTCTGTTTTTGTGCCAGTACCATGCTGTCTTTGTGATCACAGCTTTGTAGTACAGCTCGAAATCCGGCATTGTGATGCCCCCAGCTTTGTTTTTCCTTTTCAACAGTACCTTGGCGATTCGGGGCCTTTTCTGGTCCCATACAAATTTAAGGACTATTTGTTCCAGTTCTTTGAAAAATGTCCTCGGTATTTTGATTGGGATGTCATTGAAAGTGTAGATTGCCCTGGGTAGCATAGACATTTTAAGTATGTTTATTCTTCTGATCCATGAGCATGGAATATTTTCCCATCTTTTTGTGTCTTCTTCAATGTCTTTCAAGAGTGATTTGTAGTTTCTAGAATATAGGTCCTTTACATCTCTGGTTAGGTTGATTCCAAGGTAACGTATGGTTTTTGGTGCTATTGTAAATGGGATGGATTCCCTAATTTCTCTTTGTTCAGTCTCATTATTCGTGTATAGAAATGCAACAGATTTCTGAGCATTGATTTTGTATCCCGCCACATTACTGAATTGCTCTATAACTTCTAATAGTTTGGGAGTGGCTTCTTTGGGTTTTCCATATAGAGTATCATGTCATCTGCCAAGAGAGACATTTTGACTTCTTCTTTGCCTATTTGGATACCTTTGATCCCTTTTTGTTGTCTGATTGCTGTTGCAAGGACTTCTAGTACTATGTTGAATAATAGTGGCAAGAGTGGGCATCCTTATCGTGTTCCTGATCTTAAGGGAAAGGCTTCCAGCTTTTCCCCATTGAGAATAATATTTGCAGTAGGCTTTTCATAGATGGCTTTTATGAGATTGAGAAATGTACCCTCTATTCCTACACTCGGAAGGGTGTTAATCAGGAAACGATGCTGTAATTTGTCAAATGCTTTTTCTGCATCAATAGAGAGGATCATATAGTTCCTGAGTCTTTTCTTGTTGATATGATGTATCACGCTGATTTATTTGCGAATGTTGAACCATGCTTGCATCCAGGTATGAATCCCACTTGGTCATGATGGATA
Source organism: Ursus americanus (assembly GCF_024610735.1). Lineage (NCBI taxonomy): Eukaryota > Metazoa > Chordata > Mammalia > Carnivora > Ursidae > Ursus > Ursus americanus. The sequence continues at coordinate 38,015,576 of NC_142140.1, read as the reverse complement.
ATCCTTTTAATGTACTGAAGGATTCTATTGGCCAGGATCTTGTTGAGGATTTTGGCGTCCATATTCACTAGGGAAATCGGTCTGTAATGCTCCTTTTTGAGGGGGTCTTTGCCTGGTTTAGGGATCAAGGTAATATTGGCCTCATAGAATGAGTTTGGTAGCTTTCCTTCTGTTTCTATGTTTTGAAATAGCTTTAGGAGAATAGGTTATTTCTTCTTTGAAGGTTTGGTAGAATTCCCCAGGAAAACCAACCAGGCCTGGAGTTTTGTTTTTTGGAAGGTTGTTTATCAGTGACTCAATCTCTTCATAGTTAATTGGCCTGTTTAAAAAATCAATTTCTTCCTGTTTCAATCTTGGTAGTTTATAGGTTTCCAGAAAGGCCTCCATCTCTTCCTGATCGCTTAATTTATTGGCATATAGCTGTTGATAAAAGTTTCTAATAATCCTTTCAATTTCATTGGTGTTGGTCATGACCTCTCCTTTTTCATTCATAATTTTATTAATTTGGGTCCTTTCTCTCTTCTTTTGGATAAGTCTTGCCAGCGGTTTGTCATTTTTATTGATTCTCTCAAAGAACCAGCTTCTAGTACTGTTGATCTGCTCTAATGTACTTCTGGTTTCTAATTCATTGATTTCTGCTCTAATCTTGGTCAACTGCTTCCTCCTGCGTGGATTAGGCCTGTCCTTCTGTTGCTGTTCCAGCTTCTTGAGGTGAGAATATAAAAACTACATTTTAGAGTTTTCTATTCTTTTGAGTGAGGCTTGGATGGCTATGTATTTCCCCCTTAGGACTGCCTTTGCAGTATCCCATAGGTTTGGGACCGTTGTGTTTTCATTCTCGTTGGTCTCCATAAATTGTTTAAGTTGATTTTTGATTTCCTGGTTTATCGAGTCATTCCTGAGCAGGATGGTTGTTCATCTCCATGTGTTTGAGTTTCTTCCAAATTTTTCCTTGCTGTTGAGTTCCAATACAAGAGCATTGTGGTCTGAGAATATGCAGGGGATAATTTCAATTTTTTGGTATCAGTTGAGACCTGTTTAGTGTCCCAGAATATGGTCTGTTCTTGAGAATGTTCCATGGGCATTAGAATAGAATGAGTATTCTTTGGTTCTGGGGTGTAGTGTTCTGTATATATTTATGAGGTCCAACTCATCAAGTATGGCATTCAAAGCTCTTGTTTCTATGTTGGTTTTCTGCTCCAGTGCTCTGTCTATTGCTGATAGTGGAGTGTTAAGGTCCCCTACTATTAACGTATTTTTATCTATATGTCTCTTTATTTAGGTTAAGAGTTGGCTTGTGTATCTTGCTGCTCCCCTTTTGGGGGCATAGATATTTATAATTGTCATATCCACTTGTTGGATACATCCTTTAAGAATAATATAGTGCCCTTCTGTGTCTCTAATTGTACTCTTTAGTTTAAAATCCAATCTGTCTGATTTGAGAATTGCTACTCCAGCTTTCTTTTGAGGTCCACTGGCGTGAAAGATGTTATTCCATCCCTTTACTTTCAGTCTGAATGTATCTTTAGGTTCAGAATGAGTCTCTTGTAGACAGCAAATTGATGGGTCATGTCTTTTTATCCAATCTGCACCCCTGTGGTGTTTTATGGGAGCATTTAGGCCATTTACATTGAGAGTGATTATTGAGAGATATGATTCTAATGATGTCATGTTTCCTGTGAAGTCTTTGTTTCTATAGATTGTGACTTTCTGTTCTGTATCACTCTTGGGGCCTTTTTACTTTCATAGAACCCCCCTTAATATCTCCTGTAGGGCTGGTTTCGTGGTTACGACATTGGTCAATGACTGGCGATTCTGGAAGGTCTTTATTTCTCCATCCATTCTGAATGACAGCCTTGCTGGATAGAGGATCCTTGGCTGCATGTTTTTCTCTGAAAGAGCGTTAAGAATGCCCCCAACCCTTTCTCTCATTACAGGTCTGTGTAGGCAGGTCTGACGTAATTCTGATAACTTCGCCTTGGTACGTGAGAAATTTCTTTGCCTTGGCCACTTTCAATACTGTACTCTTGGATCTAATATTTGCGAATTGCACTATGACGTAACGTGGCATAGGTTTGTCGTGGTTGAGCTTGGGAGGGGTCATCTCTGCCTCTTGGACACGAACGTTTATTTCTCTTGCTAGGTTAGGGAAGTTTTCAGCTACAATTTGTTCAAGTATCTCTTCTAGTCCTCTGTTTTTCTCCACCCCCTCGGGGATGCCGATGATTCTGATATTGGAACGTTTCATTGAGTCAGTAATCTCCCGTAACCTACATTCTTGAGAATGGATTTTTTTGAGTCCAGATTCTATTTTAGCTTTTTCTTCTACTAACCCATCCTCCAATTCACCGATTCGTTCTTCTGCCTCATTCACCCTGGCCGTCAGAGCCTCTTGTTTTGACTGCATTTGGCTCATAGAATTTTTAATTTCTGCCAAATTCGCTCTCATTTCCGCACTTAGAGATTCTATATTCTCATTAACATTTCATTAATACTTTTTTCAAGTCTACACATCATCTTGACCATTGTTACTCTGAATTCCATTTCTGATAATTTGGTTATATCCATATCTATTAGTTCAGTGGTAGAGGCCACAGACTCATTGTCTTTTCTTTGCTGGGGGGGACTTCTCCTTCTCGTCATTCTGATGAGGAGAGGTTGCGGCATTGTCCAGAGCCCAAATTATTGACCAGGACCCAGGCCGTGCGCCCTTGTTTTATAGGGATCTTAGGGATGTGGGCTGCTTCTTCTTCTTTTTTTTTTTTTAAAGATTTTATTTATTTATGTGACAGAGAGACAGCCAGCGAGAGAGGGAACACAAGCAGGGGAGTGGGAGAGGAAGAAGCAGGCTCCGAGCGGGGGAGCCCGATGAGGGACTTGATTCCGGAACGCCAGGATCACGCCCTGAGCCGAAGACAGACACTTAAGTACTGTGCCACCCAGACCCCGGGATGTGGGCTTCTTGATTTTTCAGCCTGTCTTCTGGGGGAGGGGCCTGCCTCGCCAATACTCAGGCAACCCTATTTGGGTAGAGTCTCCGTGTCCCCTGCGAGGGGGGATGGGGATGGGCACACTGTGAGCCGGTAAATACCGTGAACCGGTATTTCCAAGCTTTTGTTCTCTGGCGGCTTTCCCTGGTGTTTTGCTGTGCCTCTTCTGAGAGTCCGAGCAGCAGTGGCCGAATCTCAGCGTCTGTCTCAGAATAGAGGGATTGTGGACCGTTCTCCACTGATGTTCTGGCCACTTCAACTCCATTACAGTTGATGCTGCTCAAGCATGCAGCGTCCTGGGATGTGCGCCCCACACCCGGCGTCCCAGCCCTCACTTCCAGGGCCGGCGCGTCTCTGTCCTTTGTGTTTCTAACACCGCCAGCCACCAGCCGTCCCCACGTGCTCCGGAGCTCACGGTCTCAGTCTGGTTCCAGTGAGCACACTGGAGTTCCATGAGAAGTCTGGTGGTGTGTTCTCCTGGCTCATGGTCTCAATCTACTCTCTCGTGGGTGCCGTCGGCGAGTCCGCCCACTCCCCCGAGCAGGTGGCTACCGCTTCCCGGTGCCTGAACGCAGCGGCTCCCTCCTCCTTCCGTTTATCTTCTGATATCTGTGCGCGGTTTCACGGCTCCCTGCTTCGTTCCTCAATACTCAGCGCTGGAGATGTTCATTTGTAGAGATCCAGATGTATCTTCCTGTGTCTCAGGCTGATTCCATGGATTTTCAGGCTGGTCTGGTACCTTTCCAACTCGACTCAGGGGACCGGCTGCAAAAGGGGTCCCCTACTCCTCCACCATCTTAAATCCTCCATCCAAGATTTAGATTTCTTGAATAAATACTGTTTGGATTATTTCAGGTCTTTTGTTTACTTTCAGAGTTCTATAGAATTTGATTTTGACAGTTTTTGCCAGGATTCTTATTGCTTTTATTGAGGAAAGGTTTTTTGGAGATCCTTACTCTGCCATTCCTGCTGATATCATTTTCTGTTCTGTTTCTTAAGCTATTATAAAATGTCACATTTGTTTAATCACGTTTTCTTTTTAATAAACGAAGATTTCAAAACTCTCAAGGTATAAATTGAGTTATTCAAATTTATTATCTCAGCTGTTGTACTAAACATAAAAAAGGATATTTCTTCTTTCGTTGTTTGTTATGATTTCAGTTAAGTTGATTTTTTCCTCATAGCTTTGTTGTAAGATTTAAAGGTTAATACATAGAACAACCTCTCAGTTCCAGTACATAGAATTAAGAACAGTAAGCTCTCAATTATTATTAGCTATTATTGATAATCTCCCTTTCTTCATCTTCCTCCTTTCAATACAGCTCTTTGGAACATTTTCCTCTTAAACCCAAGCAGAGAAACTATAACAAAACTCTAAAAATAATAGATTGGAATTCATAAAAGTTGGTAATGAAATTTCCTTTCTCTGAAAATTGTTTTTATTGTGTAATTGAAGCTTTGATTATTATTGCTGTGTATGAATGCTGAGAAGGAATAACTAAATCACAGCTGTCAGCTTTAGCATCTGGAAAGCCAAGAAATGAGAGTAGTGTAGTTTTGTGCATGGGACATTGAATGAGACCAGGAAACAGAAAGTCTGGGCTGTAGTCTCTGTCTGCCACCAAAAAAGCTATATGATTTTGGCATTTTTCTTCCCCTAACAATTTCATCTGGGAATTTTTGTAGAGTTGAATTACGTGTCCTCTGAGGTCTTTTTAAAATTTTTGGGGCTTTATTCAGTTGAAAATTGTACCTTTTGAGGAAAATTGGAAATGTATTTATTTTAAGACCGTTCCTTTTAGTGTAAACTACTCTTAATAAAGGCACAAATAGTGTGCCTTTACTAGAAAGTTTTGCATTAATTTCCCCCTAAAATACTCATATTCTGTGTTTTATAGGATGTAACAACGATGTGAGTTTAATATCCTTTGTATGTTTTGTTTTAGGTTGGTACAGAGGAGTTTCAACAAAGAAGCCAAATGTAAAGGTAATGAAAAGTTTATTGTTACCTTTTCTAATGTAGGAAGCTACCTAGTATATTTATTTGATATAAAAACAATTCTCCTTGTCTATCTTTTAATCTTTTACAATAGCCACACTCATTCTTTCCTTTGCAGAGCTGTATCAGACCCTGCTCTGTGTCAGCAGTATTAAAATGTTTTTTTAAAGGATGGAAAATGCATGTATGATCATAGCTAAAAAGCTTATTTTGAAAAAGCCTATTTAGGACATTTAATATTTTTTTTTCTACAAGTATTTGACCAAAAGTAGATTGACCTCACAACCAACACTGAAGAAATCCAAACAATTGTAAGAGAATATTGTGAACAATTACATGCCAACACATTGGGCAATTTGGAGGAAATGGATAAATTCCTAGAAACATATAAAGTACCAAAACTGAAACAGGAAGAAATAGAAAACCTGAACAGACCCATAACAAGCAAAGAAATTGAAGCAGTAATCAAAAATCTCCAAACAAATAAGAATCCAGGGCTGGATGGCTTCCCAGGGGAATTCTACCAAATATTTAAAGAAGAATTAATACCTATTCTGAAGCTATTCCAAAAAATAGAAATGGAAGGAAAACTTCCAAACTCATTCTATGAGGCCAGCATTACCTTAATCCCCAACGAGACAAAGACCCCACTAAAAATGAGAATTACAGGTCAATATCCCTGATGAACATGGATGAAGAAATTCTTACCAAGGGGATGGGGATGCCTGGGTGGCTCAGTCCATGAAGCATCTGCCTTCAGCTCAGGTCATGATCCCAGGGTCTTGGGATCAAGTCCTGCATCAGGCTCCTTGCTCAGCAGGGAGCCTGCTTCTCCCTCTGCTTGCTCTGCCTGCTGCTCTTCCTGCTTGTGCAGATGCGCGCTCTCTCTCTGACAAATAAATAAAATATTTAAAAAATATGCTTATCAAGATATACTAGCTAATAGGATCCAATAGTACATTAAAGGGATTATTCACCTTGACCAAGTGGAATTCATTCCTGGATTGCAGGAGTGGTTCAGTATCCTCATACCAATCAACATGATACACCACATTAATAAAAGAAAGGGTAAGAACAATATGATCCCCTGAATAGATGCAGAAAAAGCATTTGACAAAATACAAAATATTATTCTTGATAAAAACCTTCCACAATGTAAGGATAGAGGAAATATATCTCAACATCATAAAGACCATATATGAAAGACTCACAGCTAATATCATCCTCAGTGGGGAAAAACTGACAGCTTTTAAGGTCAGGTACACAACAGTGATGTTCACTCTCACCACCATTGTTCAGTATAGTACTGGAAGTCCTAGCCTCAGCAGTCAGACAACAAAAAGAAATAAAAGGCATCCAGATTGGTAAAGAAGTCAAATTCACTCTTTGTAGGCAACATAACACTCTATGTAGAAAACCCAAAAGCCTCCACCAAAAAATTGCTAGAACTCATACAGGAATTCAGCAAGTCACAGGATATAAAATCAACACACAGAAGTCTGTTGCATTTCTATACACCAATAATGGAACAGCAAAAAGAGAAATCAAGGAATCGATCCTGTTTACAGTTGCACCAAAAACCATAGGATACCTAGGAATAAACCTAACTAAAGAGGTAAAAGATCTGTACTCTGAAAACTGTAGAACACTTATGAAAGAAATTGAGGAAGACATAAAAAAATGGAAAAACCTTCCATGCTCATGGATTGGAAGAAAAAATATTGTTAAAATATCTATACTACCCAAAGCAGTCTACACATTCAGTGCAATCCCTATCAAAATAGCACGAGCATTTTTCACAGAACTGAAAGAAACAATTCTAAAATTTGTATGGAATCAGAAAATACCCTGAAAAGCCAAAGTAATGTAGAAAAAGAAAACCAAAGCTAGAGGCATCACAATTCTGGACTTCAGGCTGTATTACAAAGCAGTAGTCACCAAAACAGTATGGTACTGGCACAAAAACAGACACATAGATCAGTGGAACAGAATAGAAAACCCAGAAAGGGACCGTCACCTCTATGGTCAACTAATCTTCAAAAAAGCAGGAAAGAATATCCAATAGGAAAAAGACAGTCTCTTCAACAAATGGTGTTGGGAAAATGAGGACAGCCACATGCAGAAGAATGAAACTGGACCACTTTCTTACACCATACACAAAAAGAAATTCAAGATGGATGAAAGATCCAAATGTGAGACAGGAATCCATCAAAATCCTAGAGGCAGCCACCTCTTTGACCTCAGCCTCAGCAATTTCTTGCTAGACACGTCTCCAGAGGCAGGGGAAACAAAAGCAAAAATGAACTATTGGGACTTCATCAGGATAAAAAACCTCTGCACAGTAAAGGAAACAACAAAACTAAAAGGCAACCTATGGAATGGGAGAAGATAATTGCAAATGGCATATCAGATAAAGGGCTAGTATCCAAACATCTATAAAGAATTTATCAAACTCAACACCCAAAAAAACCCAAAAAATCCAGTCAAGAAATGGGCAGAAGACATGAACAGACATTTCTCCAAAGAAGACATACAAATGGCCGACAGACGTATGAAGAAATGCTCAGTATCTCTCGGCATCAGGGAAATAGAAATTAAAACCACAAGATCAATGATGTACTATACCTTGGCTAATCGAATTAAAAAAAAAAAACCACAATGAGATACCACCTCAGACTAGTCAGAATGGCTAAAATTAACAAGACAGGGAACAGAAGATGTTGACGATGATGAGGAGAATGGGGAACCCTCTTTACACTGCTGGTGGGAATGCAAACTGGTACAGCCGCCCTGGAAAACAGTATGGAGGTTCCTCAAAAAGTTAAAAATAGAGCTACCCTATGACCCAGCAATTATACTACTAGGTATTTACCCAAAGGATACAAAAATACTGATTTGAAGGAGCACATGCACCCCAATGTTTGTAGCAGCGATGTCCACAGTAGCCAAACTGTGGAAAGAGCCCAGGTGTCCACTGACAGATGAATGGATAAAGAAGATGTAATTAATGTGCGTGCACACACACACACACACACACACACACACACACACACAAACACACTGGAATATTATGCAGCCATCAAAAAGAATGAAATCTTTGCATTTGCAACAACATGGGTAGAACTAGAGGGTATTATGATAAGTGAAAAAAGTCATGCAGAAAAAGACAATTATATGATTTCACTCATGTGGAATTTAAGAAACAAAACAGATGAATATAAAGGAAAGGGAAGGAAAAATAAAATAAGACAAAAACAGAGAGGGAGGCAAACCATAAGAGACTCTTAACTATAGGGAACAAACTGAGGGTTGTTGGAGGGAGGTGGGTGGGGGTATGGGGTAATTTGGTGATGGGCATCAAGGAGAGCACTTGTTGTAATGAGCCACGGGTGTTGTATGCAAGTGATGAATCACTAAATTCTACCCCTGAAGCTAATGATAGCTAACTAATTAACATAATGATATATTAACTAAATTGAATTTAAATAAAAAAATTTATTAAGGAGGGCACGTGTGGTGATGGATGCTGGCTGTTATATGCAACTAATGAATTGTTGAACACTACATCAAAAACTAATGATGTATTTTATGTTAGCTAGTTGAACATAATAAGAAAATAAAAATTTTTTAAAATGTAAATTGACTTATTCATAGTCCTAATCTTGTGGAGCTATGTATTTATTTAGAAAAATTTATTTCTAAAATAAAAAATGGAAAAAACTTTCAAATAATTTTCAATTAGATGTCCTAGTTGATGATGATATTCTTATTAAAATATGAATTTAAGCAAGACTTTTTATGAACTAGATTTTATATATTTATTCTGTTACCAATTACTATTAATTTGATCAAACAAAATACATTTTAAGTGGCAGATATGATACATTTGGGAACAGTTTTCTCCAGTAATGCATTTGCAAAAACTTCTTTCTACCTACTCTTTTGTGTAATTAATTTTAACAGATTTTCTTATTTTTTTCTGTAGCTTAATATTTAATATGTTATGCTTTTTTCTTATGCAGAAAAATATTGAAATTATCATGTACTATTTTTATTAAAAAAATTGTTCGGAGTTCTAATCATCAGTTTTGCCAGTAGAATCATTCATTTTGTTAGTTTTTAAGGTAATGATTATAAGAAGGCAGTATCTTTAAATTTTAATTCCGTCCAGTCAGGGCTTCTCATCCTTGACATTGTTCACATTTTGAGCCAGATAATTCTTCATTGTGGGGAGTTGTCTTGTGCATTTTAAGATGTTTAGCAGCATATTATGACCTCTACTCAGTAAATGTCAGTAACATTTCCCCCATCAAGTTGTGGCAATGAAAAATGTCTGCAGACATTGCCAAAGTCCCCCCACCCCTACCATCCCCAGGGTTGGGGTAGTGGTGGTGGTGGTAAAATTGCCCCTGACTGAAAACCACTCATAGGTAATTTTGTTCTTGTGTTTCTAATTTTTTTAAAGATTTTATTTATTTATTTGAGAGAGAGAGAGAGAACAAGCTGGGTGGGGGGAGAGGGGCAGAGTGAGAGGGAGAAGTAGATTCCCCACTGAGCAAGGAGCCGGATGTGGGACTCGATCCCAGGACCTGAGATCATGACCCGAGCTGAAGGCAGGCGCCTAAACCACTGAGCCACCCAGGTGCCCCAATCAGTTTTATTTTATTTTATTTTATTTTAATTTATTTTATTTTAAGATTTTATTTGAGAGAGAGAGAGAGCATGAACAGGGGGAGAAGGAGAAGCAGACACCCTGCTGAGCAGGGAGCCAGATGTGGGGCTCAATTTCAGGACCCTGAGATCATTACCTGAATCAAAGGCAGATGCTTAACCAACAGAGCCACCCAGGTGCCCGTAAACATAACTCTTTTAAAGACATGTGTAACTCTTTAAAAGACAACTGCACAAAGCAGTAATTCATTACAAAACTGTGTTGACTGGCTTATAAGGTATAAAAACAAATACTATTTGTGTGAAAATAATAGCACCAAGGAGAGAGGAGGGAATGGAGCTATATTGGAACAAAATTTTGTATGCTATGAAAATTTAGTTGTTATTACTCCAAATAGATTTTAAGTTCAGATGTTAATTACAATGCCCAGAGCAACCACTAAGAAAGTAATTATATAAAATTAAAAGCAACAGGGTAGATCTGAGGATTTTAGTGCCCAGAATTAAGGACAACCATTTTAAGACAATGCCAACCTAAAATTCAAGTTTCAAATTCCTGCAACACGGAGTTCATTTGTTTTAGTACAGGTTATGACTGCTACTGTGGTCAAAGGGTGGGGTTCTTTTTTTTTATTATAATTTTTTATTATGTTAGTCACCATACAGTACATACCTAGTTTTTGATGTAATGTTCCATGATTCATTACTTGCGTATAACACCCAGTGCACCATTCAATACGTACCCTCCTTAATACATATCACTGGCCTATCCCAATTCCCTACCCCCCTCCCCTCTGAAACCCTCAGTTTGTTTCCCAGAGTCCATAGTCTCTCATGATTCATTCCCCCTTCTGTTTTATTTTATTTTATTTTTTTTAAAGATTTTATTTATTTATGTGACAGAGAGGCAGCCAGCGAGAGAGGGAACACAAGCAGGGGGAGTGGGAGAGGAAGAAGCAGGCTCCCAGCGGAGGAGCCCGATGTGGGACTCCATCCCGGAACGCCGGGATCACGCCCTGAGCCGAAGGCAGACGCTTAACGACTGCGCCACCCAGGCGCCCCCCCACTTCTGTTTTAGAGTGAAGGAAAGGTGCTCAGAATCTCATACCTATTTTCTAAATCCCTTTTCCTTTTTTTTTTAAATTTTACATGTCTTTTTTAAAAATTTAATTTAATTTAATTTTTTGATGTAAAGTTCGATGATTCATTAGTTGCGTATAACACCCAGTGCACCATGCAATACGTGCCCTCCTTACTACCCATCACCAGCCTATCCCATTCCCCCACACCCCTCCCCTTTGAAGCCCTCAGTTTGTTTCTCAGAGTCCATAGTCTCTCATGCTTCAAGAAAGGGGGGGGGGAATCAGAAGGGGGAGTGATGCAAATGAGACTTTAAAGACTTGACAACACTTTAGAAGACAGAAAAAGAGGAACTAGCACAAACAGACTGAGAAATTGAGGTGAAGTGATAGTTGGCTAAGGAGAAGAAAGGTTTTTTTTTTTTTTAAAGGGTAATTAATGATTTCAAGTACTGTGGAGTAGTCTAGTAGAATGGGTACTGAGTAGGGGCTATTGTGTTTGGCAATTAGAAGGCCATTGGTGATTTTTAAGGGAATCTGATTTAATAGCATGATAGTGGCAGAAAGCCAGAGTCTAGTGAGTAGGTTATGGGTTAAAGGAAGAAAGTAGATATAGATTCTAAGGAATATAAGGTTGTTGGTTTGGGGAGTAGAAGACTCTGATGAACATTTTGATTTTGATTTATGTAAAATTCTAGAAAATGATAATTTATAATGCCTTAAGTTCAGTGGTTACCTGCCAATAGTGTTGAAGAGATGGATGGATTACAAAAAGATATGAGAAAACTTTTGGGCATGATACAAATTTATTTTAATTATGCCCATTATTTCACTGTAAATATACTATATGCCAATGACATCAAATTCTACATTGTAAGTATGTGCAGTTTATGGTATATCAGCTATACCTCAATTAAGTTGTTCAAAAAACAAACGGTTTTTATATTAAACCCTGAAGATGTGATTTCATATTTATTCTGAGAGTTATCATTTCAGTTTTTTCAATTTACTTTGTAGTTTTAGTGGTTAATTTTGATACAGACTTGGTCAAATATCAAGTAATACTGAGACCTTTCTAAACAATTTTTTTTAATGATTTTTTATTATATTATGTTAGTCACCATACAGTACATCCCCGGTTACCAATGTAAGGCTCGATGATTCATTAGTTGCGTATAACACCCAGTGCACCATGCAATACATGCCCTCTTTACTACCCATCACCGGTCTATCCCACTCCCCCACCCCCCTCCCCTCTGAGGCCCTCAGTTTGTTTCTCATAGTCCATAGTCTCTCATGTTTCATTCCCCCTTCTGATTACTCCCCCTTTCTTCCCCTACTGATCATTGTAGTTCTTATGTTCCATAGATGAGAGAAATCATATGATAGTTGTCTTTCTCTGCTTGACTTATTTCACTTAGCATTATCTCCTCCAGTGCCGTCCATGTTGCAGCAAATGTTGAGAATTCGTTCTTTCTGATAGCTGAGTATATTCCATTGTATATATGGACCACATCTTCTTAATCCAGTCATCTGTTGAAGGGCATCTCGGCTCCTTCCACGATTTAGCTATTGTGGACATTGCTGCTATGAACATTGGGGTGCATATGGCCCTTCTCTTCACTACGTCTGTATCTTTGGGGTAAACACCCAGTAGTGCAATGGCTGGATCATAGGGTAGCTCAATTTTTAACTTTTTAAGGGACCTCCCCACTGTTTTCCAGAGTGGCTGTACCAACTTGCAATCCCACCAACAATGTAGGAGGGATCCCTTTTCTCCACATCCTCTCCAACAATTGTTGTCTCTTGCCTTGTCTATTTTTGCCATTCTAACTGGTGTAAGGTGGTATCTCAGTGTGGTTTTAATTTGAATTTCCCTGATGGCTAATGATTTTGAACATTTCTTCATGTGTCTCTTAGCCATTTGTATGTCTTCATTGGAAAAGTGTCTGTTCATATCTTCTGCCCATTTTTTGATTTGATTATTTGTTTCTCGTGTATTGAGTTTGAGAAGTTCTTTGTAGATCTTGGATACCAGTACTTCATCTGTAGTGTCATTTGCAAATATATTCTCCCATTCCGTGGGCTACCTCTTAGTTTTTTTGACTGTTTCCTTGGCTGTGCAGAAGCTTTTTATCTTGATAAAGTCCCATAAGTTCTTTTTATCATTTGTTTCTCTTGCCTTTGGAGATGTGTCATGAAAAAGGTTGCTGTGGCTGATGTCGTAGAGGTTTCTGCCCATGTTCTCCTCTAGAATTTTGATGGATTCCTGTCTCACATCGAGGTCTTTCATCCATTTGGAGTTTATCTTTGTGTATGGTGTGAGAGAGTGGTCAAGTTTCATTCTTTTGCATGTAGCTGTCCAATTTTCCCAGCACCATTTATTGAAGAGACTGTCTTTTTCCCACCGGATGTTTTTTCCTGCTTTATCAAATATTAGTTGCCCAAAGAGCTGAGGGTCCATTTCTGGGTTCTCTATTCTGTTCCATTGGTCCATGTGTCTGCTTTTGTGCCAGTACCATGCTGTCTTTGTGATCACAGCTTTGTAGTACAGCTCGAAATCCGGCATTGTGATGCCCCCAGCTTTGTTTTTCCTTTTCAACAGTTCCTTGGAGATTCGGGGCCTTTTCTGTTTCCATTCAAATTTAAGGACTCTTTGTTCCAGTTCTTTAAAAAATGTCCTCGGTATTTTGATCGGGATAGCATTGAAAGTATAGATTGCTCTGGGTAGCATGGACATTTTAACTATGTTAATTCTTCTTTTTTTTTTTTTTTTTTAAAGATTTTATTTATTTATTTGACAGAGATAGAGACAGCCAGCGAGAGAGGGAACACAAGCAGGGGGAGCGGGAGAGGAAGAAGCAGGCTCATAGCTGAAGAGCCTGATGTGGGGCTCGATCCCAGAACGCCGGGATCACGCCCTGAGCCGAAGGCAGGCGCTTAACCGCTGCGCCACCCAGGCGCCCCTAACTATGTTAATTCTTCTGATCCATGAGCATGGAATATTTTTTCATCTTTTTATGTCTTCCTCAATGTCTTTCAAGAGTGATTTATAGTTTCTAGAATATAGGTCCTTTACGTCTCTGGTTAAGTTAATTCCAAGTTAACGTATGGTTTTTGGTGCTATTGTAAATGGGATGGATTCCCTAATTTCTCTTTCTTTGGTCTCATTATTCTTGTATAGAAATGCAACTGATTTCTGAGCATTGATATTTTTATCCCGCCACGTTACTGAATTGCTCTATAACTTCTAATAGTTTGGGAGTGGCTTCTTTTGGGTTTTCCATATAGAGTATCATGTCATCTGCAAAGAGAGACATTTTGACTTCTTTTTTGCCGATTTGGATACCTTTGATCCCTTTTTGTCGTCTGATTGCTGTTGCAAGGGCTTCTAGTACTATGTTGAATAATAGTGGCGAGATTGGGCATCCTTGTCGTGTTCCTGATCTTAAGGGAAAGGCTTCCAGCTTTTCCCCATTGAGAATAATATTTGCAGTAGGCTTTTCATAGATGGCTTTTATGAGATTGAGAAATGTACCCTCTATTCCTACACTCGGAAGGGTGTTAATCAGGAAACGATGCTGTAATTTGTCAAATGCTTTTTCTGCATCAATAGAGAGGATCATATAGTTCCTGAGTCTTTTCTTGTTGATATGATGTATCACGCTGATTTATTTGCGAATATTGAACCACGCTTGCATCCCAGGTATGAATCCCACTTGATCATGATGGATAATCCTTTTAATGTAGTGTTGGATTCTATTAGCAAGTATCTTGTTGAGGATTTTGGCGTCCATATTCATTAGGGAAATCGGTCTGTAATTCTCCTTTTTGAGGGGGTCTTTGCCTGGTTCGGGGATCAAGGTAATATTGGCCTCATAGAATGAGTTTGGTAGCTTTCCTTCTGTTTCAATTTTTTGAAATAGCTTTAGGAGAATAGGTATTATTTCTTCTTTGAATGTTTGGTAGAATTCCCCAGGAAAACCATCCAGGCCTGGAGTTTTGTTTTTTGGAAGGTTGTTTATCACTGACTCAATCTCTTCATAATTAATTGGCCTTGTTTAAGAAATCAATTTCTTCCTGTTTCAATCTTGGTAGTTTATAGGTTTCCAGGAAGGATTCCATCTCTTCCAGATTGCTTAGTTTATTGGCATATAGCTGTTGATAAAAATTTCTAATAATCCTTCCAATTTCAATGGTGTTGGTCGTGACCTCTCCTTTTTCATTCATAATTTTAATAATTTGGGTCCTTTCTCTTTTCTTTTGGATAAGTCTTGCCAGTGGTCTGTCAATTGTATTGATTCTCTCAAAGAACCATCTTCTAGTCCTGTTGATCTGCTCTACTGTACTTCTGGTTTCTGATTGATTGATTTCTGCTCTAATCTTGGTCAACTGCTTCCTCGTGCGTGGATTAGGCTTGTCCCTCTGTTGCTGTTCCAGCTTCTTGAGGTGAGAATATAAAAACTGCATTTTAGATTTTTCTATTCTTTTGAGTGAGGCTTGGATGGCTATGTATTTCCCCCTTAGGACTGCCTTTGCAGTATCCCATAGGTTTTGGACCGTTGTGTTTTCATTCTCGTTGGTCTCCATAAATTGTTTAAGTTGATTTTTGATTTCCTGGTTTATCGAGTCATTCCTGAGCAGGATGGTTGTTCGTCTCCCAGTGTTTGAGTTTCTTCCAAATTTTTCATTGCGGTTGAGTTCCAATTTCAGAGCGTTGTGGTCTGAGAATATGCAGGGGATAATTTCAGTCTTTTGGTATCAGTTGAGACCCGTTTTGTGTCCCAGAACATGGTCTATTCTTGAGAATGTCCCATGGGCATTAGAATAGAATGAGTATTCTTTGGTTCTGGGCTGTAGTGTTCTATATATATCTATGAGGTCCAACTCGTCAAGTATGGCATTCAAAGCCTTTGATTCTTTGCTTAGTTTTTGCCAGGGTGTTTTGTCTATTTCTGATAGTGGAGTGTTGAGGTCCCCTACTATTAATGTATTTTTATCTGTATGTCTCTTTATTCTGGTTAAGAGTTGGCTTGTGTATCTTGCTGCTCCCCTTTTGGGGGCATATATATTTATAATTGTCATATCCACTTGTTGAATACTTCCTTTAAGAATAATATAGTGTCCTTCTGCGTCTCTAACTATAGTCTCTAGTTTAAAATCCAATCTATCTGATATGAGAATTGCTACCCCAGCTTTATTTTGAGGTCCATTTGCGTGAAAGATGGTACTCCATCCCCTTACTCTCAGTCTGAATGCATCTTTGCGTTCGAAATGAGTCTCTTGTAGACAGCAAATGGACGGGTCATTTCTTTTTATCCAATCTGCAACCCTGTGGTGTTTTATGGAAGCGTTTAAACCATTTACATTGGCACTAAGAACTGAGAGATAGAATTTTAATGATGCCATGTTGCCAGTAAAGTCTTTGTATTGGTTGTGACTTTCTTTTCTGTATCACTCTTGGGGCCTTTTTACCTTTATAGAACCCCCCCCTTAATATCTCCTGTAGGGCTGGTTTCATGGTTACGAAATTGGTCAATGACTGGCGATTCTGAAATGTCTTTTTTCTCCATCTAACAATTTTTTTAAATGAAGAAAAACTGTAGTTGTCATCAATAGGAGTTCTCCTAACTGAAAACTTTTTTAAAGGTGACTTTTATCATTATTACTCAGCATTGGAGTTTTGTGTTTGTGACTTGGAATTTATCTAATAGCCACCTGTTTAGTGTACTCCACTGATGGCCCTTATTGTTAGTGTGTTTGTATTGTCGTAGGTGCGGAGAAAGTGGTAGATGCTGAAAAGAATGAAGGCTAACGTGATATTTTGTGCCAGGTTTGGAAGTCTTTAAGACCACCTCTAGGTTTGAAGATCTGCTATGAGGACCCACAGGATTCATTATATAGTTGCACTCAAAGCTATGCATTACTACAGTGAAGAATGCAAATCAAATCAGCGAAGGGAAAAGATGCATGTGGTTAATTAAGTCTGGAAAAATCAGGCACAACGTTCCAAGAGTCCTTTCCCAGTGGAGTCACACAGGACAAACCTAATTCCCCCAATAGCTCTGTGACAACACATGTGAAATGTTGCAAACCAGAGAAGCTTGTTTGAATCCCGGTGCCCGGAGTTTTTATTGGGCACTTGTCATGTAGGCAGCCTACATTCCCACAAGGAAAGCTGTTGTTCATCATAAACCATATCGTTTGTGCCAAATAGTTTGGACGCAGTGAGTAATTCTTATCAGTTAATGGTGAGAACCCTCCCCAAATTTAAGTTTAAATTAAGTATGAGAGTTTCAGTTGGCCCATGTTTTCAGCAACACTTTTCAGTTTTAGTCTTTTAAATTTTAGCCATTCATATAGATGGGGCAGCAGTATCTTGTTATGATCTTAATTTTTATTTCCCTGATGACTAAAGAGGTTGAATACTTTTTCAAATGTTTATTGGCCTTTCACCTCATTTTTCTGTATAGTGTCTTTTCATGTCTCTCACTAATATTTTACTGTTTTTTAATTGAATTATATGAATTCTTTATTCTGAATATAAGTCTTTGTAAATGTACTCTTTTAGTCCATGGCTTGCCTTTTTATTTTCTTAGTGTTGTGTTCTGAAGAGTAGATTTTAATTTTGAGGAAGTCTAATTTGTCATTTAAAATTTTTTTGTTATGGTAGAGCTAATGTTCTATCTTTAGTATCGTTGTCTAATTCATTTTCTGTCAGTTGAATTAGTTGTATTTTGCAGGAAATTTGTCTATTTCATTTGTTTTTTATTTTTTGTTATTATTCAAGCTATTTATTACTTTTTAATGACTTTAAGATATTTAGCAGTAATCCCTCCTTCATTCCAGATTTTAGGAATTTATACCCTTTTTCTTGATCAAATATATTGATCAATATATAAATTTTTGTTGTTTTGTTGATCTTTAAAAAAAGTTAACTTTTGACTTTAAACATTTTTTTTGTCCATTATTTCAAAGCTCTCTGCTTTTTGAAATTTAAATTCAATTAGCCAAGGTATAGTACATCTTTGGTTTTTGATATAATGTTCCGTGATTCATCAGTTCAGTATAACAAAGCTCTCTGCTTTTTATTAACCTAGCTATTTTATTTACACTGGGCTTTTTCACTTTTATTTTTAAAAGATTTTCATTGGATATACAATTCTAGGTTTACATTTAAATATGTCAGTCCATTGTCTTCTGGCTTTACAGTATTTCTGATGAAAAGCATTCTTACTTTTGTTTCTTGTACCATAGTTACTTAAAATTTTTATTTTGTTTTTATTTCTGGATGCTTTTATGATTTTATCATTGTTTTTTGGCAGTTTGCTTATGAGGTATTTTGATGTCGTGTGTGTGTGCTATCCAAATTTATATCATGGTGCTCACTGTACCTGTGAGTTTATGTTTTTCATCTAATTAAGAAATTAAAAAGGGGAACCCTCTTGTACTGTTGGTGGGAATGCAAACTGGTGCAGCCACTCTGCAGAACAGTATGGAGGTTCCTCAAAAAGTTAAAAATAGAACTACCCTATGACCTAGCAATTGTACTACTAGGTATTTACCCAAAGAATACAAAAATACTAATTAAGAGGGGCACAGGTGACCCAATGTTTGTAGTAGCATTATCAACAATAGCCAAATTATGGAAACAGTCCAAATGTCCATCAACTGATGAATAGATAAAGACTATGTGGTAGATGCATACAATGGAATATTATGCAGCCATCAAAAAGAATGAAATCTTGCTGTTTGTAATGATGTGGATGGAGCCAGAGAGTATTAAGCTAAGCAAAATAAGTCAGTCAGAGAAAGAGAAATACCATATGATTTCACTCATATGTGGAATTTAAGAAACAAAACAGATGAACATGGGGGAAGAAAAGAGAGGCAGACCAGAAAACAGACTCTTAACCATAGAGAAGAAACTGAGGGTTGCTGGAGGGGAGGTGGATTAAATGTGTCGTGGGTATTAAGGAGGGTGTGCTTGTGATGAGCACCAGGTGTTGTATGTAAGTGATGAGCCACTGAATTCTACATCTGAAATGAATATTACACTGTATGTTAACTAACTGGAATTTAAATAAAAACTTGAAAAGAAATAATTTAGAAATTCAAAAAATAATTTAGACATTTTTTCCTATGATTTCCTTAAATATTTCTTTGCTACTTTTTTTTTGGTATTCCAGTAACACATATGTTATGCTGTTTTATATTACTTAACAGTTTTTTTTTTTTTACTGATGTTATATTTTATTTTTCAGCCTATCCCTCAACTCTGTTCTTTTATTTGGATAGTTTTAATACTAGGTCTTCAAGTGTGCTACTCTTCCTTCTACAGTATTTAATCTGCCATTAAATACCTTGAATGAATGTTTTCATTTAGATGTGTTTTTCAGCTCTTTTATTTCCATTTAGGAAATTTTATATATATTGCATTTTCACTGTGTTCATGTTTTCTTTTAAGTTTTTGAGCAAATTCTAATAGCTGTTTTAAACTTTTCTGCTGGTACCCATTGTGTGTCATTTTTGGTCTGTTTTTCTTGACAGCTTTTTCTCCTGATTTTGGCTTGTATTTTCTCATACCTAGTAGTTTTCTTTTGTTTTCTAGAATTTTGAAGTTATGTTGTTGCTGAATTTCTTTTTTTTTTAATTTTTTATTATGTTTGTCACCATACAGTACATCCTTAGTTTTTGATATAGTGTTCCATGATTTATTGTTTGCGTGTAACACCCAATGCTCCATGCAATACATGCCCTCCTTAGTACCCATCACTGGCCTATCCCAATCCCCCACCCCCTCCCCTCTGAAGCCCTCAGTTTGTTTCCCAGAGTCCATAGTCTCTCGTAGTTCATTCCCCTTCTATTTACCCTCCCTTCATTCTTCCCTTCCTTCTCCTACCGATCTCCCTGCTATTTCTTATGTTCCATAAATGAGTGAAACCATATGATAATTGTCTTTCTCTGCTTGACTTATTTCACTTGACACAATCTCCTCCAGTCCCATCCATGTTGCTGCAGATGTTGGGGAATCGTTCTTCTGATGTCTGAGTAATATTCCATTGTATATATGGACCACATCTTCTTTATCCATTTGTCTATTGAAGGACATCTCGGCTCCTTCCACAATTTAGCTATTGTGGACAATGCTGCTATGAACATTGGGGATATGGCCCTTCTCTTCACTATGTCTGTATCTTTGGGGTAAATACCCAGTAGTGCGATTGCTGGATCATAGGGTAGCTCAATTTTTAACTTTTTGAGGGACCTCCACAATGTTTTCCAAAGTGGCTATACCAACTTGCATTCCCACCAACAGTGTAAGAGGGTTCCCCTTTCTCCACATCCTCTCCAACATTATTTGTTTCTTGCCTTGTCAATTTTTGCCATTTTAACTGGCGTAAGGTGGTATCTCAGTGTGGTTTTGATTTGAATCGCCCTATTGGCTAATGATGTTGAACGTTTTTTCATGTGTCTGTTAGCCATTTGTATGTCTTCATTGGGAAAGTGTTCATAACTTCTGCCCATTTTTTGATTTGATTATTTGTTTCTCATATATTGAGTTTGAGAAGTTCTTTATAGATCTTGGATACCAGCCTTTTATCTGTAGTGTCATTTGCAAATATCTTCTCCCATTCTGTAGGTTGCCTCTTTGTTTCAATGACTGTTTCCTTGGCTGTGCAGAAACTTTTTATCTTGATGAAGTCCCACAAGTTTATTTTTTCTTTTGTTCCTCTTGCCTTTGGAGATGTGTCATGAAAGAAGTTGTTGGAGATGAGGTCAAAAAGGTTACAGCCTGTGTTCTTCTCTATGATTTTGATGGATTCCTGTCTCACATCGAAGTCTTTCATCCATTTGGAGTTTATCTTTGTGTATGGTGTGAGAGAGTGGTCAAGTTTCATTCTTTTGCATGTAGCTGTCCAATTTTCCCAGCACCATTTATTGAAGAGACTGTCCTTTTTCCACTGGATGTTTTTTTTCCTGCTTTGTCAAAGATTAGTTGACCATAAAGCCGAGGGTCCATTTCTGGAGCCTCTGTTCTGTTCCATTGGTCTATGTGTCTGTTTTTGTGCTAGTACCATGCTATCTTTGTGATCACAGCTTTGTAGTATAGCTTGAAATCTGGCAACGTGATGCCCCCAGCTTTGTTTTTCCTTTTCAACATTTCCTTGGCAATTCAGGGCCTTTTCTGGTTCCACACAAATTTAAGGGTCATTTGTTCCAGCTCTTTGAAAAATGTCCTTGGTATTTTGATCGGGATGGCGTTGAAAGTGTAGATTGCTCTGGGTAGCATAGACATTTTAACTATGTTTATTCTTCCGATTCATGAGCATGGAATGTTTTTCCATCTTTTTGTGTCTTCTTAATGTCTTTCAACAGTGATGTGTAGTTTCTAGAATATAGATCCTTTACCTCTCTGGTTATGTTAATTGCGAAATATCATATGATTTTTGGTGCTATTGTAAATGGAATGGATTCCCTAATTCCCCTTTCTTCAGTCTCATTGTTCATGTATACAGATGCAACTGATTTCTGAGCATTGATTTTGTATCCTGCCACATTACTGAATTGCTCTATAAGTTCTAGTAGTTTGGGGGTGGAGTCTTTTGGGTTTTCCATATAGAGTATCATGTCATCTGCAAAGAGAGACAATTTGACTTCTTCTTTGCCAATTTGAATACCTTTTATTCCTTTTTGTTGTCTGATTGCTGTTGCAAGGACCTCTAGTACTATGTGGAATAATAATGGCGAGAGTGGGCATCCTTGTCGTGTTCCTGATCTTAAGGGAAAGGCTTTCAGCTGTTGATTTTTTTGATCTGAATTTTGTCATCTTCCTTTAAAGATAGCTTTTTCTTTTTTTAAAGTAGACCCTGCGCCCAATGTGGGGCTCAAACTTGTAACCCTGAGATCAGGAATTGCATTCTCTACCGACTGAGCCATCCAGGTGCCCTGAAACGTTTAATTCATTTTTGCAGGCAATTAATTTACTTGTAATTCAGCTCGATCATTAAGGTTTGTTAGAGTATGTCTAGAGTAACCTTTACTCTAGGATTCTTTGATCTTACCCTTAACATGCAGTCTTACTGAGTCTTTATTGAAAGACCCATGTGATCACTGAGTTCTTTCCACTCTGCTGGATTAGAACTTGAATGTGTATGAATCTTATATTTGCTCCAGGAATTGTTTAAGTTATAGCTGCCCATTAGTTGCTCTTTCCCTCGCCGTTTAGAGTCTTACTATGTACAATTACAGCTTAGTATTCGGGCAAAGACTCAAGGAAATCTCTATGAGGAATCCTTTAATTCTTGGTCATCATGATTCCCTTCTGTTCTGTTGCACAAAATCCAGCCCTCCCACTCTTCTTTTACTAATGTTTGACAGTGCTTTGTTCTGTGCTGTCCCTTTCTGATCTATAAAGACCTCTAGACAAAAAGTGTTGGAGAATTGTATGACTCCTTTCATTTGTTTCCATTCTCCTAGTGATCACACATTCCTGTGCTGCTAGTTGTCTAGTGTCTGGAAACAGTTGCTTCACATATTTGTTGCTTTTTTTTAGTTGTTTTTGACAGATGACAGATCCTGGTTTTCTTTGTTATACTTTATATTTTTGAGATCATTAAGGAGTTATATGCAGTTATAATGAATAGATACCCAAGTCCTCCATTGATAACATCTTATAAAACTGTAATACAGTATCAAAACCAGGATAGTGACATTAATATAATCAAGGGGCAGAACATTTCTGTCAGCACAAGGATCTCTCATGTTGCCTTCTATAGCCATACCCACATCCCTCCACCTCTACTGCCTCATAATCTCTGGTAACCAGTAATCTGTTCTCTGTTTTTTATAATTTTGTCATTTAAAAATGTATGTAGGTAGATTTCTGTCTCACATTGAGGTCTTTCATCCATTTAGAGTTTATCTTTGTGTACAGTGTAAGAGAATGGTGGAGTTTAATTCTTCTGTATATAGCTGTCCAATTTTCCCAGTACCATTTATTGAAGAGACTGTCTTTTTCCGAGGTGCCTTTCAACAGACAAATGGATAAAGAAGATGTGGTTTATATATACAATGGAGTATTACTCAACCATCCAAAAGAATGAATACCCACCATTTGCATCAACATGGGTGGAACTGGAGGGGATTATGTTAAGTGAAAAAAGTCAAGCAGAGAAAGACAATTATCATATGGTTTCACTCATGTAGAACATAAGGAATAGCATGGAGGACATTAGGAGAAGGAAGGGAAAACTGAAGGGGTGGACATCAGAGGGGAAGACGAACCATTAGAGACTATGGACTCTGGGAAACAATCTGAGGGATTCAGAGGGGAGGGGATGGGGGAATGGGTTAGCCAGGTGATGGGTATTAAGGAGGGCATGTGTTGTAATGAGCACTGGGTTATATGCAAACAATGAATCATGGAATACTATATCAAAAACTAATGATATACTGTATGGTGACTAACATAACATTAAAAAAAATGGATGTAGGTGGTACCATACAGTATGCAGCATTTTGGAATTGGAAGTTTTCACTCAGCATAACTTTGTAGAGATTTGCCCATGTTTTTGCATGTATTAATAGTTCATTCCTTTATTTTTGAGTTCTATTTCATGGTATGGATGTACCACCATTTGTTTAATCATTCACATTTTGAAGGTTATCAGAGTTGTTTCCAGTTTTTTTTTTTTTTTTACTATTAAAAGAGAGCTGTTAAAACATATGTATAGGTTTTTATAGTTTTGTCAACAAAAGTTTATATTTCTTTGGGGGTGAGTGCCCAGGCACACGCTTGTTGACTTATATGGTAGTTGCAGATTTAGTTTTTTAAAAAACTGCCAAACTGTTTCCTAGACAGGTGGTGCCATTTTACATTTCCACCTGTGGTGTATGAGAGATCTAGGTTCTTTGCATTCTTTTTTTTAAATTTTTTTTTATTATATTATGTTAGTCACCATACAGTACATCCCTGGTTTCCGATGTAAAGCTCGATGCTTCATCAGTTGTGTATAACACCCAGTGCACCATGCAACACATGCCCTCCTCACTACCCATCACCAGTCCATCCCATTCCCCCACCCTCTACCCTCTAAAGCCCTCAGTTTATTTCTCAGAGTCCATAGTCTCTCATGCTTCATTCCCCCTTCTGATTACCCCCTTTCTTTATCCCTTTCTTCCCCTACCGATCTTCCTAGTTCTTATGTTCCAAAGATGAGAGATATCATATGATAGTTGTCTTTCTCTGCTTGACTTATTTCACTTAGCATTATCTCCTCCAGTCCTGTCCGTGTTGCAGCAAATGTTGAGAAATCGTTCTTTCTGATAGCTGAGTAATATTCCATTGTATATATGGACCACATCTTCTTAATCCAGTCATCTGTTGAAGGGCATCTCGGCTCCTTCCACGATTTAGCTACTGTGGACAATGCTGCTATGAACATTGGGGTGCATATGGCCCTTCTCTTCACTACGTCTGTATCTTTGAGGTAAATACCCAGTAGTGCAATGGCTGGGTCATAGGATAGCTCAATTTTTAACTTTTTAAGGGACCTCCACACTGTTTTCCAGAGAGGCTGTACCAACTTGCAATCCCACCAACAATGTAGGAGGGATCCCCTTTGTCCACATCCTCTCCAGCAATTGTTGTTTCTTGTCTTGTTAGTTTTTGCCATTCTAACTGGCGTAAGGTGGTATGTCAGTGATTTCTACTTATGATTCTGTCTTGTCAGGTGTATGTTTCTAGGAATCTTTTCAGTTTTGTTAGGTTAACCAATCTGTTGGTATATGATTCTTCATAGTAATCTCTTATGATCCTTTGTATTTTTATGATATCAGTTGTAGTGCCTCCTCTTTCATTTTAATTTTATTTGATTCTTTCTCTTATTTTCTTTATTAGTCTGGCTAAAGTTTTTTCAATTTGGTTTACTTTTTAGATAGCATGGTCGTAATTTCATTGCTCTTTTCTATTGTTTTCTAGTGTCTATTTCATTTATCTCTCTAATCTTTATATATCCTTCGTTCTGCTAATTTTGGGCTTCATTATTTTTATAGTTCCTTCAGGTATAAAGTTAGGTTGTTCTTTTGTGTTTTTTTTCTTATTATAGGCATTTATCACCATAAACTTCCATCTTAGAGCTGTTTTTTCCTGCATCCTATAAGTTTTGGTATGTTGTATTTCCATTTTCATTTGTTTTGAGTTTTTTTTTTTAACTTCTCTTTTGATCTCTGCTTTGGCCAATTGTTTGTTAAGAAATGTGTTGTTTAATTTCCACATATTTGTGATTTTTATACCTTTCTTCCTGTTATTGATTTCTAGCTTCATATCATTGTGGTTAGAAAAGATAATTGGTATGATTTCAGTCTTCTTGAGTTTAAGACTTGTTTTGTGGCCTAACATTTTATGTACCCTGAAAATAATCTGTGTGTGTTTGAAAAGAATGTGTATTGTGTGGTTTTCGGATAGAATATTCTCTATATGTCTGTCAGCTCCATTTGGTCTAAAGTCTAATCTAAGCCAAATAATTTCTTATTAATTTTCTGGATCTATCCATTGTTGAAAGGGAGTATTGAAATGCTTTACTTTTTTTGGTATTGTCTATTTCTCCCTTCAGATCTGTTATTATTTGTTTAATATATTTAGATGTTCTGGGGTTTTTTTGTGTGTATATATTTGCAATTGTTTTAGCCTCATGATGAATTAACCCCTTTGTCATTATATAATCACCTTCTTTGACTGTTGTTTGTGACTTGAAATCTCATTTGTCTGATATAAGTAAAGCTGACTCTGCTCTCTTTCGCTTTACATTTGCGGGGAGTAGAGGCCAAGTTTATCCTTAAAGGTGAAGTGAGTTTCTTGTAGACAGCATGCAGTTGGGTTATATTTTTTAGTTCATTCAGCAGCTATATGCCTTATGGCTGGAGAATTTAACCTACTTACATTTCATTATTAGTAGGTGAGGGCTTACTAATATTATCTTGTTAATTGTTTTCTGGCTCTTTTTTATTTAGTTCCTTTGTCTTTCCCTTTTTCTCTTGTGTTCATTTGTGAATTAATGATTTTTCAGAATGGTATGATTTGATTTCCTTCTCTCTACCTTTTGAACATCTGTTGTAAGTTTTTCTTTGTGGTTGCTATGAGGCTTACATAAAACATCTTTTAACAGTCTGCTTTATGCTGATAATATTTTTTTAATTTTTTTAAATTATATTATGTTAGTCACCATACAGTACATCCCTGGTTTTTGATGTAAAGTTCTATGATTCATTAGTTGCGTATAACACCCAGTGCACCATGCTATACGTTCCCTCCTTAGTACCCATCACCAGCCTATCCCATTCCCCCACCCCTCTACCCTCTGAAGCCCTCAGTTTGTTTCTCAGAGTCCATAGTCTCTCATGCTTCATTCCCCCTTCTGATTACCCCCCTTTCTTTATCCCTTTCTTCCCCTACCGATCTTCCAATATTTGGACTGCAATCACACATAAAAATTATACCCTTTTACTCCTACCCACATTTTATACTTTTGATGTTGCAGTTTACATCTTCTTATATTGTATATTCTTTAAAGAAATTTCTGTAGCTGTAGTTATTTTTAATACTTTTGTTCTTCACTCTTTACTAGAGTTTATTGATTAATATGCTGCCTTATTATAGTATTAGAGAAGTCAGAATTTAAGTATAAACTTACCTTTACCAGTGTGTTTTATATTTTATTATATGTTTTTTATGTTACTAATTTTTGTCCTTTCATTTTAGCATGAAGAACTTCTTTCAGCATTTAGTTTAGTTGTGATGAACTCTCTCAGCTTTTGCTTGTCTTGGAAACTCTTTATCTCTTTATTTTTGAAGGAGGTCTTTGCCGGGTGAAGTATTCTTAGTTGGCAATTTTTTTCTTTCAGTACTTTGAATGTATCATCCCACTCTCTCCTGGCCTGCAAGGTTTCTGCTGAATTCTGCTGATAGCCTTATGGGGGTTACCTTGTAAGTTACAAACTTTTTTTCTCTTGTTGCTTTTGAAATTCTCTGTCTTGGTTTTTTAGTCAGTTTTATTATAATGTGTCTTTGAATTGATCTTTATCGGTTGAATGTTTTTGGGGACCTAGCTTCATGAACTTCGATATTCAAATCTCTTCCCAGATTTGGGAACTTCTCAGCCATTATTTCTTTAAATCAGATTTTTGTCCCTTTATTTCCTCCTTCCTCCTTCTGGAACTGCAGTAATGCATAGCTTGTTTTCCTTGATGGTGTCCCATAATTCACATAGACTTTCTTTACTCTTTTTCATTCTTTTTACTTAGTTCTCTTCTGGCTGGATAATTTCAGAGTTCCTGTCTTTAATCTCACTGATTCTTTCTTCTGCTGATCAAGTCTGCTTTTGGTACTCTATTTTACATTTCTCATTTAATTCATTGTAATCTTCAGCTCCAGAACTTCTGTTTTCTTTTTATGATTTCTATGTATCTATTAAACTTCTGGTTTTGTTTGTGTATTGTTTTCATGATTTTGTTTAATGGTCTTTCTGTGTTTTCTTATAACTCCTTGAACTTTTAAAAAACAACTACTTTCAATTATTTATTGGGCAAATCACAGATCTGTTTTTTTCTTGGGCGTGGTTACTAGAAAAAATTGTATTCCTTTGGTGGTATCACAGTTCCTTTATTTTTCATGTTCTTGATATCTTGCATTGCTTTTTTGCATTTGAAGAAGCAATCACGTCCTCCATTTTTACTTACTGTCTTTGGTAGAGGAATAACTTAGACTTGTTGGATATTCTGAGAATTTTCCTTTGAATGCACCTGCTTCACACTTCTTATTCCTTTTTGGGGTGAAACTCTTAAGATTGTATGTTTTCTCTCAATCCCACAAAATCAGTCCAGTTGCTAATAATAGTCACTTATTTGCTTTACCTAAGGCAGTGCTGACTGCTCAAGTTTCTGTGCTTTCTCCCAGTCCCACAGAGTAAGGTGTGTTTCTGCATGTGTTCAGTAACCATCTGCAAAGGGTTATATTTGTTGCACAAGGAGCTGGCTATGGAGTTGGGGAGTAGCTGGGGAAAGTGTGCAGTGTGTTGGGGGTGACTGTGGGCCAGTTGGGAAGATTTGCAGATGAGGTGTCCCCACTGGCTCATGGACAGGCTTCCTGATGGAGTCTGTAAAGTAATTAGTAGGATCCTTTGATGTCTTTTGAGAGTCCTGGCTGCTCTCCTTCTATCCTTACCTCCTTACCCTCCGGTTGTGTAGTACACTTCAGTATTCTGGATGGGGTGAGAAAGAAGTGGGCCTCTTCAGCAACCCGCAAAACTGGGGAAAGCCAGGTGCTCACTCAGATGTTCTTACTTTCTGCCATTGGAGAAATCACAGGTCAAGAAGGTGTCTCTTGGCACTGAGCTAGGCTGCCTTGTGGAAGAGATAATGCAGGTAATGTGAAGTTGTTCTTCTTACCCTCTTCAGTGCATCCAGTCTCAGATTTTTTTTTTTTCTTCCAACATTGTGTTGGAACTTTTCCACTGGACTCCTGAACTTCCACAAGGTCATTCTTGTCTGGTTGATTGTTAAAAATAAATTTTCTTTGGTGGGGAAAATGGTACAAAACTCCTACTCTTCCATTTTGCTTATGGTTTTTTAAATTTATAATATATTTTTTTATTATGTTAGTCACAATATAGTACACCCCTGGTTTTTGCTTATGTTACTCCTCTGTGATTTTGTTGCTTTTTTCCCTGAGAGTCTTATTTTAGTCATGAATTGGTATTGAAGTTTGTCATATGCATTAATACAATGTGTGATTTTTCTTCATTAGATTTAATATGGTAGATTACATTGATTGATTTTTTTTAGTAATTATTTTTTATTATGTGACATAGATTGATTTTTGAATTTGAAAATGTCTTGCATCCCTAAAATAAACCTCATGGTGCATAAGACTTCTTATATATTGCTGAATTCTACTTGATAACATTTTGTTAAGGATTTTTACATCTGTATTCATGAGGGATATTGGTCTATAGTTTTTTTTATACTATCTTTGATTTTGGTATCAGAGTAATACTGGTTTCATAAAATGAATTGAGAAATTTTTTTCCCTCTTATATTATGGTAGTGATTGTGTAGTAGTGGTGTTCATTCTTTAGTCATTTGGTAGAATGAAGCAGTGAAGACATCTGGGTCTGAAGATTTTTTTTTCTTAGGAGTTTTAAAATATGAATTCAATTTTCTTAATGGTCATAGGGCTATTCAAGCTATTCAGATGATGGGTTTGAACTGTGTGGGTCCACTTCTGTGCAGATTTGTGATACATACAATACAGTACTGTAAATTTGTTTTCTCTTATGATTTTTAAAATATTTTTTCCCTAGCTTACTTTATTGTAAGAATAGACTATATAATACATATAATATTCAATATATGTGTTGACTGTTTATGTTATCAGTAAGGTTTCTGGTCAACAGTAGGCTATTAGTAGGTAAGTTTTTGAGAATTCAGAAGTTGTACATGGGTTTTTGACTGTGTGGGGGATTGGTGCCCCTAACCCTGTATTGTTCAGGAATCAAGTGTATACATTTTGTATTGGTTGAGTTATGATAGTTTGTATTTTAAAAGGAATTGGTCCATTTCATGTATGTCATCTATTTATTTGTGTAGAGTTTTTGAAATATTCCTTTAATATCCTTTTAATGAATGTGTAATATCCTGTTTCATTCCTGATATTGATAACTTGTGTCTTATCTGTTTTCTCCTTTGTTAGTCTTGGTAGAAATTAGTTCTATTTTTTAAAAAAGATTTTATTTATTTGTTTGACAGAGAGAACACAAGCAGGGGGAGTGGCAGAGGGAGAGCGAGAAGCAGACTCCCCGCTGAGCAGGGAGCCTGACTTGGGCTCGATCCCACGGCCCTGGGTTCATGACCTGAGCTGAAGGCAGACGCTTACTGACTGAGCCACCCAGGTGCCCCTAGTCAGTTCTGTTGATCTTTCCAAAGTCCAGCTTTATATTTTCTCTTATTTTTTTTCTGTTTTAAATTTTGTTGATTTCTACTCTTTTTGTTCTTTTTGCTTGCTTTGGTTTTAGTTTGCTCTTCTATTCTAATTTCTTGAAGAGAGAGCTTAGATTATTGATTTGCAATTTTCCTTTTTATATTATTTTATTTTTAAAAATTCTAAAATTATTTATTAATTTTCTTAAGTAGGCTCCATGCCCATCATGGGGCTTGAACTCACAACCCTAAGATCAAGAGTCGCATGCTCTGCTGACTGAGCCAGGTGGCCCATGCAATTTTCCCTTTTAATAACATATGCATCTGCCTTTCTCTGACTGGCTTATTTCACTTCGCATAATATACTCTAGCTCCATCCATGTTTTTGCAAATGGCAAGATTTCATTCTTTTTGATGGCTGAGTAATATGCCATTATATATGTATACATATACCACATCTTTTTTTTTTTTTGAAGATTTTATTAGAGAGTGTGTGTGTATGCATGTGAGTTGGGGGAGGGGAAAGGACAGAGGGGAGGGAGGGACAAGCAGACTCCATACTGAGTATGGAGCCCAACGCAAGGCTTGATCTCACCACCCTGAGATTATGACCTGAGCCAAAACCAAGAGTTGGATGCTTAAGTTTAACCAACTGAGATACCCAGGTGCCCCCATATCTTCTTTATCTATTCCTATTTGATGAGCATTTGGGCTCTTTCCCTGATTTGGCTATTGTTGATAATGCTGCATAAACATTAGGGTGCATGTATCCTTTTGAATCAGCATTTTTGTATCCTTTGGGTAATTACCTAGTTAGTGCAAATACTGGGTCATAGGGTAGTTCTATTTTTAACTTTTTGAGGAAGCTCCATACTATTTTGCAGAGTGGCTGCACCAGGTTGCATTCCCAACAACAGTGTAAGAGGGTTCCCCTTTCTCCATATCCTGCCAACATCTGTTGTTTCCTGTGTTGTTAATTTTAGCCATTCTGACTCATGTAGAATTTAAGAAACAAAACAGATGAACATAGAGGAAAGGAAAAAAAGAGAGAGGGAGGCAAACCATAAGCGACTTGTAAGTATAGGGAACAAACTGAGGGTTGAGGGTATTAAGGAGGGCACTTGTGATGAGCATTGGGTGTTTTATGTAAGTGAGGAATCACTAAATTCTTCTCCTGAAACAAATATTACACTATATGTTAACTAGTATTTGAATAAAAACTTGAAATAACAAAAATAATATATGCATTTAATGGCAGTAATTTCCCTTTCAGCATTTCGTTACCTGTGTCTCCAAATTTTGATATATTGTATTGTCATTTTAATTTAGTTCAGTGTAATTTTTTAATTTACTCTGAGAAGTCCTCTTTGATGCATGGATTATTTAGTTATATGTTGTTTTGTATCCAAGCATTTGCAGATTTTTCTTCTGTTATTTTCGTGTGATTGATTTCCAGTTCGATTTCATTGTGGTTAAGAAAATATTGTGTTTATGATTTTGATTGTTTTAAATTTGTTGACATTTGTGTTTTTGCCCAGGGTATGATTTATCTTGGTATATGTCCTGTGGGCACTTGAAAAGAATGTGTATCTGCTTTTGTTGAGTGGAGTGTTCTGTGAATGCCACTAGATCCTGTTGGTCGATGGTGTTGTTGAGTTCTTCAACATTGCTCTTTTTCTGTTTAGTTGTTCTGTAAGTCTCTAACTAAAATTGTGAATTTATCTATTTTTGTCTATTTTTATTTCCATGAGTTTTGCTCCAACATTTTCCGTTGTTTTGTGCATATGCATTTATGATTGCTATGTTTTCTTGGTGGTTGACTTTGTATCATTATATAATGTCCCTTTTTGTATCTGGTAATTTTCTTTGTACTGGAGTCTACTTTATGTAATATTAACTCTTGCTTTTCATTAATTTTTGCATAATATGTTTTTTCATGCTTTTACTTCTTATTTGCCTATGTTATGTTTATAATAAGTTTTTTAAGATTTATTTATTTGAGAGAAAGTGTGGACTCAGAGGGGAGGGGCAGAGGGAGAGAGAGAGAATCTCAAGCAGACTAGTCTCTTATGGTTTGCTTCCCTCTTTTTTTTCCTTTCCCTGTTCATCTGTTTTGTTTCT
This sequence comes from Ursus americanus, assembly GCF_024610735.1. Taxonomy (NCBI): domain Eukaryota; kingdom Metazoa; phylum Chordata; class Mammalia; order Carnivora; family Ursidae; genus Ursus; species Ursus americanus. The sequence continues at coordinate 37,983,738 of NC_142140.1, read as the reverse complement.
TAAATTCCACATGTCCCCTTCTCATGTTTGATAATTTGCTAGAACAGCTCACAGAACTCAGGAAAACAACTTAATTACTATTACCAGTTTGTCATAAAGGATCCAACTTAGGAACAGCCAAATAGAAAAGATGCTTACGGCAAGGTATGTGGACTGGGAAATGGAGTTTCTATGCCCCTTTTTGGCATTTCAACCTCACAGCAACTTTGTGTGTTCATTATCCTGGAAGCTGTCCAAACCCCATTATTTGTTTTTATGGGAGTTACATTATGAAGGCATGATTTATTAAATCATTGGCCTTTGGTGATTAGCTCATTCTCCAGCCCTTCTCCCCTCCCTGGGGTTGGAGAGTGGAGCTGAAAGTTCCAACCTTCTAATCACATGATTCCCCTGACATCTCCCATTCTGAAGCTATCTGGGGCCCACCAAGGGTCACTTCATTAGCATAAACCCCAGGTACAGCTGAAAATGGCTTTTCATGAATAACAAAGTTGATGCTTCTCCTATTCTTCTTATCCAGAAATTCCAAGAGTTTTAGAAGTTCTTGTGTCAGGGATTGGGGATGAAGAAATATATATTATTATATCACAATATCACAGTCAGTTTTGTATCATTTTAAATTTTTCTGATTTATGACTCACTGCTTCTTTCCTCTCTCCCCTCCATTCTACTGTTGAGCCCATCCAGCATCTTCTGTTTCTTTGTTGAGACATTTTGTTTCTTTGCTGAGATTCTCTTTTTTTTCATGTTTCATGCATATTTGTAATTGCTTACCTGAATCATTTTTGTGATGGCTCCTTTAAAATATTTGTCAGATAATTCTAATATCTTTGTTTTCTTGGTGTTGGCATGTATTTTTTTTTCCATTCAATTTAGGATCTTCATGGTTCTTGGTATGATAAGACCTGGACCTTTAGGTATTATGTTACAAGATACTGATTTTATTTAAACCTTTTGCTTTATCTGGCTTTTGTGACAGTGCTGCTGTAGGGGAAGGACAGGATTTGCCTCATTACTGCCATGTGGGGGTTGAGGTCCATGTTCCCACTCAGCCTCTGTTGACACTGAAGTGTGCAGACTCTTTGTTACTGTTGAATAGATGTGGGAATTCTAGCTTCCTAATAGTCTTCCACTGATTATTCACTGTCTGGAAAGCATTGTAAAGCCTTCTGCTGTTCCCCATGTGGCCTCTGATACGACCAGGAGGAGGGTGGTGTCCTTGTCATTGCTGAGCAATGGTGAAAGCCCCCACTCTCTCTTAGGCCTCTTCGGACACCACAGGGAAGTGATGGAGGAGCCTCATTAATGCTGTTTAGGGGTAGAAGTTCAGGTAGTCTCCACTGCCACTCGGTGGTAGTTATTGCCCACTTGGGTAGAGAGTCTTGACTCCCAACTTGGCCTTTTCAGCCACTATACCAGTGCAAGGTTTGAATATGTTAATTATAGTCCAATTATGGTGAAAGTCCAGTCTGTCCAGTTAACCTTGCTTGTGTGGGTGAGAGCTGGACCATAGTTTTTTTTCCCCCTTTCTTTCTTTTTTGGTGATGTTTGGAAGCAATATAGTGGTTATTACTGAGATGTTTTCTTTATTGACAGGCTGACTCTTTCCTGGTTCTTAAGCTAGAGAGAACAGTCTTTTTTGTCTGTGCCTGTTGGTGTTTCTTGGTTTCTAGCCTTTTCAGCTTCAAATAGCAGATGTATAAGGTAAAAGAAAATCTAAGGAATTTACCACTGTGTTCTTTCTTGCATCTCAAGGTCCCTAGTTGGTCTGCCTTTTTCTCTCTCTCTTTCAGAATCTTCCTATTTTTTAAAAAATATATTTATTTCTAGAGGTTTTTAATATATGATATATATCCATCCTTTATATATGATGTTATATATTTGTATGTTATATATATGTGAAATATATATATTTATGTATATGTTACATATATGGTTGTATTACATGTATTACATATATGTCCACAGTTTTTCATTTTACTTAGCAGGAGGAATAGTAAAAAGTATGTCTCATCCATCTTCCTGGAAGCATACACTAATCCTATGCCTTTTTAACTTTTTACTATTCTAACTTTATAGATAATGGGTTGTCATCATTTAGTTTTGGTTGCATGCAGTTGTGTTTTATTCTATTTTAAGTCCAGATGCTGCCAGAGAGGCTCATTTCTGTCTTTCCCTCTCCAGAGTACTAAATTGGGAGTTCCATGACTGAGAGGTAGAAAGAGTTTGGGAAAGTGGCACATAGGTTTTTGGGTGGCATTAAAGAGACACAGAACCTACTGTATAGCAGACTCTATCAAGAAGCCCACCCATTAACTGCTGGGAAAGCCCCACCCATGGATTTCCCCACTGGCCCATGAGCATCCCCAATGCTTTGTGTGCCTCACACTACCCCCACCCCCATGCTGCAGCTGGCTCAACGTGCATGCTCTTTAAGGTGGTGGCAAGAGCAAGCTTTAGAAGACTGTTCATGAATACACATGGAAAGCAGGCAGAAACTGCAGTGCAGAGACCACAAACCTGAATTATAGTGCCACCTTTGGGAAGACACAAGAGAGGCTGTCAGCACTCAGCCTGGTGCATTGTCGAATCAATAAAAGGCAATCATGCTGAAGAATTCTGCCACAGAAGTGAGCAAGAAACATGGATCATGTTCATGGAATCTTTGAGAAATTTACAGAATATCTAAGAGGAATGATGGAAGGTATTTCTACCCTGATGGTAATTAGTAAAGACTGGAGGAGGTGACTGTTACTTCGCATGTGAAGACCGTAACACAGAACTCCAAGAAACATGAAAAACCAAGGAAGCTAATTGAATTTAAATTAAAAAAAAAAAAAAAAGAAAGGAAAAACAAAGGAAACATATGCCAGCAAAGGACCACAGTAATCTTCCAGTAACTGAATCTAAAGACATGGAGTTGTACTCAAACAATGAATCATGGAACACTACATTAAAAACTAGTGAAGTACGGTTTTGATTTGAATTTCCCTGATGGCTAATGATTTTGAACATTTTTTCATGTGTCTGTTAGCTATTTGTATGTCTTCATTGGAAAAGTGTCTGTTCATATCTTCTGCCCATTTATGATTTGTTTATTTGTTTCTCGTGTATTGAGTTTGAGAAGTTCTTTGTAGATCTTGGATACCAGTCTTTTATCTGTAGCATCATTTGCAACTATCTTCTCCCATTCCGTGGGCTGCCCCTTAGTTTTTTTGACTGTTTCCTTGGCTGTGCAGAAGCTTTTTATCTTGATGAAGTCCGACAAGTTCATTTTTTCTTTTGTTTCTCTTGCCTTTGGAGATGTGTCATGAAAAAGGTTGCTGTGGCTGATGTCGTAGAGGTTGCTGCCTATGTTCTCCTTTATGATTTGGAAGGATTCCTGTCTTACATTGAGGTCTTTCATCCAAATGTTGAGAACTCGTTCTTTCTGATAGCTGAGTAATATTCCATTGTATATATGGACCACATCTTCTTAATCCAGTCATCTGTTGAAGGGCATCTTGGTTCCTTCCATGATTTAGTTATTGTGGACAATGCTGCTATGAACATTGGGGTGCATATGGCCCTTCTCTTCACTACGTCTGTATCTTTGAGGTAAATACCCAGTAGTGCAATGGCTGGGTCATAGGATAGCTCAATTTTTAACTTTTTAAGGGACCTCCACACTGTTTTCCAGAGTGGCTGTACCAACTTGCATTCCCACCAGCAATGTAGGAGGGATCCCCTTTCTCCACATCCTCTTCAGCAATTGTTATTTCTTGCTGCAACATGGACGGCACTGGAGGAGATAATGCTAAGTGAAATAAGTCAAGCAGAGAAAGACAATTATCATATGATTTCTCTCATCTATGGAACATAAGAACTAGGAAGATCGGTAGGGGAAGAAAGGGATAAAGAAAGGGGGGGTAATCAGAAGGGGGAATGAAGCATGAGAGACTGTGGACTATGAGAAAGAAACTGAGGGCTTCAGAGCGAAGGGGGTGGGGGAATGGGATAGAGTGGTGATGGGTAGTGAGGGCATGTATTGCATGGTGCTCTGGGTGTTATACGCAACTAATGAATCATCGAACTTTACATCAGAAACCCGGGATGTACTGTATGGTGATTAACATAACATAATAAAAAAAAAAAAGTAAAAAAAAAAAACAAAGGCATGGAGATCTACAATTTATTTGAAAAGAATTCAAAAAAGCTGTTTTAAGGAAATTTAATGAGCTAAAGAAAACACTGAAAGACAATTCAATGAAATTAGGATAACAGTACATTAACAATATAAAAAATTTGTCATAGAGATTGAAATAATGAAAAAGAACCAAACAGAAATTCTGGAGTTGAAGAACTCAATGAATGAAATGGAAAAAAAAAAATGCGGTATAGCACAGTAGGCTTGATTAAGCAGAAGAAAGAATCAGTGAAATTAAAGAGGAACTTTGAAATTATACAGTCAGAGGAAACCTGAAAAAAGAAAAAAAATGAGAAAGAGTGAAGAGAGCTTTCATGAAAGGTGGTACATATCAATGGGACCAATTTGTGAATCGCTGGAGTTCTAAAAGGAGAAGATGGGGGGAAAGGGGCAGGAAGCCTATTTAAAGAAATAATGGCTAAGAACTTTCCAAATCTAGGGAGAAATTTGGACATCCAGGTTTGTAGTGTTCATAGGTCACCAGACAAACTGAACATGAAGAAATCCCCTCCAAGACACATGATAATAAAATTGTCAAAGTCACAAGGAAAGATTTTAAAAGCAGCAAGAGAAACAAAGTTTGTAACTTATAAGGTGACCCCCCCATTAGACTATCAGTGAATTTCTCAGCAAAAATATTACAGGCCATAAAAGAGTAGGATAATATATTCCAAGTAGTGAAAGAAAAAAGAAACACCAACCAAGAATACTTTACCTAGCAGAGCTGTCCTTCAGAAGTGAAGGAGAGATATAAACTTTCCCAGCTAAACAAAAGCTGAGGGAATTTACCACTAGACCTGCCTTACAAAATGTAAAAGGAGTTCTTCAAGCTGAAATGAAAGGACACTAATTAGGAACATGAAAACATGAAAATATAAAACACACTGGTAAAGGTAATTACATGGTCAGATTTAGAATACTCTAATACTCTGATAGTATATTAACTCTAGTATTAAAAGATGATAGTATTAAAAACATAGCTACAACAATTATAAAATATACAATATAAATACAGGTAAATTGTGACTCAAAAACAATAAAAGGGGAGAGTAAAAGGGTAGAGTTTTTGTATATGATCAAAGTTAAGTTGTTATCGGTATAAAATAGACTGTTATAAGATGTGTTACATAAAACCATGGTAACCACAAAGCAAAAATCTACAGCAGAATCATGGAAGATAAAAGATATGGGAATCAAAGCATACCACTGTGGAAAATCATCAGTTCACAAAGGAAGGCAGCAAGAGATGAAAGGAGCAAGGCAATTATAAAAGAACTGGAAACAATAAGATAGCATTAATAAGTCTTTACCTATCAATAATTACTTTAAATGTAAATGAATCATGGAACATTACATCAAAAACTAAGGATATACTGTATGGTGACTAACCAAAAAAGTATTATAAAAAATGTAAATGGATTGAATTATCTAATCAACAGGCCTAATGTGGCTGGATTGATTAAAAAACAAGGCCCAACTAATTGCATGCCGCCTATAAGAGACTTACTCCAGCTTTAAGGATACATGTAGGTTGAAAATAAAGGGATAGAAAAAGATATTTCTGCAAGTGGAAACCAAAAGAGAGCACAGGTACCTATACTTACACTGGATAAATTAGACTCTAAGACAAGAACTATAATTAGAGACCCAGAAGGTCATTATATAATGATAAAGGGATCAACTCATCAAGAAGATATAACGATAATTCATAAAGTTGCATCAGAAACTAATATATTAATATATAATAAATATATGAAACAAATACAGATTTAAAGGGAGAAGTAGATAATACAATAGCAGTGGGAGACTTTAGTAGATAGATTATCTGAGCAGAAAATCAACAAACTGTACTGTACTTGAACTGTACTTTAGACCAAATGAACCTCACAGACATAGATAGAACATTTCATTCACCAGGAGCAGGATATACATTCTTCTCAACTGAAGATGGAACATTCTCCAGAGTAGAGCCTATGACAGGTCACATAGCAAGGCTTAGCAAATTTAAGAAGATTGAAATTATACCATGTATCTTTTCAGACTACAGTATATGAAAGTAGAAATCAATAATGGGACGAAAACTGGAAAATTCACAAATATGTGCAAATTAAACAATACAGGTCTGAACAACCAGTGGGTCAAAAAAAATCACAAAGGAAATTAAAAAATACCTTGACACAAATTAAAATGTAAACAGCATACTATGGGATGCTGCAAAAGCAGTTTTAAGAGGGAATTTTATAGTAATACATGCCTACAATATGAAAAAAGAAAGATGTCAAATGAACAACCTAACTTTACATCTCAAGGATCTAGAAAAAGAACAGACTATGCTCAAATTTAGCAGAAGGAATGAAATAACAAAGATCAGAGTGGAAAAAGTGGAATAAAGACCAGAAAAGATTAACCAAACTGAGAACTGTTTTTTTTTTTCCCTTAAGATTGCCAAACCCTTAGATATACTAAGGGAAAAAGAGGAAAGACTCAAGTAAAATGAGACATGAAATAGGAAACAATAAAAACTACACCACAGAAATAGAAAGGATTATAAGAGAATGCTATGAACAGTTAATGCCAACAAACTGGATAACCTGGAGGAAATGGATGAATTCCTAGAAACATATAACCTACCAAAGATAAATCAGGAAGAAATGAAAAAAAACCTGTTAATCATCCAAATAATGAGTAAGGAAATTGCATGAGCAACCAAAATCTTCTTTTTTTTTAATAATATATTTTTATTAGATTATGTTAGTCACCATACATTACATCTCTAGTTTTTAATGTAAAATTCCATGATTCATTACTTGCGTATAACACCCAGTGCACCATGCAATACGTGCCCTCCTTAATACCCATCACCAACCTATCCCATTCCCCCACCCCCCTCCCCTCTGAAGTTCTCAGGCAACCAAAATCTTCTAACAAAGAAAAGTCCAGGACCTGATGACTTTACTGGTGAATTCTACCAAACTTTAAAAAGTCAATACCAGTTCTTCTCAAACTCTTCCAGAAAATTGGAGAGGAGGGAATACTTCTAGACTCATTTCATGAGGCCAGTAATACCCTGATATCCAAGCCAGATAAGGACACTAAAGGAAAAGAAAACCAAAGGCACTATCCCTGATGAATACAGATGCAAAAATTCTCAACCAAATATCAGCAACCCGAATTTAACAGCATTTTTAAAGGATCATATGCCATGATCAAGTGGAGTTAATCCAAGGGACAAGAGGATGGTTCAACATTATCAAACTAATAAATGTGATACACTTCATTGATAGAATGAAAGATAAAAATCATGTAATCATTTCAGTAGATGCAGAAAAAGAATTTGACAAAATGCAACATCCTTTCATGAATAAAACTTAGCAAATTGGGTTTAGAAGTAACGTACCTCAACATAATAAAGGCCATGATATGACACGTCCACAGATAACATCATACTCAGTGGTAAAACATTAAAAGCTTTTTCTCTAAGGTGAGCAACAGGACAAGGCGGCTCACTGTCACCACTCCTGTTAGAGTACTGGAAGTCCTAGCCAGAACGGGCAGGTAAGAAAAGGAAACAAAAGGTATCCAAATAAGAAAGGAAGAAGTAGAATTGTAAGTACTTGCAGATGATATGATATATGTAGAAAATCCTATGGACTCCACCAAAAAAACTGTTAAAACTAATGAAAAATTTAGTAAAGTTGCAGGATACAAAATTAACACAATTTAGTTGTGTTTCTGTTCACTAACAGTGAAATATCTGAAAAAAGAAAGGCAACAGTCTTATTCAAAATAGCACTGAAAGCAAGTAGAAACTTAGGAATAAACTTAACCAAGGAGGTGAAAAGATCTGTACATTGAAAACTATAATATGCATTACTGTAGTCAGCTGCTGATGGCCTTGTCTGATATAGATTTGTTACTGGCAGTGGTATAGACCAGAAAGTATAAAAAAAAATTTAGGCCATTTACGTTTTATTTGAAGGGAGTTTCATACATCAGGAAAAGGAATGAAGAACTGATTGGAAAACTTAATTGTTTTTTAAAACAATTCATTTTTTTATCCCTTAGGAATTGAAATCAAATTATGGCAAATATCAAAATGGAAACTCTAATGAAAGAGTGAAAGAAGAAATGTTCATAGAAACTTCCAAATTGATTCATTTTTGTGAATATAAATGTGAGCCAGAGTCTGAGAATTCTTTCTCCAGCTTAGAGGTGGATAGCATTGGTGATAATAGCTGGTTAGGTGATATTGTTGGTTTTATAGATACATGCCAAGCTCTATAAGTCTATATCCTGAGAGTGATTAGATGGAATATTTCCAGTCTGTAACTTAAAAAATCTTTTTGGTAGTCACTTAAGATCACAGTTTTCTCCTGAGGATAGACTCTGAGTGTGAATGACAATGAAATTCCTATCTAGTGTATATAGTTTGTGCAACTTTGCATTCTTAATATGCAAAGTGGTTGCTACATTAAGATATCTACTGTATTGTTTTTTAAAAAGATTTTATTTATTTATTTGAGAGAGAAAGAGCACAAACACAAGCAGGGTGGGGGCAGGCAGAGGGTGAGGGACGGCAGGCTCCCCGCTGAACAGGGAGCCCAATGCAGGTCTCCATCCCAGGACCTGAGCCTAAAGCAGATGCTTAACTGACTGAACCACGCAAGCGCCCATCTGCTGTATTGTTGATAGAGTATTTCCATGCTGAAATCTGGCTGCTATTTTAGTATATATGAGATGTTAATCACAAATTTCCTTTTCTAATGAGAATCTTTTCTCTTTTACAGGGGATCTTTCCTGCAAATTACATTCACTTGAAAAAGGCAATTGTCAGTAATAGGGGGTGAGTAGTTGACCTTACTATATTTATTTATAATTTTTATAGGTTGCAGAGGAAGGTTTTTTGTTTTTGGTTTGTAGTATAAAATATGCTATTAACATGTTTTCCTGCCAAAAAATAAATTTGCTTTATTGCTTTATCATATATATAATTCTGAGGACATAACCACTTCTTAAAATACCGACAATTTTAATCTGTTTTCTTGTATACTGGAAAGGTAACTTGGGGTGTTGTGAATTTTATAAAAACAATTATGCATGCAGCATATTTTTTACAATAATTTACATTTTGAGAATAGTTTCTGATAGGATAACAAGCACAATCTCTGATAGAAGAGAGACAAGATGTAAAATATCAAAATGTTAACATTTGTTATTTTTGCACATTCAGATTATGAGTGATTTTTAGAAATTCTTTACTGTCATGCCCTAATTTTAAAAGTAATAAGTATGGGGGCGCCTGGGTAGTGCAGTCGTTGAGGCGTCTGCCTTCGGCTCAGGGCGTGATCCCGGCGTTCCGGGATCGAGTCCCACATCGGGCTCCTCTGCTGGGAGCCTGCTTCTTCCTCTCTCACTCGCCTGCTGTGTTCCCTCTCTCGCTGGCTGTCTCTCTGTCACATAAATAAATAAAATCTTAAAAAAAAAAAAGTAATAAGTATGTATTACTATAAAATTGTGATTTTATTTTTCAAAATTTATCATTTTAAAATATAAAATTTAAGATACTATATGATAGCTTTTGGTACTAGAAATAATATTTTTGAACAGAGGTTGAGGAAGCATCAGAGTTTAGTTAGGGTTGAGTCAGGAAAAGAGAAACTTATGAGTCACTTTTTAAGCTAGAATTTAATGTAGGGAATTGTTTACACACCTGTTTGAAAAATGAAAGAAAAAAGAGGAAATATCGATATAACCCAAAATAATAACTGCAGAAAGAAGTCTGTACTCTAATGGCTGGAAACAAAAGATAATGGGTTGGTGATACCAGAACTCAGGAACTTGGAAGATGGATCTTGAGACACTGGAGCTCAAATTCTGAGGAGAGGACATCACATGGCTGCTGCTGGAATGTATGTAGAAGAGCAGTGAGGCCGTTTCTGGGAATGTCAAAAGCAACTGGAGGCTGGAACCAGTTTTCTCTGGTGGAACAGTTTACAAGAATAGCAGAAAACACTTCTTATTTCCTTTTCCCCAGTATCTTTCTAGTGCCCCCCCACCAGACAAAGGAGTTTGTGAGGCAAAGTTGGCAAATTCCAGCCTCAGAATCAGTGCTTAGAAGGGTGGATTTAGAGATGAGAAGTATTAGTAAGTGACTGGTATGTCTTCTAAGATATAATTTGTTATTGAGGCATAGTAAGACAAATAACTAAGAAGATTTTGATATGAATGCATGACCAGCATACTCTTTATTGTTCCCCTTCTTCTTTTATAAAATATCAGACAGAAGGATATAGAGACAGGAAACTCGAAAATCCTTTCAGTGAACCTTTGCAACATATAATCTACTACTTCAAATTTATAGGTAAGAACTGCCAAAAGCATCAAGATTGGATAGAAGTTGTATGGAAAAAGGAAAAGGGAGTGTCTAGGAAGGCATATATTTCTGAAAGTACTAATAAAATACATTTTCTGAATGTGAATGTCTCACCTCGAAACACAAAAATAATACCCCTAATTTATAACACTTAGTTTAATAATGGGACTGATGAGAACTGAAATGTGGCAGAAACTACATGGAAGTGAGATGAGAAAAGGAGGTAGAATGTTTGGGATCGAGAAATACAGTGCCTCAGAAGATGCCAGCAAAATCATATATTTCCTGATAATAAGGGACTTATCTTAAATCGAGGAGCAATGTTCCTATTTATAATAGTTGTAAAGGAAATTGGGGACCACTTTGCTAGCAGAAAATCCATACCTAGATTCAGTTTGTTTCAGGAAGGCAAAGGAGATACAGCTTAAAGAATTATATAGAGCAGCCATATTTGTAGGAAGCACTCTTTCTCCAAGGGAGCAGAGAAACAGTCTTTTTGATATACATCTTAGAAAGCTACATAGAATCAATTCAGTTTACAAACCTCTTGCAGTTTGATGGTCCAGAATTATATTTCTAAAATCTGAAGAAAGCATTTAAAAAATTGTCTTCAGGTGTTGAGGAGCAGTCAATGTAGGAGGATCTTCTTTCCCCAAGTTTTTATTTAAATTCCAGTTAACATACAGTGTAATATTAATTTCAGGTGCAGAATTGAGTGATTCAACACTTCCATACAACACCCAGTGCTCATCACAAGTGCCCTCATTAATCCCCATCATCTATTTCACCCATTTCCCCACCCCTCACCCTCTGCAACCAGTTTTTTCTCTATAGTTAAGAGTCTGTCTCTTGGTTTGCTTCTCTCTCTTTTCTTCAAATGTAGGGAGGATCTTGAGGAACTTTGATTCTTGAAGGAAGGGGGGATGCATATGGGAAGAGTTCATGTTTACTTTGACTTTTCTTTCCCCACAGAAAATTCTTCAGTTTGCTGTGATGTGGTGCAGCAAGCAGATACCAAACAGAAAGTGGTAGTCTTTCAGGGATGAGGAAACAGATGTTGGAGTTTGGAGCTCTCAGGGAGACTGATAAGTACTGTATGGTGACTAACATAATATAATAAAAAATCATTAAAAAAAAAAAAGAAGAGGTTAAAACCCAGGGAGTAGAGAACCTCAGAGAATTAGGACCTTAACCTGCTTACAGATTCCCCCTAAGTACTTGAATGAGTTCTAGCTTCTTTTGGGCTGTGTAAGGCTCCAGGAATCTTAGTAGAACAGTACAGCTTGCAAATTGAGTAGACTTTACCAGCCACTTAATATTGGTGAAAAAATATTAGCATTCAGGGACTGGCAAGTTATAGGGGCCTTGGTAAAATATTTGGGCCTTCTGTTGAGATCCCTAAAGGAACATACCCTATATGTAGGGCCATGCCCTTGGATAAAGGAACAAACCAAAGGTATGTGGGCAAAAGTGAAATGGTCCACTCCTCACAAAGTGTAAACCTCTGAAAACACAAAGGATGTTAGAAGAACAAATGAAAACACTCAATACTATCATCCAGAAATAGAAACTTATAATGGGTTAGTGTATTTCCCATTTCGTATGGTATTTTTACTTTGTTCCCTGTTGTAAGTTAATTCTCTTTTATCCTTTTCCCCTCACTCTTATAAATACTACCTTGATGATATATCTCTTTTTAGTATCTTTTTTCCTCCTTAATTTCTGTGACGATTCTTGTTTCCATTCTTCTTCTTGGGCCCACCTTTTTTATACTTTTCAGACTCCTATTCCTATTCCAAGCCCTTAAATACTATTAATTCATAAGCTTTGTCTCTACTCTAATCCTTTCCATGCAAAGTGTGCCTGTCTTGTTCAGGTATAGTAAGGCAGATGCTTTGACTACAGTGTGTGGAGGTGAGATCAGTAAAAGGAGAGGAGTCCAGAGTGGCAGCAAGGGGATAAATATTGTCAGGCTTTGTTTGCCATGTCAGGGGTGTTATCTTTTATTGAATGAGCCAGGGAGCCACTAAAAACTTTCAGAAGGAGAAGGGACATGTGTAATTTTAAAAATGTTATTCTAGGCTGCTTTGTTGAGACTAGAACTATAGTGGGGCAAGATCAGAAACAAGGAGACTTGGTAGAATATTATAGGAGCCCATGGAAGACAAAATGATAACTTGGATTCATGTATTCACTGGAATGATAAGAAGAGGTAAGGTGCAGTATATATTTTGAAGTTAGAGCTGGATTTCCCGAGCATGTAGAGGAGACAAAGAGGAATTGAAGATGACTCCAGGATTTTTTGTCTCAATAACTGTGAGGATGTGGTTGCCATTCACTGAAATGTGGAAGTTTGGGAAGGGATATGTTTTGGAGAGGAAATCAAAGGATTCAATTTTGGATATGTTAAATTTGAAATGACTCTTAGATACGCAGGTAAAGATGTCAGATAAGCAGTTGACTGTATGAATGTGGAGTTCTGGGGAGATTTTGGAGCTTCAGACATAGATTTGGAAGTCACCAGCATTCAAATGATATTTAAAGCTGTAGGGCTGGATACGAACAGAAAAGGAATTATTATAGATGAAGAAGAAGTGAGGTGAAGACAGAGTGCTGGGAAACTGTAGTGTTTAAAGATAGGATGAAGAGGAGAATCAGTGAAAAGAATCTGAAAAGTTGTAGCCAGGGAGGTAGGTAGGTAATGAAACAGTAGGGTCTTGGAGACCAATAAAAAAAATATTTAGAGGACAGACTAATTAAATATGTCTGGTGTTGAAATTGAGTAAGAATGAAGATCTTGTTAGGAACAGTGTAGAGTGGTAAGAGTGAAAGCCTGATAAGAGATTTGAGAAAGAATGAAAAAAGAGTAAGTAGGAAACAGTAAAGACTCAAGTTATGGCCCTTCCACCGTAACTGAATGGCAGATGCAACATTCTTGGTTTGGGGATAATTTTTCTGTGTAGTCCTTTAAAAAAAAAAATCATCTAGGGCACCTGGGTGGCTCAGTCGGTTAAGTGTCTGACTCTTGATTTCAGCTCAGTTCATGATTTCAGGGTCATGAGAGCGAGCTCCACGTTGGGTTCCTCACTCAGTGGGCAGTCTGCTTGAGATTCTCTCTCTCTCTCTCTCTGCCCCTCCCCCTGCTCTCTGTCTCTGTCTCTGTCTCTCTCTCTGTCTCTCTCTCTCTCACACACACACACACACACACACACACACACACACACACACACTCTTTCTCTCTCTCTTTCTCTTTCTCAAATAAATAAATGTTTAAAAAAATCATCTGATTCAAAGTAAGTCAGTTAGAGAAAGAAAAATACCATATGATTTCAGTCATGTAGGATTTAAGAAACAAAACAAATGAACATAGGGGAAGTGAAGGAAAAATAAAATAAGATAAAAACAGAGGGAAGCAAACCATAAGAGACTCAACTTTAGAGAACCAACTGAGGGTTGCTGGAGGGGGCATACGTGGGGAATGGGCTAAATGGGTGATGGACATTAAGGAGGGCACTTTCTGTGATGAGCACTGGGTGTTATATGTAAGTGCTGAATCACTAAATTCTACTCCTGAAACCAATACTACACTATATATTAACTAACTTGAATTTAAATTAAAAAAAAATCATCTGTATAACATCCCAGTGGGTGTTATACGCAACTAATGAGTCATGGAACTTTACATCAAAAACCAGGGATGTACTGTATGGTGACTAACATAATATAATAAAAAATATTATTATAATAAAAAATCATCTGATTCTTCTTATCTAGTTTTTTATTTTGAACAGTTTCAAATCTATAGACAGGTTACAAGAATAATATAAGCAACACTTACATCCATTCCCCTAGATTAACCAGTTACCAACATTTTTCCATATTGAACTCATTTTCTTCCCCCAGCCCTGCTTTTAACTGGGATAGGCTGGTGATGGGTAGTAAGGAGGGCACGTATTACATGGTGCACTGGGTGTTATACGCAACTAATGAATCATCAAACATCACATCAAAAACCAGGGATGTACTGTATGGTGACTAACATAATAAAAAAATTATATAAAAAAGTAAGTTTTAGACATTCTGAGACTTCACTGTTAAGTATTTGAGTATGTATCTTCTAAGAAAAAGGACATTCCTCATGTAGTCACAATATAATTGTTATATTTGAGAAATTTAAATGATACAAATAGTACTTATGAAATATCTAGTTCATATTCAAATATCCCTAATTTTCCCCAAGAATGTCCTTTATAACGGTTTTTGTCTATTTGCTTTTTTTGGTGGGGGTATGGTCCAGGTACCAATCAAGAATTAAGTATTGTCAGGCTTCCAGTTATGGATTGATTAAGTCATGGGGAATAAAGGTACAGCATAAAGAATGTAGTCAGTGATACTGTAAAAGTGTTATATGGTGACAGAAATTGTGGTGAGCATAGCATAATGTATAGAGATGTTGAATCACCATGTTGTACACCTGAAACTAATGTAATATTCCATGTCAACTATACTCAAATAAAAAAAAATTTTTTTAAACTTCATTATTGGTATAGAAATGCAACAGATTTCTGTACATTGATTTTGTACCCTGCAACTTGACTAAATTTGTGTATCAGTTCTAGCAGTTTTTTGGTAGAGTCTTTTGGGTTTCTACATAGAGTATCATGTCATCTGCAAAGAGTCAAAGTTTGACTTCTTCCTTGCCAATTTTGATGCCTTTTATTTCTTTTTGTTGTCTGGTTGCTGAGGCTAGGACTTCCGGTGCTATGTTAAACAACAGTAGTGAGACTGGATATCCCTTTTGTGTTTCTGAAAAGGATTTTTCCCCCTTTAGGGGAAAAGCTCTCAGTTTTTCCCCACTGAGGATGATATTAGCTTTGTGTTTTTTGTGTATGGCCTTCATTATGTTGAACTATGTTCCCTCTGAACCTATTTTGTTGAGGGTCTTTATCATGAATGTATGTTGTACTTTGTCAAATGCTTTTTCTGCATCTGTTGAGAAGATCATATGGTTCTTATCCTTTCTTTTATTAATGTGTATCACATTGATTGATTTGCAAATGTTGAACCACCCTTGCAACCCAGGAATAAATCCCACTTGATCTTGGTGAATGATTCTTTTAATGTACTGTTGAACTCTGTTTGCTAGTATTTTGTTGAGAATTTTTACATCCATGTTCATCAGGGATATTGGCCTCTAGTTGTTTTTTTAGTGGGGTCTTTGTCTGGTTTTGGAATCAGGATAATGCTGGCCTCATGGAATGATTTTGGAAGTTCTCCTTCCATTTCTATTTTTTGGAACAGTTTCAGAAGAATAGGTATTAACTCTTCTTAAGGAATAATGCAGAGGATCATAGGGAAAGGGAAGGAAAACCGAATGGGAAGAAATCAGAGAGGGAGATAAACCACGAGAGACTCTTGACTTCAGGAAACAAATTGAGGGTTGCGGAAAGGGAGGTGGGTGGGGGGACGGGGTAAAGGGTGATGAGTATTAAGGAGGGCACTTGTGGTGAGCACTGGGTATTATACTGAACTAACGAATCATTGAACATTACATCAAAAACTAAATGTCTTAGGAATCTACAAGAACAAAGTGTTTCTATCAATAACCTAGCTTCCAGAAGGAAATGTAGATACAATTAAATGTCCTTATAACCTGCAACCCATTGACAGATACTTGAAGCCAGCAGACTGTAGTGTTCCTCCATGAAGCTCCCAACTATCTTCATATTAATGCCTTGCTAGAGGGAAAGACAACCTTAACTCGACAATGGCAAGGCCTCCAGTATCCTGAGTCTTTAACATGAAAATCCTTTTGAAAACCTTCCTTTTCCTTACCTCCTCCACCCCACAGTATATAATCAGCCACCCCTCACCACCCCTCGCAACACCAGTGTCACAGCTCTTTCTGCCCACAGGTCCTGTCCCTGTGCTTTAATAAACCACCATTTTGCACCAAACAAAAAACTAATGATGTTTTATATGCTGGCTAACTGAATTTAAATTTAAAAAAATAAAAAAGAAGAGAGAGAAAAAAGATGGTGGAGGAGTAGGAGACCCCTGTTTCAGCTGGTCCCCTGAGTCGAGCTGGATATGTACCAGACCATCCTGAAAACCCATGGAATTAGCCTGAGACACAGGAAGATACATCTGGATCTCTACAAACGAACATCTCCAACGCTGAATATTGAGGTACGAAGCGGGGAGCTGTGAATCCGCGCACAGATATCAGTAGATAAATGGAATGGGGGAGGGAGCCACCACGCTCGGGCGCCGGGAAGCGGTAGCCACCTGCGCTGGGGAGTGGTCCGGACTCGAAGACCAGACTCGAGGGCCAGCACCCACGAGAAAGCAGGTTGAGACCGTGAGCCTGGGAACGTGCGAGTGACCAGAGTGAAAACCAGAGCTCCGGAGCGCTCACTGGAACTGGACTAAAACCGAGAGCTTGGGAGCAGGCATGTCCAAACTGAAAACTGGAGCTCCAGAGTGCACACTCGAACTAGACTGAAACCGAGAGCTCGGGAGCACGTGCATTACCTGACTGAAAACCAGGGCTCTGGAGCGCTCACTGGAACCGGACTGATACCGGGAGCTCGGAAGGGCGTACGAGACCAGACTGAAAACCAGTGCCCCAGAGTTTGCGCGAACCACACTGAAACAGAGCTCGGGAGTGTGCAGGAACCAGGAGTGGCTGGCGGTGTTAGAAACACAAAGGACAGAGACGTGCCGGCCCTGGAAGTGAGGGCTGGGACACAGGCTGTGGGGCCCGCAACGCCGGATGCTGCAGGTTTTTTGGCAGCACCGACAGAAACAGAGTTAAAGTGGCCAAGAGAGCTCAGTGGAGAGTGGACTGTGATCTCTCTGTTCTGAGACAGAGGCTAGGATACGGCCACTGCTGCTCTCTCGAAGAGTCACAGAAAACTGCCAGGGAAAGCTGCCAGAGAACAAAAGCCCGGAAATACCAGCTCACATTGTGCCCATTTCCATCCCCCCTTGCAGAGGACAGGGTGACTCTACCCAAATAGGGTTGCCTGAGTATCAGTGCGACAGACCCCTCCCCCAGAAGGCAAGCTGAAAAATCAAGAAGCCCACATCCCTAAGGTTCCTATAAAACAAGTACACACTGCCTGGGTCCTGGTTGATAATTTGGGCTCTGGGCATCCCCGCAACCTCTCCTCATCAGAATAAAGAGGAGGAGAAATCCCCCCCAGCAAAGAAAAGATAATGAGTCTGTGGCCTCTGCCACAGAACTGATGGATATGGATATAACCGAATTGTCAGAAATGGAGTTCAGAGTAACAATGGTCAAGATGATGTGTAGACTTGAAAAAAATATTAACGAAAATATTAACGAGAATATAGAATCTCTAACGGCGGAAATGAGAGCGAATCTGGCAGAAATTAATGCTATGAATCAAATGCAGACAAAACTAGCTGCTCTGACAGCCAGAGTAAATGAGGCAGAAGAACGAATTAGTGAATTGGAGGATGGGATGGTAGAAGAGAAAGTTAAAACAGAAACTTGGTTCAAAAAAATCCAATCTCAAGAATGTAGATTACAGGAGGTTACTGACTCAGTGAAACGTTCCAATGTCAGAATCATCGGCATCCCCGAGGGGGTGGAGAAAGAGAGAGGTCTAGAAGAGAGATTTGAAAAATTGTAGCTGAAAACTTCCCTAATCTGACAAAGGAAAGAAGCATTCGTGTCCAAGAGGCAGAGAGGACCCCTCCCAAGGTCAACCACGGCAAACCTACACCACGTCACGTCATAATGCAATTTGCAGATATTAGATCCAAGGATACAGTATTAAGTGGCCAGGGCAAAAAAATTTCTCACGTACACAGGAAAAAATATCAGAATAATGTCACAACTACAGAGACATGGCAGGCTACGAAGGGGTGGCAGCATATTTTCAAAGCTCTATCCAAGAAAAACATGCCGCCAAGGATCCTTTATCCAGCAAGGCTGTCATTCAGAATTGATGGAGAGATGAGGACCTTCCAGGATCAGCAGAAACTGAAGGAATTTGTAACCACAAAACCAGCCGTACAGGAGATATTAAGGGGGGTTCTATAAAAGTAAAAAGGCCCCAAGAGTGATACAGAACAGAAATTTACAATCTATAGAAACAAAGACTTCACAGGCAACATGACATCATTAAAATCACATCTCTCAGTAATCACTCTCAATGTGAATGGCCTAAATGCTCCCATCAAACGCCACAGAGTTGGACATTGCATAATAAGACATGAACCATCCGTTGTCTACAAGAGACTCATCTTGAACCTAAGGATACATCCAGAAAGTGAAGGGATGGAAAACCATTTCTCATGCCAGTGAACCTCAAAAGAAAGCTGGGGTAGCAATTCACACATCAGACAGATTAGATTTTAAACTAAATACTGTAGTTAGAGATACAGAAGGACACTATATTATTCGTAAAGGATGTATCCAACAGGTGGAAATGACAATTATAAATATTTATGTCCCCAACAGGGAAACAGCTAGATACACAAGCCAACTCTTAACCAGAATAAAGAGACGTGTAGATAATAATACGTTATTAGTAGGGACCTCAACAACCCACTATCAGCAATAGATCACCTAAGCAGAAAATCAACAAAGAAACAAGAGCTTTGAATGACATACTAGACCAGATGGACCTCATAGGTATATACAGAACACTACACAACAGAACAACAGAATACTCATTCTTTTCGAATGCACATGGAAGTTTCTCCAGAATAGACCGTATACTGGGTCGCAAAACAGGTCTCAACTGATACCAAAAGACTGAAATTATTCCCTGCATATTTTAAGACCACAATGCTTTGAAACTGGAACTCAATCACAAGGAAAAATTTGGAAGAAACTCAAACACTTGGAAACTAAGAACCATCCTGCTCAAGAATGATTGGGTAAACCAGGAAATTAAAAAACAATTTAAACAATTTATGGAGACCAATGAGAATGAAAACACAGTGGTCCAAAACCTATGGGACACTGCAAAGGCAGTCCTAAGGGGAAATGTACATAGACATCCAAGCCTCACTCAAAAGAATAGAAAAATCTAAAATGCAGTTTTTATATTCTTACCTCAAGAAGTTGGAACAGGAGCAGATGAATAGGCCTAATCCATGCACGAGAAAGCAGTTGATCAAAATTAGAGCAGATATCAATGAATTAGAAAGCAGGAGCACTGTAGAGCAGATCAACAGAACTAGAAGTTCGTTCTTTGAAAGAATAAATAAAATCGATAAGCCACTGGCAAAACTTATTCAAAAGAATAGAGAAAGGACCCAAATTAACAAAATTATGAATGAAAAGGGAGAGGTCACAACCAATACCAATGAAATAGTTAGGATCATTAGAAACTTGTATCAACAGCTTTATGCCAATAAATTAAATAATCTGGAAGAAATGGATGACTTTCTGGAAACCTATAAACTATGAAGACTGAAACAGGAGGAAATTGATTTTTTAAACAGACTGATTAGTTATTAAGAGAGTGAAGCAGCTATCAGAAGCCTCTGGAAAAACAAGACTCCAGGGCCTGATGGATTTCCCGGGGAATTCTACCAAACATTGAAAGAAGAAATAATACCTATTCTCCTGAAGCTGTTTCAAAATTAGAAACAGAAGGAAAACTACCAAATTCATTCTATGAGGCCAATGTTACCTTGATCCCCAAACCAGGTAAAGACCCCATCAAAAAGGAGAATTACAGGCCGATATCCCTGATGAGTATGGACACCAAAATTCTTAACATCCTAGCTAATATTATCCAACAGTACATTAATAGGATTATCCAACATGACCAAGTGGGATTCATCCCTAGGATGCAAGGGTGGTTCAACTTTCACAAATTGATTCGTGTGATAGATCATATCAACAAGAAAAGAGTCAAAAACCATATGAACCTCTCAATAGATGCAGAAAAAGCATTTGACAAAATACAGCATCCTTTCCTGATTAAAACCCTTCGAGTGTAGGGATTGAGGGTACATTCCTCAATTTCATAAAAACCATCTATGAAAAGACTACAGTGAATATCATTCTAAGTGGGGAAAAGCTGGAAGCCTTTCCCTTAAGATCAGGAACATGACAAGGATGCCCACTCTCACCATTATTATTCAACCTGTACTAGAAGTCCTTGCAACAGCAATCAGACAACAAAAAGGGATAAAAGGTATCCAAATCGGCAAAGAAGAAGTCAAACTGTCTCTCTTCGCAGATGACATGATACTCTATATGGAAAACCCAAAAGAATCCACCCCCAAACTATTAGAAGTTATAGAGCAATTCAGTAATGTGGCGGGATACAAAATCAGTGCTCAGAAATCAGTTGCATTTTTATACACAAATAATGAGACTGAAGAAAGAGAAATTAGGGAATCCATCCCATTTACAATAGCACCAAAAATCATACAGTATCTTGAAATTAACTACAGATGTAAAGGAGCTATATTCTAGAAACTACAAATCACTCTTGAAAGACATTGAAGAAGACACAAAAAGGTGGAAAAATAGTCCATGCTCATGGATCGGAAGAATTAACATAATTAAAATGTCTATGGTACCCAGAGCAATCTACACTTTCAATGTCATCCTGATCAAAATACCAATGACATTTTCCAAAGAACTGGAACAAATAGTCCTTAAGTTTGTATGGAACCAGGAAAGGCCCCGAATCGCCAAGGAACTATTGAAAAGGAAAAACAAAGCTGGGGGCATCACAATGCTGGATTTCGAGCTGTACTACAAAGCTGTGATCACAAAGACAGCATGGTACTGGCACAAAAACAGACACATAGACCAATGGAACAGAACAGAAAACCCAGAAATGGACCCTCAGCTCTTTGGGCAGGTAATTTTGACAAAGCAGGAAAAAATATCCAGTGGAAAGAAGACAGTCTCTTCGATAAATGGTGCTGGGAAAATTGGACAGCTACATGCAAAAGAATGAAACTTGACCGCTCTCTCACACCATACACAAAGATAAACTCCAAATGGATGAAAAAACTTGATGTCAGACAGGAATCCATCAAAATCCTAGAGGAGAACATAGGTAGGAACCTCTATGACATCACCACAGCAACTTTTTTCATGACACATCTCCAAAGGCAAGAGGAACAAAAGAAAAGATGAACTTGTGGGACTTCATCAAGATAAAAAGCTTCTGCACAGCCAAGAAAACAGTCAGCCCGTGGAATGGGAGAAGATATTTGCGAATGATGTTACAGATATAAGACTGGTATCCAAGATCTACAAAGAACTTCTCAAACTCAATACACAAGAAACAAAGAAATCATAAAATGGGCAGAAGATATGAACAGACACTTTTCCAATGATTACATACAAATGGCTAACAGACACATGAAAAACTGTTCAAAATCATTAGCCGTCAGAGAAATTCAAATCAAAACCACACTAAGATACCACCTTATGACAGTTAGAGTGGCAAAAATTGACAAGGCAAGAGACAACAAATGTTGGAGAGGATGTGGAGAAAGGTGATCCCTCTTACATTGTTGGTGGGAATGCAAGTACGTACAGCCACTCTGGAAAATAGTGTGGAGGTCCCTTAAAAAGTTAAAAATTGAGCTACCCTATGACCCAGCCATTGCACTACTGGTTGTTTACCCCAAAGATAAAGACGTACTGAAGAGAAGGGCCTTATGCACCGCAATATTCGTAGCAGCATTGTGCGCAATAGCTAAATCATGGAAGGAACCGAGATGCCCTTCAACAGATGACTTGGATAAAGAAGATATTGTCCACTTTTTGGGAGGGATTTAAGATGGCGGAGGAGTAGGGGAACCCTTTTTCAGCCGGTCCCCTAAGTCCAGTTGGATAGGTACCAGACCAGTCTGAACATCCACGGAATCAGCTTGAGATGTAGGAATTTACATCTGGATCTCTACAAATGAACATCTCCAGCGCTGAGTATTGAGGTACGAAGTGGGGAGCCATAAAACCGCGCACAGATATCGGAAGAATAATGGAATGGGGAGGAGCCGCCTCGTTCGGGTGCCGGGAAGCGGTAGCCACCTGCATGGGGGAGCCGGCGGACTCGAGGACCAGCACCTGCGAGAGAGCAGACTGAGACCGTGAGCCGGGGAATGCGCGCGACAAGACTGAAAACCGAAGCTCTGGTGCGCTCACTGGAACCAGACTGAGACCGGGAGTTCCAGGAGCGTGCAGGGGCGGCTGGCAGTGTTAGAAACACAAAGGACAGAGATGTGCCGGCCCTGGAAGTGAGGGCTAGGATGCCGGGTGTGGGGCGCACATCCAGGGACGCTGCAGGGTTGAGTAGCACCAATAGTAACAGAGTTAAAGTGGCTAGAACATCAGTGGAGAACGGTCCGCGATCCCTCTGTTCTGAGACAGAGGCTGAGATTTGGCTACTACTGCTCTGACTCTCAGAAGAGGCACAGCAAACTGCCAGGGAAAGCCGCTGGAGAACAGAAGCCTGGAAATACCAGCTCACAGTGTGCCCATCCCCATCCCCCCTCGCAGGGGACAGGGAGACTCTACCCAAACAGGGTTGCCTGAGTATTGGTGCAGTGGCCCCTCCCCCAGAAGGCAGGCTGAAGAATCAAGAAGCCCACATCCCTAAGAGCCCTCTAAAACAAGGGCGCACACCCTGGGTTCTGGTCAATAATTTGGGCTCTGGACAACCCCGCAACCTCTCCTCATCAGAATGATGAGAAGGAGAAATACCCCCCAGCAAAGAAAAGACAATGAGACTGTGGCCTCTGCCACTGAACTAATGGATATGGATATAACCAAATTAATCAGAAATGGAATTCAGAGTAACAATGGTCAAGATGATGTGTAGAGTTGAGAAAAGTATTAACGAAAATGTTAAGGAGAATATAGAATCTCTAAGGGTGGAAATGAGAGTGAATCTGGCCGAAATTAAAAATTTTATGAGCCAAATGCAGTCAAAACTAGAGGCTCTGACGGCCAGGTTGAATGAGGCAGAAGACATATCAGTGAATTGGAGGATGTGTTAGTAGAAGAGAAAGCAAAAGAGAATCTGGCTCAATAAAATCCACGCTCAGGAATGTAGGTTACGGGAGATTACTGACTCAATGAAATGTTCCAATGTCAGAATCATCGGCATCCCCGAGGGGGTGGAGAAAAACAGAGGTCTAGAAGAGATATTTGAACAAATTGTAGCTGAAAACTTCCCTAATCGTGCAAGGGAAACATTCGTGTCCATGAGGCAGAGAGGACCCCTCCAAGCTCAACCACGACAAAACTACGCCACGTCACGTCATAGTGCATTTCGCAAATGTTAGATCCAAGGATACAGTATTGAAAGCGGCCAGGGCAAAGAAATTTCTCATGTACCAGGCAAAGGTATCAGAATTACGTCAGACCTATCTAACAGACCTGGAATGAGAGAAAGGGTTGAGGGGGGCATTTTTAAAGCTCTTTCAGAAAAAAACATGCAGCCAAGGATCCTCTATCCAGCAAGGCTGTCATTCAGAATGGATGGAGAAATAAAGACCTTCCAGAATCTCCAGTCATTGACCAATGTCGTAACCACGAAACCAGCCCTATAGGAGATATTAAGGGGGGTTCTATAAAAGTAAAAAGGCCCCAAGAGTGATATAGAACAGAAAGTCACAATCTATACAAACAAAGACTTTACTGGCCATATGGCATCATTAAAATCATCTCTCTCTCTCTTTTTTTAAGATTTTATTTATTTATTTGACAGAGAGAGAGACAGCCAGTGAGAGAGGGAACACAAGCAGGGGGAGTGGGAGAGGGAGAAGCAGGCTCCCAGCGGAGGAGCCTGATGCAGGGCTCGATCCCAGATCGCTGGGATCATGCCCTGAGCCAAAGGCAGACGCTTAATGACTGAGCCACCCAGGCGCCCCTAAAATCATATCTCTTAATAATCAGTCTCAATGTAAATGGCCTAAATGCTCCCATAAAACACAACAGGGTTGCAGATTGGATAAAAAGACATGACCCATCCATTTGCTGTCTACAAGAGACTCATTTTGAACCTAAGGATACATTCAGACTGAAAGTAAAGGGATGGAATACCATCTTTCATGCCAGTGGACCTCAAAAGAAAGCTGGGGTAGCAATTCTCATATCAGACAGATTGGATTTTAAACTAAACACTGTAGGTAGAGATACAGAAGGGCACTATATTATTCTTAAGGGCTGTATCCAACAAGTGGATATGACAATTATAAATATCTATGCCCCCAACAGGGGAGCAGCAAGATACACAAGCCAACTCTTAACCAGAATAAAGAGACATATAGATAAAAATACGTTAATAGTAGGGGACCTCAACACTCCACTATCAGAAATAGATCACCCATGCAGAAAATCGACAAAGAAACAAGGGCTCTGAATGCCATACTCGATGAGTTGGACCTCATATATATATATAGAACATTTCACCCCAGAAAGAAAGAATACTCATTCTATTCTAATGCCCATGGAACATTCTCAAGAATAGACCATGTTCTGGGTCACAAAACAGGTCTCAACCGATACCAAAAGACTGAAATTATTCCCTGCATATCCTCAGACCACAACGCTTTGAAATTGGAACTCAACCACAAGGAAAAATTTGGAAGAAACTCAAACACTTGGAGACTAAGAACCATCCTGCTCAGGAATGATTCGATAAACCAGGAAATCAAAAATCAATTTAAACAATTTATGGAGACCAATGAGAATGAAAACATAAAGGTTCAAAACCTATGGGACACTGCAAAGGCAGTCCTAAGGGGGAAATACATAGCCATCCAACCCTCACTCAAAAGAATAGGAAAATCTACAATGCAGTTTTTATATTATCACCTCAAGAAGCTGGAACAGCAACAGAGGGACAGGCCTAATCCATGCACGAGGAAGCAGTTGACCAAGATTAGAGCAGAAATCAATGAATTAGAAACCAGGAGTACAGTAGAGCAGATCAACAAAATTAGAAGCTGGTTCTTTGAGAGAATCAATAAAATTGACAGACCACTGGCAAGGCTTATCCAAAAGAATAGAGATAGGACCCAAATTAATAAAATTATGAATGAAAAAGGAGAGGTCACAACCAACACCAATGAAGTTGGAAGGATAATTAGAAACTTTTATCAACATTTATGTCAATAAATTAAGCGATCTGGAAGAGATGGAGGCCTTCCTGGAAACCTATAAACTACCAAGACTGAAACAGGCAGAAATTGATTTTTTAAACAGGCTAATTAATTATGAAGAGATTGTATCAGTGATAAACAGCCTTCCTAAAAATAAAACTCCAGGCCCGGATGGTTTTCCTGGGTATTCTACCAAACATTCAAAGAGGAAATAATACCTATTCTCCCAAAGCTACTTCAAAAAAATAGAAACAGAAGGAAAGCTACCAAAGTCATTCTATGAGGCCAATGTTACCTTGATCCCCAAACCAGGCAAAGACCCCATCAAAAAGGAGAATTAGAGACCGATTTTCTTGAGGAATATGGACGCCAAAATCCTCAAAAAGACCCTTGCTAATAGAATCCAATAGTACATTAAAAGTATAATCCATCATGACCAAGTGGGATTCATCCCTGGGATGCAAGGGTGGTTCAACATTCACAAATCTATCAGTGCCTTAGATTTAATCCAGAAAAAAAATTCAAAAATCATGATTCTCTCAATAGATGCAGAAAAAGCATTTGACAAAATACAGCATCCTTTCCTGATTAAAACCATTCAGAGCGTAGGGATAGAGGGTCCATTCCTCAATCTCATAAAAACCATCAATGAAAAGCCTACAGCAAATATTCTTCACAATGGGGAAAAGCTGGAAGCCTTTCCCTTAAGATCAGGAACACGACAAGGATGCCCACTCTCGGCATTATTATTCAACCCGTACTAGAAGTCCTTGAAAAGCAATCAGACAACAAAAAGGGTTAAAAGGTATCCAAATCGGCAAAGAAGAAGTCAAACTGTCTCTCTTCGCAGATGACATGATACTCTATATGGAAAACTCAAAATGATCCACTCCCATGCTAGTAGAAGTTATAGAGCAATTTAGTAATGTGGTGGGATACAAAATCAATGCACAGAAATCAGTTGCATTTCTATACACGAATAATGAGACTGAAGAAAAAGAAATTAGGGAATCCATCCCATTTCCAATAGCACCAAAAAGTATACGTTACCTTGGAATTAACGAGAGATGTAAAGGATCTATATTCTAAAACTATAAATCACTCTTGAAAGACATTGAAGAAGACACAAAAAGATGGGAAAATATTCCATGCTCATGGATCAGAAGAATTAACATAGTTAAAATGTCCATGCTACCCAGAGCATTCTACACTTTCAGTGCTATCCCGATCAAAATACTGGGGACATTTTTCAAAGAACTGGATCAAATCGTCCTTAAATTTGTATGGATCCAGAAAGGGCCCCGAATCGCCAAGGAACTGTTGAAAAGGAAAAACAAAGCTGGGGGCATCACAATGCCAGATTTCGAGCTGTACTGCAAAGCTGTGATCACAAAGACAGTATGGTACTGGCACAAAAACAGACACACGGACCAATGGAAGAGAATAGAGAACCCAGAAATGGACCCTCAGCTCTTTGGGCAACTAATCTTTGATAAAGCAGGAAAAAACATACAGTGGAAAAAAGACAGTCTCTTCCATAAATGGTGATGGGAAAATTGGACAGCTACATGCAAATGAATGAAACTTGACCACTCTCTCACACCATACACGAAGATAAACTCCAAATGGATGAAAGACCTCGATGTGAGACAGGAATCCATCAAAATCCTAGTGGAGAACATAGGCAGCATCCTCTACGACATCGGCCAAAGCAATCTTTTTCATGACACATCTCCAAAGCAGGAGAAACAAAAGATAGAATGAACTTGTGGGACTTCATCAAGATAAAAAGCTTCTGCACAGCCAAGGAAACAGTCAAAAAAACTAAGAGGCAGCCCACGGAATGGGAGAAGATAGTTGCAAATGATGCTACAGATAAAAGACTGGTACCCAAGATCTACAAAGAAATTCTCAAACTAAATACATGAGAAAGAAATACACAAATCATAAAATGGGCAGAAGATATGAATAGACACTTTTCCAATGATGACATACAAATGGCTAACAGACACATGAAAAAATGTTCAAAATCATTAGCCACCAGGGAAATTCAAATCAAAACCACACTAAGATACCACCTTACGCCAGTTAGAATGGTAAAAATTGACAAGGCAAGAAGCAACAATTGCCGGAGAGGATGTGGAGAAAGGGGATCCCTCCTACATTGTTGTTTTGGAATGCAAGTTGGTACAGCCACTCTGGAAAACAGTGTGGAGGTCCCTTAAAAAGTTAAAAATTGAGCTACTCTATGACCCAGCCATTGCACTACTGGGTATTTACCTCAAAGATACAGACGTAGTGAAGAGAAGCGCCATATGCACCCCAATGTTCATAGCAGCATTGTCCACAATAGGTAAATTGTGTAAGGAGCCGAGATGCCCTTCAACAGATGACTGAATTAAGAAGATGTGGTCCATATATATAATGGAATATTACTCAGCTATCAAAAAGTACGATTTCTCAACATTTGCTGCAACACAGACGGCACTGGAGGAGATAATGCTAAGTGAAATAAGTCAAGCAGAGAAAGACAATTATCATCTGGTTTCATTCATTTATGGAACATAAGAACTAGAAAGATCGGTAGGGGAAGAAAGGGATAAAGAAAGGGGGGTAACCAGAAGGGGAAATGAAGCATGAGAGACTATGGACTCTGAGAAACTAACTGAGGGCTTTGGGGGGTCATGGGGGAATGGGATAGACTGGTGATGGGCAGTAAGGAGGGCACATATTGCATGGTGCACTGGGTGTTTTATACGTAACTAATGAATCATCAAACTTTACATCAAAAACCAGGGATGTACTGTATGGTGACTAACATAAAAAAAAAAGAAACCATATGATAGTTGTCTTTCTCTGTTTGACTGATTTTTAATTACGCTAAGTGAGATTATGTTACTCATGTGAAAGATGGGCAATCTCTGGGTCAGAGAGCACCATAGAATAGCATCAGCTTATGATCTTTTATATTATATTTATAATATGTATATATATTTATATTATGATCTTTTATATTACCAAGGTTTGTGTAATATGTGGGTAGCAGGTATTGAGTATAGCTTCATTAATGTAAAATGGCAGGCTCTAAATGTCTAAAAATATGCTTATTTGTGTTATATTAAAAACAGATGTATAAAATTTTGGCACTGGTGGGCTCTGAGCCTTACTGTGAAGAAGTAAATAACATAAGGCCCAAAATATAGGAGGTCATTTTGCCACATTTATATAACACCATTACATTATGAAACACTTATAAATATTTTTTATTTTTAAATTGTGGGAAATTCGTGTCATGATTTAAATTAGGAATAGCCAACTTCTGTAGTTTTAGGAGTTGTCAGTTTTAGTGATTACTAACCAAATTTCAGTTTAATTGAAAAATAATTGGGTGATGGGCATTAAGGAGGGCACGTGATGTAATGAGCATTGTGTGTTATATGCAACTGATGAATCACTAAATTCTACCTCTGAAACTAATAAAAAAGAAAGAAAAAAATAAAAATATATCTTGGGTGAAATTATAATGGACTAAATTTATTTGAGGAGGGAGGCACCAGGTATTACAGATAGGTCAGTGACATAGTACTCTTATGTTCTGTTCAAGGAATTATTTGTGTTTTATTATTTTTTTGATATTCCCTCTTTACTCTGGTTTAATGAGCCTGGTTTCAAAGTGGTGTGAGTGTATGTGGAAGGATACACATAGGAGCATACATGTGTGCTCTAAGGAACATGTGAGAAACAGCAGCAATTTAAGTACTAGGTAATGGGTAACATTTCTTTTCTCTGGCAGTTTTTTTTTCCTTTCTTTTTTCCCCCAAAGATTTTAATTTATTTATTAGAGAGAGAGAGACAAAGCACAAGTACAAGCAGAGGGGCAGCAGGCAGAGGGAGAGGGAGAAGCAGGCTCCCTGCTGAGCAGGAAGCCCGATATGGGGTTCTATACCAGGACCCTGGAATCCTGATCTGAGCTGAAGGCAGACATTTAACCAACTGAGCCACGCAGGCACCCCCCTCTCCAGCACTTTTATTTTTGTGTATTTGCTGAAAGAACTTCTGTCTTCATTAAAGATGAACATCAGAACTGATTTTTAAAGAAATTCCTTCTTGCAGTAACTTCTAAATGTTCCAGTTTCCTTCTTTACTAGATAATTTTTGTTAGCTTACAACTTCTTGAACTAATTTCTTTGGTTTTTCATAGCAAAATTTCTCAAGAGTGGCTATGCAACTGTGCTTATTGAATATTAATAAGTAGCATATTTGTACATTATGTTCATTTTTACTTCTTTATGTTTTTGATTTTTAAAAACACATACACATAATTCTGTAACGAAACTTTATACTACTAGAGTAAAACAGGCAAAGCCTACTAACTTGCTGATGGGAAAACCATACTTATGGGTGTTTCCTCAATACTGAAGGTAGAGAGGAATTTATGTGTATACACAGTGTCGGACTGTATTAAATTCTGAATTAAAATTCATATTCACTGCTCAGATTAAGATAATTAAGTCCCTATTTAAGTATCTCTTTTGTTAGTAACATTTTGTCTTATAAATATTCAGGGGTATGAAAGTTAATTTAACATTTGAGAAGTGCTTCAATTGAACAGATGGTTTTTGAACATGTAAGAAAGAATGTGGTACTTGATAAGAGTCATACATTTACCATGACTAATGCCAGTGCGATGGATATAATGTGTTTTGGTTTCTGCAAAGCATATGACAGTCTCCCATAACGTACCTATGAATATATAGGCAAGATGCTAACAAAGTTAAATGAATTTATAGTTGGTTGAACATCTGTCCAGGAATGTTTGTCACTTCTTTCTTTGTGCCAGTGGTCTATTATACTTCAGTTAGCTCCTGCCTGTGTGTCCTCATCTTCAGCTCAGTGTCTGACATGTAGTACACATTTAGTAGATGTGCTGGGTAGATGAATAAGTTAGAGACTCTAACAATTTGATACTAATATAGTAGGTTTCTGATGGTAAGCAATGGGGTATAATCCTTATGCATAGCCACACCGAATAAAAACGACTAGATGAGGGGTGCCTGGGTGGCTCAGTTGGTTAAGCATCTGACTCTTGATTTTGGCTCAGGTCATAATCATATGGTCCTGGGATCCAGCTCTTTGTTCAGTAGGGTGTCAGCTTGAAGATCTCTCTCCCTCTCCTTTTGCCCCTTCCCCCACTTGCGTGCGCACACACTCTCTCTCTAAAATAAGTAAATCTTTAAGTAAATAAGTAAAAAATAAAAGACTAGTTGACCTAGAAATAGAAATTAAAAAATTTTCCTTAAAAATTACTGGAATGATCTAAGGTAGCTCATAGAATGAACGGAAAAGCTTAGGTACCAGTTTTAAGAAAGGATTAAAGCTAGAATGGTTCTGTAAATCTGGATGCAGGACTTAATGGACAGTCTCTTTGTGTGCCACTTGTGCAGTTTTACACTGTTTTCCAAACCTGTGCTGCTCTTTTTGAGACTCACATTGTCAGGAGAGTGCCAGAATGGCAGAGGTTGGGTTATGTGCATGCAGTAGATTTAATAGATGCAAAAAAGCATTTGATTAAATCAGTACTCATTTAAACGACATATTTTTAGGACAGTAGGAAGAGGCCTCTGGAGAATGGCATTGAAATTTTAGAGTCAGCATTAAGGATGTATCACCAATTCTACTCTAAAAGTGCTGTATCTTAGGATACTTTCTTCATGGCCTTAATATTTTTAGCCCGCTACTACAATTTATTTTCCTATATTATCTTTAACAGTCTTGCTTCTCTGTATACATATGAGATTTGTCTCTGATTTTCTTTTCCTGTAATATCCTTGACTAGTTTTGGTATAAAGAGTAATCTACTTTATAGAATGAATCTGGTAACCTTCACACTATTTCTAGACTTTGAAAAAGTTAATGTGGAGACTAATCTTTAAAGATCTGATAAAACTTGCTTATAAAAATGTCTGGACTTGAAGAGTGACAAGCAACATAGTGGAATAGGAATTTTCTGCCATATCACAGAAACATCAAACTTGACAACCAGCTATGGACAAGATTACCTTTGTGGAATCTGGGTGCAGGACTGACATAATGGACATTATGTTCAGGATGCTACTCTTGAAGTTTTACACTGTTTTCCATTTCTGCATTGCTGGGATTCCACTGAAGAAATGTTAGCACACTGTTGAAGCAAAAAAATCTGAGAATAGTTGCATTGAAGAGGGTAAGAACAATTTCACTACCTGTGTAGTTCCTCCCAAAGGTGTCACAGCTCATTGCCAACATTGCCTATAGAGATTCTCTCGGCCTACAATTTTCCCACTGGAGGAAAATGTGAAAGCACAGTGAGTGAGCACTTGGCTTTGTAGCTATGTAGGATGCTGCCCCAGAGGCCCATTTTTTTCTCCCTCACCGTACCTAGAATCCTGAGATAATCAGCACAGCAAAGTGGTCAAGAGAGGCAGGGAGCAGGTAAGAGATGTGGGGACTCACAGCAACCAGGGCCCAGAAATCATCAAAGGATCACAGATCTGACTAACAACTTTAGAGACTCCCACCATGAAGCCTGCCCATGAGCCAGTGGGAACATCTTCCTGCAGATTCCTCCAACTGACCCAGGGACACTTAAAATGTTGTGGATGCTTACCCATCCTTCCTGTAACTACATCACCTATATAATGTGTGCCCTGTGGATGGTGAGTTGCAAGCCTTTGATTATGGCTTGCAGTTCTGCAGAAAGCCAGATAAACTCTATAGGATCAGGAGAAGGCACATAACTCGAGTATTTCAGGGTATTGCTCTAGGGAAAATAATGAGAAGTTACCAGTCACCACCTGGCCTGGCTTTGTGACATCAAGAGAAGGCATACAATCTTAAGAATTTTCACTAAAGAGGGAATCAGAGATATGGAGCAGGAGCATACATAGAAGAGGTCTGAGAGAATGGCTTCTGTCTCACTCAGAGTACAAACCAAAGTTCTTACAAAGGCTTACAAGGTTATATGACCTTGCTTCGCTCTTTCTACTCTCCCTATTTCTCATTTAGCTTCAATTACATTGGCTTCCTTGCTTTTATTCAAACATATCAGGTATGCTCCTGCCTTAAGGTTTTTGTTCGTGCTGTTTCCTATGCTTGGAGTACTGTGCCTGGATAAACCTCTGTCACTTCCTTCAGATCTTTTCTCAGATCTCAATGAGACATATCCTGACTACCATATTTAATTCGGCCTCCTCCAGTCCACTCACCATCTTAAAACTGAATGCTTCCATAGGACTGCTGTCTCTGGAAACTGACTGCAGCTGTAACCAAGTTGGTTTCTTTGCAGTCTCTGCTTCTTTGGGTAATTGGTTTCCCTTTCTAAGTCTGGGGTAGATGGAGCTCGGGTTATAAGCCTGTACCAGAGTCATAGAGAGACTAAGAAATCAAGTATCTATTATTTTCCACTTGTATAGTGGAAGACAACTCTGTCTCTACATTTGGGGTTTTTATTAAACAAAGAAGGGGGTTACAGTGCGGGAGAGCTAAGGAAAAGAAAATCACAATTTTCTGTAACACTGTTGTTCTTTCACTCCTCCCTCACGTCCGTTAAGTACTATTTCATACTTTGCGTTACTTTTTTGCTCTGACCTACATTCTAGAGTGATTTTTTCATTACTATCTTGCTACTAATTTTCTCTTGAATTCTGTCTGGCATGTATCCTTTCTGTTGAGGCTTGTTATTTTTTACTCACTGCTATTATTTTGACATCTTAAAAATTGTGGTAAAATATTCATAACATAAAACTTAACATTTTAACCATTTTTAGGAGTGCAATCTAGTGGCATTGTATATTCATAATGTTGTGCGACCTTCATGAGTATTCAACTCTGGAATTTTTCATGATCCCAAACAGAGACTGTGTACCTCTTAAGCAGGTAACTCTCCATCCTCCCTTCCTCAACCCCTGGGAACCTCTTGTCTTTACATGTCTATGAATTTTCCTGTTCTAAGTACTTCATGTAAATGGAATCATGCAATATTTGCCCTTTTGTGTCTGGTTTATTTTATTTAGTGTAGTGTTTTCAAAGCTCATCCATTTTGTAGCACGTATCAAAATTTCATTTATTTTAGGGCTCCTGGGTGGCTCAGTCAGTGAAGTGTCTCCCTTAGCCTCAGGTCGTGATCCTGGGGTCCTGGGATTGAGTCCTGCACCGGGCTCTCTTCTCTGCGGGGAGCTGCTTTTCCCTCTGCCTCTCTCTCTCTGTCTCTCATGAATAAATAGATAAAATCTTTTTAAAAATTTCACTTACTTTTTTTCTTTCTTTTTTTAAATTATATTATATTAGTCACCATACAGTACATCCCTAGTTTTTGATGTAAAGTTCCATGATTCATTACTTGCGTATAACACCCAGTGCACCATGCAATACGTGCCCCCTTAATACCCATCACCAGCCTATCCCATTCCCCCACTCCCCTGCCCTATGAAGCCCTCAGTTTAATTTGAATAATATTCCCTAATATATGCATATTACCTTTCATTATTCTTTTTTTCACAATATTTTTATTATATTATGTTATTCACCATACACCATACCTAGAATCCTGAGATAATCAGGATTTGATGTAAAGTTCGATGATTCATTAGTTGCGTATAACAGCCAGCGCTCCATGCAATACCTGCCCTCCTTACAACCCATCACCAGCATATCCCATTCCCCCACCCCCCTCCCCTCTGAAGCCCTCAGTTTGTTTCTCAGAGTCCATAGTCTTTCATGCTTCATTCCCCCTTCTGATTACCCCCGCCTTTCCTTATCCCTTTTTTCCCCTACTGATGTTCCTAGTGCTTATACTCCATAGATGAGAGAAATCATATGGTAATTGTCTTTCTCTGCTTGAATTATTTCACTTAGCATTATCTTCTCCAGTGCCGTCTGTGTTGCAGCAAATGTTGAGAAATCGTTCATTCTGATAGCTGAGTAATATTCCATTGTATATGTGGACCACATCTTCTTAATCCAGTCATCTGTTGAAGGGCATCTCGGCTCCTTCCACGATTTAGCTATTGTGGACATTGCTGCTATGAACATTGGGGTGCATATGGCCCTTCTCTTCACTATGTGTGTATCTTTGGGGTAAATACCCAGTAGTGCAATGGCTGGATCATAGGGTAGCTCAATTTTTAATTTTTAAGGGACCTCCCCACTGTTTTCCAGAGTGGCTGTACCAACTTGCATTCCCACCAACAATGTAGGAGGGATCCCCTTTCTCCACATCCTCTGCAGCAATAATTGTTTCTTGCTTTGTCAATTTTTGCCATTCTAACTGGCATAAGGTGGTATCTTAGTGTGGTTTTGATTTGAATTTCCCTGATGGCTAATGATTTTGAACATTTTTTCATGTGTCTGTTAGCCATTTGTATGTCATCATTGGAAGAGTGTCTGTTCATATCTTCTGCCCATTTTTTGATTTGTGTATTTGTTTCTCGTGTATTGAGTTTGAGAATTTCTTTGTAGATCTTGGATACCAGTCTTTTATCTGTAGTATCATTTGCAAATTTATTCTCCCATTCCGTGGGTTGCCTCTTAGTTTTTTTGACTGTTTCCTTGGCTGTGCAGAAGATTTTTATCTTGATGAAGTCCCACAAGTTCATTTTATCTTTTGTTTCTCTCGCCTTTGGAGATGTGTCATGAAAAAGGTTGCTGTGGCTGATGTCGTACAGGTTGCTGCCTGTGCTCTCCTCTAGGATTTTGATGGATTCCTGTCTCACATCGAGGTCTTTAATCCATTTGGAGTTTATCTTTGTGTATGGTGTGAGAGAGTGGCCAAGTTTCATTCGTTTGCATGTAGCTGTCCAATTTTCCCAGCACCATTAATTGAAGAGACTGTGTTTTTTCCACCAGAAGTCTTTTCCTGCTTTATCAAAGATTAGTTGCCCAAAGAGCCGAGGGTCCACTTCTGGGTTGTCTACTCTGTTCCATTGGTCTTGTGTCTGTTTTTGTGCCAGTACCATGCTGTCTTTGTAATCACAGCTTTGTAGTATAGCTTGAAACCCAGCATTGTGATGCCCCCAGCTTTGTTTTTCCTTTTCAACAATTCCTTGGCCATTCGTGGCCTTTTCTGGTTCCATACAAATTTAAGGGTGTTTGTTCCATTTTTTTGAAAAATGTCATTAGTATTTTGATCGGGATAGCATTGAGAGTGTAGATTGCCCTGGGTAGCATGGACATTTTAACTATGTTAATTCTTCCAATCCATGAGTATGGAATATTTTTCCATCTTTTTGTGTCTTCCTCAATGTCTTTCAAGAGTGATTTGTAGTTTCTAGAATATAAATCATTTACGTCTCTGGTTAAGTTAATTCCAAGATAATGTATGATTTTTGGTGCTATTGTAAATGGAATGGATTCCCTAATTTCTCTTTCTTCAGTCTCATTGTTCGTGTATAGAAATGCAACTGATTTCTGAGCATTGATTTTGTATCCCACCACATTACTGAATTGCTCTATAACTCCTAGTAGCTTGGGAGTGGATTCTTTTGGGTTTTCCATATAGAGTATCATGTCATCTCCTAAGAGAGATAGTTTGACTTCTTCTTTGCTGATTTGGATACCTTTTATCCTTTTTTGTTGTCTGATTGCTGTTGCAAGGACTTCTAGTACTGTGTTGAATAATAATGGCGAGAGTAGGCATCCTTGTCGTGTTCCTGATCTTAAGGGAAAGGCTTCCAGCTTTTCCCCATTGAGAATGATTTTCGCTGTAGGCTTTTCACTGATGGTTTTTATGAGTTTGAGGAATGTACCCTCTATCCCTACACTCTGAAGGGTTTTATTCAGGAAAGGATGCTGTATTTTGTCAAATGCTTTTTCTGCATCTGTTGAGAGGATCATATGATTTTTGGCTTTTTTCTTGTTGATATAATCCATCACACTGATAGATTTGCGAATGTTGAACCACCCTTGCATCCCAGGGATGAATCCCACTTGGTCATGATGGTTAATCCTTTTAATGTACTGTTGGATTCTATTAGCAAGGATCTTGTTGAGGATTTTGGCATCCGTATTCCTCAGGGAAATCGGTCTGTAATTCTCCTTTTTGATGGGGTCTTTGCCTGGTTTGGGAATCAAGGTAATATTGGCCTCATAGAATGACTTTGGTAGTTTTCCTTCTGTTTCTATTCTTTGAAGTAGCTTTGGGAGAATAGGTATTATTTCTTCTTTGAATGTCTGGTAGAATTCCCCGGGAAATCCATCAGGCCCTGGCGTTTTGTTTTTTGGAAGGTTTTTAATCACTGTTTCAATCTCTTCATAATTAATTTGCCTGTTTAAAAAATCAATTTCTTCCTGTTTCAGTCTTGGTAGTTTATTGGTTTCCATCTCTTCCAGATTGCTTGATTTATTGGCATAAAGCTGTTGATAAAAGTTTCTAATAATCCTTCCTATTTCGTTGGTGTTGTGACCTCTCCCTTTTCATTCATAATTTTATTAATTTGGGTCCTTTCTCTATTCTTTTGGATAAGTCTTGCCACTGGTCTGTCAATTTTATTAATTCTCTCAAAGAACCAGCTTCTAGTTCTGTTGATCTGCTTTACTGTGTTCCTGGTTTCTAATTCATTGATCTTTGCTCTAATCTTGATGAACTGCTTTCTCGTGCGTGGATTAGGCCTGTTCCTCTGTTGCTGTTCCAGCTTCTTGAGGTGAGAATATAAAAACTGCATTTTAGATTTTCCTATTCTTTTGAGTGAGGCTTGGATGGCGATGTATTTTCCCCTTAGGACTGCCTTTGCAGTGTCCCATAGGTTTTGGACCATTGTGTTTTCATTCTCGTTGGTCTCCATAAATTGTTTAAATTGATTTTTGATTTCCTGGTTTATCGAATCATTCCTGAGCAGGATGGTTCTTAGTCTCCAAGTGTTTGAGTTTCTTCCCAATTTTTCCTTGTGGTTGAGTTCCAATTTCAAAGCATTGTTGTCTGAGAATATGCAGGGAGTAATTTCAGTCTTTTGGTATCGGTTGAGACCTGTTTTGTGTCCCAGAACATGGTCTATTCTTGAGAATGTTCCATGGGCATTAGAATAGTTTGAGTATTCTTTGGTTCTGGGTTGTAGTGTTCTGTATATATCTATGAGGTCCAACTCATCTAGTATGGCATTCAAAGCTCTTGTTTCCTTGTTGATTTTCTGCTTAGGTGATCTATCTATTTCTGATAGTGGAGTGTTGAGGTTCCCTACTATTAACGTATTTTTATCTATATGTCTCTTTATTCTGGTTAAGAGTTGGCTTGTGTATCTAGCTGCTCCCCTGTTGGGGGCATAGATATTTATAATTGTCATATCCACTTGTTGGATACAGCCCTTAAGAATAATATAGTGCCCTTCTTTATCTCTACCTATAGTCTTTAGTTTAGAATCCAATCTGTGTGATATGAGAATTGCTACCCCAGCTTTCTTTTGAGGTCCATTGGCATGAAAGATGGTATTCCATCCCTTTACTTTCAGTCTGGATGTATCTTTAGGTTCAGAATGAGTCTCTTGTAGACAGCAAATGGACGGGTTGTGTCTTTTTTATCCAATCTTCAGCCCTGTGGCACTTTATGGGAGCATTTAGGCCATTTACACTGAGACTGATTATTGAGAGATGATTTTAATGATGTCATGTTGCCTGTAATGTCTTTGTTTCTATAGATTGTGACTTTCTGTTCTGTATCACTCTTGGGGTCTTTTTACTTTTATAGAACACCCATTAATATCTCCTCTAGGGCTGGTTTTAGGATTACAAAAATGATCAATGACTGGTGATTTTGGAAGGTCTTTATTTCTCCATCAATTCTGAATGACAGCGTTGCAGGATAAAGGATCCTTGGCTGCATGTTTTTCTCTGAAAGAGCTTTAAAAATGTCCACCTCAACCCTTTCTCTCATTCTAGGTCCGTGTAGACAGGTCTGACGTAATTCTGATACCTTTGCCTTGGTATGTGAGAAATTTCTTTGCCCTGGCTGCTTTCAATACTGTATCCTTGGATCTAATATTTGCGAATTGCACTATGACGTGACGTGGCATAGGTTTGTCGTGGTTGAGCTTGGGAGGGGTCCTTTCTGCCTCTTGGACACGAATGTTTGTTTCCCTTGCTAGATTAGGGAAGTTTTCAGCTACAATTTGTTCAAATATCTCTTCTAGACCTCTGTTTTTCTCCACCCCCTCGGGGATGCCGATGATTCTGACATTGGAACGTTTCATTGAGTCAGTAATCTTCCATAACCTACATTCTTGAGAATGGACTTTTTTGAGCCCAGATTC
Source organism: Ursus americanus (assembly GCF_024610735.1). NCBI lineage: Eukaryota > Metazoa > Chordata > Mammalia > Carnivora > Ursidae > Ursus > Ursus americanus. The sequence continues at coordinate 37,944,779 of NC_142140.1, read as the reverse complement.
TAATTTAGCTTTCTTTACTACTAACCCATCCTCCAATTCACTGATTCGTTCTTCTGCCTCATTCACCCTGGCCGTCAGAGCCTCTAGTTTTGACTGCATTTGGCTCATAGAATTTTTAATTTCTGCCAGATTCACTCTCATTTCTGCCCTTAGAGATTCTATATTCTCGTTAATATTTTTGTTAATATTTTTTTCAAGTCTGCACATCATCTTGACCATTGTTACTCTGAACTCCATTTCTGATAATTTGGTTATATCCATATCCATTAGTTCTGTGGCAGAGGCCACAGACTCATTGTCTTTTCTTTGCTGGGGGAGATTTCTCCTTCTCATCATTCTGATGAGGGGAGGTTGTGGGATTGTCCAGAGCCCAAATTATCGACCAGGACCCAGGCAGTGTGCACTTGTTTTATAGGGACCTTAGGGGTGTGGGTTCTTGATTTTTCAGCCTGCCTTCTGGGGGAGGGGCCTATTGCGCTGATACTCAGGCAACCCTGTTTGGGTAGAGTCTCCCCGTCCCCTGCGATTGGGGATGGGGATGGGCACACTGTTAGCTGGTATTTCCAGGCTTTTGTTCTCTGGTGGCTTTCCCTGGCGGTTTGCTGTGCCTCTTCTGAGAGTCAGAGCAGTAGTAGCCGAATCCCAGCCTCTGTCTCAGAGCAGAGCGATTGCAGACCGTTCTCCAGTGGGCCCCTCTGGCCACTTTAACTCTGTTTCTGTTGGTGCTGCTCAACGCTGCAGCATCCCGGGATATGTGCCCCACACCCGGCATCCCAGCCCTCACATCCAGGGCCTGCAAGTCCCTGTCTTTTGTGTTTCTAACACCGCCAGCCGCCAGCTGCCCCCATGCGCTCTGGAGCTCCTTTTCAGTGTGATTCGTGAACTCCACAGCTCCGGTTTTCAGACTGGATGCGGGCGTTCCCCGGCTCGTGGTCTCAGGCTGCTCTTTTGTGGGTGCCGGTCTGCGAGTCCGCCCGTTCCCCCGTGCAGGTGGCTACCGCTTCCCGGCGCCTGAACGGGGCATCTCCCTCTGCCTTCGATTTATCTGCCGATATCTGTGTGCGGCTTCACGGCTCCCCGCTTCGTACCTCAATACTCAGCGCTGGAGATGTTCATTTGTAGAGATCCAGGTGTATCTTCCTGCGTCTCAGGCTGATTCCATGGGTGTTCCGGATGGTCTGGTACTTATCCAGCTTGACTCAGGGAACCAGCTGAAAAAAGGGTACCCCTACTCCTCCGCCATCTTAACTCCCTACCTCCGGTCTACCTTTCGTTATTCTATTCAGCCATCAATGGACACTTTGTTCATAACACTTTTCGTTTGGAAAATTTCTAGTTGGTTCTTTTGCACATTACTGGCTCTTGTTTTGTGTTTGCTTGTGTTTCATAAATTTCCTTTTTTAAATGGAATTTATTCATTTCTCTAAACATTATAAGCATATAAAAATGTTTATCAGACTTTTGTAAAATTCTGAAAGATTTTTTAATATTATTTTTAAATCTTGACCATTGTATTTTCATACATTTTAGAATTTTGGTTTTTAGAAGTGAGAGATTTTGTTTTTCACTTCCTTCTCTTCCTCTGAGCACTTGTGTCTAGTGCTTCTGCAGTTACCTCTGCCTGATCCCAAGGCCCCAGTGTAGAACCAAGTCCTACAACAGCATTTTTTTATTTTATTTTATTTTTAAAATTTTTTGTTAGTCGCCATACAGTACATCATTAGTTTTTGTTGTAGTGTTCCATGATTCGTTGTTTGCATATAACACCCAGTGCTCCATGCAATATGTGCCCTCCGTAGTACCCATCACTAGCCTATCTCATTCCCCCACCCCCTCCCTTCTGACACCCTCACTTTGTTTCCCAGAGCTCATAGTCTTTCGTGGTTCATTCCCCCTTCTGTTTACTCCCCTTCATTATTCCCTTCCTTCTCCTACTGATCTCTCTATTTCTTATGTTCCATAAATGAGTGAAACCATAAGATAATTGTCTTTCTCTGTTTGCCTTATTTCACTTAGCGTAATGTCCTCCATTCTTGTCCATGTTGCTGCAAATGTTGGGTAATCGTTCTTTCTGATGGCTGAGTAATATTCCATTGTATATATGAACCACATCTTCTTTATCTATTTGTCTATCTCAGCTCCTTCCACAATTTAGCTATTGTGGACAATGCTGCTATGAACATTGGGTGCATATCGCCCTTCTCTTCCCTACGTCTGTATCTTTGGGGTAAATACCCAGTAGTGCAAAGGCTGGGCCATAGGGTAGCTCAATTTTTAACTTTTTAAGGGACCTCCACACTGTTTTCCAAAGTGGCTGTTCCAAGTTACATTCCCACCAACAGTATAAGAGGGTTCCCCTTTCTCTACATCCTCTCCAACATTTGTTGTTTCCTGCCTTGTCAATTTTTGCCATTCTAACTGGTGTAAGGTGGTATCTCAGTGTGGTTTTGACTTGAATTTCCCTGATGGCTAATGATGTTGAACATTTTTCCATGTGTCTGTTAGTCATTTGTATGTCTTCATTGGAAAAGTGTCTCTTCATATCTTCTGCCCATTTTTTGATTTGATTATTTGTTTCTCCTGTATTGAGTTTGAGAAGTTCTTTATAGATCTTGGATACCAGCCTTTTATCTGTAGTGTCATTTGCAAATATATTCTCCCATTCTGTGGGTTGCCTCTTTGTTTTGATGACTGTTTCCTTGGCTGTGCAGAAGCTTTTTATCTTGATGAAGTCCCACAAGTTCATCTTTTCTTTTGTTCCTCTTACCTTTGGAGATGTGTCATTAAAAAAGTTGCTGTGGCTGATGTCAAAGAGGTTACAGCCTATGGTCTCCTCTATGATTTTGATGGATTCCTGTTTCATATCAAGGTCTTTCATCCATTTGGTGTTTATCTTTGTGTATGGTGTGAGAGAGTGGTTGACTCTATCGTCAACTAATCTTTGACAAAGCAGGAGAAAACATCCAGTGGAAAAAAAACTGTCTCTTCAATAAATGGTGCTGGGAAAATTGGACAGCGATATATAAAAGAATGACACTTGACCACTCTCTTACAACAGCATTTTAGATCTCCTTCCCATGGCTATATTGGGGCTATGGCAGGTCCTGACCTTAGGCTCAGGGGAAGAGGGAACTGCCTTAGGCCCAATCTTGTTTAGCCCTAGAGCTTACTTAAAGCCATAGTTCCAAGTGAGGTTCAGTAGCAGTTTTTTCTACTTGGCCTGTGGAACAATGTGTTTGTAATAATACTATATCTGAATTTTAGGAGATTTTAGGATATTGTTGGGTATTATGATCTAAGAAAAATAAGTCCAATGGGTATTAAGGAGGGCACGTATTGCATGGTGCACTGGGTGTTATACGCAAGTAATGAATCATCGAACTTTACATAAAAAACCAGGGATGTACTGTATGGTGACTAACATAGTATAATAAAAAATATTATTAAAAAAAGAACAATATCAAATTAATCTCTTAAATAAATTCTTGGATCAATAAAGAAATAAAAAAATAGCTGAACAGGTAATAGATGAAACTTTCCACTTTATTCCATACATAATTTCTGCGTTAATCTTACTAAAATACAACACTCTTATAACATCTCCCATGTCTGTTTCCATAGGGTCAAATTTAAATCTCTTAGCCTTGCCCTGACAACACCTTTCTATCTTTTCAGTTTCTCATTTGTCCCCCCATGAATCCTCTTTAATATGTTCTGCTCATTATTTTCTCTGTACCAATTTTTTCATAGCTTATTAGAGCCAACAGGGCCCTCTCTCCACCTCCTTTCCTTTCAGACCTAACCTTTCTTTGGGAACATCACTTCCTTCATGAAGCTTTACCTGATCGTTAGTTAACAGTGAACATTTTCCTTCAGAGCTGCACTAGAACTTACAGTTGATGTCACACAGCACCTATTTGTGCTTTACATTTAAGTTTTGTTATTAAGATGGTGATCTCCCTTATTGTTTCTGTAAAACTCCTCATTATCTTTGTAGCGCTCTTAATACATAGTATGTAAAAATAATTTCAGAAATTAATGTCTATACTGGTTATCCAGTAGTTTGAGGAAATAAAGGATGTCTTCTCATTCAATTCAGTTTTGTCCAGTAGATCATTAAGACTTCCTCTTTTTCAAATATGGCATTTGCCATTGGCTTACTCTGCATCTGAGAAGTTCAATATGACTTATTTTTTAAAAATTAAAATAAACCATTCATTTCAAAACTATTATAGTCATACTTGAAATAATTGGTAAAGTTGAGTCTAGGAGTTACTACCTTGGATGCTAGTGGCACAAGGAAAAAAATGTATCACATTTTACTCTTAACAAGCCCTTGATGAAAGCTTTTATTTTAATCAGCTTATAAATTTGATGAATATGGATAGTGCTCTGGCATCAGTCCAAGAAGATTCTTTTTATCTGCTGGAATAAAGCACACAAAATAAAACAATAAAGCCATAAAACACCATCAAGTAACATATTCATTGACAGTCAATATTAATGCACTGAGTCATCTTTTAATACAGTGGTGGTTTGTCAGGTATATTCCTATGTAAAGACATAATACATAATGCTAATTTTGTGAAATACACTTCCTTTTGCTATTTCCAAGTGGCTGATTGTGGCTAACAAATAAGAATTATGGGTTCCAGTCACTTTAGCCTATCAGTATATAAAATTTTTAGTCCAGAGAATATTTCATTATCCCTCACAATTGGCATAGACATTGTAAAAATATTATCAAGTCATGCCCATACTTTGAGCAACCTTTCAATAACTTTTCATTCATTTTACTTGAGTTAAGATCTGGAATGTTTAGTATCATTTGAAAAGGCCTGGGGAGAGCTGGCCTCAGCATTACAGCCTTCTTAAAGTTCTTGTTTATGTGAAATTCTTTCCCATTTCAGTGGCTTCTTATATACTGTTTCCTTTGCAGGTGGCACCATACCTGTTTCTCTTCCTCCCTACACACTTTATTGGTCATGAAATTTTTGCATCTTCTGGGACTTAACACTTCTTTAAATTTCACTGATTCTTTTCTTTTTAAATCATGTCCCCTAGCTAAAATCAGTGATTGCACACTTTAATTTCTTTCTTAGATTCATCACTGTTCATATCTGTATGTTGTGATTATTTGTCTGTTGATTCTCTGTCCAGAGCAAGAGAGCTCTCTGAAGATAGGGACCCTGTCCACTTTTGTTCAGTGATAAATCCTTGGCAATTTAGCACAGGTACTGGCACCATAGTGGGTGCTGCTTATGAAGTAGACTGAGGGAATCCCAGTACCTTTCTGGTCCTTACGAGGATCAGAATTCTTCTACCAGACCCAGAATTCCTCTACTGACACAATTTTCTAAGAAAGCACAATACCAATATAAGGGAGAGTTTATAAAATGTTTCAAAAACCAGTGTCTGGGTCCCCTTCCCTCTGTTTCCATCAGATCTTTTATATCAAGAGCATGAGCTAATTTGCATTACTAGTAAATATTAAAGGACATAAATAATTTTAAAAATTAACTTAAGCAAGACATGGGCAGTATATGGTTTTTCCTTAAAGATAAAAGGCTTAAAAGCAGTCTTTTAAAAAGTCTGTTTTAAAGACAGTATTTCTAAAAGTAGAATTGAGAACTTACATAGCAAAACTCGGTTGTTTTTTCATTAATTCAGTTCATTTACACTATTGTATTATATTATGGCAAAAGAGTCTTCAGTTGGATGTAGCTCTCCTTTGTATTTGCATGAATTTAAAATTTGAGTTACACACATTGAAAAGGTCAGTAGATAGCATTCTGGTATTTTATCAAAGATAATGTGGCTGTTTGTTGTGTCTCTGGTTCTAGGCAGTATGAAACTGTGGTTCCACTCGAAGATTCTATTGTGACTGAGGTTACAGCAACTCTACAAGAATGGGCCAGTCTGTGGAAACAACTCTATGTGGTAAGTATTGATAACTAGCTTACTAGATTGTTATAGTTCCTTTAGAAAAGTGAAAAAAATTTTCTTACGTATGCCAATTACAAATTTTTAGATTTCTGAATATTCTCAACTTTTCAATGTATGTTCCTAATATTAACTGAAACATAGTACACTGGGTGTTGTTCATCCTGAAGAGAACACATTATTCATATGCCTCCAGTCCCTCCACCATATGCCAGTTAGTAGAATGTAAGTTCTGTAACATCAGGGATTTTAGCTGTCTTACTGCTGTAGCCTTGGGAGCTTTCATAAAACAGGTGTTTACTGAATGAATCAACAAACTTAAGAGTTTCATTGTGAACCTAATGGTGGGTAAGACTCAAGATGTTTTATCAATAGTTTCTTATAGCTACTAAGCTGAAAGTATATTCCATATGTGACATGTTTTGCTAAACCCACAATTAATAGAAAGATTAATAAAAACCTGGTCCATATCCTCTGGAAACTTAGAGAGTAGAGAGTGATAGGACACACAAAGTCTGGGCTGAAAATAAGTGACAAGGTTTGGTTTCTGTTATTTCATCAAGATGGAATAAGCACTTTCTGTTATACTGCTCTTACTAATTACAACAAAAATCCTGGACAAAACTCATAAATTATCTACCAGAAAACTCTAAAAGTAAAGTAAAAGAAGGTGGAGTGACTAGGGACCTTTGAACTCAAGAATTGAGTGAGTTTCCTGATTGTGTTTTTTTCTTGCTTCCCATATACTTTGGCCTGGGTTCTAGAGAAGCCCATCAAATACTAATGGGCACACACAAAAAAACACCAAAGAAAGCCTTTTCTTTTTAGCCAAAGGATGATCCAGCAAGACAGAAACCTTTTTTTTCCCTTCACATTGGATGGGTAATGTGCAGAGGTTGTAACAAGGCTTGAGTGAGGCATATGTCATACTATGGCATGAATACCCTGTCATCATGCTTATGAACTACAAAAGGATCAAGACAGAAACCTTTTAACCTATCCTTTCTGTTCTGTAGAGAACACTGCAATAAAAGCTGCACTCCCTTGTACCCACCCAAACAGGCATTACAGTATTGGAATTAGTGACCAGAACTCCAGTCTTATACACGCACTCTTCCTGACACCTGCAGTAACAAGATGTCCCTCTCTAGTGGAGCCTTAGGCCAAACTCTGACTTCTACCCCTCCCCACTACAGTAATGAGGCAGTGCAGTGCCTCTCTTCAGTGGGGCCTGCAGGAGGATTCTGACAGCAACTTCACCAGCACTTGCAAGGTGGCACCTTCCCCAGCAAAGCCTGTGCGTGAGACTAGATTTTACAACTACCCAGTGTTAACAAGGTGATACCCTTATTTTTTGGAGTTCTGTCGGCAAAACTCTGACTTCCTCCCTTGCTCTGAAGTAAGGAAGAAGCATTCCTCCACAGAGGAGCCTGTGGTTAGAACTCTTGATTTCCACTTCTCTTGTAATAATAAGTGGGTCCCTCTCCAGCTGAGCATGTAGGCAGGACTGACTCTCACCCCCACCCCATTAATGAGACAGTGCTCTTCTCTAGTACATGATGTGTACAGCACCCTGTTTTTCATCCTTGCCCTGCTGAAATGAGGCAATTCTTCTCCCCACCCAAATCCATCCTGAGTAGAAGTGAAGTGGAGTTCTGCTATCTAGGTAATGCACTAATGGGGAAAACCAGAAGAGCACTGGAAAGACTTTATATACTAAATTGCCCATTAAAGTGAGCCTAGGATTGCATTCTGAACGTAAGCAGGTTGATCACCTGCTAAAATAGAAGATTTAAATAGGAATCAGAATGTCATAGGATAATACTTAACATGTCCAGTGTACAGACCAAATTTACTTCATATATGAAAAATCAGAAAAATCTCAACTCTAATTAAGATAAGATAATCAACAGATGCCAACTTTGAAATGACACAGATATCAGAATCATCAAGGATCTTAAAGCTGTTTTTCTAAAATTGCTCCAGCAGACAATTAGAGACACTCTTGAAATAAATGAAAACATAGGAAACTGCAGCAATAGAAGTAGAAAACATAAAGAACCAAGTTAATTTTAGAACTGAAAAATACGATAACTAAAATTTAAAAATTACTGGATAGGCTCAATAGCAGAATGGAAAGACAGTGGAAAGAATTAGTGAATTTAAATATGGATCAATAGAAATTATCCAATCTGAATAATGGAGAGAAACTAAATGGAAAAGTAAGCTTAGCCTCAGAAACCTGTGGAACAATAACAAAAGATCTAACATTTGAGACATTAGAGTACTAGATGGAAAGGACAGAATGAGGACCTAAAAAAAATTTGAAGAAATAATGGCTTAGTGCAATTGCTGGATCATAAGGTAGCTCTGTTTTTAACTTTTTAAGGGGCCTCCACACTGTTTTCCAAAGTGGCTGTACCAACTTGCATTCCCACTAACAGTGTAAGAGGGATCCCCCTTCTCCACATCCTCTCCAACATTTGTTGTTTCTTGCCTTGTCAATTTTTGCCATTCTAACTGGCGTAAGGTGGTATCTCAATGTGGTTTTGATTTCAATTTCCCTGATGGCTAATGATTTTGAACATTTTTTCATGTGTCCGTTAGCCATTTGTATGTCTTCATTGGAAAAGTGTCTGTTCATATCTTCTGCCCATTTTTTAAATTTGATTATTTGTTTCTCATGTATTGAATTTGAGAAGTTCTTTGTAGATCTTGGATACCAGTCTTTATCCCAAAGATACAGACTTAGTGAAGAGAAAGGCCATATGCACTCCAATGTTCATAGCTGCATTGTCCACAATAGCTAAACTGTGGAAGGAGCCTAGATGCCCTTCAACAGACAAATGGATTAAGAAGATGTGGTCCATATATACAATGGAATATTACTCAGCCATCAGAAAGAACGATTACCCAACATTTGCAGCAACGCGGGTGGGACTGGAGGAGATTATGCTAAGTGAAATAAGTCAAGCAGAGAAAGACAATTATCATATGGTTTCACTCATTTATGGAACATAAGAAATAGCAGGGAGATTGTTAGGAGAAGGAAGGGAAGAATGAAGGGGGGGTAAACAGAAGGGGGAATGAACCATGAGAGACTATGGACTCTGGGAAACAAACTGAGGGCTTCAGAGGGGTGGGGGATGGGGGACTGGGATAGGCCGGTGATGGGTATTTAGGAGGGCACATATTGCATGGAGCACTGTGTGTTTTACTCAAATAATGAATCATGGAACCATACATCAAAAACCAAGGATGTACTGTATGGTGACTATCATAACATAATAAAAATTATTATAAAAAAAAGAAATAATGGCTTAAGTCTTCCCAAATTTGGCAAAAGATGTAAACCTACAGACTCAAGAAGCTGAGTGAACTCCAAACAGGATAAACCTAAAGAAATCCATGCACAGTCACATTGTCATTAAACCTCTGAAAATTAAAGCAAAAGAGAAAATTTATATATATATATGTGTGTGTGTGTCTATATGCATGTATTTTAAAATTTTTATATATTTTTAGATTCTAATTTAATTAATATACAGTGTTAGATTAGTTTCAGGTGTATAAGATAGTGATTCAACAATTCTATGTATTATTCAGTGCTTATCGTAAATGTACTCTTTTTTTTTTCATGTTTTAAAAAAATTTTATTTAAATTTTACTCAGCTAACACAAAGTGCAATATTGGTTTCTGGAGTAGAATTCATCACTCACATACAACACCTAGTGCTTATCACCACAAGTGCCCTCTTCAATACCCATCACCCATCTAGCCCATCTCCCACTCACCTCCCTCCATCAACTCTCAGCTTGTTCTCTGTCATTAAGAGTTTCTTATGGCTTGTTTCCCTCTCTCCTTTTTTTCTTTTCCCCTTTCCCATATGTTCATCTGTTTTCTTTCTTAAATTCCACATATGAGTGGGATCATACGGTATTTGTCTTTCTCTGACTAACTTATTTCACTTAGCATAATATGCTCTAGCTCCAACCATGTCATTGCAAATGGGAAGATTTCATTCTTTTTGGTGGCTGAGTAATATTCCATTACACACACATACATACACACACCCCACATCTTCTTTATCCATTCATCAGTTGATGGACATTTGGACTCTTTCCATAGTTTGGCTATTGTTGATAGTGCTGCTGTAAACATCGGGGTGGATGTACCCCTTTGAATCAGTATTTTTGTATCCTTTGGGTAAATACCTAGTAGTGCAATTGCTGGATCGTAGGATACTTCTATTTTTAACTTTCTGAGGGACCTCTGTACTGTTTTGCACAATGGCTGTACCAGTTTGCACCAACAGTGCAAGAGTGTTCCCCTTTCTCCGGACCCTTGCCAACATCTGTTGTTTCTTGTGTTGTTAATTTTAGCCATTCTGACAGGTGTGAGATGGTATCTTATCTTGGTTTTAATTTGTATTTCCTTGATGGTGAGTGATGTTGAGTATCTTCATGTGTTTGTTGGCCATCTGGATGTCTTCTTTGGAAAAGTGTCTAGATAAGTGCACTTTTAATCCTCTTCACCTTTTTGACCCATCCACCTACCTACTAAAGAAAAAATCTTGAAAGGGAAATGACACATTACCATTAGGGAAATGGCAATTTGAATGACAGCAAATTTCTCATAAGAAACTGGAAGACACAAGGAGGTGGCCCAACATTTTTCAACCACTGAAAGAAAAAACCTGATGTTACCCCAGATTTGTGTATCCAGGAGAAATATACTTCAGGAATGAAGGAGAAATAAACACATTTTCAGATAAAGGAAAGCTAAGAAAATTTGTTACCAATGGATTGGTTCTAAAATAGTAACTATGGACTCTGAGAAACAAACTGAGGGCTTCAGAGGGGAGGGGGGTGGGGGAATGGGATAGGCTGGTGATGGGTAGTAAGGAGGGCACGTATTGCATGGTGCACTGGGTGTTATACGCAACTAATGAATCATCGAACTTTACATCAAAAACTAGGGATGTACTGTATGGTGACTAACATAATATAATAAAAAATATAATAAAAAGAATATTTGGAAAACACTGAAAAAAATAAAATAGTAACTATACATGAGAAATAATCAAATCAAAAAATGGGCAGAAGATATGAACAGACAATTTTCCAATGAAGACATACAAATGGCTAACAGACCCATGAAAAAATCTTTAATGTCATTAGCCATCAGGGAAATTCAAATCAAAACCACATTGAGATACCACCTTATGCCAGTTAGAATGGCAAAAATCGACAAGGCAGGAAACAACAAATGTTGGAGAGGATGTGGAGAAAGGGGAACCCTCTTACACTGTTGGTGGGAATGCAAGTTGGTACAGCCACTTTGGAAAACAGTGTGGAGGTCCCTTAAAAAGTTAAAAATTGAGCTACCCTATGGCCCAGCCATCGCACTACTGGGTATTTACCCCAAGGATACACACATAGTGAAGAGAAGGGACATATGCACCCCAATGTTCATAGCAGCATTGTCCACAATAGCTAAACTGTGGAAGGAGCCGAGATGCCCTTCAACAGATGACTGGATTAAGAAGATGTGGTCCATATACACAATGGAATATTACTCAGCCATAAGAAAGAACGATTACCCAACATTTGCAGCAATGCGGGTGGGACTGGAGGAGATTATGCTAAGTGAAATAAGTCAAGCAGAGAAAGACAATTATTATATGGTTTCACTCATTTGTGGAACATAAGAAATAGCAGGGAGATCGGTAGGAGAAGGAAGGGAATAATAAAGGGGGTAAACAGAAGGGGGAATGAACCATGAGAGACTATGGACTCTGGGAAACAAACTGAGGGCTTCAGAGAGGAGAAGGGTGGGGGATTGGGATGGGCCAGTGATGGGTATTAAGGAGGACACATACTGCATGGTGCACTGGGTGTTATATGCAAATAATGAATCATGGAAGACTACCTCAAAAAATAAGGATATACTATATGGTGACTAACAACATAATAAAAAATTATTTAAAATAGCAACTATAAAGGGAGTTCATCAGACACAAAGGAAGAGATAATGAATGGACACTTGGAACATAGATTGAAGAAAGCAATGGAAGGGGTAAATTCTCTTTAGTTTTTAAAATTGTCTTTGAGGATACAAAGCAAAAATTATAACACTGATATAGTTCTCAATGTATGTAGAAGTTATATTTAAGAAAGTTGTATCTAAAGTTGTGATGGAAAGGGACATAAATTATAGTAAGGTATCTGCATTCAAGTGGTAAGATGTTCATACTAGTAGACTATAATAAGTTATGTATGTATACAATTATAATCTCTAGAGCAATCATTAAAAATATTGCACAAAGCAGTATAATAAAAATAGTATAAATAAACCAAAATGGAATTCTAAAAATGTTCAAGTAACCTTATAAGAAATTAAGACAGGGAAAACAGAGGAAGGTGAAACAGAAGGAACAAATAAATACTAACATGGTCGATGTAAATCCTAATGTATGAATAATAAAAAGATAGAAATTGGCAGAGTTGATAAATAAAAAGGACTTAACTGTGTGCTGTCTATAGGAAGCTCACTTCATATATAATGATAACAGGAGGTGAAAAGTTAGAAAAATATATACTATGCAAACACTAATCAAAAGAAAGCTTGAATGGCTATATTAAAAAGAGATTATTAATTATGGATTATTTCTTCCTTACATAAATAAAAATAAAAATAAAATTATTTATATTAGTATAAGTGGGGTGCCTTGGTTGTTCAGTTGGGTAAATGTTCGACTCTTGATTTCAGCACTGGTAATGATCTCAGGGTCATGAGATCAGGCCCCACATCGAGCTCCTTGCAGGGAGCCTGCTTGAGATACTCTTTGTCCCTCTCCTTCTGCCCCTCTCCCATGCTGTGCATGCTCTCTCTCAAATAAATAAATAGAATCTTTAAAAAATTATATTAGTATAGGAAAAAATTAACATCAGAATAAAGAAAATTACCAGGGACAAAGGGACATCACAAAATGGTAAGAAGATCTATTCACCAAGAAGACATAACAATTTTAAATATGCATGCAGCAAAAACAGCTGCAAAATAAATGAAGTAAAACCTGAAAGGACTGAATAGAGAAAATGGAGAAATTATCATTATATTTGGGGATTTATAACCCTTTCCCCTAGTAATTGATCACAACCACTCGACAAAAGTCAACAAGGATAGTTAAGAATGAAACAATGCCATCAACCATCAGGATCTAATTGAAAGTTTTAGAATGTTTCATCAAGTAAAATTGGAATACAGATTGTTTTCAAGCATACATGGAACATTCACCAAGATTGACAATTTCTTGAGTCATAGAAAAACTCAACAAATTTGCAATAACTCATATCATACAAAGGATATTTTGACAGTAATGGAAAAAAACTAGAAATCAATAACAAAGACAATAGGAAAATACTGAAGCATTTAGAAATTAACACACTATTAAATAATCCATGAATCATAGAGAAAGTCTCAAGAAACAAATATGTTGAAATGAATGTAAATGAAAATATATTAAAATGTGTGGGATGCAGATAAAGCATTGCTGACAGGAACATTTATAGCATTAAGTGCATATAATAGAAAAAATAAACATGGTGTCAAATGAGTAATTTCAGCTTCTACTTCAGTAATCTAAAAAAAAAAAAAAAAAAAAAAGAAGAAGATGAATCCAAGCAAACAGAATGCAGGAAAAATAGAGCAGGAATTAATGAGATTAAAAATAGAAAAACAATATGATTTCTCTCATCTATGGAACATAAGAACTAGGATGATCAGTAGGGGAAGAAAGGGATAAAGAAAGGGGGGGGTAATCAGAAGGGGGAATGAAACATGAGAGACTATGGACTATGAGAAACAAACTGAGGACTTCAGAGGGGAGGGGGGTGGGGGAATGGGATAGACCGGTGATGGGTAGTAAGGAGGGCACGTATTGCATGGTGCAATGGGTGTTATACACAACTAATGAATCATCGAGCCTTACATCGGAAACCGGGGATGTACTGTATGGTGACTAACATAATATAATAAAAAATCATTAAAAAAATAAATAAAAAATAAAAATAGAAAAACAATATTATTCAGCTATCAAAAAGAATGATTTCTCAACATTTGCTGCAACATGGATGGCACTGGAGGAGATAATGCTAAGTGAAATAAGTCAAGGAGAGAAAGACAGTTATATGGTTTCTCTGATCTATGGAACATAAGAACTAGGAAGATTGGTAGAAGAAAGGGATAAAGAAGGGGGGTAATCAGAAGGGGGAATGAAACATGAGAGACTATGGACTCTGAGAAACAAACTGAGGACCTCAGAGGGGAGGAGGGTGGGGGAATGGGATAGGCTGGTGATGGGTAGTAAGGAGGGCACGTATTGCATGGTGCACTGGGTGTTATATGCAACTAATGAATCATCGAACTTTACATCAAAAACCAGGGATGTACTGTATGATGACTAACATAATATAATAAAATATTTAAAAATCAAATAAATAAAAATAGAAAAATGAGGAAAAATCAAACCAAAAGCCAGTTTTTCAAAATATCAATAAAATTGATTAACATCTACCAAGGCTGACAAAGAAAATGAGAGAAAATAGTAATTACCAATATACTGGGACTAAAGATGAGATATCACTGTAGATACCACAGACATTAAATGGATAATAAGAGAATACCATAACATGTAAGTGAGAATCTACATGAATAAAACAAATCCTTGAAAATCACAAATCACCAAAATTCACCCAAGAAAAAACTGGTAATCTAAATATCCAACAGCTATTAAAGTAATTAAATTTATGAAAATCCTTTCAAAAAAGAAATGACTAAGCCCAGATGGTTCCACTGGTAAATTCTACCGAAGGTCTAAAGAAGAAAAACCAGCAGACCATATCATTGTCAGAAAAAGCATTTGAGAAAACCCAACACTCTTCCATGATTAAAAACTCTCAGCAAACTAGGAATAAAGGGGGCTTTTTCACCCTGAGAAAGGGCATTTATGAAAATCTACAGTAAATGTCATAATTAATGGTGAAAGTCTGCTTTTGGGAACAAGGTGAGGATGTCTGCTTTTAACAGTTTTATTCAGCTTAGTACTGGAATACTTAACCAGTGCAGTAAGGCAAGAAAAGGGAAGAAGAGACATACAGATTAGAATGAAGAAAAAAAGTCAGTCCTATTTGCAGACAGTGATTGGCTACGTAGGAAATTCCAAAGAATCTAGAAACAACAAAACCCACTAAAGTATATAAAAGATACTCCTAAAACAATTAAGTTTGCAGTTATAGGACAACAACTCAAAATACTCTGTTTTTCTTTCAGTCAGTCAGTATATTAATTATATTGCCATATGAAATTTTAAAACAGTACTATTTGATTAAAGGCGTAAATATGAGACCTGGAACCATAAAAATCCAGGAGGAGAACACAGACATTAACCTCTTTGACATTGGTCATTGCAACTTCTTTCTAGATATGTCTCCTGAGGCAAGGGAAACAAACTATTGAGATTTCATCAACACGAAAAGCTTCTGCACAGCGAAGGAAATAATGAACAAAACTAAAAGGCAACCTATGGAATGGGCGAAGATATTTGCAAATTACATATCTGATAAAGGATTAGTATCCAAAATATATAAAGAGCTTATAAAAATCAACACCCCAAAAATGAATAACCCAATTAAAAGATGAGAAGATGTGAATAGACATTTTTCCAAAGAAGACGTACACATGGCCAACAGACATACAAAAAGATGCTCAACACATATCATCAGGAAAATACAAATCAAAACTACGGTGAGATATCACCTCACACCAGTCGGAATGGCTAAAATCAACAACACCAGAAGCAACAGGTGTTGGCTAGGATGTGGAAGAAGGAGACACTCTTACACTGTTGGTGGGAATGCAAACTGGTGCAGCCAGTCTGCAAGACAGTATGGCAGTTCCTCAAAAAGTTAAAAATAGAAGTACCCTACAATCCAGCAATTGCTCTCCTAGCTATTTACCCAAAGGATACAAAAATACAGATTCGAAGGGGTACATGCACCCCGATGTTTACAGCAACACTATCAACAATAGCTATGGAGAGAGCCCAAATGTCCATCGACTGGTGAATGCAGAAAGAAGATATAGTCCTATATACAATGGAATATTACTCACCCATCAGAAAAATGAAATCTTGCCATTTGCAATGACATGGATGGAACTAGAAAGTATCATACTAAGCAAAATAAGTTGGTCAGAGAAAGACAAATACCATAAGATTTCACTCATGTGGAATTTAAGAAACAAAACTATAGAGAACAAACTGATGGTTAGTGGATGGGAGGTGGTTGGAGGGAATGGGGTTAAATAGGTGATGGGGATTAGGGAGTGCACCTGTGATGAGCACCAGGTGTTGTATGGAAGTGCTAAATCACTGAATCCTACACGTGAAACCAATATTACACTGTTTTTTTAAAATAATTTTTTATTATGTTAGTCACCATACAGTACATCCTTAGTTTTTGATGTATTGTTCCATGATTCATTATTTGAGTATAACACCCAGTGCTCCATGCAATATATGCCCTCCTTAATACCCATCACCAGCCTATCCCAATCCCCCACCCCCTCTTCCCTCTGAAGCCCCCAGTTTGTTTCCCAGAGTCCATAGTCTCTCGTCGTTCATTCCCCCTTCTGTTTACCCCCCTTTATTATTCCCTTCCTTCTCCTACCGATCTCACTGCTATTTCTTATGTTCCATAAATGAGTGAAACCATATGATAATTGTCTTTCACTGCTTGACTTAGTGTAATCTCCTCCAGCCCCGTCCATGTTGCTACAAATGTTCTGTAATCGTTCTTTCTGATGGCTGAGGAATATTCCATTGTATATATGGACCACATCTTCTTAATCCGGTCATCTGTTGAAGGGCATCTCAACCCCTTCCACAATTTGGCTTCTGTGGACAATGCTGCTATGAACATTGGGGTACATATGGCCCTTCTTTTTACTACGTCTGTATCTTTCAGGTAAATATGCAGTAATGCAATTGCTGGATCATAGGGTAGCTCAATTTTTAACTTTTTAAGGGAACTCCACACTGTTTTCCAAAGTGGCTGTACCAACTTGCATTCCCACCAACAATGTAAGAGGGTTCCCCTTTCTCCACATTCTCTCCAACATTTGTTGTTTCCTGCCTTGTCAATTTTTGCCATTCGAACTGATGTTAGGTAGCATCTCAATATGGTTTTTTTTAAATAATATTTTTTATTATATTATGTTAGTCACCATACAGTACATTCCTGGTTTTTGATGTAAAGTTCGATGATTCATTAGTTGCGTGTAACACCCAGTGAACCACGCAATACGTGCCCTCCTTACTACCCATCACCAGCCTATCCCATTCCCCCACCCGCTCCCCTCTGAAGCCCTCAGTTTGTTTCCCAGAGTCCATAGTCTCTCATGGTTCATTCCCCCTTCTGCTTGCCCCCCCTTTCTTCTTCCCTTTCTTCTCCTATCAATCTTCCTACTTCTTGTGTTCCATAAATGAGTGAGTCTTTAGTTTAAAATCTAATCTGTCTGATATGAGAATTGCTACCCCAGCTTTCTTTTGAGGTCCATTGGCATGAGAAATGGTTTTCCAACCCTTCTCTTTCAGTCTGGATGTATCTTTAAGTTCAGGATGAGTCTCTTGTAGACAGCATATTGATGGTTCATGTCTTTTTATCCAATCATCAACCTTGTGGCGTTTATGGGAGCATTTAGGCCATTCACATTGAGAGTGATTATTGAGAGAGATGATTTTAATGATGTCATGTTGCCTGTGAAATCTTTGTTTCTATAGATTGTAAATTTCTGTTCTGTATCACTCTTGGGGCCTTTTTACTTTTATAGAACTGCCCTTAATATCTCATGTAGGGCTGGTTTGGTAGTTACGAATTCCTTCAGTTTCTGCTGATCTTAGAAGGTCCTTATCTCTCCATCAATTCTGAATGACAGCCTTGCTGGATAAAGGATCCTTGGCTGCATGTTATTCTCAGATGGAGCTTTGAAAATACCCTGCCAACCCTTCCTAGCCTGCCAGGTCTCTGTAGACAGGTCTGACGTTATTCTAATATTTTTTCCTTTGTACGTAAGGATTTTCTTCCCCCTGGCCGCTATCAAGACTGTATCCTTGGATATAATATTTGCGAATTGCACTATGACATGATGTGGTGAAGGCCTGCTCTCATTGATCTTGGGTGGGGTCCTTTCTGGCTCTTGGACATGAATGCTTGTTTCCTTTGCCAGATTAGGGAAGTTTTCAGCTACAATTTGTTCAACTATCTCTTCTAGACCTCTCTCTTTCTCCACCCCCTCGGGGATGCCGATGATTCTGACATTGGAACGTTTCATTGAGTCAGTAATCTCCTGTAATCTACATTCTTGAGATTAGATTTTTTTTGAGCCAAGTTTCTGTTTTAACTTTCTCTTCTACCATCCCATCCCCCAATTCACTAATTCGTTCTTATGCCTCATTTACCCTGGCCGTCAGAGCGTCTAGTTTAGACTGCATTTGTTTCATAGCATTTTTAATTTCTGCCAGATTTGCTCTCATTTCTGCCCTTAGAGATTCTATATTCCCGTTAATATTTTTGTTAATATTTTTTTCAAGCCTACACATCATCTTGACCATTGTTACTCTGAACTCCATTTCTGACAATTTGGTTATATCCATGTCCATCATTTCTGTGGCAGAGGTCACAGTCTCTGTGTCCTTTCTTTGCTGAGGGTTTCTCCTCCTCGTCTTTCTGATGAGTAGAGGTTGGGGGGATGCACAGAGCCCAAATTATCGACCAGGACCCAGGATGTATGCACTGGTTTTATAGGGACTTTAGGGATGTGGCCTTCTTGATTTTGCAGCCTGCCTTCTGGGGGAGGGGCCTGCTGCGCTGATACTCAGGCAACCCGGTTTGAGTAGAGTTGCCCTGTCCCCTGCAAGGGGGGATGGGGATGAGCACAATGTGAACTGGTATTTCCGGGCTTTTGTTCTTTGTTGGCTTTCCCTGGCAGTTTTCTGTGCCTCTTCTGAGAGTCAGAGCAGCAGTGGCCGTATCCTAGCGTCTGTCTCAGAACAGAGATCGCAGTCCGCTCTCCACTGAGCTCCTTTGGCCACTCTAACTCTGTTTCTGTCGGTGCTGCTAAAAACCCCACTGCGTCCTGGGTTGTGCGCCCTACAGCCACCCTCCCACCCCTCACTTCCAGGGCTGACATGTCTCTGTCCTTTGTGCTTCTAACACTGCCAGCTGCCCCAGGTTCCTGTGCATGCTCCTGAGCTCCCGGTTTCAGTGTGGTTTGTGCGCGCCCCGGAACATCGGTTTTCTGTCCGTTTGCATGCGGGCTCCCGAGCTACCTACCGGTTTTAGTCTAGTTCAAGTGTGTGCTCCGGAGCTCCGGTTTCTGTTTGGACACACGCGCTCGCGAGCTCACGGTCTCAGTCTGCTCTCTTGCGGGTGCCGGTCTGTGAGTTCTGCCCACTCCCCAGTGCAGGTGGCTACTCTTCCTGGCACCCGAGTGCGGCGGGTCCATCCCCCTTCCGTTTATCTTCCGATATCTGTGCGCGGATTCAAGGCTCCCCACTTCCTACCTCGATACTCAGTGCTGGAGATGTTCGATTGTAGAGATCCAGATGTATCTTCCTGCATCTCAGGCTGATTTCGTGGGTTTTCAGGATGGTCTGGTGGATATCCAGCTCGATTCAGGGGACCAGCTGAAGAAGGGGTCCCCCACTCCTCTGCCATCTTTTTCCTTCTCCCTATACTATATGTTAACTAACCTGAATTTAAATAAAAGCTTGAAAGAAAGGGGAAACAAAGTTGGTGCTTTAAACAAAATGTACATTTATTTCTTTTTCAAGTGAGCACCAGCATTCTGGATTTGGTATGGCAGCTCTACAGTCATCAAGGACTCAGGATCAGAAATGTTCTGAATATATTAGAGCTGCTATTTGATGCAATAGCTTAGAACATTTAAAATTTGAAAAATCTTTGAGGTGTGCATTGAGGCCAGTATACTCACTGATTTCCTAGAGACACGGAAAAGCTTGAAAGTGGGAAGCTGTGTTGGAAAGAGGACAACTGCAAGCAGTATTTTTTAAATATTTTATACCTAAAGTTTAAAATTGCCATGGTAATTTTTAAGTGTATCTTCTGAGGAACAGAATGTTGGAATGTTGCCTTTCTTTGCCATTTTAACAAATTGCAGTGTTTCTCCTTAGTTCTTTTAAAAGTATTGTTAATATGACAAGTGTCAAGTGATTGTTCTTATTCTCTTATGAATGTAGAAGGTCAGTTATTTAGCCAGTGAAATTCAAAACAAATGAATACACATCTTCTCCAAATGACTCTTTCTACTGGAAGAGAATAAAAATGTGTTATATGCTGAAATCAGTAAGAGAGCTAAACATTCTCCCTTTGTTTTCCCTACTTAATTTCAAACCATATAGTCCTTAATCATATTTACTAAGAGGCAAGTAATTATCTAGCTGTCCTCTGAGAAAGAGTATACTTAAGAACCAGAATGAATCTAGGTTAACTTTTAAAGTCTAATTTATCTGATTCTGAAAACAAAAGAAAGTAATATAAATAAAAAATGAAGAGTAAACTGAGAAACAAGTCTCAACATATATAACTATAAAAATTAACATCTTTCTGTATATAGAGTACATAAGAATCAATAGGAGAACTAGTAAGAATACCAGTAGATAATCAGCAAAGATAGAGTAAAGCCATTCACAAAACAATACATTAAGGAAATAGTCTCACTAGTAAGAGATGTAAATTAAATCAGTGAGTTAATGAAATAACCCTATCCATTGCCAGATATTCTCCTTCAAATTAACAAGCAAGAAAGGGAAAATTTTATTTATTTTTTTATTATGTTCAGTTAGCCAACATATACTACATCATAGGTTTTTGACGTAGTGTTCAATGATTCATTAGTTGCATGTAACACCCAGTGCTCATCACAACACGTGCCCTCCTTAATACCCATCACCCGGTTACCCCATTTCCCCACCCCCTCCCTTCTGTAACCATCAGTTTGTTTCCTGGAGTCCAGAGTCTCTCATGGTTTGTCTCCCTCTATGATTTCTTCCCATTCAGTTTTCCCTCCCTTCCCCTGTGGTCCTCCGTGCTGTTCCTTATGTTCCATATATGAGTAAAACCATATGATAATTGTCTTTCTCTGCTTGACTTATTTCACTTAGCATAATCCCCTCCAATTCCATTAAAAAAAAGAAAGTGAAAATTATCTTTTTTTATTTTTATTTTTTTTAAAGATTTTATTTATTTATTTGACAGAGAGAGAGAGACAGCCAGAGAGGGAACACAAGCAGGGGGAGTGGGAGAGGAAGAAGCAGGCTCATAGCGGAAGAGCCTGACGTGGGGCTCGATCCCAGAACTCCGGGATCACACCCTGAGCCGAAGGCAGACGCTTAACCGCTGTGCCACCCAGGCGCCCCTAAAATTATCTTTTTTTAAATTATGATATGTTAGTCACCATACAGTACATCATTAGTTTTTGAGGTAGTGTTCCATGATTCATTGTTTGCATATAACACCCAGTGCTCCATGCAATACATGCCCTCCTTAATACCCATCACTGGGCTAGCCCATCCCCATATCCCCCTCACCTCTGAAGCCCTCAGTTTGTTTCCCAGAGTCCATAGTCTCTCGTGGTTCATTCCCTCTTCTGTTTACCCCCCCTTCATTATTCCCTTCCTTCTCCTACCAATCTCCCTGCTATTTCTTATGTTCCACAAATGAGTGAAACCATGTGATAATTGTCTTTCTCTGCTTGCCTTATTTCACTTAGCATAATCTCCTCCAGTCCCGTCCATGTTGCTGCTAATGTTGGGTAATCATTCTTTCTGATGGCTGAGTAATATTCCATTGTATATATGGACCACATCTTCTTAATCCAGTCATCTGTTGAAGGGCATCTCAGCTCCTTCCATGATTTAGCTATTGTGGACAATGCTGCTATGAACATTGGGGTGCATATGGCCCTTCTCTTCACTATGTCTGTATCTTTGGGGTAAATACCCAGTAGTGCAATGGCTGGGTTATAGGGTAGCTCTATTTTTAACTTTTTGAGGGACCTCCACACTGTTTTCCAAAGTGGCTGTACCAATTTGCATTCCCACCAACAGTGTAAGAGGGATCCCCTTTCTCCACATCCTCTCCAGCATTTGTTGTTTCCTGCCTTGTTAATTTCTTGCCATTCTAACTGGCGTAAGGTGATATCACAGTGTGGTTTTGATTTGAATTGCCCTGATGGCTAATGATGTTGAACATTTTTTCATGTGTCTGTTAGCCATTTGTATGTCTTCTTTGAAGGAGTGTCTCTTCATATCTTCTGCCCATTTTTTGATTTGATTATTTGTTTCTCGTGTATTGAGTTTGAGAAGTTCTTCATAGATCTTGGGTACCAGCCCTTTATCTGTAATGTCATTTGCAAACGTCTTCTCCCATTCCGTGGGCTGCCTCTTAGTTTTGATGACTGTTTCCTTGGCTGTGCAGAAGCTCTTTATCTTGATGAAGTCCCAAAAGTTCATTTTTGCTTTTGTTTCACTTGTGTTTGGGGATGTTTTGAGAGAAGTTGTTGTGGCCGACGTCGAAGAGTTTGCTGCCTATGTTCTCCTCTAGGATTTTGATGGATTCCTGTCTCACATTGACATCTTTTATCCATTTTGAGTTTGTTTTTGTGTATGGTGTAAGAGAATGGTCGAGTTTCATTCTTCTGTATATAGCTGTCCAATTTTCCCAGCACCATTCATTGAAGAGACTGTCTTTTTTCCATTGGATATTTTTTCCTGCTTTGTCAAAGGTTAGTTGACCATAGAGTCGAGGGTCCATATCTGGGCTCTTTATTCTGTTCCATTGATCTGTGTGTCTGTTTTTGTGCCAGTACCATGCTATCTTGGTGATCACAGCTTTGTAATATAGCATGAAATCAGGGAACATGATGCCCCCAGCTCTGTTTTTCTTTTTCAACATTTCTTTGACAATTCAGGGTCTTTTCTGGTTTCATACAAATTTTAGGATTGTTTGTTCCTGCTCTTTGAAAAATGCCAATGGTATTTTGATAGGGATGGCATTGAAAGTATAGATTGCTCTGGGTATCATAGACATTTTAACAATGTTTATTCTTCCAATCCATGAGCATGGAAATGTTTTTCCATCTTTTTGTGTCTTCCTCAATTTGTTTCATAAGTGTTCTGTAGTTTCTAGAGTATAGGTCCTTTACCTCTTTCGATCGGTTTTTTCCTAGGTATCTTATGTTTTTGGTGCTATTGTAAATGGAATTTATTCCCTAATTTCTTTTTAAAATTACATTGTTAGTGTATAAAAAAGCAACTGATTCTTGTGTGTTGATTTTGTATCCTGCCACATTGCTGAATTGCTGTATGAGTTCATCTGTGAAGAGAGAGAGTTTAACTTCTTCTTTGCCAATTTGAATACCTTTTTTTTTTCTTTTTGTTGTCTGATTGCTGATGCTAGGACTTCTCGTACTATGTTGAACAATAGTGGTGAGAGTGGGCATCCTTGTCGTGTTACGGATCTTGAGAGAAAAGCTCCCAGCTTTTCCCCATTGATAATGATATTCACTGTGGGCTTTTCATAGATGGTTTTTATGATATTGAGGAATGTTCCCTCTATCCCGATACTCTGAAGAGTTTTAATCAGGAAAGGATGCTGTATTTTGTCACATGCTTTTTCTGCATTAATTGAAAGGACCATGCTGTTCTTGTCTTTTTTTTTTTAAATTTATGTGATATATGACATTGATTGATTTGCAAATGTTGAACCACCCTTGCATCCCAGGCATAAATCCTATCTGGTCGTGGTGGATAATCCTTTTACTGTACTGTTGGATCCTCTTGGCTAGGATCTTGTTGGGAATTTTGGCGTCCATATTCATCAGGGATATTAGTCTGTAATTCTCCTCTTTGATGGGGCCTTTGCCTGGTTTTGGGGTCAGGGTAATGCTGGCCTCATAGAATGAGATTGGAAGTTTTCCTTCAGTTTCTCTTTCTCTCTCTCTCTTTTGTTTACATATCATTTTCTATTTTTCGGAAGAGCTTTAGGAGTATATTTATCATTTATTCTAATGAATCATGGAACTTTACATCAAAAACTATGGGTGTACTGTATGGTGACTAACATAATATAATAAAAAAATATTATTAAAAAAAAGTTTGATAGATTTCCCCTGGGAAGCCATCTGACCCTGGACTCTTGTTTTTTGGGAGGTTTTTGATCACTGTTTCAATTTCGTTATGGTTATTGGTCTATTCAGATTGTCAATTTCTTCCTTTTTCAGTCTTGGTATATTACAGGTTTCCAGGAAGGCATCCATTTCTTCCAGGTTGCTTATTTATAGGCATATAGTTGATGATAATAATTTCTAATAATTTCTTTTTCCTTGGCATGATCTCTCCCCTTTCATTCATGATTTTATTAATTTGGGTCCTTTCTCTTTTCTTTTGGGTAAGTCTGGCCAGTGGTTTATCAATCTTAGTAATTTTTCACATAACTAGCTTCTAATCTTTATTATTTCTCTTGTCGTGCTTGGTTTAGGTTTTATTTGCTGTTCTTTCTCCAATTCTTTTAGGTATAAGGTTAGCTTGTGTATTTGGGATTTTTCTGTTTTTTTGAGTGAGGGTTGGCTATGTAAATCGCCTTCGCAGTATCCCATAGCTTTTGGACTGATGTGTTTTTGTTCTCATTGATTTCTATTAATTGTTTAAGTTCTTCTTTAATTTCCTAGTTGACCCAAACATTCTTTAGCACAGTTGTCTTTAGCTTCCAAGTGTTTTAATTACTTCCAAATATTTTCTTGCGATTGAGTTCCAGTTTCAAAGCATTGTGGTCTGAGAATATGCAGGGAATAATCTCAATCTTTTGGTATTGATTGAGATCTGATTTGTGACCCAGTATGTGGTTTATTCTGGAGAAAGTTCCATGTGTGTTCAAGAAGAATGAGTATTCTGTTGTTTTAGGGTAGAATGTTCTATATATATCTATGAAGTCCATCTTATCAAATGTGTCATTCAGAGCTCTTGTTTCTTTGTTGATCTTGGCTTAGATGATCTGTCTGTTGCTGAGAGTGGAGTGTTGAGGTCCCCTACCATTCAAGTATTATTATTAATATGATTCTTTATTTTGGTTAACAGTTGGCTTATGCAGTTGGCTGCTCCCATGTTGGGGGCATAAATATTTACAATTGTTAGATTTTCTTGTTGGATAGAGTGATATAAATGATATAAATGATATAAATGATATAGTGTCCTCTGTATCTCTTACTTCAGTCTTTCGCTTAAAATCTAATTTGTCTTATATAAGAATTGCTATCCCAGCTTTTTTTGAGGTTGTTGGCATGAAAAATTGTTCTCCATCCCCTCACTTTCAGTCTGGATGTATCTTTAGATTCAAAATGAGTCTCTTGTAGATAGCATATTGATGGGTCATGTCTTTTTATCCAATCTGCAGCCCTGTGCTGTTTCATGGGAGCATTTAGGCCATTCAT
This sequence comes from Ursus americanus, assembly GCF_024610735.1. Classification (NCBI taxonomy): domain Eukaryota; kingdom Metazoa; phylum Chordata; class Mammalia; order Carnivora; family Ursidae; genus Ursus; species Ursus americanus. Next base: position 37,919,266 of record NC_142140.1, on the reverse strand, counting down.
TTTGAGGGTGTCTATTGAAATATATGATTTTAGTGCCATCATGTTGCCTGTGAAGTCCGTTTCTATAGATTGTCTCTGTAAATTTCTGGTCTATATTACTCTTGGGGTCTTTCTTCTTTTATAGAACCCCCCCCCCTTAATATTTCTTACTGGGCCAGCTTGGTGGTCACATATTTCCTCAGTTACTGCCGGTCCTGGAAGCTCCTTGTCTCTCCATCTTTTCTGAATGGCAGCCTTGCTGGATAATGTATCCTTTGCTGCATGTTCTTCTCATTTAGTACCCTGAATATGTTTTGCCAGCCGTTTCTGGCTTGCCAGGTCTCTGTGGACAGGTCTGATGTTATTCCGATATTCCTCCCTCTGTACATAAGAACTCTTTCCCCCCTAGCTGCTTTTAGGATTGTTTCCTTGGATCTAAGATTTTCGAGTTGTACTATTATTTGTTGGGGCATTGATCTGTTCGCATTGATCTTGGAAGGGGTCTCTCTGTCTCTTGGACACGAATGCTTGTTTCCTTCCCCAGATTAGGGAAGTTCTCAGCTACAATTTGCTCAAATATATCTTCTAGACCTCTCTCTCTCTCTCTCTCTCCACCCCCTCAGGGATCCCAGTAATTCTGACATTGGAAAATTTCTTGGCATTATTTATTTCTCTCAGTCTGATCTCTTGGGCTTTTTCTCAGGCCTCCTCACTTTTCTTCTTTTCTATCATCCTATCTTCTAGCTCACTAATTTGTTCTTTTACCTCGCTTTTTCTGGCAGCCAGAGTATCCAGTTTGGACTGCATTTCATTCAGAACTTTTTTAAGTTCAGCCTGATTAGCTCTCATTTCTACCCTTAGAGATCTATATCGTCACTAATATATTTCTTAAACTTAGATATCAGCTTCATAATTGTTACTCTGAAGTCTCTCTCTGACATCTTGCTTATGTCCATATCCATTAGGTCTGTGGCAAAAGTCTCTGATTCTTTTCTTTGTTAGGAGTTCCTCCTCTTAGTCATTCTGTTGGGGGGTGGTTGAGGGAATGTGCAGAGTCCAAAGTATTAACCATGACCCAAGCATGATGCACCTGTTTTATAGGGACCCTAGGGTTTTTGTCCTCTTTTTCTTCCAGTCTGTCTTCTGGGGGAGGGGCCAACCTTGCTTAGGCAGAGTTGCCCTGCCCCCTGTGTGTGTGGGGGGTGTGGGCTCAATGAAAACTGGTTTGTTGAGTTTTTGTTCTCTGGCGGCTTTCTCTGGTGGCTTCCCGAGTCTCTTCCTAGAGTCAGAGAAGTGACTGCGCCAAAACCTCTGTCCCAGAACAGAGAATTTGCAGTGTGCTCTTCACTGAGCTCTCCAGGACACACAGTCTCCATTTCTGTCTGTGTTGCTAAGAACCACAGCCTCCCCTGTTGTGCACCGCTCAGCAGCTCTCCCAGAGGTTGATCCCAGGACTGGCATATCTCTGCCCTTTGTGCTTCTAAAACTGCGAACTGCCCCTGGTTAGCGTGCTTGCATGCACCTGCAGCTCCTGGGTCCTGTCTGGGGGCTGCACTAAAGTCCTACCAGTCTACAAGTCTGTGCCCGATCCCCAGTGCAGGACGCTTTTGCACTCTGGTGATATATCACCTTCCCAGCGCCCCTTATGGTGGCTCCCTCCCTCTTCTGTTTATCTTCCAATATCTGCACATAGAATCATGGCTCCACCCTTCATACCTCGAGACTGCTGGAGATTTTCTGCTTGTAGAGATCTAGATATATATTCTTACATCTCAGGCTGATTTTGTAGGTGTTCAGATGGTTTGGTAGATATCCGGCTGAATTCAGGGGACTGGTTGAAATAGGGTCCCCTACTCCTCTACCATCTTCCCTCTTCCCCTCAGCAGTTTCATCACTTAAGAAGTTTCTCTCTGTAGAGAAATAAATAGACTCAATGAAGTGGACTTTATTTGTATAATGAGGTATAATAGAGTGCTTGGATAAGAGTGTATCTATGCCTGAGCCAGGATAGAAAAATCTCCATCCCTCTGAGGCAGTTAAAACCTTAATATCTCATTTCAGTAAACTTATTTTGATGTGAAAACCATAATTTATTGAAAATGGTGACATCTTTACTCATTCTTGTCAAAAACAAGATTGTGAAATTTTAAATGTTTATGCTACAAGTACTTTTTTTTTTTTTTTAAACAAAAGCACATTGGAAATCACACACGGGGGCACCTGGGAGGCTCAGTTGGTTAAGCATCTGCTCAGAACATGATCCCAGGGTCTTGGGATGGAGTCCCACATGGGCTCTCCGCTCAGTGGGAGTCTGCTTCTTCCTCTGCCTCTATGTGCACACACACTCTCTCTCTCTCAAAAATAAAAAAATCTTAGAAAATGACACACAGAAGGTATCGTTCTCCCTTTGCCAAGATAACAATTGAGGTCAATTATTAATAAACTAGAAAATAAATTTATTAGATTTATCTTTATTCTTCATGTAGAGTTATCACAGCAATGGAAAAAAGAAAATTTTCCAAGAACTAAGAAATCTTCATCAAAAAACTATATATAGTTGTTTTCATTTTCTTTTTTCTTTTCTTTTTAATTATTTTTAATTTAAATTTAATTAGCCAAGGTATACTACATTAGTACTTTTTGTTATAATGTTCAATGATTCATTAGTTCAGTATATACCCAGTGCTCATCTTATCACGTGCCCTCTTTAACGCCCATCACCCAGTTACCCCATCCCCCTACCCACCTCCTTTTCCGCAACCTTAGTTTGTTTCCCAGAATCAAGAGTCTCATATGCTTTGTCTCCCTCTCTGATTTTTTCCCATTCAGTATCCCCCTCCCCCTTATTGGGCTCTGCACTATCCCTTATGTTCCACATCTGAGTGAAACCATATGATAATTGTGTTTCTCTGATTGACGTATTTCACTTAGCATAATACCCTCCAGTTCCACCCATGTTGTTGTAAATGGTAGATATTCATCCTTTCTGATGGCTGGGTAATATTCCATTGTGTATCTGAATTACATCCTCTTTATCCAGCCATTCATTGAAGGACCTCTCTGCTCCTTCCACAGTTTAGCTATTTGTGGACGTCGCTGCTATGAACATTGGAGTACATGTGCTGCTTCTTTTCACTATATCTGTATCTTTGGGGTAAATACCCACTAGTGCAATTGCTGGGTTATAGGGTAGCTCTAACATCCTGAGAAACCTCCCCAATGTTTTCCAGAGTAGCTGTACCAGCTTGTATTCTTACCAACAGTGTAAGAGGGTTCCCCTTTCTCCACATCCTCGCCAACACATATTGTTCCCTGTCTTGTCCTATGAGTGGGTTTAACAAACAATTACACTATTAAGGTGACACTATAGGGGGACCTGTCTGGCTCAGTCAGTACAGCATGTGACTCTTGATCTCAGGGTTGTGAGTTCAAGCCCCATGTTGGGCACAGAGCCTACTTTAAAAAAAAAAAAAGACACTATAAATTAAATATAAAAGGCTGTGTACTTGCATTAATTTTGGACTATGAATTTTCCCTCAAGAGTATAACTAAAGCATTTTATAATTGTAGCTAAATCGTCTTAGTCATTTATTTGTACTATTTTAGGATGACATGATATTAGAATTTTTGCTTTCATGTTAAAAACTCACCTTTAGGGGTGCCTGGGTGGCACAGTCGGTTAAGTATCTGCCTTCAGCTCAGGTCATGATCCCAGGGTCCTGGGATCGAGTTCCGCATCAGGTTCCCTGCTCATCAGGGAACCTGCTTCTCCATCTCCACCAAGCTTGTGCTCTCTTTTGCTATCTTTGTCACTATATAGCACTGTCTCTCTCAAATAAATACATAAAATCTTTAAAAGAAAAGTCACCTTTATTTAAGTGAGTATCTGTAATGAAGTTTACCCTGTATTTTACTTTTCCTTTGTAATAGAATATACCTTAAATAAAATAATATTTTCATGTTACAGGAAGATATTACACAAATTTCTAATAGAACATAGATATTAAAGATATGCTTTATAACAGCTCTACTTTGTATTGAATAAGAGATTTTTAAATTTTTTTCAGGAATCCCTAAGAAATGAACTGCTTCTGGATTTTACTGGAAATAAGGCACAGCTCTCTAATTCTTCTGTATAGTGTCTTTCTAATCTTTGGAAGATTAAATTTGTAAATTGAAGGTTGCATGTCCTGTTGGGGTCCACCTAAAGAACAATCAAGATATAAAATTCATTCTTATGATCATCCTAAGAATATTGATTTGCCAAACATTAAAAACGTATATGCTTACATCATCATATGCTTTGGTTCCATATGAGAGGAATTCAGCAGAGAGATTGTATGGTGACTAAGTGCATGGGCTCTGGAGAGATACTCCCTGAGTTCAAATTCTAATGCTACAACTTGGTAGCTGCATGATTTTGTTTTTGTTTTTTTTTTTAGTAATATTTTTTTATTATGTTAGTCACCATACAGTACATCCCTGGTTTTTGATGTAAAGTTCCATGATTCATTAGTTCCATATAACACCCAGTGCACAATGTAATACGTGCCCTTCTTACTACCCATCACCAGCCTATCCCATTCCCCCACCCCCTCCCCTCTGAAGCCCTCAGTTTGTTTCTCAGAGTCCATACTCTCTCATGCTTCATTCCCCCTTCTGATTACCCCCCTTTCTTTATCCCTTTTTTCTCCTACCGATCTTCCTACTTCTTATGTTCCATAAATGAGTGAAACCATATGATAATTGTCTTTCTCTGCTTGACTTATTTCACTTAGCATTATCTCCTCCAGTGCTGTCCATGTTGCAGCAAATGTTGAGAAATCGTTCTTTTTGATAGCTGAGTAATATTCCATTGTATATATGGACCACATTTTCTTAATCCAGTCATCTGTTGAAGGGCATCTTGGCTCCTTCCACGATTTAGCTATTGTGGACAATGCTGCTATCAACATAGTACTAGAAGTCCTTGCAACAGCAATCAGACAACTAAAAAAGGGATAAAAGGTATCCAAATCGGCAAAGAAGAAGTCAAAATGTCTCTCTTCACAGATGACATGATACTCTATATGGAAAAACCAAAAGAATCCACCCCCAAACTACTAGAACTTATAGAGCAATTCAGTAATGTGGCGGGATACAAAATGAATGCTCAGAAATCAGTTGCATTTCTATACACAAATAATGAGACTGAAGAAAGAGAAATTAGGGAATCCATTCCATTTACAATAGCACCAAAAATCATACGTTATCTTGGAATTAACTTAACCAGAGATGTAAAGGATCTATATTCTAGAAACTACAAATCACTCTTGAAAGACATTGAAGAAGACACCAAAAGATGGAAAAATAGTCCATGTTCATGGATCGAAAGAATTAACATAGTTAAAATGTCCATGCTACCCAGAGCAATCTACACTTTCAGTGCTATCCCGATCAAAATACCGATGACATTTTTCAAAGAACTGGAACAAACACCCCTTAAATTTGTGTGGAACCAGAAAAGGCCCCGAATCGCCAAAGAATTGTTGAAAAGGAAAAACAAAGCTGGGGGCATCACATTGCCAGATTTTGAGCTGTACTACAAAGCTGTGATCACAAATACAGCATGGTACTGGCACAAAAAAAAGTAGCGCGTGATTTTGTGCCTCTTAGTTTCCTCCTAGGAGATAACAAGGGTGTCTACCTCCTAAGGTTGTCATGTCACTTAAATGGTATAAAAGTTTAGAATGGTACATAGGAAATAGGAAGATCGGTAGGAGAAGAAAGGAAAGAATGAAAGGGGTAAACAGAAGGGGGAATGAACCATGAGAGACTATGGACTCTGCATAACAAACTGAGAGCTTCAGAGGGGAGGGGAGTGGGGGATTGGGATATGCCGGTGATGGGTATTAAGGAGGGTGTGTATTGCATGGTGCACTGGGTATTAAACGCAAGTAATGAATCATGGAACATTACATCAAAAACTAGGAATCTACTGTATAGTGACTAACATAACATAATAAAAAATTATTTAAAAAAAGAATAAGGAACAGCTTTGAAGATTCCTTCCCAAATGGCATTTTTTAAAAGTGAATTATTTTATTCAAGCATTACATACATAAAGAAAAGTGCACAAATCAAATGTATAGCTCAGTGATTTTTCATAAACTGGACACACCTGTGTACCCAACAGTGAGACACTACCTGCCCCCAGACAGCCTCGTGCCTACTCTGAGTTCCTAGCCCCTCCAGAGGTACTACACGGACTCAGTCCTACTACATCAGTTTTGCCTGTTTTAGAACTTTCTAGCAACTGCATTGTATGTATGTACTATTCTGTGTCTGGCTTCTCTCTCTCAACACCATGAGGCTCATTCACTTTGTTTTATGTAGTTGTAGTTTATTCATCTTTGTTGCACCTTGTTCCATTGTATGATTATAATACAATTTATTTATCCACTCTGCTGTTGATAGACATTTGAGTTGTTTTAAATTTGCAATTATTTGGTGCAGCTGTGAATATTCTTATGCACATGTCCTACATATGTATTCCTGTTGAGCGTGCACCTACGAATGGAATGACAATGTCATGGGTCTTGCACAGAATCAGTTTAAATCCAAATATTTAAATAAATATTGCCAACCAGTCCCCCCCCCCCCACCCCAACAAAAAAAAAGTTTAGAATGGTGCCTGGCACATTTTTAAATGCTTGATTAAATGCTTATTATTTCATTTTTGTTGTTATTTAATAAGAATAATATTTACTGTTGTAGGAGTCTGTTCCTAAAGCAAGTCTCCTATCTTCTTTAGTCCTACATTTTTACAAAGATATCCTAGCCTCCATCCCACCTTATCCTAAAAATATTACTCTTTAGAAGTACAAGCTCTTTTTCTTGCTGCATTTTCAAATATATTTTGTACATAACAAAGTGATAGTTTTAAAAGATTTTTCTCTCCAAGTATATTCTGTAAATCAGTGTTTTAATGACCTTTAATGCTGGCCAATTGAAGATAACTGTTAGTATATTTTATTTTAGGTAGGTTAAAATCTAAAATAATATTTTGGCAGGCATCCTTGTGGCTATCCAGTATCCACAGTCCTTTTTTTCCTTATTAAAAGAGCCCCATACTATTTATATTGGCAGTGTGTACAGCTAAAGTACCTACCTTTCTAGACTCCCTTGAAGCTAGGAGAGACTGTGTAATGTATTTCTGGCCAAGAGCTATAATAAGTCTACGAAGTGGTTTCTGGAAAAGCCATTGTTTTCCTTATAACGAGTGAATTTACTACATTGGTGTATGGTGGAGCACCATCTTATTACTGGGAGATGGTATTTATGAGGTTAAAAATCACCTTCCAAGGATTGCAGAGCACAAAAATAGAAGATGTCTAAGATATTGCTGACACTGTAGAATCACTGTAAAAGCTGTACACTATTTACTTCAGAACTTTTGTTATGTGAAAAAAATAATCATCTATTTGGTTAAATCTTTTTATTAGGTTTATAAAATGCAGCCAATTACAAACCTAATTGATTTATTAGATGTCACTGAAGGAAGAGTGAATTGACTCATTAAATGATTGATTATAACTACTTTTAATTCACTAATTTTATTTGTTTTTCTGTAAAATAGTGGACTTGCCTTCATTATTGTCCGTATCTATTGAAATGGAAAGGAAAAGATTTTTAAATTGTTTATATACAAATGCATATTTTAAATTTACTTTTTCTTTCAGATATAAATTTCACTGAATTGAGTATTTTGATCTTATAATACATAGCTTTTATAGCAGACAAATTCAACTTACATTTGTTTGAAAAGTTATAGACTCCATGAAGACATAAGTAAAGAAAAGATAACCTAAGTAGTAGATATTATTTCATTTTATTATACTGCCTTTTCTAGTTGCCTAAATTTTCTTTGGGAAGTAAATTTTTATTTCTGTGTTCTTTTTAAAAGTATTAGCAAAAAAAAAGATTAATTAGGGGGCACCTGGGTGGCACAGCGGTTAAGTGTCTGCCTTCGGCTCAGGGCGTGATCCTGGCGTTATGGGATCGAGCCCCACATCAGGCTCCTCTGCTATGAGCCTGCTTCCTCCTCTCCCACTCCCCCTGCTTGTGTTCCCTCTCTTGCTGGCTGTCTCTATCTCTGTTGAATAAATAAAAATAAATTAAAAATGATTAATTAGGGTTCTGAGATTACTTTTATATCATCATTGGGGAATAGTTGTAATAGAATAATATAACATTGGAATAGTTGTATGGAAACAGAATGTTAAAATTGGACTGTTTCTGTCCTACATACACTTACATCCTATTTTAAGGCCCAGAACTACCCCCACTACCACCCACATACAAGATATGTTAAGAAACTGTGAAGCATGTTTGGTTAGCATAGGTCAATTTAATGAAATATGTGTAACATTTGTCTACTAAAAACTATAAAATATTACTAAAAAATTAAAGAAAACCTAAATAAATGGAGCAAGAAGTCATGCTTATGGAATGGCAAACTCAATTTTGTTAAGATACCCATTCACTCCAAAATTAATACATGCACCAACACAGTAACAAGCAAAATTTCAGCAGGCATTTTTTGATAGAATCATCAAACTTTACATCAGAAACCAGGGATGTACTGTATGGTGACTAACATAATATAATAAAAAAAATTAAAAAAAAAAGAAATTGATTACATTGATTCTACAGTATATATGCAAATGTAAATGGCTGGAGTATCCAAAGCAAACTTGAGGAAGAACCAAGTTGGAGGTCTTTGTATATGTGATTTCAAGACTAACTGTCAAGTATAATAATCAAGACAAAAGGTATTGACAAAAGGATAAGGCATATACATTAGTGAAATAGAGACAGTAACTAGCTAAATATGGTCAATTAGTTTTTTTCATTATTTGTATATTTAAAATGAAGATTGTGTGTAATTTAAGGAGTGCAACATGATGATTCAATACATACATAGTTGGTGAAATGAGTACTAGAGGCAACCTCATTAACATGTCACCTCCTCCCCACGTAGTTACCATTCTTTGTGTGTGATGAGTGTCCCTGAAATGTACTCTCTCAGCGTATTTTTAGTAATCAATGCAGTATTATTAAGTATAGTCATCATGTCTGTAATTAGATCTCTGGATTATTCATCCTATGTAACTGCAAATTCGTAACCTTTGAGCAGCATCTTCCCATTTCCTCAGCCGCTGGTACCACTGATCTGCTCTCTGCTTCTGTAAATTATACTTTTTTTTTTAGATTCTGTATATGTTATATAAAAATATATTTTAAAAAGGTGTGTGTGTGTGTGTGTGTGTGTGTAGTGTAATACCTATGTAATCCTAAAAGATATACGTTTGGGTGTGTACATGGTTAAAATTACTCTGTACATACTTTTCTACAACTTCCTTTTATTTTCTCCCTCAATAGTATGTTTTCACATTTATTCGTGTTGTATTTTTTTATGTTGTATTTGTCGTCGTTCATTTAATGATTATATAGTATTCCATGTGATTATGCCGTATTTATCCATTCCACTGTTGGTTGACATTAAGATTAATTCAAGTTTTTTGGTTTTTTTTTTTTTCCCATGTTCAGGAGTGAGACTGGTCTATAATTTTCCTTTCTCCAGTGGACTTGGTCTGGTTTTGGTATCAAGATTATGCTAACAATATAAAATGAATTGGAGAGTTTTCTCTCTCTCTTTATTTATTTATTAATAATAATATTTTTTATTGTATTATGTTAGTCACCATACAGTACATCCCTAGTTTTTGATGCAAATTTCCATGATTCGTTACTTGCGTATAACACCCAGTGCACCATGCAATACGTGCCCTTCTTACTACCCATCACCAGCCTATCCCATTCCCCCACCCCCCTCCCCTCTGAAGCCTTCAGTTTGTTTCCCAGAGTCCATAGTCTCTCATGGTTCATTCCCCCTTCTGTTTACCCCCCCCTTTCTTCTTCACCTTTCTTCTCCTACCAATCTTCCTACTTCTTATGTTCCGTAAATGAATGAAACCATATGATAATTGTCTTTGCTTGATTTATTTTGCTTAGCATTATCTCCTCCAGTCCCATCCATGTTGCTGCAAATGTTGGTAATCGTTCTTTCTGATGGCTGAGTAATATCCCATGGTATATATGGACAACATCTTCTTAATCCAGTCATCTGTTGAAGGGCATCTCGGCTCCTTCCACAATTTAGCTATTGTGGACAATGCTGCTATGAACATTGGGGTGCATATGGCCCTTCTCTTTTTTTATTTTCTAAAAAAATTTGTGTAAGATTCTGATTACCTGTTTCTTGAATATTTGATAGAACTAACCTTTAAACTAGGATAGTGTTTTCTTCATGAGATGAGTTTTTAAATTACTGATTCCATTTCTCTAATGATTTTGGAATCATTCAGGATTTTGGGGGTCATTTTTGATAATTTCTTTGTTCTAGGAATTTTTCTGTCTCACTTAAGTTTTTATTTTTATTTTTTAAAATTGTTTATTATGTTATGTTAGTTACCATACAGTACATCACTTAAGTTTTTAATGGTAAAGACATAAATTGCCTTCTGCAATAGATACTTCCTGTTTTTGTTCCTAATATTCTTTGTTTTTGCCACCTTATTCATCTCACTCAGACTTGCCAGAGGTTTGTCTATTTAATTTTTAAATTTTTTATTTTAATTTTTTTCAAGACAGACATTTCTTTATTCAAGGTGGTCTCTTAGTCTTTGAATATTTTTTGTCTTAATAATATTTTTTTAAATTTATTATGTTAGTCACCATATCGTACATCATTAGTTTTTGATGTAGTGTTCCATGATTCATTGTTTGCGTATAACACCCAGTGCTCCATGCAATATGTGCCCTCCTTAATACCCATCACCAGCCTAGCCCAATCCCCCCCGAAACGCTCAGTTTAATTTTTTTAAAGATATATTTATTTGAGAGACAGAGAGAGTGTGAGTGGGGAAGGAGCAGAGGAAGAGAGAGAATCTTAAGCAGCCTCCCTGTTGAGCTCAGAGCCTGACTCGGGTCCTGATCTCATGAGCCTGAGATCATGACCTGGGCTAAAATCAAGAATTGGATGCTCGACTGAGCCACCCAGGCACCCCTGTATTTTAGTAACCTTTTCAGGCAATATCTTTTGCTTTTGCTAACCCTCAATTATAGTCTCATTTTCCATTTATTTATGTTCTTGTTTTTATTTCCTTCAACATTTTTTTGTGGGTTTAACCAGTTTTTCTTTTTCCAGCTTACACAGTTGGACATACAGCTCATTTTAAAAAAATTATTTCTTTAGACCTGTCTAGTCTGCTATTTAATGAGCCATGGGTTTTTGATTACATTTGTGAGTTCTAGAAATTCTTTGGTTACTTTTAAAAGTTTTAATTTAATTCCAGTTAGTTAACATACACTGTTGTATTAGTTTCTGGTGTACAATATAGTAATTCAGCACTTCCATAAATTACCCTGTGCTTATCCAAGTGCACTCCTTAATCTCCATCATCTATTAACACATCCACTCCACCCACTTCCCCTCTAGTAACCATTTTGTTCTCTATAATTAAGAGTCTGATGGCTAAAATCAGCAACAACAGAACAACAGGTGTTGGTGAGTATGTGGAGAAAAAGGAACACCTGTGCACTGTTGGTAGGAATGCAAACTGGTATGGCTATTGTGGAAAACAGTATGGAGGTTCCTCTGAAAGTTAAAAATAGAACTACCTTATGATCTAGCAATTGAAATACTAGGTATTTACCCAAAGAATATAAGAACACTAATTCAAAAGTGATATATGCACCCTGATGTTTATAGAAACATTATTTATAATTGTCAAGATATGGAAGTAGCCCGTGTCCATTGATGAATGGATAAAGAATATGTGTGTGTATATATATATATATATATATATATGTGTATATATATATATATATATATACACACACACACACACACGTATATATATACACACACACACACACACACACAGAGTGTATACACACACACACACATATACACATGGTGAAATATTATTCAGCCATAAAAAAGAACGAAATCTTGCCATTTACGACATGGATGGAGTAGAGGGTATTGTGCTAAGTGAAATAAGTCAGTCGGAGAAAGGCAAATGCCATGTGATTTCACTCATGTGGAACTTAAGAAACAAAACAAGCAAAGGGAAAATAATGAGAGACAAATCAAGAATTCTTTGGTTATTTTTTAAGTCTGCCTGGTTAATTTTTATAGCCTTTTCTTCTTGGTATTTACTGTACCCATTTATTTCTTTAAACATATTGTAGATACACATTTAATATTCTGTGTTTGATCATTTCAGTCTTCAGTTTTTGTTGTTCTGATTTAGTTGTCTTTTTATTTGCTGACTCATATTTGCTTATTTTAATCCTGGTTTTGGTGTTTTTTTTATTTTGAGCTAACGTTCTTTGGAGCTCTAACTCTAGGAATTCTTTAAAGCTAGGGTTAAAACATTTCTCTGAGAAAATTTGTATTTGTTTTTGCCAAGTTCTTGGGGTATTAACTAACTGGAAACGTTAAAATTTAGATTGAGGTTTCTTGGTAGGAATTGCATTAAATGTGTGGATTGCTTTGGGTAGTATAGACATTTTAAAAATATTTATTCTTCCAGTTGATGAGCATGGAATGTTTTTCCATTTCTTTGTGTCCTCTTCCATAGTTTTTAGAGTACAAATCTTTTACCTCTTTGGTTAGGTTTATTCCTGGATATCTTATGGTTTTGGTTTGCTGTGGTGACCAAGATAGTATGATACTGGCACAAAAATTGACATATAGATCAATGGAACAGAATAGAAAACCCAGGAAGGAATCAAACTACATAGTAAATTAATCTTCGGCAAAGCAGGAAAAAGTATCCACTATGAAAAAGAGTCTCTTCAACAAATAGTGTTGGGAAAACTGGGCAGCAACATGCAAAAGAATGAAAGTAGACCATTTTTTACACCATACACAAACCAAATTCAAAATGAATGAAAGATCTAAATATGAGACAGGAAACCATTAAAATCCTAGAGAACACAGGCAGTAAGTAACCTCTTTGACACCAGCCAGCCATAGCAACTTCTTTCTGGGTATGTCTCCTTTGGCAAGGGAAACAAAAGCAAAAATAAACTATTGGGACTTCATCAAAAGAAAAAGCTTCTTGTACAGAAGGAAACCATCAGCAAAACTAAAAGGCAGCCTTTGGAATGCAAGAATATATTTGCAAATGACATACCTGATAAAGGGTTAGTATCCAAAATATATAAAGGACTTATAAAACTCAAGACCTAGAAGACAAATAATCCAGTTTAAAAATGGGCAGAAGACATGAATAGACATTTTTGCCAAAACTGATGGCCAATAGACACATGAAAGATGCTCAACATCCCTGATCGTTAGGGAAATACAAATCAAAACTGCAGTGAGATATCACTTCACACCAGTCAGAATGGCTAATATAACAACACAAGAAACAACAGGTGTTGGTGAGGATGTAGAGAAAGGGGAATCCTCTTTCACTGTTGGTAGGAATGCAAGCTGGTGCGGCCACTCTGCAAAACAGTATGGAGGTTCCTCAAAGGTTAAAAATAGAACTACCCTATGATCTAGCAATTGCACTACTGTATTTACCCAAAAATGTAAAAATACTAATTCAAAGAGATACTTGTACCCCAATGTTTATAGCAACATTATCAACAACAGCCAAATTATGGAAACAGCCCAAGTGTCCATTGACTGACGAATGCATAAAGAAGGTATGGTGTGTGTGTCTGTGTGTCTGTGTGTCTGTGTGTCTGTGTGTATAAAATGGAATATTAGCCATTAAGAAGAACAAAATCATGGAACTTAACATCGAAAACTAGGGATGTACTGTATGGTGACTAACATAATAAAAGAAAAAAAATGCCAGAAGGGGGAAAAAAGAATGAAATTTTGCCACTAGCAATGACATAGATGGAGCTAAAGTGTATTATGCTGGGCGCCTGGGTAGCGCAGTCGTTAAAGCGTCTGCCTTCGTCTCAGGGCGTGATCCTGGCGTACCGGGATCGAGTCCCACATCAGGCTCCTCCGCTATGAGCCTGCTTCTTCCTCTCCCACTCCCCCTGCTGTGTTCCCTCTCTCGCTGGCTGTCTCTCTGTCACATAAATAAATAAAATCTTTAAAAAAAAAATAAAAAAATAAAATCTCTTTAAAAAAAATAAATAAAGTGTATTATGCTAAGCGAAATAAGTCAGAGAAAGACAAATACCATATGATTTCCTCATATGGGGAATTTAAGAAATGAAACAGATGAACATGGGGGGAAAAAAGAGAAGCAAACCATAAATAGACTCTTAACTATAAAGAACACACTGATGGTTACCAAAAGGGAGGTGGGTGTGGGGATGCATGAAATAGGTGAAGGGGTTTAAGAGTGCACTGCTGTGATGAGCACTGGTTGTTGTATGGAAGTCTTGAATCACTATATTGTATACCAGAATGTAATATTACCCTGTATGTTAACTAACTGGAATTTAAATAAAAACTTAAAAAATTTTAGTTTGGGGTTTCTTAGCCTGTAGCAGTAGAGTGGATTCCCTTCTCAGACCCATGGGAGTGCTTATTTGTAGTTAGTATTCTTTTTTGTGCCTCATTCCATCCATAGCCAAGGCTGAGACACATACCTCGCCCTGTGTCTCTCTCTGCATAGTGGGATTTATTTCCTCCTAATTTATTCACTGAGGGTATCTGCCTTCTAGAATCCTAGCCTTCCAGGGTTTGATCCCACCTTCCAACTAGCTCTGGCCTAAGATACTTGGCTAACACCCAGGGATTGGCTGATGCCCCCAGAGTAAGTGCAGATGCAATGACAAATTCTCCGTATTTTGATATTATAGTAGTTTCTGGCTTTACTTTCTTATGCAATCAGCCATATACTAGATGTTTTGTTTTCATTTTGATGTTATTTATTATTCATAGGTTTTATGTTATGTGAAAGGGTTATTTCTGATTTGTGATAGTGATACATTTTAGAGTAAGTGTTCTATGCTTCTGAAAGCTTCTGTTTCTTCTTTAAAACAGCTCTCCCCAAGAGTCCTCTTCCCTTAACAAAAATCAACCATTTATTGATGGTCTTTATGGACTCAATGCTGTTTATACATTTACAGCCATTTTCTACTCATAGCAGCCTTGTAAGATGGCATTAACATTCTTACTTTATCCTCTGGTAAATCGCACAGCTAGGAAGTTACTTAAGGTGACTTGGTAACATACTACCTCCCTTTTTCTTCCTCTCGCAGATTTTACTGGATGGGAGTTGATGGGTGAACAAATCTGAGGTATTCTTTTTTGCCTCAAGCCTTGTCTCTAACCTAATCCCAGAAAGATTCACTGTATTTTTACATTGTAAAAGTCATCCTTGTTACTTCCCCATATTTGACTTCATGCGAGTTCACAAATAAAACACCAGTATCTTCTTGCAATATGAATTCTTTATGGACTACATAATGTCTTTCACTTTAACTTTAAACCAGTTTAGGGCAGTATCAGAGTAAAAATGACATTGACATATTGATCCACTGGTAAACATTTGTCCAGATCTATGTCAGTAGAACAATGGATGTAAAAGATTAAAGATGTATTATTTTGTCTAATCTGCTGTTAGAGCTTTTCCTTCATTCATATTAGGGTCACTAAGGCTGTTTGGGTTGTCATATAATTCTCTAATGGTAGTAATCCATAATTTTAATAAGAATGTTCTAAACTGTTGCCCTCATTTAAAACAATCTTGAGAAAGAACACTGTTTATGAAAACTATGAGGGGTTACACAGTTCTAAAAGAAGACTGAGAAAAATGAAACCTAGGATCTCATTACTGCTGTAATGCTTTAACACTTGATTCCACCATACTTACCCTTGGATACTATTATGAACTGTGGCAGTTATATCACAGCATTCATTTCTAACATTCGGTAAAAATGAAGTTTCTGTGAGAAAGGGCATCCTCCTGTTTAAATGTAGTTTGGGCTGAGTTATTAGGCTTCATTAAAGCATGGTTTCAGTAGAAGTGCATTTAATATTTCAGGCAGACAATGAAGGATTGGCCAGGAAGCTTAAGTTCTCTCAGAGGCAGCCCCAGTGGGGTTGCATGTCCTCTTTGGAGAGCATTGGGTGGGCAAGTTATACCCAAGGACATTCTTTCAGTGAGACATAACCACCTCTGAGGCTTGCTTTGTAAATTTGAGTTACAACACCAGTATATTTAAAAAGCTTAAAATATTATAATACTTTCCTATTTCCTGGGAAATGTTTTTACCTAACAGGAGCTGAAAGTGATTATTTCAGGTATGAAATGTAAGGATCAAAAACTTGGAGGAACACAGCAGTTTAAAACTGGTTCAACGGGGGGTCATCAAAGGAGGAATGAAGCATGAGAGACTATGGACTCTGAGAAACAAACTGAGGGCTTCAGAGGGGGGTGGGGGAATGGGATAGGCTGGTGATGGGTAGTAAGGAGGGCACGTATTGCATGGTGCACTGGGTGTTATACACAACTAATGAATCATTGAACTTTACGTCAAAAACCAGGGATGTACTGTATGGTGACTAACATAATATAATAAAAAAATATTATTTAAAAAAAGGGTATAAATCTTTGTTTCTTTCTCAAAAGACTAAATTGGGGGCTAAGGAATTCTGTTATTATTGTTCATAGAAAAGAGTATTTCCAAGAAAGCAGATGTCTGCTTTTCTCAAAATTCTCTCCTAGAGAAGGACCCATTTTTTTTAAAAAAACCCTGCTTTTAGAAGCTACATATATTTTCTTGCTGTTATCCTTACTACCAGCTCTAAATAATGACTGATGTATATGTGCTGTTAGCTTCTCCATGCCTTCTGAGGATGATGACACTTGTGCTGTGAATTATCATTTCAAATCAGTATTTACTCATTCATGGGACTTCACCCAACCCACAGCTGAGCCTGCTTTGACTGTGATTCTGACTTTTTACTGAGGACAGCTGCATATTTCCTATGCTCTACTTTTTTTTTTTTTTTGTTTAGCCTGTCAGTTCATCAGCCACTGTTCTATTTGTATTTTGTTAGAATTAAAAAAAATTTTTTAAAAAGCAGAACATGATTATATTTCAATATATAACTTTTGTACAACCAAAAAGTAAAACATCACAGTAAAATGCTGGCGAGAAAATGTAGTATTTCATGTGCAATGTATGGCAAATGTTTAACATCCTTATACATAAATGATCTCTTAGAAACTAGTAACAAACACACTAATATTTATTTATTTTATTTATTTTTTATAATGATATTTTTTATTATAATAAATTTTAAATTATATTATGTTAGTCACCATACAGTACATCCCTGGTTTTTGATGTAAAGTTCTATGATTCATTAGTTGCGTATAACACCCAGTGCACCATGCAGTACGTGCCCTCCTTACTACCCATCACCAGCCTATCCCATTCCCCCAGCCCCCTCCCTTCTGAAGCCTTCAGTTTGTTTCCCAGAGTCCATAGTCTCTCATGCTTCATTCCCACTTCTGATTACCCCCCCTTTCTTCTTCCCTTTCTTCTCCTACTGATCTTCCTAGTTCTTATGTTCCATAGATGAGAGAAACCATGTGATAATTGATAATTGTCTTTCTCTGCTTGACTTATTTCACTTAGCATTATCTCCTCCAGTGCCGTCCATGTTGCAGCAAATGTTGAGAAATCGTTCTTTTTGATAGCTGAGTAATATTCCATTGTATATATGGACGACATCTTCTTAATCCAGTCATTTGTTGAACGGCAACTCTGCTATGAACATTGGGGTGCATATGGCCCTTCTCTTCACTACGCCTGTATCTTTGGGGTAAATACCCAGTAGTGCAATTACTGGATCATAAGGTAGCTCAATTTTTAACTTTTTAAGGGACCTCCACACTGTTTTCCAGAGTGGCTGTACCAACCTGCATTCCCACCAACAATGTAGGAGGGATCCCCTTTCTCCACATCCTCTCCAGCAATTGTTGTTTCTTGCCTTGTCAATTTTTGCCATTCTAACTGGCATAAGGTGGTACCTTAGTGTGGTTTTGATTTGAATTTCCCTGATGGCTAATGATTTAGAACATTTTTTCATGTGTCTGTTAGCCATTTGTATGTCTTCATTGGAAAAGTATCTGCTCATATCTTCTGCCCATTTTATGATTTATTTGTTTCTTGTGTATTGAGTTTGAGAAGTTCTTTGTAGATCTTGGATACCAGTCTTTTATCTGTAGTGTCGTTTGCAGCTATCTTCTCCCATTCCGTGGGCTGCCTCTTAGTTTTTTTGACTGTTTCCTTGGCTGTGCGGAAGGTTCTTATCTTGATGAAGTCCCACAAGTTCATTTTTTCTTTTGTTTCTCTTGCCTTTGGAGATGTGTCATGAAAAAGGTTGCTGTGGCCAATGTCGTAGAGGTTGCTGCCTATGCTCTCCTCCAGGATTTTGATGGATTCCTGTCTCACATTGAGGTCTTTCATCCATTTGGAGTTTATCTTCGTGTATGGTGTGAGAGAGTGGTCAAGTTTCATTCTTTTGCATGTAGCTGTCCAATTTTCCCAGCACCATTAATTGAAGAGACTGTCTTTTTCCCACCTAATGTTTTTTCCTGCTTTATCAAAGATTAGTTGCCCAAAGAACCGAGGGTCCATTTCTTGGTTCTGTATTCTGTTCCATTGGTCTATGTGTCTGTTTTTGTGCCAGTACCATGCTGTCTTTGTGATCACAGCTTTGTAGTACAGCTCGAAATCTGGCATTGTGATGCCCCCAGCTTTGTTTTTCCTTTTCAACAATTCTTTGGCGATTCGTGGCCTTTTCTGGTTCCACTCAAATTTAAGGGCTGTTTGTTCCAGTTCTTTGAAAAATGTCCTTGGTATTTTGATCGGGATAGCATTGAAAGTGTAGATTGCTCTGGGTAGCATGGACATTTTAACTATGTTAATTCTTCTGATCCATGAGCATGGAGTATTTTTCCATTTTTGTTTCTTCTTCAGTGTCTTTCAAGAGTGATTTGTAGTTTCTAGAATATAGATCCTTTACGTATCTGGTTAAGTTAATTCCTAGATAACGTATGATTTTTGGTGCTATTATAAATGGAATGGATTCCCTAATTTCTCTTTCTTCAGTCTCATTGTTCGTGTATAGAAATGCAACTGATTTCTGAGCATTGATTTTGTATCCCCTCACATTACTGAATTGCTCTATAAGTTCTCGTAGTTTGGGGGTGGATTCTTTTGGGTTTTCCATATAGAGTATCATGTCATCTGTGAGGAGAGACAGTTTGACTTCTTCTTTGCCGATTTGGATACTTTTTATCCCTTTTTGTTGTCTGATTGCTGTTGCAAGGACTTCTAGTTCTAAATTGAATAATAGTGGCGAGAGTGGGCATCCTTGTCATGTTCCTGATCTTAAGGGAAAGGCTTCCAGCTTTTCCCCATTGAGAAGGATATTTGCTGTAGGCTTTGCATAGATGGTTTTTACGAGATTGAGGAATGTACCCTCTATCCCTACACTCATATTTAAAAACAACAACAAATTGCCTTTTCCAGAAGATATTTTAGGGGAATATGTGAGAACAGGAAAAAGTCCATGATTGGAGAGCAACTCCAATAAAAAATAAGAAATTTTAGTACCCATGCACTAGGTGTTACAGGATGGTATTGGTGCATACAGATATTTTAAGAATCACACATTGTCAAAGGAAGAGTCCCTGAGTCTTCAGTATAACTTCTTGAATAATTAGATTATTTATCTTTACCTTTATGAGTCAGAGTTGGGTCTAATTCGTTTTGGCTATTTGTTATATGAAATTGAATAAAAACAACTAGTCTGGTATTGATATTGTAAAATACAGGATGAATTTTGATATGATTATACTGCCATATATTTGGTTGGTATGTTGCTGCTTGAGTACTTGGCATCCATTTTTCCATTTTATCTTTACTACCTTCATGAAGTTGGGCAAGAAAGATTACTTCCCCGCTCCCCGCCTTTGTTTTATAGATAAGGAAACTGAGAATTAGAGAATTAAGAGTATCATAATCAAACTGAAGGAGGTAAATTTTGCCTAGAGAGTAGGCAAAATGGAACTAGATCTAGGTATCCTGAGTTGACTCCCAAGTTTTCCATGCTAAGAGATATAGACTCAATTCAATTGAACAAATTCACAGTTCTTGTTAACTATTAATTGTAAAGATTTTAAAATGAAGAAGATGTATTTTATATTAATTTTTCATTGTAACATCTGGATAATGCTAATAAATGGGCACATTACAATATTGTACTGAGCCTTTTTTCTTAATATTTATATATTTGTTCAGAATATTTAAAAGTTTAAGAAAATTTTGATCCATAACATTGCAAATAAATAGCTATTGTTTAAATATGGAAAGAGAACCTTTCTGCCAAAAGAGAAGAAAATATTTGTAGCTAAGTATTGATACTCAAATAAATTTGGCTTCAAATTGAAACTTTTTAAAAATTCAGTTAGCCAACATATAGTACATCATTAGTTTTTTTTTATTATGGTATGTTAGTCACCATACAGTACATCATTAGTTTTTGATGTAGAGTTCTGTGATTCATTGTTTGTGTATAACACCCAGTGATCCATGCAATATGTGTGCTAGCTCATCCCCCCACCCCCTCCCCTCTGAAACCCTCAATTTGTCTCTCATGGTTCATTTCCCCCTCTGTTTAGCGCCCCGCTTCATTTTTCCCTTCCTTCTCCTAACGATCTCCTTGCTATTTCTTATGTTCCAAAAATGAGTGAAACCATATGGTGATTGTCTTTCTCTGCTTGACTTATTTCACTTAGCATAATCTCCTCCAGTCCCGCCCATGTTGCTGCAAATATTGGATAATCATTCTTTCTGATGGCTGAGTAATATTCCATTGTATATATGGACCACATCTTTATCCATTCGTCTGTTGAAGGGCATCTCGGCTCCTTCCACAGTTTTGCCGTTGTGGACAATGCTGCTATGAACATTGGGGTACATATGGCCCTTCTTTTCACTACATCTTTAATTTTGGGGTAAATACCCAGTAGTGCAATTGCTGGATCATAGAGTAGCTCTATTTTTAATTTTTTAAGGGACCTCCACACTGTTTTCCAAAGTGGCTGTACCAACTTGCATTCCCACAAACAATGTAAGAGGGTTCCCCTTTCTCCACATCCTCTCCAACATTTGTTGTCTCTTGCCTTGTCAATTTTTGCCATTCTAACTGTTGTAAGGTGGTATCTCAATGTGGTTTTGATTTGAATTTCCCTGATGGCTAATGATTTTCAACATTTTTTCATGTGTCTGTTAGCCATTTGTATGTCTTCATTGGAAAAGTCTGTTCATAAATTCTGCCTATTTTTTGATTTCATTATTTGTTTCTTGGGCATTGAGTTTCAGTTCATTTTAGATCTTGGATACCAGCCTTTTACGTGTAGTGTCATTTGCAAATATCTTCTCCCATTCTGTGGGTTGCCTTTTTGTTTTGTTGACTGTTTCCTTTGCTGTGCAGAGGCTTAGCCAACATATAGTACATCATTAGTTTCTGATGTAGTGTTCAACAATTCATTAGTTGAGTATAACACCCAGTGCTCATCATATCATGCACCATCCTTAATACCCATCACCTGGTTACCCCGTTCCCCCCACCCCCTCCCTTCTGTAACTCTCAGTTTGTTTACCGGAGTCTAGAGTCTCTCATGGTGAAGCTTAAT
The DNA here is from genome assembly GCF_024610735.1 of Ursus americanus. Lineage (NCBI taxonomy): Eukaryota > Metazoa > Chordata > Mammalia > Carnivora > Ursidae > Ursus > Ursus americanus. The sequence goes on along the minus strand of NC_142140.1, from coordinate 37,897,535 downwards.
ATAAAATAATGTTCTTTTAAAAACTGACATTTAATGAGCATTAGATTTCATTTCTTTTTTTAAATAATAATATTTTTTATTATATTATGTTAGTCACCATACAGTACATCCCTGGTTTCTGATATAAAGTTCGATGATTCATTAGTTGTGTATAACACCCAGTGCACCATGCAATACGTGCCCTCCTTACTACCCATCACCAGTCTATCCCATTCCCCCCCCCGAAGCCCTAAGTTTGTTTCTCAGAGTTCATAGTCTTAAGAAAGGAACAAAGAAGGGGGGGGTAATCAGAAGGGGGAACGAAACATAGGTTTCATTTCTAATTACTCCTTTAGTCTCTGTAATCTCAAATTACCTAGTTGTTGTTTCAAATCTTGGATGATTTTAGGACTGCCTTATTCTGAAAATAACTCTGCTAATCTGTCAGAACCAAATGCTGGGACACTTTTCCTTTGGGTGTTACTAAAAACAGAGCACAGGCTTCTTTTTGTCTCCTCATTTTGAGCACTTATAGCAACACATTGTTAAAGTAGAACAATGTATTTCAGGGTGGATTTTTTTTCTTTGTTTTGTGGTTTTTTTTTTGTTTGTTTGTTTAAGACAGATAGCATTTCTTTTTTTTAATGTTTCTTTATTATATTATGTTAGTCACCATACAGTACATCCCCAGTATCCGATGTAAAGTTTGATGATTCATTAGCACAACACCCAGTACACAATAAAATACGTGCCCTCCCCACTACCCATCACGTCTATCCCATCCCCCCCCCCGAAGCCCTCAGTTTGTTTCTCACAGTCCATAGTCTCTCATGCTTCATTCCCCTTTCTGATTACCTCCCCTTTCTTTATCCCTTTCTTCCACTACCTGTCTTCCTTATTCTTATGTTCCATACATGAGAGAAACCATATGATAATTGTCATTCTCTACTTGACTTACGTCACTTAACATTATCTCCTCCAGTGCTGTCCATGTTGCAGCAAATGTTGAGAACTCGTTCTTGATAGTTGAGTAATATTCCATTGTATATATGGACCACATCTTCTTAACCCAGTCATCTGTTGAAGGGCATCTCGGCTCCTTCCACGATTTAGCTATTGTGGACAATGCTGCTATGAATATTGGGGTACATATGGCCCTTCTCTTCACTACATCTGTATCTTCTGGGTAAATACCCAGTAGTGCAAAAGCTGGGTCATAGGGTAGCTCAATTTTTAACTTTTTAAGGGACCTCCACACTGTTTTCCAGAGTGGCTGTACCAACTTGCATTCCCACCAAAAATGTAGGAGGGATCCCCTTTCTCCACATCCTCTCCAGCAATTGTTGTTTCTTGCCTTGTCAATTTTTGCCATTCTAACTGGCATAAGGTGGTATCTTAGTGTGGTTTTGATTTGAATTTCCCTGATGGCTAATGATTTTGAACATTTCTTCATGTGTCTGTTAGCCATTTGTATGTCATCATTGGAAAAGTGTCTGTTCATATCTTCTGCCCATTTTATGATTTGTGTATTTGTTTCTTGTGTATTGAGTTTGAGAAGTTCTTTGTAAATCTTGGATACCAGTCTTTTATCTGTAGCATCATTTGCAACTATCTTCTCCCATTCCGTGGGTTGCCTCTTAGTTTTTTTGACTGTTTCCTTGGCTGTGCAGAAGATTTTATCTTGATGAAGTCCCACAAGTTCATTTTTTCTTTTGTTTCTCTTGCCTTTGGAGATGTGTCATGAAAAAGGTTGCTGTGGCCGATGTCGTAGAGGATGCTGCCTATGTTCTCCACTAGGATTTTGATGGATTCCTGTCTCACATCGAGGTCTTTCATCCATTTGGAGTTTATCTTTGTGTATGATGTGAGAGAGCGGTCAAGTTTCATTCTTTTGCATGTAGCTGTCCAATTTTCCCAGCACCATTAATTGAAGAGACTGTCTTTTTTCCACCTGATGTTTTTTCCTACTATATCAAAGATTAGTTGCCCAAAGAGCCGAGGGTCCATTTCTTGGTTCTCTATTCTGTTCCATTGGTCTATGTGTCTGTTTTTGTGCCAGTACCATGCTGTCTTTGTGATCACAGCTTTGTAGTACAGCTCGAAATCCGGCATTGTGATGCCCCCAGCTTTGTTTTTCCTTTTCAACAGTTCCTTGGCGATTCAGGGCCTTTTCTGGTTCCACTCAAATTTAAGGGCTGTTTGTTCCAGTTCTTTGAAAAATGTCCTTGGTATTTTGATCGGGATAGCATTGAAAGTGTAGATTGCTCTGGGTAGCATGGACATTTTAACTATGTTAATTCTTCTGATCCATGAGCATGGAATATTTTTCATCTTTTTGTGTCTTCTTCAATGTCTTTCAAGAGTGATTTGTAGTTTCTAGAATATAGGTCCTTTACGTCTCTGGTTAGGTTAATTCCAAGGTAATGTATGGTTTTTGGTGCTATTGTAAATGGGATGGATTCCCTAATTTCTCTTTCTTCAGTCTCATTATTTGTGTATAGAAATGCAACTGATTTCTGTGCATTGATTTTGTATCCCCCCACATTACTGAATTGCTCTATAATTTCTAATAGTTTGGGAGTGGCTTCTTTTGGGTTTTCCATATAGAGTATCATGTCATCTGTGAAGAGGGACATTTTGACTACTTCTTTGCCAATTTGGATACCTTTTATCCCTTTTTGTTGTCTGATTGCTGTTGCAAGGACTTCTAGTACTATGTTGAATAATAATGGCAAGAGTGGGCATCCTTGTCGTGTTTCTGATCTTAAGGGAAAGGCTTCCAGCTTTTCCCCATTGAGAATGATATTCGCAGTAGGCTTTTCATAGATTGTTTTTTATGAGATTGACGAATGTACCCTCTATGCCTAAACTCTGGGGGTTTTAATCAGGAAAGGATGCTGTATTTTGTCAAATGCTTTTTCTGCATCTATTGAGAGAATCATATGATTTCTGAATTTTTCTTTGTGGATAAAATCTAAGACCCCGATCGATTTGCGAATGTTAAACCACCCTTGCATCCCAGGGATGAATCCCACTTGGTCATGATGGATAATCCTTTTAATGTACTGTTGGATTCTGTTAGCCAGGATCTTGTTGAGGATTTTGGTGTCCATATTCATTAGGAAATCAGTCTGTAATTCTCCTTTTTGATGGGGTCTTTGCCTGGTTTGGGGATCAAGGTAACATTGGCCTCATAGAATGACCTTGGTAGCTTTCTTTCTGTTTCTATTTTTTGAAATAGCTTTAGGAGAATAGTTATTATTTCTTCTTTGAATGTTTGGTATAATTCCCCAGGAAAACCATCCGGGCCTGGAGTTTTGTTTTTTGGAAGCTTGTTTATCACTGACTCAATCTCTTCATAATTAATTGGCCTGTTTAAAAAATCAATTTGTTCCTGTTTCAGTCTTGGTAGTTTATAGGTTTCCAGGAAGGCCTCCATCTCTTCCAGATTGCTTAATGTATTGGCATAAAGCTGTTGATAAAAGCTTCTAATAATCCTTTCAATTTCATTGGTGTTGTTTGTGACCTGTCCTTTTTCATTCATAATTTTATTAATTTGGGTCCTTTCTCTATTCTTTTGGATAAGCCTTGCCACTGGTCTGTCAATTTTATTAATTCTCTCAAAGAACCAGCTTCTAGTTTTGTTGATCTGCTCTACTGTACTCCTGGTTTCTAATTCATTGATTTCTGCTCTAATCTTGGTCAACTGCTTCCTCGTGCGTGGATTAGGTCTGTCCCTCTGTTGCTGTTCCAGCTTCTTGAGGTGAGAATATATAAACTGCATTTTAGATTTTTCTATTCTTTTGAGTGAGGCTTGGATGGCTATGTATTTCCCCCTTAGGACTGCCTTTGCAGTATCCCATAGGTTTTGGACCGTTGTGTTTTCATTCTCGTTGGTCTCCATAAATTGTTTAAGTTGATTTTTGATTTCCTGGTTTATTGAATCATTCCTGAGCAGGAAGGTTCTTAGTCTCCAATTGTTTGAATTTCTTCCAAATTTTTCCTTGTGGTTGAGTTCCAATTTCAAAGCGTTGTGGTCTGAGAATATGCAGGGAATAATTTCAGTCTTTTGGTATCGATTGAGACCTGTTTTGTGTCCCAGAACATGGTCTATTCTTGAGAATGTTCCATGGGCATTAGAATAGAATGAGTATTCTTTGGTTCTGGGGTGTAGTGTTCTATATATATCTATGAGGTCCAACTCGTCTAGTATGGCATTCAAAGCCCTTGTTTCTTTGTCGATTTTTTGCATGGGTGATCTGTCTATTGCTGAGAGTGGAGTGTTGAGGTCCCCTACTATTAACGTATTTTTATCTATATGTCTCTTTATTCTGGTTAAGAGTTGTCTTGTGTATCTTGCTGCTCCCCTTTGGGGTCATAGATATTTATAATTGTCATATCCACTTGTTGGATACATCCTTTAAGAATAATATAGTGCCATTCTGAAGACAGATAACATTTCTGTTTACCAAATCTGTGGCACTCAGGTAAATATTTTAAGGAATGTTTACGTTGTTGAAAACCAGACAGAATATTAGAATATACCAGATGGATACTTTCAAGTTTTCATCCAGAAACCTGATACACGACAGATTGTTTGTATTATTTCCTAAATATCTTGATTAAATTTTCAATATTTGTATTAAAACATGCAACTGAGCAATGTGTGAGAATAATTCTGGTTCTTTTCATTTGTTTTTTTACTTCATTAGGTAAATTTAGAAGGAAGGATTTCTACTATACTTACTACCATATATAACCAAATTTTTACTCTGTGATTTCTTCACTTTATTCTCTTTTTGTCTCTCTGAAAGCTTATTTGCAACTTAATTTTTTTTGTTTGTTTTTGTTTTTATTTTATGGCCTCTCAGGGTTTTTTTTTCTTTTCTGTAGATTGTTCTTCTATTTCTCTCCTACCCTGCAGGCATCATATATTTTCTTGCTTGTAGCAATTCTTCCTTTGATATGACTTTCAGCTTCTCTTCTTTCTATCCAGTCCCACTCCTGTCATCTGAAAATTCATCCTCTCTGGTAAGATTTAGTTTGTTTTTTCCTCTAAGTATTCATGTCGTTCTTCTTTTATTATGTTATTCCTCTATTTGTAAGCTCTCCTTGACTAGGTTGTCTTCTGCGGGAAGAATAGCCACACATTAATTTTTTCCTATATACACTGCCTCTGCTCACTCAGACTCCTGGTTTCACAAAAATGATGATTCTCAAAGTGTGATGATCCAGATCACTCCACTAAAGAGCAACCCTTTATTTCCAGCTGCCTATTGGCTTCCTAGTCATATCTGCCCAGATGTACCATGGGTAGCTCAAGACCAACATGTCCATTCCAGCCTCTGCTCTCTCATCTTCTTTGTGTCCTCAGGTTCTTGTGAGGATCAACTATGATAATACATGTGTAAGTCTCAGATAATCATTGTTCAGGGTATACTTGTAGAAGGGTATGTGATTAATGGTGGGCAGTGCTGAGCATCATACATGTTTGACATTCTTATCAGAGGAAAACAATAATTCATGTATTCAATCATTCAATGAATATTGAACGTTCAGTACATTTCAATGTATTGTTCAATGTTCAGTACATTACAGTGTGCCCCACCTTGTTTCTGGGATTCATCAGTTAATAGAAAAGATAAAGTCCCTGCCCTTTCAGAGCTCACTTTCTAGAGTGGGAAACAGATAACGAACAAACAGGAAATGTATTTAATATGTTATGAGATACAAGGTTTTTCATATTCCTGATTTATATCAGAAATTCAGAAGCATGTTTTAAAATACAGTTTTGTAATTTACATATCTTAAAGGTCATCCATTGTATGTATACAGTTAGATGATTTTTAGTAAATTTACAGAGTAGTGCAAACATCACCACATCCAGCTTTAGAATATTTCCATTACTCCAAAAACGTCCTTAATGTCCATTTGCAATCAATCTACACTCCCACAAGGCCCCAAGTGACCATTTATCTGCTTTCATTCTCTGTAGATTTGCCCTTTCTGGGCATTTCATTTAAATGGAATCATGTGATATATAGTCTTTTGTATCTGGCTTCTTTTACTTAGCATAGATGTTTTTGGGGTTTATCCATGTTATAACATGTATCAATAATTCATTCCTTTTTATCCTGAACTGTAGCCCATTCTATGTGTATGCATTTTGTTATCCATTCAGTAGGTGTAGACATCTGGATTGCTTGTATTTTTTTATTATTATGAATAATACTGCTATGAACATTTGTTTACAAGTCTCTGTGTGGACATATTTTCATTTGGGGTGGGGGTAGATACCTAGGAGTAGAATTTCTGGGTCACAGGGTAAATTTGTGTTTAACATTTTAAGAAATTGCCAAACTTTTCCACAGTGTCTGTACCATTTTCCGTTATTACCAGCAACGTGTGAGGGTTTCATTTTCTCTGTATTTTTGACAACACTTGTTATCATCTGCCTTTTTTTTTTTATCATAGCTATTCTGGTGTGTGAGAATAGTATCTTATTGTGGGAATATTTTTGCTGTTTTTTAAAAATTTGAGTGTAATTGACACATAATATCAGATTAGTTTCAGGTGTACAACATAGTGATTCAACTTCTTTATACATTTTGCGTTGCTCACCACAAGTGTAGCTACCATCTGTCACCATACAATGCTGTTACACTACCATTGACTATATTCCCTATGCTGTACCTTTTATTCCTGTGAGTGATTCATTCCATAACTGGAAACCTTTATCTCCCACTCCCCTTCCCCCACTTTGCCCATCCTCCCACTCCTCTCCCCTCTGATAACCATTAGTTTTTTCTCTGTATTTACAGATTTGTTCTGCTGTTTATTATTCCTTTTTGTTTTTTAGATTCTTTTTTTAAAAAAAGATTTTATTTATTTAAGAGAGAGAGAGCATGAGTGAGCTTGAGTGGGGAAAAGGGCAGAGGGAGAGGGAGAAGCAGACTCCCTGCTGAGCAGGGAGCCTGACCAGGGTTTGATCCCAGGACCCTGTGATCATGACCTGAGCTGAAGGTAGACCCTTAACAGACTGAGCCACCCAGATGCCCCTATTTTTTAGATTCTACATATAAGTGAGATTATATGTTATTTGTATTTCTCTGTCTGACTTATTTCACTTAACATAATACTCTCTAGGTCCATCTATGTTGTTGCAAATGGCATATTTTGTAGTTTTGATTTACATTTCCCTAATGACTTAATGCTGTTTGGCATCTTTTCAAATGCTTGTTGGCCATTCATATATCTTCTTTGGTAAAATATCCATTCAAATCTTTAGCTTAGTTTTTATTGGGTTATTTGCCATCTTATTGATTTGAAAAAGTTCTTTATAAGGCATCCCCGTTGTTAAAGTAAAACTGTCACCACTTGCAGATGACCTGACACTATACATAGAAAACCCTAAAGACTCCACCCAAAACTTATAGAAGTAATACATGAATTCAGAAAAGTGGCAGGACACAAAATTAATATCCAGAAATCTGTTGCACTTCTATACACTAATAATGAAGTAGCAGAAAGAAAAATTAAGAAAACAATTTCATTTACAGTTGCACTAAAAAGAGTAAAATACCTAGTGATAAACTTAACCAAGGAGGTAAAGGGCCTGTACTCCAAAAACTATAAAACACTGATGAAAGAAATTGAAGATAATACAAACAAATGAAGATATATTCCATGCTTATAGATTAGGAGAATTAATCTTAAAGTGTCCGTACTACTCCCAAACAATCTACAGATTCAATGCAATCCTTATCAAAATACCAATAGCATTTTTCACAGAACTAGAACAAATAATTGTGAAATTTGTACGGAACCACAAAAGACACCCAAATAGCCAAAGCAATCTTGAGGAAGAAGAACAAAGTTGAACATATAAAAATTTCAGACTTCAGGGCACCTGTGTGGCTCAGCTGGGTAAGCATCTGACTCTTAATTTCAGCTCTTATGATCTCTCAGGGTGGTGGGATGGAGCCCTGTGTGGGGCTCCCCACTCAATGGGGAATCTACTTGGGATTCTTTCTCTCTCTCTTCCTTTGCCCCTCCCCCTGTGCGTGCTCTCTCTCTCTCTCAAATAAATAAGTAAATCTTTTTAAAAATTCAGATTTCAAGATGTACTATAAAGCTGTAGTAATCAAAACAGCATGGTACTGGCACAAAAATAGATCAATGGAACAGAACAGAGAGTCCAGAAATAAAGTTATGCTTATAGGGTCAGTTAATCTATGACAGAGTAGGCAAGAATATACAATGAGGAAGACAGTCTCTTCAATAAAAGATTCTGGGAAAACTAGGCAGCTACATGCAAGAGAAAGAAACTGGACCACATTTTTACACCATATACAAAAATAAAATCAAAATGGATTGAAGACCTAAATGTGAGACCTGAAACCATAAAACCTGTAGAATAAAACATAGGCAGTAATCTCTTTGACATTGGCCTTAGCATCATTTTCCTAGATGTTTCCTGAGGCAAGGGAAACAAAAGCAAAAATGAACCATTGGGATTACATCAAAATAAAAAGCTTTTACACAAACAAAGGAACCTATCAGAAAAACAAAAAGGCAACCTTCTGAATGGGAGAAGATATTTGCAAATGATATATCTAATAAGGGGTTAATATTCCAAAATATATATAGAACTTAACACCAAAAAATCAATCTGATTAAAAAATGGGCAGAGGACCTGAATAGACATTTTTCCAGAGAATGTGTACATATGTCCAAAAGACACATGAAAAGATGCTCAACATCACTAGTCATCAGGGAAATGCAAATCAAAACCACAATGAGATGTCACCTCACACCTGTCAGAATGGCTAGCATCAAAGAGGTAAGAAATAACAAATGTTAGTGAGGATATAGAGAGAAAGGACCCTTATGCACTGTTGATTAGAATGTAAATTGGTGCAGCCACTTTGGAAAACAGTATGGAGGGTTTTCAAAAAATTAAAAATGGAAATATGATATGATCTAATAATTCCACTACTGGGTATCTACCCAAAGAAAATGAAAACACTAATTTGAGAAGATAAATGTACCCATATATTTTTTTTAAGATTTTATTTATTTATTTTAGAGAGTGCACATGTGCGTGAGCTGAGAGAGGGGCAAAGGGAAAGGGAGAAAGAGAATCTCAAGCTGATTCCATGCTGAGTGCCGAGTCCAACCCAGGGCTCTATCTCACCACCCTGAGACCACAACCTGAGCTGAAGCCAAGAGTCAGAGGCCCAACCAACTGAGCTAGCCAGGTGCCCCCGCATCCATATGTTTATTGCAATATTATTTACAATAGCCAAGATACAGAAGCAACCCAAGTGTCCATCAGTAGATGAATGGATAAAGATGTTGTGTGTATGTTTGTATATACATGTGTGCACATACACATACACATACAAGAATATTATTCAGCCATAAAAAGCAATGAGATCTTGCCATTCATGACAACATGAATGGACCTAGAGGGTATTATGCTAAGTGAAATAAGTCAGACAAAGACAAATGCTGTATGATTTCACTTAACATGTGTAATCTAAAAAACAAACAAAGCCAAAACAGACCCATAAACACAGAGAACAAACTGGTGATTGCCAGAGGCAAGGGGGAGGTGGGGAGCTGGGGGAAAAGGGGTGAAGAGAAATGAGGTACAGGCTTCTAGTTATGGAATGCATAAGCCACAGGGATGAAAGGTCAAGCATGAAGAATATAGTCAGTGGTATTGTAATAGTGTTGTATGGTGACAGACGGTAGCTACACTGTGGTGAGCATAGCATAAAGTATAGAGTTGTCAAATCCATATGTTGTACACTTGAAACTAATGTAACATTGTATGTCAACTATACTCCAATTAAAAAATACAATTTTAAAAAAGTTCTTATATATTCTGTATATGAGATTTAAAAAAAATCAGGTATATGATTTACAAATATTTTCTCACAGTGTGTGGCTATTCTGTTCATTTTAAAATGTCCTTTGAAGTGGAGAAATTTTTTTTTAAAGATTTTATTTATTTATTTGAGAGAGAGGGTGAGAGCACAAGCAGGGGAGAGGGAGGAGCAGGCTACCCGCCGAGCAGGGATCCTGATGCAGGGCTCAATCCCAGGACCCTGGGATCATGACCTGAGCCAAAGGCAGATGCTTAACCAGCTGAGCCACCTAGGTGCCCAATGCAGTGGAGAAATTTTTAATTTTAATATCCAGTTTACTTTTTTTGTTGTTGTTTAGGGCTTGTTCTTTGGTGTCATACTTAAGAACTCTTTACCTAATCCAAGGTTACTATATATTTGGTTTTTTTTCTTCTAAGAGTTTGTTTTCTTCTAAGAAGTTTGGTTTTCTTCTAAGAGTATGTTTTCTTCTAAGAGTTTTATAAATTTAGGCCTCATATTTAGACCTATCACCCATTTTGAATTAACATTTTGTTTGTTACATTGTAAAAGTCTAATTTTTTTGGATGTAGATGTGCAATTGTTCCAACATTTGTTGAAAAGACTGAATTTCCTCCATAGTCAAAAATTAATATAACAAAAGTATAAAGGAAAACTTTTGGACTTTCAATTCTGTTGCATTGTTCTATATTCCTGTCTATATGCGAACACCACATTGTCTTGATTGCAGTAGTTTAATGATAAGTTTTACAGTTTGGAAGTGTGTGTCCTTTACTTTTGTTCTTTTTCAAAATTGTTTTGGCTATTCTGGGTCCTTTGCATTTCCATATAAATTTTCAGGTTAGTTTGTCAAAGAAATTAGGAAATATCTTATGGTTAATGACCTCTTATAATTTGCAGCCTTTTTTCTTTCATAGTGATGTTACTTACACTGAATCATATCTTAGATTCAAGGAAATACGGTAAAATATCAAATGATGTTACATGCAAAGGAAAGAAATAATGCAGTGAGAGAAATAGGAGGTTTGGGGGTTATGTTGCATTCCTGTTTTATAAACAGTGGTTAAAGAAGGCCTTCTGGATAAAGGTGACTTTTGAACAGAAACTTGAGGAAGGTGAGGAAATGAACTATGCCAATATCTGGACAGTGGTCCTGTCAGAGGAAGTACAAGTTCAAAAACTCTGAGTTTTCCAACTCAGGAACACACTGAGTTTTTTCCAGGGACCAAAGATGAATCATAGTATTTATGGCTTTAACTAGACTTTTATGTATCTTATTTACCTGAAGGTTAAATGAAATGAAAGTCAATTAACCTTTATTTTAGGGTAAATATGGTTCTTCCAAAGGCAGTACAAGCATTACATGATACAATTTATCCTCTTACCATCTTGGTTCATTCCTTGGTTCTTATTACACCTCTGATGCATTCAGTATGATGTGTATGAAATGGTCTCAGAATTTTAATGGAAAGGTACTAGATCTTTTAAATGTTTCCCCATTCTCATTTCTTATGAGGAGAAATCTCAAGCATAACTTTGCTTATTCCATAGTGTATAACTACTAGAAATCATTGAAATCATCCATCTAACAAGAACCCTGTCAACAAAAGACTTCAAGGTATATTTTGTGAAAGCTTATGATGCATGCTTGAGTGAAGGTTCCTCAGCTGATATCTAAAGACTGTTATATAGTTCCTTGATCTTGATATTAAAGTGACTCTTTCCACTTTTCACACCAGGGTGCATCTTGTGAAGTCTGTGGTATTCTTTCGTATGAGATTTTAGTTCTCACTTCCCAGTTTCCATGGGGGTTTAGAACAATACCTGCCATGAGAAACAGCCATATTTCTAGATGGATGTAGAGAATATCCAGTTCACTCTAAGAGCAAGAATGGCTTAAACTACTTTTCTTTCCCAGATCTCAAATAAATTCACACATGCTATCAATATTTAAGCCATGTTTTTATTAAAACTCAGTCGGCTTGCAGAAAAATACTATTATTATGCAAGGAGACAGAGCCAGTGAGATCTGTAGCTCAGCGAATATGGCTAATGACCAGGGCTCTGTGTGTATGTGTGTGTATCATATATGTGGTATATATGGGGTATGTATATTTTATATGTATCTATCTAAAATCCTGTTCTTCCTTGTGTGTGGTTTGATACCTTTTAGGTTCTACTTGATTCCTTTCAGTTATGGGTCCTTGCAGTCATATACAGAGTATATAAATATTCCTCCTTTTATGTAATAGCTTTGTAAATTAGTCTCAATTTTTTAAATTTAAATTGAATTAGCCAACTTATAGTACATCATTAGTTTCAGATGTAGTGCTCAATAATTTATCAGTTTTGTGTAACACCCAGTGCATATCACATCACGTGCCCTCCTTAATGCCCATCACCCAATTACCCCATCCCCCCACCCACCTCCCCTCCAGCAACCTTTGGTTTGTTTCCTATAGTTAAGAGTCTCTCATGGTTTTTCTCCCTCTCTGATGACTTCCTATTCTGTTTTCCCTCCCTTCCCCTGTGGTCCTCTACCCAGTTTCTTATATTCCATGAACACCATATGAAAATTGTCTCTCTGATTGATTTATTTCACTCAGCATAATACCCTCCAGTTCCATCCACGTCGATGTAAATGGTAGGTATTCATCCTTTCTGATGGCTGAGTAATATTTCATTGTGTGTGTGTGTGTGTGTGTGTGTGTCCATTCATCTGTCAATGGGCATCTTGGCTTTTTCCACAGTTTCGCTATTTTGGACATTAGTGCTATGAACAGTGGGGTGCAGGTGCCGCTTTGGATCACTACATTTGTATCTTTGGAATTAACCTCAATTTTAAATACATCAATCAAACTACCTTTTTAAATACGTTGTTTGTTAAATCCTCTTGTAAGATATGTTGTGGAATGTACCCATACTATATTACATGCAAGTCTTGGGTTTCTTTTATCAGCACCTCTAAAGTATTATATAAGCTTTGTACTTCTGTGATTGTCTTTAGGGTTTTCTCATTCTAATTATTGTAAATATGATGGGCTGGCAGTGTTACTCATCTCTCCCCTTGTGGCATTCATTGTATCTATTTTAGTTCATGAACTTAGACATGAAACAAAACATTAGCAAATTGAATCCAACTATATAAAAAAGATAATACATCATGACCAAGAGTTGTTTATCTCAGAAACACAGACTAGTTTAACATTTAAAAATCAATGTAGTCCTCTACTCCTGCCCAAGATGGAGTAACTGGAACTGTATATACCCTTTCACTTGAGCAACAACACAAAATATAAAGAAACTGTACATCAAGCAACAATGGATAGTGACTTTTGAGAAACTGGGTGTAAGGTGAGCCCTAAGGTTGTCTAAGCTTACTACCTTAAAAGAGTTTCACAGGGAGCATCATAGGGAGATGAAATTCAAGTGGAATCCAGTGGAGTCCAGGAATTGAGAAGACAGAGCTAGATTCTGGTGAGAACAAGGCAGCCAAAGTTGTCAGGTAATAGTACTGAAGAGGAGAGAGCTACAGAGGGAGAGGAGAGGAAGGAAGGGGAGGGGAGAGGAGAAATCCTAAAGATCTGCAGAGGGTCCCATCAGAGTATTCAGTAAGGTGATGATCAGTTCATACATGTAAGCAAACTACTCAAGGCTGGAGAAAAAATCATTAGAATGCATTATAGTACAGTACCTAACACACTGTACTGATAATAGTGCTATTCTCACTAACCACACTGAAAAAAACTTGTAATTCATGGAGTATTAGGTAACTCTTCAGGAAGGCATTACCTCAGGTGTGGGAATTATTGTCTGTAGATTGAGCACGGCAAATCATAAAACAAATCATAGAAGCAAGACCTGAAAAGATCAAACTATTTTCAAATGGCTTAACTGTGTCCCAGAATAAAACTCAAGAATATTTATAGAAATGTAGAAATTCCCGGGGTGCCTGGGTAGCTCAGTTGAGCATCCAACTCTAGGTTTTGGCTAAGGTTATGATCTCAGGGTTGTGGGATCCAGCCTGCGTTGGGCTCTGCACTCAGCATGGAGTCCGCTTGAGATTTTCTCTCTCCCTCTGCCCCTCCTTCCACTCGTGCATGTGCACATGCCCACGTGCATGTACTCTTTCTCTCAAATAAATAAATCTTTAAAAAATGTAGAAATTCCCAGCACCCAAATATGATCTATAAAGAGGAGAGAAATATATCACTTGAAATCAACCCTGAACTAACATAGATGTTAGGATTTGAAGCCAAGGACATTAAAAATAGTTGTTATATTCAGTATGTTCAAAAACTTCAGTGGTACGTGGAAGATACAGAAAAACAAGTTGAATTTCTAGAGATGAAAACTTCAGTGTTTCGGGTAAAATTGATGCTGGATGGGATTAACAGACTCAAGATGGAAAAAATTAGTGAATTCGAAATAGCAATTTAATTACTTAAATGTCTTTAAGTGATAACTGCTTGAACAAAAATGTTAAGGTATTGTGGGACTTATATGTGTAAGTAAAATGAATAACAATAGTAGCATAAAGGTTCGGAGGGGAAAAATAGAGGTGTACTACTATACTTTTGTGAGGTTTTATACTTTACATGAAGTGGTATAATATCACTTGAAGGTAGGCTGTGGTAAATTAATGATGTGTGCTATAAAACCTAAAGCAGGGGTGCCTGGGTGGTTCAGTCAATTAAGCATCTGCCTCTTGGTTTCGGCTCAGGTCATGATCTCATGGATAATGATCCCTTGAGTCATGAGATTGGGCCCATGTGCGGCTCCAAGATAAGCTTCTGCTTATCGGTTTGAAGACGCTCTCCCTCTGCCCCCCCACCCCAAACTGTCTTTCTCTCTCTCAAACAAAGAAATCTTTATAAACCCTAAAGCAACCACTAAAATAACAGCAGGGGCTCCTGGGTGGCTCAGTTGGTTAAGTGTCCACCTCTTGATTTCAGTTCAGGTCATGATCTCAGGGTTGTGAAATCAAGCCCTGCGTTAGGCTCCTGGCTCACCGGGGAGTCTGCTTGAGATTTTCTCCCTTCCTCTCCCTCTGCCCCTCGCTCCCTGCTCTCTCTTTCTCTCTAAAATAAATAAATAAATCTTTAAAAAATTTAAAAAACAAAGAGTTATGACTAATAAGCCAGTAAATGAGATAAAATGAAATCACAAATATTTCCCAATTAATCTAAAATAGGCAGAAGAAGAGGAAAGGAGAATCATAGACTAGATGGGAAAAATATAAAACAAATAGCAAGATGGTAATTTTTACCACAACCATGTTAATAATCATACTAAATGTAAATTTTCTAAACACTCAATTTAAATGCCAGGTTAAATGGTCTAAACACCCCAGTTAAGAGATGGAGATTGTCAAACTGGATTAAAAAACAAGATGAGGGGCGCCTGGGTGGCACAGCGGTTAAGCGTCTGCCTTCGGTTCAGGGCGTGATCCCGGCGTTCTGGGATCGAGCCCCACATCAGGCTCCTCCGCTATGAGCCTGCTTCCTCCTCTCCCACTCCCCCTGCTTGTGTTCCCTCTCTTGCTGGCTGTCTCTATCTCTGTCGAATAAATAAATAAAATATTAAAAAAAAAAAGCAAGATGAAAACAGAGAGAGAGGCAAACTATAAGAGACCCTTAACTATAGGGAACAGACTGAGAGTTGCTGGAGGGGAGGTGGGTGGGAGTATGGGGTAAATGGGTGATAGGCATTAAAGAGGGTGTTTGTTATAATGAGCACTGGGTGTTATATCCAAGTGATGAATCACTGAATTCTATCCCTGAAGCTAATACTACACTATATGTTAACTAACTCAAATTTTTTATTTTCTTTTATTATGTTACGTTAGTCACCATACGGTACATCATTAGTTTTTGATGTAGTGCTCCATGATTCATTGTTTGCATATAACACCCAGTGCTCATTGCAATACGTGCCCTCCTTAATAGCCATCACTGAGATAACCTATTGCTCCACCCCCCTCCCCTCTGAAACCCTCAGTTTGTTGCCCCGAGTACATAGTTTCTCATGGATCGTCACCCGCTCTAATTTCCCCCCTTCAGTTTTCCCTTCCTTCTCCTAATGTCCTCCATGCTAGTCCTTAATGTTCCACATATAAGTGAAACCATACGGTGATTGTCTTTCTCTGCTTATTTCACTTAGCATAATCCCTTCCACTTCCATCCATGTCGATGCATCTGTTGGTTATTCATCCTTTCTGATGACTGAGTAGTTTTCCATTGTATATATGGACCACATCTTCCCTATCCATTCCTCTGTTGAAGGGCATCTTGGCTCTTCCCACAGTTTGGCTATTGTGGACATTGCTGCTATGAACACTGGGGTGCATGTGGTCCTTTTCACGACATCTGTATCTTTGGGGTAAATACCCAGTAGTGCAATTGCTGGATCATAGGGTAGCTCTATTTTGAACTTTCTGAGGAACCTCCATACTGTTTTCCAAAGTGGCTGTACCAACTTGCATTCCCACCAAGAGTGTAAGAGGGTTCCCCTTTCTCCACATCCTCTTCAACATTTGTTGTTTCCTTGTTAATTTTTGCCATTCTAACTGGTGTAAGGTGGTATCTCAGTGTGGTTTTGATTTGAATTTCCCTGATGGCTAATGATGTTGAACATTTTTTCATGTGTCTATTAGCCATTTGTATGTCTTCTTTGGAGAAGTGTCTGTTCATGTCTTCTGCCCATTTTTTAATAATAATTTTTTATTATTATGTTATGTTAGTCACCATACAGTACATCCTTAGTTTTTGATGTAGTGTTCCATGATTCATTATTTGAGTATAACACCCAGTGCTCCATGCAATATGTGCCCTCCTTAATACCCATCACCAACCTATCCTAATACCCACTCCCTTCCCCCTTGAAGCCCTCAGTTTGTTTCCCAGAGTCCATAGTCTCTCATGGTTCATTCCCCCTTCTGTTTACTCCCCCTTCATTCTTCCCTTCCATCTCCTACCGATCTTCCTGCTATTTCTAATGTTCCATAAATGAGTGAAACCATATGATAATTGCCTTTCCCTGCTTGACTCATCTCACTTAGCATAATCTCCTCCAGTCCCTCCATGTTGCTGCAAATGTTGGGTAATCGTTCTTTCTGATGGCTGAGTAATATTCCATTGTATATATGGACCACATCTTCTTAATCCAATCATCTGTTGAAGGGCATCTCGGCTCCTTCCACAATTTAGCTATTGTGGACAGTGCTGCTATGAACATTGGGGTGCATATGAACCTTCTCTTCACTATGTGTGTATCTTTGGGGTAAATACCCAGTAGTGCAATTGCTGGATCATAGCTCAATTTATAACTTTTTGAGGGACTTCCACACTGTTTTCCAAAGTGCTGTACAAACTTGCACTCCCGCCAACAGTGTAAGAAGGATCCCTTTCTCCACATCCTCCCCAACATTTTTTGTTTCTTACCTTGTCAATTTTTGCCATTCTAACTGGCGTTAGATGGTATCTCAATGTGGTTTTGATTTCAATTTCCCCGATGGCTAATGATTTTGAACGTTTTTTCATGTGTCTGTTAGCCATTTGTATGTCTTCATTGGAAAAGTGTCTGTTCATATCTTCTGCCCATTTTATAATTTGTTTATTTCTTTCTTGTGTATTGAGTTTGAGAAGCTCTTTGTAGATCTTGGATACCAGTCTTTTATCTGTAGTGTCATTTGCAACTATCTTCTCCCATTCCGTGGGCTGCCTCTTAGTTTTTTTGACTGTTTCCTTGGCTGTGCAGAAGCTTTTTATCTTGATGAAGTCCCACAAGTTCATTTTATCTTTTGTTTCTCTTGCCTTTGGAGATGTGTCATGAAAAAGGTTGCTGTTGCCAATGTTGTAGAGGTTGCTGCGTATGTTCTTCTCCAGGATTTTGAAGGATTCCTGTCTCACATCGAGGTCTTTCATCCATTTGGAGTTTATCTTTTTGTATGGTGTGAGAGAGTTGTCAAGTTTCATTGTTTTGCATGTAGCTGTCCAATTTTCCTAGCACTGTTTATTGAAGAGACTGTCTTTTTTCCACTGGATGTTTTTTCCTGCTTTATCAAAGATTAGTTGCCCAAAGAGCCGAGGGTCCATTTCTGGGTTCTCTATTCTGTTCCATTGGTCTTGTGTCTGTTTTTGTGCCAGTACCATGCTATCTTTGTGATCACAGCTTTGTAGTATAGCTTGAAATCCGGCATTGTGATGCCCCCAGCTTTGTTTTTCCTTTTCAACAGTTCCTTGGCGATTCGTGGCCTTTTCTGGTTCCATACAAATTTAAGGGCTGTTTGTTCCAGTTCTTTGAAAAATGTCATTGGTATTTTGATCGTGATGGCATTGAAAGTGTAGATTGCTCTGGGTAGCATAGACATTTTAACTATGTTAATTCTTCTAATCCATGAGCATGGAATATTTTTCCATCTTTTTGTGTCTTCTTCAATGTCTTTCAAGAGTGATTTGTAGATTCTAGATTATAGATCCTTTATGTCTCTGGTTAAGTTAATTCTGAGATAATGTATGATTTTTGGTGCTATTGTAAATGGAATGGATTCCCTAATTTCTCTTTCTTCAGTCTCATTGTTCGTGTATAGAAATGCAACTGATTTCTGAGCATTGATTTTGTATCCCGCCACATTACTGAATTGCTCTATAACTTCTAATAGTTTGGGAGTGGATTCTTTTGGGTTTTCCATATAGAGTATCATGTCATCTGTGAAGAGAGACACTTTGACTTCTTCTTTGCCGATTTGGATACCTTTTATCCGTTTTTGTAGTCTGATTGTTGTTGCAAGGACTTCTAGTACTATGTTGAATAATAATGGCGAGAGTGGACATCCTTGTCGTGTTTCTGATCTTAAGGGAAAGGCTTCCAGCTTTTCCCCCATTGAGAATGATATTCGCTGTAGGCTTTTCATAGAAGGTTTTTATGAAATTGAGGAATGTACCCTCTATCCCTACACTCTGAAGTGTTTTAATCAGGAAAGGATGCTGTATTTTGTCAGATGCTTTTTCTGCATCTATTGAGAAGATCATATGGTTCTTGACTCTTTTCTTGTTGATATGGTCTATCACACTAATCGATTTGCAAATGTTGAACCACCCTTGCATCCCAGGGATGAATCCCACTTGGTCATGATGGATAATCCTTTTAATGTGCTGTTGGATCCTTTAGCTAGGATCTTTGTGAGAATTTTGGCATCCATACTCATCAGGGAAATCGGTCTGTAATTCTCCTTTTTGAGGGGGTCTTTGCCCCTTTAGGGATCAAGGTAATCATGCCCTCATAGAATGAGTTTGGTAGTTTTCCTTCTGTTTCTATTTTTTTGAAACAGCTTCAGGAGAATAGGTATTATTTCTTCTTTGAATGTTTGGTAGAATTCCCCGGGGAATCCATCAAGCCCTGGACTCTTTTTTTGGGGAGGTTTTTGATCACTGCTTCAATCTCTTCATAATTAATCCATCTGTTTAAATAATCAGTTTCTTCCTGTTTAAGTCTTGGTAGTTTATAGGTTTCCAGGAAGGCATGCATTTCTTTTTTTTTTTAATTTATATTTATTTTTTTTTATTAAATAATTTTTTATTATATTATGTTAGTCACCATACAGGACATCCCTGGTTTCCGATGTAAAGCTCGATGATTCATTAGTTGCGTATAACAGTGCACCATGCAATACATGCCCTCCTTACTACCCATCACCGGTCTATCCCATTCCCCCACCCCCCTCCCCTCTGAGGCCCTCGGTTTGTTTCTCATAGTCCATAGTCTCTCATGCTTCATTCCCCCTTCTGATTACCCCCCCTTCTTTATCCCTTTCTTCCCCTACCGATCATCCTAGTTCTTATGTTCCATAGATGAGAGAAATCATATGATAGTTGTCTTTCTCTGCCTGACTTATTTCACTTAGCATTATATCCTCCAGTGCCGTCCATGTTGCAGCAAATGTTGAGAATTCGTTCTTTCTGATAGCTGAGTAATATTCCATTGTATATATGGACCACATCTTCTTAATCCAATCATCTCTTGAAGGGCATCTCGGCTCCTTCCACGATTTAGCTATTGTGGACAATGCCGCTATGAACATTGGGGTGCATATGGCCCATCTCTTCACTACGTCTGTATCTTTGGGGTAAACACCCAGTAGTGCAATGGCTGGATCATAGTTCAATTTTTAACTTTTTAAGGGACCTCCACACTGTTTTCCAGAGTGGCTGTACCAACTTGCATTCCCACCAACAATGTAGGAGGGATCCCCTTTCTCCACATCCTCTCCAACAATTGTTGTTTCTTGCCTTGACTATTTTTGCCATTCTAACTGGCATAAGGTGGTATCTCAGTGTGGTTTTGATTTGAATTTCCCTTATGGCTAATGATTTTGAACATTTTTTCATATGTCTGTTAGCCATTTGTATGTCATCATTGGAAAAGTGTCTGTTCATAACTTCTGCCCATTTTTTGATTTGTATATTTGTTTCTTGTGTATTAAGTTTGTGAAAATCTTTGTAGATCTTGGATACCAGTCCTTTATCTGTAGTGTCATTTGCAAATATATTCTCCCATTCTGTGGGCTGCCTCTTAGTTTTTTTGACTGTTTCCTTGGCTGTGCAGAAGCTTTTTATCTTGATGAAATCCCATAAGTTCATTTTATCTCTTGTTTCTCTTGCCTTTGGGGATGTGTCATGAAAAAAGTTTGCTGTGGCCGATGTCAAAGAGGTTGCTGCCTGTGTTCTCCTATAGAATTTTGATGGATTCCTGTCTCACATCGAGGTCTTTCATCCATTTGGAGTTTATTTTTGTGTGTGGTGTTAGAGAGTGGTCAAGCTTCATTCTTTTGCATGTAACTGTCCAATTTTCCCAGCACCGTTTATTGAAGAGACTGTCTTTTTTCCACTGGATGTTTTTTCCTGCTGTATCAAATATTAGTTGCCCAAATAGCCGAGGGTCCACTTCTGGGTTCTCTATTCTGTTCCATTGGTCTATGTGTCTGTTTTTGTGCCAGTACCATGCTGTCTTTGTGATCACAGCTTTGTAGTACAGCTCGAAATCTGGCATTGTGATGCCCCCAGCTTTGTTCTTCCTTTTCAACAGTTCCTTGGAGATTCGGGGACTTTTCTGTTTCCGTACAACTTTAAGGACTATTTGTTCCAGTTCTTTGAAAAATGTCCTCGGTATTTTGATCGGGATAGCATTGAAAGTGTAAATTGCCCTGGGTACAATGGACATTTTAACTATGTTAATTCTTTCGATCCATGAGCATGGAATATCTTTCCATCTTTTTATGTCTTCCTCAATGTCTTTCAAGAATGATTTATAGTTTCTAGAATATAGGTCCTTTATGTCTCCAGTTAAGTTAATTCCAAGGTAATGTATGGTTTTTGGTGGTATTGTAAATGGGATGGATTCCCTAATTTCACTTTCTTCGGTCTCATTATTCTTGTATAGAAATGCAACTGATATCTGAGCATTGATTTTCTATCCCGACACATTACTGAATTGCTCTATAACTTCTAATAGTTTGGGAGTGGCTTCTTTTGGGTTTTCCATATAGAGTATCATGTCATCTGTGAAGAGAGACACTTTGACTTCTTCTTTGCCGATTTGGATACCTTTTATCCCTTTTTGTAGTCTGATTGCAGTTGCAAGGACTTCTAGTACTATGTTGAATAATAATGGCAAGAGTGGGCATCCTTGTCGTGTTCCTTTTCTTAAGGGAAATGCTTCTAGCTTTTCCCTATTGAGAATAATATTTGCTGTAGGCTTTTCATAGATGGCTTTTATGAGATTGAGAAATGTACCTTCTATCCCTACACTCTGAAGTGTTTTAATCAGGAAAGGATGCTGTATTTTGTCAAATGCTTTTTCTGCATCAATAGAGAGGATCATATGGTTCCTGAGTCTTTTCTTGTTGATATGATGTATCACACTGATCTATTTGCAAATGTTGAACCACGCTTGCATCCCAGGTATGAATCCCACTTGGTCATGATGGATAATCCTTTTAATGTACTGTTGGATTCTGTTAGCAAGAATCATGTTCAGGATTTTGGCGTCCATATTCATTAGGGAAATTGGTCTGTAATTCTTCTTTTTGATGGGGTCTTTACCTAGTTTGGGGATCAAGGTAATATTGGCCTCATAGAATGAGTTTGGTAGCTTTCCTTCTGTTTCAATTTTTTGAAATAGCTTTAGGAGAATAGGTATTATTTCTTCTTTGAATGTTTGGTATAATTCCCCAGGAAAACCATCCGGGCCTGGAGTTTTGTTATTTAGAAGGTTGTTTATCACTGACTCAATCTCTTCATAATTAATTGGCCTGTTTAAGAAATTAATTTCTTCCTGTTTCAGTCTTGGTAGTTTATAGGTTTCCAGGAAGGCCTCCATCTCTTCCAGATTGCTTAATTTATTGGTATAAAGCTGTTGATAATAGTTTCTAATTATCCTTCCAATTTCATTGGTGTTGGTCATGACCTCTCCTTTTTCATTCATAATTTTAATAATTTGGGTTGTTTCTCTTTTCTTTTGGATAACTCTTGCCAGTGGTCTGTCAATTTTATTGATTCACTCAAAGAACCAGCTTCTAGTTTTGTTGATCTGCTCTACTGTACTCCTGGTTTCTAATTCATTGATTTCTGCTCTAATCTTGGTCAGCTGCTTCCTCGTGTGTGGATTAGGCCTGTCCCTCTGTTGCTGTTCCAGCTTCTTGAGGTGAGAATATAAAAACTGCATTTTAGATTTTTCTATTCTTTTGAATGAGGCTTGGATGGCTATGTATTTCCCCCTTAGGACTGCCTTTGCAGTATCCCATAGGTTTTGGACCATTGTGTTTTCATTCTCATTGGTCTCCATAAATTATTTAAATTGATTTTTGATTTCCTAGTTTATCGAATCATTCCTGAGCAGGATGGTTCTTAGTCTCCAAGTGTTTGAGTTTCTTCCAAATTTTTCCTTGCGGTTGAGTTCCAATTTCAGAGCGTTTGGTCTGAGAATATGCAGGGAATAATTTCAGTCTTTTGGTATCGGTTGAGACCTGTTTTGTGTCCCAGAACATGGTCTATTCTTGAGAATGTTCCATGGGCATTAGAATAGAATGAGTATTCTTTGGTTCTGAGGTGTAGTGTTCTATATATATCTATGAGGTCCAACTTGTTGAGTATGGCATTCAAAGCCTTTGATTCTTTGCTTATTTTTTGCCAGGGTGTTCTGTCCATTTCTGATAGTGGAGTGTTGAGGTCCCCTACTGTTAATGTATTTTTATCTATATGTCTCTTTATTCTGGTTAAGAGTTGGCTTGTGTATCTTGCTGCTCCCCTTTTGGGGGCATATATATTTATAATTGTCATATCCACTTGTTGAATACTTCCTTTAAGAATAATATAGTGCCCTTCTGCATCTCTAACTATAGTCTCTAGTTTAAAATCCAATCTATCTGATATGAGAATTGCTACCCCAGCTTTCTTTTGAGGTCCATTTGCGTGAAAGATGGTACTCTATCCCCTTACTCTCAATCTGAATGCATCTTTGGGTTCGAAATGAGTCTCTTGTAGATAGCAAATGGATGGGTCATTTCTTTTTATCCAATCTGCAACCCTGTGGCACTTTATGGGAGCATTTAAACCATTTACATTGACACTAAGAACCCAGCGATAGAATTTTAATGATGCCATGTTGCCAGTAAAGTCTTTGTTTGTATCGGTTGTGACTTTCTGTTCTGTATCACTCTTGGGGCCTTTTTACCTTTATAGAACCCCCCTTAATATCTCCTGTAGGGCTGGTTTCGTGGTTACGAAATTGGTTAATGACTGGCGATTCTGGAATGTCTTTATTTCTCCATCAATTCTGAATGACAGTCTTGCTGGATAAAGGATCCTTGGCTGCATGTTTTTCTCTGAAAGAGCTTTAAAAATGCACCCCCAACACTTTCTCTCATTCCAGGTCTGTGTAGACAGGTCTGATGTAATTCTGATGCCTTTGCCTTGGTACGTGAGAAATTTCTTTGCCTTGGCCACTTTCAATACTATATCCTTGGATCTAATATTTGCGAATTGCACTATGATGTGACGTGGCGTAGGTTTGTCATGGTTGAGCTTGGGAGGGGTCCTCTCTGCCTCTTGGACATGAATGTTTGTTTCCCTAGCTAGATTAGGGAAGTTTTCAGCTACAATTTGTTCAAATATCTCTTCTAGACCTCAATTTTTCTCCACCCCCTCGGGGATGCCGATGATTTTGACATTGGAACGTTTCATTGAGTCAGTAATCTCCCGAAACCTACATTCGTGGGCGTGGATTTTTTTAAGACCAGCTTCTGTTTTCGTTTTTTCCTCTATTAACCCATCCTCCAATTCACTAATACGTTCCTCTGCTTCGGTGACCCTGGCCGTCAGAGCCTCTAGTTTTGCCTGCATTTGGCTCATAGAATTTTTAATTTCTGTCAGATTCGCTCTCTTTTCTGTCCTTAGAGATTCTATATTCTCAGTAACCTTTTCGTTAATACTTTTTTCAATTCTACTCATCATTTTGACCATCGTTACTCTGAATTCCATTTCTGATAATTTGGTTACTTCCATATCCATTATTTCTGTGGCAGAGGCCACAGACTCACTGTCTTTTCTTTGCTGGGGGGCGGGGGGCTTCTCCTTCTTGTCATTCTGATGAGGAGAGGTTGCGGGGTTGTCCAGAGCCCAAATTATTGACTGGGTCCCAGGCCGTGCCCCTTGTTTTATAGGGATCTTAGGGATGTGGGCTTCTTTTTTAAAGATTTTATTTATTTATTTATCTGAGAGAGAGAGACAGACAGTCAGCAAGAACGGGAACAGAAGCAGGGGAGTGGGAGAGGAACACGCAGGCTCCTAGCAGAGGAGCCCGATGAGGGACTCCTTTCCGGAATGCCAGGATCATGCCCTAAGCCGAAGACAGGCGCTCAATGACTGCGCCACCCAGGCGCCCCGGTTGTGGGCTCCTTGATTTTTCAGCCTGCCTTCTTTGTTCTGGGGGAGGGGCCTGCCGTGCGGATACTCAGGCAACCCTGTTTGGGTAGAGTCTCCGTGTCCCCTGCGAGAGGGGATGGGGATGGGCACTCTCTGAGCCGTTATTTCCAGGCTTTTGTTCTCTGGTGGATTTCCCTGGCGGTCTGCTGTGCCTCTTCTGAGAGTCAGAGCAGCAGGGGCCGAATTTCAGCGTCTGTCTCAGAACAGAGGGATTGCAGCCCGTTCTCCACTGATATTCTGGCCACTTTAACTCTGTTACTGTTGGTGCTGCTCAACCCTGCAGCGTCCTGGGATGTGTGCCCCACACCCAGCATCCCAGCCCTCACTTCCAGGGCCGGCGCGTCTCTGTCCTTTGTGTTTCTAATGCCACCAGCTGCCCCCGCGCACTCCCGGAGCTCCTGGTCTCAGTCTGAATCCAGTGAGCACACTGGGGGAGTTCCGTGAGATGCGTGGTGGCGCGGGCTCCTGGCTCACAGTCTCAGTCTGCTGTTTCGCGGGTGCCGGTCCGCGAGTCCGCCGCTCCCCCGTGCAGGTGGCTACCGCTTCCCGGCGCGCCCGAACGCGGCGGCTCCCTCCCCCTTCTGTTTATCTTGCGATATCTGTGCGCGGTTTCACGGCTCCCCGCTTCGTACCTCAATAGTCAGCACTGGAGATATTCATTTGTAGAGATCCAGATGTATCTTCCTGTGTCTCAGGCTGATTCCGTGATTTTTTAGGCTGGTCTGGTACCTATCCAGCTCGACTCAGGGGACCGGCTGAAAAAGGGGTCCCCTACTCGTCCGCCATCTTAACTCCTCCGGCATCCATTTCTCCCGGGTTGTTTAACCAGGAGAGTAAAAATCAGTTTAAACAATTTATGGAGACCAACGAGAAATGAAAACACATGGTCCAAAACCTATGGGACACTGCAAAGGCAGTCCTAAGGGGGAAATACATAGCCATCGAAGCCTCACTCAAAAGAATAGAAAAATCTAAAATGCAGTTTTTATGTTCTCACCTCAAGAAGCTGGAGCTGGAACAGAAGAACAGGCCTAACCCACACATGGGAAAGCATTTGATCAATATTAGAGCAGAGTACAATGAATTAGAAACTGGGAGCACAGTAGAGCAGATCAACAGAACTAGAAGCTGGTTCTTTGAAAGAATAAATAAGATCAATAAGCACTGGCAAGACTTATTTAAAAGAATAGAGAAAGGACCCAAATTAATAAAACTATGAATGAAAAGGGAGAGGTCACAACCAACACCAATGAAATTGGAAGGATCATTGGAATGGCCATATTAATATCAGACAAAGTAGATTACAGTGCAAAGAATATTCTAAAGAGAGTCATTTTATTATATCAGTTGATCAATTCATCAAGAGGATGTAAGAGCCCTACCCACCCATTCTTTTACCTAAAAATAGAGCTTCAAAATACATGAAGAAAATCATAGACCTGAAAGGAGAAATAGATAAATCTGAAGTTATAATGACAGAATTCAATACCTTTCAGTTAGTGATATAACTAGACAGAAAACTAATAAGAATTATAGAAGAGTTGAATAACTGCATTGGCCAACTTTGATCTGTTTGGTATTTATAGAATACTCCATTCAACAACAGCAGAATACACATTATTTTCACATACAACAGAACACTTAACAAGGTATGCCATATTTTGGGTCACCAAAAAAGTCTTAATGAAATGGAAAGAATTTACATTACACAAAAATGTTCTTTGGCTACAGTTGGATTTAATTAGAAGTTAATAGAAACATATCTAAAAAATCACAAAATATTTGAAAAAAACGCACATACTTCAAAATAATCCATGAATCAAAAAAGAAAGAAAAAAGGAAATAAGGCGTGGGGCTGCTGGTGACAGTGACAGAATAGGGAGATGCAGGACCTGTCAGGACACAGTTCTGTGGTTACTGATTTATGAACCTGAATAAACAGGACACCTGACTAAAAGAATTTTTTTAAAACATAAAAAAGGAAATGAGAAAATATTGACCTGAATAAAAAATAAAACACAATGTATTAGAATTTGTGGGATGCCATGAAAAAATGTTCAAAATCATTAGCCATCAGGGAAATTCAAATCAAAACCACATTGAGATACCACCTTACACCAATTAGAATGGCAAAAATTGACAAGCCAAAAAACAAGAAATGTTGGAGAGGATATGGAGAAAGGGGATCCCTCTTACACTTTTGGTGGGAATGCAAGTTGGTACAGCCACTCTGAAAAACAGTGTGGAGGTCCCTTAAAAAGTTAAAAATTGAGCTACCCTATGATCCAGCCATTGCACTACTGGGTGTTTACCCCAAAGATACAGACATAGTGAAGAGAAGGGCCATATGCACCCCAATGTTCGTAGCAGCATTGTCCACAATAGCTAAATCGTGGAAGGAGCCGAGATGCCCTGCAACAGATGACTGGATTAAGAAGTTGTGGTCCATATATACAATGGAATATTACTCAGCTATCAGAAAGAATGAGTTCTCAACATTTGCTGCAACATGGACGGCACTGGAGGAGATAATGCTAAGTGAAATAAGTCAAGCAGAGAAAGACAACTATCATATGATTTCTCTCATCTATGGAACATAAGAACTAGGAAGATCGGTAGGGGAAGAAAGGGATAAAGAAGGGGGGTAATCAGAAGGGGGAATGAAACATGAGAGACTATGGACTATGAGAAACAAACTGAGGGCTTCAGAGGGGAGGGGGTGGGGGAATGGGATAGACTGGTGATGGGTAGTAAGGAGGGCATGTATTGCATGGTGCACTGGGTGTTATACGCAACTAATGAATCATCGAGCTTTACATAGGAAACCGGGGATGTCCTGTATGGTGACTAACATAATATAATAAAAAATCATTAAAAAAATAAAAAAAAGTAAATAGAAGAAAGGAAATGATGAAGATTAGAGCAGGATGCAATAAAATAGAAAAACTAAAATAGATCCATGAACTCAAAGCTTAATATTTGAGAAGATCAGTAAAATTGATAGAACTCTAACTAGAATGATCAGGAGAAAAAAAGAGAAGGCAAAAATTTTTGGTATCAGGAAAGAGAGAGGTGTCTACAGATTTTACAGATATTAAAAGGATAATCAAAGGATGTTGAGAACAACTTTGTCAGTAAATTTGACAACTTAGAAAAAATATCCAAATTCTTTGAAAGACATTACCAAGGTTCACTCAAGAAGAAATCTAAATAGCTTTATATCTATTGAATAGTTTAGTTTGTATCTGAACATGTTCCCAGAAAGACAACTTTAATCCCAGATGGCTTCACTAGTGAAGTTTATGTAACATTAAAGGATGAGATTGTACCAATACAGATGTTTCTGAGAATTGAAGACAGACTCAAATATTTATAATGCCTCTTTGTTGTGACCTGTATCAGTAGGTAGCCAAATTGGGAAGTGTCAAATTATTTTAATTTAATAAATGAAGAAATGATAAAAGTAGAACAGAATATTATAACATCAACATTTGCAACTGATACTGAATAGATAGAGGTATTAAACATAAGCAGTGGGTGAAATCACACACACACGGAAGATTCAGCCAGACATTATGTGTTTCTTCTAATCTTGCCAAATGCTACCTGCAGTCTTGCCAAAAGGATTGAACCTGAATCTGATACAGCCTCTAAATCCAGCTGCCAATTTGCAATAAATATAGGGAAATGTGCTGAAGTTCAGAAATAACATGGAATCAACAAAATCCAGATTGTGGAAAACTGTAAATAGGATGAACAAGATTCTTTTTTTTTAAATTTTTTTTATTATATTATGTTAGTCACCATACAGTACAATCCTGACCCATCACCAGCCTACCCCATTCCCCCACCCCTCCCCTCTGAAGCCCTCAGTTTGTTTCTCAGAGTCCATAGTCTCTCATGCTTCATTCCCCCTTCTTTTTTTTAATGTTTTTTTAATTATGTTAGTCAGCATACAGTACATCCCTGGTTTCTGATGTAAAGTTCGATGATTCATTAGTTGCATATAACACGCAGTGCACCATGCAATACGTGCCCTCCTTACTACCCATCACCAGTCTATCCCATTCCCCCACCCCCTCCCCTCTGAAGCCCTCAGTTTGTTTCTTAAATAGATAAATTTTAAAGAAATGAAGGGATTGTGGTAGGTTGAGAATCTATAGATTAGGAGAGACTTAAAAGACATCAATTTTTTTAGACAGGCCAGATTAAGCTATAGTGTCTAAGAATGTACACATGGGTGTTAAAACTAAAGGAACTGATTATTATAAACATTAGAATAATGAATAGTTGTGGTGGGAGGGACAAGGGCTGTGGTTAGATAAATGTCTGGGGTGATAGCAAAGTTCCACTTTTTGACCTGGAAAGTGTTCACCTTATAATAATTCATTAAGCCATACATTGGATTTGTGTGGTTTTCTCTATTTGTGTTTTAGTTTACAATTAAATGCTTTTTAAAAATTTTTTATTTTTTATAATAATATTTTTTATTATGTTAGTCACCATACAGTACATCCCTAGTTTTTGATGTAAAGTTCCATGATTCATTACTTGCATATAACACCCAGTGCACCATGCAATACGTGACCTCCTTAATACCTATCACCAGCCTATCCCATTCCCCGCCCCCCCCCGCTCCGAAGCCATGCTTTTTAAGAACTTACCAGAACAGATGAATAGCAGATTGGATATAGCCAAAGAATAAATTAGAAAACTGCAAACTAATCTGCAAACTAATATCAAGGAAAATAACTCACAACATACAACAGAAATACAGATAGAAATTATTGAGAATTACTAGAAAATACGAGGACATTCAGAGGATCTAATACCTGCTTAGTAGGAAATAAAAATGACAATGGATAGCTAGAAATAATTGAAAAGCATAATTCCTGTGCTATAAATTTCAGTCTGAAAGGGCCCCCTGACTGTCAGACAAAATAACTATATCTGTCCATCCATCCATCTATCCATCTGTATACATATACATACACACAAATGTATCCACATACACATATAAATGTACAGGTCTTAAATATACATGTAAATCAAATCACATTATATATATTTTTATGAGACTTGCTTTTTTCACCTTTGTACTTTCAGAATATTTTTTTAAATGATGTTTTTTATCCTAACACAGCATGGCATGTTTTTGTCTTCTGTGCAGTCTATCTTGTGCTTACTTTTCCTAAATATCTATCTATGCTCTATGTTGTGACCATCCTCCTCTATGTTGTGACCCCTTGGACTCTGAACTTTTCCTAAATATCTATCTATGCTCTATGTTGTGACCATCCTCCTCTATGTTGTGACCCCTTGGACTCTGAACCTTGAGCATATTTACTTGAATAACATTGGTCTGAATCAGTCTGTCATATTCCAGCAATATTTATTGACACCCTACCCCACACCTTCCCTGTATTAGGACCTTGGAATAAAAAGATAAATGGCCTATGGTCTTTTACCCTGAAGAGTGGTAGAAGAAATAGATGAATAAATTGATTTAAAAAAACTACGCAAGTTGAAAATTTTGTCCACACAAAAACCTGCACATGGATATTTATAGAAATTTTATTCGTAATTGCTATAACTTGGAAGCAACCAGGATGTCCTTTAATAGCTGAATAGATTCATGAACTGTGGTATACTTGTGGTAAGCATAACGTAATGTATGGACTTGTCAAATCACTATGTTGTACACCTTAAATCAACGTTGTATGTCAACTATACTCAAAAAGATTTTTAATGAAAATAATATGTATTCTGAAAAATCTTCCAGTAGGCCAAAATAAAAACATATAATCTTAAACAAACAAACTGTGGTACAGGTAATGGAATATTATTCAGCACTAAGAAGAAATGAGCTATCAAGCCATGAAAAGACAAGGAAAAGCCTTAAGTGCATATTACTAAGTGAGAAGAGCCAATATGAAAACACTACATACTGACTGATTCCAACTATATGACATTATAAAAAAGGCAAAACTATGGAGACAGTAAAAAAAAGATCAATGGTGATTAGTGGTTTGGCGGGAGGGGGAGATGAATAGGCAGAGCACAGAGGATTTAAGACAGT
Source organism: Ursus americanus (assembly GCF_024610735.1). Classification (NCBI taxonomy): domain Eukaryota; kingdom Metazoa; phylum Chordata; class Mammalia; order Carnivora; family Ursidae; genus Ursus; species Ursus americanus. The sequence continues at coordinate 37,866,603 of NC_142140.1, read as the reverse complement.
GAAACTACTCTTACACAATAATGATGGATGCATGTCATTATGCAGTTATCCAAACCCATGGAACATACAGCACCAAGAGTGAACCCTGATGTAAACTGTGGACTTTGAAAGATAACGATGTGTAAATGTAGGTCCATCAGTTGTAATGAATGTACCACTCTAGTGAGGGCTTTGATAATGGGGGAGGCTATGCATGTGGAGGAAGGAAATATATCGGAAATCTCTACCTTCCTCTTACTTTTGCTGTGAAGCTAAAACTGTTATTAAGAAGTGTTTATTTTAAAAACTACGCAAGTGTGGAATTACAATCTAAAACAAAACCCAACTATATTATGTCCATTTGTTCCTCCTTATCATAAACCCCTTCAATCCACTTTATTTGATTTTGTCTATGACCAGTATCTTCAAGAATGACAAATTCCATATTCATCTGTGAAGATGAGTTTGGCTACTATAAATGCCATATTCAATATGCAAATATGACTAATTCACACACACACACACCCTACTCTGTCCCCACCCAATTGCACAATAACATGATCTTGGTATAGTCTTTCTTAGGCTGGTTCTCATTCTTACTAGAATATCTTTGGGATTTCAAAATGAGCCTATTACAGTTTGTATTGCCTTTCTGAATAATCATGTTCTTTTGGGTTTTCTTTCTTGACATTATGCTAGATCTGTTCTTTCTGCCTTACATCTGGCATGTTTTATATTTTAAAAGAATAGCATTAAAAATCTTTATGAGAGCAGATTAAATTACATAACATAAAAACAGTGTACATTTACATTGAACCCTGTATGTCATCAATCTAAGCACAGGCTTATATCTTACAAGAAAGGGTGTTATAGAAGGATCCTAAAGTTGTTCAAGCATAGTGCTTTGATTTATGGGGAAAATATCATTTATAGAAACAACCCACTGTGCAGTCCTAAAGTGCTGGAGCCTGGAAACTCATTGCTTAGCAACCACATACTAACTCTGTCCATTTTCTAGGCAATGTTCTCTAATTTCCAGTCTTTTTTTTTTTTTTTAGTATAGTTAATACACAATGTTGCGTTAGTTTCAGGTGTGCAACATAGTAATTGAACAACTCTGTACCTTATGCTGTGCTCACAAGTGTAGCTACTATCTGTCACCATGCAATTCTATTAAAATACCATATATTCTTTATGATTGCCTTTAATTTCCATGATTTATCCATTTTATAATGGAAACCTATTGTATCTCCCACTCCCCTTCACCCATTTTGCCTCTCCCCCCAGCCTCCTTCCCTCTGGCAACCATCAGTTTGTTCTCTGTATTTATAGTTCTGATTCTGCTTTTTGTTTATTCTCCAGTCCATTTTGAATGTCTTGGTGTTTCATCTTTTTGAGTCATAGACATTTTAATGTTTTAGCAAAAATTGCTGCTTCTTTTTTGTGATTACCTCCCATAAGGTTCATATATCAAGGGATGTGTGCATTCCTAATTGCTTTTGTTTCCTTATAGTCTCTTTATCACAATACTGATTTTCTGCTGTTGAACACACATTGGTGGGATTGATATATTGAATCCATAACAAGTGTGTCTTTTTTATTATTTTTTCTTCCAAGATTTTATTTAAATTTAAATTAGTTAACATATAATGTAGTATTGGTTTCAGGAGTAGAATTTAATGATTCATCACTTACATACTACACCCAGTGCTCATCTTAACAAGTGCACTCCTTAATGCCCATCACCCATTTAGCTCATCCCCTCACTAACCTCCCCTCCAGCAACACTTAGTTTGTTCTCTATAGTTAAGAGTCTCTTGTGGTTTGCCTTCCTCTCTGTTTTTATCTTATTTTTCTTTCTCTTCCCCTATGTTCATCTGTTTTGTTTCTTAAATTCCTCATATGAGTGAAAGCATATATTTGTCTTTCTCTAACTGACTTATTTGACTTAGCATAATACACTCCAGCTCCATCCATGTCATTGCAAATGGCAGGATTTCATTTTTTGATGGCTGAGTAATATTCCATAGTGTGTGTGTGTGTGTGTGTGTGTGTGTGTGAGAGAGAGAGAGAGAGAGAGAGAGAGAGAGAGAGAGAGAGAGAGAGATATGAATGAAACATCAGTTGATGGACATTTGGGCTCTGTCTATATATTGTTGAGTGTGCTGTTATAAACATTGGGGTGCATGTAATCCTTTGAATCACCATTTTTGTATCTTTGTACAATACCTAGTAGTGCAATCGATGGGTCATAGGGTTGTTCTATTTTTAACTTTTTGTGGAACCTCCATACTGTTTTTGCAGAGTGGCTGCACCAGTTTGCATTCCCACTAACAGTGTAAGAGAGTTCCCTTTTCTCCACATCCTACCAATATCTGTTGTTTCCTGAGATGTTTATTTTAGCCATTCTGACAGGTACCCCATTGTGGTTTTGATTTGTATTTTCCTAACAATCAGCAATGTTGAGCATTTTTTCATGTGTCTGTTAGCTATTTGTATGTCTTCTTTGGAGAAATGTCTATTTAGGTCCTCTGCCCGTTTTTTAAAAAGATTTTAATTATTTATTTGAGAGAGTGAGTGAGAGAGAGAGAGAACAAGCAAGGGGGAGTGGCAGAGGTGGAGGGAGAAGCAGGCTCCCCACTGAGCAAGGAGCCTGATGTGGGGCTCCATCTCAGGACCCTGGGATCATGACCTGAGCCAAAGGCAGATGCTTAACTGACTGAACACCCCATCCCCTGCCCGTTTTTAACCAGATTATTTGTTTTTATGGTATCAAGTGACTTTAAAATTTTTGCATCCAACCCACAGTTAGAAATACATTTTATGGGATGCCTGGGTGGCTTAGTCAATTGAGCAGCCAACCCTTTGTTTTGGCTCAGGTCGTTGTCTTGGGGTCCTGGGATAGAGCCCCACAGTGGACTCCATGCTCGTTGAGGAGTCAGCTCACAAATTCTCTCTCTCCCTCTCCCCTCCTCTCTCAAATAAATAAATCTTAAAAAAAAGAAACATATATTACATTGCAACCCAATATACATATATATAAAAAATATGTATGTATGTGTATATCTACAAAAACATACACAGACACACCCAGAGATATACTGAAACAAGTATAAATGAATAAAACAAGTATAAAGTAATAAAACAATACTTATTCTATACATTGCACTCTTGTGTTTTTTATGGTTTATATTATTTATTTATTTTCCTTATTTTTAAAATTACATTATATTAGTCACCAGACAGTACTTCATTAGTTTTTGATGTAGTGTTCCATGATTCATTGTTTGTGTATAATACCCAGTGCTCATTGCAATACGTGCCCTCCTTAATACCCATCACCAGGCTAACGCATCCTTCCACTCCCGTTCCCCTCAGTTTGTTTCCCGGAGTCTGTAGTCTTTCATGGTTTGTCTCCCCCTCTGACTCCCACCCCCTTCAGTTTTCCCTTCCTTCTCCTAATGTCCTCCATGCTAGTCCTTATTCCACATATAAGTGAAACCATATGGTGATTGTCTTTCTCTGCTTGCCTTATTTCACTTAGCATAATCCCCTCCACTTCCATCCATGTTGATGCAACTGTTGGTTATTCATCCTTTCTGATGACTAATTTTCCATTGTATATATGGACCACATCTTCTCTATCCATTCGTCTGTTGAAGGGCATCTTGGCTCTTCCCACAGTTTGGCTATTGTGGACATTGCTGCTGTGAACACTGGGGTGCATGTTATCCTTCTTTTCACTACATCTGTATCTTTGGGGTAAATACCCAGTAGTGCAATTGCTGGGTCATAGGGTAGCTCTGTTTTGAACTTTCTGAGGAACCTCCATACTGTTTTCCAAAGTGGCTGTACCAACTTGCATTCCCACCAAGAGTGTAAGAGGGTTCCCCTTTCTCCACATCCTCTCCAACATTTGTTGTTTCCTGCCTTGTTAATTTTTGCCATTCTAACTGGTGTAAGGTGGTATCTCAGTGTGGTTTTGATTTGAATTTCCCTGATGGCTAATGATGTTGAACATTTTTTCATGTGTCTGTTAGCCATTTGTATGTCTTCTTTGGAGAAGTGTCTGTTCATGTCTTCTGCCCATTTTTTGACTTTTTTGTTTTTTGGGTGTTGAGTTTGAGAAGTTCTTTATAGATCTTAGGTACCAGCTCTTTATCTGTAATGTCATTTGCAAATATCTTCTCCCATTCTGTGGGCTGCCTCTTAGTTTTGTTGACTATTTCCTTTGCTGTGCAGAAGCTTTTTTTTTTTTAAAGATTTTTTATTTGTTTATTTGACAGAGATAGAGACAGCCAGCGAGAGAGGGAACACAAGCAGGGGGAGTGGGAGAGGAAGAAGCAGGCTCATAGCGGAGGAGCCTGATGTGGGGCTCGATCCCGGAACGCCGGGATCACGCCCTGAGCCGAAGGCAGACGCTTTAACCGCTGTGCCACCCAGGCGCCCCTGTGCAGAAGGTTTTTATCTTGAAGTCCCAAAAGTTCATTTTTGCTTTTGTTTCCCTTGCCTTTCGGGACATGTCTTGAAAGAAGTTGCTGTGGCTGATGTCAAAGAGGTTACTAACTGCCTATGTTCTCTTTTAGGATTTTGATGGATTCCTGTTTCCTTTTTATTTATTTATATTTTTCTGGTTTATTTTAAAGTAGTTGCTTATCCCAAGCCTCTAGGTAGATTTTATGACTGACTAATAGAATGCCATCCACAGTGTAAAGAGTACTGGGTTGCAGAGTGCTGTTAATTACACTGTTTAATTATAGTAAAAACCTTTGACAGGTAAAAGAAATGGGGCTTTGGCGGAAAAATCTTTCTTCAAGGCCACATAGTGATTACATTATGAATCCAACCCTTCCAGCTCTGCCTAAGTCTCATATTCTTATTTTTCCTCCATTCTACCCACTATCTCCAGCTGAAGGGAAAATAACTTTATATTATGGCTTATTTGTACGAGAAAACACCAGGAAAATACTTAGAGTCATACTTTTAAAATCAATTTTATGATGGTTAAGGTTAAGTAGGAGAAATATATTAGTTTATGGCTTTCTATCCAATTGCTTTTCTGAGTAAATGAACTAAAGTCCTAATGTTTCGAAATTGAGGTTTTTCAAAGTGATTTTTATTATCTTGCTGTAATAGGAGTAACCACATTCATTTAATTCATTTCATCTCATATTCAGAAACTAGAAAATAATGAATTTTTCCATTGGCTTATGTTAACTAGAATCTTGTGCTTAGGTGAGATATGTTATCGTTATTCATACTCATGACCATCAAAATAATGACAATTACTGACAGTTTGCCCATAGCTTTTTTTTCTTGGACATTTTATAAATTGAACTTTCCATTGTGTCTATGTGTAGCCACCAAATACTAGAATCCCGGATATTTAGAATCTAAACAATAAAGTCATACCCATAACTGATATGAATATATAATTTAATGTGGATGTTTATGTGATCATATTTTATTCAATGACAATGAAAAATGACAATTTAAAGTGGGAATGAAAATTAAAAGCAACTTTTATAAATGGGATTTTAGTGTTATCTGAAAGTTTTCTTTTTTATTACTATTGGCAACTGACAAGCTCACTGTACATTTCATCCATTATTCGAGCACCTACTCTTTGCAGATAACTTACATGTAGTCCTTGCCTTCAGGAAGCCCATAGTCCTACTAGAAAGACCAGTACACAGAAAATAGTGCTGTGTGATAAAAGCTGTAAAAGAGGTATGAGGAAAGGACTCTAGAAAGTAGAGGGGGGGGGGTAGTTTTACTGTGTCTGGAGGCAATAAAAAAAGGATGCCAAAAGGAGCAGAATCATGAACTATCTCATTAATAATTAGAATTCTCACTAGTAGAGAAAATGGGACATTTTCCAAGCAGAAGGAACATGAGGCTGTGAAAGTACATGGGTATTCAGAAGATTGTAGATGGCTTTGTGTAGCGTAATTTTTGATATGAGGAAGGAAAACAAAATTCTTTGTACTATTTAGGTTTCCTATTTGTCAGGAATAGACTTTCTCAGTTACTATTGTAAGTAATGTTAGTTTATTAGACAGGACCAGTAAAATCTTAAGTGCTTAGGCCTCAAAAAAATTGGAAATTGGGTATTGGTTTGAATCCAGACTGGTTCTTTGAACGCCAATGGCTTTAAATGTTGGAGTTCCTTAAGGCTCAGTCCTATACCCCCTTTTCTTCTTCTCTTTACGCTCTTCCTAAGTTATACCCACAGCTTCAGTTATCTATGTGCCAGTGTCTACCAAAAATGTATTTCTGGCCTTGACTTCTCTTTTGACATTTAGACCTATTTATCCAGCTGCCTACTTGCCACTTCTAAATATAATAAGCATAGTCTTATAGTCTGATAATTCCAATAACTTAAGTCTAATTCTGATGTTTGATGTTGTACTACTGGTTTTACTCCAGTACCTCAGGTGCTGGGATATCTGGCTATGTTGCTTATTGTTTTGAAATTTTATTTATAATGGTACTTTGAGGTCAAAGGTAGAAGAGGCTTCCTCTAGAGAGAATTTGCTTTTACTTATGCTAGCTCTAGGAATACTAGCCTGGAACCACTTTTAACAGAAATAAAATTGAAGTTTTTTTTGGACTACACCAGGATGCACATTGAACATCAAATTCACAGAAAGACACTGAAGTAGTGATTACAGCCTTTAGGGAAAAGGTCCCCTACTCCATCTGCTTTAGCGGCAGACCGTCTCCTCAGTCCCGTGGATTAATGTGATTTACTTCTACTTTCTCTTTATCCAGAGTGTAGACTTTTGAGGTCCCAGTTTAATGTGGGAGTACCTCCCATTAGACTCTTCACTTGGGTGAGTTTTCACATGGTGTGTCTAGACTGAACAGGCTGTCAAAGCTGTGGTTTTGCCTAGATTAGCAATTGCCCTTAGGGGAAATGCAGTTTAGGTTGCTTAGCTTCTTTTTTACTTTCTTTCAAAATTTGGCTTAATAATTCTTTATCATATTATTGGCTCTTTGATGCTTTTAAGCTTTGAAATATTTTATGCAGTAATTTTAGATATTTTCAGCATGAAGATTTAAATAACTCAGCCTGGAATAACTGGAATTGGAAACCTTCCTGCTTATCTTCTCCCTGGGATTATCTCAAGGCACCTCAAACCTGGCACTTCCAAAACAAGACTCCCAGCTTCTTCTGCTATTCTAATTTGGTCTTTCTCCATTGCATATTAGCTTATCCATGCATATGAAAAAAAAAGTGAAGCTGGACTCTTACCTAATACAACATATAAAAATAAATTCAAAATGGAGCAAAGCCTGAAATCTAAAAGTCAAACTTTATAACCCTTACAGAAAACCAAGGGAAATTTTCATGATCTCAGATTTCTCAGTGAATTCTAAGATCTGACACCAAAGCACAGAAATAAAAAGAAAAATACATACATTGTACATCATCAACATCAAAATTTTTGTTAATAAACACTGAGACCATAAAAATTGAATTCTACATTTTAAATGGGGGACTTACATGTTATGTGAAAATATATCTCAGTAAAATTGTTGCAGAAAAGTAGAAGGGTTGGGACACCTGGGTAGCTCAGTCTGGTTAAGCATCTGACTTTGGGTCAGGTCATGATCCGAAGGTCCTGGGATCCAGTACTGTATCGTCTCCTTGCTCAGTGGGGATCCAGCTTCTCCCTCTGTCTGCTCTGCCTGCCACTCCCCCTGCTTGTGCTCTCTCTCTGACAAATAAATAAAATCTTCAAAAAAAAAAAAAAGAAAGAAAGAAAAAGAAAAATCCATGTGAACTCATCACCTAGATTTCCATGTTTTTGCTACTGCACATCTTTTTTTTTTTATTAATTTAAATAATGTTTTTAATTATGTTATGTTAGTCACCATACAGTACATCCCTAGTTTTTGATGTAAAGTTCCATGATTCATTGCTTGTGTATAACACCCAGTGCACCATGCCATACGTGCCCTCCTTACTACCCATCACCAGCCTATCCCATTCCCCCAACCCCTCCCCTCTGAAGCCCTCAGTTTGTTTCCCAGAGTCCAGAGTCTCTCATGCTTCATTCCCCCTTCTGTTTACACCCCCTTTCTTCTTCCCATTTCTTCTCCTACCGATCTTCCTACTTCTTATGTTCCATAAATGAGTGAAACCATATGGTAATCGTCTTTCTCTGCTTGACTTATTTTGCTTAGCATTATCTCCTCCAGTCCTGTCCCTGTTGCAGCAAATGTTGAGAAATCGTTCTTTTTGATAGCTGAGTAATATTCCATTGTATATATGGACCACATCTTTTTTTTTCTTTTCTTTTTTCTTTTTTATAATGATTTTTTATTATATTACGTTAGTCACCATACAGTACATCCCCAGTTTCTGATGTAAGGCTCGATGATTCATTAGTTGTGTATAACACCCAGTGCACCATGCAATACATGCCCTCCTTACTACCCATCACCGGCCTATCCCATTCCCCCACCCCCCTCCCCTCTGTAGCCCTCAGTTTATTTCTCATAGTCCATAGTCTCTCATGTTTCATTCCCCCTTCTGATTACCCCCCTTTCTTTATCCATTTCTTCCCCTACTGATCATTCTAGTGCTTATGTTCCATAGATGAGAGAAATCATATGATAGTTGTCTTTCTCTGCTTGACTTATTTCACTTAGCATTATCTCCTCCAGTGCCGTCCATGTTGTAGCAAATGTTGAGAACTCGTTCTTTCTGATAGCTGAGTAATATTCCATTGTATATATGGACCACATCTTCTTAATCCAGTCATCTGTTGAAGGGCATCTCGGCTCCTTCCACGATTTAGCTATTGTGGACAATGCCGCTATGAACATTGGGGTGCATATGGCCCTTCTCTTCACTACGTCTGTATCTTTGGGGTAAACACCCAGTAGTGCAATCGCTGGGTAATAGGGTAGCTCAATTTTTAACTTTTTAAGGGACCTCCACACTGCTTTCCAGAGTGGCTGTACCAACTTGCACTCCCACCAACAATGTAGGAGGGATCCCCTTTCTCCACATCCTCTCCAACAATTGTTGTTTCTTGCCTTGCCAATTTTTGCCATTCTAACTGGCGTAAGGTGGTATCTTAGTGTGATTTTGATTTGAATTTCCCTTATGGCTAATGATGTTGAACATTTTTTCATGTGTCTGTTAGCCATTTGTATGTCATCATTGGAAAAGTGTCTGTTCATATCTTCTGCCCATTTTATGATTTGTGTATTTGTTTCTCATGTATTGAGTTTCAGAAGCTCTTTGTAGATCTTGGATACCAGTCTTTTATCTGTAGTGTCATTTGCAACTATCTTCTCCCATTCCATGGGCTGCCTCTTAGTTTTTTTGACTGTTTCCTTGGCTGTGCAGAAGCTTTTTATCTTGATGAAGTCCCACAAGTTCATTTTTTCTTTTGTTTCTCTTGCCTTTGGAGATGTGTCATGAAAAAGTTTGCTGTGGCCGATGTCAAAGAGGTTGCTGCCTATGCTCTCCTGTATGATTTTGATGGATTCCTGTCTCACATCGAGGTCTTTCATCCATTTGGAGTTTATCTTCGTGTATGGTGTGAGAGAGTTGTCAAGTTTCATTGTTTTGCATGTAGCTGTCCAATTTTCCCAGCACCGTTTATTGAAGAGACTGTCTTTTTTCCATCAGATGTTTTTTCCTGCTTTATCAAAGATTAGTTGCCCAAAGAACCGAGGGTCCATTTCTGGGTTCTCTATTCTGTTCCATTGGTCTATGTGTCTGTTTTTGTGCCAGCACCATACTGTCTTTGTGATCATAGCTTTGTAGTATAGCTTGAAATCCAGCAACGTGATACCCCCAGCTTTGTTTTTCCTTTTCAACAGTTCCTTGGTGATTCGGGGCCTTTTCTGGTTCCACACAAATTTAAGGGCTGTTTGTTCCAGTTCTTTGAAAAATGTCATTGGTATTTTTTTTTTTAAAGATTTTCTTTATTTATTTGACAGAGACAGCCAGCGAGAGAGGGAACACAAGCAGGGGGAGTGGGAGAGGAAGAAGCAGGCTCATAGCAGAGGAGCCTGATATGGGGCTCAATCCCATAACGCCGGGATCACGCCCTGCGCCGAAGGCAGACGCTTAACGACTGCGCCACCCAGGCGCCCCTGTCATTGGTATTTTGATCGGGATGGCATTGAAAGTGTAGATCGCTCTGGGTAGCATAGACATTTTAACTATGTTAATTCTTCTGATCCATGAGCATGGAATATTTTTCCATCGTTTTGTGTCTTCTTCAATGTCTTTCAAGAGTGATTTTTAGTTTCTAGAATATAGATCCTTTACGTCTCTGGTTAAGTTAATTCTGAGATAATGTATGATTTTTGGTGCTATTGGTTTCATTCATTTATGGACCATAAGAAGTAGGAAGATTGGTAGCAGAAGAAAGGGAAGAAGGAAGGGGTGGTAAACAGAAGGGGGAATGAACCATGAGAGACTATGGACTCTGGGAAACAAACTGAGGGCTTCAGAGGAGAGGAGGTGGGGGAATGGGATAGGCCAGTGATGGGTATTAAGGAGGGCACATATTGCATGGTGCACTGGGTGTTATATGCAAGTAATGAATCATGGAACTTTACATCAAAAACTAGGGATGTACTGTATGGTGACTAACATAATAAAAAATTAATATAAAAAAAGATAAGGAATTCCATAGGCCATAAGTGACTCTGTATTCCTGAAACAGCAAAAAGGGTTTGGCTTGTCATCTTTAGGATTATTTTTATATATCATTCTGTATTGATGTACACAACTGTTATTTTCACTTGTTAAAACATTCTCAGTAGAATAAATATGCTTGTTCAGGTGATTAAATTAATCTGGAAAAGCCAGGTGACTTAAATAACCTCTGATACCTATAATAAAGACCCTAATTATAACTGTCTGACAGAGGAGTGACTGCTGCTAGTTTTTGTTTTAAGCAGATTCAGGTATGGAAGTTTTTTAGCAGTCTAATCAGTGCCACCTATGAAACTTATTTAATATTTAATTAAGAGGGAGAGTTCTTAGCAATAAGGCTCTGAAACATCACTTGTGCTCTGAAGTGCTGTTCATCATCCAGATAGCTTTGTTCAGTTTAACATGTGCTGAGAAGGTGGAGGCCAGGTTACTTAAGAATCAACCAAAGAGCTAAAGTATGGAATCTGTGATAGGGGGTGTGGAAGGCATATTTTTAAGGACTCAGTGAAGCAAATAGGATTGCTGAGCTGTGTATGACTGTGAAGCAACAGCAGGAAACAAACCATTAGGTCTGCAGCAAAAAAATAATTTGTGACCGTTCAATATTTCTTGAGCTCCTCCTTCTCTGAGGTCTCTGTTTTGCATTTGGGGAAAAGGGATAGGGTATAGAGAATGCACTTAAGTATAATATATGGCTCCAGATTTCCAGATATTTACAGACCTTGGGGGAAGGAAAGGTTCACAGAGGAGAGGTGATAAAGGGCAACTAAAAATTCTACCTACTCCCTAATGTGTAATAAAGGCAGTGAGTACTACAGGTCTTGAAAGTTGGAGATAAATGAGGACAGTTCAGGAAGGATGGTCAAGAACAAAAAGTAAATTTAAAAGAGGAAGATCACTAGATCATTGGAGCATAATAGAAAGTGTTCCAGTCTAGAGAAAGTGGGCAGAGTCTCAGAATGTCAGGCATTGGCCTTAGGAATAAGACCAATATGGTGTGTCAACTTATTTAGCTATTTGTTCTCTCATTAAGTATTGTCAAACTCCTGTTTGCAAGAGTATATGCAGGATGTTGAGACCACACCTAATGTCTGTTAACATCGGTAGTTCATTTTGGATATCAATTCCGATATAGGTTTCTTTATAAAGAATTTATTTTAATAACGTTGCCAAAGTTACCAGAAATGTAAAGGGCAATCAAAATTTATTATATACAACTCATGGAAGGCAGTTTTATATGTCAGGTTTGAGAAGTGGGCATATAAAAATATCAGCCTGAAACTTAAACATTGTTGACTATACATATGTGTAGCCATCCCAAGTATTAACAGTTTAAAAAAAGGGGAGGGTTTACTGTAGCTTTTAATACCTTCTTCACTTGAAGGTACAGTTTCTTTTTTATATTCTCAAGAGAGCTCTGTGTTTTCTGTCCTTTGGCGATCGTATCATTATGCCTTTTCTTCTTTGAGAATGAGTACACTCTAGTAGACACTAGGCTGGTTAGCTTGTAGACCAGGAGCTCAACCTAAAACTTTCAGGCAACTAACTGGCAAACATATCCTGAAAGAGATAGACTGTGGCTGGCATCTGTATAGACCCTGGTGACTTTCAGCCAATTTTTGCCATGCTCACATTTGTATATACAGACTCACAAACATTTATGCCCACAAATATTAGTTTGCTTAACTTTTCTATGTTTTGCCATTATTTTTAGTCTATAAATGAAAGTGTTATTTGGCTTTTTTTTCTGCATCATAGTGGTTATTTTTTCTAAAACAAACAAACACAGCTCCACATCTTAAGAAGGATTGTATAACAGAATGATTTTAAAGTTTCTGGAAGAATTTTGGCCAGAACTAAAAGCAGTACTAAATAACAGCTATTGATGGTATTTTTCTAAATGCCAATAGCAAGATGTTTATGTAGGCACTTCATTAAAAAGGAAGTACAAACTACCAATAAATATGTGAAAACATGCCCAGCCATACAGAGAAGTAAATACAAATTAAGAAAAGATATGAACTTTACTTATCAAATTGACAAAACTAAAACGATTGCCAATACCCAGTGTTTGATGTTGATGTAGATATAGCCATTTTGGAGTGCAATTTGACAATATCTATCAATCTGTAAAATGTGCACACCCTTCTACAATGCAGTTCCACTACTAAGACTACGGCACAGATAAGCCTTCCCTGGTCACTAAGATATCAGTGTAATAAAATCTGTGGCACCATCTTTGCTAATTGTAGAAGACAGGAATAATCAAAAAGTCTTCAGTATGGACTAGTAAAAAGAATTATGGTGTATTCATTCATTTGATTAAGTTTAAAAAAAAATCTCATATGCTCTCTTGGGAAGTTTTCCTCCCAGTCTTCCCCACCCCCCCGCCAAATGTGAAATTCCATTAAGGGCAGCACATGATATGATGAACACTGAACTGATGAATCACTGAACATTATATCAAAAACCAATGATATACTATACCTTGGCTAACTGAATTTGAATTAAATAAATAAATCTGTAATTCCTTTTTCTTTCTCATTCTCTAAGACGTAGGTAATCTTTCAGTAAGCCCCATTATTTCTGTCCTCATAATATATTTTGAGTCAATTTCTGTCCATCTCTGCTTCTTTTCTTACTGATTTGATTCTGGAGGGGGGAACTGTGTATGTAACACTGGTCTAAATTTTAAAAGAGAAGAAAGGAGGAACTGGGATATGTGTGGCATTTTTATTTTCTTTTCCCTTTGTTCGTCTCTCCACACTACAGGAACCATAACCTCTTTAAAATGCATGTGGGATCATTGTGTCCCTTCACTGGTCAGCCTTTCAGTGGTTCCCATTGCATTTAGAATAAATGCCAACCCCTGGCCATGATCCCTGCCTGCATCTCTATTTTCCTGTCCCATTTTTCAAAGCACCAAATGGTTTTCCCCCTGGGATCTTTGCTTTTGCTCATTCTTCTGCCTGGAATGTTCATCCCTTGGCTCTTCCCTGTCTCTTCCTTATTCTTTGGTTTCTACTTAAGTGTTGCTTCCTCTGAGAGGCTTTCCCTAGCAGTTGACGAAGTAGATCCCCTGGTTATTTGTTATCACACTACCATGTGGATTACGTTCAATGACTTTTTCTGTTTATAATTAAGCTTTCATTGTTTCCCCCACTAATCTGTAAATTCCCTGAAGATAAGCACTTGTTTTGTCTATCTTTGTATATTGCTTTACAGTGTACCTATGTGTACACATATATTCGTTCATTTTCCTAATAAATATTCATTAGGCCTAACATAAAAATACACAGTATCTATTAAATAAGTGAATGAATGTATTTCTATTGAACTTAACAAACATTATGACTTCTTTTTTACTTTAAAAAATTTTCCCCCAAGTTTTAATTTAAATTCCAGCTAGTTAATGTGCAGTGCAATATTAGTTTCAGGTATAGAATTGAGTGATTCATCACTTACAAACAAGTTAGAAAGCCCAGAAATGAACCCACCGCTATATGGGCAATTAATCTTTGACAAAGCAGGAAAGAATATCCAATGGAAAAGACAGTATCCTCAACAAATGGTGTTGGGAAAATTGGACAGCAACATGCAGAAGAATGAAACTGGACCATTTTCTTACACCATCTACAAAAATAAACTCTAAATAGACTAAAGACCTAAATGTGAGACAGGAAACCATTAAAATCCCAGAGGAGAACACAAGCAGTAAACTCTTTGATGTGGTCCATAGCAACTTCTTACTTGATATTTCTCTTGAGGTCAGGGAGGCAAAAGCAAAAATAAACTGTTGGGACTTCATCAAAATACAAAGCTTCTGCACAGTCAGGGAAACAATCAACAAAACTAAAAGGCAACCTTTCAAATGGGAGAATATATTTGCAAATGACATATCTGATATTTTGGGTACTAAACCTTTAGTATCCAAAATATATAAAAAGCTTATAAAACTGAACATTATGACTTCTCTGTAAATAAGGGATTACTGAAATTTAATATACAAAACAATAAATCAGAAGTTAGTTTAGGAAGCTAGTCTAGGAAGGAAGTTTAAAAATATTTATTTTATAAACAAAAACTATCAGATAAGAAATAGATTTAAATGCTAATCTTGGAGTTTATTAAATTGATTATATAATTTTTTCTTTTGAACATTGTTTTGATTAATTTCAAACCTTGAAACAGTCATCCCAAAATGTTGGCTTAAAATATTATCATTAATTTGTACTGAAATAATGTTCATCTAATTTTTTTTGAGAGAGAGAGAGTGGGGAAGGGGCAGAGGGAGAGGGTGAAAGTAATATCAAGCAGGCTCCATGCCCAGAGTGAAGCCCCACATGGGGCCCTATCTGATGACCCTGAGATCATGACCCGAGCCAAAATCAAGTCGGACACTCAACAGACTGAGCCACCCAGGGGCCCCTCATTTAATTTTTACTGAATTTTAAGTTCATATAACCAACAGTAAGGTATCTTTAAGATTAAAAAATAGAAGTTAAGATTGCAACTTATTGTGGTATAGCATTTATTGCTATCAATTAAGCAAATATTACTAAAGAATTTCTCCACTGAAAAATCCACAGAATGATATACCAGAAAATGACAACCCAAACTGATAATCTGTGTTCAATATCAGTTAAATATAAATACAGATAACAGTCGGTTAACTTGTCAGATTCTCAACTCAATCTGAAATTTCTAAAGAGAGGGGTCAAAGGCCTGTATCCTTTTTAATTATTATTCTTATTGAGATATAATTCATATACCACTAAGTCACCTTTTTATTTATTTATTTTTTATAATAATATTTTTTATTATATTATGCTAGTCACCATACAGTACATCCCTGGTTTCTGATGTAAAGTTCGATGATTCATTAGTTGCGTATAACACTCAGTGCACCATGCAATACGTGCCCTCCTTACTACCCATTACCAGCCTATCCCATTCCCCCATCCCCCTCTCCTCTGAAGCCCTCAGTTTGTTTCTCAGAGTCCATAGTCTCTCATGCTTCATTCCCCCTTCAGATTACCCACCTTTCTTTATCCCTTTCTTCTCCTACCGATCTTCCTACTTCTTATGTTCCATAGATGAGTGAAACCTATGATAATTGTCCTTCTCTGCTTGACTTATTTCACTTAGCATTATCTCCTCAAAGTCACCCTTTTAAATATTTTATTTTTAAATTTTTAAATTCTATTATTATTTTTTAACATACAATGTTATTTTAGCTTCAGGTATACAATATAGTGATTCAACAGCTATACATTACTCAGTACTCATCACGATAAGTGTACTTTTAATCCCCTTCCCCTATTTCACTTATTCCCCTTCTCTACCTCTCCTCTGGTAACCATCAGTTTGTTCACTATATTTGATTCTATTTTTTTGTCTCTTTTTTCTTTGTTCATTTGTTTTGTTTCTTAAATTCCATATATGTGTGAAATCATATGATATTTATCTTTCTCTGACTGACTTATTTCACTTAGCATTATACCCTCTAGATCCATCCATGTCATTGCAAATGGCAAGATCTGTTTTATCTTTTTTATCACTGAATAATATTCCATTTATATATATGTGTGTGTATATATATATATATATATAAATGATATATATAAAATGATATATATATAATTCCATTATATATATGCTATATATCTCCCATTCTCCTTTATCAATGGACACTTGGGTTGCTTCCATAATTTGGCTATTGTAAATAATGCTGCAATAAACATAGAGGTGCATATGTGTTTTTGAATTAGTGTTTTCATATTTTTTTGGTAAATACCCAGTGGTGGAGTTACTAGATCATGTGGTAATTCCATCTTTAACTTCTTGAGAAACCTCCCTTCTGTTTTCCACAGTGGCTGTACCACTTTGCATTAACACTAACAGTGCACTGGGGTTCCTTTTTCTCCACATCTTCAAAAACACTTGTTCTCCTGTTGTTGATTTTAGCCATTCTGACAGGTATGCAGTGATCTTTCGTTGTCATTTTGATTTGCCTTTCCATGATGATAAGTGAAGTTGAGCATCTCTTCATGTGTCTGTTAGCCGTCCATATGTCTTCTTTGGAGAAATATCTGTTCATGTCTTTTGCCCATTTTTAATTGGATTATTTGGGTTTTCTGTTGTTGAGTTGTGTAAGATATTCATATATTTGGATACTGACCCTTTATTGAATCTGTCATTTGTGAATATCTTCTCCTATTCAGTAGGTTGTATTTTAGTTTTGTTGGTTGTTTATTTGCTGTGCAGAGCTTTTTATTTTGATATTGTTCCAATAGTTTATTTTTGCTTGTTTCCCTTGCCTCAGGAGACATATCTAGAAAAAATGTAGTTATGGCTGATATCAGAGAAATTACTGTCTGTGTTCTCTTCTAGGATTTTAAGGGTTTCGTGTTTAGGTCTTTAAAGTTTATTTTTGTATATGGTGTGAGAAAGTGGTCCACTTTCACTTGTTTGCATGATGCTGTCCAGTTTTCCCAGCACAATTTGTTGAAGAGACTGTCTTTTTCCAATTACATATTCTTCCTTCCTTTGTCATAGATTAATTGACCATATATGCATGAATTTATTTCTGGCCTCTCTATTCTGTTTCATTGATCCATGTGTCTGTTTTTGTGCCAGTACATACTGTTTTGATTACTACACTTTGCAGTATATCTTGAAATCTGGGGTTGTGATACCTCCGATTAGTTCTTCTTTTTCAAGATTGCTTTGGCTATTTGGTGGTTCCATACAAATTTTATGATTATTTGTTCTAGTTCTGTGAAAAATGCTGTTGGTAGTTTGATAGGGATTGCATTAAATCTGTAGATTGCTTTGGGTAGTATGGACATTTCAACAATATCTGTTCTTCCAATCTGTGAGCATGGATATTTTTCTGTTTGTGTCATCTTCAGTTTCTTTCATCAGTGTTTTTAGTTTTCAGAGGACAGACAGACATTTCACTTCCTTGATTAAGTTTATTCCTAGGTATTTTATTTTTGGTGTGATTATAAATGGGATTGTTTTCTTAATTTCTCTTTCTGCTACTCCATCATTAGTGCATAGAAATGCAACATATTTCTGTATATTGATTTTGTATCCTGTGACCTTACTGAATTTATTTATCAATTTTAGTAGTTTTTGGGTAGAGTCTTAAGAGGTTTCTACTTATAGTATCATGTCATCCATAAATAGTGATGGTTTTACTTCTTCCTTACCAATTTGGATGCCTTTTATTTCTTTTTGTTGTCTAATTGCTGTCCCTAGGATGTCTGGTACTATGTTAAGTAAAAGTGGTGAGAGTGGACCTTTTTGTCTTGTTCCTGATCTTAGAGGAAAAGCTCTCAGTTTTCCCCTATTGAGTATGATGTTAGCTGTGGGTTTTTATATAAGACCTTTATTATGTTGAGGTTTGTTCTCTCTAAACCTATTTTGTTGAGGATTTTTGTCATGAATTGAAATTTCTCAAATGCTTTTCTATATCTGTTGAAATGGTTTTGTCCTTACTCTTATTGATGTGGTGTATGACATTGATTGAATTGTGAATATTGAACCAATCTTGCATCTTGGGAATAAATCCCATTTGGTTGTGGTGAATGATTTTTTAACGTATCGTTGGATTCAGTTTGCTAATATTTTGTTGAAGATTTTTGCATCTGTGTTCATTAGGGATATTGGCCTGTAGTTCTCTCTCTCTCTCTCCTTTTTTTTTTTTTTTTTTGTAGTATCTTTACTGGCTTTGGTATCAGGGTAATGCTGGCCTCATAGAATGACTTTGGAAGCTTTCCTGCTTCTTCTGTTTTGGTTTTTTTTTTTTAATAGTTGGAGAAGAGGTATTAACTCTTCTTTAAATGTTTGGCAAAATTCACCTATGATGCCATGTGGTCCTGGACTTTGTTTGTTGGGAGTTTTTGGGTTATTGATTCAGTTTCATTGCTGGTAATTTATATGTTCAAATTTTCAATTTCTTCCTGATTAAGCTTTGGGAGGCTATATGCTTCTAGGAATTTATCCATTTCTTCTAGATTGCTCAGTTTGTTTGCATATAATTTTTCGTAATATTCTCATAATTTCTGTGGTGTCGGTTGTTTCTCCTCTTTCATTGCTTATTTTGTTTTGAGTCCTCTCTCTCCTTTTTGTTAAGTCTGGCTAAAGGTTTGTTAATTTTGTTGATCTTTTCAAAGAACCAGCTCCTGGGTTCATTAATCTGTTCTAGTGGGGTTTTTTTAGTTTCTATTTTATTTCTTTTTTTAAATTATTGTCTTTTTTCAAGCTTTTATTTAAATTCTAGTTAGTTAACATATATGGTAAAATTGGTTTCAGATGTAGAAATTAGTGATTTATCACTTACATATAACACTCAGTGCTCTTTACAACAAGTGTCTTCCTTAACACACATCACCCATTTAGCCCATCCCCCACCCACCTCCCTCCATCTACCCTTAGGTTGTTCTCTGTAGTTAAGCATTTCTTATGGTTTGCTTCCCTCTCTCTCTTTCTCTTCACATATATTCATCTGTTTCTGATAAAGGGTTAGTATCCAAAATCTGTAAAGAGCTTATCAAATTCAACACCCCAAAAATAAGTTATCCAGTTAACAAATGGGCAGAAGACATGAACAGACATTTTTCTGAAGAAGACATGCAGATGGCTAACAGACACATGAAAAGATGCTCAACATCACTCATCATCAAGGAAATACAAGTCAAAACCGTGATAAGATACCACCTCACACCTGTCAGAATGGCTAAAATTAACAACCCAGGAAACAACAGGTGTTGGCAAGGATGTGGAGAAAGGGGAGTCCTCTTACACTGTTGGTGGGAATGCAAACTGGTGCAGCCACTCTGCAAAACAGTATGGAGGTTCCCCAAACAGTTAAAAATAGAACTACACTATGACTCAGCAATTGCACTACTAGGTATTTACCCAGAGGATACAAAAATACAGATTTGAAGGGGCACATCCTCCTGAAGTTTATAGCAGCATTATCGACAATAGCCAAACTATGGACAGAGCCCATATGTCCATTGACTGATGAATGGATAAAGAAGATGTGGCACTATATACAATGGACTATTACTCTGCCACCAAAAAGAATGAAATCTTGCCATTTGCAACATCATGGATGGAGCCAGAGAGTATTACGAAATAAGTCAGAGAAAGACAAATACCATATGATTTCACTCATATGTGGGATTTCAGAAACAAAACAGATGAACTATTTCATTTATTACTTTTTTTTCTATTTCATTTATTTCTGCTCTAATCTTTATTGTTTCCTTCCTTCTACTGGTTTTGGGTTTTGTTTATTCTTCTTTTTCTAGCTCCTTTACGTGTAAGGTTAGGTTGTTTACTTGAAATCTTACTTCTTGAGTTAAGCCTGTATTGCTATAAACTTCCCTATTAGAACAGCTTTTGCTGCATCCTCAAGGTTTTGAACCGTTGTGTTTACATTTTCATTTGTCTTCGTGTATTTTTAAATTTCCTCTTTGATTTCTCAGTTGACTCATTCATTGTTTAGTAGCATGTTATTTAACCTCCATGTGTTTGTGGTCTTTCCAGTTTTTTTCTTGTGGTTTTATAGCATCAGAAAGGAGGTATGGTATGACTTCAGTCTTTTTTAATTTGTTTAGACTTGTTTTGTGGCCTAACATGTGATCTGTTCTGGAAAACATTCAATGTGTACTTGAAAGAATGTATATTCCACTATTTTAGGATAGAATGTTTTGATATATCTGTTAGATCCATCTCCAGCATGTCATTCAAAGTCACTGTTCCTTGTTGATTTTCTCTTTGGATGATCTATCCATTGCTGTAAGTGGGGTGTTGAAGTCCCCTACTATTATTGTATTACATTGATTATTTCCTTTATGTTTGTTATTAGCTGAGTTTGGGTGCTCCATGGCGGGTGCATAAAGATTTACAATTGTTATATCGTCTTATTGGATTGTTCCCTGTATGATTATTTAGTGTCCTTCTTTGTTTCTTGTTAAGTCTTTGTTTTAAAGTCTATTTTGTCGGGGCGCCTAGGTGAATCAGTTGTTAAGCGTCTGCCTTTCACTCAGGACATGATCCCAGCGTTCTGGGATCGAGCCCCACATCAGGCTCCATCAGGCTTCTTCCTCTCCCACTCCCCCTGCTTGTGTTCCCTATCTCACTGGCTGTCTCTCTCTCTGTCAAATAAATAAATAAAATCTTTTTTAAAAAAGTCTATTTTGTCTGATATAAATATCGCTACCTCAGCTTTTTTTTTAACTTCATTTGCATGATAAATGCTTTCCATCCTTTCACTTTCAATCTGTATGTATCTTTAGGTCTAAATGAGTCTCTTGTAGGTAGCATATAGATAAGTCTTGCTTTTTTATCCGTCACCCTGTATTTTTTGATTGGAGTGTTTAGACCACTTACATTCAAATTAATCATTGATAGGTATATATTTGTTACCATTTTGTTCCTTGTTTTATGGTTGTTTTTGTAGTTTCTCTCTGTTCCTTTCTTCTCTTACTCTGTTCTCTCACATTTTGCTGGCTTTCTTTAGTGATTTTACTTGGAAGTCCTTTCTATTTTTTGCATATCTATTCCTGGTTTTTTATTTGTGGTTATACGACATCTTGTGCACATAGCAGTTTATGTTACATTGATGATTACTTAAGTTTAAACCCATTCTAAAAGCACTAAAGCTTTACTCTTTTACCATGTTTCAGGTATATGGTGTCATACTTTACATCCTTCTATTTTTGTGAAATTGTGACTGATTTTTATAGATACACTTAATTTTACTGATTTTATAAAAAGATTGTATATATTTATTTGACAGAGAAAGGGAGAGAGAGAAAATGTGTGCTCAAGCAAGAGGAGTGGCAGGCAGAGGGAGAGGGAGAAGCAGGCTCCCCACTGAGCAAGGAGCCCAATGTGGGGCTTGATCCCAGGACCGTGGGATCATGACCTGAACTGAAGACAGATACTCTATGGACTAAGACATGCAGGCATCCCAATTTTACAGCTTTTGAAGTCACTTTCTAGAAGTGTATGATACAGTGGCTTTAATGTATGACAAAGTTGTGTAGCTATCATCACTAATACCATACTATTTTATTACCCCCAAAAGAAATCCCATGGAACCATACAATATTTGACCTTTTGTGTCTGGCTTCTTCTGCTTTGCATGGTTTCAAGGTTCATTTATATTGTGGCATGTATCATTACTTCATTCCTTTTTACGGCCAAGTAATATTCCATTGTGTGAATATACCATATTTGGTTTATCTCTTCAAGTATTGATAGACATTTGGGTTATTTCTACTTTTTGACTAGAATGAATAATGTTGCTATCAACTTTCATGTACAAGATTTTGCATGGACATATGTATTCCTTTCTTTTGGTTATATACCAAGGAATGGAATTTCTGGGTCATATGGTAATTCTTTTTTTATAATAATTTTTTATTATGTTATGTTAGTCACCATACAGTACATCCTTAGTTTTTGATGTAATGTTCTATGATTCATTATTTGCGTCTAACACCCAGTGCACCATGCAATATGTGCCCTCCTTAACAGCCATCACCGGCCTAACCCGATCCCCCACCCCCTCCCCTCTGAAGCCCTCAGTTTGTTTCCCAGAGTCCATGTTCAACATTTTGAGGAATTACAAAACTATTTTCCAAAGTAGCTGTACCATTTTATATCCCCACCAGCAGAGTATGAGGTTCTGATTTCTCCACATATCCTTTTTAGTCTGTGGCATAGCCATACCAAGAGAACTCTGTGGTATTTTTTTTTCTTATAATTTATGTATTCATTCATGGGGGACAGGTAGGGCTAGATACTTGGCTGGTTGTCTATGGTGGAGACTCATATGGTAGACTGGAAGTAGTAGCCAGCCCTTGCTTTCATTCAGGTATTTATATCTAGTATTTTTCCAAATAGAAGCCCAGTATGTACACTCCCTGACCTCTAAACTTGGAGCACCAGAGGGTCATTCCTCCAGCTTTTCCTTATACCCGAGGTTTTATTCAGCTTTGTGGCTTTACATACTTATCTTCATACTGATGACTCACAAATTTGTATCTCTAGCCAGATATTTTCCTAGTACTCCAGAACCAGATATATACTGTCTATCTAACATCTTCACTTGGATGTCTAATAAAAATCTGAAACTCAACATATGCAGAACAGACCCTTACACCCTGTCCCCCCACCTTGGTCTTCCCCATCTTGCTAAATGGCAATTATGTTGTCCTAGTAGCTCAGGTTAAACATTAAAGACTCTTGACTTTTCTGAACTGAAAAAAAAAAATTGTATTCCTTGTCATGTGTGGTCACTGAAGTTGCTATTCCTTTTGTATGCTGTAATTTTGAGAGAGATTTCTTTGGATGCTAGTTGTAAAAAGGCAATAAAATAATGCACAAGAAAAGCAAACACCTCTCCTTGTCTTTCTGTGTTGATTCTGTGCTGGGTGTTTCTTTAAAACTTAGCTAGGCTTACATTGAGCCTAAGAATCAGCCCTTGGTGAAAGCTGAGGGTCTTCTCTTAGCATGAGTACTTTTGAGTACCATAATTTCAAAAAAACCTCTCCCAGATTTTGTTTCCAGATCTTAGGTTATCTATTATATGTCTTAAAACATAATTTTTGGTCCCAGGTGTCTGTGGTGTGTTAGTTTACCTTATATCGTTTTCTAACAAAGCCTGCTTTTTCAGTCTGTGTCCAAATTAGACTAACGAGAGACAAGTGCCTTCCATCAGTCCTTCAGGTATCCCCTAGACAAGTTAGAACATACACACACTATCTCCACATCCTCTCCAACAATTGTTGTTTTCAGCCTTGTCAATTTTTGCCATTCTAATTGGCATAAGGTGGTATCTCAGTGTGGTTTTAATTTGAATTTCCCTGATGGCTAATGATGTTGAACATTTTTTCATGTGTCTGTTAACCATTTGTATGTCTTCATTGGAAAAGTGTCTGTTCATATCTTCTGCCCATTTTATGATTTGTTTATTTGTTTCTTGTGTATTGAGTTTGAGAAGTTCTTTGTAGATCTTGGATACCAGTCTTTTATCTGTAGTGTCATTTGCAAATGTCTTCTCCCCTTCTGTAGCCTGCCTCTTAGGTTTTTTGATGGTTTCCTTGGCTGTGCAGAAGCTTTCGGTAGGAGAAGAAAGGGAAGAAGGAGGGGGGTAAACAGAAGGGAGAATGAAGCATGAGAGACTATGGACTCTGGGAAACAAACTGAGGGCTTCAGAGGGGAGAGGGGTGGGGGAATGGGATAGGCTGGTGATGGGTATTAAGGAGGGCACGTATTGCATGTGCACTGGGTGTTATACGCAACTAATGAATCATGGAACCTTACATCAAAAACTAGGGATGTACTGTATTGACTAACATAATATAATAAAAAATATTATAAAAAAAAGAACATACACACACTATACATTGGCTAATTGAACATGATAATTAAAAATATAATAAAAAAATAAAGAAAAAGAAAAATAGAATCTTAAAAGAAAAGAAAAAAGAAAAACCAAAATTGAAAAATAAAGTAAGTAAGCTCTACACCCAGTGTGGGGCTTGAACTTGTGACCCTGAGATCAAGAATCACATGCCCCACCAACTAAGCCAGCCAGGTGCCCCTATATCACATTATGTTTATCTGTTCATTTGTTAATGGACAATGGTTTGTTCTTTTTTGCCTACTGTGAACAATGCTGCTATGAATATTAATATACAATTTTTTTGTGTGAAAAAAAAGAACATACACAATTATTTCTCTTTTCTTTAAAGATTTTTTAAATTTATTTATTAAACAGAGATAGAGACAGCTAGTGAGAGAGGGAACACAAGCAGGGGGAGTGGGAGAGGAAGAAGCAGCCTCATAGTGGAGGAGCCTGATGTGGGGCTTGATCCCATAACGCTGGGATCACGCCCTGAGCCGAAGGCAGACGCTTAACCGCTGTGCCACCCAGGTGCCCCTACACAATTATTTCTGAGTAAAGTCTGCTCTGCTCCCTTTAGAGCTAAGGACCAGTATCCCTTACTTAAAACAGCCTGCTGCCACTTTAAGACTGCCACTGCTTTAGAACTGTGCCATATTAGAAAGGGTCTTGGGCAAGGGCAAATAAAAACACTACAAAACTTTCTTATCATTTTTAAAAAGTTGCATTTTTCTTGGTTCAGCATTCGGTTGGTTTCTGGAATTCTTTGACTGTTTTCCAAAGTTCTGACAATGTTGGTTTTGATAGTTTTTGCTTGTTTTGTTTTTCAGTGTTTCTTTGAGAAAACAAGTGCTTAGAGCTCCCTAATGTGCCATTTCCTTTTTTTTCTTCAGTGTTTTATTTAAATTCTAGTTGGTTAACATACAGTGCAATATTGGTTTCAGGAGTAGAATTCACTGATTCAGCACTTACATACAACAGCCAGTGCTCATGATAACAAGTGCCCTCCTTAATACCCATCACCCATTTAGCCCATCCCCCACCCACCTCCCTCCATCAACCCTCACTTTCTTCTGTTAAGAGCATACTGTGCCATTTTCTAATGTCACACAGTGCATTTCTTTTTATCCTGAGCAGTATTCCGTTGAATGGATATACAACAAGTTGTCTACCTGTTTGTAAACATTTGGATTGTTACCAACTTGGGGCTATTCTGAATAAGGCAGTTGTGATGGTTAACTTTATGTGTCTACTAGATTGGGCTATGGGATGTCCAGATACTTGGTCAAACATTATTCTGTGTGTGTCTGTGAGGGTGTTTTGAATGAGATTAACATTTGACTTTGTAGACTGTATAAAGCAGATTGCTCTCCCTAATGTGGTTGGGCCTCATCTAATCAGTTGAAGGCCTGAATAGAACAAAAGACTGACCTTTCCATGAGTAAGGGGGAACACCTCTTGCCTAGCTGCTGAAGTAGGACATTGGTCTTTTCCCACTTTCGGACTCAAACTATATCATCAACTCTCTGGTTGACTGCTGACTGCAGATTTTGAGACTTCTCAGACTCCATAATTGTGTAAGCCAATTTCTTTTTTTCTTTTTTTTTTTTTTGGTAAATCCCTCTTCGTATATATATACATCCTGTTGGTTCTGTATCTCTGGAGAACTCTTATTAGTAAGGGTTTTCTATACATGACATTATGTATATGTCTTTTCATTTTTCTGGGGTAGATATGTAGGAGTAGAATTATTAGATCATATGGTGTAGGGTCTAGAAACAGAAAGAGGCAAACTTGTAAAGGTTTGTTCCCAACATAAAATAGTGTTTCAGACATCCAGAGTTTCTCCATAGGTCTCTTTGGTGCTTTGAATTTTTCTTTTGAGTCATTTAAAAAAAATAGTAACAAAAAGAAAATGAGAGGAAAACCTCAAATAAATATTAGTGGCTTTTTACATTTCTTAAAGACACTTACATGTTTTAGCAGAAAATGATGTGTTCAACCTGAGTAATATATTATTATACTCTAGTCTGTAGATTAGTTGGGAATGGGAGCAAAGGGTCATATTCAAAGCATAAGAGACAGGGTCTATTTATAAGTGAAAGTCTAGAATCACTATCTTCCACATTTCCTTATATATATTTTTATTGGTTAAATCTTAAAACATGAGAGACAAATTTATAAGTACAGTTTTCCATTAACAGAACAATTCACAAAGCTGCAAAGGAAAGGCGTACATTCACCCTGAGGATTTATGTGTGGTAGATCTTACTGAACCTACTTCTTAATTTTTGACTCTACCAGCTGTTAGAGTATTACCAAAAGTTAACATGTTTCATGTAAAAATAGCCTACTTTCCTAAAGATCAAGAAATTTTAAATATATAAATACCTGGCAAAGGTGGTTGTGGTAGGCAGCCTCTAAAATGTGCCCCCGTGATCCTTTTTTTTTTTTTTAATGTTTTGTTATTATATTATGTTAGTCAGCATACAGTACATCCCTGGTTTCTGATGTAAAGTTCGATGATTCATTAGTTGCGTATAACACCCAGTGCACCATGCAATACGTGCCCTCCTTACTACCCATCACCAGTCTATCCCATTCCCCCACCCCCCTCCCCTCTGAAGCCCTCAGTTTGTCTCTCAGAGTCCATAGTCTCTCATGCTTCATTCCCCCTTCTGATTACCCTCCCCTTTCTTTATCCCTTTCTTCCCCTACCGATCTTCCTACTTCTTATGTTCCATAGATGAGAGAAACCATATAATTGTCTTTCTCTGCTTGACTTATTTCATTTAGCATTATCTCCTCCAGTGCCGTCCATGTTGCAGCAAATGTTGAGAACTCGTTCTTTCTGATAGCTGAGTAATATTCCATTGTATATATGGACCACAACTTCTTAACCCTGTGATCCTTGCCCCATCTTTTGGTATTCCATACTTGTGAAATCTCCACTTGAGTTTGGGCTGGTTGTAAATGACTTGCTTGTAATTAATTGAATACAATAGAAGTGATACAGGATTTCACTTCTGAGATTAGATTTTAGAGAGACTAAAATTTCCATCTTGGGTTCTCTCTGTCTCCCTTCCTATCTATCTATCTCTGTCTCTTGGATCACTTTGGGGGAAGCTAGCTGTCATATTTCTTTTTTAAGTTTTTATTTTAATGCCAGTTAGTTAACATAGAGTGTTATGTTGGTTTCAGTTTTACAATGTAATAATTCAATACTTCCATAAATCATCACCCTGTGCTCATCACCACCAGTGCACTCCTTAATCCCCATCACTTATTTAACCCATTCCCCACCTCCCCACTGCTCTGGTAACCATCAGATTGTCTGTATAATTAAGAGTCTGTTTCTTGCTTTATCTTTCTCTCATTTTTTCCCCTTTGCTTGTTTGTTTTATTTTGTTTTGTTTTTAATTTAATAATATTTTTATTATATTATGTTAGTCACCATACAGTACATCCCTGGTTTTTGATGTAAAGTTTGATGATTCATTACTTGCGTATAACACCCAGTACACCATGCAATATGTGCCCTCCTCAGTACCCATCACCAGCCTATCCCATTCCCCAGGCAGACTATGGAGAGGCCAATTAGTGAGTTTGGAAGCAGATTTTATTTCAGCCAGGTCTTGAGATGACTGAATGAAGCACTGGTCAATTCATTGCTTGTTATCCTTATGAGAGATTCTGAGCCAGAATCACTCAACTAAGCCACTCCCTGATTCCTGTTCCATAAAAACTGTGTGATCATGTTTTTTAATTTCAACCAGGTTGTAGGGTATTTTGTTATGCAGCAATAGATAGGTAACTAAAACAGTTAATAGACAGATGACAAACACTTAAGCCTTCTCTCACCATCAATATACTAGAAATTGTGATTACACCCATGATAATGAAAACAGAAATTTGGAACAAGTAAAGGCCTGACATGATTGATCATCTCTGAGATACTATATTTTCTACTTTACTTAGTCAAGTATTAAGTATTTTCTCTCCCCTTTCTACTATAATGCAAGCTTCATGAGAGAAGAGTTTTTTTTTAATTGTTTTGTGCATTGATATAACCCCAGTCTGTAAAATAGTTAAGCGTATGCTTCCTGCACCATCTCTCAGTAGATGGTCAGAATTTCCATATTCTGTGGAAATGTAGAATAGTGATGATCACAGTGACTTGATTTTAAAGATATAGCTTACTTAGCTGGGTGTTATATGCAAATAATGAATCGTGGAACGCTACATCAAAAACTAACGATGTACTGTATGGTGACTAATATAACATAATAACAATTATTTAAAAAAATAAAGATACAGCTTACTTAAATGGAATTTAAGTTCTGCTTTTAAGCCATATCGGTCATTTAGGCCTATATATTTTAAATATTTCATATTTCATTTGAGAACAGTGCCTTGTAGAGATGGAGTTAATCTGACTTTAAAAGTCCTTCATTACGTCATTTAAGAGTGTTGTCCTTATAGGTCACTCTGTCTTATCCTTCATGTCTCTGCTGATGTTATAGTCTCAGCCACAGTCTCCTGGTCACCATATTTAAAATGATAAATGTTCCCTCTCACACTCCTTATTTCCCAATCCTGCTTTTTCTCTGTAGCGTTTATCACCTCTAGGATACTATATATTCTACTTATGTAATATTTTTTTCTATGCTGTAATGGAAGCTTCATGAGAGAACGGATTTTTAAAAATTTTTTTGTTTTGTGCATTGCTATAATCCCAGTATCTAAAATAGTGCCTGGCACATTGTGAGTCCTTAGTAAATATGTGATGAGTTAACGAATATCTTTGTTGTCAGAATTTCTTGGAGAAGCATCTATTTTGAATATGTTCATTAAAAATCATGTAAAATTGCTGATATTTGATCTGTTTGGACCTAAAAAAATGGCAGTTTCTTATTCAACCTAATAAAATAGCTGGTAATTTGGCTATCCACATGAAATATCACTAAATAAGAATTTTTCTAAGACAACACAGTTTATTTATTGTCAATAAGAGAATTACATGCTGATATTACATAGATGCACTCTTGATATTAATATGATTTTGAGATTTTTAAGATCACTACTAATAGGATTCTTCTATTATTTATGCCTTTTTTGTTACTTAAATTTTTTTTCTCATTTCTTCCACACATGATACAAGGAATATATTGAAATTGTAACAGGTGCATTCTACCTTTTCAACTGCCATTGCTTAGAGATACTGCTGCTAACTGAATTCAGAGGTACTTCTGAGTGATAAATAATAGACTGGGTCTTAACTGCCTTGTCAATACTTTCTGAAGAATGAGCATTCAAGAAGTACACTTGACCCTTGAATAATGTAGGGACTAGGAGTGTTGACTTCCTGCACAGTGAAAAATCCACGTATAACTTATACTCCCTAAAAACTTTACTACTATCAGTCTGTTGTTGCCTGGAAGCCTTACCGGTAACATAAACAGTTGATTAACTCATATTTTGTGTGTTGTATGTATTACATACTGTGTTCTTACAATAAAGTAAGCTAGAGAAAAGAAAATGTTACTAAGAAAATCATAAGGAAGAGAAAATACATTTACTGTATTTTTCAGAAAAAAAAAACCTGTGTATAAGTGGACCTGTGCAGTTCAAGTCCATGTTGTTTAAGAGTCAGCTGCAGTCACAGAGTAAATTGAGTCTAACAAGGCAAAGCTGTCCTCTCCACTCAGTATTGAGGAAGGGGGCCTGCAGGGTGCTCTTTTTGAGAGGCTTCTGTGATGACAGGCCCAGAGCACTCAAAAAGATGGCTCCTTGCACTTCCACTGCCATCATCCAAAAGACAAACCAGCTGTCTCTGTGGAACCCAGTCCAGGACCTGCAGTCTTGCTCTACATTTCAGGTTCTTACTTTCAGTATTTTCAAAAGGAAAAAAAGGAAAAAAAGAAGCCCATGGTCTGACAGAGGAATTTTTTTGCTGCCTTTAGATGATGACAGTCTAGGGGAAGAAGTACTAGAATTGCATGAACGTTTTGTTATTCTGTGGCAAAAATAGTACTGATTGGGGATCCTGCAGAAAATCTAGCTTATTTGATAGCCTTACCTATGTCTCACATTCTTCAGTATTCATCTACTCATTGTACTGCATTTTGCTGACTCAAGTGTAAAACTATGAGGAATTAAGAGTACTGAATATTCTGTACCTGGATATATAAAATACAATTATGTGAGAGTCTTGCTTCATGGGTTTCTCTTTTCCTGCCTCTTCCCCCCTCTTAAATGTCTTTAGCCATGTTCTCTTGTCCATCTGTATAATATCCTTGGGTGTTCTCATACATACCCACTATAGTCATAAACTAAATTCCTCTAGCTCCATCCTGGACTTCTGCCATGAATTTCTGATTTGTATAGCCAACTTTTCACTGTACTTCTCTACTAAATCCCATAGATACTTCAACTCAACATGTTTTTTTTAATAATAATATTTTTTATTATATTATGTTAGTCACCATACAGTACATCCCCAGTTTCTGATGTAAAGTTCGATGATTCATTAGTTGCGTATAACACCCAGTGCACCATGCAATACATGCCCTCCTTACTACCCCAAACCAGTCTACCCCATTTCCCCACCCCCCCCCGAAGCCCTCAGTTTGTTTCTCAGAGTCCATAGTCTCTCATGCTTCATTCCCCCTTCTGATTACCCCCCTTTCTTTATTCCCTTCTTCTCCTACCGATCTTCCTAGTTCTTATGTTCCATGAGTGAAACCATATAATTGTCTTTCTCTGCTTGACTTACTTCACTTAGCATTTTCTCCTCCAGTGCCGTCCATGTTGCAGCAAATGTTGAGAAATCATTCTTTTTGATAGCTGAGTGATATTCCATTGTATATATGGACCACATCTTCTTAATCCAGTCATCTGTTGAAGGGCATCTCGGCTCCTTCCACGATTTAGCTATTGTGGACAATGCCGCTATGAACATTGGGGTGCATATGGCCCATCTCTTCACTACGTCTGTATCTTTGGGGTAAATAGCCAGTAGTGCAATTGCTGGATCATAGGGTACCTCAATTTTTAACTTTTTAAGGGACCTCCACACTGTTTTCCAAAGCGGCTGTAACCAACTTGCATTCCCACCAACAATGTAGGAGGGATCCCCTTTCTCCACATCCCCTCCAACAATTGTTGTTTCTTGCCTTGCCAATTTTTGCCATTCTAACTGGCATAAGATGGTATCTTAGTGTGGTTTTGATTTGAATTTCCCTGATGGCTAATGATGTTGAAAATTTCTTCATGTGTCTGTTAGCCATTTGTATGTCTTCATTGGAAAAGTGTCTGTTCATATCTTCTGCCCATTTTATGATTTATTTGTTTCTTGTGTATTGAGTTTCAGAAGCTCTTTGTAGATCTTGGATACCAGTCTTTTATCTGTAGCGTCATTTGCAACTATCTTCTCCCATTCCGTGGGCTGCCTCTTAGTTTTTTTGATGGTTTCCTTGGCTGTGCAGAAGCTTTTTACCTTGATGAAGTCCCACAAGTTCATTTTTTCTTTTGTTTCTCTTGCCTTTGGAGATGTGTCATGAAAAAGGTTGCTGTGACTGATGTCGTAGAGGTTGCTGCCTGTGCTCTCCTCTAGGATTTTGATGGATTCCTGTCTCACATCGAGGTCTTTCTTCCATTTGGAGTTTATCTTTGTGTATGGTGTGAGAGAGTGGTCAAGTTTCATTGTTTTGCATGTAGCTGTCCAATTTTCCCAGCACCATTTATTGAAGAGACTGTCTTTTTTCCACTGGATGTTTTTTCCTGCTTTATCAAAGATTAATTGCCCAAAGAGCTGAGGGTCCATTTCTGGGTTCTCTATTCTGTTCCATTGGTCTATGTGTCTGTGTTTGTGCCAGTACCATGCTGTCTTTGTGATCACAGCTTTGTAGTATAGCTTGAAATCCGGCAACGTGATGCCCCCAGCTTTGTTTTCCCTTTTCAACAACTCCTTGGCGATTTAGGGCCTTTTCTGGTTCCACACAAACTTAAGGGCTGTGTGTTCTAGTTCTTTGAAAAATGTCATTGGTATTTTGATCGGGATGGCATTGAAAGTGTAGATTGCTCTGGGTAGCATAGACATTTTAACTGTGTTAATTCTTCCAATCCATGAGCATGGAATATTTTTCCATCTTTTTGTGTCTTCTTCAATGTCTTTCAACAGTGTTCTGTAGTTTCTAGAATATAGATTCTTTATGTCTCTGGTTAACTCTGAGATAATGTATGATTTTTGGTGCTATTGTAAATGGAATGGATTTCCTAATTTCTCTTTCTTCAGTCTCATTGTTTGTGTATAGAAATGGAACTGATTTCTGAGCATTGATTTTGTATCCTGCCACACAACGTGTTTTAAAATGCTCCTCCAAAAAAAAATAATAATAATAAAAAATAAAATGCTCCTCCAGTGATCCCCAGTACAGTCCCCTCAAATGCCTCATGAAGAAACCTAGGAGTCCTCATAGGCTCCTACCTTTTCTTCATCCCCTTTGAATGATCAAGTTTCATCAGTTGTTTCCTAAATACTTCCCAAATCTATCACTTCCTCTGTAGCCATACCTCCACAGACCTTCATCATTTCTTACCTGGACTTCCTACCTAGCTTTATTGTTTGAGACTCAGTCTCTCTTGTATTCTCCATCTCCCTTATCACTTGTATCCAACATTCTTCATACTACTTCCAGAGTCACTTCCTAAATCATAAGTATGATCATATTATTTCTGATTAAATGCCTCGAGTGTCTTGCTGTCATGCAGAGAATGCAGCTCAGGCTCTGCTACATGGTATACAAGGCCTTTTGTGATTTAGCTCTCCTCTCTCTAGCTTAATATTTTCCTATTTCCCCATAAACACCTAGTGCTCTAAACCATTCCAGAAGATTCCAATTCCTGGAAGGTGCTAGTTCTTCCATACCTCTAGTATCTTTTTCTTCATCTGGTTAATCCCTGCTCCAACATACCCACCTCTGAGAAATCTTCCCAGGGTTCAGTGCCCAGCTCCCATAGCTGCCTGTCTGAAATAGCACTTGTTTGAGTATATCCTAACATTTTGTTCATTTGTCTGGTCTTGTCACCAACCCTTCTGGTCTTTGAGCTTCTTAAAGTCAAGGACTTTTTTTCATCTCTTTATCTACAGTGTTTACCATAGGGTTTTGCACATAATAGGTGTTTAGTAAATGTGTGACTTAATGGATGGGCATAATGAGAAAGCAATTGATTAAGTCACATGAGCTCTCTGCTGAACCGTTTACTTACCACTACATGGAGGTGATAGTATTATCTCACTCACAGTGCTGCTGTAATGGCTCTGTACATTAGGGAACTCATTTGAGCTCTGGATCTTACCCCTGCTACATCTAAGCAGTGACCCTGGGTGAGTCATTTAGCCCTTCCAAACCTCGCATTCTTCATCTGTCAAGGAGCATACAACAATATCTGCCTTCCAGGTTTGTGGTGAAGATTATAAGAGATGTGTTTTGCAAGAATTTAGCAATGTCTGAAATGTAATTAAGGAGCTTTGTATATTTTCCTAACTTCATGTTCCCTATTATTTTATTGCTACTTTCTTTCTCTGTTTCAGAATTTGCTCTTGGGAATGCCAAAATCTTTCATTTTCAGTCATGCAAGTACTTAAAAAATTATAGATTCTTTTCAGGAAAGGTATCTCTCCCTCATCTCTAGCTTTTATAGACCATTTTGAAACTTTTTTTTTTTCCCGGCAAGGAAATATTTTACTTTATCCCCATAGAGCTCATGATTCTTTTATACCACTTTGTACCGTGGTTATTTCTCTGGACTTAGAGTATTTGTGTGCTTTTAAAGCCTGGGCCCATCTCAAGGATTACATTCTCCAAATTAAAAATGGAAGTGTTTGAAAATTGGATTGTGATGATGCTTGCCCAACTCTAAAAATTTACTTTTATTTATTTTTTTACAATAATATTTTTTATTATATTATATTAGTCACCATACAGTACGTCCCTGGTTTTTTATATAAAGTTCGATGATTCATTAGTTGTGTATAACACCCGGTGCACCATGCAATACATGCCCTCCTTACTACCCATCACTTACTTTTAAAGATCATCGAAATGTATGCTTAAAAAAAGTTTGCATTTACTCTTTACAGTCATAAAATTACCTTCACCTAAGCCACACAGAGATATATTCTAGAAGTAGATACACAGTGGAGAGAATTGTTAGTTTTTTCAACTTGGTCTTCTGCACTGTGTTCTCTGTAAACTGGTACTCTGTCCTACTTTTGATCAGAGGACGTATGGCATATATAATTCAGCAATTGATTCTTTTAGGGCATTTGTTTCCTTAGCAGTCATGCCAACCACTTTCTAATCTTTTCCACCGAACTCCTGCTGCTGAAGATTGAACTCCAAGTGGCCTGCTTGGGAATACTTAAAAGAGACTACATCATCTATTTATCAGTCTCTTCGTGTAAAAAGAGATTATTCTAGTAACTTTATTCCTTTGAGAGATTTGATAATTTATGAAACCCAGATAATTTTTGAAGGTGGAAGTATGAATAGGAGAGAGACGGTAGTCCCTTCTCATGAATATCTTAAATATCCTAAGAAATGACAGTACTTTAATTTCCCAAATAACCCTATTATCCAAGACAGTAAAAGAAATATAAATAGAATAGAGCCTTTCCAGAAAGACTGGATAATGATGATTTGGAATTAAATTGGGTGGACTATGAGTTCATAGGTCAATTCACACCTGTTTTTCAGGATTATGTTGTACATTTCCATGAAAGTATTAAAGGCTTTTGCAAAAATATTGCAATATAATGATTGCAAGATGGAGTGGAATTGCTGGGTTATTACCTATAAAGTAGGCAGATGTCCAACTTTAATAGACACTGCCAAAAAGCTTTCTAAATAGAGCAATTTACTTTCCTAACAACAATGTATGACAATTTCAGTTGTTTCATGTCCTTTTTTTCCCATCAAAACTCTTAGCTTTGTCAGTCTTTTTAGTTTTAGCCATTCTGTTGAGCATGTATCAGTATTTCGTTGTGATTTTACTTTATTATTTTATTTTTTATTTGGTTGGTTGTTTGTTTTCCTACCGAAGTTGAGTGTCTCTTCATCAGATAACTAACTGGCCATTTCAGTTTTGTAAAGTTTCCCTTTGTTTTTTTTTTTTTAATTTTCTGTTAAATTAAAAATGTTTTTATTGGAGCACCTGAGTGGTTCAGGGTTCAGTTGGTTAAGTGTCTGGCTCTTGATTTCAGCTCAGGTCATGATCTCGGGGTTGTGGGGTCAAGCCCCCTGTTGGGCTCTGCACAAGGTGTGGAGCCTGCTTGGGATTCTCTCTCTCCTTCTCCTTCTGTCCCTCCCCCCTTCATGCTTGCTCTCTCTCTCGCTCTCTCTCCCTCTCTAAAAAAAAAAACAAAAACATTTTTGTTGGTTTGTAGACATTTTAATTTATCTTGCATAGAAATCCTTTGTCATATATATTGTAAGAAATACATTACCCTATACTGCAGCCTGTATTTTTAATCTCTTAATGGTGCCTTCTAATGAACAGAAATTCTTCATTTCAGCATAGTCTAATTTATCAGTCTTTTCCTTTATACTTAGCACTTTTTGTGTCCTGTTTAAGAAATTGTTGTCTAACAGAAGTTCATTACTAAGTTATAATCTAGAAGCTTTACTGTTTACTTTTCACATTTAAATCTTTGTATCTGGAATTGAATTTTGGTCATGGAAATGAGGTCAATTGATCAGTTGACCGAGCACTGCATATCAAAAAGAAAATACTTTCTCACTATATTGCAGTGTTACCTTTGTCACAAATCTAGTGACCATATACATTTGAGTCTGCTTATAGATTCTATTTTATCCTGTTGGTGTATTTATTTATTCTTGTACCAATACATAATGTATTAATAAATGTGGACTTACAAGTCTTGATGTCTGCTGGTACGAATTCTCCAGTGTCTTTAAGATTTAAGGAATATTTATTTATTTATTTATTTATTTATTTATTTATTTATTATATTCAGTTAGCCAACAAATAACTACATCATTAGTTTTTTTTTTTTAAAGATTTTATTTATTTATTTGACAGAGATAGAGACAGCCAGCGAGAGAGGGAACACAAGCAGGGGGTATGGGAGAGGAAGAAGCAGGCTCATAGCGGAGGAGCCTGATGTGGGGCTCGATCCCATAATGCCGGGATCACGCCCTGAGCCGAAGGCAGACGCTTAACCGCTGTGCCACCCAGGCGCCCCCTACATCATGAGTTTTTGATGTAGTGTTTAAGGAATATTTAAAAGATTTTCTTGGCCATTCTTGGACCTTGACATTTCTGCCTAAATTTTAAAATGAATGTTTCTTAAATATAAAGAAATGTTACATTTACTCTTTTCCCCCCTCATTAAATCCCTTCTATGATTTTGATCCTGGGAGAACTGACTTTTTAACAATATTAGGTTTTCCAGTCAGTGAACATAGTCTATACCTCTTTCATTTATGTCTTTAATTTTTCTCAGCAATGTTGTGTAATTTTCACTTTAGAGGTCTTACCTATATTTCATTAGCTTTATCCTTAGAAATATGTGTTTATTGTTCCTATTATAAGTTAAAAATTTTTAGTTATTTATTTTCCAGTTGTTTGTTAAACTCCATGTGTTTTTGGTAGATTCACTTTGTATTTAGTGACCTCATTAAAGTTATTAGTTGTAATAGTTTGCATCTAGATTCTTTTGGAAGTTCTGTGCATATATAATAAACTTTGGATAATGACAATACAAAATATTTTCTCTTCATGTTAATTTCAGTACTTTTACTGTAATGTGCTTAAGTCCAGTTTTCTTTGTACCCATACGGATTAGCATTCTTACCACTACCTGAATCTATGGCTTGATGTCCTTCATTGGCTTTGAAAAATTCTAAGTTTTCAAATATTTCTTCTGTTCCATACTTTTTCTTGCCCATCTTGGACTCCAGTTACATGTACTGTACTTTTTAAAAAAGATTTTATTTATTTACTTGAGAGTGAGTGAGAGAGAGAGAGAGAGAGAGAGAGAGCATGAGAGGGGAAAGGGTCAGAGGGAAAAGACTCTTTGATGTGCAGGGAGCCTGATGTGGGGCTTGATCCTGGAACTCTGGGATCATGACCTGAGCTGAAGGCAGACACTTACCTGATTGAGCCACCCAGGAGCCCCTCCAGTTACATGTACTTTAGATACATGCACCATCTAGTTAAGTGTGTGCTACGAACATATATGGTAGCAATGAGTATTTTATGTGTATGAAAAATGCACTGCATCTATAAAATGTCTCTTATTTCCTTTTATATTTTTTCCTTCTCTCCATGCTCAGCTTGGATATTTCCTAATGATCTGTCTTCTAAATTAACTAATGATTTCTTTTGCTTTACCTGTTGAGTTCTTAATTTCACCTATTTTTCAGTTTTAGAATTTTATATTTGATTTTTATAGAGTCCAGTTCTGTAGTGAAATTATTTATCTTCTCATGTATTTTATTAAATATATTAATCATAGTTAATGTAAGGGCATGTCTCATAATAATTCCAGTATTAAACATGTCTCCTATGGGTCTGTTTCTTTTGATTGTCTTTCCTATGACAATGTTCTTCTTGGGAAGTCTGATAATTTTTTATTGAATCCCAGATATTGTGTATAAAAAAATTTTAGAGGCTTTTTCCTTTTCTCTAAGAGAGGATTTAACTTATTCCATAGTAAGCAGTTGCAGGAGGGGCAGATTATCTGATGAGGCTGTATTATAGTCTTGGTAAGGTGTGGTCTACCTCTGATTCATGTGCATTCTTAGGAAATTTCCTCTAGTGGTTCCAGTTGAGAGACTAGGTTGCTTGCTTTGGCCTCTCCCTGTCAAATCCTGAATCCAATTTTTGACTCTAAAACTCTGCTAAATTTGTGCTTTAATTCTAGCTTGCTTTCTGTCAGTCTTTTTAACACTGCGGAATAGTGTTAAGAATAAACAAATTATGAAGTAGAAAAGTAGCTTGAAGAGTATTGGGCATATTTCAGTGAGCTCCTCCTATTTTATTTTTAAATCTTAGCTCCTCAAGTCCTGGCAGCTTTGGCAACACAAACTTCAATTTTTATCTCCCCAGTCCTATGTGACTGATGAAAGCTCTCAGTTGGCTTCTTAATGCCTCTTAGTAGCCATCCTCTGTCTGGCTTTTATTACCTTTTCTTTCCAACTCAAGAATAATGAAATATCTATGAGGCCAATATTACCTTGATCCCCAAACCAGGCAAAGACCCCATCAAAAAGGAGAATTACAGACTGATTTCCCTGATGAATATGGATGCCAAAATTCTCAACAAGATCCTTGCTAATAGGATCAAACAGTACATTAAAAGGATTATCCATCATGACCAAGTGGGATTCATCCCTGGGATGCAAGGGTGGTTCAACATTCGCAAATCTATCAGTGTGAGAGATCATATCAACAAGAATAAAGCCAAAAATCATATGATCCTCTCAATTGATGCAGAAAAAGCATTTGATAAAATACAGCATCCTTTCCTGATTAAAACCCTTCAGAGTGTAGGGATAGAGGGTACGTTCCTCAGTTTCATAAAAATATCTATAAAAGCCTACAGCGAATATCATTCTCAACAGGAAAAATCTGGAAGCCTTTCCCTTAAGACCAGGAACATGACAAGGATGCCCACTCTCACCATTATAGTACTAGAAGTCCTTGCAACAGCAATCAGACAACAAAAACGGATAAAAGGTATCCAAATTGGCAAAGAAGTCAAACTGTCTCTCTTCGCAGATGACATGATACTCTATATAGGAAACCCAAAAGAATCTACCCCCAAACGACTAGAACTTATAAAGCAATTCAGTAATGTGGCAGGATACAAATTCAATGCTCAGAAATCAGTTGCATTTCTATACACGAACAATGAGACTGAAGAAAGAGAAATTAGGGAATCCATTCCATTTACAATAGCACCAAAAAGCATACGTTACCTTGGAACTAACTTAATCAGAGATGTAAAGAATCTATGTTCTAGAAACTACAAATCCCCCTTGAAAGACATGAAAAAGACACAAAACGATGGAAAAATATTCCATGCTCATGGATCGGAAGTATTAACATAGTTAAAATGCCTATGCTCCCCAGAGCAATCTACACTTTCCATGCCATCCTGATCAAAATACCAATGACATTTTTCAAAGAACTGGAACAAACAGCCCTTAAGTTTGTGTGGAACCAGAAAAGGCCCCGAATTCCCAAGGAATTGTTGAAAAGGAAAAACAAAGCTGGGGGCATCACGTTGCCGGATTTCAAGCTATACTACAAAGCTGTGATCACAAAGACAGCATGGTACTGGCACAAACACAGATACATAGACCAATGGAACTGAACAGAGAACCCAGAAATGGACCCTCGGCTCTTTGGGCAATTAATCTTTGATAAAGCAGGAAAAAACATCCAGTGGAAAAAAGACAGTCTCTTCAATAAATGGTGCTGGGAAAATTGGACAGCTACATGCAAAAGAATGAAACTTGACCACTTTCTCACGCCATACACAAAGATAAACTCCAAATGGAAGAAAGACCTCGATGTGAGACAGGAATCCATCAAAATCCTAGAGGAGAGCATAGGCAGCAACCTCTTTGACATTGGCCACAGCAACTTTTTCATGACACACCTCCAAAGGTAAGAGAAACAAACAAACAAAAAATGAACTTGTGGGACTTCATCAAGATAAAAAGCTTCTGCACAGCCAAGGAAACAGTCAAAAAAACTAAGAGGCAGCCCACGGAATGGGAGAAGATAGTTGCAAATGACACTACAGATAAAAGACTGGTATCCAAGATCTACAAAGAGCTTCTGAAACTCAATACACAAGAAACAAATACACAAATCATAAAATGGGCAGAAGATATGAACAGACACTTTTCCAATGAAGACATACAAATGGCTAACAGACACATGAAAAAATGTTCAACATCATTAGCCATCAGGGAAATTCAAATCAAAATCACACTAAGATACCACCTTATGCCAGTTAGAATGGCAAAAATTGGCAAGGCAAGAAACAACAAATGTTGGAGAGGATGTGGAGAAAGGGGATCCCTCCTACATTGTTGGTGGGAATGCAAGTTGGTACAGCCACTCTGGAAAACAGTGTGGAGGTCCCTTAAAAAGTTAAAAATTGAGGTACCCTATAATCCAGTAATTGCACTACTGGGTATTTACCCCAAAGATACAGACGTAGTGAAGAGAAGGGCTATATGCACCCCAATGTTCATAGCGGCATTGTCCACAATAGCTAAATCGTGGAAGGAGCCGAGATACCCTTCAACAGATGACTGGATTAAGAAGATGTGGTCCATAAATACAATGGAATATTACTCAGCTATCAGAAAGAACGATTTCTCAACATTTGCTGCAACACGGACAGGACTGGAGGAGATAATGCTAAGTGAAATAAGTCAAGGAGAGAAAGACAATTATCATACGGTTTCTCTCATCTATGGAACCTAAGAACTAGGAAGATCGGTAGGAGAAGAAGGGGATAAAGAAGGGGGGGTAATCAAGGGGGAATGAAGCATGAGAGACTATGGACTCTGGGAAACAAACTGAGGGCGTCAGAGGGTAGGGGGTGGGGGAATGGGATAGGCTGGTAATGGGTAGTAAGGGGGGCACGTATTGCATGGTGCACTGGGTGTTATATGCAACTAATGAATCATGGGACTTTACATCAGAAACCAGGGATATACTGTATGGTGACTATCATAATACAATAAAAAATATTATTATGGAAAAAGAAAAGAATAATGAAATATGTGAGTGAGAAAGTGGCATGCACAATATAGAGCTCACCTCATTGTTTTCCTTCTTTCCTGAATGTTGGCCTTGTAAGGCTTGGCTGTCTTGAAAATTCTTCAACTTCAAAAAGATGCACTTTGTACATTACCAGCATTTTTAACTATACGCACAGGAGCGTTTGGGGCTGCTATCAGCTATTCATCATTACTAGAAGACGGAAGTTTTCATACTTTTCAATTTGATAGGTCTTCAATCACTTATCTTTTTTTTCCTGGTTTCATGCTACATTTGTTTCATACTTTTTTTCTTGATCATGTACACTGTTGGTAATATATCTTGGTGTGAATTAGAGCTAAAATCTAGGTTTTATTGCCATTTGTCCTGGTCAGTTTTAAGGGAGAAACCTTAGGAAGGAAAGTACAAGAACCACAAAACCATGTTGATCACTCCAGTTTGCATTACTTTTCCAGGCAACCTCTGGTCATTGTTGTATCTTTAAGTTCTTAAGGAGGAGCAACATTGGATGGAATCTGTTTTATGTTTTAACTCACAAGCCTTGGGGCCTGTGAATGAAGAAGCAAGAGAAAGTAGGTGTTTGTGCCAACATTCATTTTCAGCAATACTTTTTTCCAGCAAAGTTTGTTCTTTATCTTGATTTTATCCTGATGATTAGGATACCCCTAATTGTTACTGCTGATTTATAGTAAAAGAACCAACAATAATGTTCTCAATATTTGGGAAAGACAAAAAAATTGTTGAAAATTGTGCCCTATGCTGCAGTTACCCACCCTCCACACACATCAGGTTAAGATAGTCCTCAGTGTCCCTGATTGTTTCTCAAGTTGTCTCTCTATTCCCATCCTCCTACCCTTCCCTCTCCTCTTCCCCATCCCCTGGTGTGTGTTAGTTCCTGGAATCTTCACTTGTCACTTTAATAGTTTTTCCAGAGTTTATTTTGGGAGAGGTAGCTGGCATCCCAAACTACTTTGTAATATTAACAAACAGGAAATTGCATTTAGCCATAATATGTTTTACTCCCTCAGCCACAGTTTCATGTTAGTACTCCCAACCCCTAAATGACACTCTGTTTCCATAAGTGCTTATTAATGATACTATATACTTTAAATTTTTTTAATGAGGAATAATTTACATATAATATATATAGTACATCCATTTAGGGGTAAAATTTTATTAATTTTGACAATGATTTTCTTTTTTTTATAATAATATTTTTTTATTATGTTAGTCACCATACAGTACATCCCTGGTTTCTGATGTAAAGTTCGATGATTCATTAGTTGCATATAACACCCAGTGACAATGATATTCTTGTCTTGAAGTTTATTTTATCTTATATTAATATAGCTACTCCAGCCTTTTTATGCTTATTGTTTGCATAAATTATTTTTTCTTCCATTTACTTTCAATCTCTCTGTGTCCTTATATTTAAAATACATTTCCTGTAGGTGGCATTTAGTTGGGTCTTGCATTTTATCCATTATGATATTATGTGCCTTTTAATTAGAGTGTTGATACTCCAATAGATTTAATGTAATCATTGATACTGATTTACATCTGCTATTTTTTGTTTGTCTCATCTGTCTTTTTCTTCTTTTTTTTCCCTTTACCATATTTTTTGGAATTATTTAATTACTTTTAGGAAATCAATTATAATTTATGTATTGGCTTATTTCTATACTTCTTTGCATTTTTTGGTTATTTCTCTGGGAATTATAATATATATTCATAGTTTTTTATAGTCATATAGAATTAACATTGTTTTACTTCATTTGAAATGTAAATACCTTACAACTGTATACATATATTTACAAACACACACCCCACTGCCATTCTTTGTTATACTTTTCATCTGTATTATATTTATATATTATGACTAACTTAAGGCAGTATTATAATTTTTAATCAATCAGATTTTAAAGAAATTAAGAGCTACAACATCCTTTCATGATAAAAACCCTTTACAGACTGGGTACAGAAGGAGCAGACTTCAACATAATAAAGGCCATATATGACAAACCCATATCTTACATTATACTCAATGGAGAGAAATGGAAAGCATTTTCTCTAAGGTCAGGAACAAAGCAAAGATACCCACTCTCACCACTCCTATTCAATATAGTACCAGAAGTCCTGGCTAGAGCAGTTAGGCGAGACAAAGAAATAAAAGGCATCCAAATTGGAAAAGAAGTAAAATTATCATTATTTGCTGATAATATGACCTGTATATAGAAAATCCCAAAGAATCCTTTTAAAAACTGTTGGAATTAATCAATGATTTCAGTGAAGTGGCAGAATACAAAATCACCATACAGAAATCAATTGCATTCCTTTATACTAATGATGAAGCATCTGAAAAAGAAAGAAAGAAACCATCCCATTCACAATGGCATCAAAACGATAAAATACTTAGGAATAAATCTAACCAAGGAAGTGAAAGTTCTGTACAATGAAAACTACAAAACTTTGCTGAATGAAATAAAAGACACAAACAAGTGGAAAGATATCTGTTCGTGGATCAGAAGAGTTAATATTGTTAAAATGGCACTGGGTGTTATATGCAAGTAATGAATCGTGGAACTTTACATCAAAAACTAGGGAGGTACTGTATGGTGACTAACATAATATAATTTAAAAAATTATTTAAAAAATAAAATGGCTGTATTACCCAAAGTTACCTACAGATTCAATGTAACACCTACCAAAAACAAAGGCATTCTTCACAGAAATAGAAGAAACGATCCTAAAATTTCTCATGGAACCACAAAAGTAGCCAAAGTAATCTTGAGAAAAAAAGAACAAAGCCAGAGGTATCATGCTTCCAGATTTAAAACTATACTGCAAAGCCATAGTAATAAAAATAGTATGATCCTGGCACAAAAAATAAACACATTGATTAATGGAACAGAACAGAGAGCTCAGAATTAATTCCTGGTATATATGGCTAACTAATACTTGACAACAGAACCAAGAACACTCAATGGGGAAGGATAGTCTCTTCAACAAATGGTGCAGGGAAAACTAGAAAAACACCTGCAAAATAA
The DNA here is from genome assembly GCF_024610735.1 of Ursus americanus. NCBI lineage: Eukaryota > Metazoa > Chordata > Mammalia > Carnivora > Ursidae > Ursus > Ursus americanus. Next base: position 37,822,616 of record NC_142140.1, on the reverse strand, counting down.
TGAAATTGGACCCCTATCTCACACCACTCACAAAAATTAACTTGAAACGGATTGAAGACTTAAACATAAGATCTGACACCATTAAATTTCTAGAAGTAATTTTAGGGAAGAAGCTCATCAGTTTTGGTCTTGGCAGTAATTTTTTTGGGCATGACACCAAAAGCACAAGCAACAAAAGAAAAAACAGACGGGACTACATCAAACTCAAAAGCTTCTTTGCAGTGGAAGAAACAATTGATAAAATGAAAGGACAACCTACAGAATGGGAGAAAATGTTTGCAAACCATATATCAGATAAGGGGTTACTATCCAAAATATATGAAGAACTCAGTCAACTCAATAAAACAATCTATTTAAAAATAGGCAGAAGAACTTAATAGACATTTCTCCAAAGAGGATATCAAAATAGCCAATGGATACATGAAAAGATGTTCAGCATCACTAATCATCAGGGAAATGCAAATCAAAACCACAATGAGATATCACCACACACCTGTTAGAATGGCTGTTATCAAGAAGATGAAAACAACAGGTGTTAAGGAGGATGTGGTGGGAATGTGAATTGGTCCAACCACTATGGAAAACAATATGAAGTTTCCTCACAAAATTAAAAATAGGTTTATCATACCCAGCAATTGCACTTCTGGGTATATACCCAAAGAAAATAAAAACAGGATTTCAACAAGATCTATTATGCACTCCTGCGTTTTATTGCAGCATTATTCACAAATGACCAAGGTACAACCCAAAAGCCCATCAACAGAAAAGTAGATAGAAATATGTGGGGCATATATACAATGCAATCCTATTCAGCTATAAGAAAAGAGGATATCCTCTTATTCGTGACAAAATGAATGGACTTTAAGCACATTATGCTAAGCAAGATAAGTTAGAGAGAAAGATAAGTACTGTACTATATCATTGATATGTAGGATCTAAGAGTTAAACCTGTAAAAAAACAGAGTAAAATGGTGGTTACCAGGGGATGAAGGGCAGGGATCAGAGTGATGACGTTTAAGGCTACAAACTTGTAATAAGTAATAAATAGCCATAGAGATCTAATGCATAGAATAATGAATATAGGCAGTAATATTGTCCTATAATTATGTAATGTGATAAATATTGCTATATCAACATATTACAATATACAAATGTATTAACATAATATGCTGTGTATCTTAAATGTACAGAATGCTACACATCAAATTCATCTAATGAAAAAAAATTAAAAGCAAAAATATTCTTTAATATTTACCCATATATTTACCATTTCCAATGTTATTCATTTATGAAGATCCAGGAATTTCCCTTTGGTCCTTTCCCTTCAGTATAAAGAGCTTTCTTTGATATCTCTTGTCATGTGAGTTTGGTGACAATGTTGTCTTTAATAAATTTTTCTTTTTCTTTTTTAATTTTTTTGAAAGAGGACTTTTTTATTATTTAAATCCAATTAGCCAAGATATAGTACATTATTAGTTTTTGATATAATGTTCAATTTATTTATTTATTTGAGAGAAAGAGAGCATAAGGGGGAGGGGCAGAAGGAGAGGGAGTCTGATGTGGGGCTTGATCCCAGGACCCTGGGATCATGACCTGAGCCCAAGGCAAACATTTAACCAACTGAGCCACCCAGGTGTCCCATTTTTGTTTTTCTTAAAATGTCTTTATTTCATCTCCAATTCTTGAATGATATTTTTCTGGAGATAGAATTTTGGATTGCCTTTCTCTGGTACATTAAATATACTGTTCCACTGTGATCTGGCCTCATAGTTTCTGATGAAAAATCAGTGTAAATGTGAATCATTATTTTGCTGTATATAGTTTACTGTTTTTCTCAGACTGCATTTAAGATCTTTTCTTTATCTTTGGTGTTTTATAGTTTGGCTATGGCGTACTTATACATGGATTCCTTTAGTTTGTTTGCAAGTTTGCTAAGCTTATTGAACTTCTAAATTTACGTCCTTCACCAGTATTGGGAAGTTTTTTTGCCATTACTTCTACAAATATTTTTTCTGCCTCATTCTTTCTTTTCTCTCTCTCTCTCTCTGGGATTCTAAGTGTGTTAGAACTTATAAAATTGTTCCACGGGTCTTTGAGGCTGTACCTTTTTTGTTGTTGAAATTTATTTTCTCTTTTCAGATTAGATTTACTCTGTTCATTTGTCTTCAAGTCCATTGACTCTTTCATCTGTCATTTTTATTCTGCCATTAAGCTCATTCAGTGAATTTAAAATTTTTCTTGTAGTTTCTGTTCTAAAATTTCTGAAATATTAAGTCAAGCAGAGAAAGACAATTATCATATGGTTTCTCTCATCTATGGAACATAAGTAGGAAGATCGGTAGGAGAAGAAAGGGATAAAGAAAGCGAGGTAATCAGAAGGGGGAATGAAGCATGAGAGACTATGGACTCTCAGAAACAAACTGAGGGCTTCAGAGGGGAGAAGGTGGGGGAATGAGATAGGCTGGTGATGGGTAGTAAGGAGGGCACGTATTGCATGGTGCACTGGGTGTTATACGCAACTAATGAATCATGGAACTTTACATCAAAAACCAGGGATGGTGACTAACATAATATAATAAAAAAATATTATTATAACAAAAAAAATAAAATTTCTGAAATTTTTTTGCATTTTAAATTTTTTTCTGCTGAGATTTCTTATCTTGTCATTTATTAATAGCATATTTTCCTTTATCTCACTGAATGTAATTATAATAGCTCCTTTAAGGTGTTTGATAATCCCAGCATCTTGACCATCTCAGGCTTGGCATCTGTTGATTGTCTTTTTCCTTGAGACTAAGTAACATTTTCCAGCCTCATGAGATTCAGATCAAATAACTTTGGATTTAAAAAAATAATAACAACTTTGGATTGTGTCCTAGAAATGGTGAATGTTATGTTGTGGAGAATCCGGATCCTCTTACATTGTTCCTAAGAGTGTTGAGGTTTTGGTTTTAGCAAACAGTTAATTTGGCTAGATGCAAACTGCATGCTGTTATGCCTGTGGCGGATAGTGTCTCAGAATTTGGTTCAGTTATCTAAGTCTCAGGTACAAACTGCTTTCCATTTGCCCCAAGCCGGCCTGGTTCAGGAGCCAGCCAGAGACTTGATCTATATTTAAACAGATCTGTATTTAAACAGGGTTACCCTTACCAAGCTGTCTCCCTATTAGTGTTTTCTTTTCCCTTTCTAGTGCCCTGGTTACCCAGGATCTTTTGCTGCTTCCTTTAGCCATAAAGATTACTGGCTTTTTGTTAGAGTTTTGGGAGCTATGAAGACTGCAGCTTCCATTAAGGCAAAATCTTTTTTAGGGGCGCCTGGGTGGCACAGCGGTTAAGCGTCTGCCTTCGGCTCAAGGCGTGATCCCAGCGTTGTGGGATTGAGCCCCACATCAGGCTCCTCCGCTGTGAGCCTGCTTCTTCCTCTCCCACCCCCCTGCTTGTGTTCCCTCTCTCGCTGGCTGTCTCTATCTCTGTCAAATAAATAAATAAATAAATAAATAAAAATCTTTTTTAGAAAAGTGGGGGAAGATGTTGCTTACTTCATGTTAATTGCTTCACATTTGACTCCCTTCCAAAATCTGCTTGCCTTCATTCAATGCCCCGAACTCTCAGATATAGTTGGGGTGTTTTTGTATTTCAACCAGAGTGGATAGCTGTGGTTTGTGGTAGGATTAGTTTGTTAGATAGTCACTCTTTTCTTTGGGAAGTGAAACTTCAATACTGTATTCCTTCCTGAGAGACTGGAATGAGTTAGAGCTGTGATCTGCCAATCCCTGAAACCTGACATCCTGTGTTTATAATATAATGAACCTTTCACAAAATTATCTTTCTTGTTAACCCGTTCTAAGTCTAGAGACAAAAATACGCTTTGCCTGGCAGTCTGAGAGGTAATCAGTGTAAATAGATGAACATTTTACCTTCAGGTAATTTCTCTTATGCTGAAGTCTCATACCTGTTACTCTGCCATGGTCATGCACACCTTTTGGTTTACTTTTTATTTAAATACTTTCTAGAAGACATACAAAAGGAGAACAGACACATAAAAATGCTCAATATCATTAATCATCAGGGAAATGCAAATCAAAATTGCAATGAGATATCACCTCACACCTATCAGAATGGCTGAAATCAAAATGACAAGAAATAACAAGTGTTGGGGAGGATGTGAAGAATAAGGAACCCTTGCACACTGTTGGTGGGAATGTAAATTGGTACAGCCACCATGGAAAACAGTGTAGACTTTCCTCAAAAAATTAAAAATAGAAATACCATATGATCGAATAATTCCACTATTGGGTAGGAGTGCAAGTTGGTACAGCCACTTTGTAAAACGGTGTGGAGGTTCCTCAAAAAGTTAAAAATAAAGCTATCCAATGACCCAGCAATTGCACTACTGGGTATTTACCCCAAAGATACAGATGTAGTGAAAAGAAGGGCCAAATGCCCCCCGATGTTCATAGCAGCATTATCCACAACAGCCAAACTGTGGAAGGAGCCGAGATGCCCTTCAACAGACAAATGGATAAAGAAAATGTGGTCCATATATACAATGGAATATTACTCAGCCATCAGAAAGGATGATTACCCACCATTTGCAGCAACATGGATGGGTCTGGAGGAGATTATGCTAAGTGAAATAAGTTAAACAGAGAAAGACAATCATCATATGGTTTCACGTATATGTGGAACATAAGGAATAGCATGGAAGACATTAGGAGAAGGAAGGGAAAAATGGAAGGGGGGAATCAGAGGGGAAGATGAACCATGGGAGACTATGGACTCTGGGAAACAAACTGAGGGCTTTAGAAGGCAGGAGAGTGGGGGGATGGGTTAGCCTGGTGATGGGTAGTAAGGAGGGCACGTGTTGTAATGAGCACTGGGTGTTATATACAAACAATGAATCATGGAACACTACATCAAAAACTAATAATGTGCTGTATGGTGACTAACATAACATAATAAAAAAATTTTTAAAAAACAAACCAAACACTAATTTTGTTTAGGAAACAAAAACACTATTTCAAAAAGATATATACATCCTGTATTTATTGCAGCATTAATTACAATAGCCAAGATATGGAAACAGCCTAAGTGTCCATGGATAGACAGATGGATAAGGAAGATGTGTACACACACACAGACACACACACACGTGCATGCACACAGGAATATTACAAAGCCCCCTGTGACCCCCCTCCTGCTGAAATCACCATTATATTGACTTTTGTGATAATCATTTCCTTCTTCTTTTTCTCTATGATTTTCTTTGTGAGGATTTTGTGAGCTTTTCATTTATTTCGTTCATTCTAAAATAATTATCATTTATTACACATCATACATTATTATGAATTCTAGAGATGCAGCTGTAAGTGAAATAGACACAATACTTTCCTTTATGAACTTTACACCCTAGTGATAGGACTTCCATTTTGTGGTGAATTTTATTAAAGTACTTCCCAGAGAATCTATAAAAAGATTTATTGAGTAGCATCATACCTATAGACCATTAATATAGTTTCTTTTTACTTGTCTTATTCTCGTAATCATTTATCAAACACTGTATACTTAAAAGAACTGTTTTATGCCTTAGAAAGTAACAATAAGCCAAAACTGACAAAAGTCCCAGCCCTTATAAACATGTTGGTAAAGGAATCTGGTTTTCTTTCTTAAAGACAATTTACAGATAAGGAATGTGTCCCCCAGCTCTTTCAGCTTATTTTAGCAATATCAGTTGAATCTGTCATATGAGTGTTAAGCTAAATCGTTATCTGCTATGGTATAAATGTTTATGTCCTCCCCAAATCCATATGTTGAAAATCTAATGTTTGATGTGACAGTATTAGGAAGTGGGGCCTTGTGGGAGGTGCTTAGGTCATGAAGGTAGAACCCTATGAATGGACTTAGTGCTCTTATAAAAGCACTTATAAAAGAGACCCCAGTGAGCTCCCCGGAACCTTCTACCATGTGAAGACACAGTGAGAAGGTCCGCAGTCTGCAGTTCAGAAGAGGGCCTTCACCAGAACCTGAATAAGCTGGCACCCTGACCTTGAATTTCCAGCCTCCAGAACTGTAAGAAGTAGATTTCTATTGTATATAAGCCATCCAATCTATGGTATTTTATTATAGCAGCCCAAAAGGCTAAGAAATTATCTTATCACGTTAAAAAAATGCCTTTTTATTATTCTTCTTCTCCCTAACCATTGATGACCATGTTAAAAGCAACAGTATTGTACCAATTATATTGTCAGTCATTTCTAAGACTGAATATACAGAAAGGAAATTGGTCTAGGTAAGTGAAACGTTAATTGTAAGAATTCCAAAGAGAAGTAGTGTTGTTGTTTTTTTTTTTTTTAGATTTTATTTAAATTGAAGTTTGTTAACATAGAGTGTATTATTAGTTTCAGAGGTAGAACCCAGTGATTCATCAGTTGTATATAACACCCAGTGTTCATTAGATCATGTGCCCTCCCCAATGCCCATCACCCAATTACCCCATCCCCTCACCCACCTCCCTTCCAGCAACCCTCAGTTTGTTTTCTTAACTATTGAGTCTCTTATGGTTTGCTTGCCTCTCTTTTTGGGTCTTATTTTTCCTTCCCTTTCCCTGTGTTCATCTCTTTTGTTTCTTAAATTCCACATATGAGTGAAATCATAGGCTATTTGTCTTTCTCTGGCTTACTTTGCTTAGCATAATACACTTTAGTTCCATCCATGTTATTGCAAATGACAAGATTTCATTCTTTTTGATGGCTGAGTAATATTCCATTGTGTATATATACACCACATCTTCTTTATCCATTCATCAGTCAATGAACATCTGAGCTCTTTCCATATTTTGGCTATTGTGGACATTGCTGCTGTAAACACTGGGATGCATGTGCCCCTTCGACTCATTATTTTTGTATCCTTTGGCTAAATACCTAGTAGTGCAATTGCTGGGTTGTAGGGTAGCTCTATTTTTAACTTTTTGAGGAAACTCCATACTATACAAGTTTGCCTTCCCATCAACAGTGTAAGAGGGTTCCCCTTTCACCATATCCTCGCCAACATCTGTTGTTTTCTGAGTTGCTAATTTTAGCCATTCTGACCAGTGTGAGGTGGTATCTTTGTGGTGTAGTGTTCTTTTTAACATGGGAAAGAAGAGTAGCTTAGCATAGATCTCTTGAACTTTTGTTTCTCTTAACAAATATCTGAGGAGAGCTAAGAAGTTGGGCACATGTTAGTTCATTGTTAATTATAGAGTATGGTGATAACAGGTTTGGGTATTAGTCATGTTCTCCTAGTGTTTGACAATAGCTCTTAATGCAGGAAGAAAAGGATTTTTTTTAAAGAGAATTAAGAGCATTTCCAGTACTGATTCTTCGCATATGTCATTTCCTTGGATTTAAGCCTTGAAATAGCTTTACCCGGGTATAATTCCAAAATAGACTTTTGTTTATTCTCTTTTGTATTTGAAAGTGATACTGCTGATGAATTAAAGTTACTTTTTATAGATAGTCATGACATGGTTTCTTTTTTCTAAGATGGAAGTAGATTGATTCTGTCATTAAAATAAGGACCAATACTGACAATAATTCAAAGTTTATTATTATCTGTTGTATTGTTCTTTACCTAATAGCAGTGTTGTTAAGGTGACAAGTTCATGCCAGTTAGTATCATTTCTTCTTACTGAATTCCTGGTCCCAAAGTACTTTAAACTTTCAACTAAAGGGGAATTCTGATTTTCTGCTCATGATCCTTGAACTATGACATAAAGCTGTCATAAGCTTAACAAATGCTAATCAGAGTCAAATGTCCCATAAAAAAATGTATACTAAGGATTAAGAGAAAAAGCTTGAACTGGGGAGTAATTCATTGCATCAAGTAAGTCAGTGACTCTAGGCAATGTCAGTAAGAGACAATTTAGAAGCTGGGTCTTACTTCAATGCTAAATCTGGCCCGAAAGGCAGTAAAAGAAGGTAAAAATGAGGTTATCATTCCCAAGAACTTCTGAAATAAGAAAATAAGTTTTCCCTCTGAGAGTTAATGACAAAAGCAATATATAATTCTTTGTAGCATGCTTGCAATTACTTTAGAAAAATAATGCAGCCTACCAGACTTTTTAGGAACCAGTATGAATTTATCTAAAGAAAAATTGTTAGCCAGAAGAGTGATTTTTAAATGATAGAAACATAGGGAAAAAAGGAGTATCACAGAGTCAAATGTTAGTACTGCCCAGCCAGATACTTTATAGGGAAAAGGGAGTTCTGTTAGGCTGGCCTTCCATTCTTGGGGCACATTTTGTCTGGTAAGCTGGGGTGTATATGCTAAGGGTTGGCAAGTTTCCAGGATTCAGGCAGGAGAGAACTGATTTTTTAGGAGTCAACTATAAAATAAAGTAGAATTTAAGATTTGAGCCAGAGAGAGGTAAAAAGCCAGGTACTGCGAGAGAAACTAATTGTTCAGAATAATCAGAACTAGTAGAAATTTCATGAGGCCTATTCTACAGAAGCAGATAGGCATCTATACAGCAGGGAAAGATCTGGTTTCATTACATTGTGAAGATGTATGCATGAGACCATTAGACTTCTTCGAATACCCAAAGAACATGTTTCCCATTGTTAGAGTCCATTCCAGGTATGCAACCTTCTGATGTTTTGACTGTTTATGTACAGTGTTGATAAGGCCACTGCTAACATCAGGCTCTCTTAATGTTTCTCATTGTAGAGTGATAACTTCACATATTGTTTTGTTTATTATATATTCTTTTGAACCTCAGGTGAGGTTTTAGATATTCAGACTTCCTGGTTTATGGCACACTACTGTCATCTGTCCAGTTAAGTCTCCTCCCTTGTTTATTTATATATGTTTTCTCATTATTCTCTATCTTTACTCCTATTCGCTCACCACCACTACCGTGAGCAATTATTCTAATATATTTAACATATGTTCTTAGGTATGTTATTATTCCCCCCAAATTTTATGTATGTGTTTTTAATTTTGCAAAAGTTATTGAAATTTGTATTTCCCCAAACAATAAAATGTTGCTATGTGTACATTTAGATTATTATTTTTTTCACTAATTTTTTTATTTTGAAAATGCAGTTATTTTTTATAAAAACATGTGATGTATGTTAAAATGTGTTTGCATTTATTAGTTTTAAGTTAATAATTAGGTTTTTAAATTTCTCCTTTTTGTTTTTTTAAAGATTTTATTTATTTTAGAGACAAAGAAGGGAGTGCATGAGTGGGGAGAGGGGTGGGGGTGGGGGGAGGAGGAAGGAGAGGGAATCTGCAATGTACCTCATGTAAAGCCTGCCATAAGGCTCCTGAGAAGAGGCTGGATCTCTGGACCTGGAAATCATGGCCTCAGCCAAAATCAAGAGTGGGCCACTTAACTGACTGAGCCACCCAGGTGCTCCTTAAATTTCTCCTTTTAATTCTAACATGGCGACTACTGCTTGTAAAAAATTATTATATTTAGTAGTAGTAGTAGTAGTAGTAGTAGTAGTAGTAGTAGTCGTAGTCTTTCTGTCTGGTATATTTCACTTAGCATAATGCGCTGTAGGTTCATCCATGTTGTCACAATGGCAAGATTTCCTTCTCTTAGATTATTACTTCTTACTGTTGATCCTAGTTTGCCTCCAATTTCCCGATGCTACAAATAGTTCTGTAATAAACATCCTATAAACGTTTCCTCAAGGACCTGTGTCAGAATTTCTCTGGGATATCACTGGGAGTAAGATTGCTGCATTGTAGTATATATATGCCTATTTTTCCAGATTTATTGAGGTATAATTGGCAAATAGAATTGTATGTATTTCAAGTGTACAAGATGATTTGATATAAATATACATTGTGAAATGTTTTGCCACAATCAAGTTAATTAACACATCCATTCTGTCACATAGTTACTTTTTTTCTGTGTGTATAGTGAGAATCCCTAATTTACTGGCTTAGCAAATTCCAAATAAACAATACAGTATTACCAACTATGGGCATCATGCTGTATATTAGACCTCTGGAACTTCTCCATCTTATAAGTGAAGTTTGGGCCCTATGACCTATGACCCATATCCCCCACCCACCTCACCAAACAATGATTGTTCAACTCTTTGTTTCTGAGATTGACTTTTAAAAATATAATATATAAGAACTTTCTTTTTTTTAATTTAAATTCAAGTTAGGTAACAAATAGTGTAATATTGGTTTCAGGAGTAGAAATTAATGATTAGTCACTTAAATATATCACCCAGTGGTCATCCCATAAAGTACCCTCTGTAATACCCATCGCACATTTAGCCCATCCTCCCACCCACTTCCCCTCCAGCAACCCTCAGTTTGTTTTCTTCTTTTTTTTTTTAAAGATTTTATTTGTTTATTTGACAGAGAGAGAGAGACAGTCAGCGAGGTAACACAAGCAGGGGGAGTGGGACAAGAAGAAGCAGGCTTCCAGCGGAGCAGGGAGCCCAATGCGGGGCTCGATCCCAGGACCCTGGGATCACGCCCTGAGCCAAAGGCAGAGGCTTAATGACTGAGCCATCCAGGTGTACCTGTTTTCTTAACTGTAGAGTCTCTTATGGTTTGCCTCCCTCTCTATTTTTGTCTTATTTTTCTTCCCTTCCCCTGTGTTCATCAATTTGCTTCTTAAATTCACATATGAGTGAAATTATGTGATATTTGTCTTTCTCTGACTACTTACTTTGCTTAGCATAATACACTGTGGTTCCATTTACGTTGTTGCAAATGGCAAGATTACATTCTTTTTGGTGGCTGAGAAATATTCCATTGTATATATATATATATATATATATATATATATGTGTATATATACAATGTATGTGTTTATACACACACACACCCCACATATTCTTTATCCATTTATCAGTCAATGGACATTTGAGCTCTTTCCATAATTTGGCTGTTGTTGATAGTACTGCTATAAACATTGGGGTACATGTGATGCTTTGAATCAGCACTTTTGTATCCTTTGGATAAATACCTAGTAGTGCAATTGTTGGGTCATAGGGTACTTCTATTTTTAACGTTTTGATGAACCTCTATATTGTTTTCCAGAGTGGCTGTACCAGTTTGCATTCCCAACAACAGTGCAAAAGGGTTCCCCCTTCTTCACACCCTTACCAGCACCTGTTGTTTTCTGAGTTGTAATTTTAGCCATTCTTTTTTTAAAAAAAATTTTTATTATGTTATGTTAGTCACCATACAGTATATCCTTAGTTTTTGATGTAGTGTTCCATGATTCATTATTTGTGTATAACACCCAGTGCACTATGCAATATATGCCCTTCTTAATACCCATCACTGGCCTATCCCAGTCCCCAACCTCCCTCCCCTCTGAAGCCCTCACTTTGTTTCCCAGAGTCCATAGTCTCTCATGGTTCATTCCCCCTTCTGATTACCCCCCTTCATTCCTCCCTTTCTTCTCCTACCAATCGTCTTGCTATTTCTTATGTTTCATAAATGAGTGAAACCATATGATAATTGTCTCTCTCTGCTTGACTTATTTCACTTAGCATAATCTCCTCCAGTCCCATCCATGTTGCTGCAAATGTTGGGTAATCGTTCTTTCTGATGGCTGAGTAATATTCCATTGTATATATGGACCACATCTTCTTAATCCAGTCATCTGTTGAAGGGCATCTTGCTATTCCACAATTTACCTATTGTGGAAAATACTGCTATGAACATTGGGGTGCATATGGCCCTTCTCTTCACTATGTGTGTATCTTTGGGGTAAATACCCAGTAGTGCAAATGCTGGATCATAGGGTACCTCAATTTTTAACTTTTTGAAGGACCTCCACACTGTTTTCCAGAATGGCTGTACCAACTTGCATTCCCACCAACAGTGTAAGAGGGATCCCCTTTCTCCACATCCTCTCCAACATTTGTTGTTTCTTGGCTTGTCAATTTTTGCCATTCTAATTGGTGTAAGGTGATATATCAATGTGGTTTTGATTTGAATTTCCCCGATGGCTAATGATGTTGAACATTTTTTCATGTGTCTGTTAGCCATTTGTATGTCTTCATTGGAAAAGTGTCTGTTCATATCTTCTGCCTATTTTATGATTTGTTTATTTGTTTCTTGTGTATTAATTTTGAGAAGTTCTTTGTAGATCCTGGATACCAGTCTTTTATCTGTAGTGTCATTTGCAAGTGTCTTCTCCCATTCCGTGGGGCTGCCTCTTAGTTTTTTTGAATGTTTCCTTGGCTGTGCAGAAGCTTTTTATCTTGATGAAGTCCCGCAAGTTCATTTTTTCTTTTGTTTCTCTTGCCTTTGGAGATGTGTCATGAAAAAAGTTGCTGTGGCCTATGTCAAAGAGGTTGTAGCCTATGTTCTCCTCTATGATTTTGATGGATTCCTGTCTCACATCGAGGTTTTTCATCCATTTGGAGTTTATCTTCGTGTATGGTGTGAGAAAGTGGTCAAGTTTCATTGTTTTGCATGTAGCTGTCTAATTTTCCCAGCACCATTTATTGAAGAGACTGTCTTTTTTCCACTGGATGTTTTTTCCTGCTTTATCAAAGATTAGTTGCCCAAAGAGCCGAGGGTCCATTTCTGGGTTCTCTATTCTGTTCCATTGGTCTATGTATCTGTTTTTGTGCAAGTACTGTGCTGTCTTTGTGATCACAGCTTTGTAGTACAGCTCAAAATCTGGCATTGTGATGCCCCCAGCTTTGTTCTTCCTTTTCAACAATTCCTTGGCGATTTGGGGCCTTTTCTGGTTCCATACAATTTTAAGGACTCTTTGTTCCAGTTCTTTGAAAAATGTCATCCGTATTTTGATCGGGATAGCTTTGAAAGTGTAGATTGCTCTGGGTAGCATGGATGTTTTAGCTATGTTAATTCTTCCGATCCATGAGCATGGAATATTTTTCCATCTTTTTGTGTCTTCCTCAATGTCTTTCAAGAGTGATTTATAGTTTCTAGAATATAGATCCTTTACATCTCTGGTTTAGTTAATTCCGAGGTAACGTATGGTTTTTGGTGCTATTGTAAATGGGATGGATTCCCTAATTTCCCTTTCTTCAGTCTCATTATTCGTGTATAGAAATGCAACTGATCTCTGAGCATTGATTTTGTATCCTGCCACGTTACTGAATTGCTCTATAACTTCTAATAGTTTGTGAGTGGATTCTTTTGGGTTTTTCATAGAACGTATCATGGCATCTGCGAAGAGAGACATTTTGACTTCTTCTTTGCCGATTTGGATACCTTTTAACCCTTTTTATTGTCTGATTGCTGTTGCAAGGACTTCTAGTCCTATGTTGAATAATAGTGGCGAGAGTGGGCATCCTTGTCGTGTTTCTGATCTTAAGGGAAAGGCTTCCAGTTTTTCCCCATTGAGAATGATATTTGCTGTTGGCTTTTCATAGATGGTTTTTATGAGATTGAGGAGTGTACCCTCTATGCCTACATTCTGAAGCGTTTTAATCAGGAACAGATGCTATATTTTGTTAAATGCTTTTTCTGCATCTATTGAGAGAATCATATGATTTTTGGATTTTTCCTTCTGGATAAAATCTAAGACACTGATAGATTTGCAAATGTTGAACCACCCTTGTATCCCAGGGATGAATCCCACTTGGTCATGATGGATAATCCTTTTAATGTACTGTTGGATTCTATTAGCCAGGATCTTGTTGAGGATTTTGGCGTCCATATTCATTAGGGAAATCGGTGTGTAATTCTCCTTTCTGATGGGGTCTTTGCCTGGTTTGGTGATCAAGGTAATATTGGCCTCATAGAATAAGTTTGGTAGCTTTCCTTCTATTTCTATTTTTTGAAATAGCTTTACGAGAATAGGTATTATTTCTTCTTTGAAGGTTTGGTAGAATTCCCCAGGAAAACCATCCGGGCCTGGAGTTTTGTTATTTGGAAGGTTGTTTATCACTGACTCAATCTCTTCATAATTAATTGGCCTGTTTAAAAAATCAGTTTCTTCCTGTTTCAGTCTTGGTAGTTTATAGGTTTCCAGGAAGTCCTCCATCTCTTCCAGATTGCTTAATTTATTGGCATAAAGTTGTTGATAAAAGTTTCTAATAATCCTTCCAATTTCATTGGTGTTGGTTGTGACCTCTCCTTTTTCATTCATAATTTTATTAATTTCGGTCCTTTCTGTATTCTTTTGGATAAGCCTTGCCACTGCTCTGTCAATTTTATTAATTCTCTCAAAGAACCAGTGTCTAGTTCTGTTGATCTGCTCTACTGTACTCCTGGATTCTAATTGATTGATTTCTGCTCTAATCTTGGTCAACTGCTTCCTCGTGCATGGATTAGGCCTGTCCCTCTGTTGCTGTTCCAGCTTCTTGAGGTGAGAATATAAAAACTGCATTTTAGATTTTTCTATTCTTTTGAGTAAGGCTTGGATGGCTATGTATTTCCCCCTTAGGACTGCCTTTGCAGTATCCCATACATTTTGGACCATTATGTTTTCATTCTCATTGGTCTCCATAAATTGTTTAAATTGATTTTTGATTTCCTGGTTTATCGAATCATTCCTGAGCAGGATGGTTCTTAGTCTCCAAGTATTTGAGTTTCCTCCAAATTTTTGCTTGTGGTTGAGTTCCAATTTGAGAGCGTTGTGGTCTGAGGATATGCAGGGAATAATTTCAGTCTTTTGGTATCAGTTGAGGCCTGTTTTGTGACCCAGAACATGTTCTATTCTTGAGAATGTTCCATGGGCATTAGAATAGAATGAGTATTCTTTCGTTCTAGGGTGTAGTGATCTATATATATCTATGAGGTCCAACTCGTCGAGTATGGCATTCAAAGACCTTGTTTCTTTGTCGATTTTGTGTATGGGTGATCTGTCTATTTCTGATAGTGGAGTGTTGAGGTCCCCCACTATTATCGTATTTTTATCTATATGTCTCTTTATTCTGGTTAAGAGTTGGCTTGTGTATCTTGCTGCACCCCTGTTGGGGGCATAGATATTTATAATTGTCATATCCACTTGTTGGATACATCCTTTAAGAATAATATAGTGCCCTTCTGTGTCTCTAACAATAGTCTTTAGTTTAAAATCCAATCTGTCTGTTATGAGAATTGCTACCCAGCTTTCTTTTGAGCTCCATTGGTGTAAAAGATGGTATTCCATCCCTTTACTTTCACTCTGAATGTATCTTTAGGTTCAAATGAGTCTCTTGTAGACAGCAAATGGATGGGTCATGTCTTTTTATCCAATCTGCAACCCTGTGGCACTTTATGGGAGCATTTAGGCCATTTACATTGAGACTGATTATTAAGAGTATGATTTTAATGATGCCACATTGCCAGTAAAGTCTTTGTTTTTATAGATTGTGACTTTCTGTTCTATATCACTCTTGGGGCCTTTTTACTTTTATAGAACCCCCCTTAATATCTCCTGTAGGGCTGGTTTCATGGTTACGAAATTGATTAATGCCTGGCGAATCTGGAAGGTCTTTATTTCTCCATCAATTCTGAATGACAGCCTTGCTGGATAGAGGATCCTTGGCTGCATGTTTTTCTCTGTAAGAGCTTTAAAAATGCCCTCC
The DNA here is from genome assembly GCF_024610735.1 of Ursus americanus. Lineage (NCBI taxonomy): Eukaryota > Metazoa > Chordata > Mammalia > Carnivora > Ursidae > Ursus > Ursus americanus. The sequence goes on along the minus strand of NC_142140.1, from coordinate 37,807,099 downwards.
CAACCCTTTCTCTCATTCCAGGTCTCTGTAGACAGGTCTGATATAAATCTGATACCTTTGCCTTGGTATGTGAGAAATTTCTTTGCCTTGGCCGCTTTCAATACTGTGTCCTTGGATCTAATATTTGTGAATTGCACTATGATGTGACGTGGCATAGGTTTGTCATGGTTGAGCTTGGGAGGTGTCCTCTCTGCCTCTTGGACACGAATGTTTGTTTCTCTTGCTAGATTAGAGAAGTTTTCAGTTACAATTTGTTCAAATATCTCTTCTAGACCTCTGTTTTTCTCCACCCCCTTGGGGATGCCGATGATTCTGACATTGGAACATTTCATTGAGTCAGTAACCTTCTGTAACCTATATTCTTGAGCATGGATTTTTTTGAGTCCAGATTCTGTTATAGCTTTCTCTTCTACTAACCCATCCTCCAATTTGCTGATATGTTCTTCTGCCTCATTCACCCTGGCCATCAGAGCCTCTAGTTTTGACTGCATTTGGCTCATAGAATTTTTAATTTCTGCCAGATTCTCTCTCATTTCCACCCTTAGAGATTCTATATTCTCATTAACATTTTCGTTAATACTTTTTTGAAGTCTACACATCATCTTGACCATTGTTACTCTGAATTCCATTTCTGATAATTCAGTTATATCCATATCCATTAGTTCAGTGGCAGAAGCCACAGACTCATTGTCTTTTCTTTGCTGGGGGGGGACTTCTCCTTCTCGTCATTCTGATGAGGAGAGGTTGCGGGGTTGTCCAGAACCCAAATTATTGACCGGGACCCAGGCCGTGCACCCTTGTTTTATAGGGATCTTAGGGATGTGGGCTTCTTGATTCTTCAGCCTGCCTTCTGGGGGAGGGGCCTGCCACACCGATACTCAGGCAACCCCATTTGGGTAGAGTCTCCCCGTCCCCTGCGAGGGGGGATGGGGATGGGCACACTGTGAGCTGGTATTTCCAGGCTTTTGTTCTCTGGCGGCTTTCCCTGGCAGTTTGCTGTGCCTCTTCTGAGAGTCAGAGCAGCGGCCGAATCTCAGCCTCTGTCTCAGAACAGAGGGATAGTGGACCATTCTCCACTGATGTTCTGGCCACTTTAACTCTGTTTCTGTTGGTGCTGCTCAACCCTGCAGCATCCCGGGATGTGCGTCCTACACCCGCTGTCCCAGCCCTCACTTCCTGGGCCATCACATCTCTGTCCTTTGTGTTTCTAACAGCGCCAGCCACCAGCCGCCCCCGCACGCTCTGGAGCTCCTGGTCTCAGTCTGGTTCCAGTGAGTGCACCGGAGCTCCGGTTTTAAGTCTTGTCGCACACGTTCCCCTGCTCATGGTCTCAGTCTGCTCTCTCGCGGGTGCCGGTCCGCGAGTCCACCCGCTCTCCCGTGCAGGTGGCTACCGCTTCCCGGCACCTGAACGTGGTAGCTCCCTCCCCCTTCCATTTATCTTCCAATATCTGTGCACAGTTTCACAGCTCCCCGCTTCGTACCTCAATACTCGGCGCTGAAGATGTTCATTTGTAGAGATCCAGATGTATCTTCCTGCGTCTCAGGCTGATTCTGTGGATGTTCAGGCTGGTCTGGTACCTATCCAACTCAACTCAGGGGACCGGCTGAAAAAGGGGTACCCTACTCCTTCGCCATCTTAACTCCCTTACTCTGCTGATTTGGATACCATTTATCCCTTTTTGTTGTCTGATTGCCGTTGCAAGGACTTGTAGTACTATGTGGAATAATAATGGTGAGAGTGGGCATCCTTGTCGTGTTCCTGATCTTAAGGGAAAGGCTTTCAGCTCTTCTCTGTTGAGAATGATATTCACTGTAGGCTTTTCATATATGGTTTTTATGAAATTGAGGAATGTACCCTCTATCCCTACACTCTGAAGGGTTTTAATCAGGAAAGGATGCTGTATTTTGTCAAATACTTTTTCTGCATCAATTGAGAGGATCATATGGTTCTTGACTCTTTTCTTTTGATATGATCTATCACACTGGTCGATTTGCGAGTGTTGAACCACCCTTGCATCCCAGGGATGAATCCCACTTGGTCATGATGGATAATCCTTTTAATGTACTGTTGGATTCTATTAGCCAGGATCTTGTTGAGAATTTTGGCATCCATATTCATCAGGGATATCGGTCTGTAATTCTCCTTTTTGGTGGGATCTTGGCCTGGTTTGGGGATCAAGGTAATCCTGGCCTCATAGAATGAGTTTGGTAGTTTTCCTTCTGTTTCTATTTTTTGAAACAGCTTCAACAGAATAGGTATTATTTCTTCTTTGAATGTTTGGTAGAATTCCCCAGGGAATCCGTCAGGCCCTGGACTCTTGTTTTTGGAGAGGTTTTTGATCACTGCTTCAATCTCTTCATAATTAATCCATCTGTTTAAATAATCAGTTTCTTCCTGTTTCAGTCTTGGTGGTTTATAGGTTTCTAGGAAGGCATCCATTTCTTCCAGGTTGTTTAATTTATTGGCATAAAGCTGTTGATAAAAGTTTCTAATGATCCTTATTTCATTGGTATTGGTCGTAATCTCTCCCCTTTCATTCATGATTTTATTAATTTGAATTCTTTCTCTATTCTTTCGAGTAAGTCTGGCCAATGGCTTATCAATCTTTTTTATTCTTTCAAAGAACCAGCTTCTAGTTCTGTTGATTTGCTCTACTGTGCTCCTGGTTTCTAATTCATTGATCTCTGCTCTAATCTTGATCACCTGCCTTCTCATGCATGAGTTAGGCCTTTTCTTCTGTTCCAGCTCCAGCTTCTTGAGGTGAGAATATAAAAACTGCATTTTTGATTTTTCTATTCTTTTGAGTAAGGCTTGGATGGCTATGTATTTTCCCCTTTGGACTGCCTTTGCAGTGTCCCATTGGTTTTGGACCGATGTGTTTTCATTTTCATTGGTCTCCAAAAATTGTTTGATCTCCTTCTTAATTACCTGGTTTACCCAATCATTCTTGAGCAGGATGGTTCTTAGTTTCCAAGTGTTTGAGTTTCTTCCAAATTTTTCCATGTGATTGAGTTCCAGTTTCAATGCATTGTGGTCTGAGAATATGCAGGGAATAAATTTCAGTTTTTTGGTATCGGTTGAGACCTGTTTTGTGACCCAGTATATGATCTATTCTGGAGAAAGTTCCATGTGCATTTGAAAAGAATGAGTATTCTGTTGTTCTGGGGTGTAGTGTTCTGTATATATCTGTGAGGTCCATCTGGTCCAGTATGTCATTCAAAGCTCTTGTTTCTTTGTTGATTTTCTGCTTAGGTGATATGTCTATTGCTGAGAGTGGAGTGTTGAGGTTCCCTACTCTTAACGTATTATTATCTATATGTCTCTTTATTCTGGTTAAGAGTTGGCTTGTGTATCTTGCTGCTCCCCTTTTGGGGCCATAGATATTTATAATTGTCATATCCACTTTGGATACATCCTTTAAGAATAATATAGTGTCCTTCTGTATCTCTAACTACAAGCTTTAGTTTAAAGTCCAATCTGTCTGATATGAGAATTGCTACCCCAACTTTCTTTTGAGGTCCATTGGCATGAAAAATGGTTTTCCATCGCTTCCCTTTCAGTCTGGATGTATCTTTAGGTTCAAAATGAGTCTCTTGTAGACAGCAAATGGATGGGTCATGTCTTTTTATCCAATCTGCAACCTTGTGGCATTTATGGGAGCATTTAGGCCATTTATATTGAAAGTGATTATTGAGAGATATGATTAATGATGTGTTGCCTGTGAAATCTTTGTTTCTATAGATTGTAAATTTCTGTTCTGTATCAGTCTTGGGGTCTTTTTACTTTTATAGAACCCCCTTAATATTTCTTGTAGGACTGGTTTGCTTTTCACAAATTCCTTCAGTTTCTGCCAGTCTTGGAAGGTCCTTATCTCTCCATCAATTCTGAATGACAGCCTTGCTGGATAAAGGATCCTTGGCTGCATATTCTTCTCAGTTAGAGCTTTGAAAATACCTTGCCAACCGTTCCTGGCCTGCCAGGTCTCTGTAGACAGGTCTGGCATTATTCTGATATTCTTCCTTCTGTATTTAAGGATTTTCTTCCTCCTGGCCGCTTTCAAGACTGTATCCTTGGATCTAATATTTGCGAATTGCACTATGATGTGATGTGATGTAGGTCTGTTCTCACTGATCTTGGGCAGGGTCTTCTCTGCCTCTTGGACACGAATGCTTGTTTCCTTTGCCAGATTAAGGTAGTTCTCAGCTATAATTTGTTCAAATATCTCTTCTAGACCTCTCTCTTTCTCCACCCCCTCTGGGAATCCGATGATTTTGACATTGGAACGTTTTGATTGAGTCAGTCAGTAATCTTCTGTAATTTACATTCTTGAGATTGGATTTTTTTGAGGCAAGTTTCCGTTTATATTTTCTCTTCTACCATCCCATCTTCCAGTACCCTAATTTGTTCTTCTGCCTCATTTACCCTGGTCGTCAGAGCATCTAGTTTAGACTGCATTTGATTCATAGGATTTTTAATTTCTGCCAGATTCACTCTCATTTCTGCCCGTAGAGATTCTATATTCTCGTTAATATTTTCGTTAATAGTTTTTTCAAGCATACACATCATCTTGACCATTGTTACTCTGAACTCCATTGCTGACAATTTCGTTATATCCATATCCATCAGTTCTGTGGCAGAGGCCACAGACTCATTATCTTTTCTTTGCTGGGGAGGATTTCTCCTCCTCGTCATTCTGATGAGGAGAGGTTGCGGGGATGCCCAAGGCCCACATTATCGACCAGGACCCAGGCAGTGTGCACTTGTTTTATAGGGACCTTAGGGATGTGGCCTTCTTGATTTTTCAGCCTGCCTTCTGGGGGAGGGGCCTGCTGCGCTGATATTCAGGCAACCCTGTTTGGGTAGAGTCTCCCCGTCTCCTGCAAGGGGGGATGGGGATGGGCACAACGTGAGCCGGTATTTCCAGGCTTTCGTTCTCTGGCGGCTTTCCCTGGCGGTTTTCTGAGACTTTTCTGAGTGTCAGAGCGGCAGTGGCCATATCCTAGCCTCTGTCTCAGAACAGAGAGATTGCAGTCCGCTCTCCACTGAGCTTTCCTGGACACTTTAACGCTGTTTCCGTTGATGCTGATAAAAACATTGCAGCATCCCAGGATGTGCCCTACAGCCACTCTCCCAGCCCTCACTTCCAGGGCTGGCACATCTCTGTCCTTTGTGCTTCTAACACTGCCAGCCACCCCCAGTTCCTGCGTATGCTCCATAGCTCCCTGTTTCAGTGTGGTTCACGTGGGCTCTGGGGCACCTGTTTTCTGTCTGGTCACATGCACGCTCCCAAGCTCTCAGTTTCAGTCTAGTTTGAGTGTGTGCTCCGGACCGCCGGTTTTCAGTTTGGACGCGCATGCTTTCCCGGGCTCACAGTCTGCTTTCTCGCGGGTGATGGTCCGTGAATCCGCCTGCTCCCCAGTGCAGGTGGCTACTGCTTCCCAGTGCCCAAGCATGGCAGCTCCCTCTCCCTCCCGTTTATCTTTGATATCTGTGCGCAGATTCATGGCAGTCTGCTTCGTACCTCAATACTCAGGCCTGTAGATGTTCATTTAGAGATCCAGATGTATCTTCCTGCGTCTCAGGCTGATTTCGTGGGTATTCAGGATGGTCTGGTAGATATCCAGCTCGATTCAGGGGACCAGCTGAAAAAAGGGTCCCCTACTCCTCCACCATCTTTTCCCCCTGTAATTTTAGCCATTCTGACTGGTGTGAGGTGGTATCTCATTGTGGTTTTAATTTGTATTTCCCTGATGCCAAATGAAGTTGAGTATTTTTTCATGTGTATGCTAGCCATTTGTATGTCTTCTTTGGAGAAATGTTTGTACATGTCTTCTTCCCATTTCTTAACTGGATTGTTTATTTTGGGGGTGTTGATTTTGATGAATATGGATGCAAAAGTTCTCAACAAGATACTAGCTAATTGAATCCAATAGTACATTAAAAGGATTATTCACCATGATCAAGTGGGATTTATTCCTGGGCTTTAGGGGTGGTTCAATATCCATAAAACAATTAACATGATGCATCACATTAATGAGAGAAAGGATAAGAACCATATAATCCTCTCAATAGATGCAGAAAAAGCATTCGACAAAATACAGCATCCTTTCTTGGTAAAAACCCTTAAGAAAGTAGGGATAGAAACAACATATCTCAACATCATAAAGGCCATATATGAAAGAGGCATAGCTAATATCATCCTCAATGGCAAATAATGGATAGCTTTTCTCCTAAGATCAGGAATATGACAGGGATGTCCACTCTTACCAGTGTTGTTCAACAGAGTACTAGAATTCCTAGCCTCAGCAATAAGACAACAAAAGAAATAAAAGTCATTCAGATTTTCATTGAAGAAGTCAAATGATCACTTTTCACAGACAATATGCTATTCCATGTGGAAAACCTGAAAGAGTCCATCAAAAAATTGCTAGAACTGATACATGAATTCAGTAAAGTCACAGGTTATAAAATCAATGTACAGAAATCTGTTGCATTTCTATACACCAATAATGAAGCAGCAGAAAGAGAAATCAAGGAATTGATCCCATTTGCAATTGCACCAAAAAACCATAAGATACCTAGGAATAAACCTAACCAAAGAGCTGAAAGATCTGTATGCTGAAAACTATAGAACACTTAATGAAAGAAATTGAAGAAGACACAAAGAAATAGAAAAACATTTCATGCTCATAGATTGGAAAAACAATATTGTTAAAATTAAATCATTAATTTAACTGTTAAAATATACTACCTAAAGCAGTCCACACATTCAGTGCAATCCCTATCAAAATAACACAAGCATTTTTCACAGATCTAGAACAAAGAATCCCAAAATTTATGTGGAACCAGAAAAGACCCTGAATAGCCCAAGGAATGTTGAAAAAGCAAAGCAGGAGGCATCACAATCCCAGACTTCAAGCGGTATTACAAAGTTGTAATCGTTAAGACATTATGGAATTGGCGTGAAAACAGACTCATAGGTCAATGGAACGGAATAGAGAACCCAGAAATAGACCCACAGCTATATGGTCAACTAATCTTTGACAAAGCAGGAAAGAATATCCAATGGAAAAGAGACAGTCTCTTCAACAAATGGTGTTGGGAAAACTGGACAGCCATATGCAGAAAAATGAAACTGGACCATTTTTTTTCTTTTCTTTCTTTTTTTTTTCTTTTTTTCTTTATTTTTTATTATAATAATATTTTTTATTATATTATGTTAGTCACCATACAGTACATCCCTGGTTTTTGATGAAAAGCTCCATGATTCATTAGTTGCGTATAGCACCCAGTGCACCATGCAATATGTGCCCTTCTTACTACCCATCACCAGCCTATCCCATTCCCCCATCTCCCTCCTCTCTGAAGCCCTCAGTTTTTTCTCAGAGTCTATAGTCTCTCATGCTTCATTCCCCCATCTCCCTCCTCTCTGAAGCCCTCAGTTTTTTCTCAGAGTCTATAGTCTCTCATGCTTCATTCCCCCTTCTGATTATACCATACACAAAAATAAATTCAAAATGGATGAAAGACCTGACTGTAAAACAGGAAACCATCAAAATCCTAGAGGAGAACACAGGGAGCAACCTCTTTGACCTCGACTGCAGCAACTTCTTACTAGACACATCTCTGGAGGCAAGGGAAACAAAGGCAAAAATGAACTATTGGGACGTCATCAAGATGAAAAGCTTCTGCACAGCAAAGGAAACAATAAGTAAAACTAAAAGGAACCTATGGAATGGGAGAAGATATTTGCAAATGACATATCAGATAAAGGAATAATATCCAGAATCTATAATATATAAGAACTTTATATAAGAACCTTACACTAGAATATACTGCATGTAATGACATACAATTTATATACAGTATATCAGAACCCTATGTAAGGCCCTTACATCAGAATACATTTAGTATTCCCCTTTAATTTTTCTGTTATTGTTGTACATTTCACTTATACATGTTTTTTGTTCTGTTTTACAGCTTTACTGGGGTATGATTGACAAATGAAACTGTAAGATATTTAAAGTGTACAAAATGATAATTGATAATTTTTTAAAAGTTTGTTATAGTTGACATACAATGTTACATTAGTTTCAGGTGTACAACATAGTAATTCAGCTTCTCTATACATTATGCTATGCCTGCCACAGGTGTAGCTAACCATGTGTCACCATACAATGCTATTACAATATCATTGACTATATTCTTTTGCTGTGCTTTTTATTCCCACAACCTATTCATTTCATGACTAGAAGCCTGCATCTCTCCTCTTAACCAATTTTCAACATCCCTCTGGCAGCTATCAGTTTGTTCTCTGTATTTACAGTTCTGATTCTGCTTTTTGTTTGTTTATTCATTTGTTTTATTTTGTAGATTCCACATAGAGAAAAATTGTATGGTATTTGACTTTCTCAGTCTGACCTATTTCACTTAGCATAGTACTCTCTAGGTTCATTCATGTTATTGCCATGGCAAGATCTCATCCATATTTATGGCTTTGTAATATTCGTGTGTGTGTGTGTGTGTATACACTCCATCTTCTTTATCCATTTGTCTCTCCATGGACATTTAGGTTGCTTCCCTCTCTTGGCTATTATAAATAATGTTGCAATAAGGACAGGGTGCACATATCTCTTTGAATTAGTGCTTTCATTTTTTTTTAAAGATTTTATTTATTTATTTGACAGAGAGATAGCCAGCAAGAGAGGGAACACAAGCAGGGGGAGTGGGAGAGGAAGAAGCAGGCTCATAGCAGAGGAGCCTGATGTGGGGCTCGATCCCATAATGCCAGGATCACTCCCTGAGCCGAAGGCAGATGCTTAACTGCTGTGCCACCCAGGCGCCCCAGTGCTTTAATTTTTTTAACTTATTTTATTTAAATTCAATTAACATATAGTGTATCATTAGTTTCAGATGTAGAGTTCAGTAATTCATCAGTTGCATATAACACCCAGTACTCATTACATCATGTGCCCTTAATGCCCACCACCTAGTTACCCCATCCCCCCACCAGCCTCCCCTCCAGCAACCCTCAGTTTGTCTCCTATAATTAAGACAATCACAAAACAAGACAACCTGCTGAGTGGGAGAAGATATTTGCAAATGAGATTTCTGATAAGGGATTAATATACAAAATATATAAAGAACTTACACAACTCAGCACTCAAAAACCAAATAATTCTATTAAAAAATGGACAGAAGACATGAACAAACATTTTTCCAAAGAAGACATACAGATGGCCAACAAAAACATGAAAGGATGCTCAATATCACTGATCATCAGGGAAATGCAAATCAAAATCACAGTGAGATATCACCACACACCTGTCAGAGTGGCTAAAATGAAAAAGACAAAAAACAACAAGTGTTGGCAAGGATATATAGAAAGGGGAAACCTCCTGCACTGTTGGTGAGAATGTAAATTGATGCAGTCACTGTGGAAAACAGTATGGAGTTTCCTCAAAAAATTAAAAAGAAAAATACCATATGAACCAGTAATTGCACTACTGGGTCCTTATACAAAGAATATGAAAACACTCATTCAAAAAGGATATGTGCACCCGTATGTTTATAGCAACGTTATTTACAATAGCCAAGATATGGAAGCAACCCAAGTATTCATTGACTGATGGGTGGATAAAGAAGATGTGGGGGGTGTGTGTGTGTGTGTGTTTATATATATTTATATAATTATATATTTATATTTAAATTCAATTATATATGTATATTTGAATTTACATATATATATAATGAAATATTACTCAGCCACAACAAAGAATGAAATCTTGCCATTTGCAACAACATGGATGGATCTAGAAAGTATTATGCTAAGTGAAATAAGCCAGTCAGAGAAAGACAAATACTATATAATTTCACTCATATGTAGAATTTAAGAAACAAAACAAATGAGCAAAATAAAAAAAAGACAAACAGACTCTTAAACATAGAGAACAAACTGGTGGTTACCATAGGGGAGATGGGTAGAGAGATAGTTGAAATACATGAAGTGGATTAAGGTTATGTTTATTGCGATGAGCACTAAGAAATGTATAGAATTGTTGAATCACTATGTTGTACACCTGAAACTAATATAACACTGCATGTTAATTACACTGTAATTAAAAACTTAAAAATAAATTTATCTGTGGCCTCTGGGAAACAAACTGAGGGCTTCAGAGGGGAGGGGGTGGGGGATTGGGATAGGCCAGTGTTGGGTATTAAGGAGGGCACATATTGCATGGAGCACTGGGTGTTATATGAAAATAATGAATCATGGAACACTACATTAGAAACTAAGGATATACTGTATGGTGACTAACGTAACATAATAAAAAAATATTATAAAAAAACATTATAAAAAAATAAATTTATTGGCAAAGTTTTTGTAGTATATTGGTTTTAGCAGTTTGCTTTGAGTTCTGCTTTTATAAGTAAGTCCCTAAAGAAATTTTGTCAGGGTTGGTCATTACTCTTAAGTCTGTTCAACTCTAGTACATGATCAAAAATCATATCAGTGCTAAGAGCCAGACCATGGATAGTTGTGAGTTTACCACATAATTATCCTCTTGGAGGGATCTTTCTAGTGAGCCAGATAGCCTTGCCTCAGTAACACACCTTTGCATTACTATATGTGAGTCTTAGTCTGTTGATTCTCATTAAAGAGATGGAGCTGTGCTGATGGAAAGAAATGGAGTTACCTCTTCTATTCTCTCTACCAGTCTGGAAATTACAAAAAATTGAGAGGCGTGCAGGTGGCTGCATTGAACAATGTGTAGGTCTGGATATACCTGTTTGTGTGATTTAGAGTAATGGTTTCCAAACTTTTTTTTATTGTGTATCATAACCATGAAAATATTTTCTTTGAACATGCACGTGTGTGTACATACACATATACTTACCTATAAACTGCATACATACACATTTATATTGTTATGTAAAACATAAAATCTATACAACTAAATTTTAAACATCAGAAAGATTAAATAATAATTTTGTGTAGTTTAAAAACCAACATTTTGTTCAGTAAATATCATCACTAGTATCATTAATATATGAGAATTAGAATTATGGTATTAGAAGGTTATATATAACCATATACATTTTAATGAGAATAACTCGATTGAAACACTTTATTTTTTATTAAATTTTTGGTTTTATACTTTGTGATGCAACAGTGAGATGGTGGCCCAGTGGGGTCAAACCTAGGACTTATATTAGTAATGCTTAAATTGTTTCTCATATTTTTCAAGAAAAAAATTATAAATAGCTTCTGTCTACCTTATTCAGAGTAGCACATTCTTCAAAAAGTAAAGGTTCATCTCATCGAAGATATAAAACTTCTTCATATAAAAAATTTTAAAAGCAGGCAAAACTAAACAATTTGTAAAGGATACATACATAAGTAACTAAAATATGATGAAACAAAAGGATACAAACAAGACCGTGGTTAGCTGTAGGAGATTATAAAGGATTATTATTAGGGACATGCACATGGTAAGATTCCAGGGCAAAGGCCAGACATAGTATCCCAGCAGGGGTGCCATGGTCATAATTTGGAAGCATGTCTAGAAGCTTTAGTGGTGTTTGGGAACCAAGACCAGAGCAGAGTGTCTTTTGGAGCGGGGGGGGGGGGGGGGGGGGGGGCGGGGGGGGGGCAAGAATCACTTGTACACTTAAGAGCACTTACTAGGTTCCAGGCACAGTTAATGCCAGTAATTACCCCAGAGAAATGCTCTCTTTTTGTTGTTTTTGTGAAAAGGATGAAGCAACCAAAGTCACAGAGTTTAGTATATTTGCCCAAGGCACCACAGTTGACAAGGTTGAAACAGGAGACCATACATTCTGACTCCAGAACCAATACCCTTACCCACTGTGGTATATTGTCTCTACATTAAAGAATCATGAAACTCAAGAGCAAGGTTCAGTAGTAGTAAGGCAGGAGATTGTCTGGATAAATTTTACAGTGTTTTTAATGGTCATAAATTTGAGGGGTAAATGGTAAAGTATGGGGTGGGGGGTGAAGTAGTTTGTGTTTTTTCTTTAAAGTTTCCAGCTGTTTTGTTTGTTTCAGTAGGTAAGACAGAGTCATTTGCAAGGGTTAGAGCAGACAGGGGTAGGATTTAGCACAGCACAATCCCTTTATGCCCTTGGGGTTACCGCCTGGTGTGAGAGTACTGTTTGTGATGCATCTCTAGATAACTGAATGCAAATGTGCACTTTTTGCCTTTTCCCTTTCTTTGCTGCAGCAGGGTGAGTCATATCCTGAGGGCTTGGTTGGCAGGGTAGCTGCTATCATTCCTGCCTTGCTATACCGTCACCAGAGTGTGAAAGCTGTGAATGAACAGATACTATGCTGTTGTCAAGAGACAAAGCTTTCTCTAGGGCATTCTTCTACTGTGGAATGTGTTTCCTTTCTCTCCACTCTGGGAATGAGATCTATAAATGGTCTAGCTTTTTTGTTAATTCTGATAGGGGATCACTGCACTATTTCAGGTTTGACTGGTTTTATTTGTTAATATTTAAAGTAATAAACAGCAGTGAAGCATGGATTGAGACTGAGCTTAATTTTGTGACCCAGAGCAATCCACTTGGGGTGGAGGGTATAGGAGGACCTTTTCTGGTAGGGTTTTTTAAATTTTTTTAAAAAATCAAAGATATATATATATATGGGTTTTTAAATCATGTATTAAAGACAACTGGGCTTTTAATGAAAAATAGTAGTTCTTGGCCCTTGTCTCTCCCCATTCCTGATTCCCACTGCACACAGTTCTTTTAGCTATTTCTTCTGATAGTTCATATATCTAGATAAATTTCTTTTAATGTATATCTTGATTTTTTTTCCATTTTAGGTGTCATTTCATGATCTCCTAGTATAGAAGATGAGAAATTAAGCTCTGAATGTTCTTCTTCATACGTATATACTCTTCCCTCCTCCAATACTTAATAAATAGTTATTTTACCATTTTGTTGTGGTTGTTGAACCAAATGCAATTGCTACTTACTATGCCTGTATAACTCTTTTCACATCTGAGCTACATAGTGAACTAAGGTTACATTTCCTTTCTTGTGTAACTTGGGGTTTTTGTGGTTAATAATTGTCTCTCTTTTCATTTGTTTTGTTTTCTCTGTTTTCTAAGTCTTAACCTTCTGGCAGAAATGAAAATCTCCTTGAGCATGTCCAAACACTTTAGGTATTTTACCAGTTTAATTTTTTTCTCAGTGATATCTTGTCTGGAACTCTCCAACCTCTTGTGTTAATCTGGCCTTAGAATTTTCTTTGCCCCTTTCCTAGGTCCTTCTGCCTCCTGGATTAAATCAATATCATCTTAATTCTTGGTTTACTTTCTAATTTGATGAATCACTGTCTGCATAGCTTCCTGAGAAAAGCATATGGGAGAATTTTTTTTTTTTTGAGATTCTGTATTTACCTTAGTTTGGTTGATAGTTTGGCTTGATATAAAATCCTTGGTTACAAATAAACTACAGAAGTTTTAAAAACATTCCTTCATTATATTTTAGCTTCTAGTGTTGTTGTTGACAAATCCAATGTCATTCTAGTTCCCGACTCTTTTATTGACAAGTAGTTTTCCATGAAAGATTTTAGGATCATCCCTTTGTTCCCAGTGTTTTGCGATTTTACAGTAATGCATCTTGGTTAGATCTTTTTTCCTTGATTATGCTGACTACTCAGTGAGTTCTATCATCATAGAAACTCATTTCCTTTAGTCCTGGGAGACACGTATTGTATTAGTTCCTTGACCGTTTCTTCCTATCTGTTTCCGTAGTTCTCCCTTCCTGTAATTCTTTTATTAGAATTGGACATCCTGGAATGATTCACTAATTTTCTTATATTTTCTCCCCCATTTACCCATTGCATTACTTTTTTTTGTTCTGTTTTCTGGCAGAATTCTGCAGCTTTCTCTTCCATCACTTTTACTGAATTTTGCATTAAATTACATCAATCTTATTTTTAATTTCCAAAAGTTCTTTTGGACTCTAGAGCTTTTGCTCTTTTCTGTTATATCTTCTTATTTTATGGATGTACTGTAATCTCTATGCTCTCTGAAAATACTAATTATTGCTTTTCTGAAATTTTCTTTTACTTCTGGCATTGTTTCTGTCTCTCCAGTTTCCATTTTTCTGATTGTTTTTGTCTCTTAACTTCATGTTGGAAGTTTATTTCATTATATGTTATTCTTTTCTATTGATTTTAAGAATGAGGCATTAAAGTGTTGACAGAAGGCTCTGTGAATGGGGCTAGTATTTCCTAACCTTAAGTGGACATTATTATAGAGTGATTAGAAGAGGAGCTGACTTTTCATGGGAGAAGGAGAGCAACTGTCAGTATTTCAGGGTCTTTTCCCGGGGCCGAATTTTCCCAGTGAAGAATCTTGCGTACTCCTTCCTAGGAAGGTATAAGCCTGGCTGTCAGCATTTTGGGAGCTCCTTGTGGGAATGGCACCAGGGATCCCATCGTTTACTACATAATCTTTTTTTTTTAATTTTTTATTATGTTATGTTAGTCACCGTACAGTACATCATTAGTTTCTGATGTAGTGCTCATGATTCATTGTTTGCATGTAACACCCAGTGCTCCATGCAATACATGCCCTCCTAAATAACCATCACCGGCCTATCACAGTCCTCTACCCTCCTCCTCTCTGAAGCCCTCAGTTTGTTTCCCAGAGTCCATAGTCTCTCATGGTTCATTCCCCCTTCTGCTTACCCCCTTCATTCTTCCTTTCCTTCTCCTACCGATCTCCCTGCTATTCCTTATGTTCCATAAATGAGTGAAACCATATGATAATTGTCTTTCTCTGCTTGACTTATTTCACTTAGCATAATCTCCTCCAGTCCCGTCCATGTTGCTGCAAATGTTGGATAATCGTTCTTTCTGATGGCTGAGCAATATTCCATTGTATAAATGGACTACATCTTCTTAATCCAGGCATCTGTTGAAGGGAATCTCGGCTCCTTCCACAGTTTAGCTATTGTGGACAAGGCTGCTATGAACATTGGGGTGCATATGGCCCTTCTTTTCACTACGTCTGTATCTTTGGGGTAAATACTCAGTAGTGCAATTGCTGGGTCATAGGGTAGCTCTATTTTTAACTTTTTGAAGGACCTCCACACTGTTTTCCAAAGTGGCTGTAATCTTAGACTTTATATCCCTGTTTTAAACATCATCAGCTCTATTTAGTGCCCTCCAATATATAGACCCTGTTTTTACCTCTGTGGAGAGTAAACTATCACATGGAAAAAGGATTCCAGGGGAGAAAGCCTGGCAGAATACAGTTAGGGATAATGAACTGAAGGTCTTACAGACTTTTTTTTTAATAGAAAAAAATAGACTCTATTTAAATTTTTTACTTTAGAAAACTCTATTTTGTTATTTTAATTTTTAAGTTTTTATTGAAATTCCAGATAGTTAACGTACAGTGTAATATTAATTTCAGTTGTACAATTTAGTGATTCAACACTTTCATACAACCCCCAGTGCTCATCACAGCAAGTTCACCCCTTAACCCCCTTCACCTGTTTCACCCCCCCACCCTCCCGCCCACCTCCCCTCTGGTAACCATCAGTTTGTTCTCTATAGTTAAGTGTCTTAACAGACTTTTAAAAGACTTGTAACCAGTTCTGTTTCCATTCCCAAGGTACATACTTCAGACCCACCACACACACACACACACACACACACACACACACACCTTCAGGGGTTCCTGGTACTTCCAATCCCTGAGTTTTTCTGTATAGATAATAGACTTGATTCTTTTATCGGTAGTGTCATTTGCAAATATCTTCTCCCATTCCATGGGCTGCCTCTTAGTTTTTTTGACTGTTTCCTTGGCTGTGCAGAAGCTTTTTATCTTGATGAAGTCCCACAAGTTCATTTTTTCTTTTGTTTCTCTTACCTTTGGAGATGTGTCATGAAAAAAGTTGCTGTGGCCGATATCAAAGAGGTTACAGCCTATGTTCTCCTCTAGGATTTTGATGGATTCCTGTCTCACATCGAGGTCTTTCATCCATTTGGAGTTTACCTTTGTGTATGGTGTGAGAGAGTGGTCAATTTTCATTCTTTTGCATATAGCTGTCTAATTTTCCCAGCACCATTTATTGAAGAGACTGTCTTTTTTCCACTGGATGTTTTTTCCTGCTTTGTCAAAGATTAGTTGCCTAAAAAGCTGAGGGTCCCTTTCTGGGTTCTCTATTCTGTTCCATTGCTCTATGTATCTGTTTTTGTGCCAGTACCATGCTGTCTTTGTGATCACAGCTTTGTAGTACAGCTCGAAATCCGGCAACGTGATGCTCCCAGCTTTGTTTTTCCTTTTCAGCAATTCCTTGGAGATTCGGGGTCTTTTCTGGTTCCACACAAATTTAAGGGCTGTTTGTTCTAGTTCTTTGAAAAAATGTCATTGGTATTTTGATCAGGATGGCATTGAAAGTGTAGATTGCTCTGGGTAGCATAGACATTTTAACTATGTTAATTCTTCCGGTCCATGAGCATGGAATATTTTTCCATCGTTTTGTGTCTTCTTCAGTGTCTTTGAAGAGTGATTTTTAGTTTCTAGAATATAGATTCTTTACGTCTCTGATTAAGTTAGTTCCAAGGTAACGTATGCTTTTTGGTGCTATTGTGAATGGAATGGATTCCCTAATTTCTCTTTCTTCAGTCTCATTGTTCGTGTATAGAAATGCAACTAATTTCTGAGCATTGATTTTGTATCCTGCCACATTATTGAATTGCTCTATAACTGCTAATAGTTTGGGAGTGGATTCTTTTGGTTTTTCCATATATTAGTATCACGTCATCTGCGAAGAGAGACAGTTTGACTTCTTTGCCAATTTGGATACCTTTTATCCCTTTTTGTTGTCTGATTGCTGTTGCAAGGACTTCTAGTTCTATGTTGAATAATAATGGCAAGAGTGGGCATCCTTGTCCTGTTCCTGATCTTAAGGGAAAGGCTTTCACCTTTTCCCCATTGAGAAGGCTATTTGCTGTAGGCTTTTCATAGATGGTTTTTATGAAATTGAGGAATGTACCCTCTATCCCTACACTCTGAAGGGTTTTAATCAGGAAAGGATGCTGTCTTTTGTCAAATGCTTTTTCTGCATCGATTGAGAGGATCATATGGTTCTTGACTCTTTTCTTGTTGATATGGTCTATCACACTGATCGATTTGCAAATGTTGAACCACCCTTGCATCCCAGGGATGACTCCCACTTGGTCATGATGGATAATCCTTTTAATGTGCTGTTGGATTCTATTAGCTAGGATCTTGTTGAGAATTTTGGCATCCATATTCATCAGGGATATCGGTCTGTAATTCTCCTTTTTGGTGGGATCTTGGCCTGGTTTGGGGATCAAGGTAATCCTGGCCTCATAGAATGAGTTTGGTAGTTTTCCTTCTGTTTCTATTTTTTGAAACAGCTTCAACAGAATAGGTATTATTTCTTCTTTGAATGTTTGGTAGAATTCCCTGGGGAATCCGTCAGGCCCTGGACTCTTGTTTTTGGAGAGGTTTTTGATCACTGCTTCAATCTCTTCATAATTAATCCGTCTGTTTAAATAATCAGTTTCTTCCTGTTTCAGTCTTGGTAGTTGATAGGTTTCCAGGAAGGCATCCATTTCTTCCAGGTTGTTTAATTTATTGGCATACAGCTGTTGATAAAAGTTTCTAAAGATTAGTATCCAAGATCTACAAAGAACTTCTCAAACTCAATACACGGGAAACAAATAATCAAATCAAAAAATGGGCAGAAGATATGAACAGACACTTTTCCAATGAAGACATACAAATGGCTAACAGACACATGAAAAATGTTCAACATCATTAGCCATCAGGGAAATTCAAATCAAAACCACGTTGATATACCACCTTACGCCAGTTAGAATGGCAAAAATTGACAAGGCAGGAAACAACAAATGTTGGATAGGATGTGGAGAAAGGGGATCCCTCTTACACTGTTGGTGGGAATGCAATTTGGTACAGCCACTTTGGAAAACAGTGTGGAGGTCCGTTAAAAAGTTAAAAATTGAGCTACCCTATGATCCAGCAATTGCACTACTGGGTATTTACCCCAAAGATACAGACGTAGTGAAGAGAAGGGCCATATGCACCCCAATGTTCATAGCAGCATTGTCCACAATAGCTAAATTGTGGAGGGAGCCGAGATGCCCTTCAACAGATGCTTGGATTAAGAAGATGTAGTCCATTTATACAATGGAATATTACTCAGCCATCAGAAAGAACGATTACCCAACATTTGCAGCAACATGGACGGACTGGAGGAGATAATGCTAAGCGAAATAAGTCAAGCAGAGAAAGACAATTATCATATGGTTTCACTCATTTATGGAACATAAGAAGTAGGAAGATTGGTAGGAGAAGAAAGGGAAGAATGAAGGGGGTGTAAACAGAAGGGGGAGTGAACTATGAGAGACCATGGACTCTGGGAAACAAACTGAGGGCTTTAGAGGGAGGGAGGTGGGGGATTGGGATAGGCCGATGATGGGTATTAAGGAGGGCACGTATTGCATGGCGCACTGGGTGTTATACGCAAGTAATGAATCATGGAATTTTACATCAAAAACTAAGGATGTACTGTATGGTGACTAATATAACATAGTAAAAAATTATTATAAAAAAATAGACTTGATTCTTGTTGATTTTCCTCCAACATTCCCACCCTCCCCAACTGTATTCCTCCTTCTTGTCCCCGGGGCTCAGTTTTCAGTCTTCTATTTTCTGCCAAGTTGCCCACTTTCCAACTTTTATCTTTAACATTTGGAAGAAGGGATAATTGTACATGGAGAGAATTGGGGTGGTTTCTTATTGGTCTCTGTATGTAAGAAGAGGTATCTTTAGGAGACAGATTAAATGCTGTCTTTAAGTAGAGGTTTGTTCTGTCTTGTGTAGAAGGGCTACCTGTGAGCCTGAGAATGCCTGAGCTGTCCACAGCCCACTGTCAGGTAAATTCACCCTGTTCAGCATTGTGAATGGGTGCCCTTGACATCAGCAACTGCCGTCTCTATTTTTGGTTATCACTAATATTTTCTTTACCTTTCAGTTGACTTTGCTCCCCTCTTATCAAGATTCTTATCTGCTCTAAGGAAAGAATATGATCAGCTTATTTAAACTAAAGTAGAAAGAATTTCTTAAAGCCTTAGCTCTCTTGCAAATACTTGTGTTATGAAAGAAGATTGACACTATAAAGGGTGTTATTTTGGTTATCATTTAGTCTGTGAGGGAGGATATGTTTGGGTTGAGAATGGAATGAGAAAGATATCCTGGCCCCTCAGAGGTGGAGGAATAAACATGTATGCCAGGCAAATAGATTGTATTAGGTACACCGCCATATTTGTGAACAGTTTAAAAAGAATTTCCACATTGCTGCTTTGCATTTTTATTTCTTGCAAACATGTACTTGAAGATCATTGTGGAAATAGCTTGGATTTAGATACTGTTTTGTTTCACAGAAATTTCTCTTTTGAACTCAGTTTCAAGCTTTGGCCAACTATGTTGTGGAATAGCCTAAAATGACAGTCTAAATTCCTGGGCTTAAAGATATCTTTGGCAGAAGAGTCACTGGGGTTGCAAGTATTGCATTTTAGATATTTTTATATTATACTGGGATGAGTTCTAGAGCTCCAATGTATAATGTAAACAGTTTGAATAGGATTAGCGATTACTTCATGATAAGAGACTTTATTTCACAACAATAAAAAAGATACTGGAGTTTTTTTTTCTGTTTTTTTGGGTTTTTAAAATAATTTTTATTTTGTTATATTAGTCACCATACAGTACATCCCCAGTTTTTGATGCAATGTTCCATGATTCATTATTTGCGTATAACACCCAGTGCACCACGCAATATGTGCCCTCCTTAATACCCATTACCGGCCTATCCCAATCCCCCACCCCCCTCCCCTCTGAAGCCCTCAGTTTGTGTCCCGGAGTCCACAGTCTCTCATGGTTCATTCCCCCTTCTGTTTACCCCCCTTCATTCTTCCCTTCCTTCTCCTATGGATCTTCCTATTTCTTATGTTCCATAAATGAGTGAAACCATATGATAATTTGGTTTTTTTCTCTGCTTAACTTATTTCACTTAGCAGGAAGATCGGCTCCCTGCTCAGTCGGGAGTCTGCTTCTTCCTTTCCCTCTCCTCTCCACTCGTGCTCTCTCTGTCTCTCAAATGAATAAATAAAATCTTTAAAAATAATAAAATAAAGTATTTAAACAATAAAATAAAATCAGGTGTATTAAAACTCAGGTTTTTTTTTTCTGTAGAGTTCCAGGGATTCTTTTGCAGTGGTGAGGCAAATTCTGCTTGGCATGTGGTTGTAGTTTAACTATTCTAAATTTATAGTTTCTGCTGACTGTTCAATATACTTCCCAAATATTCTGCAACTGTTATTGACAAAGATTAGACTATAGAGCTTTTGGAGAGGCTGAACATGTTGCTAAGATGGGCTATGGATTTCTTTTTCTTTTTCTTTTTAATTTTCCTGCTTTTATTTTAGCCTTGACAGGAACTAGGGATGATTGTGCAGGAAAACTAAACCTTACCACCAACCTAAATGTACTGTTATTTTAATCTACTGAGGAGCAAGACTCGCAGTAGAATAGGATTATTCAGCCTGAGGGGGCCATTCAGCTGTCCTGTGGTGTCAAGTGATCCTAGGTAAATTGTGTGCTCTGGGGCCAGGTGCTCCAGATTGCTCACCTTGAACGGTGTGTGTTTTTTGGCAGCAAATCCAAGAGTGCAGTGTGGTGTCATAGCAGTGCTGGCGGAGCAGTCTCTAGTGCTATGACCTCTGGTCAAAGAAGTAATTAGGTTGGACTGGAGAAAGAAATTAGCACCACATTGATTTTTGTAATAACAGTTCTACTTTCTGATTATGTGATCCATTTCATTCTTTGGGCAGGGTTAGCATTCCCAGCTTCATATAATTAGAAACAATAATTTTTCTATTTGGAAAAAATATTGTACAGTTTTCCCAATTACCTACATAAAAAACTACCCCAAACCTTAGTGGCGTAAAACTCCTATTTATTATATTCCATTCTTCTCTGGGTAGAATGAGCACAGTTGGGTAGATTTCACATAGGGTTTCTCATTCTGTTGCAGTCACATTTGGGCAGGAGCTATAGTTCCCTGAAGATTCTACTGGGCTAGGCATAGCAGTCAAGATGGCTCACTCATACAGCTGGGACTGCTTACTGGAGTGTCTCCTTGTGGCCTCTCCATGCAGCTTGGGCTTTTCACAGCATGACAGCTAGATTCTGAGAGCGAACCTCCCAGAAGGAACATGTATTCCAAGAGGCAGGAGGCTGGACTGCTCCTAGAATAGCTTTAGCTCCTTGCTCTTGTGTTCGATAGATCAGAGTAGTCTCAGGGTCTGCCCAGTTTCAAAAGTGTGTAGAAACAGAGTCCATCTCAAACTGGAGGTGTGTGAGGGTCACGTTTTTGCA
Source organism: Ursus americanus (assembly GCF_024610735.1). Classification (NCBI taxonomy): domain Eukaryota; kingdom Metazoa; phylum Chordata; class Mammalia; order Carnivora; family Ursidae; genus Ursus; species Ursus americanus. The sequence goes on along the minus strand of NC_142140.1, from coordinate 37,785,620 downwards.
GAATAGTACTTGGGAGTTATTGTAGTCATCTTTGGACAGTACAATCTGTTAGAAATTCTTGATTAATGAAGAACTGTTTGATGCTTTAAGACTATATTTATTCTGGCATCGATATTGTATATGTGTGCATGTATATGTTATGTAAATATTTTTTGTGTGTGCATGAATATATATATTTGTGCATAGATACACATGCATACACACACATATATGTACATACATACTTGATATTTCAGTATCAATATACATCATTACTCTTGGCTTAAAAAATACACATAACCACACTTTTAATTAGTGTTCACAAATCTCAAAACCATCTGACAGTTGAACTACCTATCTCCGGCTGAGACTGTGTTACCACTCCCCATGAAAACTGTTTTGCATCTTCTCTATTCTCAAATCTTGAACACCACCTCCTACCCTATTCACTCTCAGCTGATGACCTTGCTGCTTATTTCCTTGAGAATAGGTACCCAGAAAAAAAATTTAGTTCTCCTGTCACCAAATCTCCCAAATGCCTTCATTTTCTGAGTTCTTTGTGTTTCCTCTGTGACAGTATATAGAATATCCAGGCTAAACGGAGCCTCCCTTTTGACCTGGCACCCATCTCTTCTTGGCTACTGAAGGACTTAACACCTGCGTCATCAAATTTTTTCTCTTTACTGAATCATTTTCTTCAGCATAAAAATAGCCTGAAATTTTGTCTCATTCAAAAAAAAAAAAAAAACCACAACCCTCCCCTGATTGCACAACACTGTTACACTACCTCATTTCTTTGCTTCCAATTACTGAATATTCTACAAAAGAGCTATCTGTACTCTGTTCCCATTTCCTTCTCTCCCATTACTCTTGAATTAAAAACTGCCCTTATATATAAGTCAGTGATGGCCACCACAATGCCAGATGCAGTGGCTAACTCTCAGTCTATATGAACCTCTCAGTGCATTTGACAGAGTCTTCCTTAAAACCCTATATTAAATACACTCCTGCTTTTCCTGTTGTCTCACTACTTTTTCTTTCTTAGTTTCCTGTGCTAGATACTCCTCACTTTTCTGACCTGTAAATGTTGGAACTCAGTGTCAAACCTAGCATGTCCAAATTGAACCTTGTTTCCCTCCTCCAGACATGCTCCCCAGGTCAGGGAAAAAGAGTAATCCTTGACTCCATTCATATCCCACATCTAATCCATGAGCAGATCCTGACAGCTCTCCATACAAAACATGTCTAATCTCTAAGTCCTAGAGGTTTTACATTACCATTCTTACCTTTCTCTAATCAACTATCATCCTGTGGATTGTTGTAATAAATAGCCCCCTGACTGGAACCCCTGCTTTCCTCTTTGCCCTTTCATGGTTTGTTTTCACTCAGGGTGATGCTTTCAAGCTTTAAGTCCTATCATATGACTCTTCTCCCTATTTCCAGTGGCTTCCTGTCTTGCTTGGAATAAAAGCCAAACCCTTTCACATGGCTCACACAAAGGCCCTGCTTAATCTGTACCCTGTAGCCTCTGACTGAATCACCACCACTCTCCCCCTTGTTCACTTTGTTGCAGGTGCACTGACCTCTCTGTTCTCCATGAACATGCCAAGTCCACTTCCACAGCAGGGCATTTGTCCTTGCTGTTTCTGATGTCTCTAAAACTTCCCCAGTTTTTTTTTAAGTTTTTATTTAAATTCCAGTTAGTTAACAGTGTAATAAACTTCCCCAGTTTTCCCAAATGCTGTCACCTTATTTCATTCAGGTTCCTACCTGAAGTTGCACTTCCAAAGAAGCCTTTCCCTGACCACCCTACCTGAAGCAGTACCTTCCCCCATGCCCCAGCCAACCCACCACTGGCCACCTCCTGTCCCTACTCTGCTTTAATTTTCTTGTTAGAACTTATCACCACCATTATGTATTTGTCTCTGGTCTATCTCTGCTCTCTAGAATGAAACCATGGAAGTAGGGACTTTGAATCACAACAAAGTGATAGCACTCATCAGGTGCTCCATAAGCATTTGTAAATCAAGTGAATGAATAAATGCTTATGTGTGTATGCAATAGATTACTGTGTGTGGTTGATGGGAAAATAGCTTTCTATTTTAAGCTTCAACTGGTGGCCCTGTTTTATCAAAAAGAAATGCATGTGCTGGAAGCAAAGTCCACATTGCCTTTATTGCTTACCTTAAGGTCTCGATTTTCCAGATGATATAATTTGCTTAGGCCTTCCTTGTTACTTGAACTGAGTTTGTGAGTTCTGCCCTTCTGCCAGCATTGTGTGCCATCAAGGTACTTAACTTTTCTTCATATGATCATCAAGTGAGGAAAGGACCGCATGCTATTTGAAATGATGTCGTTAGAGTGCATGATTCCTAAGGTTTTCTACTTAAAAATAATTTCTCTATGAGAAATTTAAAGGTCTCATGCTCCATTAGATGATTTCGAAGTAGCATGATGTCCTGAACATTTTAATCATAAGATCACTGCCACCTAAGAATATTAGCTGATTCTGCTAGTTTGTAATTTTCTTTATTATTAATTTTATTTATAGTTACTTTAATTGAGCTTATTTTAGCAAGGGTCTTTTTAGGGGAAATTCCAGATAGAGGCTTTTCTAATATTATGGTACAGGTTGATCTGACCTTAAAGAGCATTCTTTATAGATAAGTTGTATTCCAAAACTTTTAATTGTCATATAAAATCATGCTTCTCTATAACAGAAACAGAAACCTAAACATTTCTAAACCAAGATAGCACTTGTGAGCAAGTAAGACTTTAGTTTTTAAATCTATATTCTTAAGTAAATCTTTTTCTCTCAAGCATCTACTATCATGGCATTTACATTTTTTACCTATAAGGTTGAAACCCCTATGATGTCCATAATTAAGGTCATTAAGATGTTTCCACTTTAACTCTTATAAAGGTGACACTTTTTATTAAGCTGAAAAGAGTAGAAATCTGTGACACTAGGGACGCATATTGTTTACAAAAGCTAATTAAAACTAGATGAGGCCTGGAAACCGGAGTGAGTGTTACTCCAGAGACTGTGGCTTTTTATTGAAACCTTAGTTCCTTCGAAGTAGGGCAAGTGATTTTCTCTCTGCCCTCCCTGACTTGAGGATCCCTCCTAGAGAAACCAGAGATGCTACATACATAGGAACTTCTGACAGAGGAAACAGCTCAAGGCTCCTGTTTAATTTTCTGTTCTGATTAAGTTTAGTAACTCTGGTTACTGGAAAATGAATTGTCCAGAATGGAGTAGAGATAAGTGGTACTTTGCATGAGACAGATCAATTATATTACTTGTTAAAGGTCTTTATATAGAGATTTTTAGGCAGTAGAAACTAAGGACTTTGCTTTAAAATTCTTAACTATGTTCCTCTTTACATTGCCTTTTTTAGAGGTTTAGAGAAATGAACACTTTTCATAGTTTAACTGTTTCTTTTTTCATTCTCTTTCCATATCCCTTTTTCATCTCACCCAACACCAAAAATGCCCTTTCAGAAACACAAAGTAGATCTTTTCTACAAGCTACGCCATGTGATGAATGAACTTATTGACCTTCGAAGGCAACTACTGTCTGGTCACCTTACTCAGGATCAGGTGCGGGAGGTTAAGCGGCATATCACCGTGCGCCTGGACTGGGGTAATGAGTAAGTATGAATATCATTTGGGCATTTCAGTTACATTTATGTTAACTCAGTTCTTACAGAGTTTGTACCTGATCAAAGCTTCTCTTCAGTGTTGAAAAGACATTGTTATATTCTCCACTAAGCTATGATCATTTTTACTATGAGTAGTTGTTTCTTTTAGTTTAGCAAAGGACATTCACTGACTCTACACATTGAAACTCTCTCAGTCTTAATTTTGACTTCTGGAAAATTAAATAATTGGACTGCATTATCCTCTGAGTTCTCTTCCAGCTCAAAATTTTTGATTCTAGATCTCAGTAATCAGCGTATACTTCTGTTTCATCTTTTCGTATCTTTATTTTTTCATGTGAATTCTGTGTCTTTTACATTTTATAGCCATACAATTAATCTGAATAAGCATATACTACAAATGAGACCTGTCTACATCTGTACTTCAAAATATTCCTAATTAATTTATCGTTCAAAAATAGTCCTGCTTTTATGCAATAGGTATGATTATTTGCTGTTTTCATAGTATTCTAAGACTTTGGGATAGGAAGCTAGAGTAGATAGTATTCAAATTCTTTTTCTTCCTAGTTATAATAATTGATATAATTCTCAAGTGATTTTGTCTAATTATCTTAAAATCAAGTCCATTGAACTTTGAAGTGACCAGATTGCTTCCTATTTAAGATATACATACACCTTAAATATATTTTAGTATAAGTCTTTAACTCCTCTCCCTCTCAAGACATCATTGAAATGATAAGAATAAAAAGAATGGTAGGGGACCTAGCAATAAGTGGGATATATGAAATAATTTCTAGAATCTGGAAAGTATATGGAGTATTTAGTGATGGAGCAAGCCCCATATATGTGGAAGAAACTTTAGCTAATGAAAGAGCTGTTCTGTCCTGCAGTTTGCAGAATCATGGAGGATAGGAGTGTACCTTGGCACTTAAAAAGGGGGGATTGCTTAAAAGTATATAAAAGGACTAACCCACAGCCAGGTGTTTGTCTCTCCTTCGGATAAAGAAATACAAAGACAGACTGTCTGGGGGGAATTGGGCAACAAGAGTGTGCACTGGGACCTTACTGCAAAGCTCTCCATATTGTGCCATTTAAGGGTTCCAAAGTGTAATGACCAGATCCCTTCAACTTACTGGAATTAGAAGCTTGCTTGGTTATCAGAAAGAACGAGTTCTCGACATTTGCTGCAACATGGACGGCACTGGAGGAGATAATGCTAAGTGAAATAAGTCAAGCAGAGAAAGACAATTATCATATGGTTTCTCTCATCTATGGAACATAAGAACTAGGATGATCGGTAGGGGAAGAAAGGGATAAAGAAAGGGGGGGTAATCAGAAGGGGGAATGAAGCATGAGAGACTATGGACTCTGAGAAACAAACTGAGGGCTTCGGGGGGGGGGGAATGGGATAGACTGGTGATGGGTAGTAAGGAGGGCATGTATTGCATGGTGCACTGGGTGTTATACGCAACTAATGAATCATCGAACTTTACATCAGAAACCCGGGATGTACTGTATGGTGACTAACATAACATAATAAAAAACATTAAAAAAAAAAAAGAAGCTTGCTTGGTCACCCACCATATGCAAAAACTCCCCACACTTCTAGTGCCTTTTAAATTGGGATGGACAATTCAGTATCACCAGGTATTTAAAAAAATCCTTCAACAGAGAAGAGAGAGAGACCAGGATAAACAAAAATACTCTGCCTCCCCCCCCCCAGGAAATAACCTGGCCCCAGAGACAACTAGAGATTAGTAAAAAAAAACTTCTTAAAAAAACCTCTGTGCATCCTCAAAGAGAATCAAGATCCATTATGTGGAATAAAATACTCTGAAAAAGTAATGGAGAATGCAATTTCCAAAATAAAACATTCAAGACGAGAGCAGTAAGATAATTTTCTGTTATCTCTGGGAAAATAAAAAGATGGGAAATGGTTGAAGAAAGAAGAACAATACAGAGGTTCAATCCAGGGGGGTCTAACATCAGATATTATAATTTCCAGGAAAAGAACAAAGGCAATAAAGAGGAAATTCTAAAGAAATGATAGAAGAGAATTTCCCAGAGCCAAACAGCCAGGAGTCTTAGATTGAAAGAGCCCACCACATACCTACTATAATGAATGGGGGGGAAAACCCAAAACCCACAGCAAGGTACTTTAAGATATTTCAGTATTCCAGGGGTGAAGGGAAGATCCTAAAAGGTTTTCAGGCAGGAAAACAAGTCTTCTTACAAAAGAATAAGTATCACACCAACCTCAAAAGTTTTATCGGTGACACTGGATGCTAGAATACAGTGAAGTAATATCTTCAAAATTCTGTTGGGAAATGGTTTGGCAGCCAGAATTTATTAACAGCCAAACTATCTAATCAAGTGTAAAGGCCAGCCAAAGCCATTTTAAAGTATTCATGGATGTGGAAGTTACCTTTGATGGCCTGTTTCTTAAGAAGGAACTTGAGAATGTGTTCTTGCAAAGTGGAAGAGCAGTTTGGGAAAGAGGAAACACAGAATCTTATCAAGTCAATCCACCCCAGAGTGGATGCTGTTCATCCTCAGAAAGGAAAAAAATACAACCCTAAATTAGCTATTTGTGACCTTCTGAAGTGACAGCATCCTATCCTTGTTTGTTTCATTAAATTACATCCTTTTTTTGACTGTCAGTAGGGTTGCTTGGCACACTCCACAGACTCCTTGTATGATATAACGTGGCTTCAGGTGTACCATAGATTGGACAGTGTTCTCTAAATCCAATTTTGGGCAATAAAAATCCGGCAAAATACTGGATATTAGCTCACAGCATAACTACTGATTCTGTCTCCTCAGCCCCAAACAGTACTGTGTTATAAAATGGTATTATTCCATTTATTGAATAAATTAATGATAGTAATACTTGCAAAACTAACATTACTATGTGCCAAGCAAATTATAAACTTGAACTGATGACACTAAATTGTATATAAGTCATTATGTTACAGTTTAGCTGCAGTTGTGCATACCAGTAAATGAAGAAGAGAAATACTCAAGAAATATCAATACCTCTATAATAAAACTTGGAGAACAGACCAATCAGATTTCGCAATAAAATCTGAAAACTTAAAGATGATGGCTTGGAAATGAGTTCAAATTATATTTGAAAAAGGCGAAGACCATTACAAATACCTGTCAGTAAATTGCAGAGTTATCCCACCTTCATTTTTAAAGATTTCACGACAGTGTTTATTTAAGTAATGATCCTTTGTGGTACACTTGAAATAGCGTATTTACCCACGACATTTTTAAAAAACATACAGTCTATGATTGTAACGTTTTCTTCATTACCTGTAGTCTAAGGTTTTTTTAAAATTTTTTATTATGTTATGTTAGTCACCATACAGTACATCATTAGTTTTTGATGTAGTGTTCCATGATTCATTGTTTGCATATAACACCCAGTGCTCTATGCAATACGCACCTTCCTTAATACCCATCACCAGGTTAGCCCAACCCCCCACCCCCCTCCCCTCTGAAGCCCTCAGTTTGTTTCCCGGAGTCCATAGTCTCTCATGGTTCATCTCCCCCTCTGTTTTCCCCCCCTTCATTTTTCCCTTCCTTCTCCTGATGATCTCCCTGCTATTCCTTATGTTCCACAAATAACTGAAACCATATGATAATTGTCTTTCTCTGCTTGACTTATTTCAATTAGCATAATCTCCTCCAGTCCCGCCCATGTTGCTGCCAATGTTGGGTAATCGTTCTTTCTGATGGCTGAGTAATATTCCATTTTATATATGGACCACATCTTCTTTATCCATTCGTCTGTTGAAGGGCATCTCGGCTCCTTCCAGAGTTTAGCTATTGTGGACAATGCAGCTATGAACATTGGGGTGCATATGGCCCTTCTCCTCATTACATCTGTATCTTTGGGGTAAATACCCAGTAGTGCAATTGCTGGGTCATAGGGTAGCTCTATTTTTAACTTTTTGAGGGACCTTCATTAGTAAATTTTTCACAGCAAAGTATATATGTGTGTTGAGGGGGAGTATTTATATGTCCATTTTAATAAACATAAAAATCAGGAATGTAGTTCTGTCCCCTTCCCTTCTTCTTTCCCTTCTCCCTCCCCTCTCCCTTATTCCTCCTTTCCCAGCTTCTCTGTATCATCTTTCCTCTTTACTCCACTCCACTTCTTTCCTCCCCTGCTCTTCCTCTTCCTTCCGTTTTTCCCCTTACCCCCAGTGGAAAATATAAAAACTTGAATGAGAACTTTGTATATCTATTATTATTAGAGAAAAAAAGACCTATTTCCCCCAGAATCGATAGGACTATTCTCTCTGGTTCTCACTTGAACGAACCCTTTAAAAAAATTTCCTTCTTACTTTGAAAGAAGTGATGGTATACTGTAGAAATAAAGCCACTTCATACCATTAGGTTATGTAAAGGAGACTTGTTCTACACAGTAGCTGAGCACTGATAACCATATCCATTGTTCCTGTTTTATGCCCTGAGAGTTCCACACTTCTTGTCCCCTCACACTTTTGTAAGTGCCATAAAATACTGAAGCTTAGCATATGTTGGCATGTAGGAAATGCACACTCAGTGTTTGTGGAATGTATTTTTTGTTTTAATTGATATAAGTAAATATTAATCACATATAATTTTAAACTTTTATGCCTTTTCAGTAAGCCCTTACACAGACATCACAGCTCTGCCTTGTCAGAACCTATTTTAGAAGCTATTAATAACAGCTATTATTATTGAATACATCTGCTTATATCACTGTGGCAAGTGCATGGTCTAACATATGCATTTTTTTAAAGGTTTATTTATTAGGGAGTGTACCCACAAGTTGGGAGAGGGACAGGGGGAGAGAAGCCTCAAGCAGATTCCCCACGGAGCATGACGCGGGGCTCCCACAACCCGTGAGATCATGATCTGAGCTGAAGGCAAGATGCTTAACAAACTGAGCCACCCAGGCACCCCTAACATATGCATTGTTGTAATGAAATGCTATTATGCTCTTCCAAGACAAGAGCTCTGTTTTACCTGATGAGGACACTGAGGCTCCAAAGTACTTTTTCCAGTGTTGCATAGTGAGTGGTAGAACTGGTTTTTGTACCCAGAACTGATCCCAAAGTCCATATACTTTGTGCAGGACCTTACCATCTCTCTGATTATTTTTTAAGTGTGAGTCTTAAAACCAAGCAAATTATTGCCGGTATTTCTAGTCTATGGGTTATTTGATCTTTGTTCTGTTCTCCTAGTGTGAACGCTGTATGTCCCATAGTATATATCTGATTTAACATTGAATTAGAACTTTCAAGGATAAAAAGTAAACTGAATCATGGAACACTACATTAAAAACTAATGATGTACTGTATGGTGACTAACATGACATAATAAAATTTTTTTAAAAGTAAATGGGTATTATACTCTTTTATGTAGAGTTTAAATTAAATGCAGAGCTCTCCACTTCTACATAAAAACAATTTTTCTTTTGTTTCCTGAGATTAAGAATTCTTATTTCTTTGGCTAAAAAAATTGAAGATCCCAGAGTTAAATTTATATGCTTATACTTGTTGGCCAGTTTGCATATGTGTACACTCATTCCAAAAGTAAAAATTACTAAAATTATATCATGTAAAAATAGGCACTTAAAATGTTGTGTTCTTATGTTTTTAGAAACTGAAATATGGAAAGGGCATAAAACAAAGTTGTGCTTAAATGAACTAGACATTATCTCTGCGTAAGTCTCCTACTAAAAGAATAAGTCAGTTAATTACATCCTCTCCAGTGGAATTTTAAAACAATTTGTCTAGCAATATAATTTCGATGTGTTAATATTTTCAACACCTTACATAAAAATGTTGCTAAAAGTTTTTTCTCATTCTAATCTCATCGCTACTATAGCATACCTAAGTTAAATTCATGTTAACCCAGGACCAACACACGTTAATTGATCTTTGCCTTAGAAAAATACCTAAGTAAGAAATGCTTTATTCATAGAATAATTTATAAGATTTTTGTATTTCTTCTTTAGGAAGAAAGTACAGATTTGAATATGGTGTAAACATTTTACAGGCTTTTGTTGAATTAGAATGAGTTTCTGTAGATTATCAAATGAAATAGTATCTTTTTTATTCTGAAGTCTCAACGTTTAAGACAAATCACCAATAAATATATAATTTCTAGTTCTTATATTGTCTTTCTCTCCCTCTATCATAGTCTCTCTACCCCCCCTTTTGTACCCTCTTCCTCAGATTTTCATATATCCTAACCCTTCCATGTCCCTTTCTTCCCCCATAGTTTATATCCTTCACCAAAGGAATTGCTTTTAGAGGAAGCAGCACAAGCAGAAGTTTGGGTTGTAGTATGCAGAAAATACTGCCACCCCCTCCTTCACGCCAACAAGTTTCCTCTGAGTAGATTTTTAGCTGGGACTCAGAAGGGCTTATGGCTCAGTACTTTCCCTTTAAGGACATGGTTATATTTTCCAGCTTTGGGACACCTGAAATAATAGAAGTTTCCAACAACTTCTTCTTAGAGTCATTCTGTTACAGGGTATTGTGCCCATCAATTAGTACCTTGCTGTACCCAAGAAGTCTGAGATAACAATGTTTAAAGTGTGCATGTGTCAAAATCCTCCCATGAAGTTATGTTCAGATGAGTAAATTCCCCCCCCCCCTCACTCTTTGGGCATCTGTTTTGCTCACCATCATACCCTGCACTTAGCACAGTGTCTGCACTTGGCAGGCACTATGTGAATGTGAATCTAAGTAATAAAATAGGTTTGTTCTTATGCCTGATAGCCACTCATTCACCAATCTATATTTGTTTCCTTCTGGATTGATATATCTGTACAAAACCATCCCTCAAACTATTATGACTGAATAGATTACAGTCACGTATTAGTATTTAACTTTTATGGTTATTAGTAGAAAGACAGAAGGTATGGTGGAAATACCATAGTTTCAGAGTAAGACAGACATAGTTTGAGACAAGCCCACCTCTGCCCCCTTCATAGTCTACTTCATTAACCTCTCTGGACTTCAGTTTTCTCAATTATAAAATGGATCTAATACTATGTACTTCCCATATTGCTTAAAGATGATATGTATAAAATGCCTAGCCCAAGTAAATGCTCAGTAAAGGGTAGCTATTATTATTATTTATGTCTTATTATATTATTATATAAATATAAATCATTCTTTCATTAGTGGTGTTATTATCTATATGCTCTCTTTACTGTAAGTATTAGAAAAAGCCAGTACATACAGGAAATATTTTTTTTTTTTGCTTTTTTGTTGTTGTTGTTTAAATTCAATTAGCCAACATAGAGTACATCATTAGTTTTTGGTGTAGTGTTCAGTGATTCATTGGGTGCATACAGGAAGTCTTAATAATCTCTAGCCTTTCTCAACCAATTTTGGGGGAGAACTAAGTCCTGATAACTTAAAATATCCATTGTTTATAATTAATTAACTTCAAATTATTTTCTGTGTTCTGTGGTTCAGATGAGGAACCACAGAAGAAAAGGATACAATGGAAAATAGAATAGAACATAGAACATTCTAAAGAAATGCAAAATTCAAAGAATTTGATTTAGAGATTCAGGACCTTTAAAGAGGTGCACCTGAAAGAATATAGGACCAGAGTATCTCTTATTCACTGCTGTGTCCCTAAGTTCTGCATGAACCTAGCACAGAGTAGGTGCTAACAAATATTTATTGAATTATTGGGATGAATGAATGAGTGATCAGTGGCAAGTGGTGAGACAACAATAAATGTTTTTGTGAAGACTGTTTACCTAAACAATTAGACCATTTTTGAAAACTCTGCTCTATACTACCTGTATATAGATATGCATAGATGTATACCTCCTGCTTGTGTCCATCTGTTCAAGAGTCTCTTTTTCAGACACTGTATCTCTTTGATCACAACCCTTGTACTTTAGGCCATATTTTGGCTAATGATATAACACATAATTATGATAATTATAACAGCAGTAGCAGTTTACAATGCCAGACAGTGTGCTAAATGCTTTCCGTGGATTGATCTTTACGACAGCATATGATAGTAGATAGGACAGTGTGGCCTGGTGGAAGAGCCAAAATGCAAACCAGGCAATTTGACACCAGAGCCCATGTTCCTCGGTACCCTGCTGCCCTGCCCCCTGTTCTGGGAAGACAAAGAAAACACTAAATTAACTGCTCTCTGCACTTGTTGTTCACTATTCTTAGAGTAATCCACAAGGAGAAATAGCCAGAAACCTCTTTTCCAGAATGAAATTTGTAGTGAATGTGTCGGGCTTCTCACCACACAGCATCTCTGCCTTTTTCCAGTAGGCCAGTCCTCCCAATTTAGCTTCTGAAAACTACTCGTCCTCCTTTGAAGACTATCTCAGTAGAAGGAATTCAGTCTTCAGTTTTATCAGATCACCCATTAATAATTTTCTTATTTCCTAAGATAATGAAATCAAGAAACTAAAAGGTACTGTGCTCTACTGACTTCTAGGAGACAGAAAACACTGCTCCCAGATGAAAATGAACATTTGTTTGACTCAAAACTGCTGTATTCCCTGTATCCGGTACCACTGGTGGGAAATGATAGGTCCTCAGAGAGTACCTGTGGGATGAGTGGATGGGTGTATGCATGGATAGGTGAATGGACAAGCAAGCTAAGGGTGTCACAGTGCTAAGACAGAGTTTGCATACATGCCAGTCCAGACAGCCCATTGCTGTGTGTGGTGCACAACCACAAAGTACATACACTCAATCCTAGCCCTGTTGTCTTAAGTCCGTTGGGATTTTTTTCTAATGCCGTCGTTTTGAAAATATCTGTTTTGATTGGAATATTCACACAGTCCTTTTTGTTACTTAATTGTAATATTTAAACTATCAGATATTTTGTGAGCACTGATGGTTAAAGAGTATGTATGGAATTTTGATTCTTCATTGTTGTATTTTAGAAAGTTTTAATAGCTGACTATCGAAAATTGGAAAATGTTTTTTAGTGATCAAATGTATGATTCCATTTCCCTAATATAAATACTAATGTCATTTTTTCATCTTTCCACTGTTTTTCTACATGCATATTAAAGTATCTTAAATACTTTGAGATTATACCTGCAAAATTATCTTTATGATGTAAATTGCTTTTTATGACAAGAAAGGTAGAAAGGATGTGCTTCAGCTTTCTCTTGCTTTCCGTGACACTGCTGCCTTTACATGCAGTAAGTGTTGGAAGCCAGAGACCTGAAATTATATCAGAGAAATTAAGAATAGCTAATATGAAGTGACTAAATGCAGTATTTTTTTGATATAAGAAGACAGGATCCCAGTGGTAGAAAAATTAAATCTGTTACCTACTCAAGTACATTTCCTTCAATAATCAGATTCAATGGCATGGTTTTGCCATTAAACTGTAAACTCTCATAGTTAAGGCCAACAGTGTATTACTGAGTTCATCATGTAAAACTGAGGATTTTTTTTTTGCACCTAGTACCAATAGTTATTTCTTCTTTAAAAATTCATGTTTCTCTCTCCCTCTTTTTTAAGGGGAGAAAGAGAGAGAGAGAGCACAAGCACAGGGGGAGGGGCAGAGGGAGAGAGAATCCTAAGCAGACTGGATGCCCAGCACAGAGCCCAATGTGGGCCTAGATCTCAAAACCCTGAGATCTTGACTTGAGTCAAAATCAAGAGTTTGATGCTTAACAAATGAGCCACCCAGGCACCCTATAAAAATTCATGTTTTTGTATTAAAGGATGATGAAGGGGGGGAAAACAGAATGAACCATGAGAGACTGTGGACTCTGGGAAACAAACTGAGGGCTTCGGAGGGGAGGGGGTAAGGGATTGGGATAGGCAGTGATGGGTATTAGGGAGGGCACATATTGCATGGTGCACAGGGTGTTATATGCAAATAATGAATCATGGAACATTGCATCAAAATCTGGGGATGTACTGTATGGTGACTAATATAACAAAATAAAAATTATAAAAAAATAAAATAAAGGATGATGTAAGTTATATAATAGAAAAACTTGAGTTTTTATCTTTTAGGAGAAAAACAGGTTTTTCCTTTTTTCTTGCCTGCTAAAAAGTACAAATCTGAATTTTGATTCTTAATCATGGTTATCATATTAGCCTATGCGATTAGTATGTTTGCTTCTACCTTTTTTGTGTAGGTTTGATTTTCTATTTTCATTTCCTCAATCTTATTGCAGCTTCTTTAACCTCTTCATATCTCTTCCTATAAATAGGTTATAAATTATAAATAAAATAAAACAGATGCATTTTGGATGTATACATGGATTTTTAAATATATTTTTTCACATGGTTTATTTTAAATGAGTGGTAGTTTTATGCGCAGAAAGAGCCTACAGAATTAGTTTTGCTGGTATGTTCTAGAAGTGGTTCATAGTCTAGTTGAAGAGAAAAAAATACATACTTCTCCTTTCATTGGCTATGGAATACTTTTGCCAGACACAGTAATTCATAACCCTTGTGTTGGAGCATAGGGTGGTCACAGAGCAGCTCTGAAGCCCTGATGAGAGTTATAAACCCTCTCCTCAGAAAAAAATTCATACATGAACACACACACACATACTGTTGTAAGCAGTTTCGGGGTCCACAACCCCCTAACTCCATTTGACTCCAGGTTTAGAGAATGAGAAAAGAGCTAATATTTACTGAACATAAATTATGTGTCATTTTTGAATGCACAAGTTCTGGCTGTCTGCAGTTATTTACACTGCCTCATACTGCCTGCCATAGTTAATCAATCATTAATCACCATCTCTTACTCTTGCCTCCACAAGTTATACCAGATCTTCCAAATACTTGGCGTATTTTTTTAGGAGTAGTACTCCTTGGTTAAACTTTCATATAAAGTTTCTTAAGATATTGGTTAATCATCAGAGAGTCAAAAATTGACAGTTGTAGATCTTTTGATGTTTTACACAAATGAACGTTTCCAGTTAGAATAAGAACGTTACTAGCTTCCTTTTGTATGTGAATTTGAGGAAGGACACAGCACCTAAGATTTTTTTTAGAAGTAGAAGCCTGGATCATCACCTGTGAGAGAAGAAAACAAGGAATTTAAAATGTATCAGGAATAATAACCAGCTCCACATGTGCTGGCTATGGAAATAAACACAAATGGATTGAACTAAATATATATATATATTGGCTAATGTGTGGTAAGGTCATTACTATAACCAATGTCAGTATTAATTAAATTGAAAATGAGATTAAAACTCAATTAAAACATAGATTTCTTTGAGTTCAGTATCTTTTGGAGGGTGATTTTTTATGTGTTTGCATGGACCCTGAAAAATTTTTTCATCCTAATGAAAGTAATGCATGATGGAGTCTTGAGCATGCTTGTAGGATTACGAGGAAGAGAAAAATAAAACATGACTTATTAATAATCTATAGAGGGGTGCCTGGGTGGCTCAGTTGGTTAAGCGTCTGCCTTCGGCTCAGGTCATGATCCCAGGGTCCTCAATTGAGCCCCGCATCAGGCTCCCTGCTCAGTGGGGAGTCTGATTCTCTCCCTCTCCTTCTGTGTGTATGCCCTCTCTCTCTAGCTCTCTCTCTCTAGCTCTCACTCTCTCTCAAATAAGTAAATAAAAATAAAATAATAAAAAATAATCTATAGAAAATACATACTTAATGAACTCAAGCAGGCTCTTATAGACATGATACTGAATGAATTGTTTTTACCATCAGAAGGGGGAACTGCTTGGTAATTAAAATTGTCAGTCTTAAAATCGCCAGCCTTATTTATTTACCTTAAGGTGAGCACAGTTAGATGTTACTGGATAAAAGCATGTCCCTGCTGGGGTAGCATCTCAGCCTCTGTCCACAGGTCATGGCAGTTATGAGCTTCCGGGCACGTAAAGAAAGATGAGTATAATGTGAGGGCATGGCATGCTGAGTGTCTTCTTTCTCTTTACTAGGCATTTGGGCCTGGACTTGGTGCCTCGAAAGGACTTTGAAGTAGTGGATTCAGACCAGATTAGTGTCTCAGATCTCTATAAAATGGTAAGAAATCTAACACAGGGTAAGCTTATTCCCTGCACCCCTCATTTTTTCTCCTTTATCATCCCTAGTTACATTATGAAACAATATTACAAAAGTTGTTCCTTTGTCTTTGTCCCAAAGCATGTAAGGGGTCTTCCTTATTCTGACACTGTATACCACCTTTGCTTTCTAAATGGAATTACTGCATAAGACTGTACCATAATACCCAGGGGTCATTTATCTGTTGATTTTACTGGTGAATGGAGCTTCTTCAGCCTGCAGCAGTTACCAACATTCTGTCTTTCCCCACCTCTTAAAAAGAGAAGGTAGTTGAAGCTGTAAAGAGCCAATTTATTGGTTAATGTAATGATTAAACCTAGAAATAATGTACCAGTATTTCTAAGAGAGACCTAAGTCTATTGGCTATTATTAAAATGTATTGAGCTAATTGATGACCAAGATTATATTTTGCAGGCTGAATGAGAAGTAATTAAAAGAAAGGTTAAAATTTTTGAGGTAAAACAAACATCAGAGACCTCAGGTGACTATTAAGCTTAGACTAAGGGACTGGGTAAAACCTCACTTTGAGGAGTTATGTATTTGAGAAGTATTTATTGGTGAGAATTACAGGTTGTAGAAAGAATTACAAGTTTCTCTTTAAGAAAAATGTAATTTTTATAGGGAACTTCAAAGATACAAAGTGTGTTGCCTGGTGGAGGTTCTTTGGAAATTTGCCTAGATAATATACAAGTAACGTATCAATTGCTTATATATATTTGCTAGTGTACAAAAACATTTGTGTATAGTTACCCTAACTACGTGATAAGCATGGGATGTAGAGATGAACAAAATGAGCAGGGCTTATCCCTTCCTTCAAGAATATCACAATCTAGAATATTGGTTCTTAACCCTTTTTGGGTCATGAAGATCAGATAGAATTTCTTCCCAGGACAACACAAGTATGGTTTTGCATGCAAAGTTTTACATTCAATTTTAGGGAATTGACAGTTCCTTCTGATGATTGCCCATGAAGTCTGTACATGGCCCCCATGTTTAGAAACTATTGTAGTGGGATCAAATAGACCACAAGCAAACAATTGCCATATATGTGCTGCATATACACTGATATTGTTAGAGGGAGTGACTGATTACTTGGGGCTGGAAAAAAATCAATGAAAGCTTCCAGTGGCAGTAATACTCAAGGTGAGCCTTGAGAGGTGGACAGGGGTTCACCTAGAGGACAAACAAGAAGGAAAGACCTTCCAAAATGGCACAACAACATAGGGAAGTGATAGATCCAGGAAACTATAATATATTTGGTAACTTTGGCATGTAAATACGTGTTAGTGATTGGGATAGTAAGGTGCAGAAGGAGGCAAGGGTCAGATCATGAAGAGTTTTGTAAGCCCCAAATTGCACTCTCTCCGGTAGTCTGATATAACCATGGGAGTAGCATGATTGGATATGGATATGGGTGTTTGTTTTTTAGGAGAGGGGGAGAGAGAGAGAATCTCAAGCAGGCTCCATGCCCAGCACAGAGCCTGATTCGGGGCTCAGTCTCACAACCCTGAGATCATGGCCTGAGCTGAAATCAGAGTTGGACACATAACCGACAGAGCCACCCAGGTATCCCCAGATATGGGTTTTAAATGCTATCTCTGTCTATAGAAAACGTAAAATGCAGAAGACCAGAATCACGGAGGAAGGAGACCACAGAAGTGATTCGGGCAATAAATAATGACTAGACAGCAATAGGAGTGAAGAAGAAATGAAGTAGAGAATGTAGATGTTAGTAAATAAAAATCAATTTGATGATCAATTAGATGTGGAAAGTGAAGGGTGATTTAGAGGTTGAGGCTAAGAGCTTCCCTCACAATGGTGGCTTAGAGAATGCTATTTTTGGTGAGGATTTTACATTTTATTCTAAAGCCTGTGAAGGTATTTGAGCAGGGGAATCACATGATCTGTCTTGCATTTTAAAAGGATCCCTCCCGCTGATGTGTGCAGAAGGACTGGAGTGGGGCAAGAATGGAAGCAAGGAGCAGTCATTCAAGCAAAAATATTTTAATTTTCAGTATTTGGGCTAGAGGTGGAACAAAGAAAGTAGTAAGAAATTGTTGGATTGTGAATGTGTGTTGGAGATAAATCCATTTGGAGTTGTTGATAGGTTGATTTGGTTTGTGTGTACAAAAAAGAGAAAGGTCAGAGAAGAATGACTCCTGTGTTTTGATCTTCTCCAACTTTGACCTTGTAAAAGTAATAAGAAACATTGCGGGAGAAGCAGGTTTGGGAGTGCAGAAGTGGGGATCAATTTATTGGTCTGGTTTTTCCTTTCAAGTTTGAGATGCCTTTTAAGCTGCCAAACTGAGATGTTGAAAGTCTAGACCTCAGAAGTGAAGTTCAGCTATAACAATTTTAGAGTCATCAAAGTATATGTGCAGTTTAAAGCTGTTGGATGAGATGACCACTCCCTTCCCCAGACCTCCATACAGTGAAATCCGGTGTTCAGCAGACCCTACACAGCACTTCCAGACAGCCAAGCATCAATAAACATTGGAGGAAGCCTCCCACAAAAGTTAGAGACCAGAACAAATACATGTGAAAGGAACTTGGAAGAAACAGACAAGTCAGTAGAAGAAAATGGTGGTTGCTGTCTGCAAAGAGAAATGAAGAAACAACAAGGAGACAGAGTGGAGCAATCCAAGAAGGAATCAAAGGAGCTCTAGAAAATTACAAATGAGATAACAGGGATAAACTTGATATAAAGATTAGAAAATAGGATGACAGCAACAAAAATGTATCAATAGGAGAGAAATGTTAGAGGTTTGATCCAAGAGGTCCAATATCCAGGTAACGGAGTTTCAGAAGAGAGAACAGAGGAAAAAGAAAGAAAATTACCAAAGAGATCTTACTAAAAACTTTTCCAGGGTGATGATATCACCAAGATGGTGGAATGGAGTTTTCCATCCTCTGTTCCCCATGAAGATCAACAATTTGATAGGCATGAATGAAAAATAGCTCTGGGAGAGCTCAAGAAAGAAGAAAGCTATCACTTAAGAAGCTTCAGTAACACAGTAGAGCAAAACCTCAGAATAACCATACAGAAAGGGTAGGAAGAACAGTTTCATTTTGCTGCATCATTCCATACCCCAGGCTGACACTGCTCAGCACCAAGATAGAATTCCCTAGATTTAGAGTTCCCCTCTCCAGGAAAAGGAGAAGAGGATGAGTAACCAGCTTACCCAGTCCTTCAGGCCACTGTACAAAGGACCCACTTCAGTTTTATCCCACCCAGAGACTGGCAAAGCTGAGACATCTAGAGATAGGTAGGAACAAGGAAAAGGGCAGGGGCTACCCCTGTGAGCCATGCAGTGAGAGTGACCATGGTTCCCACCGGTCTGCTCTGTATAGGATCCCAGCAGCCTTCACTGCTGAGGACTTCAACTACCCTTCTAGATGCTACAAACCCCCTCAGCTTTCATCACTGGAGACCTTGTCATGGACCCCAGCAGACTGCTCACAGAGGACCCCAGCATCTTTCATCTTTGAAGAAACCAGTGGCCAGCAAAGCTGCCACAGAACCCCTGCAGATTTTTTTTTTTACCAAGTTTTTCACCCCACAGGTATTTGCATTCACAGATGTCAGCCCCCTGAGCACCTCCTACTCTCTCCCCTGCCCCTTGCTGGGACATGAAATATGCAGCAGCCAGCCCCAGCCTCTGTTGACTATGCATATGTAACATGTCAACCTAGACTCCCATGGCTGACCCCCGTGGTTATGCATCTGTTCATGCCTAGCCCTTGCAGCTCTATTCCTGCACACTGCTGGCCTGACTTCCGTCACTGGCCTCCATTGCCATGCATGCTCCCATGGTGACCTCCTGTAGACACAGGAGTGTATGCCAGCAGCCAAGGCCCCCACCGCTGCTTATGGGTCAATATTTGCCCTTGACACTTGTCAGTGGCCTGCATTGCTGGGCTTACCTAAAGGTAGCCCCTGCAGCTATGCACCTGCATATTGCCAACCCAACTCCTGTACTAGTCTCCACCGCCTCTACAGCTGCACAAATGCATGCCAATAACCAGGGCCCCTGCAGTTACAGGTGCATGTGCAGTTGGCATCAGCCTCTTCTGCTGGTCCCAGCCCTTACCATTACCTCTGTGTCTGCAGCTTTCCCCTGACATTTTGCAGGTATCTGTAGCTGAGGGTATACACACTATCAGCTCTGGCCACCACTGCTGTCTGCCCACATTCCTAGCTGCTGGACTTGGAAGAGCCACTGAGGACCCCAATAACCATCGCAGACACTGTGGCCCTCTGCAGCTCTCCACAAGGATCACATGGTTGTTGATGTTGTGGACCCATGTGGCCTAAACCAGTGAGATATACACTCCTGGGCCCAGAGCTGCCACATGCACTTAGCACCCTGCACCACTAAATCCAGAATCACAGCATTCTCTGGCATGCCCCTGCCCATGGATGAAGGTCTTTCCTCATCTAAGTCAGTTAGTACAGTCTGGAAGAAGTGACTGCTCTTCACATGCACAAATTCAAGACTACAGGAATCATGAAAATCAAGGAAACACGATACCACCAAAAGAACACAGTAAACTTTCAGTGACCCTAAAGAAATGGAAATCCACAAATTTCCTGATAAATAATTCAAAATAATTGTTCTAAAGATGTTCAAAGAGCTTATAGTACTCACAGAAAAACAACTCAACAAAATCAGGTAAATAACATAAGAACAAAATGAAAAGTTCAACAAAAAGATAGAATACGTAAAAAATAACCAAATAAATTTTGGAGCTGAAGGATACAAACACTGAAGAATTCAATAGAGAGCTTCGGTATCAGAATGGACCAAGCAGGAGAATCAGTGAACTCAAAGACAGATAAATTGAAATTATCCAGTCAAAGGAGCAAAAAGAAAAAAGAATGAAGAAATCCTGTGGGACTTCTAGGACACCATTAAGAGAATTAATGTACACACTACTAGAATACCAAAGAAGAGAAGGAGAAAGGGGAAGAAAGCTTATTTAAGGTGATAGTGGCTGAGAACTTTCCAAATCTGGGAAGAGATTTGGAAATCCAAGTTCATGATATTCATAGGTTTCCAAACAATTTCAGTCCTCAAAGAGATCTTCTCCAAGACATTACAATAAAACTGTTTAAAAATCAAAAAATCTTGAAAGCAACAAGAAAAAAGAAGCTTGTCACTTACAAGGCAACCCCCATAAGGCTATGAACATATTTCTTAGCAGAAACCATGCAGGCCAGGAGAGAGTAGGATGATATGTTCAAAGTGCTGAAAGAAAAAAAAACAAACCCTACCAACCAAGAATATTTTATCCAGGAAAGTTGTCCTTCCGAAATAAAGGAGATATAAAGATTTTCCAGACAAAAGCTGAGGGAGTTCAAAATTACTAGACCTGCCTTACAAGAAATGCTGCAAGTTGTTCACGCTGAAATGAAAAAAACATTTATTAGTGGCATGAAAACACATGAAAATATAAAACAATGGTAAAGGTAAGTATAGATTCAAATTCAGAATACTCCAATACTGTAATATGGTGGTCTATAACTCTAGTATAAAGGTTAAAAGACAGAAAAAATTAAAATAACTATAGCTAACACAAAAACAGATACATAGATCAATGGAACAGAATAGAAAACCCAGATATGGACCCACAACTATATGGTTAATCTGACAAAGCAGGATATCCACTGGAAAAGAGACAGTCTCTTCAACAAATGGTATTGGGAGTTTGACTTCTTCTTTGCCAATTTGGATACCTTTTATCCCTTTTTGTTGTCTGATTGCTGATGCTAGGACTTCTACTACTATGCTGAACAATAGTGGCAAGAGTGGGCACCCTTGTGTTCCTGATCTTAAGGGAAAAGCTCTCAGCTTTTCCCCATTGAGAATATTATTCGCTGTGGGCTTTTCATAGATGGTTTTTATGAAATTGAGGAATGTTCCCTTTATCCCTGTACTCTGAAGAGTTTTAATCAGGAAAGGATGCTGTATTTTGTCAAATGCTTTTTCTGCATCAATTGAGAGCATCACATTTTCTTGTCGCATTGATTGATTTGCTAATGTTGAACCACCCTTGCATCCCAGGAATTAATCCCACCTGGTCGTGGTGGATAATCTTTTTAATGTTCTGTCAGATCCTTTTGGCTAGGATCTTATTGAGAATTTTGGCATCTGTATTCATCAGGGATATTGGTCTATAGTTCTCCTTTTTGGTGGGGTCTTTGCCTGGTTTTGGGATCAAGGTAATGCTGGCCTCATAGAATGAGTTTGGAAGTTTTCCTTCAGTTTCTAGTTTTTGAAAGAGCTTCAGGGGAATAGGTATTATTTCTTCTTTAAATGTGTGGTAGAATTCCCCTGGAAGCCATCTCGCCCAGGACTCTAGTTTTTGGGGAGGTTTTTGATCACTGCTTCAATTTCGTTACTGGTTATTGGCCTATTCAGATTGTCAGTTTCTTCCTGTTTCATAGTTTATAGGTTTCCAGGAAGGTATCCATTTCTTCCAGGTTGCCTAATTTATTAGCATATAGTTGCTGATAATATTTTCTAATAATCAGAAAGGATGAATACCCACCATTTGCATCAACATGTATGGAACTGAAGGAAATTATGCTAAGTGAAATAAGTCGAGAGAAAGACAATTATCATATGGTTTCACTTATATGTGGAACATGAGGGATAGCATAAAGGACATCAGGAGAAGGAAGGGAAAAATGAAGGTGGGGGAATCAGAGGGGGAGATGAATCATGAGAGACTGTGGACTCCAGGAAACAAACTGAGGGTTTCAGAGGGGAGGAGGGTGGGGGGATGGGTTAGCATGGTGTGATGGGTATTAAAGGAAGGCACGTATTGCATGGAGTACTGGGTGTTATATGCAAACAATGAAG
This sequence comes from Ursus americanus, assembly GCF_024610735.1. Classification (NCBI taxonomy): domain Eukaryota; kingdom Metazoa; phylum Chordata; class Mammalia; order Carnivora; family Ursidae; genus Ursus; species Ursus americanus. The sequence continues at coordinate 37,763,051 of NC_142140.1, read as the reverse complement.
CATGGAATGCTACATCAAAAACTAATGAAGTACTGTATGGTAACTAACTAACATAATAAAACAAAACAAAACCAAATGGTGTTGGGAGAACTGGACAGCAACATGCAGAAGAATGAAACTAGACCACTTTTTTACACCATACACAAATATAAATTCAAAATGGATGAAAGACCTAAATGTGAGACAGGAAATCACTAAAATCCTAGAGGAGAACACAGGCAGAAACCTCTTTGAGATCAGTCATAGCAGCTTCTTACTAGACACACCTCCAGAGGCAAGGGAAACAGAAGCAAAAGTGAACTACTGAGACTTCATCAGGATAAAAAGCTTCAGCACAGCGAAGGAAACAGTCAACAAAAGTAAAAGGCAACCTACAGAATGGGAGAAGATACTTGTAAATGACATATCTGACAAAGGTTTAGTATCCAGAATCTATAAAGAACTCATCAAAATCAACACCCAAAAAGTAAATAATCCAGTTAAGAAATGGGCAAAAGACATGAATAGACACTTTTCCAAAGAAGACATCCAGATGGTCAACAGACACATGAAAAGATGCTCAACTTCACTTATCAGGGAAATAGAAATCAAAACTACAGTGAGATATCACCTCACACCAGTCAGAATGGCTTAAATCAATGACACAAGAAACAGCAAGTGTTGGCTAGGTTTTAGAGGAAGGGTAACATTCTTACACTGTTGGTGGGAATGCAGACTGGTGCAGTCACTCTGCAAAACAGTATGGAGGTTCCTCAAACAGTTAAAAATAGAAGTACCCTATGACCCAGCAATTGCACTCCTAGGTATTTAGCCAAAGGATACAAAAATACTGATTCAAAGAGGCACATGCAGCCTGATGTTTATAGCGGCATTTCAACAGTAGCCAAATTATGGGAAGAATCTTAATGTCCATTGACTGATGAGTGGATAAATATATACAATGGAATATTACTCAGCCATAAAAAGGAATAAAGTCTTGCCGTTCGCAACAACATGGATGGAGCTGGAGTGTATTGTGCTAAGCAAAATAAGTCAGTCAGAGGAAGACAAATACCAAATGGTTTCATTCATATATGAAGCTTAAGAAAACAAATAAGATGAATATAGGGGAAGAAAAAATAAAGAGAGAGGGAGACAAACCATAGGAGACTCTTAACTATAGAGAAGAAACTGACGGTTGCTGGAGGGGAGGGTGGGGGATTAGCTAAATGGGCGACAGATATTAAGGAAGGTACCTGTTGTGATGAGCACTGGGTGTTATATGTAAGTAGTGAATCACTAAATGCTACTTCTGAAACCAATATTACACTCTATGTTAACTAACTAGAATTTAAATAAAAACTATGGACTCTGGGAAACAAATATCTTCTCCCATTCTGTAGGTTGCCTTTTACTTTTGTTGACTGTTTCCTTCGCTGTGCCGAAGCTTTTTATCCTGATGAAGTCTCAGTAGTTCACTTTGTTTGCTTCAGAGGGGAGGGGGTGGGGGACTGGGATAGGCTGGTGATGGGTATTAAGGAGGGCACATATTGCATGGTGCACTGGGTGTTATATGCAAGTAATGAATCATGGAACTTTACATCAAAAACTAGGGATGTACTGTATGGTGACTAACATAATATAATAAAAGATTATTATAAAAAAAAGGAGGGCACATATTGCATGGTGCACTGGGTGTTAGACGCAAATAATGAATCATGGAACATTACATCAAAAACTAAGGATGTACTGTATGGTGACTAACATAATAAAAAATTAAAAATAAAAACTTGAAACATAAAAAAATAACTATAGCTGGTATAATTTACTAATGGATACACAATATAAAAACATATAAATTGGAACATCTAAACCATAGAGAGGGGTTGAGTAAAAGGGTAGATATTTTGTATGGGACTGTTACGGTTATAAGATATTTTATGTAAGCCTCATGTAACCAGAAAGCAAAAACCTACAGTAGATACACGCAAAATAAAGAGAAGGGAATCAAAGCATACCACTGTGGGAAATTGTCAGTTCATAAAGAAAGACAGCAAGAGAGGACAGGAATAAAGGAACTACAAAAAGAGCCAGAAAACAAACTTTTTTCCAGAAAGGTTTTTTTAAATGGCAATAATGAATCCTTTCCTATCAATAGTTACTTTAAATGTAAATGGATTAAATTTTCAAATAAAGATTTAGAGTGGCTAAATAGATAAAGAAATGATCCAAGAATATGTTTCTTACAAGAGACTTACTTTAGCTTTGAAGACACTCATAGGCTGAAAATAAAGGGATAGGAAAAAGATACTCCATTCAAATGGAAACCAAAAGATGGCAGTGGTAGCTATTCTTATATCAGACAAAATAGACTTTCAATTAAAAGCTGTAATGAGACAAATAAGGTGATTATATAATGATGGAAGGGTCAGTTCATTAAGAGCATATGACAGATGTAAGTGTATATGCCTCCAACTTCAGAGCACCTAAATATAGAAAGCAAATACTAACAAAACTAAAGAGAGAAATAAACAGCAATACAATAATAATAGGGGATGTCAAAGCCCCACTTTCAATATTGGATAGATCATCCAAACAGAAAATCAATAAGGACACATTGGACTTGACTTAGGGCCCTATACTTAGGACCTAATGGACCTAACACATATATACAGAATATTCCATCCTAAAGCAGAGTAGGATAAACATTCTTCTCAAGTGCACATGGAATAGTCTGGGGATAGATCATATGTTAGGCCACAAGACAAGTATTAATAAATTTAATAAGATTAAAATTATATGAAATATCTTTTCTTATGACAATGATTTGAAACTAGAAATCAATAACAGGAAGAAAGCTGGAAAATTCACAAATATGTAAAAATTAAACACCACACTCCTGAATAACCAGTGGGTCACAGAAGAAATCAAAAGGGAAATTAAAAAAAAATCTTGAAACAAAAAATGGAAACACAACATACTGAAACTTATCAAACATTAAATAAATAAACAAATAAAGCAGTTCTAAGAGGAAAGTTTATAGTAATAAATGCCTACATTAAGAAAAATCTCAAATAACTGAACTTTATGCCTCGAAGAACTAGAAAAATAACAAACTAAGCCCAAATTTAGTAGAAGGAAGGAGATGAAGATCAGTCCAAATTTAGCAGAAGGAAGGAGATAAAGCTCTGCTAAAAATATAGAAAATGAACAGAAAAACAATAGAAAAGATCAAGGAAGGAAACTTAGAGTTGGGTTTGTTTTTTAAAAAGATAAACAAAATTGACAAACCTTTAGCTAGACTTGCCAAGAAAAGAAGAGAACTCAAATAAATGAAATTATAGATGAAAGAGGACATTACAACTGATACAACAGAAATACAAATAATCATGAGACTAGTGTGATAATTATATGCCAACAAATTGGACGGTTTGAGTAGAAACATACAACCTACCAAGACTAAATCAAGAAGAAATAGAAAGGCTGAACAGACTAGAAACAAGTAAGGGGAGTGAATCAGTAATCAAAAACTTCCCAACAATGAAAAGCTGAGGACCAAATGGCTTCATGGGTGAATTCTATTGAACATTTAAGAAGAATGAATACCAGTCCTTCTCAAACTCTTTCAAAAAATTGAAGAGGAAGGAACATTCACACACTTATTTTACAAGGCCAGCATTACCGTGATAACCAAAAGTCAGATAAGGACACTAAACTGAGGGTTACAGAAGGGAGGGGGGTGGGGAATGGGGTAACCGGGTGATGGGTATTAAGGAGGGCATGTGTTGTGATGAGCACTGGGTGTTATATGCAACTAATGAATTGTTGAACTACATCAAAAACTAATGATATACTATATATTGGCTAACTGAGCATAACAAAAAAAACAAGAAAGGAAATCTACAGACTGATATCTCTGATGAATAGAGATGCAAAAATTCTCAACAAAGTACTAGCAAATCAAATTCAGCAGCTCATTAAAAGGATCACACAGCATGAACGAGAGGGGTTTATTTCTGGAATTCAAGGATTGTTCAGTGTAAAGGTGATATACCACATTAATGGAATGCTATGTTGAAATCATATGATCATCTCAGTAGATGCAGAAAAAGCACTTGACAGAATTCAACAACTTTTCATGATAAAAACTCTCAACAAAATGGGGCACCTGGGTGGTGCAGTTGGTTGAGTGCCCAGTTCTTGGTTTCAGCTCAGGTTGTGATCTCAGGATTGTGAGATCAAGGCCCAAGTTGGGCTCCATGCTCAGCCTGGAGTCTGCTAGGGACTCTCTTTCCCTTTGCCTCTGCCCCTCACCCCCATCTCTCTCTTTCTTTCTAAAATAAATAAATCTTTAAAAAAAGAAAAAACTCTCAACAAAGGACATAGAAGCAACACACCTCAACATAATAAAGAGCATACAAGACAAGCCCACAGCTGACATCATGCTCAACAATGAAAGGCTGAAAGCTTTTCCTCTAACATCAAAATCAGACAAGGGTGCCTAATTTCACCATTCCTCTTCAACATAGAAGTTTTAGCCATAGTGATTAGGCAAGAAAACTAAGAAATGGCATCCAGATTGGTAAGGGAGAAGTAAAATTGTTTCTATTTGCATGTGACATGACCTTATATATAGAAAATCCTGAAGCTTCTCCCCGCAAACTGCTAACTAATAAATTCAGTGAAGTTTCAGAATACAAAATCAACACACAAAAGTTAATTGCAAAAGTTAATTACACTAACAATGAACTATCTGAAAAAGAAATAAAACAATCCCATTAACAATAGCATCAAAAATAATAAAATACTTAGGAATAATTTAATCAAGGAAGTGAAAGATCTATACACTAACAATTACAAGACACTGATGAAAGAAATTAAAGAAGACACAAGTAAATGGAAAGATAGCCCATGTTTATGAAGGGGAAGAATTAATATTCTTAAAATGTCCATGCTGCATAAAGCCATGTATAGATTCAATATAACCCTTATCAAAACGCCAGATTTTCCAGAAATAGAAAAAACAATCCTAAAATTCAAATGGAACTACAATATACCTTGTATAGCCAAGCAATCTTGAGAAAGAACACAGCTGGAGGTATCACACTTTCTTCTTTTTTTTTTTTCAACATCAACTTTTCTTTTTTTTTTTTTTTTAATGTTCTTTTATTATATTATGTTAGTCACCATACAGTACATCCCTGGTTTCTGATGTAAAGTTCGATGATTCATTAGTTGCGTATAACACCCAGTGCACCATGCAATACGTGCCCTCCTTACTACCCATCACCAGTCTATCCCATTCCCCCACCCCCTCCCCTCTGAAGCCCTCAGTTTGTTTCTCAGAGTCCATAGTCTCTTATGCTTCATTCCCCCTTCTGATTACCCCCCCTTTCTTTATCCCTTTCTTCCCCTACCGATCTTCCTAGTTCTTATGTTCCATAGATGAGAGAAATCATATGATAATTGTCTTTCTCTGCTTGACTTATTTCACTTAGCATTATCTCCTCCAGTGCCGTCCATGTTGCAGCAAATGTTGAGAACTCGTTCTTTCTGATAGCTGACTAATACACTTTCTGATTTCAAACTATATTATAAATTTATAATAAAACAGTGTGGAAAAAAACAAAAACAAACTGTGGTACTGGCATAAAAATAGGTGCACAGACCAATGGAACAAAATTGAGACCCCAGAAATAAACCCACACATATATGGTGAACTAATATTTGGCAAGGGAACCAATAATATTCAAAGGGGAAAGGAGAGTCTCTTCAGTAAATGTTGGGAAAACTGGATATTCACATGCAGAAGAATGAAATTGTACCTCTTACAACCACTCACAAAAATTAATTCTAAATGGATTAAATGTTAGACCTGAAACTGTAATCTCCCAGAAGAAAACAGAGCAAGGCTGCTTGACATTGGTGTTGGTGATATTTTTTGAATATGACACCAAAAGCACAACAGCGAAAGGGAAAATCAACAAGTGAAACAACATTAAAACAAAATAGCTTCTGTACAGCAAAAGAATCAGCGAAACGAAAAATCAGCCTACAGGATAGGAGAAAATATTCACAAACCATATAGGTGACAAAATACGTAAGGAACTCCTAAAGTTCAAGAGCAAAAAACCAAATAATCTGATTTTTAAAATGGGCAAAGGTTCTGACTTTTTTCCCAAAGAAGACACAAAAATACATGAAAAGGTATTCAGTATCACCAATCATTAAGGAAGTGCAAATCAAAACCACAATGAAATATTATCTCACACCTGTTAGAATGCCTGTCATCAGAAAGACAAGAGGTACAAACTTCTAGTTATAAAATAAATAATTCATGGAGCGGAAAGTACAGCATAGGGAGTATAGTCAATAATATTATGGTAACATCAGGTGTTATTATATGGTGACAAATGTTGACTGCACTTAAATGTGGTGAACATTGAATAATGTATAGTATTGTTGAATCAGTGTTGTACACCTGAAACTAATATAACATGGTATGTCAATTATATTTCAATAATAAAAAATAAAAGAAATAGAGTTTTTAAAAAGATGAGATAAATAGTAGCAAGGATGTAGAGAAAAAAGAACTCTTGGGGCACCTGGGTAGCTCAGTCAGTTGAGCAGCCCACCTGTGATTTCCGCTTCGGTCATGATCTCAGGGTCATGAGATCGAGCCCCACATCATCAGGCTCCACACTCAGTGGGGAGTCTGCTTGAGGTTCTCTCCCTTTGCCCCTCTCCCCACTTGCGCTCGCTCACTCTCTCTCTAAAATAAATAAATCTTTAAAAAAAAGAGAGAGAGAATTCTTGTGCACTGTTGTTGGAAATACAAATTCGTACGGTCACTATAAAAAACAGAATGGAGATTCCTCAGAAAAATTGAACTACTGTATGATTCAGCAATTCCACTTCTGGGTGTATAGCCAAAGGAATTGAAATCAGGATCTCAAATAGATAGCTATACTTCCTTGTTCATTGCAGTATTATTCACAATAGCCAAGACATAGAAACAACCTAAGTGTCCACTGATGAATGAATGGGTAAATAAAATATGGTATATATACAATGGAATATTAATCATCCATAATAAAGACAGAAATCCTGCCATTGGTGACAACATGGATAAAACTTGAGAGCATTATACTAAGTGAAATAAGTTAGAGAGTGACAAATACTTTATGATCTCATTTATATGTGGAATGTAAAAAAGCTGAACTCACAAAAACAAAGAGTAGACTGGTGGTTTCCTGGGGCTAGGGAGTAGGGGAAATGAGGAGATATTAATCAAAGTGTATAGACTTTCAGTTATAAGAGGATTAAGTTCTGGGGATCTAATGTGAAGCATGGTGACTATAGTTAATAGGAGTGTATTTTGTACTTGAAAGTTGTTAAAACAGTAGATCTTAAACTTTCTCAGCATGCCAACAGCAAAAAGGTAATTATGTTAGATGAAGGATGTGTTAACTAACCTTATTGTGGTACACGTTTAGCAATTTTATACATGTAGCAAATCATCATGTTGTGTACCTTAGACTTATATAATGTTACATGTCAATTATATCTCAATAAAGCTGGGGAAAAAAAACTTTTCCAGAACATAGGTATGAATGTCCAGATTGAAAGGGCCTAACAAGTATTTAGCACTTAATTATGAAACTTCAGCTCACTAAAGCTGCATGCTTCCAGCAAGAAAAATAGGTCACCTACTAAGGATTTGTCATAAGAATATCATTTGTCTTCTTAATAGCAACATTGAAAACTAGAAAATAATGAAATATTGCCTTTAAAATTCTAAGGGAAAATAAAATTTGACCTAGAATTCTATTTTTATTCAGCCACATTATCAATCAAATGGGAAAGTAGCCTAAAGAAAATTTTGGTCACTCAAATTATCAAAACAAACAACTATAAAGTCTCTTCAACCCTTTTTCAGGAAACTACTGAAGGACAAATTATTTCTTTAAAATGAGGGAGTAAACCAAAAGAGAATTATATGCCCTCCAGGAAAGGGATTCCGACTCAAAGGAGAGTTGCAAAGAGGTGGGTTACTGTTGGAGGGAGGTTCCAGGATGACAGTTTTGCAATAGGTCTAGAGAGTATCTGGTTCCGATGAAAACAGAAGGGCAGCCAGGAAACCTCTCTAGGAGAAAAATGACTTCAGAGGATATTTGGTAGTTTTACCATGTGGAGAATGTTTTTGAAAGGTACTTTTTAAAAAAGGTATTTTATAGAGCTATAGGAGGGCATAAGAGAAAACCCTATAATTTAAATAAAACTAAGATTTCTAAAACAAAAGCAGAATGTAGTAGAAGAAAGAAAATGTAATTGAAGGACACTATTTGGTCCATCAGTAAACAATATTTAAAAGTTACAATCTGGGGGCGCCTGGGTGGCACAGCGGTTAAGCGTCTGCCTTCGGCTCAGGGCGTGATCCCGGCGTTATGGGATCGAGCCCCACATCAGGCTCCTCCTCTATGAGCCTGCTTCTTCCTCTCCCACTCCCCCTACTTGTGTTCCCTCTCTCGCTGGCTGTCTCTATCTCTGTCGAATAAATAAATAAAATCTTAAAAAAAAAAGTTACAATTTGGGCACCTGGGTGGCTCAGTTGTTAAGCGTCTGCCTTTGGCTCAGGTCATGATCCCAGGGTCCTGGGATAGCCCCGCATCAGGCTCCCTGCTCAGCGGGAAGCATGCTTCTCCCTCTTCCAGTCCCCCTGCTTGTGTTCCCTCTCTCGCTGTCTCTCTCTCTCTCTGTGTCAAATAAATAAATAAAATATTTTTTAAAAAATACTGTTTAAAAAAATAATAAAAATTACAATCTTATAAACAAGTTTTAACCAAAACTTGTGAGATATTAGGAAGATAGATGAAGGGAAATGGGCACAAACATATGTGAAAATCCTTAGCTGCCATTGTAAGAAGCCAATAGATAAATCTAAAACTGCATAAAAAGAGAGCAATATAAATGTGACATTTAGAAATATTTGGTGAATTTTAGGGAAAAATTATAAAGAGTTGAAAGTACTTATCTCTAGGAAATAGTACAGGATGAATAGAGGACTGATAATTTTATTGCAAAACTTTTAGGGTTATTTACTTTTAATACTATGTGCTTATATTACTTTTAATACATTTAAATGTTAATTTTAAAATGTTGGCATCGAAAAGGCCAAAGAAAGTTTCAAGCCCCTTTTAATATATTTTCATTTCATGCTGATTTTTCTGTCTTTTATCCCATGTATTTGCTTTCTAGATAGGGAAGAAAAACCATTTGAAACCAACCTTTGAAAGTCCATAAATTTATTGAAAACCACAAATTTTTATGTTAAATTGAATATGGTAAATGCACAGCATTTAGGTTAAATCTTAAATTCATCAAGAAGTTTCAAAAGCATGACCTTTTGGAAGCTTTTTGTATGAACACTTAATCTAATACTGGAGATTACAAAAACTCCATGTGAAACTTTCTGATTTCTTTGTTTGTTTTGTTTTGTTATTATGATGATATGTTAGTCACCATACAGTACATCATTAGCTTTTGATTTGGTGTTCCATGCTTCATTGCTTGCGTATTACACCCAGTGCTCCCTGCAATACGTGCCCTCCTTAATACCCATCACCGGGCTAGCCCGTTCCCCCACCCCCCTCCCCTCTAAAACCCTCAGTTTGTTTCCTGGAGTCCATAGTCTCTCATGGTTCATTTCCCCCCCTTCATCTTTCCCTTCCTTCTCCTGATGATCTCCCTGCTATTCCTTATGTTCTACAAATAAGTGAAACCATATGATGATTGTCTTTCTGATTTTAATACTCTTTGTCACTCATTTTACAAGAAAACCTTTATAAATAGGATTATATCTTAATTCATTTACAGCACTTTGTTTTTCCTAAAAAAAAAAAAAAAAACCCACACAAATCAATCCCCTATGCAAGTGTTGAGTGGTAATAATTGATGAAAATCTCTTTAAATGCACAAATGGATTTTCTCTTCTACATAACAAGAACCAGAGGAAGCCTCCAATGCTCCTCAGTTCTTACTTCTGCATGATAACACGTCCAAACCCACTTACAGCAACAGAGAGTTGGTGCTGCCCAAACTAGAAAGCATTTCAAAGGGCAACAACAAAATATTTATGTTAATTTTAATTAGCTATGCCTTTTTGGGGAATGTAGACACTTGAAGATTATATAAGAGCTTCTAAATTGTGGGAAGATCTAACAGAGCACTCACATTATAACCTGTTATGTTACTATCTTTCTACAATAGCATGTGTTGGGAACAGTGTTAGTCTGTTATCTTCTAATTAATATTAATTAATTTTTATTAGATCGGTATGTGTACTTTCATTTCTGGACTTCAGTCAATTGATTGGATTATTCACTAACAATGAAGCATCATTTTATTAGTGATCCCGACTAGATATGTCTTCTATTTCCTTGTGAGACCCACAATACTTAACACAATTCTAAACATATATAGCAGGCAATTAAATGTGTTCTTCAGTTGAATAGAATCTCTAAAGTTGCAGGGTTTTTTTCCATATTGGTAGACTTTTGTAGATTAAATGAACCAGAGACTTAAAAGGGATGAAAATGCCTTCTGTATGGGGGAAATTTGGCAGTACAGTAATGTAGTGCATACATTTTTTAATGAGAAAGGAAAATTTATTCCAAGCATAAAGAACACAAAAGCAATCCTAACAGAATATTTTGTTTAATTATCTGGTAATCAATGAGAAAAATTGGATAAAATAAAAAAAGTTTTCCTAGGAAAAGATAAGTTACCAGTGTTAACAGAAATACAGATTTAAAAGAAAGAAGTGTTAGTATTTGGCTGGCCAGATAGATAGGCAGACAGACATCTGGCCAGCCAAATATCTTATATATACTCACAAAGGTCTTTGAATACTATGAAGTTTATAACCAGGAGACAAATTACTGAATGATTAGGTAATCACATCTTCAGCTCTAATACATTAGGCCATATTTTTTTCCACAATGATTATATATACTCCACTAGCAATGTCCATGCAATTCTTAATTAATTTATATTTGATGTACATTGTACATTGCCTGATGTACTTAGGATATAAAGATGATTAAAATAGGGGTTTTTGCTCCCTGGGAGGGCAGTCTAGAGTTGGATAGCAAACATGGAGACAATACATTATGGCTCTAGTACAGGTGGTGATGGTTCTAAAGAGGGACATATCAGCTGGCCAGCTGAATGCTGCTTAGTCACAGGAGTGGTTTCTCATTATAATGCTGTAAAAGATGTTCCAGAATGCCAGTTTTGATGCCTTTCTCTGGCTACCCATGCAGTGTGCTTTTAGACTGGTTTGAAAATTCTCCTCAAATTTGATGCTTCTGAAATCTAGAATGACATTTGTTATTGTAACTACAGATGTTTTACACTGAAATTAGTGGTAAACTCCTGTATATAGTTTTAACTGAACATTTATGTTAAAGATTGGTAATCATTTTCAAGAGTTAATCAGTAAATCCACTTGAGAAGAATAACTTAGTGCAGCCCCTGAAAGTGAAAAAACAATGGAAAGCATTTTAGTCCAATAACCTTTCCAGTAGGATATGGGTCAGTATACTGTAGAAAACTTGATTTTTTTGAAAACCTGATTCTTTAAAAGATTTTTTGTATATGATGGATTTTTTGTACATATACATTCTGTGTGATGATTTCCCAAGCTGGTGGAGGCCTATTTTATTATATTTATTATATATCATGGAAACAGTCCCATGAATGGACATTAATAGCCAATAATAATTAACTAATATAGTTAATAATACATGTGAATATTTAATAATTAGCAAATACAGCTAGTAAGATACATTTAAATTAATATTTAATTGTATTCAGTTTTCCAGATGCACACATTTAACCCTAAATAAAATTAAGGAGGGAATGTAATGTGATGATCACTGAGTGTTGTATGCAACTAATGAATCATTGAACCCGATACCGAAAACTAATAATGTACTATATGTTGGCTAATTGAATTTAAATTTTAAAAAATTGTTTACCCATTTTTCTGTTGATGGACATTTAAGTTATTTTTACTTTGGGGCTTTTACAAATTAAACTATTATGAAAATTGTGTACAAGAAAAAAAAGAAAGAAGAAATGAAACCATTCTACTCAGAAACCATCCTTCCTACCCATGTGATATAGAATAGTTCACCAAATGAGTGCTGTCTCACACGTCTACAGCCCAAGGGGAGCTCTCATTGTTGAGGTTACCAAGACCAGGGACTGAACTGTCATGAACTCACAATTCTTCCTGGCCAAGGTTTCCTTCTAAATGTAACTGACTTTTCTATAAAAAACTACTTATAAAGAAGAATACCAATAATAATAAAATAAGAATGATCAGCCACTTACAATATTATAGATACTGTGGCAGGTTAATCTGCACAAAGCCCTATGAGGTTGAGTTCAGTACAAAATGTTATCCTTACTTTATAGATGAGCAAACACAAGTGTGAGTCAAGATTTAAAGCCAAGTGTCCTGACTTCTGCACTTAGGTCCCTAGCTAATATATCATGCTGCTTCCAATTATGTAATTTAAGCCTCACAGTAACTCTGTGAGGAAGACAATAAAAGCTTTTATGTCAGTTTTACAATCGAGGAAAATGTGTCTTGGAGGGACTAAGCAATTTATCTGATTTCACAACTCCTTTGCATGTAGCTAGGATTGGAATCTACTTTTTCTAACGTCAGCCAGCTGCAGAGGAACAGCATGTTTGTAGTTTAAAGACTACTGCCTCCAGTGTAGAGAGCCTAGAGAAGCTGGATCTTAGAGCTCAGGAGGTGGTAGAGAGCATGGAGAGGACAGCACCAAAACACAAATCCAGTAGCAAGCACCTGTGACTTGGCTGGTACTTTGAGCTGGAGAGGCTTGGGTTTGAATCTAGACTTTGCCCCCTTCTTGCTGTCTGATCTTCAGCACATCACTTCCTTACACCAAGCTTTAGTTGCCTCCATCAAATACAAATAGCATTGTTCTTAAAATGTTATCAGAATTAAGTGAGAACATATATGGAAAAGACTGCAGAATGCCTAGCATATGGAAGGTGCTCAATAAAAGTTAGTTTCCTTCCCAGATGAGTAAATTTTTCTTTCTTTCTTCCCACAGCACTTATCTAGCCGGCAGAGTGTCCAGCAAAGCACATCCCAGGTAAGCAGCTTAGCTAGGCCTCCCAGTCTTTTCCCTCAGTACTTTAAGAGATCACAGCGTGGGGATGCAACAGGCAATGATAGCCCCCACGGACATCTTGATGGTGTGATGCCTTTCATCTAAATAGCCCTGAGCTCCAAGCAGATTTGCCTTGTCTCCCCTCACTCCTCTGTGCAAATTTACATAGGCACAATTGAAATAACGTAGACTGGGAGACTAAAATGAATCCATCTGGGAGAAAGTAAAAGTGTCATTTAGAATGGTATCTATTACCATCTAACATTGCAAATGAAGTGCATCAAGTGACAGCCTCTCCAAGAAATAACTTTGAATTTAGAAGTTCATGGAGAATTTAGGAGTTTGTGACCTGGTGGAGATATTAAGTTCACTCGTAAGTTGGAATTACCGTTTCCATAGCTCCTTCACTCAGTTTACTTCTCCCAGCTGCGTGTTTGCCTGCCTCAAACCAAGTATATTGACACAGCACTCTCCTACTAGCAGAGAAGACACCTTCTGTCTCTCTTACATGATCCCCTTTGGTAGTATGAGGAGAGTTGGTCATTTAGTTTTCATTTTACTTATAATCAATGTAGTGAATAATTAAAATAGGAACGACTGGTTTTTTTGCCTTCCTCCTTAGGTAGATACAATGCGCCCACGTCATGGGGAAACCTGTCGGATGCCAGTGCCACACCACTTCTTCCTCAGCCTGAAGAGTTTCACCTACAATACCATTGGGGAAGACACCGATGTCTTCTTTTCCTTATATGATATGAGAGAAGGCAAGCAGATCAGGTAAAAGTTACTAGAACTTGTGGTGAGGTTGAGACTTGTAAGGATGGTATTACCTGGGTCATAAGCATCTCTGACTTTCAGAGAAGATAGATGCACAGAGAAGGAAAAAACAAGATAAAGTAACCTCTTACTGAGCTGGGAGTTTTGCCTCAAATCCCAGTGTACCTTGAAGTCACGTGTGGCCTCTTTTTTTATCCTATGCCTATTTCCACATGGAAGTTCAAATCCCAGTCTTGGCTGTCACCACCTCAGGGAGAGAACAGGATGCAACTATTCAGTGCCAGAGAAAACACATAGGAGAAACACAGAACAAAGCAAATTCAGCAGAGAGGCCCCACTCTAGAATGTAGGAAGCCCTGGGCTCTGCCTTGCTGCATGTGAAAGAGAGGGTTCACAGGGAAAGAGGCTAATGGTGTTCTCCTTTCTGAGAGCAGCCTCAGCCCTCAATGCCATTCCAGCCCTGCAAAGGGGAGAGCATCTTCTGGACAGAAGGGAACGTCGGTCTGACCACATCATTCCTTTTTGTCCTGGATTGGAAGAGAGGCCACAGAATGGGGCCGATATGCAGTAGACCATGTATCTTGGCAGAGCAATGAAGCCTATAATCATGAGCAACTGCGCTGGGCTTCCTTCTTGAAAGGTGGGGAGGAGTCAAGGAGACACTCTGGGCTTCACTTTCTCTACAGGACAGCAAGGCTCTGATGGGGTGAGATGATCATTGTGCCAATTTTAGGGAATCCAGGCATTTCTCTGGTTGTCCTCCAGGTGGGGCAGAGAGAAAATAAATTTGGGGATACTTTTATATTGCTTGGAAATTTCCTGTATTCAGAGTGCTTTATGGGTTTTTTATTTTGTTTTTTTTTTTACTTAAAATTTGGAAACAGCTGTTCCATTTTTCCAGTTGCATGTTATATGTAGGAAAATTAAAAATGGAAGTTATAACAGTACAAAAGAAAAGCAGTTAATTTTCATGCTCTACGGTACCTCTGATCTTGACACCCCTTGCCCCGAAAATTAAAGCACCCTGCTTCACTTTGGCAGAGAGCTAAAATGATGGGGGCTTGTGGGTTTTCCTTGTCACTGCTGTCTCGCAGTATGGGTGTCTAGAAAGGTTGTGGTTAAAGACAGTTGTGGCAGGGATGGTAGCTACAGGTGCTGGGCACAGGCAAGACTACAGGCCAGGGCTGTGTGGATGCAGATTCTGGCTGCCCCTGTTTTTCTATTAGCCCAGAGGTTTGTAAACTTTATTCCTTATTTTTGTATGTGGAAGAATCCTTTCTAAAAGCTATATTTTTTGAGAAAGTTCAATAAATGAAACAGATAAAATAGAGCTACTTTACTGTTGGAGGGAAAAGGGAAATAACAGAAATCTCACTATGCCCTTTCCCCAACCCAGTACTGGGTGTAACCACTGAAAATCCCTGGGTTTGCAGTTTGAAAACCAGAGCACCCTGCTTTATCATCCTTGAGTGCTAGTGACTGTGTCTTCTCTTTCCGTGATCCCAGCACCTCACACAGTGCCTGTGCCCAGTACATGCTTTATCGGCCTTACTGTACAGAGAAGATCCAAGCCCAGCAGAGACACCCCTGCTCTGGTTTGTAATCCATGCAGGATCATCACTGCATCAGTTGTTTTATCTTTGGGCTGATTATTTATAATTGAGCCTCAAGAAATAATAAAACATTTTAAAAGAAGAGAGGTTAAAAAAAAATTTTTTTTGTAGAGTTGCTGGAAATGTTTTGGTCATTTAAAAATCCCTAGATATTAGAGAACTATACCAGCTTCCCATTCACATAATAAACTTGTAAAGTCCTTAACTGAAAATACCATTTACTTTCTTTTGTTTTAAGAGTGAACTTAAAATGCAGAATTTTAGATCTAGGTTTAATTGATAAGTGTTCCTTCTTCCTCCCATTAACATTTGTGTAGTTGTATAAGCCCTCAAAAATTTTAGTTCATTGAACTGATGATACCAACTAAGTATGCTTTCCTAATGATTAGGTATTAAACTGGTCATATATTACTGCCTTGAAGCAGTTATCAGAAATGATGAAAGGTTAGGGATCTATTACATTAGGTGCACAGAGTGTTGATACAGAGCAATGTTTATCAATCAAAGAGTGCTAGTCTAATGTTCCATATTGCCAGGACACTCTCACCTCTGTGACTGAGAATGCGTGTGAGCAGAGGGAGCAGGCTAATGAGAGGACCAGGTGTTCCTTCCCTCGGAGTCTCATTGCTGATCCCACAGGCAAACCTAGAGAGGCTCCAGTGAATGACGAACTGCAAACCCGCATAGCACATCCTGATAGATGTTGACTGATGAGTATTAAACAATCTGCAGAAAGGAAGAAGCAGCAGCTGGTAGGGCCTTAGTAGCTGTAACTGTTTTTGTGACATGTTATCATTCTGTACAAAATCATAAATATTTAGCCTTGAAATCTAAATCTCTGATTAAGACCTCTCCCCTGAGCTTCAGAGTCTCATTTCCTTTTTCCTACCAGACATCTGCCCTTGGATGTCCCTCAGACATTTCTACCTCAGCATATCTAAACTCAATTCATTTTCTTTCTTTACACATATACTTCCTTCTGTGCTCCTTAAATCAAGTGAAAGGCATTATCGTTTGCTCAGAGATACATGCCATAAACTTTGGTGTCCTCTTAGGCTCCTCTCTGTCTATCTCCTTCCTTTCTCAATTAATCACTGTATCTTATCAACTTCTGTCTCCCAAAATCAATCAATTCACTCCCCCTACACCATCGCTGTTGTCACCCCAGATCCTTCACATTTCTTCCCAAATACAGACTCCCTGAATCTACAGCCTTCCTACCCTGAGTTATTGTCCATAGCACCACCATACTTATCTTTTAAAAATGCAAACTGTTCACATCAACTCCCACTTAACCTAAAGCCCTTGTTACTTAGTGTGACATAAAAAGTCCAGCATGATATAATTCTATTTCTCTAACCTTATTTCCTGCATCTTGGTGACTTAGTTGTCTTACCCTAAACATGCTTTTCTCTTTCATGCCTCCCTACCCTTGCTGGCTTGGTAAACTCCTGTCCATTGAAACTCAGCCAAAGGAAACATTCCTCAGTATTTATAAGTATTGTCAGGCCCTGGGACTTCATTGTGCCCATGATAACACCCTGTACCTAGCTTTATTACATTATTAGATATTAGATTGGAATCATACACGTGCATGTAGATTTCACCCACATTTCAGGGAGCTTTCTTGTGTGTCTTTACCGTCACCCCCCACCCCAGGGCTAAGCGTAGGACTCTGGATATTGGAGTATTAAATAATTATTTATTGAGTGAATGAATGAAGAAGTGGTCAAATAACAATTCAGTCCTCTGTGAATCAAGAAATTTTTATTTAATTGAGCCATTTTGCAAGGATTTACTAAGAATTTCTTGTTTGTGGGCCCCTGTAATAACTGCTTGGGATTTAGAGGTTTTAAACGACTGTCCCTCACCCTGAGGAGGTCTGAACAGGGCATTACAGGATTTCTAGAAGGTGTAAAACATGTTTTCCTCATTTTAAGTACCAAAGCTAAGTGGAAAAGTAAGATTAGGGCATATGTCTTACTGACATGCAGCAAGACTTTAAGCACAAGAAGCAGTCAGGAAAAAACAAAAAATACAACTCTTTAGACAGAAACTTTTATGGAGTTTTTTTAAGCTAAAAAAAATGAGCAGTCTTGTCTAAATCATTGGTTGTTTTATATTTTTTTCTAATCAATTACATTTTAGACCTTGCTTTATATTTAGGATTAAACTGTATCGTTTGGGCAAGAAATATAGTCAACTTTACCATGTAATACACTGAGAGAGATGGCTTTTTCTGTCACGATTAGCTAGATCAGTTGTCACCAAGGTTTTGAATTCAATATTCGAAGAAGTACTTTTTAAAAATAAAAAAGAAATTAGAGAAGAAGAGGCTCATTGAAACACTGAGAAACCAGGCTCTTGGAGAGAGGGCTCTTGGAGAAAATGAAAGTAATTGAATTAAAGAGTGTCCAGGATCCAGATAAGGTACTAATTCATTCGTTCAACAGATATTTATTAAACATCTACTAGCTGTTGGGATAGAACTTAGGGATACTGAGGTGAGCAAGAGAAATATCTGCTTGTCTTCCTGGACCTTATGATCTAGAAGAGAGACTGTCTCTCTCTACTGGAGAGAGGTCACCAAACACATGATCACATGAATAAGTAGGTAGTTTAAAAAGTATGATAGGTGTTGTTAAGGAAAATCATGCAGAGTGCTCTGAAACCTCATGTAGATTGGAGTGAGGGGAGGCTCTTACGGCATCCGTGTTGAGGCTTAAAGTATGAGTAAACAGAATGAGTGGATAATGTGATCCAGGCAGAAGAAGGCCTAGAGGCAGGGGGAAACTTGGTATATTCAGAGAACTGAATGGCAGTCAGTGTTGCTGGAATGTTGCGAGTGAGAGAAGGAAAGGGTATCTCAAGAGGGGATTGAAGAGATAGTCAGGGGCCAGATTATACAGGGCCTTGTAGTCATGTAAGGATTTTGGATTTTATTGGAAGTTCAATAAGAAAAGCTACTCAAACACAAAAAGTTGCAAAGGCAAAAGCATGAGTTAGACACAACAAAGATATCAACGTATGTATTCAGGAAATTAGAAGAGGTTATTAGAGCTGGGAAGAGGTTTGTATTGACAGTAAACTCCAGGTCTTGAACCTGTTTCTTACTCATCTTTGCTCACAGCCCCTTGAACAAAGAAAGAACTCAGTAAATGTTCAATCAGAAAATGTGTTAGAGACAAGATTAAATATGTCTAGAATAGCCCTGAAAACCCTGTATACTGATTTAGATTTGATGCATTAGATAACCCTTATGAATCCTTGAGCAGGGGGATGACATGAACGACGTGTTGAAGGTGGTGATTTGAGATTATCATAGTGGTATTATAGAGGTTAAACTAGAAAATAGATAAGTTAGAAGCTGTTGCAGACATGAAGTGATAAAGCCTCAGGATAAGGAGGCTAGTAGTAAGATTAGAGAAGATAGGGCATCGTGCCCTATAAGATTTGGACCCAGCCTCATCACCTCTATAAGCTAATTTCTTATCCTTCCCTCGTTGATCAGTCTAGTTTACAGTGGCCTCCTTGCTATTCCCTGAAAATACAACACGTTTCTACTTTAGGGCCTTTCTTTGCATCTGCTATTTCTCGAATGTCCTCATGGTGCTTGCATCCTCACCTTCAAATATCACCCTTTCAGGCTTTTCCTGGCCACTGTATGTAGAATTGAAACCACTAGGAGTACCTGGGTGGCTCAGTCGGTCAAGCGTGTCTGCCTTTGGCTCACAATCTCAGGGTCCTGGGATAGGGCTCCCATGTTGGACTCCCTGCTCAGTGAAGAGTCTGCTTCTCCATCTTCCTCTGCCCCCACCCCTGCTCATGCTCTCTCTCTCCATCTCCTCTCTCAAAATAAATAAAATCTTTAGAATTGAAACCATCATTACCACTATCTCCCACATACACATCCATATTCTCAGTGTCTCTTCCTTGCTTTATATTTTTCCTTAGCACTTAGCACCATCTAGCATACTAAAAAGTTTACATATTTACCTTTTTTATTGCCTGTGTTCAATCACTGGGCTGTAAGCACTATGAGAACAGAGATTTTTTAATCTTATTCACCAGCAAATCCCCTGAACCTAATAGAGTATGGTAGGTACTCAATAATTATTTGTTGAAAGGACGAATAGTCTACTAAATGTAACAATAAACTTACTTATTTCTCTTATCACTTTTTCTATTTCTAAAACCTATAACTCAGTGGTTTGTTGTTGTGGTGGTGGTGGTGATGGTGGTTTTACCCTGGAAACAAGGAGAATGGTGCTATAATTATTGAAGCCAGTTGAGTGAAGGAAATGATGAGTTCAATTTGGACTATGTTGAGTTTGAAGTGATAGCCAAACAACCCACAGGTCATGTGGTGGGGGCATCTGGGATGCAGGTGAAATGTCACAGATGGAGATGAGAATTTTCATGGGAATAGTTTCTGTATGCAGAAACAAAGCTATCTGAAAAAGAGAACATGTGAGAAGAGCAAAGGGCAAAACACAGGAAATATGTCAGTCATTAAGAAAACAGTTAATGTATACCTAACATGCACAATGTACTGCTGCCAAGTAATTTAGGAATTCATTTAAGGCTGGGAAAATAAATGCCACTAAAAGAGAAGAAACAATTGAACACAGCTGGAAGCATCATAGTACTTGAATTTAAAAAATATATTACAAAGCTACAGTAATCAAAACAGTATGGTACTGGCATAAAAAGAGATACAATGACCAATGGAACAGAACAGAGAGCCCAGAAATAAACTAACACATATACAGTCAACCAATCTTTGATAAGGGTACCAAGAATACACAATGGAGAAAGGATAGTTTCTTCAATAAATGGTGTTGGGAAAACTGGGTATCCACGTGCAAAAGAATGAAATTTTTCATACCATTCACAAAAATTAACTCAAAATGGATTAAAGACTTAATGTGTAAGACATTAAATCTTAAAATTTCTATAAGAAAACACAGAGAGACAGCTTATTGACATTGACCTTGGCAGTGATATTTTGGATATGACACCAAACACAAGCTTTGTTGCAAAAAATAAACAAGTGAGATTGTATCAGACTAAAACTTTTATTCTGCACAGCAAAAGAAACAGGCAACAAAATGAAAAGGCAGCCTATGATATTGTAGAAAATATTTTCAAACCGTATATCTGATAAAGTATTAATATTCAAAATATATAAGGAAATCCTACAGTGCAGTAGTAAAAAGAAAAAAAAAAACCAAATAACCCATTTTAAAAATGGGCAAAGGAACTGAATAGGCATTTCTCCAAAGAAGACATACATATACATGGGCAACAGGTGTATGAAGAGGTGTTCAACATGACTAATCAACGTGGAAATGTAAATCAGAATCACAATGAGATATCACCTCACACCTATTAGAATACCTATCGTCAATAAACAAAAGATAACGAGTATTGGGAAGAATGTGGAGAAAAGGGAACCCTTGCACACGTTAGTGATGTAAATTGGTATAGCCATAATGGAAAACAATATGGAGATTCCTCAAAAAGTAGAAAATAGAATTACCCTATGATCCAGCAATCCCACCGTCAGATATATATCCAAAGGAATTTAAATTAGGATCTCAAAGAGATAGCTGCACTCCCATGTTCATTGCAGTATTGTTTACAACAGCAAAGACATGGAAATAACCTAAATTTTCATCAGAAGATGAGTGGATAAAGAAAATGTGATATATACATACAGTGGAATATTTTTCAGCCTTAAAAAAAGAAAGACATCCTCCCAATTGCTACAGTGTGGATGAACTTGGAGGACATTATGTTTTGTGAGATAAGCCAGACGTAGAAGGACAAATATTACATGATAGCACTTATATGATGACTCTAAAATAGTCAAACTCCTAGGAACAGGGAGAAAAATGGCAATTGTCAGAGCCTGGGTGGGGTGAGGAAAATGCAGATGTATTAGGTACAAAGTTCCATTTACATGAGTGATAAATGCCATTTAAAAAAGAAGGGAGTAAGGTAAATCCTTCTCTGTTTTTTTTTTTCCTCCAGAAGAAAGACAATTTTATTTTCCTGTAATGAGATCACTGGTTATCTTAGAAAATTGTTTCAGAGCATAAGTGAGGCAAAGCTGCATAATGTTTGTCATACTGGTTATGTGATACATATACATTTTATTTAGTAAATCTTAAATTGTTATTAGGTTCAACACTTGTTAGGAAAATTCACATCTCCCCACATTTCTTTTTTTTTAAGTCACTTTATTGAGGTATGATTGATGTGAAAAGCTGTATATATTTCATGTATACACTGAATGAGTCTGTAGGTAAGTATATACTCATGAAACCATCACCACAATCTATGCCATAAACATATGCATCACCTCTAAAAGTTTCCTCCCACTCTAATTATTATTACTATTTATTTATAGTGTGAGATAAGAACACAACATATGATCTACCCTCTTGCAAATTTTTAAGAATACAAGACAGTATTGTTAACCATAAGCACTATGCTGTATAGTAGGGTTCTAGAACTTACCTCATGTAAATGGTTTGGTTTCTCTTGCCTGAGGAGACATATCTAGAAAAATGTTTCTGTGGCTGATGTCAAAGAAAGTACTGCCTATATTTTCTTCTAAGAGTTTTGTGGTTTGTTGGTATGCCACTGTTGGTGGGAATGCAAATTGGTGTAGCCAGTGTGGAAAACAGTATGGAGGTTCCTCAAAAAACTAAAAATACAATCACCATATAATCCAGTAATTCCACTACTGGATATTTACCCAAAGAAAATGAAAACACTAATTTGAAAAGGTCTGTGCATCCCTGTGTTTATTGTAGCATTATTTACAATAGCCCAGATATGGAAACAACCTAAGTGTTCATCGGTAGATGAATGGATGAAGATGTGGTGTATTCAATGGAATATTACTCAGACATTAAAAAGAATGAGATCTTGCCATTTGCAAAAAACATGGTTGGGCCTAGAGGATATAATGCTAAGTGAAATAAATCAGACAGAGAAAGACAGATAACATATAATTTCGCTCATATGTTGAATTTAAGAAACAAACAAAGAGAAAAACAAAAAAACCAGACTCTTAAATACAGAGAACAGACTAGTGTTTGCGAGAAGGGAGGTGGGTGGGGGGAGAGGTGAAATAGATAAAGGCGATGAAAAGTACACTTATCTTGATGAGCACTGAGAAATGTATAGAATTGTTGAATCATCCTGTGGTATACTAGAACTAAATTAACACTGTATGTTAATTATCTTCAATAAAACAAATTTTAATAAGTATACCAATAGTAAGAATAATCAAGAAGAAACACACAGATAAGCTATAAATATTAAAAATTATATGGAACGCATTTATTTAAATCAAGGTAAGGTTGACATAGCATAAAATTAACCATTTTAAAATGAACAGTTGAGTGACATTTACTGCATTCATCATGTAGTACAACCATCACTCTGTCTAGTTCCAAAACATTTCCATACCCTGAATCTAATAAGCAGTTGATCTTTGTTTCTGTCCCCAATCAGCCACCAATCTGCATTCCATCTTTATAGATTTACATATTCTAGATATTTCGCATAAATGGAATCGTATATATATGTGACCTTTTGCACCTGATTTGCTTCACTTATAATGTTTTTAAGGTTCATTCACGTTGTACCATGTATCATCAGTACTTCCTTTCTTTATATGGCTAATTAATATTCCATTGTATGGCTATGCCACAAATTATTTATTTGTTCATTCATTGTTGGATAGTTGCACTGTTTCTACCTTTTGACTGTAGTGAATAGTACTACTGTGAACACGTGTGTATATGTATTTGATTGCCTGCCTTCTATTTTTTTAGATATATATCTAGAAGTGGAACTTCTGGGTTATATAGTATTTCTGTTTAACTTTTGAGGAACTGCCAAACTGTTTTTCACAGAGACCTAACCATTTTACATTCCCACCAGCAATATGTGAGGGCTCCAGTTTCAGCACATCCACATCAATACTGTAATTTTCTTTTCTTTTTTTTTTTCATTGTAGCTATCCTACAGGGTGTGAATGTGAATTAGTACCTCATTTTTGTTTGATTTGCATTTTAATTGTAACTAATGATGTGAGCATCTTTTCATGTGTTTATTCACCATTTGTATATCTTATTTGGAGAAATGTATATTCAAGTCCTTTGCCTGTTTTTAATTAGATTATTTGTCCCTTTTTTTAGAAATTTAAAAAATATATATATTAACTGAATATTTTGTTTTGTTTTGTTTCCAGTTTTTATTTAAATTCCAGTTAGTTAACAGATAGTGTAATATTAGTTCAGGGGTAGAATTTAGTGATTTGTCACTTACATACACCACACAGTGCTCATCACAACAATGCCTCTTTAAGGCCCATCACCCATTTAGCTCATCCCCCCACCCACCCTTCCAGCAACCCTCAGTTTGTTCTCTATGATAAAGAGTCTGTTTTATGGTTTGCCTGTCTCTTTTTTTCCCTTCTGTGTTCATCTGTTTTGTTTCTTAAATTCCACATATGAATGAAATCACACGGTATTTATCTTTCTCTGACTGACTTACTCGCATGGATAGAGACAACTCTATCCATGTTGTTGTGAATGGCAAGATTTCATTCTTTTTATGGCTAATATTCCATTGTATAGATATATCACAACTTTTTTCCCCCAACTTCTTTTTTTATAATAATTTTTTATTATGTTATGTTAGTCACCATACAGTACATCCCGAGTTTTTGATGTAATGTTCCATGATTCATTATTTGCATATAACACCCAGTGCACCATGCAATACGTTTTCCCAACTTCTTTATCCATTTTTCAGTTGATGGATATTTGGGCTCTTTCCATAATTTGGCTATTGTTGTTAATGCTGCTATAAACAACTGAATTTTTTAAAAAATTCATTCCAGTATAGTTAAAATACAGAGTTATATGATTTTCAGGTGTACAATATAGTGATTCAACAATTCCATATATCCCCTAGTGCTCATCATGACACATGCACTCCTTAATCCCCACCACCTATTTCACCCATTCCCCCCACCTACCTCCCCTCTGGTAACCATCAGTTTTTCTCTGTAGTTAAAAGTGTGTTTCTTGGTTTGCCTCTCTCTCTTTTTTCCCTTTGCTCATCTGTTTTGTTTCTTAAATTCCACATATGAGTGAAATCATATGATATTTGTCTTTCTCTGACTAACTTATTTCGCTTAGCATTATACTCTATCCATGTTGATGCAAATGGTAAGATTTTGTTCTTTTTATGTCTGAATAATATTCTATCCTATGTATATATACCACATCTTCTTTATCCATTCATCCATTGATGGACACTGGGCTACTTCCATAATTTTCTGTTGTAAATAATGCTGCAGTAAACATAGGGGCTTATATCCCTTCAAATTAGTGTTTTCTTATTCTTAGGGTAAATACCCAGTAGTGCAATTACTAGATCATGGGGTAATTCTATTTTTAACTTTTTGAGGAACCTCCATATTGTCTTCCACAGTGGCTGTACCAGTTTGCATTCCCAACAGTACGCAAGTATTCCTTTTTCTCCGCATCCTCACCAACACTTGTCATTTCTTGAGTTTTTTATTTTAGCCATTCTGACAGATGTGAGGTGATATCTCATTGTCATTTTGATTTGCATTTCCCTGATGATGAGTGATGTTGAGCATCTCTTCATATGTCTGTTGGCCATCTGTGTGTGTTCTTCAGAGAGATGTCTGTTCATGTCTTCTGCCCATTGTTTAATTGGATTATTTGTTTTTGGGGTGTTGTGTGAGTTCTTTATATATTTTGAATATTAATCCTTCATCAGATATGTCATTTGCAAATACCTTCTCCCATTCCATGGGTTACCTTTTAGTTTTGTTTTCATTTCCTTTGCTGTGCAGCAGCTTTTTATTTTGATGGAGTCACAATAGTTATTTTTGCTTTTGTTTCCCTTGCCTTAAGAGTCATATCTAGAAAGACATCGTTATGGCTGATGTCAGAGAAGTCATTGCCGTGGTTCTCTTGTAGGATTTTTATGGTTTCAAGTATCATCACATTTAGGGTCCTGAATCCACTTAAGAGTTTTTTGTGTATGGTGTAAGAAAGTGGTCCAATTTCATTCTTTTGCATGTAGCTGTCCAATTTTCCCAACACCATTTGTTTAAAGAGACTGTCTTTTCCCCATTGCATATTCTTGCCTTTTTTGTTGAAGATTAATTGACCATATAATTATGGGTTCATTTCTGGATTTTCTGCTTGATTCCATTGATCTATGTGTTTGTTTTTGTGCCAGTACCATACTGTCTTGATCACTACAGCTTTGTAATATAACTTAAAGTCTGGAATTGTGATACCTCCAATTTTGTTTTTCTTTTTTGAGATTTTTATTTGTTTTTTTAAGTTGTTAGAGTTCTTTATACTTCCTGGATACTAAATGTTTATCAGATATATGATTTGCAAATATATTCTCCCATTCTGTAGGTTGTCTTTGCACTTTTTTGATAACATCCTTTGATGGACAACAATTTTTAGTTTTGATGAAGTCCACTTTATTTTTTTCTCATGTTGCTTGTGCTTTTGGAGTCATATAATACATCTTAAAAATTGTATGCATATACTATGAGCAACTTGCTACCAGTAAACTTGTGTTCATATACATGAGTGTTATTTCTGTAGTAGCAGATATCTTAATTAAAGCAGTCAAAATGTCCGTAAGTAGAGAGATAACTAAATACATAATGGTATAACCTTTGAAAAGATTAAGATGAAAACAAGTGAGAAAGGAACTGAATTAGTTTTCGATTGTTGTGCAACATATGACATCAAATTCTGTGAATTAAAAAAAATACCCATTTTTTAGTTCATAACTGTGTAGGTTAGAAGTCTGCCCAGACATGACTGGGCTCTGCTCAGGTTACCACAAAGCTGAAGTCAAAAGTGTCAACTGGGCTGTGTTCTAGTCTGAAAGCTCTAGGGGGAATATGGTTCCAGACTCTTTAGATGTTGTTGGCAGGATTCAGTTTCTTACAGTTGTAGGATTGAAGTTCCCATTTCCTTGCTGGCTTTCAGCTGAGAGCTGCTCTCAGCAGCTAAAGGTCACCTGCTTTCCTTGCTACATCGTAGCCCCCTTCATCTTTAGGTTATCAGCAATGCAGTGAATTCTTTCCACGCTTTGAACCTCTGACTTTGCTTTCTGCAACCAGCAGAAGAAAATTCTGCACTTTTAAAAGATTCACGGCACCGAGTCATACTCACTCAGACACTCTCCCTATCTTATGTTCAGTTGTGCCATATAACATAACCTAATCATGGGAGTAAATGCCACCTTATTTACAGTCACAGGGATTATGAAACCCCAGAATTGGGAAGGAAATTTGGGAGACCATATTAGAATCCTACAGCAAGGATTATCTCTACATAAGCACATTCTATATATTAAAAAAATTTAATGAAATATTGTTCAGTGAAAACAGCAAGTTTACAATTGTATGTTTAGTATGACATATTTGTGGAGATAAACTATATATGTCTGTATGCATATAATGTGTATTATAATCTTCAGTAATTTTTTTAAAAGACTAAAATTTCTAAAAAGAATTCTTGAACTGACATTTAAAGTTTTGATAGTGATACTTTCTTAAATTGGCTGGCAATTTAAGAGAGACAATTACAGCAAGTTATAACTAATATTGGCTTGCTGTATGAGTAGATAAATAGACCACAATGTTTCGTTTATACTTCTCCCCTTGTTCAAATGGCCTGCTTCAGATGTCAGTGTGGGACAAACATCTGCTTTGCTGTTGAGTGATAATGAGTAATAGAAGAACAAAGCCTATAAAAGGCCAGAATTTAAAATGTCCTTCGTGAGGCTCTTGCCCCACAAGAGAAGTGATTTCCCTTGGAAGGCATCCTGGGTGTTTGCACTGATACTGTGTGCCCAAAGCATGGTGAGCAAATTATTTTTAAAAACTGGCAGGGCACTACTAACTTTTAAGCTTATAAATGTGCATTAAAATCAGAAATGATGCAGTCAGAAAGTAGGGAAGGAATTGGGATCCAAACCATGCTCTTAATTCAAGTGAGCGGATCATATGATCTCTCCATGCTTCAGTTTTCTCTGCAAAATGGGGATCCTTTTGATTTCACTAGGTGGTTGTGAGAATAAAGCGATATAGATACATATCAAAATGCTTTGGAAGGTGCAAAGTGACATACAAAATGCAAGGATTTTATCCAAGTTGATGAACAAAGGAGCTCGTTCAGAAACATACCTAGAGGGGGACCTAGGGCTTTCAATATTTAGGGATAAGGTGGGCCGGCGGGTGAACCCAGATCCAGGTCTTACTGTCTCACGTGGGGTTGGCAGGTCTGTTTGGGCCACGTAGAGATACCCTGCTCTGAATTTGTCATTTATTAGACTGAGGAAACCAGCTAAAGGAGGTAAACGCAAATGAAGAAAGTGAATCACCAACCACTCATTATTATTGCCTTTGTTTTTCAGGATTAATAATCCTAGATCAAAAATAATCCAGTGATTTTAGGGTTTAAAATTTGGGAAGGCGGAATGAACCATGAGAGACTATGGACTCTGGGAAACAAACCGAGGGCTTCAGAGGGGAGGGGGGTGAGGGAATGGGATAGGCCGGTGGTGGGTATTAAGGAGGGCACGTATTGCATGATGCACTGGGTGTTATATGCAAGTAATGAACCATGGAACTTTACATCAAAAACTGGGATGTACTGTATGGTGACTAACATAATATAATAAAGAATTATTATAAAAAATATAATTTTAATATAATTCAATGTCACTCATAAATAAAATAAAATAAAATTTAGGTATTAATTAGCGCAAGGAAAAAAAATTAAAATAAAAAAATGTCCTTCGTATTTTTTCCCTAATATCATGGACTCCATAAAAGGAGTGCATTGCCTAAGTTAAATGTTTTTTCTATATACACATCTATTAAGATTGTTAACCATTATATTAATCTATTTAATAATTACCACATAATTACCTCCTCAAAATAGTACAAATAATTTTCTTTTGGAATAGAATTTGTGGTATGGTTCGTATTTGGTTCTGTATGGATTCACTTATTCTATTATATGAATTTCCTTTTCACACAAGGAGTATTATTGTGTAACTAACTTATTTTCTGTGTACCTCTGGTGTGCCTGTTAATATGCCTGGTTCTCTTGCTGGCCCTTTACCAATTTAGCAAAGTGCTCTAAAGTCTCAGGGTACCAGTGATTGATTTCATCACTCAACTGGCTTTCCCTAAGGAGTTCTTGGCCAGGTTTTTCTGCTAGGCCTTGGGAACACAAAGTTGCCCTCAAAAACTTCATCTTTCTTGATTATCACATGAAAACACTTATGTTAGCTATCTTTTCATGGCTGCTGTGCAAAGCAAACTAAAATGCTTCGTTTCTTATTCTCCTGGAGTTTATTCAGCGTTCAAAATACCCTTGCGTATCGGAAACTGGGGATGTGTACTGTATGGTGACTAACATAATATAATAACAAAACATTAAAATAAAAAAAAATAATGGTAGCATTACCAATATAAAACTGCTTTTTAAAGCAACTTTTTTTAAAGAATAAACTGGTTTCATTAAAAAACAAAACAAAACAAAATACCCTTGCGTAGAATTAACATTTTCTTGAAAATCGGCTGCTTCTGTAGTTGAAATACAGAACTCTCCTTGAGAGTCCAGCATTCTACCCAAATGAGATAATTTGCCTCTGTGAAAATCTCAGGTGCTCTGGTGAGGAATTTTCTTTTAAAACGTTGTGTGAGAATTTTGTTTATTAAATCAAAGAGTTTTGCTTCCCTCTGCAAAAAAAAAAAAGTCATGTCTTACAATGCAACTGGATCTTATTGGCAGGAGCTCAGGCACTCAGTGAGGGATCTGCATTTCAGTCTTGGTCCTTCCACTCAGGGCTCCATGGTATGGTCTAGACTGTCTTAACTTGGTCTAGGACATAGCCTCCAGCTCACTACCCAACATTCCCCCCAAACATTTTCTGTAAGTCCCAGCAGGAATAAGAGGAGCTAGTACTCTGGCTCAGGTGACTGTCAACATCACTTTCCTTTTCTGCTCTGCTATCTAGTCTGTCATTATCAATATGCATATCTTCCTTGGAAATTACAAAGATTTATGGAAATTAAAAATTAGCTCACTCTCATACAAAGAAAGCCAGGGATCTGTGCCCTATGGATGGAGAAACCCACACACAAATATTTAAGTGAATCTGTATACAATCCTATTATCTTGTAAGTTTTTTTTCATTAATGTATTTTCTTATATAACACAAAACTGAAAATATAGAATGAATGCAGGTATGGTTTAAACCTAAATATATTTCATTCCAGTGGCCAACCCAATCCAACATGCTTTCATATGTATGCCCAAGGCATCAGGTCTTGCTCAGAAACGCTAAAGTGAAAATCTGCTAAGGGATAGGCAAAGTGAAACTTTCACTTTAGGTATGTACCTTGGTCTGTTGTTAAAACTATGTCTTTTTTCATCTGAGAATAAGATCAGAAGTTACCAATGGTTATTATGCTCTGAGTAGATGTCAGGCTAGAGAAAATTTTTAATACAGTGTCCTATAGAGTTTAGATGAAAACAGTGAAAGAAATGGTCAGGTTCTTTAAGAAGATCTTTGTTTAGAAGAAATTTGCCGTCTGCTCTGTCTAGACCATAATGCGCAGTGCAACATAGAATAGAATGACTAATGCTTCTGACCTGAGTTCAAAAAAAATCCTCTGCCTTGAGAGGCTTGTGGAGAATTAAGGGGTATCAGAGATAGAAGTTATAGTAGATTGGTATAATCATTTATTTATGAATCAGACATCTGTTTTGCACTTACTATGTACTTCCACTGTTATAGTCTCTAGAGATATTGCAGTGAATAGAACACACAAAAATTTCTGCTCTCATGAAGCCAATTAATATAAGTGTATAATATATTTGGAGATAAATGTTATCAAATATAAAAAGTGAACTATAGGGGAGAATTTGCTATCTTGAATGAAGTAGTCAGCATAGGTCTTACTGAGAAGGTGAATATACCATGGGGCTATCTCCCAAGGGAAAGATCTCTTGTCTACCACCCTCACATTAGTGAATCTCAATATGACTTCCAGGGACACCTGGGTGGCTCAGTTGGTTGAGCGTCTGCCTTCGGCTTAGGTCATGATCTCAGGGTCCTGGGATCAAGTCCCACATCGGGCTCCCTTCTCAGCAGGGGGTCTGCTTCTCCCTCTCCTTCTGCCTCCTCCCCTCTTCCCCACTCATGATCATGCTCTCTCTCTCTCTCTCAAATAAATAAATAAAATCTTTAAAGAAAGAAAGTTCTCTTATAAAAAAAAAAAGACTTAAGTCATAAGGTGGAGCCAAGTGATGAAACTATAGTCAG
Organism: Ursus americanus; assembly: GCF_024610735.1. Taxonomy (NCBI): domain Eukaryota; kingdom Metazoa; phylum Chordata; class Mammalia; order Carnivora; family Ursidae; genus Ursus; species Ursus americanus. Next base: position 37,732,030 of record NC_142140.1, on the reverse strand, counting down.
CTTCCTCACCCTTGGTCATTTAAGGATAAATAAGTAAGATAGATAGATAGATAGATAGATAGATAGATAGATAGATAGATAGATAGATAGATAAGAAATGAGGGTGGGTTGGATTTGGGCTGTTTTTTAAAGGTAGAGCTGTGCTGGTTTCATTTCTGGAATGGTGGAGTGAGCTAACAGGCTAGCCCTGCCACAGTTACCTATTAACACTGGCTAAAAATCAAAAAACAATCACCTTAAGGTTCTGCAGAATGAGCAAAAGTAGGCAGATATTGGAGGGGAGTAAAAACTTAAGAGAAAGGAACCAACACATGGTGAATTTCCCGCTTCTGTGGTTTTGGTCTGATTGTAGTCTCAGAACATCATGGGTAGCTAAAACTCCAACAGAAAGCCTGCCATATTTTTAGCCTGAGGAACCAAGAGATGGAGTCTGGGGCAAGCATGACCACTGCAGGGAGTCTTGGAGAGGAGAGAGCAGGAAATGGACAATCCCAAATTCTGTATATGAACTCTGCATGTCAGCAGGTGAACCTTGAACCACAAATAGGCAAGCAAACTCAAGACAGCTAGCAACTTAAGGCTAAAAGAAAACTGAGATTTGACCTCTATCAATCACAGGAGAAATATTACAGATTAAGTCTAATCAAGTTAATTCCTATTAAAATAAAAATACTAACTAACCTTCTAAAGAAGACCATAAAAGAATCAAGCATCTCCGTAGCATAACAATTACTATGTCCAAGATACAGTCCAAAATTTGGGGACATAAAAACAGCCAGGAAAATGTAACCCATTCTCAGGTGAAAAGGCAATCAATAGAAGCCAATCCTGAGATGACTTAGATGTTGGAATTATCAACAGGGCTTTTAAAGCAGCTGTTATAGCATGTTCAATGAGTGAATAAATAGTAAAAATCTCAACAGAAAAATACAAAACACTTTTTTAAATAACCAAATGGAAATTTTAGAACTGAAAAATATATCTATATTAAGAATATCTGGAATATGGGGCGCCTGGGTGGCACAGCGGTTAAGCGTCTGCATTCGGCTCAGGGCGTGATCCTGGCGTTATGGGTCGAGCCCCACATCAGGCTCTTCTGCTGTGAGCCTGCTTCTTCCTCTCCCACTCCCCCTGCTTGTGTTCCCTCTCTCGCTGGCTGTCTCTATCTCTGTCAAATAAATAAATAAAATCTTAAAAAAAAGAATATCTGGAATAAAAATATCTCTGAATGAAGTTAATTGAACCAAGAGATCATAGCAGAGAGAATCAGTGAATATAAATACCAATATGAAGAAAAAATATTGAAACAAAGCAAAATAAACAACAAAACGTTAAGGTGACAGTTTCAAAAGGCTCACACTGGAATTTCAGAAGAAAAAAAGAAAAAGAATGGGTCAGAAAAAACAGCTGAAGAAATAATGGCAAATAACTTCACAAAATTTTGTGAAAGACATAAATTTACAGATTTAAGAAGCCTATCAGACACCAAACAGGATAAATGACACATCATTGTCAACTACTTAAAACCAATGAAAAAGAAAATCTTAAAAGCAGCTAGTAAAAAATGATGCATTGCATACAGGGAAACAATTCAAATTATCATGGGCTTTTTATCAGAAACTGTAGAGACCAGAAGACAGTAGAAAAGCATGTTTAAAGTGTTGAAGAACAAACACAAAATTATATATCTAGTGGAAAGAGTCTTTCAAGAATGAAGACAAAATAAAGACATTTTCAGATAAAGGAAAATGAAGAGAATATGTCACCAGCAGAACTGCACTTCAAGTTATGCTAACCAAAGTTCTTCAGGTTAAAGGAAAGAATTGCAGGGAAACCCAGATTTTCAGGAATGATTGAAGAGCACTGGAAATGGTAAATATGTGGGTGAATCTAAAAGTCTATTTATCCTCTTAACTTTAAAAAACACATGACTATATAAGGCAAAAATAACATTTTTGAAGGTGTTATAATGTTTGTACATGTAGTACGTATGACAACTATAGCAGAAAAGATGGTGCGGAGTGGTAATTTAACCTCTAAAGTTGACATTTTTCTACCTTTTATGTAAAATGGAAAAATATTAATTCTAAATTTACCATGAATAGTTAAGGATATATAAAATAATGCAAAGAAGTATAGCTAAAAAGCCCATAAATAAATTAAATGGAATTCTAAAGTATTCCCAATGGGAGATTCCTAGAACTGTTTTGGTCCTTTGTTTTTTCACATTCTTTTTTTTTTTTAATTCATCAAATTCCCTTCAAATCCCAATTTTTTTTCCAAAAGGGTTTTTTTAAATCTGTATACTAAACATTTTGGAGGTAAGATATTAATAAGTTAATATTGATGAAGTAGGCACTATTATTATCTACCTTTACAGATGAGAAAATTGAGGGAAGTAACTTGTCCAAGATCACACAGCTAATAAATGGTAGAGCTGGGATTTGAGCACAGGAAGTCTGTCTTCACAGTACATGTTCTTAACTGTGACACTGACTGACTCTCTCTCAAGCTCTCTAGAAAGGTCATCCAACTTCCTTGACATTATTTCCTAGTATTTTATTTCTACCTTATTTTAATTTTGTCCCTCAATTTTCATTTTTACCTGAAGTTTCAGACTAATGAAAAGATTCTTGCCACTTCCAGACTCAATTATACAGAGGTTTCAATCCCTTAGGCATCCTAGCTTTGAGATTTGTGCAAGAATTCAGTTCCAGGGCTACACTTCTGGTCCTTGCCTGGGCACTAAAATCCAATTTCCTGGCCGTTAGGATTATATTTGGGAATAACACCATATTGGTCCGTTGTCATGACATAAGTTCATGTGCTTACTATCCTGTTTTCTTGTTTCCTTTTATTTTTTACATTTCATTATAATTTTTGTTATATTTTTATCTGGCATTTCTGTGTTTGGAACCATGGAGGTGGGAGCAAAGGAGTGTCCTTCAGTGTCATCTCAGTTCCAATGTTGGTGGAATTTCCACCTCTTGTTAGGTCCCTTCTAAGTTCTTCTTAGTATTTCCCTATCTCTGCCTCCAGTCACTTTGGTAGTATGGCTCAATCACTCTAAATTTCTTAATGATGCACAGTTTTGCAGTTTGTGAACCTAGAGGGGCAAGGCTCTCTCCTCTGTGTGACACTTAGGTGCTGGTAGAGGAAGGTTTCAGTCACTACTGTGTACTCTGACCCACTGTGCCTCTCCTACCCTCAGGCCCTGTTGCTGAATCTCATGGAACCAGATTTTTCTAATTTGATCATGAATTTGATTTCAATGGCTCTGTCATATCTCCCAGCTCCACTTGTGCTGGCATCCGTCCTTCCCTCCAGTCAGCACCTCTTCCAACCTTCAGAAGATTCAGTAGACACGAGTAGGTACTTGAACAGGGAGAAGGGTGGGGTGAAGAGGGGTGCCACCTCACTGCACTGTGACTTACCTAGTCAGCTCTGGCCCACCAAGTCCCACTGTTGATACTAAAAAGAAAACAAATCAAACATGTGATATGAATTTTGTTTTAAAAGAATAAATTAAAACTTTTGTTTCAAAAAAAATAAATCATCGAATTTTATTTTATTTTTTATAATAATTTTTTATTATGTTATGTTAGTCACCATACAGTATATCCCTAGTTTTTGATGTAAAGTTCCATGATTCATTACTTGTGTATAACTATACTTTTAGGGATCATTTCTATAGTTTGTTTTTTCACATTCTAAACTACATGTTCATGGTGTCTTAAAAGCCAATTCCACATTAAGGGAGTATGATTTCAGGTATCATTCCAAATGGTAAAGAGTTGCCTCTGTGGCTAAATTTAATTTCTAAGTCTTTCTTAGAAAACTGTTAGATTGTAGAGGTCAAAATCATCAAGACACTAGAGAATAAAACAGATAACTTAGGGTAGAAGGAAAATCCTTTGTGAATAAAGCGGCAATAACTTCTGAACAAGTTTTTCAACTTAAACTGAAAACTAGAAAATTGCCATGATACACACAAACTAATTCCTCCCTCACTTCTTTTTTAGAGTATTATATGTGCAGACCAGAAATGTTACAGAGCAGGCGGTGAACTGGTAACATTTATCAAAAGAACTAATGACTTGTTATAAACTCTCAAGATGGACTTCCAGCATTAAGTTTACAGCTGCAGAAATGACTCTGTGTAGAATCTAGATGAATTCAAATAAAAGGCATTCTCTCCTTTCCCTCATTTCTACTCCGGCTTCAAGGCCAAAGCCACAGGTAGAGTCATTCAGCCAGGTTAGTAACTCCCACTCCTGCCCCAACATCTACTTGGTTGCACACCTTGGCCTGCTCATTCCCACCAGTTGCTAATCAACAGAAGACAGTTCTCAAAGGACCCACTGCTTCATCCTGGTCCAACAGATCATTGAAATAACTGTTATAGGCTTCTCAATACAGCTACTGCAGATCACAATCTGGTAGAGCCAGTAGAAAGCACCTGCCAGAGATGTCAGGGCCCAGGTTGGGATATCCACTGATAGCCACTAAGGGCTTTGTTAAAGAAAAAAATTATTCAGACACTTGTTAAAGATAGTAAGGCAGACTTCCAGGACCATTGTGATGGGTGTAAGGACCACTGTAATAGGATTTTGCCTTAGAGGAGAGAGACTGGGCTCAACTATGATTACAACAAGGAAAAATGAGAATTTATAGCCAAAGCGCAGGTTTGGGAGTCAGTAGATGGAAAATTACACTGAGTCACAACAACAACCATTGAATTTGGAGATTGTCAGAGGAGGTTTTAAATGATGTGTTTTAACCATTGGATAAGAAGAAACAGTTGATTGCGAAGAGTTGAGTGAGCAGTGCAGAAATGTAGAGGCAGGGATGAGGATACTTTGAAGAAGTTCGGTAGAAAAGAATGGCAGGACTGAAGGGGCTTTTAGAAGGGAGAATGAAGGTAGGGAGAAGAGATAGTGCAGTGGGGCACGGTCCCATAGGGACTGGGGAGGAGAGATGAAAGTGCCTGGAATCACAAATAAGTTGGATTAGATTATAATAAATTCGGAAGACATCCATGTCCAATGATTTTTAATTTCCAGTGAGGCTTAAGGAAAAATGTAAAGAAAAAAAAAAGGAAAACTGTAAAGGATCAATCTCTGTAGGAAAGGAGAGATAGAAAGGGACATAAGTAAACATTTCCTTGCATGCATGTGATGTGGCAAGCCCCAGGCCAGGAGCTTTACAACGTCACCTAATTCCGTCCCTACATCCACTCTGAGTGTGAACAGTTTGCTAGTGTCCAGTCCAGGATTCAAGTCCTGGTCTGCCCATCCCACATTTTATTTCCATTACACCATATTGTCACAGGGATTCTGAGAGAATAGCCAAGCAGAATTGCAGGATCACCAGAAGATAGAAATCAGAAACTTTTAAGGAGACCTAATGGTCAGAGTCATGGATTCCAGCAGCCAAGGGATCTGTACTTGGTGACTGTCTACCGTACCTTCCAAAAACAATAAGAAAATTTCTCCATTAGCAATCCCCTGAGATACAAATTTTTTTTTTAAGATTTTATTTATTTATTTATTTGACAGGGATAGAGACAGCCAGCGAGAGGGAACACAAGGCAGGGGGAGTGGGAGAGGAAGAAGCAGGCTCCCAGTGGAGGAGCCTGACGTGGGGCTCGATCCCAGGACTCCGGGATCATGCCCTGAGCTGAAGGCAGACACTTAACGACTGAGCCACCCAGGCACCCCCTGAAATACAAATTCTTGATGCCTGAATGTTTTATCACTGGAACCACATCAGGAGCCCAGATTTAAGAGAAAAGCTGAGGGAAAAACTTACTGAGATCAAAATTAAACATTTATCTGCTCTAGAAACCCTGAAATATAAGTTGTTTTACTTCTTGGTTTGCTTTGAATTTTTGCACTGAAACATCTTTTTACTTCCATTCAGAAATTTGTGGGGTAGGGGTATCTGGGTGGTGCAGTCGGTTAAGTATCCAACTCTTGGTTTCAGCTCAGGTCATGATCCCAGGGTCGTGGGATTAAGCCCCACATCAGGCTACCCAGTCAGCATTGAGTCTGCTTAAGACTCTCTCTCCCTCTGCCCTTCCCCCATACCCCACAATCTCTCTCTCTCAAAAAAACAAATCTTAAAAAAAATTATGGGATATATTAAGGCTTAAACTGGTAAGGCGGAGTACCCAATGGATAGCTTCAGCATAACAGTTAACCTAATTTATCTTAATTGGTTAGTGACATTTGTGTAGGACCAAAAGTCAAAAAGTATAGCTATAGAGGAAATGGAGGAATCACCTTGTAGCGAGCTGCCCACTGCCCTGAAGAGCATCCTGGTATCTCACATGGGCTTGCAAGATTTATGATGAATGAAGACACAGAAGTGAACCAGGGATAATGAGTACAGGATCCTTTGGTACTATATTCTCGGGAGTGTATGTGCACAGAGGCAGTACCCATGCCCCTTTACACCATGCTTCTGAGGATACACAGAGCTTCTGAAACCTGTCTGATCCCAAGTTAAGAACTTCCGTTGAAGGCATAAACAGGCCACTCTGGGAACAGTCCCTGTGCTATCTTAGTACCTATCTATGCCTTAGCATCCTCCTCATTCTATCTGCCTGCTCTGGCTCCACACTCATTCTGACCAGCGTGTGGTCCACCACAACCAGTCTGTGGCTTTATCCCCCTGCCCCTGAGGATATTTCAGCCTACCCATGGTTCATCCTCAATCTTAATTCTGCCTGAAATTCTCCTTTCTCAGCCCTGTAAGTCAGGACTTATCAGGATTCCTGGGCTTGACCTCTAAGGTTTGTCCCTGCCCTTGTCTTAAAATCTCTGAACTCACACTCCTGCCAGAGTGAGCCTACCTACCTTACCATGGTTAGTGCTGCCAAATAGATTGTTTAAGCCCTCTGTGCTTTCATTTCCTCAACTATAAAATAGTAGTATCTCGCCTTTTCTCTACCATCATGGTGTATGTGGTTGATTGCTATTTGCCATATCCTCTCACAAGAAATTCAGGATCAGGTAGTTCCTGGCCAAGAAACAAAGCAGAATCCTCACATCCCCCAGTGGATTTGGATGAAAACTGGTAATAAAATCAAGTACAACTCCAAGAGGAGACATTGGAGAACCACCAAGCTGGGTCCCTAAGGAATCACAGATGAGATGGCATACATAGTTATGCTGCATGAAGGTCACTTGTTCATATCATATCACTCTGTAAACATCACTACTACCTGAACAACAGAGAAGTTTTGTTGAGAAGATGATTTTTCTCTGTTACTATGCTGCTGCACCAGAGGCTGGTTCAGTAATAAATATGTGAGACCTTTTGTTTGGGAAAAAAAAAATAGTAGTGTCTCCCTAATTAAAGTGACAATATAGTCCCTACAACAAGGCCCTGGAAGATAGTAAATCTCAGTAAATATTTACAGTTATCATCTTTATTATACATGTTTAAGCTTTGCTTTTGAATCTAAACATCAGTGTTCTCTATATGCTTTGGCTGGGCTCATAAAAGAGGGCAAGGGCAAATAAAGGTCGATTGCCACTGCAAAGATTCTTCCCACCACAGAGACCCTGCTTTTGCTAGGCATCTGGCAGGCAGCCTTCCCTGGGACTTAAGCAGGATCTCTGCCAGCTTTGCCTGGGTGACAGGGCAGCACAGAGATTCCATGACACAAAGATGCCATCAGAGCCCTATGGTAGCAGCAGGCATATTCAGAATATTCATTTATTGCTGTGAAGCTCTTGAGAGCCTTTAAAGCAGGAAAAAGCTGTGTATGTACAGATAGGAGCCTTCTGTGGGGAAAACTACCACTTTATTATTTCTCATTTTGCTCTCAGCTATCTTGGTATTTTAATTGTGTTTTCCTTATAAACATAAAGTCGTTAGAAGTCCAGAAGATTTTATTAGGTAAAGTTTATTTTTATTTAGTAAGTGTCTATAAGCTGTAAGGCTCTATGCTTGATTCTTTGAGGGTTGCAGTAGATATTGTCCCTGCTACTTTACAGAAAAGGACAAGGGACTTACAGGATGTGTTAGAGATCCCCAGGACAACCCCTAGTGGTCATTCATTAGGACTTTTGGGATTTAGCATATAGCTTTACTCACAGATGAGTTGTATTTCAGCGACATAGTAAGGATACAGAGCTGGATCATAAGGGAGGAAAATACAGGCAGAGCCTGGTAGAATCCATGTGCAGGCTTACTTATGCTTTCTCCCTCACATGAGGGGACTCACACAGAGCACACTCTTCCAGCAATGAAAATGCAGCAATATCTGTGTAGTGTTTCTGCCCCCAGGACGCCCTTTAAAGACTCAGCCCCCAATGTTTATAGGGAGCTGTCACATAGGCACCCTCTGCTTACCATGTAGAAAATTCCCAGAAGGGAAGCAAATGTTCAGCATAAGTTATACTGCCCCACACAAACAGTCTAGGCACAGTGAGCCACCTTTAACTGTTGGGAACTCTTCGAAAACCAAATTCCCAGATGCCAGCCAAAGGCTGACCTTGCAAGCATACCTTTCTAAGATAGCAGTCTCAGGCCTGCTATGTTAACTCCTTTATGCATAGAGAAGTTGTCACATACGTACACACCAACTCTAATGCTAGCCTGTCAGAGGTACTGCATTAATGGTTAGATGTTAGCAGAGGAATAGATCCTTTCTGATTGATAGGGCCATAGAAGCCTTCATGACACTGCATGTTTGAGCTGGGCCTCAAAGGTTAGGCAGGGTTTGAGCAGAAGAGAGAAGTGGGGAGATAGGATGCAGTGAAAAAAGAATGCTTTTAGAGAAATGCAGGCAGGCAAACCCATCTGGCCTGAAACAAGGTACATTGAAGGAAGTAAAAGAATGTAGGGAGACAGGAAGAGAATAGATGCTAGAGGGTCTGGACTGCCAGGTGGAAGCTTATGAGCTTCATCTATAGAGCTGGAGTAGCACTGAGGTTTCTTTTTTAAGAAAAGAAGTCATATTAAGGAGGGCATGTATTGCATGGTGCACTGGGTGTTATAAGCAAGTAATGAATCATGGAACTTTACATCAAAAACTAGGGATGTACTGTATGGTGACTAACATAATATAATAAAAAAATTATTATAAAAAAAAAAAGAAAAGAAGTCATATAGTTCAAGCTGTCTTTGCAGAAGATACACATAGGGGTGATAATTCAGGCTGACCTGGAGGTTGAAGTGCCTAGAGATGGAAGGCTACTGAAGATACCTGGACACGTTCCCAGAGGGCCTGGGCTTCAGAATCTGCCCATTCATTTTTGGCCCACCTCACTCTATAGCAGATACATACAATACATGGGAAGGGTAAACTCTGACTATGTCTGTGCTATAAGAATGCCCTATAGAACCTTGGCTGGCAGGCCAGAGATAGATAAGTCTGTATTAACATGTGTGCTGAATTTGTGCTATAACACTGTAAATGCATAGAAGAGATTATGTTTACTGAAAAGTATTGTACAGCCTAACTGATCAAAGTACTCAGAAACTGCCAAATCCCCATTCCAAGCCTGCACAAATATCTGGCTGCCTTGTCCCAGCCACAAGCACAGGTAGAGCAAATCTCTGACCTTAGTACACCTTCTTTCATGAAGCTGTAAGTACTTGATGCGCATATCTGGCTTTCAAGGCTGCCCACTCTCAGCAAAAAGTTCAGAAAAAGCCAAAGGGCAGACCGCATGGGCCCTGCTCACTGGCATTTCTTTGTAGTCTGACTTCCTGGATTCTTGTCCAATATCCCTGGCTATTGACGTCTCAGACTGCCTCACTTGGGCCGTATGCTCCTGGCTCACAGAATTTTGGCCTAGCTCATCTGTGCAGACCACAGACTTCCTTATCTATGCTTTGATTGCTAGGTTTTCAGAGGTCAACTTACCTCTCACATGCCCATTTCTAAGCCTTAGGGACTAAGAATGCCTACATCCAGGGAGTGCCGTTCCTAAATCTGGCCCTCTGAACACCTTTCCTTCAGCCCTCAAACCCCACCTATATATACTGACTCTAGTGTTGCTAGCATTATAATTTTGTACCTTGGAATAATGCTGCTATATGGTAGTACAGAATCTCTTGTCCCAGTGACCCCCTACAGACCCTGTAGAACTTTATAGGATGATAGAAATGTTCTGTGTATGGGGGCGCCTGGGTGGCTCAGTCGTTAACTGTCTGCCTTCGGCTCAGGTCATGATCCTAGGGTCCTGGGATCAAGCCCCGCATCGGGCTCCCTGCTCAGCAGGAAGCCTGCTTCTCCCTCTCCCACTCCCCCTGCTTGTGTTCCCTCTCTCACTGCCTCTCTCTCTGTCAAATAAATAAAATCTTAAAAAAAAAAAACAAGAATGAAAGAAAGAAATGTTCTGTGTATAGCAGAACATTATGCTGTGCCTGAGCCACTAGCTTCACGTGGCTATTTAACACTTAAAGCGTGGCTACTTTGACCTAGAAGTGAGTTTCTAATTTCATTTAATTTAACTAATCTTAACTACAAATAACTACGTGTGGCTACCATATTATATAGCACAGCATAGACCTTATAGGCTGAGTGATCTGCTGAACTGGTTGTACAGGATCATGACAGAAAAGATCAATTGAGTCTGTGTGTACAGAATACCAACAGGAGGGAAAGACATGAAGCAAAAGAGGAAAATTAAGAACAAAAGAGTCCTTCGTAGTCTCAGATGTATACATTTGTGTACATTAATAGGTATGTAATATTTTATTTTATTTTATTTTTTTATGATTTTTATTTTGTTATATTAGTCACCATACAGTACCTCCCCAGTTTTTGATGCAATGTTCCATGATTCATTATTTGCATATAACACCCAGTGCACCATGCAATATGTGCTGTCCTTAATACCCATCACCGGCCTATCTCAATCCCCCAACCCCTCTCCTCTGAAGCCCTCAGTTTGTTTCCCAGGGTCCACAGTCTTTCATGGTTCATTCCCGCTTCTGTTTACCCCCCACCTTCATTCTACCCTTCTTTCTCCTATGGATCTTCCTATTTCTTATGTTCCATAAATGAGTGAAACCATATGATAATTGTCTTTCACTGCTTGACTTAGCGTAATCTCCTCCAGTCCCATCCGTGTTGCTACAAATGTTCTGTAATCGTTCTTTCTGATGGCTGAGGAATATTCCATTGTATATATGGACCACATCTTCTTAATCCGGTCATCTGTTGAAGGGCATCTCAGCTCCTTCCACAATTTGGCTTCTGTGGACAATGCTGCTATGAACATTGGGGTACATATGGCCCTTCTTTTCACTACGTCTGTATCTTTCGGGTAAATACGCAGTAATGCAATTGCTGGATCATAGGGTAGCTCAATTTTTAACTTTTTAAGGGACCTCCACACTGTTTTCCAAAGTGGCTGTACCAACTTGGATTCCCACCAACAGTGTAAGAGGGATCCCCTTTCTCCACATTCTCTCCAACATTTGTTGTTTCCTGCCTTGTCAATTTTTGCCATTCTAACTGGTGTAAGGTGGTATCACAAGGTGGTTTTGATTTCAGTTTCCCTGATGGCTAATGATGTTGACCATTTTTTCACGTGTCTGTTAGCCATTTGTATGTCTTCATTGGAAAAGTGTCTGTTCATATCTTCTGCCCATTTTTTGATTTGATTATTTGTTTCCCGTGTATTGAGTTTGAGAAGTTCTTTGTAGATCTTGGATACTAGTCTTTTAACTGTAGTGTCATTTGCAAATATCTTCTCCCATTCCATGGGCTGCCTCTTAGTTTTTTTTACTGTTTCCTTGGCCGTGCAGAAGCTTTTTATCTTGATGAAGTCCCACAAGTTCATTTTTTGTTTGTTTGTTTGTTTGTTTCTCTTGCCTTTAGAGATGTGTCATGAAAAAAGTTGCTGTGGCCAATGTCAAAGAGGTTGCTGCCTATGCTCTCCTCTAGAATTTTGATGGATTCCTATCTCACATCGAGGTCTTTCATCCATTTGGAGTTTATCTTTGTGTATGGCATGAGAGAGTGGTCAAGTTTCATTCTTTTGCATGTAGCTGTCCAATTTTCCCAGCACCGTTTATTGAAGAGACTGTCTTTTTTCCACTGGATGTTTTTTCCTGCTTTATCAAAGATTAGTTGCCCAAAGAGCTGAGGGTCCATTTCTGGGTTCTCTATTCTGTTCCATTGGTCTATGTGTCTGTTTTTGTGCCAGTACCATGCTGTCTTTGTGATCACAGCTTTGTAGTATAGCTTGTAATCAGGCAACGTGATGCCCCCAGCTCTGTTTTTCCTTTTCAACATTTCCTTGGCAATTCAGGGCCCTTTCTGGTTCCACACAAATTTAAGGGTTGTTTGTTTCAGCTCTTTGGAAAATGTCATTGGTATTTTGATCTGGATGGCATTGAAAGTGTAGATTGCTCTGGGTAGCATAGACATTTTACTATGTTTATTCTTCCAATCCATGAGCATGGAATATTTTTCCATCTTTTTGTGTCTTCTTCAATGTCTTTCAAGAGTGATTCGTAGTTTCTAGAATATAGATCCTTTGCCTCTCTGGTTAAGTTAATTCTGATGTAACATATGATTTTTGGTGCTATTGTAAATGGAATGGATTCCCTAATTTTCTTTCTTCAGTCTCATTGTTCGTGTATAGAAATGCAACTCGTTTCTGAGCATTGATTTTGTATCCCGCCACATTACTGAATTGCTATATAAATTCTAGTCGTTTGGAGGTGGTCTTTTGGGTTTTCTATATAAAGTATCATGTCATCTGCGAAGAGAGACACATTGACTTCTTTGCCAATTTGGATACCTTTTATCCCTTTTTGTTGTCTGATTGCTGTTGCAAGGACTTCTAGTACTATGTGGAATAATAATGGCGAGAGTGGGCATCCTTGTCGTGTTCCTGATCTTAAGGGGAAGGCTTTCAGCTTTTCCCCATTGAGGATGATATTCGCTGCAGGCTTTTCATAGATGGTTTTTATGAGATTGAGGAATGTACCCTCTATCCCTACACTCTGAAGGGTTTTAATCAGGAAAGGATGTTGTATTTTGTCAAATGCTTTTTCTGCATCAGTTGAGAGAATCATATGGTTCTTGACTCTTTTCTTGTTGATATGATCTATAACACTGATCAATTTGTGAATGTTGAACCACCCTTGCATCCCAGGGATGAATCCCACTTGGTCTTGATGGATAATCCTTTCAATGTACTGTTGGATCCTATTAGCTAGGATGTTTTTGAGAATTTTGGCGTCCATATTCATCAGGGAAATTGGTCTGTAATTCTCCTTTTTGATGGGGTCTTTGCCTGGTTTGGGGATCAAGGTAATCCTGGCCTCATAGAATGAGTTTGGTAGTTTTCCTTCTGTTTATATTTTTTGAAACAGCTTCAACAGAATAGATATTATTTCTTCTTTGAATGTTTGGTAGAATTCCCCAGGGAATCCGTCAGGCCCTGGACTCTTGTTTTTGTAGAGATTTTTGATCACTGCTTCAATCTCTTCATAATTAATCCATCTGTTTAAATAATCAATTTCTTCCTGTTTCAGTCTTGGTAGTTTATAGGTTTCCAGGAAGGCATGCATTTCTTCCAGGTTGTTTAATTTATTGGCATAAAGCTGTGATAAAAGTTTCTAATGATCCGTCCTATTTCATTGGTGTTGGTTGTGATCTCTCCCCTTTCACTCATAATTTTATTAATTTGGGTCCTTTCTCTATTCTTTTGAGTAAGTCTGGCAGTGGCTTATCAATCTTATTTATTCTTTCAAAGAACCAGCTAGCTTCTAGTTCTGTTGATCTGCTCTACTCTGCTCCTAGTTTCTAATTCATTGATCTCTGCTCTAATCTTGATCACCTGCCTTCTCGTGCATGAGTTAGGCCTGTTCTTCTGTTCCAGCTCCTGCTTCTTGAGGTGAGAATATAAAAACTGCATTTTAGATTTTTATATTCTCTTGAGTGAGGCTTGGATGGCTATATAGTTTTCCCTTAGGACAGCCTTTGCAGTGTCCCATAGGTTTTGGACCGATGTGTTTTCATTTTCATTGGTCTCCAAAAATTGTTTAAACTGATATTTAATTTCCTGGTTTACCCAATTATTCTTGAGCAGGATGGTTCTTAGTTTCCAAGTGTTTGAGTTTCTTCCAAATTTTTCCATGTGCTTGAGTTCCAGTTTCAAAGCATTATAGTCTCAAAATATGTAGGTAATAATCTCAGTCTTTTGGTATTGGTTGAGACCTGTTTTGCGACCCAGTATATGGTCTATTCTGGAGAAAGTTCCATGTGCATTTGAAAAGAATGAGTATTCTGTTGTTCTGGGGTGTAGTGTTCTATATATATCTATGAGGTCCATCTGGTCTAGTATAGCATTTAAGCTCTTGTTTCTTTGTTCATTTTCTGCTTAGGTGATCTGTCTATTGCTGAGAGTGGAGTGTTGAGGTCCCCTACTATTAACATATTATTATCTATATGTCTCTTTATTCTGGTTAAGAGTTGGCTTGTGTATCTAGCTGCTCCCATGTTGGGGGCATAGATATTTATAATTGTCATATCCACTTTTGGATACATCCTTTAAGAATAATATAATATCCTTCTGTATCTCTAACAACAGTCTTTAGTTTAAAATCTAATCGGTCTGATATGTGAATTTCTACCCCAGCTTTCTTTTGAGGTCCATTGGCATGAAAATGGTTTTCCAACACTTCACTTTCAGTCTGGATGTATCTTTAGGTTCAAAATGAGTCTCTTGTAGACAGCAAATGGATGGTTCATGTCTTTTTATCCAATCTTCAACCCTGTGGCGTTTATGAGAGCATTTAGGCCATTTACATTGAGAGTGATTATTGAGAGATATGATTTTAATGATGTCATGTTGCCTGTGAAGTCTTTGTTTCTATAGATTGTAAATTTCTGTTCTGTATCACTCTTGGGGCCTTTTTACTTTTATAGAACCCTCCCTTAATATCTCCTGTAGGGCTGGTTTGGTGGTTACACATTCCTTCAGTTTCTGCTGATCCTGGAAGGTCCTTATCTCTCCATCAATTCTGAATGGCAGCCTTCCTGGATAAATGATGCTTGACTGCATGTTCTTCTCAGATAGAGCTTTGAAAATACCCTGCCAACCCTTCCTAGCCTGCCAGGTCTCTGTAGACAGGTCTGATGTTATTCTGATATTTTTCCCTCTGTACGTAAGGATTTTCTTTCCCCTGGCCACTTTCAATACTGTATCCTTGGATCTAATATTTGTGATTGCACTATGACGTGACGTGGTGTACGTTTGCTGTGATTGACCTTGGGAGGGGTCCTCTCTGCCTCTTGGACACGAATGCTTGTTTCCTTTGCCAGATAAGGGAAGTTTTCAGCTACAATTTGTTCAAATATCTTTTCTAGACCTCTCTCTTTCTCCACCCCCTTGGGAATGCCGATGATTCTGACATTGGAACGTTTCATTGAGTCAGTAATCTCCTGTAATCTACATTCTTGAGATTGGATTTTTTTCGAGCCAAGTTTCTGTTTTAGCTTTCTTCTACCATCCCATCCTCCAACTCACTAATTCGTTCTTCTGCCTCATTTACCCTGGCCGTCAAAGCACCTAGTTTTGTCTGCATTTGATTCATAGCATTTTTAATTTCTGCCAGATTTGCTCTCATTTCTGCCCTCAGAGATTCTATATTCTTGTTAATTTTTTCATTAATATTTTTTTCAAGCCTACACATCATCTTGACCATTGTTACTCTGAACTCCATTTCTGACAATTTGATTATATCCATATCCATTAGTTCTGTGGCAGAGGTCACAGACTCATTGTCTTTTCTTTGCTGGGGGGGGGGGACTTCTCCTCCTCATCATTATGATGAGGACAGCTTGCAGGGATACCCAGAGCCCAAATTATCGACCAGGACCCAGGCAGTGTGCACTTGTTTTATAGGAACCTTAGAGATGTGGGCTTCTTGATTTTTCAGCTTGCCTTCTGGGGGAGGGGCCTGCCACACTGATACTCAGGCAACCCTGTTTGGGTAAAGTCACCCTACCTCTGCAAGGGGGGAATGGGAATGGGCACAATGTGAGCTGATATTTCCGGGCTGTTGTTCTCTGGCGGTTTTCCCTGGTGGTTTTCTGAGACTCTTCTGAGAGTCAGAGCAGCAGTGGCCGTATCCTAGCCTCTGTCTCAGAACAGAGAGATCACAGTCCACTCTCTGCTGAGCTCTCTTGGCCACTTTAACTCTGTTTCTGTTGGTGCTGCTAAAAACCCTGCAGCGTCCTGGGTTGTGCACCCCACAGCCACTCTCCCAGCCCTCACTTCCAGGGGTGGCACATCTCTGTCCTTTGTGGTTCTAACAGCGCCAGCTGCCCCCAGTTCCCAAGCACGCTCCCGAGGTCCGTTTCAGTGTGGTTCATGCGCGCTCCAGAGCGCCGGTTTTCAGTCTGGTCACGCACGTGCTCCTGAGCTCCTGGTATCAGTCTGGTTCCAGTGAGCGCTCTGGAGCTCTGATATTCAGTCTAGTCGCGCACGCTCTCCCGAGCTCTCGGTTTCGGTCTAGTTCGAGTGTGCACTCCGGAGCTCCACTTTTCAGTCTGGTTGCCCGCTCATTCGCAGGCTCACGGTCTCAGTCTGCTCTCTCTCGGGTGCGGGTCCTCGAATCTGGCCCACTCCCCAGTGCAAGTGGCTACTGCTTCCCGGTGCCCGAGTGCCTCAGCTTCCTCCCCCTTCCATTTATCTTCTGATATCTGTGCGCGGATTCACAGCTCCCCGCTTCATCCCTCAATATTCAGCGCTGGAGATGTTCGTTTGTAGAGATCCAGATGTATCTTCCTGCATCTCAGGCTGATTCCGTGGGTTTTCAGGATGGTCTGGTAGATATCCAGCTTGACTCAGGGGACCAGCTGAGAAATGGGTCCCCTACTCCTCCACCATCTTTTCTCCTCTTTGCAGAAAGTGGTCACTTTTCTGTTCATAGAGTTTCTGCTACGCTTTTCTTCATTCTCCAGTTGGGTTCATAGGTATTCAGGATGGTTTGGTAGCTTTCTAGCTGAATTCCTGGGACCAGACGAACTTTAGGTCTCCTGCTCCTCTGCCATCTTGGACTCTCTGTTAGGTATGTAATATTTTAGAGACATGTAGCTACCTTCAAGTTGTTTTATTTCTTTTTGATCAATATTCTTATTTTCATCATTTAAGTATATATCAAGAAAGACAATTGGAATGAGTACAGGCTTTGGAGAATCCAGACATGAGTTGAAATTTTGTCTCTATACCTTGTTAGCTGTGCTACTATAATATTGGGTTGTTTTCTTTTTTTTTTTTAAGATTTTATTTCTTTACTTGACAGAGACAGAGAGGGAGAGAGACTGAGCAAGCACAAGCAAGGGGAGCAACAGAGAGGAAGAAGCAGGCTCTCTGCTGAGCAGGGAGCCCAATTCAGGGCTCAATCCCAGGACCCTGGGATCATGACCTGAACCAAAGGCAGACGCTCAACCAACTGAGCCATGCAGGCACCCCTATAATATTGTTTTAAAAATAATATCACTAGGGGTTCCTGTGTGGCTCAGTTGGTTAAGCGCCTGACTCTTGGTTTTGGCTCAGTTCATGATCTCAGGGTCATGAGATCAAGCCCTGTTTCTAGCTCCACGCTCAGCGGGGAGTCTGCTGGATATTCCCTCTCTTCCTTTCCCTCAGCTCCTCCCCCTGCCCACTGTGTCTCAAATAAATAAATCTTTTTAAAAATAATAATAATATCACTAATTGTCCCATGTTAAGGAATAATGAAAAAGAATTTGACCTAGTTACATTGTTCCTATATTTTAAACTTCTTGAAAAAAATTAGAGTTCTTAAATACTTTCAAAGTTTTAGTACTTAGGAAATCTTTATTTGCTTTTGTTCCTTGAGATTATTCCTGGCTTCTCAGTCTTATTCTTTAAAAGATTAGAAAATGTCTAATAAAATGACAGATTTAAATATTCATTTGGCTTTCAGGTTGGCTCAATATTCAGGCTTCCACTCAGAAAACAATCAAGATTTTTCTATTTCTCCTGTATATATTTATTTGGTTTCTGTACGCTCTGCTTATTCCCATCAGGATTCCCTCTTGACATATAATATATTAAATAGCAAAACTTGACCTAATTGAAGCACAGAAACAGCAGCATAAATAGTGACAAGAACAAGTTAATAAGTATAAATAATGTATATTCTGATATCCTTAGAGGACTTATGTAGTTACAACAGGCCAAATCTGTAGGAGTGTGTGTGTGTGTGTGTGTGTGTGTGTGTGTGTGTGTGTGTTGTATGGTAGACCATGAAAAACCTCAGGCAAATGCTGTGATTTTTCTTCCATCTGTGAATATATATTCTTATTCTATATCATGCCAGAGAAGAATATGTGTAGTGAGTAAAAGGAATGAAATTTAAAAGACAAAAATTTTCACATTCTGAACAAAGAGCTAGAAAGCACAGAACAAAAGATTATCAATGTAAATGTAGGTAATGAGGGAGGAAGAGAGCAGAATCAGGAAGATACTCTTTCCAGTGAAAATTTGGAGTACTCCTGCCAAGTTCCCTCATATCACAGGAGGTAATGTATGAGAAAATGCTGATAAACTCTATAAAGTGTAGTACACATGTTGATAACTGCTGTCGTCCTGTTCAAAATCTTGGTGTGTGTTTGTTTCAGTTCCATTGTGCTGCATAGAAATTCTGCACTGGGTGTTATACGCAAGTAATGAATCATGGAACTTTACATCAAAAACTAGGGATGTACTGTATGGTGACTAACATAATATAATAAAAAAATATTATTAAAAAAAAAGAAATTCTGAAGCATAACTGTGAAGATTGAAAAGTTTCATGCACTGAATTCCTAGAGAGAGAGTAATGTTTGCTCAAAGTTTGTTTTACTTGCAGTCAGATCCTAGTAGTGAAAGAGTGAATTTTTGAGGTTATCTTTTTGTAGTTAGTAGACTGTCCTTTAGGAAACACCATGATTGGGCTATGTTATGTGTGATCTTCCATAAAATATAGTCATTTTTCTGTATTATTGCCAAGACATTGTTTTTCCCTGAAGCCTCAGAGAGCAAGCACACTTTAGCATTTGTTTAAGTCTTTCCAGTTTGCATAGTAAATAAATGGGGAAACATCGTAATAAATAAATAGGAAAACGTTAAATCATGTTATCAGTGATTTGCTCTTAAATGCTTTATTTTTCTATGATAATGTTTGGCCATATATTTAAGTACAGTCAGATAAATTATGAAGTAGCATTCTTTCTATACATTTGATGAGTGTTCTTAGCTAAATTGTTATTTCAGCATTCGTTAATTAATTTGTTTAGCATTTCTTTCAGAACTACTAGGTCTGGGTTACTCTTGGAAAGTTACAAAGGACCTATCTATGAAGGGTACATTTGTCTACACCAGACAAAAGAACTGTTCTGAATACAGAGGAGCAACCACTGTTCTAATGTTGCTTATTTGGCATCAAGGGCTAGCATGGTTACTTTCCTATCACACTTCAGACTGCTTGACCTACAGCTGAGAAATATAAAAGTGTGCTACTTCTGTAGACCCCATAGACGTAATCAGCAAAACACATAGAAGGCAGGGCATTCCCTCCATGCCCCAACTTCCCCACCTGGATGTACACTTTTCTTAGAACCGTTTTGACTTGAATATTGGAGACAGCAAAGATGACCTGTTGTACTGTCCTGTCAGCAGAACCTCACCCTCATTGCACTCCCTTTATTCATTTACATGTTTTTTATTGTTAGAAATGGGAGCCTGATCCTGGGGTAAAAGCATAAATCATTAGAGTAAAAACAACTGTAGCTTCCCACACAACTGATCATTAAGTTACCATTTAGTTCGATTTCATGAGAAGTACATGATTTCTAAAGACCCTTTAGGGGCTGTATAATTAGCAAAATGCTATTATAAACATTCAAGAATATGTGATAACAGGTTTACTCATGTGTCTCTTTTGCTTTAAAGAAAATGAAAAGAATCTGTTTCCTAGGATTGTTTGTCATTCAAATCTCTGCTTGTTCCAAATCAGACAAACCATTGCTCCCATCACCTCAGTCTCCTGGGTGGGAATGCTGTAAACATCAAACAAAGGAGGTGTCACCAACAGAACTGGTATGAGGGCTTGGCATAAATTTTCTAATCAGAGGGGTTAAGTGTCCCATGTAGGTAGTAGGGATTATGGGGCTAGCTGGATTTCCTTCAGGCAGCACCTCTAGGAGCCTATGTGACACAGACACTGTGAGTCTCTAGGGCAAGACATGGTTTGCCGCATTACCCATGGAACCCCCCTCCTCTCCGGCACCACTTTTTTTCCAATGCTCATTTCATAAGATGAAATACAGATAAAGTATGGGCTTTGAAATCAAAGCGATTCAGATTGGAATTCCAACTTCACTTTTCTCTCTCTACTTTCTGATCTCAAGCCAGGAACTTTGCCCCTCTGGCTCTGTTTCTTCAGAGATGAAATATCTGTTATGAGGATTAAATACAATTAGGCAAGAAAAGAAATACTTTAAACAATGCCTGGTACATAAAAGATAATAAGTGGCTGCTGTTGCTGCTGCTATAGCAAGTTGATGAGTACCTGGAGCTTCATCTCCCACCCATGTCCTTTCCCTGAACTTCAGACTTGGGCTTTGATCTTCCTGTTTTTTGTTTACCTACATATCCCCATGGAGACTTGAAATTCAGCATACACGTCTGAACTTTACAACTTCCCTGGTTGACTACCACATCCGATCAACCACTGCACGTGGTCGGCTTGTATCTCCCATCCATTCTTCTTTCTTCTGTTCCCAAACTGCATCATAGCTTGCTGGGGCTACTCCACTTGTCTTTGGAGTATTTTCTGTGTTATCGACCTGGTTTCAACACTGCAGCCCAAGTGATCATTCTAAAGACTTAGGAGGTCAACACTGCTTCTCATAGTTGAACTTTCCGGGCCTCTCTAAGGCCCATAATGGGTTGTTCCAAATTTGCTAATCCTAACAACGAAAACTTTTTTAAAAATGCAGATTCTTGCACTCTCCCCAAAAGTCCTCTGAGTCCTTTCCTCTAGATATAATGATCCAGAAGACCTGGGATGGAGTCCAGGAATCTGTATTTTAATAAGCTGCCAGTTACTCCTGATAATAGCCAAGTTTGGAGAACCCTCGCATGTAAGTCCCCTCTGGATTTGTCCACTCTGTGTTGCATAGTACCTTTGACCACTCCCTGGCTCTCCAGTGCCCTCCTTACTCATGCTTGGAGCCTTCCCACTGTCAAGCTGCCTCAGACCTCTAAGACTCTGCACTTGGAGGACTCTCCTAGAATTCCCTTCATCTCTATCCCTCACCAAATGCTGAAAGCCTAGCAATATTACAAGAATCCTTTACAGTATCTCATTTAGCCAGCCTATCCTCATCCCAGTAGAACTTGTCAGCAGCCCCTTTCTGGGTAATTCTAGCATTTTCACATTATGTTGCAATTTTGGGTTTATATGTGTCTCTCTCCCAGTAGACTCAAAACCCTGAAGATAGGGAGGGACCATTTCATTTCTCTATTCCCAGTATCTAGCTCAGTTTCTGGAATACGGAATATAGTAGAGGCTCATGAACGCTTGTTGAAATGAATGAAAAGGAGGGAAGAAGGCTGGAAAGAATCCTAGAATTGTAATAATAGTTATAAAAGTGTTCTTTGGAGCCCTGAAGTGTCTCAGGGGCAGGTGGTGGTTAGGAGAGACGCCTAAGTAGGGAGGATTCTTTGCCCTCTGCCCCACCCCCACCCCCAATTCAACCAAAGTAGCTGCCTTTATCAATTTGTCATATATTGAACAGTGTAAGGTTTTGTTGAAAAGAAAAGCTGATACTAAAAATGAATTTGAAAACCACAGTACTGCTCTGCCTTTATGAAACCCCTTTATGCATTTCTGCTCTTGTGCTTCAGAACGAAGTGGGAAAACTTGAAGAACTTGAGAAATAAAGCCAAGTGATCTAAATTGGAAAATGAATCTGTGAGGGAATACTAGAGATTTTTTAATCTGTTGGCTTGTGCTATGTACTATGGCCTTGGGGCTACTTGTCTGTTTTTAAGCACCTGGGAGGTTATCACGAAAGAGATGCTAAGTAGTTGCCATTCATCTCCACAGAGGACCAGATGAGAAACATGAAGATTAAAGTGAAAGAGTTGAGAGAATTCCTCTGAATTTATTTGGGGAGCATGCTTGTATTTCCAAAACAGAGCCTTCAGGAAATATTCTCCCTAAGTATCAGAGACGGTCTCTGCCTCAGCATAGGCTGGCATCTTGTTGGTGGTCACCAAACATTTGCTATAGGGATGCATGAATTACTGTCCATGGAGATGTGTATGAATGTGTGAATTTGAACTTTCATAAAATCAAGTGATCTTAAAATTAAGACACTATTAGACTTGCCACAGATTCAAATTATGGAATTCATTTGTAACAACTTGCTCAATAATATGAAATTATGAAATTAATATAACTTCATATACTGTTCATGCATAGCTCATCATAAAAACAACTAAATAATGTTGCTTATGAAAAGCAAGAATTTAACGTCATCTCTTTTTTTCTTTTGAAAGCATTGGAGTTTTCTCACCCATATCGTTTAAGAGAAAAACTGCCCTGTTGCTCTCATATAGAGGATGTTCGTAAAATCTCATGAATAAATTTTACTCTTTTGGCCACAGTTCCTTTCATACCTTTGGGAAATATGAGTGGTTGCTGTAGCTCTCATTGGCAAGTAGATTTCGATCAGCATTTATCAAACTGTACGGACTCCATTGCCCTACATAAAAGCAGCTCGTGGGGTCAAATGTCATCTGTCCCATTGGTATCAAAACACATAATAACATTTTAAGCCTCTGAGAAGTCCTAGTGGGTAAAAACCTGTTGTTTTTAAACTGTGTTTAATGCAGTATTTCCTACTTTTTTGACCACCTTAGGAAACATTGGATAGATATTTGCCTTCAAATAGTTTGAATGTTAGCAGAAAGCATCATTTGCTTATCATACCCATTAGAGAAGCTGGCAAAACAGAAAATAGCTAGATGTGTACCCAAAGCCCTGTGAAATGAAAAAAAACCAACAGTTATTTTCAGCTTCACAGATTGTGAAGGCCAGGTGAAACCAGAGCATGAAAGGCTGTGGGACATGTGAAAGTCATGTGGGCACTGTGAGAACTCAGGGGCCTCCTCTCACTGTTGAGGAGAAAGAGAAGTTCTTGGGTTCTGATAGGGCCAGCAACCCTGTCCACTTGGAAATTTGTTTTATGCACGCTTTTAGCTTTGGACCGGAGCTTGATGTAGCCCCTCCAAACCATGTGCCCTTCTGTGGGTCTAGCAGCTCCGGCAGCAGCCAGCTTGGTAGATGTCTGTCCTCGAGAGACTGGTAATGTGATGGTGAGAGCCGTTGCAGGTGTTCCTTCGATAGAGTGCAGAAGTAATGATAAATTCTCTTGAAAGACATAAACTTCCTGAAAAATGTTTTTCTACTCAACTATCAAGTTAAGAGCTACCTGGGTGGTTGTTAAATGCATATATACATGTTAGGATAGTTAACTTCAGTAATGGACAGAAAAATGTTACTTTGATGCTCTTATTTCCTGTTTCTCTGATACACCTCAACTTTTCGTTACTAAAACTACTAACATATTTGTATATACCCTTGTTATTTCCTCCTTCGTTCTTTCCTTGATTCTCTCAGTTCCCCAAGGAGGTGGGAACCTCTTTTTTCCTTTGCCAATTATTTTCTCTCTTTCCTCTGTCTTCAGTATCTCACCATCTACAAACATTGTCCTATTAGAAGCAAATGTTCTTTGGTGTACCCCATCTTTTTTTGAAGTCAGGTTTTTGAACTATAATTTACATGTAGTAAAATTCACTCTTTTTAATACATAGTTTGGTGAGTTTTGACAAATTTATAGTTGTGAAATCACCACCATATTCAAGAAGTAGAAGCTTTCATCACCCCAGAAAGTTCCTTCATGCACCTTTGCATTCAATCCCTGCCCTCCTTCCTCAGCCCTGACAACTCCTGATCTGGTTTCCTTCCTTATAGTTTTGCCAATTCTAGATTATAATATAAGTGGAGACATACAGTATATGGTCTTTTGTGATTGATTGGCTTCTTTCACTTAGCATGGATTTTTGAGATTCATCCATATTATTATATATCTCAGTAGTTCTTTTTATTGTGAAGTAATATTCCATTTTATGGATATTCCATTATATGGGTTGCCCTTCTTCTCCTGATGAACATTTGTGTTCTTTAGAGTTTCTGGCTATTATGAATAAAGCTGCTATAAATATTCACAAATGGGTCTCTGTGTGGACATAAGTTTTCATTTCTCAGGAGTAAATACCTAGGAATAGAATGATTGGATCATATAATAAGTGTACGTTTAACTTTATAAGAAACTGCCAGACTGTTTTCTAAATGACTATACCATTTTGCACTCCCCTCAACAGTTTATGAGAGGTCTAGTTGCTCTACATTCTCACCAACCATTGATATATTTAGTTTTTAATTTAGCCATTCTAATAGGTGTGTAGTGGTATCTCACTGTGCTTTTAATTTGTATTTCTCTAATGATTAATGATGTTTTCTTGAGCTTATATGTCATCTTTATATGTTCCTTGGTGAAGGGTCTATTCAGATCTTTTGTCCATTTTTAAATTGAATTGTTACTTATAAAGAACTCTCAGAACTCCATAGTACGTTCTTAATACAGTCCTTTCTTAGTGTTTGTAAATATTTTCTCAGTCTATAGCTTGTCTTTCCACTTTAACAGTGTCTTCCCAAGAGAAGATGCTTTTAATCTTGATAAAGTTCAGTTTATCATTTTGTTGTGATTCATGATATTCACTTAATAATGTGAGATCACAAAGATTTTTCTCTTTTATGCTAAATATGGAAATACAAATTTGAATAAAATACACAAAGGTACTTGTCTTCATTTTTCTCCTGTGTTTTCTTATAGTTTTATAGTTTTAGCTCTTATATTTAGGTCTATGATCCATTCAAGTTACTCTTTTGTAGGCAAGGATCAGTTTACTCTTTTCAATATGGATTGTTAAGCACCGTTTGTTGAAATTACTGTGCTCCTTTACTGAATTTTGGTGCCTTTATTGACAATTAATTAAGTATAAACATATGGATTATCCCACATGTTAATAAAGATCTCCCTCAGGACGCCTGGGTGGCTCAGTCAGTTCAGCGTCTGCCTTCAGCTCAGGTCATGATGCCAGGGTCCTGGGATTGAGTCCCGCATCAGGCTCCCTGCTCAGAGGGGAGCCTGCTTCTTCCCTCTGCCCCTCCCCCTTGCTTGTGCTCTCTCTCTCTCTCAAATAAATAAAATCTTTTTAAAAAAATAAAGACTTCCCTCAGCCCAACATGCCCATTCAACTATAAGTTCATCACTTCTACCTTTCCATAGCCGTTTACTAAAGAGTAGTCTGTGGGGCACCTGGGTGGCTCAGTTGGTTCAGCATCTGCGTTCAACTCAGGTCATGATCCCAGGGTCCTGGGATCAAGCCCCATGTCAGGCTCCCTGCTCAGCAGGAAGTCTGCTTGTCCTATCCCAGCCACCTGCCGCACCCCACCTGACCCTGCCCCCGGGTCCTGCTCTTTCTAGCGCTCTCAAATAAATAAATAAATAAATAAATAAATAAATAAATAAAATCTTTTTAAAAAAGGGGGGGGTGGACTAGACTTAACTATTTCTGCCTCCTCACTTCTTACTCTTCACCCTGGGTTCTTTCTCTACCATTCCACTAAAACAGTTATTGCAAGAATCACAGTAGTCTCTGTCTGGGGACAGGAGATATACTCTTGTGCTTGTCTCATGTGATTTTTCACACTGGCCTTGGGCCTCACTGACCCCTACCTCCTCTTTCAAACATTTTCTTCCCTTGACTAATATAGCATCCCACTACCTCCTTATTTTTCTTGCTTTTCTGTTTGTCCCCATGTGTCTACTTTGCTAGTTCTACCCCTTTTTTCCTAAATATCAGTGTCCCTCAGGATTCTGACCAAAGCCCTTTTCCTGCTCCTTCTATGCACATTCTCTCCTTATTGCCATCCAACCCCCTGGCTGGAAAAAATCCCAAGTTTATATCTGGGCCAAATATTTTTTGAGCTTCATTTCTGCATATTTAATTGTCTACCAGGACCACAAGCTCTACGAAGAAAAATACCTTGTATCTTGTTCACATTTGTATTCCACGTTTAGCACACAAAACCTAATAACTGTTGACTAAATGAACAAATGAATACATGAACAAAGTAAGCAACCTGTGAAGTTGATATTATATCTTATAATTCTAGGACAGTATTTTAATATTGACCTTTTTCCTGATACCACATATATGTGGTGAGTACATGACTTTGGGCACAGGAGAATTAAATTACTTTTAGAATCACATACGTGGTCTTTGCCACAGCTCAGTTTTCCTGTTGCAGTTGATAGGGAGCCTTGGGATGAAGAGGTGGGAAATTAAACCTGGGCAGGAACAGGCAGGAGTGAGAGAGCGAGGAGACACCTCTCCAGATGTCACAAACACTGAATCTCTGGTTTTTAACCCAGTAATTTACTTCAGGAGTTAACCTGTGTTGTTTGTGAAATAAAATATTTTAATGGCCATTTTAAATTCTGATCGCAACTTTAGTTATAGTACATTATTTCCTTTTGACTTTTTGCTCAAATTTTTGTAAGTCCCTGTATTTTTTTTTCTTAGTCCTGAAATGATTCTTAAGAGTTATATAGGAAGATGTAAATTGGGTAATGTAGATTCTTCCGGCTCGAGTATGGTGGATAGTTTTATGATCTGAGTGTTCACATCAGAGAACGTGTATGCTTGTTATGGGCCTAGCATTATGACTGGAGCTTTGCGGGTATTTGGAAAACAATAAAAGATACAGTCTTCATTGCTCCTCTCAGGGAGCACACACCTCTAGGGAGATAAGAGCTGCTACCAGCAAATAAACAGCAACAGCTGCTAGGCGGTTTGTAGTGTCCATTGCATGCTGCGTGGCAAGAAAAATAGCGTCCTGTCATTAGACATGTACTTTTGGCCTTGCCTTTCACTGTGAGCTATTCTGAAAGTGTTTAGGGCTTCTCTGTAAATGCCCTTTTTATTTGTTCTGGAGCATGTGGTCCCTTACATTTTTCTGTCTCTCTCTCCTACATTTCAGTGAGCGGTTTCTGGTGAGACTGAACAAGAATGGTGGGCCAAGGAACCCAGAGAAGATAGAACGAATGTGTGCCCTTTTTACAGTATGTGCAAATTCTCTTTCCCTTCTCTGCTGTTGACTCTACCCAGGGGCCTGCTATGTGGATATTGTAACCCTGGAAACAAGCATTTATTCTTACCTCCCCACACTTAGGACTTGATTTATGTTCCTATCAGGTTTTAATGAATTATTTAAAGAAAACTGAAATCAGCTATAGTTTTTAACTGAATTTTTTATTAAAGAAATATAATCAAGTACCTTTTACTAATGTAGGTTTTAGAAGCTATTGAATATAACAGACAAAATCTGAAGGAAGTCTTTCTTACTAGTCTTATTCAAGGCTGCTGGGAAATTCCCTGATGTAGGAGTGTGGTTTCTCTAAAGGCATCCACCAAACGTACAGCTGTGCAGTTTTTAGCGAGTGCATAGAAAGGGGCAAACTAAGTATTCTGTTCTCTCACGTACCAAATGGAGGATCTTTTCCTGCTATGACCTATACTTTCATTTTTTCCGAATAACCATGCTGTCATTCATGGTCTCCAGGATCACAAACTCATCAGCTCAGAGAAGACATAGTAATCTGCTTCTGGAAAGTGGTTAGCCTCACATACCACATTGCCTTGTGTATGCTTCTAGTTGATTCTGATTTACCGAATGTTTGTTATTTAGTTAAAAAAAACTAGTGTGAAGCTTTGTTTATTTCAGTTTATTTATTTGCCAAGGAGAAAACAAGACTGTGTTACAATTTTAAACCAGTTTTGACTCTCATGGAGTCTTTGATCTGCTTCAGTGCTGCTGAGATACATTAAGACCCGTTAACGCCGGGAGGTGTGATAGTCTCACAGTGCCACTGCCCTGGTGTCGGTGCATGACTGATGGGTGACAGATGTCTCAGAGCTTACGGTGTGCCTCTTAAACACAAATGGGGTTTACGTAGGCATCTTATATGTGACTTTCTCTGAAAGATAACACTGGATTTGTTTACCTGACTTTTTTGTTCAATTACTACAACTTTCTTTCAAAACCTCAAACAACGTTACTGTAGAATCAGAAGCCACTTTCACAGGGAGAGCTTCTATTGAAAATGCTCCAGATGTACAGAAACATTTGTAAGTCTAGTTAAGCTACAGTGATTTTTTTTCCCCATCTTTGAACTCAGCATACAAACCTTAGGAGATAATGCAGGAAGAAAGAGCAGGTAAAGCCGACCCATGAAGACAGTTAAGGGAGTTGATATGGCTTAGTCTGGGAAAAGCAGCACTGTTCCTTCAGTAGGAAGAGAACAAGGGAAAGAGTGCAAGTTGCAGTTAATGGGATTTAGGTTAGAATATTGGGAAAGAGCTTCTGAAGTGAGAGTGTCTAAACACTGCAGTGGTCCTCTGGGGCCACCTTTCTGAAACAGAAATAGAAGGAAATGAGACACCCATCTGTTTAGAATGCCTCAGTGACCTTAGGAGGTTTTTCTGGATCCTGGTTCTCTGAGAAAATAGCAAAAGAAATCACTGCTTCCTTGTTCTTTGGCATTGTGGGAACAGAGCTGTGTGCATGTGCTATCTTTGAATATGATGAGTGCAGTCCTTGTCTCTTGAAAAATGAACTTAATTATGATGATATTTGAATGTAATTACAGTAAATCAAAATTTTCATTTTGTAGCATTTTAATTATCTATATGGGCCCAGAGGCCTACTCTGTAGCTTTGACTTTATAAATCAGAGATGCACATAACATTCATGTGCTCTTATTCTGCCACAATGGGAAGACACAAGGCTGCTAAAAATACCACTTCTGTAGTTCCCTTTGCAGTACAGCCCTTAATTTTTTTTAAGATCCTAAAAAGTGATTTGAGAATTTTTTACAAAGCACATGAAATTATTTAACAAGATTGTCTTAGCCAGGGCTTTCATGTTTTACTTTAAGCTACATGAAATAATAATTTTGGTGGAACCTATTTTCTCATCTAAGGTTTGAGTTCCTCCTGTGGGCTAAAGGAGTTTTCTAGATTGACATATGTGCTGCAGAGTTTGAGAGTAATGCTCAAAAATGCAGCCGCAGCTGTGGTCAGTTGCCAACCTGTTAGCTTACCTTAACATCAAGAAGAAGGAAGCCTACAAACTGAGCAGTTTTGCAGGATTACTCAAGCAGACTTCAGAGCCACATTACAGACCATCACATTATTCATGGCTCAACCTTGTTCTCTACAAAATCTGGGTTTTTTTCTGACCTTGTTAGATTTCAGAGCTTCCTGTCCAGGGAGAATTTTATCCAGAAGGAGGTGTTTCATATTTATGTGAATGTCTAATAGAGTGATATCCTGACTTTCATGATAAACAACGGCTACGTGTATGAGCGTGTGAGAGCATGTCTGTGAATTTACTTATTATTAGACATCCAGTGCTTCACACACAGTGCCTGGCAAGTACTAAGGCCTCAGTAATGATTTGTTACATAAGTAAATGAGTATGTTTATTTGTTATTGTATTTGAGTGATCAACTCAGAAAATGAACTTGTGTTGTTTTCCCTGTATTCGTTGGCATTGTATTTTCTACCTTTATTTATATCTTCTGCTTCTGTTGTAGCATAAGTATCAATAAATTGGCTTTTTTTTTTTTTTGTATTTGTAAATCCCATTGTCTCTAGAGAAAAGGGGCAGTTCAGGCACAGGAAAGTGAGTTGACTTTTCCATTTTTTAAATGGAACATCAGTAACTGATCCAAGATGCTGAGCCCTGTGACTACCATATAGTTAGGAACCAGCTTTTAATTATGTAGGATTGGAGGGTATGCTCCAGTGAGTAAATCTAAATTCAGACTCTGCTCACCAAATGTATGGTGGGAATCCTTCTTCCTGTCTTGGTTTTACAGGTCTTGTGAGTATTTTAACGTGGATAGCCACACTTCGTACTTAGTCTTGAAGAGTGAGTGTTCACTAACTCTGTGGTAATGGTGTTTAACCATGCACTTATGTTTATAAGATAGCTTTCACATTGAAATTATGTGGGACTCACAAATAATAATTTCACATAAAACATTTTTTTGCACTGATTATTCCCATTTTATATTTATTGACTTCACATAAATACCACAGAGAGTTCTGGGTACCATGTACAAAATGGTCAGAAGGGGTCCCTACTCCATCTACTTGGAAAATACCATAAATTATATTTCAGTTTTCTTCCTTTCATTCACTTAGAACCAAGAGACAGGTCCTGTGCTCATGTGTACAACTGATCTGATTAGTGTTTGATCATTTTTGGTAACTGGCTTGAATTCTTATGTGTAGGGATTAATCATCATACTGGTTATTTGATAGTTTGGATTAACACAATCTAAGCTATGAAGAAGGAACCGTTTCCTTTGAAATGTGTCGAACATTTCTGTATCTTTCAGTAAATAAACATGTTTCAATCCCCAAATAAGCACATAAAAGTGGTAATCTGGGGTTTTTTTCAGTTTTATTCATTGTGTAGTAGCCATTTTAATAAGTGTCAAAATACAGAGATATTTTGAGGGTATCATTTTAAGTTCCATTTCTAAATTAAAGGACATGGTGAAATGGAGCCTGAACCATCCTTTTTCAGTTTCAAAAGACAACTTTCATATAAAATATTTCTTTGTGATTCCAGAGATACACATTTATCTTAAATTATTTTGTAACCTATTTCATTATAAGCATATTTCATTATTCCATCAAGAATGTGGTGAAATGTCATAGCCATCTAGAATCTAAAAGTTTTAATTTCACCATTGCATATTACGTTTTTAAAATTTTTTTATAATAATTTTTTATTATATTATGTTAGTCACCATACAGTCCATCCCTAGTTTTTGATGTAAAGTTCCATGATTCATTACTTGCGTATAACACCCAGTGCACCATTACTTTTTAATGTCTCCTTTCCTTTCGTATGTTTAGGACCACTCTACAGGGCAGAACTGGGAATACAGTAAGGCAAGCAAAGCATAGGATCCTGAGAGTGAGACTTCCTTTAACTTTGCACCTTGGGTGCCTTGCTTGCCTTACGCTAATCCTAACCCTGCAACAAGGTATAAAAATAAAGCAAACATG
This sequence comes from Ursus americanus, assembly GCF_024610735.1. Lineage (NCBI taxonomy): Eukaryota > Metazoa > Chordata > Mammalia > Carnivora > Ursidae > Ursus > Ursus americanus. The sequence goes on along the minus strand of NC_142140.1, from coordinate 37,700,750 downwards.
GGGACTCTGGATCTCAAAGCTCATTTGAAATTATAACTGTCACTTGATTGTCCCTTTCCCTGCCTTTTCAAAAAGAGATAAGCATCTACGACCAATCAAAAGATGCAAGATGGGAAGGACAGGGAACTAAGTAAGGGACCTTTTCCTAGAAGCAAAAGGGAAATCTTGGGAAACTGTCCCGTTAAGGACAGAGGTTATTCCAACAATCATCATTAATTCACAACAGTGTGTCTGAGTGAGCAGCAAGTTGACCTGGTAAGAAGTCTGAAACAGAGTATATATTGAAGTTTTATTACTTTAAGTACAACATGTTAAAGTAAAATACATACCCATAAATGAACATTCTATTTCAAAATGTGTCCTAAACATAAATAATTTAATGTATAAAACTATTTTCATAATTTTAGTTTAAAGATGACTGGTTGGATCAGATTTGTTTAGTTAAAAGAAGCCCTTAGAATTTTCCAGATGGATTATTTTTAGCTTCATACTTCAGTACAAATGATGCATATCTAAATTTGGAAATAGACATCAAATTATTGAGGCTTCACTAAGACCAAATTAGTCTCTTCTCAAGGGAACATATCTAGTGTTTAATAATCATGTAGACCACAGAATAAACATAAAATTAGTAAAGAGTAAACTTCTAGAATTTCAGTCATTAATAAGCTTATTGGGTGTTTTCCCATTTTTTCTGCATTGAATGTTTCTTTTGTTACAAAATGTTTTTGATGTGATGTTAGAATAAACATGGATAAGGCAATATTATGAAGATTTCTATTGTGAGAATATTTGTTGTGTGTTCTATATAAAAGCTGGGAAAATATTATCGATAAAATTAACTTCCAGAGGCATATAAGATATTCACATTTTTGCTGCAGGAATCTTACAGACACTAAACCACTATGTGCTTTAGTCCCTCTCCCCACCTATAACATATGCTAAAAGTAACAAAAGCAGATGATTGTGAGGTTTGAAATGAAATTTTAATTATTTTCGGTATATTCATTGCCTTAATTTACTTGTTTTTTCTTTTCTTTTCTTAGGATCTGAGCAGCAAAGATACGAAGAGAGATTTATATATAGTTGCCCATGTGATACGAATAGGTACTGTCTACCTTATCCGTTCACATGAGTAAGACCAGCCCACCTTGGGATAAGTATCTACTACTATGTTTGAGCTTTATCCTATCCCTAGCTCTTACCTGTAATGTCAGGTCTCAGGATGAGAGCCCAGCTTGTATTGGAACTCTCCCTTAAGCTCAGCTGCTATCATAGCTGAATTTGACATAAACGAAAGCATTTTTTTTTTCACTTGAAATCTTCTGCTCCCTATTTGTTTTTGGACCCAAACTCTTTATTTCAAGCGGTCTGCTCTTTTGACATTCTTTCCATCACAGTGCCTTGCCTTTGTACCAGCTTTTCCACTTCAGAGATCTTACAACATGTTGCAGGTTGCCATCTTAACAGGTGGTGAAAGGCCTTTGCTGTGTTTTTTATCCAAAAGTATGTATCTGTGCTGTTTTCCACAAAATGAGAGTTACTATCCTTGCTGCAGTCGACGTGACGTGTGGTATTTCACTTTTACCGCACCCAAGATGAAAAATGATTTTTGCTACTGTTTGGTGGTTGATTTACTCAGCCTCATTTCAAGCGTATGGCATAATTTGGGGGGCTATGACTAACCAAGTCTTCCTCCATAGGTTTGGGTTCTGGGATATCTTGTACATTTTTTTGTCAAAGAATATTTTTTAATCCTTCACCAACAAAACACCGATTTTGCTGTACTTTGGTTTTGCTGTACTTCATAAGCGTTCATTGAGGTTCCAGGTGTGCTTTTGCAAGTCCTCTTGCCACCACCGTAGGCACAGCCTTGCTGGGCGGGAGAAGCCCCTTCTTCCCGACACAACTGTCGCTTCCGCTTCCGCTTCCACAGAGGTTTAGGAGCAGCTTTGGCAGCAAAATGTGGTTGGAAGAATAACACATTGTTCTCATCTTTGCATACATATTTTTATCTGGCAACTAAAGTATTAAACTTTGTATCCTCAATATGCCAAAGAAGTTTAAATCTAACACACTGGTTTTTCTAAGAAATTCATAAAAGCACCGTTTCATTCTCATATGATTAATAAGTGGACTATTGGTATTCAGGTAGATAATAAGGATGATTAACTGAATGTGGTGCAGGGGAAGAGCCCCAGCCAAAGGCCTGTTTGGCATTTCTCCACATAAATATTCTGCATCCTTGGATGGCTCCCTTCAGTCCTAAATCAGTCTTCCAATTTAAGTATCTCTAAGGTGCCTACAGCTCTGGCATCCTTGGATGACAATCAGGTGATACTGGAGAGGAGCCTGGAGTTCTCAGCCTGACTGGTTTTTCTGCTGTGCTCCAGGCCGGATGCTCCTGAATGACTCAAAGAAAGGCCCTGCTCACCTGCACTACCGGCGACCATATGGCTGTGCGGTCCTAAGCATCCTGGATGTCCTACAGTCGCTCACAGAATTAAAGGAAGAAAAGGATTTTGTTCTTAAGGTTTACACGTGAGTAATACACAAAGGAAATATTCATAATTTACAACATAAGACATTCCAGCACTACCCTTGAGAGTAGCAGTGCTCAAGCTTTGTGGGACACAGAACCACCAGAATATGTAGGATAGGGAGTTCTTAAAAAATGCAGAGATTTTGATGTAAGGTTTATATTTTTAATAAGTTTCCCAGGTGATTTTGAAGCAGCTGAATTTGGAAACTTCTATCCTAAACTAGAAGTCTGGTAGTATAGATTTCTGTACTGTCTCTTCTATCTAGGATTAACCAGCATTATTATATATTTACAGAAAAACTAATAATGTAATTTCTCATGTGTTTTGGACATAAAACAGTCTTTGTCTGATACTTGCCCCCCAGGACACAACTGAGCTAGGTCCCGATGCAAATAGCTTCAGAGAATGATCACGAGTCAAGTTGAAGAAAAGCAAGTTTTTCTGAGGAGCTGTGGCTTCACTCTTCACTTTTGTGACCGCAGATCCAGAAGTCACATCCAACTAGTCATGGCATTATTTGTAATGTCCATTAACCAGTGGATCTGCCTTATAGAAGCAGTGTGTCTCCTGATTCTTGTTAAGCAATAGAAAAAAAATAAGTGAAGAAAAGGAACAGAATTCAGGCATATCATCTGTCTTTGCTGATACAGACCTAGGAATGAATAGTAGTGCTGAAAACATGATTTGTGATGGGTTTAGTGAGTTTTTAAAGTAAGTGTTTTAACTATGGAATTCTTTTAAAGAAATGTCTGTCCTCTTTTGGTTTTAACCCATTATTATTTTTCTAAATGAAATCTAATATTGTCCATCATCATGTTAATGTATCATCACCATAATATTGTATGAATATTTCTGTGTATTGTCTGTTCTGATTCAGTCAGGAAATGAACTTAATTCACAATTACACTTAATTTGGGCCTTTATATATCAACCACATTTTATTAATTTCAAAATAAAAGTCCAGGCCTCCTTATTACTTATTTTGCCTTAAGCACTGTTCTGTTCAGAGCTGTATATTTTATGGGTTGAGGATCGTCCTTTGGAATAGTAACCTACAAAGGAAATTTTGGTGGGTTTTCTCTTCCTTTCATGCATCAGTCACAGACTTTCTACATATACCGAACCTCTTCATTGATGGCTGATGGGAACTGCTTTTTGATATACCTTCCAGCCTTTGAAAAGGACTAAACAGGAATCCAAAATCATTATCATTATCCTCTTACTCTACTCTAGCCTTCCCAAGGACGAGGGGTTTATAGGTAGCACTCCCCAATTGCATCTCTTTGCATGTATCAGCTGTTCCTTGCTTGACTGCAAATTCTCATTGTGGATAGGGGCTTGCACAGCATCCCTCTTGAAATCATGCTGTCAGGCTTAAGTGGCCTAATTGCTTCTAAAACAATGGAAGATCATTATCAAAAAAATATTTTGAAGGACTAATAGAATCAAAATGTAGGATAATTTTTCCACTTGAAAATATTGAAATTGTCAAATAGACTTCCCACTGCATGTTTGCGAAATTGATTTTGTGCGCAGTGTGGAATTCCTCTAGGATTAGTGTTTTAAATCCACATCAGCACAGTGAATCCAGCCCTTAGGAGAAGCAGTATTTTCCAATAAGTTTCATAGCACATGTTTGTTAGATTGAATTAGAAGCTTTAAAGGTTTAATAATTGCTACTGATAGTGCTTTAGCCTTTATTAGGACAGGATTTGGCAAGGATAAAAACCCCTTGTATGGTTTTAATCAATGAATTGGCAAAATATCTCATTAGTTGTTGACATTCTCATCATTTCTTTCTTTATTCAGTCAGCCTCAACCAGCAAAGATTCAAGCTCCTGTGTATCTCTTGCCATAGCCATTCCTCTGGCTTAATAGAAGTTGTTTAATGTCATGTGTGTGTGGTGAAGGTCCCACATCATTTTAAGAAAATCTCAAGAAGCTGGGGCATGAAAACTAGGTTGGTTCCTAATGAGCCAAAAGCCTGAAAAATCACTAATAAATCATCACTGTATGCAATTCAGTCTGATATAGATATCATGTTTCCTCTCGCCAGAAGGACTAGGGCCACAGGCAGGCACAGGGCATGTCGAACCTGGAGCCTAGGACACGGAAAGAGAGTAGTGCTACAAAGCTAAAGCCGACACTAAGGTGAAGTCAAGGAGCCATAAATAATGCATGTGACCAAACATAAGATGCTTCTGCATATGCAATGACCACGCTTCAAATTCACAGTGTGACACAGTCTAAATAAACATTTTTAGGCCCACCTTAATGAAATAAATAAATAGCTACTTAGAATATTAAATCTACTATGTTAGTTATATTTTAAATCGTATTCTATAAAATGTATATTAACCCATTACATATTCAATCACATGTTATATAAAATTGAGAAGTATTACATTTTCTCACTCTCGCGTGTTATGAGAAAATTTTATTCAAATTCCTCATATGCAACCATGTCATCAGGATTTTGTCAACATTACAGCCACTTTCTGAGTCATCTGACACAGTTTTCCAAGGCATGGTCTTTCACTTTCATCAGGTTGGTTTGATACATCACTCTTTGAATCCTTGATGGTGCGTTCGCTGGAAATTCATCTTGAGGCTCAATTACATTTTTGCTGAATATTTGGACACTTGCTGTTTCTGTGTCTTTATTTGTCCTGTAGGCCCATGTATGTGGCCTTAATAATACAGCTGCTTACTATGCTGCTTTTAAGATGAGGTTTACAATAACATCCAGCTCTTCAATTTGGAGGTCATACCCAAGGGTAATTACTAAGTCTGTGTAGTTTTGCTCTTTTTAAAAAAATAAATAAATAAATAAAAATAAAAAAAGATCTTAAGCCAATTCTGCCAGATAGGTTTTATAAGCATCTAAAAATCTCATTGATTGAGATAATTTCAGGCTATTGTAACTTACCCAAACACTGCTGTGACGTTCAAAATCAAAGGGATTCAGAGAATGCCCCATAACATGACAGGTTGTGGGAGGGAGGAAATATAAGGTGGCAACCTCTTCTCTTATGTGATGACTGGAAGGGACCCTATCCTTATATTTGAAGTAGACACACATTTCCTCTGAACACTGACTTTGGGGTCTTTGTTTCATAGCCACCTTATCCATGAAAATGCCTCAAGTTGAGAGTGCTGGTTTAGGAGCCATTCTTAAATGGAGGCCCATTCTTAAATGAGTGAAGGGCCATTGGGCCATCCTCGTTTTAGTACAGAGAAAAGAAGGCTTAAGTCTTTATGTATATAACAACGTCAAATGAAAATACTGCTTTTCACTTGTGAGTCAGTTGAGGAAGTAGCTCCTATTCCTCTCTCTCCTAGCCTAGGCCTTCCCAATTTTCCATGGATCATCATCCACCCAGGACTATTATCTGCTGTGTCTGTCATCAGCGTATGAGCATCTGCACCAAACGTCTGCTCAGGCCATCACAAAGAAGACCTAAATCCAGCAGGTCTATGCCCATGGAAGTACTCTGTTTTGACTCTCCGTACTCACCATCTCTAGCCGTAAAGCCTAGTTAGATTTGTTTGTGTGTGAGTGCTGCTGCAAAGCAGAACTCATTAAATAATGAGCCAGAGCAAAGAAAGTCAGCTCAGGATGACTCCTGTTCATGTAGAGGTGAAAAGGCTCATGACTCTAACACAGAAGTGTTGGCACACCGAGGTCCTAAGTATTCTCTGCCACAAGCTTGGAAAATACCCCTGCGTTCTCCCTTCCTTTTCTGTTGTGCTGCTCCTCCAGGAAAGTCACACTGAAAGAATGATGGCTCTAAGAGTAGACAAACACAGAGCTGCCTTCATATAACAACTTTGTTAACTGATTTAAAGTACTCAGTGGTATGTATGAGCCCATCTTGTTTTTTTATAAGATAATACTTTCACCTATTAGATAGAGGGATAGATTAGATAGATGAGGTGATTGGTAAACAGAAGCTGTGAGATTTGGACAAATCACCCTAATTCCCTGAACTTCAGTTTCCTCATCTACAAAATTGAAAAAAAAAAAAAAAGGAATAAGGTAATATAAGAAACCAAAAAAAAAAGAAAAAATCCATATGAACTAGTGAATCAAACAGGAAAAACGTGGTGGTAAATAAACAAGAGGACCAGTGGTTCAGGAAATGAGATCTGACCAAATAATGCGCATCCTACATGCCATCTAAAAAGGAGTTTCCGGGGTTTTTTGTTTGTTTGTTTGTTTGTTTGTTTGTTTGTTTTTTGCTAGTGACTCTTGGTTACAGGTAAGCTCTACTTTTACATCTAAACTACAAATCCTATATAATTCCATGCGTAATATCTTCATTACCCCATGGTAATCACATAAAATTTACCCAGTAGTCCATGTACTTCAGTTTAAAGGAAGTTGACCAAATTCAGCCTTCTTAACTGGTGAGAGAAAGCAGCGCCAGAGCCCAGGTGTCCTTACCAACATCTCTACCTCCAGCTTGTGAGAGTTCCAGAAAGCCCCTTTTTTCCTCCACAGGGATAGAAAGAGCATTCTGTACTGATACGCGGTGGAATTTATAGTGGAGATCTAATTGTCATGACCCTTAATGTGTATAATAATGACTCAAAATTATTATAGTCAATTTATTAGAAATACAAAAAGAGGATAAAAGTACAATAATAGTAAGAGGCTTTAACATGCCTCTTGACATACAGGAAGACAAAAATAAATAAGGATGGAAATAAATATTTAAATCAGGTAAATAACTCTGACTTAGAGAATTGGAATAAGGTTGATGTGACAGAGGCTAACCGTCAGCATCTTTGAACGCTCACCATGGGCCGTCGTTACCCCTCTTTTATAGATAAGGAAACAGGCAGAGTGGTGAGGCATGTTCCTGAGCAGCCTGATTAAGAGACTATGTGCTTAACCTCTTGCTCTCCTAGTACAAATAGGGTGAGCATAATTTGTCATCTAAATCAGGACTTTCTGATAGTCAAAAGAAGTGCTGTTGATGCCAGGACAGCAGGTGTAAATGGAGTATCCCAGCTCGCCAGGCCATATGGTCCTCCCAGGTCTAGACAAGTCTTTTATCCAATAAACAGAATACATCTTTTCCAGTGCCTATGGAACATTTATAAAAATTATTCATAGAAAAAATTTCCATAAATTCCATAAGTCACAAGCCACCCTCTCTGATCACAGTGCAATTAGCATATAATGCATCATATTAGTCATCCAAAAGGGAAAAAACATATAACCAACCTGATACCAGAAAAGATACTTGACAAAGGTCAATCTTCATTCCCAATTATTTAACAATTTTAGCTTAGTAAACTCAGAATAAAATGCCATTTGTTGCAATTTGAGGGGGTTAATAGATATCAGTAGATTGGTTCTGAGAGCAAAATGTTAAGCAGGTATAGATAAAAATGGATATAGAGTACATAGATGGACATATATAAACATGTCACTGTTATTAACAAGAAAACTTAATTTGAGATGATGGTGCAGATCTATGAGCCACATAGACTTTTGTATTTGTTTCCCGTGACTACTGTAACAAATTACTGCAAATGTGATTTATAGCATAGAAATTCTCACAATCCAGATGAAATCAAGATGCCAGCAGGACCACACTCCTTCTAGAGGCTCTAGGGGAAAATCTGTTCTTTGCATCTTCTGGGAGCTGTCAGTATGCCTTGACTTGGGGTTTCATCACTCTAATCTCTGCTTCTGTGGTCACATTGCCTCCTCCTTTCTTGTCTGCATTTTCTTCTCTTCTGTGTCTTAAATCTTCCTCTGCCTTTCTCTAAGGACATTTATCATTGAAGTTGAACTCACCCAGATTATCCAGGATTATCTCCTAATCCCAAGATCCTTAACTTAATTACATCTGCAATGACCTTTTTTGCAAATAAGATAACATTCACAGGTTCCAGGAATTAGGATATAGATATATCTTTTTAAGGGCTACCATTCAACCCACCACAACTTGTGATTAACATAAACCCTGAGTCACTGACTATTAAAGTCATCATCAACGTGGAACCTGGTGGTACAGAGGATTGTGTGTTCTCTGCAGACAGGTTGGTCCCAAAAGAGGGAAGAGGCAAAACTGAGATGTTCATGCCCAGGTCCTTCTTCTAGAAGTGCTGGTCAAGGAGGTCACTCTCCCAGGAAAGTGACTAAATGGGGCAGAAATGTTACTCATGGGAGCCCTTCTACCACCTGGAAGGAAAAGGAGGAAACTAAGTATTTCTGTTAAAGTGCATGTGTGCGTGCATGCATGCTATTTGTCTTTTTTTAATACTCTATACTAAAATACACATATATAGATTGTAAAATAAATAATTTACATTTTTCATAAATAAAAATGCCAATTCTCATGGCCTACGAGAGCACATCCAGAATCTATCAAATTGGTTTATTTGTGTCAGCTTGGTCTTGGAGATTCTGTTCAATTAGGCCATTTTTATAGAAATGTGTGCTGTTTTTCTTCATCCTTCTGGATACTACTCTCTTTTTGCACTTTAATAAGGACTACATGAAACAGTGGTCAGCACCAGCAGTGTTAAATCTGTAGGTTGTTGCCTATTTTCCATCTTATTAGGACTTTAACCAAATAAAGGCCAAAATAACACCCAAAGAGAAAGAATTTTAATATGGAGTATTTGCACTAAATTAAGTTTTACACCATAGCCAAGACTCAGTAGTTGTAATTAGGTAGAGACAAATGGGAATGCTGACTGACATCAGGGACATAAGTACCCTGAAGCCCGGTGCAGGAGTAAGGTTTTCAGTGCTATAGTACTCAGCCTCTTTCTCTCTGTACCCCACTCCAAACCTGCCTGCCTGTCCTGCTTTTGGGACCACATTTAGACTCCAGCTCCGCTTCACTCTTCTCAGTAAAATGAACATAGTAATATCTATCTTACTGGATTATGAGAATTAAGTGAAATAAAATATGGGAATCTACCCCAACCATCGCCTCCTACAGTAGGCCCCCTTCTAAAAATGCAAAGGTTATATGTAACTGATAAATTATTGAACACTACAGCTGAAACTAATGATGTACTTACTACATGTTGGATAACTGAAATTAAATAAAAAATAAAAATAAAACTGTGAAACTTAAAGGTCTTAAACAATCCTTTAGCAACAAACAATCCTTTAAAATTTCTTAAGCATTTTAAACATTTTTTGTGTTGCTCACCGTGGAAAAAAAAGGAGAAGAAAGTTGGGTGAATAACCATCCGAAACACAGAAATTAAGAAGATAAGGAGATCGTAGGGAAGAGGCAGATGCTAACATGTGCTCTGGTACATGAGTGACTGAGAAGAGTATTCTGAACTCTGTTGAGCTGGACTCGCACTCCTGCTCTTGTGCTTCTGAATGCTTGGGAATCCCATGTAGAAAACCAAAACTTTCTCACCTCTCTGTCTTCCTTAGTAAAATCCCTGGACATGTAGTAGTTGAAGTGCTGTGCTGTTTATCTCCCTGTGAGGAAAGCAGACTGCTACAGAGGCATGCAGACCTCTTTTAGATCACAGTCCCTCATGTGTCTTATGATTGAGGACAAACTACCAACATCAGTAATCATGCTGTAAATATTAATTTGATTGGATAGAACATAATCATGCTGCATTATAATCACAACTCATTTGATTATTTAATAAATGCTCCGATTTATAATTTGTCCTTATAAAGTATCCTAGTGATTGGTTAAAATATGCTGATGGCACCACATCCATTTATTTTCAGATGATTTGAGTAGCTCCTTGGCATTCAGGAAAGGGAGATATTTGAAAGATCAGTTAGGAGGTGATTACACTAATCCAGAAGAGAGATGATATGGTTGAACCGAGGCCAAGAAGAGGAGAGGTGAATGAATTAATACACACTGTCACTGTGGATGTGGTTGACAAAGCACTGTCTCCACTGTACTGCCAAAAAAAAAAAAATTAGGGTTTTATTGGAGAAATGCTGAAATTACACCATCTATTGGAGGGAGGGAGTTAATTTTCAAGATTCTTCTTTTGAAGTGAGAGGGGGAGTATATTATTTATGACAAACTGTAGTCAGATTTCTGTTAAAGAAAGTGACTACTGATCTTGTAAACCTAGAAAGTGGCAAAAAAAAAAAAAACTGACAGCAAGACAAGTCTTTGAATCCTCACCAGCTGGGCACTTCTCTGATGTACTAACTGGTTGGAAGAGATGAGACAGTGTGCGTGTCAGACAGGAAGGGCTGGATGTGCTGTTGCCAGCACCTCTCACTTTTGATTTCCAACTGAGTTGCTAAATCACAAGTGCTCATCTTAAAGAACACTCCCTCCCTTCCTTTGTTTGGAAGGAATTCTGTAAGTAGAAAGTAACCTCACAGCTCTGGACTATGAGAACTTCATCTCTGACAATTCTTTGCAGCATCTCTGAGTAAGTGAGACCTATTTATACTGATTAAGGAGTCCGAAGAGCCACTGATTGAGTAACAAAATTAAGCTAATGACTAATTTCCTTTTTCTCTGAATGGCTTCTATACAAACCCTTGTATTTAATTGTTCTTCACATTGCTTGTACTTCACACTGCTGGATTGCACATGATGTAACTTTTTTTTCTATTGTTAAGTCTTTATACTATTTTTTTCAGTTCCTTACTCTGATTTCTTTTTTATTATTATTTGAATGTAATTGACACCAACATTATGTTAGTCCCAGGTGTGCAACATAGCGATTCATCTCTATACGTCATGTCATGCTGCCACAAAAACAGAAATACTATATGATCTGGTAATTTCACTACTGGGTGTTTACCCAAAGAAAACAAAAGCACTAATTCAAAAAAGATATATACACCCTTATGTTTATTGCAACATTATTTACAATAGCCAAGATATGGAAGCAACCCAAGTGTCCATCAATAGACAAATAGATAAGGAAGATGTGGTATACACACACACACACACACACACTCAGACACACACAAACACAAACACAGGAATATTGTGCAGCCTTAAAAAAAGATTCAAAGGGGCACATGCACCCCAATGTTTATAGTAGCAATGTCCACAATAGCCAAATATGGAAAGGGCCCAGATATCCATCGGCAGATAAATGGATAAAGATGATGTATATACATACATACCATTGAATATTACTCATCCATCAAAAAGAATGGCGTCTTGCCATTTGCTAGGATGTGGATGGAACTAGAGGGTATTATGCTAAGTGAAACAAGTCAGTCAGAGAAAGACAAATACCAAATGATTTCACTCATGTGTGGAATTTAAGAAACAAAATAGATGAACATAGGGGAGGGGAAGGAAAAATAAAATAAGATAAAAGCAGAGAGACAAACCATAAGAGACTCTTAACCATAAGAAACAAACTGAAGATTGCTGGAAGGGAGGTGGGTGGAGGGGATGGGCTAAATGGGTGATGGGCATTAAGGGGGCACTTGATGTAATGAGCACTGGGTGTTATATGCAACTGATGAATCAATAAATTCTACCCCTGGGGCACCTGGGTGGCTCAGTCGTTAAGCATCTGCCTTCGGCTCAGGACGTGATCCTGGCGTTCTGGGATCGAGCCCCACATCAGGCCCCTCCGCTGGGAGCCTGCTTCTTCCTCTCCCACTCCCCCTGCTTGTGTTCCCTCTCTCTCTGGCTGTCTCTATCTCTGTCAAATGAATAAATAAAAAATCTTTTAAAAAAATTAAAAAATAAATAAATTCTACCCCTGAAAGTAATAATACGCTATATGTTAACTAAGTTGAACTTGGTTTTTTTAAAGATTTTATGTATTTATTTGGCAGAAAGATAGAGCCAGAGAGCACAAGTGGTTGGGGGAGGGGGGGCGGGTGGGAAGGGGCAGAGGGACAGGGAGAAGTAGGCTCCCTGTTGAGCAGGAAGCCCAATCCAGGCTCGATCCCAGGACCTCGGCATCATGACCTAAGCCAAAGGCAGATACTTAAACTACTGGACCACACAGGCACCCCAAATAAATAGAATTTAAATAAAAACATTTTTTAAAAAGATGAGATCTTGCCATTTTTGACAACATAGACTAGAGGGCATTATACTAAATGAAATAAGTCAGACTGAGAAAGTCCAATACCATATGATTTCACATGATAAAACTCTTACTGGGGTTTCCTATTTGAAGTGGCTGTGCTGGACTGCACACTTCTGAGTAACCATGGAAAGATCCTGTGAGTTTTCCTTTGTGCCTGGGTCTTCCATTTTAGAGTCAGAAAGTATGGACCCATACCTTCCTATGCAACAGGGGAAGGGGTGGGGCCAAGGCTATGGGGACTCTTGGTATCACGTGGAATTTTCAAGAGATGACTCTAATTTCATTTCAGTTGCTTCATCGAAGTGTTTGCATTAGGATGAGGAATTCCTGGTCTCTGTTTCTAAACTATAACAAGTACTTGTGTGGTTGCAGCCCTCTTGGAAATGCCCTTTAGAGGGGAAGACTCTGAAATGTCAGTAATTAGCAGAGGTGCAATGTTGTTTCTCTATTCTCTCTTTTGTCCCAATCCTGAAGCCCTTGGGAAGGACTTTGTATGTTTCAACATTCAACCTTCTCTGCTAAGCTCTCCCTCCCCTTGACTAAAGAGGATTTCACGGTGGATCAAACTCATTACTCTCCTAAACTTTTCTTCCTCTCTTGGTGTGGCTGAAACAGCCACAAGTAAATATCCACACTGCCCTGAGGTTAGCAGGATTTTCCTCCGGGGCCAGTATAATGACTATTAAATGATGGTACAAAGCCAATGCAAGGCATGGCAGTTTCTAAACAGTAGTCGTTGTCAAAAGGAACTGTTATTTTCCCTCTCAGGAACTTGCCTCTGGAGCCTGGTGGGTGTGTGTGTGCATGTGTGTAAAGAACTAGAAGAGAAAAACTTGTCATGTGGGAGAGTGCTACTTCAGAGAATAGGATATTTTGCCACCTAAAATATTTGTTGAGATTCATTTTAGAGTTTCAACACTTTCCCCAAGTGGGAATCTTCTATGGGCCTTAACAGAAAACAAGCTTTGTCTAATTTAGTAAAACATAGGAAAAGGAGTATGAAGTTACCCTTCAAAGTTAGTGTTTCAGCTGGAACAGCAGACCAGATGTCGAAAAGCCTTGAGAGCCATAATGCCTGTCCTTCTGTTGCAGGTGCAACAACGAGAGTGAGTGGTCCCAGATCCACGAGAATATCATCCGCAAGTCCAGCGCCAAGTATTCTGCCCCCAGCGCCAGCCATGGTAACATACTTCTCTGGCTAGAAAACTTCGTGTTGCGCTTGCTGCTGCTGATCATACAGACCTCAGGGAATTTGTGCTGATCAGTTGCCATATGTAAAGTTCAATTCCCTACAAACATTTATTCTCCTCCCCAGTCACTTTCTATTATTTCTTCTTGTGATAATTTGAGACCTTTCCTAATTACTTCCAACCAAAATGCATTTTCTGTTCTTTCTAAAGTGGATTCCATGTGCTTTGATAGGTAACTTGAGTTCCAGTTTAAATCCAGAGTGAACAAAATTGCTGCAGGGTTTGTCACATTGTGAAGTCCGTGTTTTCCTGAACAAAGAATACATACCCTAGCCAAAAATAAAAGACAAATATTAATAATCACTTTTTCTATTCCTGTTCAGTATTAGCATCACCAAGAAGGCCTGATGCTAATGAGAATCAGTGATTAATCTGCCAATATCATTCAGGAACCGGAATAGGCAATCTTTATTTCACAGCAGCGTTTATCTTAGCTCAACTTCTTTTCCTTTTCCCTCCTTTTCTTTTAAAACTGTTTAATTTCTATCTAAATCTTGGTGCAATTCCACACATTAGAAAGATTGTATTTTCTAAATTGAACATTAATTGCTTGATGAAATTAGAAGCACTATTTAAAAGCCTCTGAGCTTTTTTGAAGACAGCTTTCAAATTTACATAGAATCATGTTTCTTCTGACAGTTTTAACCTCTCAATTATCTCATAATCTCTTTTACATAACCTTCTTTGTTTTTTAACTTCCAAAGCCTTGTTGTAAATAGAAAGTGGGCCTTAAACAACAGTGTCAAGCCACTCCAAGGCATGGCAGTCTCCAAAGTTATTAAGAAGAACTAAGTTTTCACTACTAGGTACATATCCAAAAGGTACAAAAATGCTGATTCGAAAGGGAACATGTACCCCAATGTTTATAGCGGCATTATCAACAATAGCCAAATTATGCAAAGAGCCCAATATCTATCAACCGATGAATGGATGAAGAAGATGTGGTATATATATACAATGGAATATTACTTGGCAATCAAAAAGAATAAAATCTTGCCATTTGCTAGGATGTGGATGGAACCAGAGGGTGTTATGCTAAGTGAAATAAGTCAGTCAGAGAAACACAAATACCATATGATTTCACTCATATGCAGAACAGTTGACATATTAGTTTTCTATGTATTTTTAAATGAGCCTTATTTACATATCTAGGGCTGAGTTTAATTTACGTTATTAATCCTCATCCAGCTCTTTCACAGGGATGGGGGTGGAGAGAGACAGGGGCCAGGTTGCTGACTCTCCAATATTCTGCACAAATGTCAGTTTGTGCAATTACTTTTTTATGGGACAGTCTTTAACCTAAGACGAGATGGTCCTATTTCCACTAGAGCTGAAGTTGTGCAGCACTCTGTGATCCATAGACCTGGTGTGTGTGGAGCAGGGGTGGGGATGGTTTGTGCTGGTCTTACTGGGGAGAGGTGTGCTGCTACTCTGACTCTCAACCACACTGGCCCTGGGGGAAAAAAAGCACCAGCAGAGTGCAGGGGGGCACACAAAAATAAATTCAAAATGGATGAAAGACCTGAATGTAAGACAGGAAACCATCAAAATCCTAGAGGAGAACACAGGCAGAAACCTCTTTAACCTTGGCCCCAGCAACTTCTTGCTAGACATGTCTCTGGAGGCATGGGAAACAAAAGCAAAACGAACTATCGGGACTTCTTCAAGATAAAAAGCTTCTGCACAGTGAAGGAAACAGTCAACAAAACTAAAAGGCAACCTACAGAATGGGAGAAGATATTTGCAAATGACATATCTGACAAAGGCTTAGTATCCAGAATCTATAAAGAACTCATCAAAATCAACACCCAAAAAGTAAATAATCCAGTTAAGAAATGGGCGGAAGACATGAATAGACATTTTTCCAAAGAAGACATCCGGATGGCCAACAGACACATGAAAAGATATTCAACATCACTCATCATCAGGGAAATAAAAATTGAAACCACAATGAAATGTCACCTCACACCGTCAGAATGGCTAAAATTAACAACACAGGAAACAACAGAAGTTGGCGAGGATGTGGAGAAAGGGGAGTCCTCTTACACTGTTGGTGGGAATGCAACCTGGTGCAGCCACTCTGCAAAACAGTATGGAGCTCCCTCAAAAAGTTAAAAATAGAAGTACCCTACGATCCAGCAATTACACTACTAGGTATTTACCCAGAACACAAAAATACTGACTTGAAGGGATACATGCACCCCGATGTTTATAGCAGCATTATCAACAATAGCCAAATTATGGAAAGAGCCCAAATGTCCATCAACTGATGAATGGATAAAAAAGATGTTGTACACACACACACACACACACACGAATATTACTCAGCCATCAAAAAGAATGAAATCTTGCCATTTGCAATGATATGGATGGAATTAGAGGGTATTACACTAAGTGAAATAAGTCAGTCAGAGAAAGACAAATACCATATGATTTCACTCATGTGGAATTTAAGAAACAAAATAGATGAACATAGGGGAAAAAAGAAAGAGAGGGAAGCAAAGCATAAGAGACTCTTTTTTTTTTTTCTTTAAGTAGGCTCCACACCCAGCATGGAGCCTAGAGCAGGGCTTGAACTTATAAACCAGAGATCAAGGCCTGAGCTGAGATCAAGAGTTGGATGCTTAACCAACTAAGCCACCCAGGCACTCCCTAGAGACTCTTAACTATAGGGTACAAACTGAGGATTGCTGGAGAGGATATTAAGGAGGGTACTTGTTCTGTTGAGCACTGGGTGTTATATGTAAGTGATGAATCACTAAATTCTACCCCCGAAACCATATTACACTATATGTTAACTAAAATTTAAATAAAAATTTGAAACAACGAAAAAAATCCTTTGGCTTTCTAGAATGTTTCTTTAGAATAGCATATACTTTCTGCATCAAAATTTTTCTCAAGAAATATGCTGAGCTTTGCATATTTTCCTCCAGAAAAAAAAAAATGACTCTTTATGTCTTTTCTAGTACTATAGTACAGAGTGGATATGTGGTTCTGAGTAAGAAAATGCTTTTGTTTTTGCAGGTCTTATCATTTCTCTGCAGCTTCTTCGCGGAGACATGGAACAGATTAGGAGAGAAAACCCCATGATATTTAATAGGGGATTGGCAATTACAAGAAAATTGGGATTTCCTGATGTCATCATGCCAGGTAGGCAGCCCTTCTTGGGGCTGGGTTGGGAGAAGGGTTAGAAGGATGGAGTCTGGTGCTCCTCTCATGAGCAGATGGTGAACTATGCTGGGGAGGAGCCCTGCAGCCATTAAAAGCCTCTGAATCCAAGTCAGGTTGCTGACTACAGTCTGTAGTCAGTGGCTCCTTTGTTGGCATCTGTTCTTTTCCAGAAGCCCCCACATCATATTCACCCATGCAACATGACAATCCAGCAGATGGGCTTTGCTGTCTCCTGTAGAATCTGGATGGTAGGAACCAACATGGAACTCTTCATGGGGATGCCTTATACTCTCTTCGGCTCACGAGAGGGAAGGGGAAGAATACACCAAAATATGTGCCTGTAGTATTGATGAATCCAATTCATGTAGGAAAAGCAGATACATTTTAATGTATCAGAAAACAATGTATCAGGCAAACGGTATGTTAGACACTGGGAATAGTGCTACCTAGCCAGTTTCTCAGGGATTGGCTCACTGTTCTCATCTAATGGCCAGTGGAAAGCCAGAGCAGAAAGTGGGAATGCATCGACGCTCAAGTGTGGTTCTAGAAGGACAGTCCCAGGTTCATGTTTCCTAGTCAGGTCGATGCAGGCAAAGAGAAGTGGATTGAAATAGACCATCAGAGCCAAGCGGACTGTAGGGAGTGAGGGAAGGATAGAGGTGTGGCTCAGATGGAGTGCAGGCGGTCTGATAAGCAGAGGAGATATGAACAAAGAAAGGGAAATCAGAACAGGGAAATAGAGGGCTTTCTGAATAAATTACAGGAGAAATGGACCTACCCTTTCCATTGAGTTTTAATGGTCCAGTAAAAGCTTGTTTGCTTCCGTTTGAAAGAGTCAGGGCAGGCCAGACTGAACTGCTTGTGTCCACTCTATGTATCACCTATTTGGAGTTCTTCATGGTGCCGTAAATCCCCTTGTTGGAAATAATTTGTCAGCAGTACCCAAAGAGGGTATGACCTAAGCACAGAGAAGGCTCATGTGACGGATTCCAGCTGCCTTCCAACTTCCCTCACTATGCCTGGACCTGTTTTCTCTTGCCTGCATCCCCTCCCCATAGACACTGAATGCAGAGCAAGCTGCATCTCATCTCCTGCTCAAGCACACACAAAGATCTTTTGGAGGGGAGACCTGGGCGGCTCAATCAAGTCCATGTTTCTCTTTAAATGCTAGGGAGACTTCATGCTTATGAAGGGCCCCCATCTGACTGTTGTAGAGCGATGTCCTTCATAGGACATTTCTTCCATCCTGTCTTGACGCCATTCCTCAGCCCTGGTTGTCAGGACAAGAAGAGCCCAGGCATAGTCCTGGCTTCCTGGCAAAATGTCATGAAAGAAAGAAGAGGTGGTTACCAAAATTGATCTGGTGATTTTTTTTTAAGTTAGATATCCAGGCTCATGAGGTGGAGTAATATATTCTAAGAGATACACTTAAAGTCCTTCCTTTCTTTTCAGAACTTGTTTGCCTGAGATTTAGACATTTCTTTCCTCTTAGCCTTCACAGTCAAAGATTAAAACCAAGTGAACAGAGACTAAAAAGGAACAAACTTCAGTCAAAACAATTCTTAAGCAAGGTTTGATTTCAGGAGTTACGTTGTCTAAGCCTCACCTAAGAAAGAACTATCTTTGGGGAGCATCCCACATGTCTTTGCATCATTGACACACAGGTTTAGAAAGGACTTCCAAGTACGCTAGTCATGTCGGGGTAAGTCAGCTGTGTCAAGTACTGGCGACACAAGCTAAGGTTGAGGGGGCTTTTCCTGCACTGGGCAGCGAGGGGACCATCATATGATTTGCAATCCTGAAAGGTCCAGGCCAGGCCTGTGAGTATGCTGCTCCCTGCGTTGTCTGCCTTTGAGTACTAAGTGCTAGAGGGGAAAGTAAGGATTGGTTCACAGGCAGGATGCAGTCCTTTGTGCATAATCTGTGTCCTCCTCTATCCTTCTTCCCCCTGAGGAAAGAGTTTTTTTGCAGATGGCCACTTCCAGGGTTGTGAACTAACAACTGACTGACAGACCTCTTAATGCACTCCAAGATATCATCGGAGTGAGTTTGCCATTCTCAGGCATGGTGATAGGGCTGGTCTGCAGATTCTGGAGCAACAGGAAAAGTGTACATGAACGCTTTACAATGCAGTCAACCTATCTTGGGAAACCATATGCTCCGAAGTCCCTTGGTGAGACTTCCTACAGCTGATCCACGCTTCACCTGTGGGAATGCTGTTCCTGGGCCGCAGCACTCCCTCAGCCCATATAGTGCTGGTATGACCAAGTTACAAGAAGCTGCAGCTTCTTGATACATGGACATACATATGAGAAATGAACAAAGCAATGAATTATGTCAGTAACTGTGAGCATTTCAACACTTAGGTTACAGAGTTCAACCAGTCTAGCCACACCAGTATCCAACATACCATTTTGAAAAAGGTCTCTTTGATGGTCTCCCATTGTTTTCCATGGGTGTGTAACACACCACGTGGCTGCTGTGAACCAGAGATGTGCTACTCTGTGCCGCAGCTGAGGTCCTGACTATACAGCCATCCAGCTCTGCTCATGACCCGTGGTAGTGAGCAAGAGGCAGGAGTGCTATTACTGGTGCCCTGGGAGGTCCCAAAGAAGGCACACCAACCAGGAGATGACATTCTTGATTATAGAGAAACAAATAGACATGGGATTTTGAGCCTGATTTTGAAACTGAGCACTCACAGCCTTTTATTGGTTGGTCACCATATTCCTGTGGGTACTTCCTCCTTCTCTCCAAACTCATTTTAGTTCAGTTCAAAAGCTAATAACTCCTTTCCTAGATTTTTCTTTTTAAGAAAAAGGGCAGGAAAGACTAGAGCAGGACAAGTGTTCCAGATGAACAAGTTGGAGTTAACATTGTTCCCAACGAAGTAGCCAAAAGAAAACTTCTGGCCAAAAGACTGTCAACTGAAAGGAATGATTTAAAACCGTTTGCTAAAGAAGAGGCTGTGCCCTCCTGCAGACCAGGCCCGAGCCAGCAGACCCGTGCCACCACCTTCTGCGTCACTCTGTCGTTCGTAGCTTTCCTATAAAGCCTGTTCCCTGGAGTCAGTAGGAATACAGAGTTCTGTCATGGGTCTATGGGAGTTACATTTTATTGTCTAAGTCTTGAATTTTTAAGGGTTTTCATTTCCTGTGGGCAATATGGGTCAAATTTCGTATGAGTGACATGGTCTTCCATCTTGTCAGAAGAAACCCACCCTTTGATTTAATGTGCTCTGGCTGAGGACTAGGTTTTTCCCAAAGCAGTAGTTCTCTGACTTGAGTTACCTGCAGGGCTTGGAGAAACAGACTGCTGGGCCCACCCCCAGGAGTTTCTGATACAGTAGGAATGGAGTGGGACCCAATAATTTGCATTCCTTGTAAGCTCTGAGGTGATGGTAATGCCGCTAGTTTGGGACCCCTTTCAAGAACCATGTCCTAGGAGGGACTCTGCCTTAGGAAATATCTTTGTTTTGTCCCTCCCTGAGTCAGCCCTGGCACAAGGAGTGCTCCTCCCCGGGTTGCTCCGAAATTGCCCTTAGAAGGCAGCTCTGCAGGCATGGCATCCCTCTAGGGGACCCTCTGACTCTTGCCCTTGTGCTCAGAAATACACTCTGTCCTCTGCTTTGACCCTTGATAAAAAGTGCATGCTTCATCACCGACCTGCAAGTGATGTTTGTTTGTTTGTTTGTTTCTCTTTTCCTGTTTGTCTTAATTGTTCTTTGTCTCTCTCTGTGCTGTCCCCGCATTCTCGCCCCTTTCTTTCTGGTGCAGAGATGAAGATAGTTGGGTGTAAGTTCCTGCTTTTGTGTGTGCCCTGTCTGCTTCTTGCCTGCTTTGTTTCCATCTTCATTTGTTTCATGGAACGTTGCAATACTGGGGTGGGGTATCATGTACATTATTAATCCTTCATCAGCCTCGCCTTTTGGGGTAACTGACAAGACATTAAAAAAAAAAAAAAGAAGAAGCTACCAGCCTAGCCTAGAATACTGTGTATTATTTTAGGTATTTATTAAGATCGGAGGAAACTAAGAACACAAGAACTAGGTGTATAGCTACAGGGAAAGAGTTTTAGAAGACACATCAGCTACTTCCACTGAAAAGAAAATGAGAGGTGCTTATCCCAGGCTACACAGAATTAGAAAGGTAGAAAGTTTGTCTTTCCAACTCTGTTGGACACATCTCACACAAAAGGCAAACCCACAGAGACATGACTTTTAAAAAAAAGGTCTCCTCAAAGGGAGTGATGAAAGTATTTACCACAAGTAGATTTATAGGACTGTGGTCAGTCTGAGTGTCAAATGAGGCTTTCACAATATCTCAGGGATGGTTTGGGAATGATCACATCTGGTCCCACAACAGGTTGGGAGATCATCACATCCTTGACCCAAGAAAGGAATAGCCATATATAATGATGTCATACTATGCCCATTCCTATCTTCCTGGTAGAGCAGAGAACATCACTGGCCTTGTAACAGTAGAAACCAGTAGAAGTGTGACACTGAAGACACGATTTAAAAGTAAAGAACCCATCTCTCCTGGGTTCTAAAGAAGTCCTCCCAAGAGTCTTTTTTGGGGGATAAGGTCTCTTAAAATAAGAACTACAACAAAATAAAACATTGGTCATATGCGTGAATCTGTCTGACTTGTATGGTGGTTAATGTCTCCATGTCTCCATGGTGCTGTCAGGAGACTTCACTCCTGTTCTGCCAAGAGATAAAACTGGTGCATCCTGAGCAGCCTGCTGTGTCTGCCGAGAGAAGGTTAGCTCTAGCTTCACATGGTCTTCAGGGAAAGACAGCACTATCCTTCCTAATCCTATCTAGAAGTAGACCAGGTATAAATAACTAGTATTAAATACTAGTATCCTTAAACCCAAAGCCTCTTAATATGTGGTGTGACTAATTCATACAGAAGGAACATGAATATAATAAAGAATCCAAACGAGTCTGAGCACCCAAACCTGTATGGGCTGTCCTGGATCATTTCTCCTGGGATAGAATTCCACATAGGCTGGAACCATGTGGCCCCAAAATTCCTAGTAAGGCTGGAGTGTCTGGCAGGAGATTCTCCTGCTAACAGATGCTCTGGTGCCTGAGCCAGACCTCAGCAGTTCTGAAACCGCTAGAGTCTTAGAAGAGAGGTGCAAACACATTGTGAGTTCTGTTTCTCCAGTGGCATACTAGGATGCAGGTCTTCAGAGGGTCACACCTGGCCATGAGGCGTACAGTTCTTTGTCACTGTTGGCTGCAGCTCTGTCACAGTGCTCAGCCCCCGAAGATTTCTGGTAGCTGAAAAACAGTTTCCTTCTAAGACCCCAGAATGTTCCAGGCCAATCCCTGACGTGATAAGGTGGCCTCAGGTTCATTACCTTGCTCCTTCCCAGCAGCTGCCTATGGGGACTTATAAGAATCTAGATTTTTGATGTGTCGTGGTGGTGTAGTGAAGCTGTTCTTGACACATAAACACTCCAAGCCAGGTATCAGGAAACTGTAGTCCCTGGGCCAAATCCAGCCAGGAGCCTATTTTTGTACCACCTTCCAGCCAAGAATGTTTTTTCACATTTTAAAAGGGTTGTGAAAATAAAGAACGTGTAACAGAAACCTGTGTGACCCACAGAGCCGAAAATATGTACTATCTGGCTTCTTACAGAAAGTTTGCCCACCTCTGCTTCCTCGTAAGTCCCTAGTCTCCTGGCATGCAGCTCTACCAACAGCTGGCATTGACTACTCTGGCGGACTCTGAAAAGGACAAAGACAATATATTCAGAGGCCCTCCTACAAGAATAGCCTCATTCATTCATCTTTCCAATCCAGAAACTCTGTTGCATGTCAACTGAGCTAAGCACTCAGAGATATAAGGCATTGCTGATGCTGTTAGATGCTCTGCTAACCTCAGGAAGCAGAGGACATGTAACAAAGGGAGGCAGGGCCACCCTCAATCATACCTACTCCCACACCCCACAGAGAAACCTCCCCTTCCCAGAACCCTCTCGGCATTCCTCTGTGCTCCTAAGAGCTGCCTAGCCCCCCACACCCAGCCAGATTTCATCAGCGTCTTCCCAGCAAACCCCATGGTCTGGTCCCCTGGCATTAAACCCCAGAGAGCATCAGAATCACCTGGTGATTTTGTTTGTTTGTTTAATGTATGTACACAAACCCCGCCCAAGATGAACTGGAATCTCACGGAGTAGATGCTAGAAATCTAGTTTTAATAAGCTCCCTAGGTGATTAGCAGATAGCCAGCCAAAGAGTGGTCTGCAGTCTAACCTCACAAACCATTGCTCAGGCCTTCTCGTTCCCATCCTCATTGTAGTGTGCCTATCCTCAAAACTCTGCTGGTAATATTTCCTTGCAATTGGTGCTAAAGCGTACAGGAGCCTCCTGGAGACAGTGCCTTAACCCAAACGCATGATTCCACTGGTGGGCTTTGTGAACATATAACATGTAACAGGGACAGCTGAAGAGCAGGGAAACTGGGAGGCTATCCGTAAGGCAGGCCTGGGTCATTAGATCCTAGGGGCCTTTCACATTGGCTGCTTCTTAGGTTTTCTCCTAGTTCCAGGAGAATTAGTAGAGAGCTCTATTTAAATGATCCCCCAGAGAGCTTTTGACAAGAAGTCCCCAGCAACGTTAACTATCACAGTTCTCGAAATCGAGGCCATCATTTGCAAAATTGCAACCCATAAAGCAGCCTAATATCCATTCTGCTGAGAATAGCCCCGGTCTTAGGCAAGTCTGTTCTCCACATAAAGAGCAGTGAAAGATCTGATGAAATCAAGCTGCTTCAGTCTGTAACTCAGAGGGTATGTTTACTTGTATTGACAAATTTTCTCAGCAAGATATCACTAAGGGCATTCTGTTTAAATAGGAAATTCAAAGAGAATGAAAACTGTAGGAATATCCAGCTCAGTCTTTACATTTGGATTTGGCATTTTGATTTACAATGCCGTGGAGTTGCTGCCCAGAAACGATGGGCTCACTCTATAAAATCAACACAGATCAATTCTGTCATTATCAATCTCCAAGATAATGCCCACTTTTGTATGAGTATTCTATATCGTATATTGCTAGGAAAAGTTTAAATGTTTCATTTGAAGGACACGTTTATTTATGGCTAACTTCTGTATAGAGTCACAGAAATTTAAAATGTTTATACAAGCTAGAATACTATTGCTGGTGGCCAGTATCTGCTTTTACAAGTCATGTGGATTATCTTAAATAATTTCTAGAGAGTGCTGGTTTAAACCAGAGTAATAGTTATGCAGTGTACCTGTTCTTTAGATTAGACATTAAAAATCTCTATTCACTTTATGCCAAATCAGCCTAGAAATTTAATAATTAAATTCCATAGAAAAGCTAATGTGTGACTAAGAGACTTTTATCAAAAGAAGGCTCTAAGATGTCTGCTTCAATTGTTAAAAATTCAAGGTGTAACCAACTCTCATTTATCCCATTATAATAGCAATTACCTATAGTAAAGTTCCCATTTAATTTTGAATTTTACTTTCAGGACTGATTTTATTCAGCTCCTGCCCATAGTAGAAAATTGATGGATTTGAGTTTCCCTTCTGCTTTCCTTTCCTACCCTACCTGCACACCTGAGTGCTATTTTCATGATATGCTAGGAAGGCCCAAGCAGAGATGTCCAAAGGAGGCAGATTAAAGCCAGACTCATGAAAATTTGAAGTAGAGGCTCTCCTCACCCAAGAGCAAGTCTGTGTGAACTGCAGGGATAGACACCCTCTAAGCTGTCCTGCCTATCCAGCAGTTAGTTGCATTCGTATGTGATTTTCAGAACGTATTTTCCTTTTTCTTCATGGTAGCCTCAGGGCTATTTGGGGAACAGGATGTTTTTCACACATTAGAGAAAGTTCTCTGGGCTGTCAGAGAATAATTAATTGCTTCTTATGGGCTGCTCTTCCCCACCTGAGTGGAAGTATTTTAAGAGCTTCATTATGCAACCAAATAGCCATGGCTGCATTCCTGGTATAGTAAGACGACCTGAAGAATAGAAGGTCTGATCATGAAGACCTCAAAACCCCGGTATGTGCCAGTCCTGGTCTATCATATTTCATGCATAAGAGATTCTAATTAGAGAGGTGGTCTGTGCAGAAAAGGAGCCATCATCATGTATCTGACCAAACCAGATTGTTTCCCAGAGTCCATAGTCTCTTGTGGTTCATTCCCCCTTCTGTTTACCCGCCCCCTTCATTCTTCCAAACCAGAGAGCTCACTTGCTAACCAGAAAACAATACTTGTTCATGTCATTGTGATTCCCAGTAATGAACATTTTTAGATGTGCCACTTTTGCTGAGAACTGAGGTAGAAAGAGTATTCTGAATTTGCTTGTTTTGCAAGTTAATCATTCCATCACCTCTCAATTGAATTCTTCAGGCTGCTAACACATCTTCACTTTGGCCTTGTGTGTTTTCCTTTGTCATTTTTTCCTTCGAAGATTTTTTCCCAGACTTTACTGTGTTGGTTTGTTTTGGTTTTGGTTTTTGGGTTTTTTTAGAAAGTCAAAAGCCCTTCTTTAAAATGTATGAATAAAACTGGTCATGTTACAAATTTAGAAGCTTAGAGCAGCCCAAATGAGCTCTCCTTATACATGAACTGACAATCCCATTCCCCTAAAAAAGGCAGATGTGGTCATTTCTTAGGTCATTTCAGCTTGCAGTTTGAGCTGCTCCTGCCCAGTCCCGAGCAACAGATATTGGCAAAGTAGGCAGGAATCAGAGCACAGGGAAGCAACAAGAGCACAACAGATTGTCATCCCAGTGCTTTAGCACTTGTGATTCTGAAGAGTAATCTGCTCCCAGAGCACTTGCCACACAAAGAAGAAAAAACGACAGTCCAGTGACCTCCATCTGGCACTCCAGGAAGGGATGGGATTTGGAGCTAAGCTTCCAGAAGGAAAAAGTAGCGTATCCTCTAGAAAGACACAGAAGGGTTAAGAGTTGAAAAAAAGAAAAACTATAGAAGAAAAGGGAAACTACCTTTTTATTTTTTGGGGAGGGAAAAGAGGAGGGATTAGTAGTTAAGACATAGACATGATAAAATAAGTGTTATTCCGGTTGATCCTAAAATCTCTCCCCTTTGGAAGGCTCAGATTTTGGCTATTCTCCTGGAGGGTAGAGAGACTGACTAGTCACCTATAATATGAGAGAAGATTTTCTGCCCCACCTTTTCCCACCCTGGACAGGGTATGGTGAACACCTTTAGAATTCAGACTTAGCACATGACTAACCAACCTGAGTACCGCTGCACTGATATCGGTAGATATCCACCATTATTAACCAAGCTTGCAATGCCCTGAGCACCCACCTGAACCCTGGAGGACCCAAATTGGGTCCCCATACAAATGGGGTCAGTGTGGCTTCTGTGGTCATAAAAACATGGCATTTCTTTTCCCATAGGCGATATCCGCAATGACCTATACCTAACCTTGGAGAAGGGGGATTTCGAAAGAGGGGGAAAGAGTGTACAAAAGAACATTGAAGTGACCATGTATGTGCTTTACGCAGATGGAGAAATATTGAAGGTAAGGTTTGCCGGTCAGTTTGGAATGGAAGCTAACCCTGTAATAATTACAGTGATTCTGGGGACTTTATCCAGAGATCCATTCTCCTCATGCAGACTCACTCAACTCACCACATATACATTCTTCTCTGCCTTTTCTTTTCTTCAGGGTAACCCTGCAGTATGTTTTGATGATGACTTCCAGTGTCGTACAGCCTGTTTAGAAATTCTTCCTAGTGTCTGACCTCAATTTTTCCTGCTCCAGTTTAAACCTATTCCCTCTAGTTCTGTCCTACATGTTACTTTTTCTGCCATTCTGTCTAGCATCCAGCTGCCTACTTTTGGTAACTGTTATTAGGTCCCACTCTTTTTGTTCCTTAAGCTAATAAAGCTACATTTGCTCTTTGGTCAAGGGTGGGACTTAGCACTCACTTGCTGGTACCAAGTTATGTGTGGGACAAGGAACAGCAGAGTCAGGCTCTAAATGATTATTTCCAGCCAATGCCAGTATAAAGATGCAAATATATATTCTGTCACTCTTCATTCAAAGTGAAGACCCAGAGTGCTGTTTTTCCACTATCAGTATGTCAGTTTTTCCCTCAGTCATGTCATGCTAAATGGCAAATAACAAGGCATCATTTGCATAGCACTTGATAGAAGACGAATCACTCTTTCACAGACCTCGCCCCTATATGTTGACAATAGCCTTGTGAGGTAGGCAGAGCAAGAATGATCATCCACATTTTAGGGAAGGAAAAAGGTAAAATTAGTCAAAATCATTTCCCAAAGCTAGAAAGAAATAGAGGAAAATGTTTAATTGGTGGTAGAAACAATGATTTGTATTTCATTTTAAAAACCCACTTCAAGAAAATAAATTAATTTCAAAAAAGAAGAGCTGAGCCTGGCTGGCTCAGCTGGAAGAGCATGTGACTCTTGATCTTGGGGTCGTGAGTCCCATATTGGGTGTAGAGATTTCACTAAAAAAAATCATAATTTTAAAAACCTACCTCAAAGACTAAGGCATGTCCACTGTTTGCATGGATAATGCCAAGATCAGCAGAGCTGTCAGCTGCTCACACCACCCTTGTGCAGATAAGGAGCTGCTCCTGATTGCATTACCAGAGGCTTCCTGTCTTCCAAGAAGATGGGACTACATCTTCATGGCAGTATTTGGAAAAGGGGTCAAGTTCAATCTGGTGGTTCTGCCTTATCTATATCCAAGGATGGTCAGCCAAGGGCAAACTAAAATGCCAGTGCAACACTGGGGTAAGGAAGATTAGAAAACAAACTCTTTCCACTTTATAAGTTAGTTAATTCTCTGATCAGATAAATTGTCATGTACAGTTGACTTCTCCCGTGGAGTTCACAGTTTCATTTCTGACTGAGAATGAAGAGTTCATCTGAGCGCTTCAGATACACTGTTGAGCTTCCCTCCAGTTGATTGAGCAGTGTGTGTGTTACTTCCGTCCCAAGGAAAAGAAGGAGCATTGTTGACTGTGGATTCTTTATACCATCTATACAGTTGTCTCCAAAAGTACTGAATTTAAGTCAAATGAATTTTCTCATCTTGTAGATTTGGCCTGGTAGGAAAATGGGACCTGCACAAAGGAGAAAATGTCCTAGTGCCACAGAGAAATCCAGAGGATTCCTCCAGGAAGATAACACTTTATTTGCTTCTCTTTTCCAGGATTGCATAAGCTTGGGTTCAGGAGAGCCAAATAGGAGCTCCTACCACTCCTTTGTCCTCTACCACAGTAATAGTCCTCGCTGGGGAGAGATTATCAAATTGCCCATCCCCATCGACCGGTTCCGGGGCTCCCATCTGCGCTTCGAGTTCAGACATTGTTCCAGTGAGTGAGACTTCTCTCCACATTCCTTGGAGGATATGAATGTTCTATTGTCTCAGAACTCTTTCCTCAGAAAGAGAATTCAGAGGGTTCTTATTACTGGGGCAAGAAAATGAGGACTTCTGAATAAATGGGTACTCAGGGATGGGATGTCATCAGAGGCTGCTCTTTAGACAGAGACTCAAACCATGGAGTCTGGTACTGGCCCTTCCTGGTGTCTGACCCAGACACTGGATAATTACCAGTGTCATTCTCCTTTGGGTGTTTCCTTTCTACATATCAAACTGCTTCTTAAAGAGCCTCTGGTTTAGCAAGACCAGCAATCTAGTTACTATTTGAGTCTAGGTAGCCTGTGTACCTTGGGATATAAATGGAAACTCAGTCCAGTACGTTTCTTATCATTCCTTTAGTCAGGTAGCTACCTAATTAATGAAAACAAGGGACAAAGAAGTAAAGAATGTAGGTGATAAGCACAAGGGGAATTTCTGTTAAAAAGCAAAGTGAGGCGCAAAAACAACTAACACTTAGCTCTGGTTGCAGCAAAGGACAAAGGGGAAAAGAAACTCTTTGGCTTTGCATTCTCACCCCTGATGCGGGATGATGGCACCACTCTCTCAGATGACATCCATGAGCTCTATGTGTACAAGGTATGGAGCCTGGCTGTCTCTCACCTCAACCCTCACACTCCTGAGACCACTCTCACACATGGTTCTCAGTTAGGTGGTTTTCAGTGGGCAGGCCAAAGGATCCAGGGTAGTGCGCTGGTGGATGACAGCAGGACAGCTGTGGGCAGGCTTTTGTCTTCTAACTACAGTGGCCTTCCTCCCACAAGTAATGCCAGCAGGCCCTTTGTTTCCCACCTCCCACTTCACAAGTAATGGAAGTCTGTTGCCAACTCCTCTGTGCTGTTGTGGCCTTGGCTAGTACATTCAGAGACCTGCCATTTGAGATCATGGTTCTGCCAGCCGTCACAGCGCAGCTGCCACCAAAGTTGCGTGCACACCAGGTGGAGGCCACCTGCCCCATCATGTTCTCTTTAAAAGGCACATGAGCCATTCTGGGGCGTTTCCAAACAGAAAGGACTCCTCTAAGAGGACCTGAGGCCCAAGATCTCAGGAAGATGAGAGCAAATATCAACATCAAAAAATCTCCTGCTACCTGCTTTCTACACATGGCATGGTTCAGAAAACATTCTGTGTTCTCTTACCTTTGCCTACAGTGCGATGAGAACAGCACGTTTAACAACCATGCTCTGTACCTGGGCTTGCCCTGCTGCAAAGAGGACTACAATGGCTGCCCCAACATCCCCTCCAGCCTCATCTTCCAGCGCAGCACCAAAGAGTCTTTCTTCATCTCCACACAGCTCTCCTCCACCAAGCTCACTCAGAATGGTAGGTGATGGGATCTGCAGGGGGCTGCCCTCTCTGTCCTCAGTGGCTGGTTTCCTGTTGCTGATGCGTGCTAAGGGAGACTGAAATTAGTTGCTTTTTCATGCCAGAATGAGGCATTCTTTTCGCCTGAAGCTGGAGGAACCACTTGGCAATAGCAGCCTGTAAGGTTTCCTGTGGTTTTAGCAGCTCTGGAGTGCACCTCCAGGTTTCACAGATGTGTCTTTGGCCTTGACATCAGCACTAAAGCGGCCATTGTAGTGCTTGTGGCTATTTCTCTTCCTCTAGGCTCCACCTGACAGGGAGGGTCTGGGCTTTGCTTGTCCCTGACATAGCCAGTGTTCACCATCTTTTGCACTTGCTTTTTTAGTGGACCTCCTTGCTCTGCTGAAATGGAAGGCTTTTCCAGACCGGATCATGGACATCCTAGGGCGGCTGCGGCATGTCAGTGGGGAAGAAATTGTTAAGGTATGGCTTACTGAAATTCATACATGCTGCTTGAGCAAGAATCTGGGCAGAAGGCCTTACTTCTCCTTGATTTCTACTGGTTCCCCTCTAAAACCATTTCTCAAAATATAATTAGATGAATAGAAATAAAGTTGTTTTTCTTTTTCTTTCTTTTTTCTTTCTTTTTTTTTTTTTGTCGGCTTCTCTTTCTGAAGGAGGTATCACATTGGGTTTATTACCTTTTAGAAGCTATATTTAAGTTATAAACCCTTTTTTCTGACTTGTTTTTCTTCCTAGAAAGCAAAACAATAATTAGAGGGTAGTGGTCAAAGCATCCTCTCAGAAACACTCCCAGTGCTTTGCGCGGCCTCCTCTCCCTTCCTTATATCTCTTTATCATTTTCCTTATTTGTAACCCTTTTACCACAACCCTAGCCTGAAGCCTTTCTGGCTCTACTGGCTTGATTATCTGGAAGAACTCTACTCTCCATTAACTTACAGCTGCTGATTTTGCCCAGTCTCTCACTTAGAGTCCGTGCTAGCGACCCTTCCCCACTCCCTGTCTCAACTGCTTTCTCTAGGTACGTCTGTGACATTTCCCACCTAAAGGCCTGAGCAGGCTGACATCACTACCAGTTCCCAGTTGTCTTCCGTAGGGCTTCTCTGCATTGTGCGGAGTGTTTGCCCACCTGGTTTTAGCTCAAGAAAACCCCCAGGTACCTCCTGATGATGTAAGCCCCCCGCCGGTGGATTCTACACGGTGGACTGTACTCTGCTGAGGAAAATGGAGGTGCTTTTGGTGATCAGCAGGGGCAGTGGAATACAGGATAGAGACTAAATTTCAAGAAGGCAGCTTGTCCGTCAGTGAGCTTTCTTAAATCTGTCACTGTAGTTACCAAATCAGTGAGCACAGATGCCCTGTCAATACTTCATTTCACAGCACCATTGACTCAGTAATGTACGTGGTGTCTCCAAATAAGAAACAGTTTTAAAGTCTGTACATTTCTATGTATTTTTATGAAGTCTTGTCTGAATCTTGTTTTTCACAATTAATCAGAGTATCATCAATTTTTAAAAAGAACCTTTAACAAGCTAATACTTGTTTTGTTTTGTTTTGGGCGGGGGAGGAGAGAGAATCTTAGGCAGGCTCCATGCCCAATGCAGAGCCTGACATGGGCTCAGTCTCACACCCCTGAGATCATGACCTGAGCAGAAATCAAGAGTTGGGTGCTTAACTGACTGAGCCACCCAGGTGCCCCTGCTAATACTAGTTTTTGAAACTGAAAATCAGTTTATTCTCAGGGCATTTTTTTTTCTTCTCAACATATTAAAAATATTAGTAAACAGAAAGGTATTAACAAATCTGTAATCTTTTTAAGTCTGAGGTGTTGTCTTCCTGGTAAGAGAATATCATATCAGCATATCTGGTTTTAGCATCAATAATTGATCTTAAGTCCCCAGAAGAGAGAGTGAACAGAATCTGCTAGAATTTTAAAATATTTTTTTCTTTTTATTAGAATATTTCAAACACACACGAAAGTAAAATAGTATAAAGAACCCTACAACTACCTAGCACCTAGCACCAACATTCATCAGCCTGTGGCCAGTCCTGCCCATCAACACCCCGCATCCTTGCCTGCCCGCTTAGACATCACTAGGACATAAATGGTAAACATTGTATCATTCAGTTGCCTTTTGGCCAACAGAATGTTAGATTTGATTTGTAAAGACTGCCAGTGTCCATGAGTATTTATCATCCTCTCCCTTGGATTTTGCATCTTAGAAACAAAAAAACAAAAACAAACAAAAAATGGTGCTTCCAGATCTTTTACCCTCATTGATAGCCCTCAGCAACACCTTTCTCCCTTCTCCCAGAATACTGATTTCTAGACCAAAACATGGTATCTGTAGCTAAGGCCTAGCCTGCCACACCCTTACTCAAGTGTCCTCTGTAGAGTTAGGCCACAATAGAGTGTAAGGGACTACTGCACTCTTTGGGGGCCTGGGACAGTGAGCTCTTTTTCTCAAAATGAATTTGGCATCAGAATCACTTAGATTGTCTTTATTCCAAAGGCACAATTCTACATGGGTGGCCTGTGTTTTTTAGGTAACTGCTCTTAGAAGTTAAGCGCTTACCCAAGAGAAAGAGCCTCTCCAACTCTCTCTCAGGGCCCTTTGGGCAGTACACAAACACCTCGAGTCCACCTGGTTATCGCTTAGCTAGGTGGAGGTGGGATACTCGATTATTTCTAAGTGGTGGTTTGAGATCTTAGGAGATTTTTGAGTTTGTTTATTGAGAGATAAATTCATTGGTATATGGAAGTTTGACCATGTGTACAAGGTCCTAAACTTGAGCCCTCTGCTTTTTATGTTACAGTTTCTGCAAGACATTTTAGATACACTCTTTGTGATTTTGGATGATAATACAGAGAAATATGGCCTGTTGGTGTTTCAGTCTTTGGTAAGTCTCACCCATCCTTCACTTCTGTCACATTTTTAAAAATCCAAGGGAAGCAATTTATTAGAATGAGTCAATGCAAGGTACAGATGTTCCCAATAGAAAAGGGGCTAAGGAGTGTCACCCAAGGAAGACCAACGAACCAACTTACCAGGCAGATCCCTACAACCTGAAATTTGAGGAATTCAGCCTGGTCAGGTCTGGCTTCAACTTTGTACTTCTGATACTCAGTCTCATCACTGTGGCAGAGTTACCTAGCCCCTGAAATAGAGACCTACACCAACAAAATGCTCAGAGACAAATACAGGAAACCAGACGGCCTGTTTTTTCACCTGCAGAGTAGGATATAACCACCAGGAAGAGCAGAGACTCACCCGTGCTGGTCTGAGCCTCACACTGTCTCCCTGTGTGCAGTTGTTTGAGTACCGGAGTCTCCAAATGTTGCCTAATGAGAACGGACAGTGATTTGAATGTTCATTGCATTTAGCTTAATAGATCTAGTCCCATAGGAGTGCTCTACGTTCAAGGGGGACCACCTACTGTAAGTCTACCTGATAGATGAGGAGCAGAGGAGAGTGTTAAAATGACACTTGCATAGTTTGCCCCTTTGGCTTTTCTTCTTCCTTGCTCTCCTGGCCAGCCAGCCCCATTTCTGAAGGACAGCCTTTCATAGTCTGAGCTGGCTTAGAGGATAATCTTTTTTCCTCTCTTTTCCAAGTTTTCTGAGACACCTTCATATTTATGCCACCATACACAGGTATTGTTTGCTTTTTTCTAATCTGTATCACACCACCCAGCATTATTGTGAAGAGAGAGACTCAGAGTGACACTGGCACAGACATATGAGCCCCAAGTCCAAATTCAGAGGCCAGGGGCTGTAGGAATAGAACAGGCAAGACAGAGATACAGACACAGAATAGAAATCTTACATTCTCTGCCCATGGGGGACACTAGAGAAAACACTGAGAGTTTGTCATTCCTTAAAGAAGCAAGAGTTCTGTTCTCTGCTGGAGATAGGCCCGAGGCCTCCAGTGAACCCTGGTACGCTCCATCTCCTCTAGGTCTTCATCATCAACCTGCTCAGAGACATCAAGTATTTCCACTTCCGACCTGTAATGGACACATACATCCAGAAACACTTTGCTGGGGCCCTGGCATACAAGTAAGTTCCATTTGGCGTCATTATTAGGACTTGTATCTGAATAGAAAGACAGGCTTTAAAAAAGTTCAGTGACAACCACCATTCATTCAGCTGACCTTTTTCTTTCTACTTAATTTTTTTCTAATTGTGGTAAAATACATCGAATATAAAATATCTGTTTTTAAGTGTATATAGCTCAGTGGCATTGAGTGTGTTCAAACTGTTGTACAACCATCACCACCATCCATCTCCAGAACTTTTTTCATCTTGCAAAACTGCAATTCTGTACCCATTAAATATTAACTCCCCATCACCCCTCCCCCTCCCGCTGCCCCTGGGCAACCACCATTATACTTTCTATTTCTGAATGTGCCTGTTCTAGGTACCTCATGTCAATTGAATCAAACAATACTTGTCTATTTGTGTCTGGCTTATTTCACTTATAACGTCTTCAAGGTTCATCCATGTTGTAGCATGTGTCAGAATTTCCTTCCTTTTAAAGGCAGAATAATGTCCCATTGTACATACATACCACATTTTGTTTATCCACTTACCCGTTGAATACTTGGGGTGCTCTCACCTTTTAGTTACTGTGAATAATGCTGCTATGAACATGAGTATACAAATATCTCTTCAAGACCCTGTTTTCTGTTCTGTTTGACATGTACTTGACTTCTGTGCCTTGTTGCCATGTGAGGCACAGGCCTTCTGATCCTGTCATCTTCCTTCACGCAGGTTACTTGGTCCTAAGAAAATAAAATATATGAGATAAAGGAGGAGCAAGAAGGGGCACAAGGGACTGTATTCCTTTATCCGTGTCTACTATTTACTAGTCATTGTATGTTCTGGAGACACAGCAAGTTTAGACAAAACAAAAATACATGCAAAGTCCAGGACTTTGGGGACAACTTTCTTATAATCAAAGAAGAAATGTGTGTCAGGGAGAGTGAGAAAGAATGATTATAACTGCTAATTAAAATGTAGCAACTCCGTGGATGAAGTATGTTGTCTGGTCTCAGATGATCTGGAGAGTCTGTAGCTGTAACAGTTCCATCACTTCATTCTGGCTCACCAGCAGGATGTTATTCCTGTGTGGCTAATTCTGGGCTGCAAAAATTTCAAGCTGCATTGCTTTTGAATTAAAGTGGGATTTCTGGAACTGTTCTCTTTCCCAGGGAGCTCATCCGCTGTTTGAAGTGGTACATGGACTGCTCAGCAGAACTAATTCGACAGGACCACATTCAGGAAGCCATGCGGGTAATGTACTGAGCTCACTGTACGTAAAGGGCCCACCCTGCAGTTGTTTGTCAGTAATATCAATGGTTTATCGCATGTAGGACAAGTGTA
Organism: Ursus americanus; assembly: GCF_024610735.1. Classification (NCBI taxonomy): domain Eukaryota; kingdom Metazoa; phylum Chordata; class Mammalia; order Carnivora; family Ursidae; genus Ursus; species Ursus americanus. The sequence continues at coordinate 37,665,595 of NC_142140.1, read as the reverse complement.
GACATCCTAGTACCCTGGCCTGCTTTCAGGAACACCTTGGACTACATAATTCTCCCTTCCCCCCCTTGATTTTTGCCCCAGAAGATCTTTATTCCTAATAATGTTATCTTAAGGCAGAAAGATCGGATGATGTGCCTGTAGCTCCTGGACATGCTTCCTGCCTGGAATCATTCATTCAGTCATTCAGTCGCTCGATGTTTCTTGATACCTTCCATGTGTCAAACACTGTAGTAGCCACTGGGGATTCAGCAGGGGCCCAAGCAGAAAAAGCTAGGCCTTCATAGCGCTTCCATCCAAGTGGAGGAAAGACAGCCAAACATGTAACACAGATAAATACACAAAGTCAGTGAAAAAAAACAACAACTTGATGAATACTATGAAGGGAATAAACAGGATCATAGGATAGACTGGCTGGAAAGGAAGGTTTACTTCACATCAAGATTTTAGGGAAAGCCTCTCTGAGGAAGTGACCTCTGGGCTGAAATCAGTGTCCAGACCTGGGGGATGAGCATTCCAGACAGAGGAAACAGCATGTTTAAAAGCCTCGCTGAGGCTTCAGTTAACCTTCTGACTCTTGATTTTGGCTCAGGTCATGATCTCAGGGTTGTTTCAAGCAACCAAAAAGTGACTGATGTGACCAAAGCTGGGGATTTCAAATGTTAAATTGGATGGGAGGTGACAAAAAGGAAGAACTGAGGCTGGTTCCAAGGAGTCTGGCTAGATCAGCTGGGTTGATGTCAGGGTTGCTTTGGGAAATGTACTTTGGGAGAAGATCAGGTTTGGGTGGAAAGAAGCAAGAGTTCTCTTTGGGGGAGCACTTTTCTGAGGTACTTTCATACATATTCTCATCATTTCAAGCTTGTTTGAATGGCATCTCACACTAATGCATCCAGTACTAAGGTTTTATCAGGTCATTTCCCCTTCTTCATCAAATTTTAGTTAATAAGTCCTCTTGACTAAACCAGTAAGTCTCTATCCAACCCTCTTTTCATCCTTCACGGGATACACATGGTCCTGGCCGGGCAACTGTCTTTCTGGTGTGATAAGGTGCGGATCAGGAAACCTCTTCTTCTTTATTACTCTTGATTCAGTATATCTTGCCACCCATATCCATCTCTTCCTTTCTCTTTCAAAGCCATGGCCTTTCTAATAAGAAAGTTTGACCACCAAGGAAGATGAAAATAAAGAGTGCTTTGTTTTCTTACTTGATTACTTTGTTTGTTCCCTTATGAATGACCTGTAGGAGGTATCTTTGGTGAGTTTGAGGATGGTATTTGGCAAGGTGTTCTAAAAAGATAGGACACTTTTCACTACATCAGGTCCCCCAGGGAACCATGAAGAGGAAAGAGTAGGCACAATGGATCTTCTTAGTGATAGAAAGGTTGTAATAACTTTTAGAGTCTCTTTTCCTTTCAGGTTTATTAACTTAAGTAGAACTAGACAGAGCAGATGCTTCACCCACAGTTATGTGTTCCATTGTCTCCACACAGGGTTGGGAGTACCCTTGAATTTTGAATAAATTTCATGGGCTTCACCACTCATGACCAGGAAGTACAAGCAATTTTGCTGTCTCGTTCTGCCTTTCACTATGGAGCTAGTAGATGTTTCAAGCCATTCGATATATCTCTTGTATTAACTGTCTCAAACTGAAAAAGAAAAAAAAAAAAACTGGTCATGAGGAAAACATTTTCCTTTTCAAAACTGAGTATGTAGCATAGGTTTTCCTGGTTCTTTTCAGACCAGGCATTAAAAGGCTACTGGAACGGAGGCTGTAGCATTCATGCTGATGAGGCCACACACTGTAATTTTTTCTACTAGTGCAAGCCTCGAAAGATGCATTTTTCTGACCTAGCCATTCTACCATGCCAGCTGAATTCAATCTGGGCCACAAAACTTTGTTTTTGTTTTGCCAAACCTTCTGATACATGCATAGGTCATGAAAGGTAGCTTGAGAATTATTTCCTATTATATATTTCAAGTAGCTGAACTCCATTTGTTTCATCCTTGGATAAGTTTGTCCCCAGTGTCTCTGCCTTTCCAGTGTCTGGGAAATCTGTGGCATTTCTTTGATTGGAAAGCATAGTCTTGGATTTTCAGTCTGTTCTTTTAAAAGATAATTACTCTGCTCATAAGCATGAGCCAAGCTGCAGGGACTCCCCCGAATTAGATTCTACTCCTAAAACATGTTACAGGAGTTTCATCTTCTGCATTGGTCAAAAATTATGTATGAAGGTGCCCTAGTTTGGAAGAGCGTGGAGAGTGAATGTGTCAGGTCCACCCGGGGCTGTGCAACCTGGGTCAGGTTTTCTCCAGACTTGATCCCCAGTGAGAAGGCTGGCACCGTGTCAGGCCCCAGCTGTATCTCAGAGGTGCAGAAGATTCCTTAAGGACTTTTTCTTCATGGAACAAATTCAAGAGAAGTTACTTCATTGCTTTTGAAGCCCTTATTTCCAGACCTGAAAAAAAAAATGCGAAGAAACTTAATTTTCTTTTGATCCTGTATGTTCTTGAATTCAACAGCTCCCATAACAGCCTGTGGTTCCTCCTTTCTAGAACCACAAAAACAATTGTGAAATAATTCGGTAATTCTCTCAGGAAGAAGGCAGCTGCTGCTCAGTGACCCTTTGGACTTTTGAGAAAAAGCGCTTGTCTCCACAGTTGAAATTGGCCATCACCTGATTTCAGTGTAGAATTTACAGTTACTTTGCCCTTTATTCCCTGCTTTATTGGTTGTTGGCCATCTTTAACACCTACCCCTTTTGCTCCCACACCTCCAGGCCTTGGAGTACCTTTTCAAGTTTATTGTGCAGTCGAGGATCCTGTATTCCCGAGCCACCTGTGGGATGGAGGAGGAACAGTTCCGGTCCAGCATCCAAGAACTTTTCCAGTCCATCCGGTTTGTGCTCAGTCTGGACAGCAGAAACTCAGAAACACTCCTTTTCACTCAGGTGTGTGAGCTGCAGGGAAGTTTTGCTGCTGGATTCTCACCTGCCTTAGCACGTGGCTTATTTGTCCTGTGGCTTCTAGAGTTGAAGAAGCCCTGCCAGACTCCTGTGTGTTGGGTGAGGGGTGATTTGCAAGGAAATACCTAATAGCACAACATGCTGCTTTTACTTCAAAGGCGTCTCTGCCCTAGCTGCCAAATATAAACCAGTGGCTTTATAGTGTAGAAAATATAAACCAGTGGCTTTATGGTGTAGAAAAAGCACAACGTTACTCTCAGAAGCCCTCTTTAGGCCAAAGCTATTTAGTTACCATACTATTTGTCATTTTTGAACATCTTATTTAAAGGGGATACTCAGAATGTATAGAGAATTTTGTTTCCTAGTCACTGTGTTCATTTTTTAAAAATTAAAAAATATAAACTTTATATTAGTACTTATCCATTCCAGAAGTTAAGAGTGAAATAGGCAGAAATAACTAGAAAACTTTGTTTAAGAATTAAGATTAGATTCTACTGGAATTATCAGTGTGGGAAGAAAATTTGTTTCCTTATACTAATATAACAAAATAAAAATTATTTTAAAAAATAAATAAAAATAAAAATGTCCAGTCAGCTAATCTGTTACCTTTCCCAGGGAACCTCATCCTAGAAAGGATCAAGGATATTGTTTATTATCACAGTCACAAGGAGGATATTTTCTCTTATATATAAATGTCAGAATTTTATCTAATAGAAGCATTTCTTTGATTTTTTTAAGCCAATTATTTTTTTTGAGGTTCCACACAGACTTTATTTTATTTTGCTTTATTTTCTTTAATGTATTTTTTAAGATTTTTAAATTTAATTTTATTTATTTATTTATTTATAATAATATTTTTTATTATATTATGTTAGTCACTATACAGTACATCCCTGGTTTTTGATGTAAAGTTCGATGCTTCATTAGTTGCGTATAACACCCAGTGCACCATGCAATACGTGCCCTCCTTACTACCCATCACCAGTCTATCCCATTCCCCCACCCCCCTCCCCTCTGAGGCCAATTATTATTCAAAACCTAACAGCAAAGATCACTCTCGTCCATTCATTCAGTTGCTGCCAAGACTGTCATGAGTGCCAATATATGTTTAAATATTTCCTTTAAGGATAAAGAAAGGGGGGGTAATCAGAAGGGGGAATGAAACATGAGAGACTATGGACTATGAGAAACAAACTGAGGGCCACAGAGGGGAGGGGGGTGGGGGAATGGGATAGGCCGGTGATGGGTAGTAAGGAGGGCATATATTGCATGGTGCACTGGGTGTTATACACAACTAATGAATCAACGAGCCTTACATCGGAAACCGGGGATGTACCGTATGGTGACTAACATAATATAATAAAAAATCATTATTAAAAAAAAATAATAATAAATAAATAAATAAATAAATAAATAAATATTTCCTTTAAGAGTCTGCTCTTTTGTTTTCCACGTGACTTTCCGCTGCCCCTGATGCCAATTGCCTTTAAGCCCCTTGGACCAGAGAACAAGTGAACAACTGTGAGTTAGACTCTATAAAAGAGTGGAAATTCCTCAAGGTTTCCAGGTGTCTCTGTAAGAAAGGGTCATTCCATGGTCTCCCTTCCAAAGTACCCCACACAACTCATCTTCTTCCTCCCATCTCTCCTCCTGCCAACAAGGGCCCAGGACACCTACTCTTCCCCTCAGCACACATAGATATGGGGTGCTCAGAGGTAGCTAGCAGAGCAAGGCAGAGATACATACTGAGAACTTAGCAATGCCTTGTACTCTGTGGCATGTTCCTATCGCATCAGGAGAGTTCAGATCTAGTCTCAGCTTAGACCCGAGTCAGGGGCAGACCTGCTTCTTTGGTGCCAGGCTCATGTTTCATGAGTTTCAGAACTCTCAGCAAGTCTACGGTTCCGATAGATTTTATGTCTTTGCTTCTGACCACTAGGAGATGTTCGGGTGCAAGTGTCCTTCTGTCCTGGTGCAAAGTACAGGAAATCTCACCATTTAAGAGAATATTTACTATTTGTTGTGGATTATGAAAGGCCTGCTTTTCCCCCTTTGTCTTTTATATCTAACTTATTATGATACTATGCTTTTGTGCTTGTTCTAATTTCTGCAAAAAAAAAAAATCCCTTTGATATCCCAAGGAGTTATAAATCTTTGGATAGAATTCATCTAAGTTCTGTCCTTGGGCCTGGCCTGAACACAGACTGCCGTATATTTCACAGACGGACTTGTTTCCCCATGGCATAAATTTTCACCCACTGTAGGCCAGTGTCTACTGCCTGATGAAGCATTCAAGGAAAACAGCCCCCCGCCCCCGTGCACTCTCACCTTCTTGTCTCACAGTGACACTCCATTCCCTTGTGTGAATTCTGGATTAATCGTGTAAGAGGACTGAGAAGTGGGAAAGTCTGCTACCATGTAGACAAGAGAGAAGGAGGACCAGTATTTCTCAAAGGCCAATGATGTGCCAGCCACTCTGCTGGAAACTAACCTCATACACCTAATTTTTTTCATGCCAATACCAAGAGACAAGAGATAACATCATCCTCATTTTATAGATGAGAAAACGGAGGATTAGGCAGTAACTCACGGAAGGCTATATGATAGATAAGTAGTAAAGCGGAGATTTGAACTCATGTCTGTCTAATGCCAAAATTCTCTTTCTCCTATACTCCTCTGCCTCTGAAAGACTCTGGAACTATTACCAGATTGTCTTGAAGAGGCCACTTCATAGGTCTACCAGAGCCAAGATCCATGAGGAGAAGTCTCCAAACACACACACTCCCACCCATGCACTGGCCATCTAGTTTGCTGAACTCTATGCCAACATAATCACCAGTCCTCAAGAGTTCCTAGCTGACTAAATCCGCACATCTTCCATCCCCAAGTGGATTTACAGTTGACACTGCCAAGCATCACAGATGAAGGACACGATTTACAAAGCCTTCAGATTTCATGGTTTCAAATAAATGTCTCTATCCTGGGAAAATGGTCCAGTTCTCAGAGCTGGATTGCTGGCTACAGGGCTGTGAGTGGAGTTCAGCTCATGCTGCTTGCTGGTGCTCAGCTCTCTCCACTATATTTTCTTTGAGCAGTTCCTGGCTTGAATTTGAGACCAAAATTAGAAAGTCGAGAGTTTGATCATACAGACAGACAAAAAATTTAAATCCATTTTGTGAGCAAAACAACTATGGCTATTAAGCCATATTGAGCTGATTTCTTTTTATGTTCCCTTCTCTTGCCAGCAAATGTACTGGCAAGTTATGAAAGCTTCAAGTGGCCTGAGCCCCAGCAAGTTTTCTTGTTTTAGTTTCCTTTTTGCTCTTCTGTTCCATGCCCCAAGAATGCTGCAGGGATGTGCGGAGTCAAAGGCCTGGGAGGAGCCCCCATGAGCCAGGGGTGCTGCAGTGACTTTTCAGCCTCTCGCCTCCTCGTATGATCATCTGACCACGTGAGCTAGACACCTAACTGTGCGCTAACCACAGCCTCACTTGCTTCTACAGGCTGCACTCCTTAATTCCTTCCCAACCATCTTTGATGAGCTGCTGCAAATGTTCACTGTGCAGGAGGTGGCAGAGTTTGTAAGAGGGACTCTGGGGAGCATGCCCAGCACCGTGCACATTGGGCAGTCAATGGATGTGGTGAAGCTCCAGTCCATCGCCAGGACTGTGGATAGCCGCCTGTTTTCTTTCTCAGGTAAATCAAGTTGGGACGAGAGTCAGACTCACCTTTCCTCCTTTCCAGGGTATTATCAAGTAGTAACCAAAGGATCTGCTTTATCAGCCATCATGCAAGAAGCCTGTGGCCCTAAAAATGCAGAGCGTTTGGGAAACTATGTTAGATAATGCAGCCAAGACAGAGGCCTACTGCCTCACTCATGATTTATCCCTAGGGACCTGCAGCCTAGGCCATGCCCATGGGTGGCCTGCAGAGCAACTTCCAGGCCCACAAGTCTAACCGGCTGCCAAGAGTTGGGCCTGCCACACCCCCTGCAGGATGAGAAAGCAGAGGGAAAGGAGGGGGGAACAAGAGAGAAGGGTGTAGCCCAAGGGGATGAGGGTAAGTCAAGGAAATAAGAGAAACCCTTTAAAGGGGGCCCTAAGGACCCACTGTGTTTACTTTGTTCCTTGTCTCACCAATCAGATAGATTCCTTGCCTGTCTTTGAAAGAGCCTCTAAGGATCAGATAAAGAGATGGACAGTGAGCCCTCCATTTCCCAAGAGGTCAGGACAGCCTAACAAATAATAGACAGCCCAGATTACCTTTCTGGAAGAACCTCTGTATTCACACCGGAAACTACATTCAGCATGATCAGCCTGGCAGTGGTACCAAATACTCAGTGGCCAAATGTTAAGATCAGTATGAGCCTTATCCTTTAAATGGAATATCATGATCATAGAATAAACTTCTAGGTCACAGAAGTAAATCTGAAACACTAACAAAACAATTATTATTAGGATTTTTATAATTAGAATTTTTGGTAGTAAATTTTTTTTTTACTTTTAAAGTGTAAGAACGATAATTTCTCAACCAAGTGCTACACACAATTGAAATACTAAATAAATGTTCCCTTTAACTTAACTCTGCCAGAATAGGTTATTATTCATGGCAAAGCTGCCACCAAGAAAGTCAGCTTTTCTCTACCAGTCACTCTTTATAGTTAACACTTCTCCCTTCACCAGTTCCTGGGCTGGAGATTTTTATCACTGGTTTGGACGCGTTGGCACTGAGGCCACTGCATACGTTCAGGCTTTGTGCGCTGCTTGAAGAAGAGGCTTTCGAATATATGGGAAGGGGGACAGCAGACTGCCCTCACTGGCATCCTTTATTTCTAATATTTTTGTACGTACTCGCTGCTTCCCATAATCACTTAAGAAAAACTGGTCTTGAACTTTATGCGGCAATGGAACTATGTAGTTGGATTTTGAGATGACAAGCCACCACCAGATTTTCATTTGCATCTCCGTTTCATTGAATGCTTGAGTTGCAGCGGCTTCCTTGAAGCAAGATTTTTACCGGCGGTGTCTTTTAAGCAACACTTACATTCTCAGAGCATATCAGCCCGGTCTCTTCTTCAGCACGTTCCAATAACAAGCTGCTGTTTTCTCTGCAGATAGTTATTGGTTGTTATAAATCCTGCTCTGTTGGTGTTTTGGTCTACAGAATGTATCATGAACTTCTCTTTTGTCCAACCATCCTTTTAAACATAGAACAGCTGTCATTCCATTTTATTTGAATATATTCTAAATATTTGACACGACAGCCCCCAAATCTCTTGTAAGTCATATAATTTGTCTTTGGCTGAAAAAAAAAGTTTTTTTTCTGAATTTCATCTGGAATACTTAACTATGGTCAAATAAATCCAAAATGCCCTGGCTTGTTTGTATTACTGGCAATCTGACTGCATCATGCTGGCCAGGTAGGAGGGTACCTGCAGAGTCACACAGTCACTGAGCACATGGGAGGGCAGAGCACCCGAAACGTGTTCACACTTGTATTTCACTTTGTCTTCTCCTCAAACCTGTGAAGGAAATGCAGAAAAGGCCATTAGCACCTCATTGTACAGATGGGAAAAAGCAAGCCCATAGAAGGAATCAACCAGGCTAAGGTCCCTTAGGGTGAGTTAATAAAGGAATTTGAACTAGGATTCAGCCTTCCTGACAAGAGTTCTAAATATAGTCATCTCCTTATGAAAATGTTCAGGTAACATTGAGGAGAAAAGTTAGGATTGACAATAAGCATTAGCTAATTATCAAAGGCTTATGACAAGACAAGTCCTCTACTGTTCCCTTCTTTGCTGTGGACATGCCAAGCCTGTCCCCTAAGCCTGAGGGGAAAAAGAGGTAGGCATAATGGCTGCCACCAAGTAAATGTTCATGCCAGGCACCTAGCCAGAGCATCATAAAGAGTCACCTTTTATAATCCATGTCAAGTCTGCAGGTTCGATCAGTATAGTTCATAGAACTAGGTGTGTCATTTAAATGGAATTTTCACTGTAAGCTATGCTTTTATTTTTGGAATCTAATCATTAAAGAGATTTCGTTTGGAAGTAATCCCCTAACATTCATCCTGCACAAAATGTCATAGATACCGAGGCTTAAAAGGAGAAAGAAGGAAAGAGAGATGGAAGGATAATGCTGTGGGATGTCTTATAATGTCTAGGAGGTGGGTTTTTAGGCCCTCATAAGGGAAGGAAGTTACCTCCAGCTTGGCACCAGTTTCAGCCCCACTTGCTTTGAGACCAGTTAAGCACCACAGTGCCGCTGGCTTCCAGAGGTAGCTAGTTCTCCTCTGAAGGGCTTCTTCACCTTTGTGTTTTCTCTCTCAGAATCCCGCCGCATCCTGCTTCCCGTGGTTCTCCATCACATTCACCTTCACCTGAGGCAGCAGAAAGAGCTGCTAATCTGCTCAGGGATTCTTGGCAGCATCTTCTCCATCGTCAAGACCAGCTCTCTGGTAGTGGCCCCACGTCCACCTCATCCTGCCTCAGCTCTGCCCGTCTTGTATTACTTTAGCCAGAGGCAGACCAACAAAGATCACTTTGTACATTTCTCAGTCAGAGAAGCTTTCATCAGTGACAGGAAGGTGCCCAAGTGAATGGAGGCCTGTGTATGCCCAGCGGGCTTCTCCACACAGCACAGTTTTGCTATTTGAAAAAAAGTTGTGCTCCCATAAATCCATCCAGAAATGTAGTTATCTTTAACACCAGAAAGCCCGATCCTGTGCCATGTTCTATTTCTATCAAAAGGTATTAATCCTGTGTTCCTGGGAGTGTTCTGAGGATACTCGGGCACAAGAGCAGGGAGACAGGCCCAGGCTGGGAGGCAGTTTGCTCATTCAGACTTTTCTGTCAGCTTCCTGGCAGCTTGATTCCACCCATATGGCATTCCTATACCATGCCAGATGAGGTCAGGATGTATGAGAGATAGTTCTTGCCCACAAGAGCTCTGAGCCTCATGGGATGGGAGAATTGCACTTTAAAGATGAGGTTTCAACTAGTAATGCTTTTGCCTATTTTCTCTCCTCTTTACTTTTTTGTTTAAAAAGAGATCTGTCAGGGGCCAGGGGGGTGGAGAAAAGACATGTAACAGGCATGAATAAGGGTAGAGATTTATTTTAATGATATTTATTTTATATATTATAATAGAAGAAATACATATTAGAGAAAATGTATAAACTATAGGAAAGTATAAAGAAAGAAATTAAGAACAAGAGTGAGTTTTTTATTACAACATCTTACTAAATTGAGATCAAGTTTCTGGAGAATAAAATTTCAAGCACATTTAAAATGCAGACCGGTAGCCAGGTAATAAGAATGTACAGGTTAGGCTACCCATGTAGAACAGGAGAGGTCCTGAAAAAAAGAGTATGGTTGCTTTGAGCAAGATGTAGGGACCCAGTAGGGTGCTCTGGTGTCCAGACTTAAAGTACCATCTGGAGACAGGGGCCTCAGTTGGCAGAGTGCCTGTGGTGGTTGTAGTGGCCCTATTGTTTGCTCTTGGCTCCAGGCAAGGCTTGGCAGCTCTCCTTCCCACCAGGCCTCAGAGAGGCAACACTAGGCACATAAGGTGTGTTAGCAGCCCAAGGTCAGACTTGAGGAGGTGGGAGGCTTCTTGCTAAAGGAAGGAGAGAAATTGAAGGGGAAAATAAAGGGAAGGAGAGGAATGGAAGAGGAATGGAAACAGGTAAAAACCTGAAGGAGATGGTCTGGTTGTTTTTGTGGGACTAGAGAGTTGCGTGCAACTGGTTGCTTACAACTAGTCAGGGAGACAACATAGATAAGAGTGTTACAGTCACTTCGGCAGATGAGAAAGCAGACTTTGGCCCCAGAAGCTGCTCACATTTTTCGTGTGGAATGGACACAGTATAATTACATTGAATGGATAGGTAGGGGTGGAATTAAGCTCCAGGAGAGTAGAGATAGTATCTTTCTTGTTCACCTCTGTATACGCAGGTTCACAAACAGTGATCGGCACATGGAAAATGCTTAACGAACAATCGATTGGTGGATGGATGGGGAGATGGACATTTATACCAGTAATAATATAAAGAGGCTAGAGAAGGGGCAATGGGAATCTCGGTGAGATAAATGAAATCAGGCTACAAGATGTGAGATTAGTGTGAGAGGTCTGTAAAAGGATAGCACAGACTCTTCCTAGACTCAGAGTGTGGTGGCCGAGAAGCAGAGCTTAGTGAGGAGGTAGGCTCCATTGTTTTTGTGAGGCTGCCCAAGAAAGACACATTGAGACCAGAGTCCTTCAGGTGAACCAGGGAACGCGAGCAAGAATGCTGAGGGGCTAGAAGTGAAATGCAGCCATACTGAGAAGCATTTGGGGCCAGCAAAGCTTCACATCACCTAAAAGAAAGCCCTGAGGAGAAAACAGTCCTCTTAAAGATTGAGACACTTCCTTGTGCATTAGCAGTTGTGCGTTAGCAAGAGTGAAGGTGCTACCACCACACCCTGTGGCGTGAATACCATTTTCTCAAAGCGTTAGCAGTGTTGTGCTTTCTCCTGACTTTTCGAGGGAAATCGAAGAAAACATGTAACTTAGGACCCTCGCTTCTGCCCTGTATATTACAGTGGACCTAGGTTCATTACCTGAGGTTCAGAACTGCGGGTGTCAGGTGGTGCTGGGTTAGGCGAAGCCCCGGGCCACCATACCAGGGCAACAGAGGCAGGTTTGCCTCATCTTCTCTCAGGGCCACTGTCTCAGGTTCCTTGCCACTGCATGCTAGTGAGGCCGGAGCTCAGTGTTAAGAATCCAGTCAGAAGACCACTCCTGACGTCGCTGACTTAGGGAGTGCTGCCAGCTGCCTGACAGCTGGGCCCGGTGCTAACCGTGTGCTCTCTCACTGCCCGCTCCAGGAGGCAGATGTCATGGAAGAGGTAGAAATGATGGTGGAGAGCCTCCTGGACGTGCTCTTGCAGACTCTGCTCACCATCATGAGCAAATCGCACGCTCAGGAGGCGGTAAGAGGGCAGCGGTGCCCGCAGTGCACAGCCGAGATCACTGTTAGTAACTAACATTCAGGTTTTCTTGCTTTCTTTTCTAACCTGGGGCTCCCGCACACCAGCCTCCACCTCCTCATCGCGCCACCTTCATCTCCATCTCCCTTCCTGCATGGTTGTCAGCATGCTGCCCTCTTCCCTTCTCGCGACTGGTTCCCATCTCCACTCTGAAAGCCCCAGGTTCATAGTCCCAGAAGTCTACTAGATGCAGGGAATGCTTTGTATCCTGTTTCCCTGCACTCTGTCTCTGTTGGCCACTGCCTTTATGCCAACTCATTTTCTATTACGTAGAATGAAGCAGAGACGTAGTAAGAGATTGAAGGTGAAAAATGGACTTTTCCTTCGAGGAGCAGGCTCTTCTAAATGATGTGCTGCAGAGCAGAATAATTTTCTTAGAATTTGGCTATATCTACAGATTAGTTGTTTTTGTCCACAGTGTTTGTATCCAAATGTCTAGCGTCAGGAAAACTGTGGTGAGGTAGAATTGCACTGGCATTACTGGACAATTAGAAGAGAAACAGCCTGGGCAGCCTCTCAGGAGGGACAGAGACACAGCCCCCACTCCTATACCCAGAGCGGACTTCTTAACCCTGGTATTAGAACTCAATAAACAGATTGCGTGGAATCTTCCAGTCGGCAGGTGGGAGGCTGCAGTGATTTCTTTGAAGTGAATCCTCTGTGGGAGCAAGCCAAGCTCCAGCAGTCTAGGGAGAGCAGGGAGAGCAGAGAACAGGCATGTGTTCTGAAGCACTGAGCATAGAAAGAATGTTCCCTTGGGAGCGCCTATTGCGGGCACTCTCACTGCAGGTAAAAACATGCATACCCTGCTATGTCCTGGTAACGCCAGCTTCTGTCCAACGACTGCACAGCTCTTGCTGCGGGCCAAACCTGCTCTGTGCACTTTACAAATACTCATTTAGCGATGCTAATTCACATAGATGTAATGAAGATGGTAATAACTGCATAATTTACCCAGCACATCTTTATGTACTGGACTTTTCCACTGAAAAGCTTCATGTACATTCATTCCTCCAATCCTCATAACAAATCTATGAATTATGGCTTATTAAGCCCATTCTCTGGATGAAACTGAGGTTCATATACATGTGTATGTTCCACGTACACATATGCATAATGATTTCATATGTCTAGAAATGCTCTGAGAGACAAAAAACCATTGTCAAATTTCCATGAGTTCAAAAGCATTTGATCAGCTGCCCCATGCCAAAAATTTCCATAAGATGGTGAAAGTCTTGGAGCCCTTAAAACACGGTTTTCTTCCATGTTACCACAGTTGGAAATTAAAGAAATTTTGATGATTCATTTTTTTATCCTGAAATTTTTACTTATCTTAAAGCCCACAACTTGTCTTCTCATAAAGAGAAGCTCCAACCCAGCACGATGGGAAGAGCCCCAATTCTGCCCAGAAAAGGCCGAACACCCTGTTCTGAGGAACCCCTTTAGACTTCAGTGTGGTGGCCTGACAACATATAGTGACAAAGGACTGTGTAGCCAGAAATTTCCTAGGAAAAAAACTAGACTATCTGTCTCACTTTGCAGTACTTCTTTGTTACAGGTTAAGGTTTTTCCATTAGCCCCATGCTGCTGAGGTCTCATCAAAACTCCCAAGCCCTTCAGGTCTCCCTTAGCAGAAAAGAAAACTCAGGGCCAGAGTCCTCACCTTCGCTTTCATGATCACTGGGGCCATCTCAGACCCTTCCTTCTCTCCTTGCCCTCTGTGGATTGGGGAAATAGCTCATGTGGTTAGCTGTGCTGAGTGGTTTTGTTTTGTTTTGTTTTGTTTTTTTGGTTGGTCCTCAGGGTGAGTACGTGTCCTGCCTTCTCTCGCTGCTCCGCCAGATGTGTGACACCCATTACCAGCACCTCCTGGACAACTTCCAGAGCAAAGATGAACTCAAGGTGGGCAACAAACCTACCTTAAAACTGACTTTTCACCCCAGACAGGAAGCATGTAGCTGAGACTGCCCAGGGGCTTTCCCCCTGCCGGGGGCCGAGTGCAAGTGACTGGTGCTGCCTAGGGCAAAGGGTTCACCAGCCCCCATTTTACAGCTGTGAGTGTATGGTTCCCAGAAGCTGAAAGCCAGCAATGTTCGGATACAGACAGACCCCAGTAACACTGGCAAGTTTTCCCTGACTGGTAGCAGCCCTATGACCATGTGCCTCTATGGGAGGCTGCTCTCGGCCATAGTAGTTGTCCGCAAACCAGAACTCTTTCCTTTCTTATGAACTCAATAATCACCTTATATTTTCCCCCTGCAAACCAGACTTCACTGTTTAATAACTGTAATTATAATAATGGTGACGACTTTTCTTCATTAAAATGTATTTCTGGAAGTGACCTGTAGAAAGAAAAAGTGAGGGCTCTCCATTGGCTACCAGATTCTGGATCCAGACCACTGGGGCAGATAGTGCAGAGAAATGGGCCCATGATCCACACAATAGAAGAGCATTCCCAAACTTCCTGTGGTATCAGCTGCTGACAAACTGCTAGGGCTTGTGTCTTTGCCTTAGAATGTGCTACTCAGTTCATCCCTGGATAAACAAACTATTGCAAATTTTAGTTGCATGCTCTGCCTCCATTCAGAAGTATTTCATAGTAATGCATTTGCATTTCATAGTAATGCATTTGCATTTCATAGTAATGCATTGCACTTTTATTTGTACGACCTTTATTAATCATATTATATCAGTTAGTATTAGGTGTCATTTTCTAGTATCTGACTTGACCTGCCTTTCCACAGACATGGATCTCTGCAGATTGTTGCCATTAACTCGTTGCAGTAAGGTCAGCCCGTCTTCTTGGATGGGTGAATTGACAGCCCTTGAAGTGAACCAAAAGTTAGCCAGAGATCAAAGCAGAGCTTGAGGTGGGCGTAGAGCCTGAAAATCCAGGGTTGGCTATTCTAGATCATTTTCAGCCTTTGTGGCTCTACTAACTGATTCGCAGTCAGAAGCTCGGGCTGACATCATTCTCTTACTTTTTAATTTAAATCATATTTTTATAACACCAATATGTACACATTTTTAAATTTTAAATTTTTTATTCATTTATTGAAAGCCTATTCTGTGCAGGCACTATACCCAGAACCTTATGGGTTTGTTTGGGTTTTTTTTATAATAATTTTTTATTATGTTATGTTAGTCACCATACAGTACATCCCTAGTTTATGGGTTTTTAAATTTTTAATTTCAGTGTAGTTAATATTCAGTGTATATGTATACATTATCTTAAAAGCCAAAGCACATCACAAAGCTCATAACATAAAATGGTGGTTCCCTAGTTCAACCTGACCCATGTCCAGTTTCTACTCCCCAGAAGCAGTCACTTTGAATTCTTTTGCTGTTCTTTAAGCTTCTACTGCCATTTTAAATTTTAACTGGTAGTTTTTGTCTATTTTCTTCTTCCCATGGAAAATGAGGGTGACTCTCTTCTCTCTCACACGCATATCTTTCCTCTCATTCTTCCGATATAGTCCGCATACATTTTTGTTTAAATCAGTAATTGACTCTTCTTTATTACAGCTGGGTAAGTACTGTGGTGAGTCAACTGCTATGCTGTTACACTTCCTTTCTCATAAAACTTCCTGTTTTTTCCTAGAATTATTTGCCTCTTTTGTTACTCACTTTTTTTTGTTGTTTTCTTTTGGTTTTCAAGTCTGGCTAGGATTTCCTACTCCCTCTCTGTAATAAACCTCTTCTTTCAGCTTTCCTCAAGGTCAAATCTGTCAGATACTACTGTCAGGTCACTTTTTCTTTTCCTGGAAACTTGCCCTGTTTTTATTTGTTTCAGTCTCTAATGTACATGTTAGAGACTTTCCTTCTATATGCAAAGACTTTTGGATGTCAGTCTGTGTCTAAAAGTGAGGTGGTCTGGTGCTAATGAGAAGCTCTATGTGTGTGCGGGGCTTGTCTCCAGGCTTCTCTGTAGCTGACTGAAGAGGGTCTGGCCATTTGGTCAGAATATCCTCTAATTCCTGTATCTACTGGTCTGCTTTCTTGGACTTGTCTCTTTCCTGAGACAAGAATCCCTTTCCCTTCCTAAGAATGGAGTAGCCTACCAATGTTTTGGAAACCAAATAGCAAAAAGGGACTGGGAACCTTCCAGTTCAGCAGGTGAAGTTTCTCTGAGCGCCTGTTTTCATTTTGGCATCTCAGCCCATGAGAACAGATCCTCAGTGAATAACTACTCCAGAGAGCAGCCCTCAGTCTTCTGACAGGATGGGGAAAGCCTGGTCACCTAGGGGCATGAGATGGCAGAAGAGATCTTAGGGAGACTGTAAATCAATCTTCCTGTTTTTAGCCTTCATATCCCAGTCCCACAGAGGTACCTGGTGAAGCCTACAGTTTCTGAGATTCTTGTTTCCTATTGCTGTCACTTCCAAAGGCTCTTAGCTGTTGTCGTTCTCAAATATATTAAGTCAGTTACCACAAAAGCTTTCAAAATGTATTCACCTCTTCTGATTACTGTGTTCTTATTTCCTGTTTCCTTTGTCTCTGTGGGCATATGTATTTCTTGACTGTCATTTTAAAGGATTTGAGCTGAAACAGACATGAGGGAACATATGCAGTCCACCACACCAAATATAGAGTTCGGCACATTTATTCTTTTTTTATGATAGCATTATTGAGATATAATTTGCATACTGTAAAATTTACACTTTTAAATTGTACAAGTCAGTGTCTCTGATTATATCCATCTTAAAAGACTTATCACAAATTAACAAGATCAAGTTAATAATTTATAACTTCCCACAAAGAAAAGCCAAAGACCAAATGGCTTAATTGGTGCATTCTACCAAATTTTTAAAGAATTAATGCCAATCCTTCACAAGCTCTTATAAAAAATGGAAGAGGCAGGAACACTTCCAGCTCATTTTATGAAGTCAGCAGTACCCTGATATGAAAACCAAAGGCAGCCATCACAAGAAAAGCAAACTATAGACCAATATCCCTTATAAATATAAGTGCAGAAACCTTTAGCAACATACTAGCAAACTGAATCCAGGAACATACTAAAAGAAGTATACACCATGATCACATGGGATTGATCCCAGAAATGCAAGGTTGGCTTAACATATGGTAATCTATCAATGTAATACACCATTGAATAGAATAAAGGACAAAAACAGAATCCTAAGTGAAATAAGTCAGGCAAAGAAAGACAATTATCATATGGTTTCTCTCATCTATGGAACATAAGAACTAGGAAGATTGGTAGGAGAAGAAAGGGATAAAGAAAGGGGGGTAATCAGAAGGGGGAATGAAGCATGAGAGACTATGGACTCTGAGAAACAAACTGAGGGCTTCAGAGGGGAGGAGGGTGGGGGAATAGAATAGGCTGGTGATGGGTAGTAAGGAGGGCACGTATTGCATGGTGCACTGGGTGTTATACGCCACTAATGAATCATCGAACTTTACATCAGAAACCAGGGATGTACTGTATGGTGACTAACATAATATAATAAAAAAATATTATTATAAAAAAAACAGGATCATCATAATGGCTGTAAAAAAATCAGTGTTTTAAAACTTTCATGATAAAATCATTCACTCAACAAACTAGAAATAGAGGGGAATTTCTTCAGACTATGATAAAAGACATCTATGAAAAACCCACAGCCAACATCATACTTAATAACAAAAGACTGAATCCTTTCCTGTTAAGGTCAGGAACAAGAGAAAGACATCTGCTCTAACCACTTATATTCATTATATTGGAGCATCTAGCTGGAGCAATTCAGCACAGGTTTGGAAAGGAAGAAGTAAAACTATCTCTATCCTCAGATGGTATGATTTTGTATATAGAAAATCCTAAGACATCCATAAAAACAGTATCAGGAGTAATAAGCTCAGCAAAGTTGCAGGATGCATAATTAATATACAAAAATCAATTCTTTTTCTTGGCACTAGAAATGAACAATTCAAAAATGAAATTAAAAGAACATCTCCATTTACAAAAGTATAAAAACATATAAAATAATAAGTAAAGGAAATTAAAGAAGACCAAAATAAGTGAAAGACACCCCATGTTCATGGATTGGAGCACTTAATGTTATTAAGAGGACAGTACTTCACAAAGTGATCTACAGGTTTGATACAAGACCTCTCAAAGTTTCCACTGCCTTTTTGCAGATATTGACAATCTGATCTATAATTCATAGGGGAAAGAAAGTGACTCAGAATAGCCAATCTTGAAAAATAAAGCAAAATTGGAGAATTCACACTTCCCAGTTTCAAAACTTACAACAAAATAACAGTAATCAGAATTGGTACTTGCATAAAGATAGACATAAAGATCAATGGAATTGGATTGAGAGTCTAGAAATAAACCTTTATATTTACAGTCAATTGAACTTCAATAACGTTGCCAAGACAATATAAAGAGTAAAGAAGTCTTTGCAGCAAATGGTTCTGGGACAACTTGATATCTAACCTCTGCCTCATACCATATAAAAAAATCAACTGGAAAGGTATCATAGACCTAAATGTAAGAGCTAAACTATAAAACTCTTAGAAGGAAACAGGAGTGAGTATATCTTTATGTCCCTTGGTTTAGCAGTGATTTCTTAGTTATGACACCAAAAGCACAAGCAACAAAAGAAAAAATAGATGTTAGACTTCATCAAAATTAAAAACTTCTGTATTTAAACTGAATGGGAAGTCATCAGAGAGGGAGAAAAACCATGTGAGAGACTCTTAACTCTAGGAAACAAACTGAGGGTTGCTGGAGAGGAGGTGGGTGGGGGGATGGGGTAATTGGATGATGGGCATTTAGGAGGGCACATGATGTGATGAGCACTGGGTGTCATATGCAACTGATAAATTATTGAACGTTACATCTGAAACTAATGATGTACTATAAGTTGGCTAATTGAATTTAAATTTTAAAAAAATTTCTGTGTTTCAAAGGATGCCAACAAGAAAGTGAAAGCCCACAGAATGGAAGAAAATATTGGCAAATCATATATCTAATAATAGGACTTGCATGTAAAATATATAAATAACTCTTACAACTCAAGAATGAAAAGGTAACTCGATTTTAAAATGGGCAAAGCAATGAAGTACTGTCTGGTGACTAAAATAACATAATAATAAACAAACAAATAAATAAAATGAGCACAGTATTTTAATAGACATTTCCCCAAAAAAGATACATAAATAGCCAAAACACACGTGAAAAGATGTTCCAACATCATTAGTCATTAAGGAAATACAAGTGGATATAATCAAAAAGACAAATATTAGTACTAATTCTAGTTTAAATATTTGGTGGAATTCACCAGTGAAGCCATCTTGTCATGCACTTTTCTTTGTGTGAAGCTTTTAAATTATTAGTTTGATCTCTTCACTTATGATAGGTCTGTTCAGATTTTAATTTTATTTATTTTTTTAATGATTTTTATTATGTTAGTCACCATACAGTACATCCCTGGTTTCTGATGTAAAGTTCGATGATTCATTAGTTGCGTATAACACCCAGTGCACCATGCAATACGTGCCCTCCTTACTACCCATCACCAGCCTATTTTAATTTTAAATGAATTTTGGTTGTTTATATCTTTCTAAGAATTTGTCCATTTCATCTAAGTTACATAATTTGTTGGCATACATTTGTTTATAGTAGTCTCTTACGATCCTTTCTAGTTCTCTAACATTGGTAATGATGTCGCTTCTTCCATCCCTAATTTTAGTAATTGAGTTTTCTCTTTTTTTTTTTTTCTTTTTTTTCTTGGTTTGTCAATTTTGTTGATATTTTCAAAGAACCAACTTTTGGTTTCATTTTTTTCCTCTATTTTTCTCTTCTCTGTTTCATTTATTATCCCCTTTCTTCTTCTTGCTTTACGTTAGTTTGCTCTTCTTTCTCTAGTTTCTTAAGGCGTAGGGTAGGTTATTGATTTGAGACCTTACTCTTTTTAATGTAGGCACTACAGCTATAAGCTTTAGCTTCATCCCGTAAGTTTTGATTTGATATGTTTTCATTTTTATTGATCTTGAAGTATTCCTGTTTCACTCATGTTTTCTTCTTTGACCCATTGGTTATTTGGGAGTGTATTGTTTAATTCACATATTTTTTACTTTCCCAAATCTCTTTGTGTCATTCATTTCTAACTCCCTTCCGTAGTGGTTGGAGAACATGCTTTATATGATTTCAGTTCTTTTAAATATAGTGGGGCTTTCTTTATGGCCTAACATATGGTCTGTCCTAGAGAAGTTCATATATCCTTCTATGTGTATCCTGCTATTGTTGGATAGAGTGTCCTATAGATGTCTGTTAGGTGTTGTTAGTTTATATTATGTTCAAGATTTCTTTTTCCTTGCTGATCTTCTTTTAGTTGTTTTATACATTATTGAAAGTAGTATATCGAAGCCTCCAACTATCATTGTTGAATTTTCTATTTTTCCTTTTAATTCTGTCAGGTTTTGCTTCATGTGTTTTGAGGTTCTATTTTAAATGCATATATGTTTATAATTGTTTCAGACATATTGTCTCTTTTGTCATTATAAAATGTCCCTTTGTGGTCTCTAATGATAATTGTTGTTAAAGTCTATATTGTTTAACATTAACATAGCCACCAGTTCTATTTTGGGTGTCATTTTCATTGTATATATTTCCTATCCTTTTACTTTTGAGGTACTTATGTCTTTGAATCCAAAGTATGTATCTTGTAGACCACATATAATTAGATCATGTTTATTTTTTAACTATCTTCCTATCTCTGCCTTTTGATTAGAATGTTTAACCCATTTACATTTACTGTAATTAACAATAAGTTAGGATTTACACCTGTCATTTTGCTATTTGTTTTATATCTGTCTTGTATCTTCTTTGTTCCTCTGTTCCTCAATTTCTGCCTTCTTCCATGTTAAATATTTTTACTGTGTGATTTTAATTCCTTCATTGTTTCTTTTAGTATATTTTTAAAGTTATTTTCTTAATGATTGCCCTGGAAATTACAATTAACATCTCAATCTACCAGTTACACTTTAATAACATACAAAAACTTCACTCCAATAAATCTCCAATCCCTTCTTCTTTTTTGTGCTGTTACTGTCATATAAATTACATATTTATATATTATAATCTCACCAACATACTTTTATAATTATTGCTTTATGCAGTTGCCTTGTAAATCTAATAGGAAAAGAGTTACAAACTTAACATATATACTATCTTTTACATTTACCTATATAGTCACTTTTCCTAGTGCTTTTTATTTCTTCACGTGGATTCAAGTTACTGTCTGGTATCCTTTTAAGTTGGGGAGACTCCCTTTAGTATATCTTTTAGGGCAGTTCTAATAACAAATTCTCACAGCCTTTTTAACCTGAGAATGTTTTAATTTCTTCATCATTTTTGAATGATAGTTTTGCTAGACTTAAGATTCTTGGTTGACATTATTTCAGTACTTTGAATATGTTATTCCACTGCCTTCTGGTCTATATCATATCTGCTCGTAAGCTACCTATTATTATTGAGAATGATTTGTATGTGATAAAAAAAATTTTTCTTCTTGCTTTCAAGATTCTCTCTTTGTTTTTGGCATTTGACATTTTGACTATGATATGTCTATATATAAATTTCTTTGATTTTATCCTATTTGGAGTTCATTGAGCTGTTTGGATGTGTAGATTAAAGGGTTTTTCCATCAAATTTGGGAAATTTTTAAAATATTTCTTCAAATATTTATTCAAAATCTCTTCCTCTTTTTCTTTCATCTCTTCCTGACACTCCTATTATTTGTACGTTTTTACAATTGGTGGTATCCTACATGCTTTGTTTGGTTTTCTTCATTTTCTTTCTGTTCCTCTGGATAAGCTCAGTTGACATATCATTTAAATTTGCTGATTCTTTCTTCTGACAGTTCAAATCTCTGTTGAGCCCCTCTAGCAAAATTTACAATACAGTTATGGTACTTTTAAATTCTTTCTATTTGATGCTTTTACAATAATTTCTATCTATTTTACTGATACTCTCTATTTGGTGAGATATTGTTCTTGTACTTTCCTTTAATTCTTTAGACATGGTTTCCTTTAGTTCTCTGAGCTTATTTATAACAGCTGAGTTAAAGTCTTTTCCTAGTAAGTCCAACATTTGAGCTACCTCAGGTAAAGTTTCTATTGACTTCTTTTTTTCCTGTTTATGGGTCATACTTTCATGTTTAATTTCACATATTATAATTTTTTTGTTAAAAACTTGACAATTTAAATAACGTAGCAACTCTAGAAATCAGATCCCCCACCACATTCCAGGGGTGGTTGTTGTTGCTTTTTGTTGTTTTGTTGTTATTGATATCTGTTTGCTAGCTTATTTAGTGACTTTCTTGGACTAATTCTTTAATGTCTGTATTCGTTGTTGTGTGCAGCCACTGAGCTAATCCCTGGACAGAAATTTCTTTAAATGCCTTAAGTCAAACTGAGAGCTTTAGAGGGGAGGGGGGTGGGGGATCAGGATAGGCTTGTGATGGGTATTAAGGAGGGCACGTATTGCATGGTGCACTGGGTGTTATATGCAAGTAATGAATCATGGAACTTTACATCAAATACTTGGGATGTACTGTATGGTGACTAACATAATAAAAAATTATTATTAAAAAAAACCGTTAGAAAATATTCACATCAAGTCAAAAAAAAAATGCCTTAAGTCAGTAAGTCTTTGATACTTTGCTAAGTTTCTGTATGTGTGTTGGGGCTCACCTTCAGTGCTCCAGCAGTTTACATTACTGCCTTAGCCTTCACTTCCTGCTTCACATAGAGCCTCAAAGTCAGCCAGAGTGAGAGGTTAGGCTTCTCAAGTCTTTCCTGAGAATATGTACAGCCCTGAACATGTGTGTGGACTTATAGGTTCCCAGGAATATGACAGAGCCGTTCAAAGTCCCCTATAGATATCTCAACCCAGATTTTTCTTTTAAGTCTTTTGGCAATTTTCTTGATGCCCTAATGATATGGCTGCTTTAAGCAGCTGGGATGTTAAATTATTTGGCTGATTTTTTCCCATATACGCCTTAAGTAAAAGGCTCTTCTCACTGAGTGAGCTCTGAGTCAGATCAGATAAGTCCTCTGAATGGGGATTTCCCAGGTTGCTGCCAGGCAGATGGAAAAGTAGCAATTTGGGGAGAGGGGAGCTCACTACCACTGTGGTTCTATGGTTGTTTGTTTTCAAGGATATACCACGGAGGTAGGAAGAAGAATGGAATGGGAATGGGACAAGCTAAAGGGCAACTAAGTTCACTGATCTCCTGAGATTCAACCATTTTTATTGAATAACACTCCTTGGATTGTTGCAAGCCTTTGTTTAACCTGCTTTGCCAGTGTTCTCATTACTTTCATAGAGGAGCAGGTTTTGGAGGTCTTTACTCTGCCATTCCTAAAATGCTTCTCCTGTCAATGTGTTCTTAACATGCAAGAGAGCAGGTTCTTTTTAAGATTTTATTTATTTGTTTGAGAGAGAGAGAGCATGTGAGCGGGGGGCGAGGGGGGTAGAGGGAGAGAAGCAGACACCGCTCTGAGCACAGGGCTCAATCTCAGGACCCTGAGATCATGAACGAAAGTCAAGAGTCGGACACTTAACCAACTGAGCCACCCAGGCATCCCCCAAAAAGCAGGTTCTTATAGTCAAGTGATCAAGGGCCATGCCCCAAATAATGAGACCCACAGACCCAGTTGGATACCAGTTCCCCTGGACTGTAGCCTTCCCTATGCTTTGGGCTTTAGGCACTGGGCTCAGGGTACAGAGCTGCCTCTGTTCTACCCAGTCTGGGTCTGCTCCCACCTGGCCTGAGAGAGTGCCTAGATCTCACTGTCATACAGGCCTCTAAAAGAAAATAACTCACAAAGGGAACTGGAATCTAACCCACTAGTCCCATCCATTCTCATGGTTTAGAGGTCAGGAGAGCCCTGTTAAGGAAATGCATGCTGTAGTGGTAGTGGTAGTGTCTCACATCAGATTTTCCTGCTGGATCAGGAATTCCTGCTGAAGATTTTCTGTGTGTTCCGGAACCTGATGAAGATGAGTGTCTTCCCTCGGGACTGGATGGTGATGAGACTTCTTACAAGCAAGTGAGTGTGGAAGGGCCCTGCACCAGCATCAACAGAGCTATTCTCAGACTCAGGAGAGTGTGCGTGTGTGTGTGTGTGGCAGAGAGAGAAAGCAAGACGGAAATCATTGCCAAGGCCATGGGGACAGAGAAGAGAGGATAAATTTGAAAAATGTTTGGAGGCACAATCTACTAGTAGGACTTGATAATTTACCATAAGTTCAAGATGAAGAAAGTGTTAAAGATAGTTCAAAATGAAGTCTTAAGTGCCTGGCAGAGAAGTCATGGTAAGGACAGAAAAGGAGTGTAAAGGATGTGAAATAATAATACCCAGAAAAGGTTCCTCCTTGAGGGAGGCCTGTTCCATGGACCACTGGCCTCTGTTGCTTTCTAGTTTCAGGCAGTTATCCCAAGCCCTCCTCTTGATTTGATTTCTGTTGCCTGCCAGACACAGCCTGCCTCCCACAGCTAGTGCTAATTACCCACCTGAGACCTGGCTGTAAGGCTCTGACCACTTCTGACTCCAGCAGCAGAATTCACTCCTAGACTTCCCCCTGATTGTCTGTTCCATTCATATTTCTAGCCTGTGCTTCTAATTGGCAAACTGGACAAGTGATACAGGTGGTAAGGTGCTGGCTCATCTGGTCTCCCTCCACTTGGGAGAAGGCCACTTGGCCTCCAGTCTCTAGCCTGCTGCCTTCTCCCACTGGTCTGCTTTTTTTTTTTTTTTTTTTGAGAGGCAGAGAGAGCAGGGGAGGAGGGGCAAAGGGAGAAGTAGGAGAGAATCCCAAGCAGAGTCCATGCCCAGCACAGAACCAAATGCAGGGCTCGATCTCACAACCCTGAGATCATGGCCTGAGCTGAAATCAAGAGTCCGATGCTTAACTGAGGTACTCAGGCACCCTGATCTGCTTTTTATGTTGGCATTATGCAGAGTGTAGTGATATTATCTATGTTAGATATATTAGCAAGGTATCACTGTGGTCTCCACTTTGTACCTTTTATAGGGCACTTTTTTCTTTTTTCAAAACTGCAGACATCTTATACAGAACAGAAGAATGGTTATAAACAAAGTTGCACATGTTTTTCCTCAAATAGTGGATTTCCCATTTGACTCCCTCTTATTTCTTTTTTTTTTTTTTAAGATTTTATTTTGTTTATTTGAGAGAGAGAGACAGAGATAATGACAGGGACAGAGAGAGAGCACACAGTGGGGAGGAAAGGGAGAAGCAGGCTCCCCACTGAGCAGGGAGCCCAGTGTGGGACTCCATCCCAAGACCCTGGGATCATGACCTGAGCTGAAGGCAGACGCTCAACCGACTGAGCCACCCAGGCGCCCTTCTCTCTTGTCTCTATCTCTTAGCTCTCCTCGGAATACTTCAGGGCCCTCAGCCCATCCTACAGGAACAGCCTCCTCTTGTAAGGCTTTTAGACCTTTCAAACTTGTCACTTCCGGTGCCAGTGGACTAGTCTCACTAATGCACTGTTTTTGCCTTGCCCCTTTTCTGCGCCAAAGCCAGGGTGCTCAGTGTTAGATGTAAGCTCCTTTGCCAGGCACCCAAAGCCCTCTGTAATCAAACCCTTACCTGCCTGTCCCACTTCATTTCCTCTCTACTTTAATCTGTGCCCTCTGCTCTAGCAAGCCAGCCTCCCATTGCTGCTTATATGTACCCAGGCTAATTGAGAGTGATATTCTAGACCAAAGGCTGAAAAAAAATAACTTGTAGATAAAAATAATAGTATGTGACAACAGTAGGGATTTAATCATTATAAACCCTTATTATCAAGTAAAATAATAAAATTATACTGTAAGTCCTCTGGTAGTCATACCTTCATTACCCAGAAGTCCTCAAAATACTAGAATCACTCTTTGAACTGGAGGAAATCTTTTTTATTTTTTATTTTTTTTTTAAGATTTTATTTATTTATTCGACAGAGACAGAGACAGCCAGCGAGAGAGGGAACACAAGCAGGGGGAGTGGGAGAGGAAGAAGCAGGCTCATAGCGGAAGAGCCTGATGTGGGGCTCGATCCCAGAACGCCGGGATCACGCCCTGAGCCGAAGGCAGATGCTTAACCGCTGTGCCACCCAGGCGCCCCTGAACTGGAGGAAATCTTAAACAACCAACTAATTCCCCCCCATCCCCTCTTATAGGCAGGGAAACTGGGGCCCAGTTGTACCAAGGCCAGGTAATGGGAGAGCCAGGCCTAGAACCCACTGATGTTCTATGCTGTACTGCCAACTATGGGGCATTTCTCCAGGATTGGTTTTTGTGAGGTTTGTGCCATCTACCCTTTCCTTTATAGTCACATCTTATATGAGAGCAAGTTGTATTCAAGACGTTTACTCATGGATCAGAGATGCTAAGCTATCAGATGCCATTGTTAGTCTTTTAACTCCACCAATGCTCTGTTCCCTTACTGCAGTATTATAGTCACTACTGTCCAGTACCTGTCTTCCGCACTACACAAGAATTTCACAGAGACGGACTTCGACTTTAAGGTAGGAGCTCCTGAAATACATCACTATCTTTGTAATACACTAGAAAACCAAAAAACAAGCTCACTGTTTTTGTTTCTGGGGCTTTTTTGTTTTGTTTTGTTTACTAAAACCAACCATTTCATTTTGCTCACAGTTTTTCAGTTCAGGAATTTGAGAAGGACTCAGCTAGGTGTCAGATGGGCAGCTGGGAGCTGGGGCAAGCTCACTGCTTTTTGTTCTATTAATATGTTCATAGTATTGAACCACTTCCAAGTTTGATAGTGACTAGAATATAACCTAAGAGTGCCCCTGTTGGAAGTGCCGGGAGCCAGACATCCAGGAGTAGGCTTTCTAGGCCAGAATCAACACTATGGGTTTCAAGGAGTCAAGGAAGAAAAAAAAAAAGTTCTGTTTGCAAAGATACTTAAAAAGGAAAAAAAATCAAGATCTTAAAATTGTGAAATGAATTCTGTGCTACATCCATATATTTAGAATCTCTCTTTGCAAGGTTAAGGACTCAGGCTGTCACATGTTTTCTCTTTCTCTGTCTCTCTAGGTGTGGAATTCTTATTTTAGCCTGGCAGTTCTGTTCATAAATCAGCCAAGCCTTCAGCTAGAAATCATCACTTCAGCCAAGAGGAAGAAGATTCTAGATAAGTAAGACATATGTCTCTTCTTCACCTCCCTACCACATGCCCAGATGGGGCTATGTTTCAATGAGCGGCTCCTCAGAAGTCCACAAGGTTCTCACTGGGTAGCTTCCCAAGGAGCCAAGTGTGAGAGTTCAGTTGAGAGCCAAATGACTTAGTATTGGGGGAAGCATTAGAAACAGTGCTGAAGTGCTAGCCTTACTGGGTTTGTAGCCCTGCCTTCCTGAACTTTCTCCCACTAAAAGCTGACTCCTGTGTTAACTATTTCCAGGTATGGGGACATGCGTGTGATGATGGCTTATGAACTGTTCAGCATGTGGCAGAATTTGGGTAGGTCTTTTCTCCCTGTTTTTCCCTTCCACATATTGCATAGCCAAATAAAAAGTGACAAGACTAATAACTTCTCCCAGGTTTTATGGATGTGAATTCAAACCTAAGAGACCTTTACATATCTTTAATGTAACACCTCATCCGGATGGTCCAGCACATGTGCACAGAGCTCTTGGCAGGGAGAGTTAGGCTGAGAAGCAAGACCCCAGTAACACATACGCACACTCCCTTTTTTGAGAACTGAAGTCAAAAGGAGAAGAATATAAAGTCTCTAGGAGTTTTTCCCGGCTTAAGAATTCATGCGGGTAAGATCTTCTGTACTCTTCATGTCCCAGTGCAGATGTTGCAGGCTCAAAAGCATAGATCTTTTTTTCATTTTAATTCCAATATAGTTATCATACGGTGTTATATTAGTTTCAGGTGTACAATATAGTCATTTAGCAATTCTATACATTACTCCGTGTTCATCATGGTAAGTGTTCAGAAGCAGAGATCTTGGAGATACTCAGCACATGAGCAAGGGCAGCTATTCATTTTCATAAATAATGGAACACTTTTTGGGTGTCTGGTATTCAGACCATGCAAATCAGGTTTCTGCCACCAGTTGCATGAGGCCTGCATGCAAGAAGGGGATTGCAGCCCCTAGGTGAAATTGATTTTAGCTCCCTTTGCTTCGGCAACTTCTCTAATATCCAGGGCTTTTGATCTGAAATTGTCAGAGTGTTTGGTAGAATCCTTGGATTGCCCTGGTGACTAGGAGAGCCATCCTTTGGTACTATAGGCTTCTAAGTGGCCTCTCGGGATGCTAGAGAAGCCGTTACTCTTCCTGTTACTCTTTTTAACTGAGCCCAGGCTCTGAGGCCTTAGGAATGATGGTCATAAAATCTTACAGTCCTCCGTTAACCATCTCAGTCACTAACCCTGGAAGCAGCAAACAAGATGTGAGGTATTCCTGCCAGCGAACACTAGGGCTTTCCCTGTGAGTGGGGATACATTTCACCAAACAGGCTTTCCAGCTTCAGTACTCCTACACCCTGCATCCAGCATAGCCAGGGTATAGATTTTAATTCTAAACTTGACTCTGAAATTCCCAGGAACACAAAGTACTAACAAAGTGTACCAAATACCAAGATTGGAATATGTAGAGTCAGCCTCAGGGCTAACATTTGCTCCTTAGATAGGCTTTCACGATGGAAGAAATCAAAAAAGATGCCAAGTTTTCTTGATAAAGCCATTCCCGCCTCTTTTTCCCCCCCTTTTGTTTTTGGTGTAAATGGCATTTTCTGGTCCTCAAGAACTGACTTTACTTGGCTGTAGCAATCATTATACAGGCCCATACTTTGTCTCCTTTACAGTCTTTGAAGGACTGAAAGCGGAGCTCTAAAAGATGGCTCACTCCGTTTCACCATGGCAAGGAAGAGAAAAATTCTGTCCCACAGTCCTCAGGACTGGCCCTGCCTTCTGGGAACATGCCCCAGATTGGAGGCCAGTCAGGGGGAAACCTGCATCACCCACTTCCCATGGAAAGACCGCCTAAGAATGTTGGAAGATGTGCTGAACTGGTCTGAGTAGATGTAGTGCTTCCATCAGAAGTACAATGTGAAGACAAGGGGCAAGGATGGGGAGGAGTACAGACAGAGTCCCTGAACCATTCTGTCTGAGCAGGGCTGTGCAGGAGGCTCGCGCTCACTCAGGAGGAGGCCTCTTGGGTGTACTTGAGCACAGGCAGTGAAGGGGCTCATGAACTTCCGGTCTCTAGCGGCTCAGCCAGGGGCTGTGAACATCTTACCACTTAAATTCCTCTGGGCTAGCGGTAGAAACTGCAGGGATGGTGCATTGTGTTTAAACAGAAATATATGGATTTTCCTTGCTAAATAAACACTGAACGGGACAATCTGAAACTATCATACGGCTACTCAGAAATCCTATTCTGTCTAAAGTAGTGAACTCTGTTCCTTGACTTCAGAATGATTTTCAGGTAGTTTGCTAAACCTCCCATAAATTCTTTGGAAAGGTAGTTTTTGCCTGTTGAACATTTGTTTTAGCTGGGCTGGGCCAGTTTTATCTATGAACTCTAAAAAGCCAAGAAAAGGAGTATCTCAGAAAGCCATACGGGAGAGCTTGCTTTGTTCTCAGTTGCTTCCAGGTCATTTGAAAGTATGTATTGTGGCCCCACATGGGAAGCTTCCACAGAAGGAGCAAAGAAAGCATAAACTAATATCTATTGGGTTTTGTTGTTCAGGTGAACATAAGATCCACTTTATTCCGGGAATGATTGGTCCTTTTCTGGGTGTGACGCTGGTCCCACAGCCAGAAGTGCGGAATATCATGATTCCCATCTTTCATGACATGATGGACTGGGAGCAGAGGAAAAATGGCAACTTCAAACAGGTAAGACAACACCTGGCAGTGTTCAGGGTGCTCTCCTCTGGATGGACCCCTTCTGTCCAGGCAGGTGATCCAAATGGCCAGACTGTGGTTCCAGTGGGAATAGACTATAGCTTGGTCATCTTGAATCCTGTTCAAGGGTTCTCCCTTGCTTGGCAGCCAGAATCGATTTGTGGATTTTCTTTATGAAGTTAGAGGTCAGAAAAGAATCACAGGAAAGAAATGAACATCTTAGAAAGAAACTTTCTGTTCAAGGAGAGAATGGCTTGGGACTGTAACCTCCCAGCTTCATTCAGGAGAAGGCCCTAGGAGCATAATGTCCTTCCTCTCTGGTGCATGGTCCAGGCATTTCTAGGACTAGAACCAAGACCAGATGACTTCTCATGGCTCAGGGTAGCCCAGAATTTCACAGACTCCTGCACAGAGTGGTGGGTCCAGGAGGTATAAGCCCCTAGCTTCTGACTAAATAGCTTCAGGCTGTGCCTCTGGGCAAATCTTCTGCTGCCTCTAGGGTAGAGGAGATGGCCCCTGCCTATCTATGTGTAGCTCCCGGGAATAAGACTAGGATCAGTAGGGATCAGTGGTAGGGAAGCTGATTCCAGCTAATAAAAGAAGTAACTTGCTAGCAACAGGAACTGTCCAGTGTAGTCTGGCCTGCTTTAGGGGGTGGGGAGTTCCTCTTTGCTGGTGATTCTCAGGCAGACGCTCCCAGGAGGACTCTAGGAAATTTCTGTATTGGGTTGGGGACTGTACCAGTTCCCCACTAAGCTCCCTTCCAACCCTGTGACTCTGGGATGAACCAGTGATCTTAAAGTGAGTGACTATAACAGTGAAGAGCAGACTAGGCAAGCAATAATTTTTAAATTCTTATTTATTTTTTAATTTATAAACAGTAAAATTCATTCTTTGTGATTTATAGTTCTATAAATTTTGGCAAACACATAGTCATGTAACTACCACCACAATCAAGATATTCTAAATTCCTAAAAATTCCATCTTGCTACCTTTCTGTGGTCAGACCTTCCCCCTATCTTTAACCTGTGGCAATCATTGATCTATTTTCCACCCCTGTAGGTGGGCCTTTTCCAGAATGTCATGTGAATGGAATCATGTAGACTGTAGCCTTTTGAGACTGACTTCTTTCACTCAGCATAATGCCATCGAGAGATTCACCCATGCTGTTGCACGTGTCAGTTTTTCTATGGCTGAGTAGTATTCCATTGCAGTTTATTCACCATTTGAAAGACATTTGCATTATTTCTACTTTTTGTTGATTATGAGTAAAGCTGCTAACAAATATTTCTTTACAAGTTTTGTATGAATATAAACTTTCATTTTTCTTAGGTAAATATCTAGGAATAGGATTGTTGGATATTGTGGTAAATGTATGTTTAACCTTATAAGGTGCTATCAAATTTTATTCCAAAGCAACAATACCATATTGAAGTCCCAACAGCATTGCATGAGAGTTATAGTTGATCCGTATACTCACCAGAATTCGATATCATCTCTTCATGTGTTTATTTTAGCCGATCTTTTTTTTTAAAGATTTATTTATTTATTTATTTATTTATTTATTTGAGAGAGAGAGAAAGAGAGAGGAGAGCACAAGTGGCAAGAGGGGCAGAGGGTGGGGAGAGAGAGAATCCTCAAGCAGACTCCCCACTGAGCGCAGAGCCTGACATAGGGCTCAATCCCAGGACCCTGAGATCATGACCCGAGCTGAAACCAAGAGTTAGACACTTAACCAACTGAGCCACCAGGTGCCCCTATTTTAGCCATTCTGATAGATAGAGTTGTATATCATGGTAGTTTGTTTTTTTTTAAGATTTTATTTATTTATTTGACAGAGATAGAGACAGCCAGCGAGAGAGGGAACACAAGCAGGGGGAGTGGGAGAGGAAGAAGCAGGCTCATAGCGGAGGAGCCTGACATGGGGCTCGATCCCATAATGCCGGGATCACGCCCTGAGCCGAAGGCAGACGCTTAACCGCTGTGCCACCCAGGCGCCCCTATCATGGTAGTTTTAATTTCCATTTCTTTAATGACTAATGTTGAGCATCTTTTAGTGTGTGTGTTTACCATCGTGATATCTTCTTTGGTGAAATGATTATGCAAAACTTGTGTCCATTTTTTAATTGGGTTATGTTTTCTTATTGTTGAGTTTTGAAGGTTCTTTATGTATTCTGGATGTCAGTCCTTTGTTGAATATGATTTACAAACATTTCCTTCCAGTCCTTAGCTTGTCTTCTCATTTACCACAAACAGTGTCTTTCACAGAACAAAAATGTTTAATTCTTGTGGAGTCCAGTTTCTATAGATCATGCTTTGGGGATCATATCTGAGAACTCTGCCTAACCCAGGACCAAATTTTTTCTCCTGTGTTTCTTCTAGAGATTTTATAATTTTATATTTAGATCTCTTACCTATTTTGGGGTAACATTTGTATAAAGATGTGAAGTATGGGTCCAGACTCTTTTTTTTTCTTTTTCCCACATGGTTGTCCAACACCTTTTATTGAAAAAAATACTATTCTTTGTCAAAATTCAGTTCACCGTATGTGTTAGGTTCTCTTTCTGGACTCACTAGTCTTTCCATCTATGTCTTATCTTTTACCATCACCACACTGTCTTGATATGGTAGTTTTATAGTTAGCCTTAAAAGCAAGTGGTGCCAATCTCCAAATTTGTTCTTTTTTTTTTTCCAATATTGTCTTAGCCATTCTAGTTCCTTTTTCTGTTAAATCTCAGAATTAGCATGTCAGTATCTGCAGAAATTCCTGCTGGGATTTTGATTGAGATTACATTGTATTCTAGAGGTCACATTGGAAAGAATTGATATCTTAGTAATACTTAATACTTCTAGTCCATGAAGGCAATGTGTCTCTCCATTTTTTTAGATATTCTTTTATTTCTTTCACTATTTCTGCACACAGATCTTGTACATGTTGTTAGATTTATATGTAAGTATTTCCTATTTTTTGGTGCTATTATAAATTATTTTGATTTTTAAATTTTATTTTTCAGTTGTTTGTTGCTAGTACATAGAAATACAGTTGTTTTGTATACTAATATTATTTCCTGCACCCTTACTAAACTCACTCATTAGTTCCAGAAGGTTTTTGGAGATTCCTTGGGATTTTCTATTTAGATAATCCTATCACCTTCAAACAGAGACAGTTTTATTTCTTCCTCTCTAATCTGTATATTCCTCCTTTCCTTTCCTTTCCTTTCCTTTCCTTTCCTTTCCTTTCCTTTCCTTTCCTTTTCTTTTTGTTTAGAGAGAGAACGTGTGCAGGTGCAAGTAGAGGGGGACAGAGGGAGAGGGAGAGAGAATCTTAAGCAGGCTCCACACCCAGTGCAGAGCCCAACGCAAGGCTCAGTCTCACAACCCTGAGATCATGACCTGAGCTGAAATCAAGAGTCAGACATTTAACCAAACGTGCCACCCAGGAGCTCCTTTTTTTTTTCTTACCTCATCGCACTGACTGGGACCTCTGGTCTGGTGTTAAATAGGAGTGATGAGAGTAGACATCCTTGCTTTCCTCTTAGTCTTCAGGGAGAGCATTTGGTGTTTCACAGTTAAGTATAACGCTAGCTCTAGGTTTTTTATAGATGCTCTTTATCATGGGTAAATAGCATTTAACATAAGAATCCATTTTTGGAGTGTGCAGCTCTAATGCCCTTATTTCTTTGGGAAATAATAACTTTAAACAGAAAAGAATTGTTGCTTTTCTGTTGTCACAGCCTTCTAATTGTGAAAAATTCACAACAGCCTGATGAGAGAACCTAGTTACCAAGAAGTAGATGGCATTGAAGAACTGCACCATGAGTCATCGGAGTCTGTTAAAAGAGGGGCTAGGCTGCATTCCCCCATTGCTACTACCCAATAAAGAAGGTTACCTTTGTGGAAGACTAACTTGGAACTCATTTGTCTCACACTTTAAGACTCAGCTGTCAAGTTGTGTTCTTTCCCTCATTAAGACTGTCATGGGGCACCTGAGTGGTTCAGTCAGTTAAGAGTCTGACTGTTGATTTGAGCTCAGGTCATGAGATTGTGAGATGGAGCCCCATGTCGGGCTATGTGCTGGGTGTGGAGCCTGCTTAAGATTCTCTTTCTCCAGGGGTGCCTGGGTGGCTCAGTTGGTTAAGCAGCTGCCTTTAGCTCAGGTCATGATCTCAGGGTCCTGGGATCAAGCCCCACATCGGGCTCCCTGCTCAGCAGGTAGTCTGCTTCTCCCTCTCCCTCTGCCCCTTCTCCTGCTAGTACTCTCCCTCCCTCTCTCCCTCCCTCTCTCTCTCTCTCTCTCTCAAATAAATAAATAAAATCTTTAAAAAAAAAAACAAGATTTCTTTCTCCCTTTCTCTCTCTGCCCCTCCCCCATAAAAGACTGTTGTGAATAATTGATATCTAGCAAGACATGTAAACCTTGTTAATCCCGGTTAGAAAAATCTTGCTGCTGCTTCCCTATCAAATATTTTAAAAGAGTGGTCTACTTTTTGCATCCCCCCTTTCCGTTCCCACCCTCCTACCCGTCCAGTCTAGTGTGTATTGCATACCCACTTCTGTTGAAGCTGCTCTCTTCAAGATCACCCATAACCTTCTTTTTTTTTTAAGATTTTTTATTTATTTATTTGACAGAGACAGCCAGCGAGAGAGGGAACACAAGCAGGGGGAGTGGGAGAGGAAGAAGCAGGCTCCTAGCAGAGGAGCCTGATGTGGGGGTCGATCCCAAAACACTGGGATCACGCCCTGGGCCAAAGGCAGACGCTTAACGACTCTGTCATCCAGGCGCCCCCACCCATAACCTTCTAATCACCAAAATTCAATGACTTTTTTTTCTTGATTCCAGTTGTGCTTTCCACAGCTTTGGCTCTGTTAATCACTCCCCTACTTCTTCCCACCTACTAAAAATATTTCTTCTAATTATAAAAACAGTAGTTATTTAATGTAGAAAAATTAAAATTGTAATAAACTATCATGAAAAAATTTAATCTGTAATCCTGCTATACTAGTAACTTGGGTGGGAGGCAGGGTATGTCTTTTTTAGAATTTTTTTCCATACATCGAGGTTTTTAAGTTAAAAAATTGAGTCATTGTGTATATTGGGGTTTGGGGGACCATTGTGTGTATTGACTTTTAATCTCCCCTTTTTAGTAGCACCCTGTCATCACTGTCTCTTCCTGTCAGTTAATGTTCCTTGGTACTGCATTGTCAGTTTAGAGGCCACAGAGTATTCCATTGAGTGGCTTAGACCACTATGTTTTTATTCAGGCTCCTAGTTGTAGAAACTTAGGTTCATTCCAGATTTTTGTTGTTAATATTGCAAAAAAAATATCCATCCCTAATTATTTGCTTAGGTAAACTTCTCACCTGTAATTGCTGGATCAAAGAGCAAAAGCTTTCCTTAAGTTTTTACAACAGCACTTCTCAAAACACTGCTGTCCACTGATTTCTCAGACTGCAGGCCACCCTCTCTGTGTGCCCTGTCCCAAGCACTGAGCGTGCTGAGCTGAGTCAGCTGTTGTCCCTCCCTCCTCTGTCAATGAGCTAGCTACTGGGGACCAGGGCTGTTTCTTGTGCTTTTATTCCTTAGAACCCAATGTGGTACCTGAGACATGCTAGATTCATGGAGATAAAAATCAAAACTAACATTCATGGAGCACTTCCAAGAGCTAGGGCACAGGGACACCAAAGAGGACTGTTAACCTCTGTTACTGCTTCATAAGCGAGGAAACGTAGGCTGAAAGAGGTGAATATCTTGTTCTGAAGTAGGCAGGTGTTGTCACAGAACAGATGTTTGTTGAACGAATGAGTAACAAGGTGTCACTTGTCACTTCAGGAATATTGGTTCCATAGAATAAAAGTAACTCTGCAAGCCTGAAATTGTATTACCAATTATGACACGATATATTTGAAGAACTTAGCATTTCATTTGACTTAAAGACATTGGTTTTGCATACATTGATCTTCAGCATTCTGTATTTTGGATTTCTCAGTTTCTCCTAATAACTTCTTCCTTTATCAGCACTGCAGAGGGTGATGAAGTAATGTCCCCATAGCCTTCCATCACCAGCTCCTTTGCCTAACTAACACAGAAGCTCTAACACTTGAATAGGTATCAGAACTACCCGGAGGACTTGTTTGAAACAGATTGCCTCTCTCCTTCCCAAAGTTCTGATCCACTGGGAGCCTGAGAATTTGCATCTGTTTTTTTAAGATTTATTTATTTACTTGAGAGAGAAAGCACAAACGCACACAAGTCGGGGAGGGGCAAAGGGAGAGGGAGGGAGAGAATCTTAAGCAGGCTTCACGCTCAGCAGGGCTCAATCTCACGACCCTGAGATCGTGACCTGAGCCGAAAACAAGAGTTGGACGTGTAACCAACTGAGCCACCCAGGAACCCTGAGAATTTGCATTTCTAATGACATCCGTGATAACTGATACTGCTGGCCCAGGGACCCATTTTGAGAACTCCAGGGAACTGCTGCACCCATGTGTGCACTGTTATACTCTGCTGCTCCAGGTACCCTACCCACCTTTGCCCTGTTCTGGAAAATACAATCTACCTGTACCTGCATGTGTGGAGAGAGATCTCCTGTTATAAACAGACCCTTCTTCCCTGGGAGGCTTGTGGCCAGCTGATTGTCTCAGTAAGACAAGACAAGATTTGAACTGAGAATGAGAGACCTTGGCCTCTGGGCTTGACTCTCCCTGACTTTACATGACCCCAGGAATGTCCCTGCTGAAGCCTCTTCTCCACACAGAGAAAGACAGATGGCATCAATCCCTAAGGACCCCTGGTCTCAGATTTCCTCTTTTCTCTTGAAATGCATATTCAAGCAGCTGACTCATCAGGCCAGACATAAATGTATGACAGTCTCCATCCTGGCCACGTAGCAGACCACTATAAACAGGACCGTATTTATTCATCCATTCTCATTTTCTGCTGAAGGGATTTCAGAAGCCATAATTGCCTTCGATGAATTTCCTAATTCAATTATTTTTTTATTACTTCATTGCCTTAAGACTCTTTGGCTCTATGTGAAGTGAGAAAATGCTTCTGTTATAGCTCATCATTAAAAGCAGCCATGCCATTTTTGTTTATATGAAGTATCTCTATATATAATACCACAATACCACATTTTTTTTACAAGACCACATTTTAAAGGCTAATTAGGGGTTTAAAAGATTTTTATCTCACATCACTTACAGCTAATTTCTCACCTCAGAGTAAATCCAGGGAGGCTTATTAGAAACGTGGCTGAGCACTGCTGAATGCCTTGCAGATCAGTGGGGTGGTGGGAACAGGTACAGTCTTGCTCCTTACAGTTTAGGAATCCAGTAACAAATGCAAGGGCCTCAGTGATGAGGCAGTGGCAGTGGCAGAGGCAGCAGCCCCAAGGGCTTAAGTCCTACGGGGACAAATAGTGGAGCATTTTATCCTGAAGGAGAATCTCTGAAGGAAAGACTCATAACTTGCTCAAATCAGAATCATGTCAGCCATTACCGTGAGGACTAGCCCTGCAGCAGGCTTCCTTTGTGACTGGCTGACTAGAGGGTAAAGTTCTAACCAAATGTATTTTACTCACACAATGTCTTTTGAATGAACAATTTTTAAGAAAAAAAAATTTATTTCACTTAGCATTATCTCCTCCAGTGCCATCCATGTCACAGCAAATGTTGAGAAATCGTTCTTTCTGATAGCTGAGTAATATTCCATTGTATATATGGACCACAACTTCTTAATTCAGTCATCTGTTGAAGGGCATCTCGGTTCTTTCCACGATTTAGCTATTGTGGACAATGCTGCTATGAACATTGGGGTGCATATGGCCCTTCTCTTCACTACGTCTGTATCTTTGGGGTAAATACCCAGTAGTGCAATGGCCAGGTCATAGGGTAGCTCAATTTTTTAACTTTTTAAGGGACCTCCACACTGTTTTCCAGAGTGGCTGTACCAACTTGCATTCCCACCAACAATGTAGGAGGGATCCCCTTTCTCCACATCCTCTCCAGCAATTGTTGTTTCTTGCCTTGTCAATTTTTGCCATTCTAACTGGCGTAAGGTGATATCTTAGCGTGGTTTTGATTTGAATTTCCCTGATGGCTAATGATGTTGAACATTTTTTCATGTGTCTGTTAGCCATTTGTATGTCATCATTGGAAAAGTGTCTGTTCATATCTTCTGCCCATTTTATGATTTGATTATTTGTTTCTCGTGTATTGAGTTTGAGAAGCTCTTTGTAGATCTTGGATACCAGTCTTTTATCTGTAGCATCATTTGCAACTATCTTCTCCCATTCTGTGGGCTGCCTCTTAGTTTTTTTGACTGTTTCCTTGGCTGTGCAGAAGCTTTTTATCTTGATGAAGTCCCACAAGTTCATTTTATCTTTTGTTTCTCTTGCCTTTGGAGATGTGTCATGAAAAAGATTGCTTTGGCTGATGTCATAGAGGTTGCTGCCTATGCTCTCCTCTAGGATTTTGATGGATTCCTGTCTCACATTGAGGTCTTTCATCCATTTGGAGTTTATCTTCGTGTATGGTGTGAGAGAGTGGTCAAGTTTCATTCTTTTGCATGTAGCTGTCCAATTTTCCCAGCACCATTTATTGAAGAGACTGTCTTTTTTCCACCGGATGGTTTTTCCTGCTTTATCAAAGATTAGTTGCCCAAAGAGCCGAGGGTCCATTTCTGGGTTCTCTATTCTGTTCCATTGGTCTGTGTGTCTGTTTTTGTGCCAGTACCATGCTGTCTTTGTGATCTCAGCTTTGTAGTACAGCTTGAAGTCCGGCATTGTGATGCCCCCAGCTTTGTTTTTCCTTTTCAGCAGTTCCTTGGTGATTCGGGGCCTTTTCTGGTTCCATACAAATTTAAGGACTATTTGTTCCAGTTCTTTGAAAAATGTCATCAGTATTTTGATCAGGATAGCATTGAAAGTGTAGATTGCTCTGGGTAGCATGGACATTTTAACTATTTGCTGCAACATGGACGGCACTGGAGGAGATAATGCTAAGTGAAATAAATCAAGCAGAGAAAGACAATTATCATATGATTTCTCTCATCTATGGAACATAAGAACTAGGAAGATCAGTAGGGGAAGAAAGGGATAAAGAAAGGGGGGTAATCAGAAGGGGGAATGAAACATGAGAGACTATGGAGTATGAGAAACAAACTGAGGGCCTCAGAGGGGAGGGGGGTGGGGGAATGGGATAGACTGGTGATGGGTAGTAAGGAGGGCACGTATTGCATGGTGCACTGGGTGTTATAGCAACTAATGAATCATCGAACTTTATATTGGAAACCGGGGATGTCCTGTATGGTGACTAACATAATATAATAAAAAATCATTAAAAAAAAAAAAAGAAGGGGGAATGAGAGAGCATGAGAGACTATGGACTATGAGAAACAAACTGAAGGCTTCAGAGGGGAGGGGGGTGGGGGAATGGGATAGACTGGTAGTAAGGAGGGCACGTATTGCATGGTGCACTGGGTGTTATACACAACTAATGAATCATTGAACTTTACATCAGAAAAAATAAATAAAGGGCTACTTAAACATAGAAAAAAAATTGACAAAGGCCTCTTTTGGATCCAAAATACTTTTCTTTCCAGGGAATCCTTGCCTTTTGCCCCTAGACTGGGAAAAGAGTATCTGAGGTGTGTAAGTTCCAACTTTAATTTAAACCACTGGACTGGGAGGCCTTCCTAATCGAGGGAGGCAGGGTGGTTTCTTGGTGCCACAGATGAGATCCTGCCTTCCCCAGGATTTATTTGGTACAAGTTAAAAAATCAGGAAGCAGTTTCCCAACATCCTCACCTGTGGCAGGAGCTGGATTTCCCATCCTTCCTCTCAGGTCAGCTCAGGTTTACGAAGTCTCTGCTTCCTTCTAGGTGGAGGCCGAGCTGATTGACAAGCTGGACAGCATGGTATCTGAAGGGAAAGGTGACGAGAGCTACAGGGAGCTTTTCGGACTGCTGTAAGCTGTTTCAACCCCTGGCACCTCAGGGAGGGGGTGAAGTGGGCTGATGAAGGGGTGCAACCCGCGCTGGGCAGGCTTCAGAGGGTGGGTATCAGGAGAGACCTGGGTTGTCCTAGTCAACAGGAAGATGGCATTATGGCAGCAAGCTCTCTCAGGGATTGCCATAGTTGACTAAAGAGGTAGAGACAGGCGGTTAACTCTGAGCTCTTAGATTTGCTGGTAGGAAAAGGGTCATCATGTGTCTTCAGAGCATGCACTCTATCCAGTTGGGCAAACAGCCCATGGGGACTCAGCAAGGGCTCAATGTTGGCATTCCTAAGAGGATAAAAGTTAAATTAAATCCCTGGTTTGTAAGATGGTACAATCAGCTTGGAAAAAACACTACCATGGGTATTGTGACTTTAACAAGTTGTACCCACTCTCCAGGCCAGTTTCCCTGCTTGTGAAACAGGGTGGTTGTGCTGAATGATGTCGGGGGTTCTCCTAGGTCCACCATTCATAGCTTCTGTCTTAAACTGATGGAGGCCAAGAGACCTTACAGGACTTGCCACAGGGCTAAGTCCAAAGGAGGGACTCAGGGGAGCCATGGTCCTCCTAGATAAATAGTGATGTTGGACACTTTATCTTCCTAAAAAACAAAATGTTAAGACTCTTAACTCGGAGTCTCTTCCCATCTTACTCATTACTTCCAGCTTTAATATTTTTCTTTGTTTTAGTGCCATTTTGAAGACAAGCCTGTAATGTATTTTTCCAGTAATAATACTGTACATTTACTTAGAACTTTACAGTATACAAAATGTGTTGATATTTCTTACTTAATCCTCACAACACACCTGTGAAGTGGGCAGGGCAGAAATTATCCTGATGAATAGAGGTGATAAAACTGAGCTCAGGGAAGTGTTAGCATGCCCTCAGTTGAATGACCAGTGAGAAACAGGTCTGTGGGGGGAAGACCCAGATCTTCCAATTTCAGGAGGGGGTAATCGTTCTGCTATATCCTGCCCACTTTGTTCCTTGATGAGTCACACAATAAAATGTGAATTTATTTGAAATTTAAATAATTATGATTTGTGAAAATGAATCCATACTTTAGTATTGTTCTTTTCGCTGAAAATGTTTCTAATTGTGGAAATAATGCAGAGAAATCTCTTCGTAAGTTACTAACGGATGATTTTACTGCAAAGGAAAAAGCACACAAATAACTTGCAGTTACTAACTACCTGACCAAGTAGTGTTTCATAAACTCTTCTAAATCATGTCTGAGGGCTGAAAGCCGCTGAGAACCATGGAGCAGCATTTCCCAATTTGTGTTTTGGGGAAGATACTGGGGAAGAAAATAAGTGGATCATGGGCTAATCAGTTCAGAAAAGATTCAATTAAAATTGAACAGGCCTCTGTACTGTAGGACTTCTCAAAGCCTACAATACAAAGAAAGTTGTGAAATCTCTCCAACAGGAGTGTGACCAACATTTCCCAGGCTTGTTTGCTCACAGAATACCTTCCTCAGTCCTCCAGGACAGCAGAGCTCTGTAGAATAGTTTAGGAAGTACTGACACAGTGGCTTCATCCACACAGCTCAGAGGCCAAAGCAATGGTGCTGCCTTCTCTCTCTAGTAACATGGGTCACAATGGAAACCCTCACAGACTTTCCCAAAAACCTCAGCTCAGCCCACACACTGTGTGGAGAAGACCATCACTGTCATGGCAGCATTAACAGCAGCCAGACTGGCCTCTAGCTCAACCTACCATTCCAGGTGACTTTCATGACTTTCAGGGAGTAAGGGACAGTGTGGAAAGGAATCAGCAGTGAGACCTGGACCCGGGCTGATCACTGGAGCAATCGGAGTCCAGGTCATCGTACCCTAGGAGAGATCTGTGAGAAGGCAGAGAAGCCAGAGGC
This sequence comes from Ursus americanus, assembly GCF_024610735.1. Lineage (NCBI taxonomy): Eukaryota > Metazoa > Chordata > Mammalia > Carnivora > Ursidae > Ursus > Ursus americanus. The sequence continues at coordinate 37,623,836 of NC_142140.1, read as the reverse complement.
TGCCCTGAGGTACCAGGAGCCCAGACTGGCAAATGAGAAAAGGACCTGGGAATTTAGCTCTCAGCTCTGGTCCATTTCACAGGGAAGCATCCCCTGACAGTGGAGATGACTAGGTCTAGCTCCTGGACTCACTAACTGCCCTTCATACTGGACCTTCAAGACTAGTCAGAACTTTTTCTTGGTTTACGTGGAAAGGTTGGTTTGTATGTTTGCCGAGGATGCCTCTTGAGCAGTGATAGAGGTAGACAGCCAACTGCAAAGCCAGGTCCATCCTCAGTGGGCTCTCACTCAGCTGCTGTTTCAGAACAAACCTCATAGCATACACCAAAAGGGCCGGGGCTTTAAAACCCCTTCCTCAGTTCATTGGCATCCTTAGGAACTTACACAGGAAAATGGAAAGTATGCTCATCTGTTCCTGCCAGTTCAGTAATCACCTTGTCTTTGCTTTCTGCTGCATGGAATAGAACCCAGCTGTTTGGGCCCTACCCCAGGTAAGACTGCAGTGTGGTAAGTCTGCCGTCTCCAGATCCATCACAAGCCCCACAGGTTCTGGGACCTCACTCTGGTGCCCAGGGAAGGCTCATGAATTGTATATTGTGTTTGTTTCCTCTACCCTCCTACCAATAGCCTGCTGGAGAAGGTTGAACAGGAAACATGGCGTGAAACCGGCATTTCCTTTGTGACCTCAGTCACCCGCCTCATGGAACGCCTTCTTGACTACAGGTATATTTTCAGGCACCTACCTACCTGACCTCTTCTCTGATCAGGATACTTTCCTCAGCAAGGACATCCCCTGACCTTAAAATTGAGACCATGTGGCCTTCAGGGGGAGGACTGTTCTTTTTTTTTTTAAAGATTTTATTTATTTATTTGACAGAGAGAGAGACAGCCAGCGAGAGGGAACACAGGCAGGGGGAGTGGGAGAGGAAGAAGCAGGCTCCCAGCGGAGGAGCCTGACGTGGGGCTCGATCCCAGGACTCCGGGATCACGCCCTGACCTGAAGGCAGATGCTTAACGACTGAGCCACCCAGGCGCCCCAGGGGGAGGACTGTTCTGGTTTTGGGTGCCATCACCAGTCATTAGGAATCTACTGATGGCCAAGGAGAGAGAGGGAAAGAGCCTTCTCCCAACGGTGGGCCGGGGCTTCCTGGGATCACCCCTAATATGTGCCCCCAGGGGGCATCCCAGGGACATGCAGCCATCTGGCTTTCCATCCAGAAGGGTCAAGGCTCAGAGGAATGGCACAACAGAGCAATGCAGGAAACAACTGTAGGTCCTTTGTGCAGATGTTCCTGAGGGCCATATGGCAGATGGGCAGGGAAATGTCACGTGGTACAGAAGTGGGACCTTGTAGGATTTCCAGTTGGTTTTTCCAGGGACTGGGGACCCTACTTTTCCATGCCTCTACTCTTTGCCTGAAGTCTGTTTATTTCTGTCCCTTGGTCCTGTCCATGAATAGATTAGAGGAAGCAGACTGTGAGCTCAGAGATCTTTATGTTGTGTTCAGTCTGAGAGTTCATGTAAAATTAGTTTTTTCATGAAGTCTTGCCTTCTGTCATATCATGGCTTTTGAATTACTCCAGAAGTGGCAGTGAAACCCCTTTTGCAGGCTTATTCTCTCAGCAGAGTTCTTGGGGTGGCTAAGGGTACCTTTTGGGGGCCTAGAGGAAGGTGATAGGGAATGAGGAAGAATGACAGAGGAAACCCATGGCCAAGCAATAGTTGTCTCCTCTATGGTACAAGATGTGCAAATGGCAAGGGAGAGCACTTGCAAACTATGTATCAGGAAATGAGGGAGTTTGGGCCGCCTCCAGCTGCCGCTGAAGAGAGGGCACTGCTATGCCAAGTCTGTCCAGTGTACTAGCCGGACGTGGAGATGGAATTCCTGAGAGATGGCCTCACATCTTAAGCATACCCTCTTCCTGTAGCACAGTTGGGCTTGTGTGAGTTTCAGCCCATTTTTCCTGAGCCTTAGGAGGTCACAAGTGGCTTTTTGGGGACCCCTTTTAGAATAGTGGACTCCTTTGCTCATGCCACATCCCCAGCCTTCTCTGCACCTGCCATCAGACAGGGAAGAAGGGTGGACAAAATTCTGTAACCTCCCTGCACTGAAACGTACACACACATACACACACACACACACACACACACACACACACACACACACACACACTGATTATACAAACAATTAATATGTTATACTCCAGAATGACCTGAACCTAGAGTGTGAGACTCAGTTTTAGACCAGCATGAACTTCCTCTGAGTACCTCTTCAACATTTGTGTTAATGTCTTCAACTTTTGTGTGAATGATACTCTATATCAGATATAAAGATGCTCACTGGTGGCTTCTGTATTTCCCAGGTGAGGAAGCAGAGCCCCTGGGGGTTGGGGGTGGGGGGAGTGGTTCTTAGTGCCCTGGAACATGCAGGGACAGAGCTAGAGTTGCCAAGCCCTTGGGGATTTAAGCAGAACACTCCACCTGTAAGAGAAGCTGGAGGTTATGGAGCCTTCCTTTCTCAGGCCTCTCCAGTCTCAGTAAGAGCTGCCCTGGCCCTGGTCTAGGTCAGCACAATGGTCACAGCCAGATGCTTCAGAAGCCTCTTAGGAGAGTCTTCCCTATTCATCCTCCAGATAAAGAGTGCAGGAGAACAATGGCTGCACCCAAGTCAGAGGCTTTAAAAGGTGTCCTCTCTGTTGAGTAGCCACACGGAAGTGATACAAAGCCACACAGAAGAGAAGAGTTAGTTGTCAGCAGTGCATGGGAGAGGCAGTCATAGCGCACAAAGGTTTGTAGGGAATGGCCCTGGTATCAGTGGGTTGAGGCCAGTGTTTTTCTGTTTAATTGACTTGGCAGTAAAACTCTAGTTATGGCCAAACAGAAGGTGATGCCTGGTAAGTGTTTCAGATGCTTTCTAGAAAAAAACAAACCATTTAATGCCAGAGTAGCTAGTTGAGATCTCACTGCCCTCTATGGGGCCAACTTATTGGAGAGACAGATGCCTCCTGCCACTTTGTGTGTTGCTTGTAACAAGTTGACCATCTGGCCCTCCTCTTGAAAAGTCACAGTGGTTTCCTGTCCCTGATAGCACCAAAAGACAGGTTCTGCAGTGGCATGCTCAGGTCTCCCATGTCTGGCTACAAAGGAACCAAATGTCTATGGGTGACAGGGAAGCCAACCAGGAGGACCTAGGTTCCAAATCCCACAAAGCTGCCAACTCTGATAGTAGCCTTCCAGAGAAGGAAGGCCACTTGACTTTGTGGAATACCGTGAGAGTTGTGTAGATTGATTTTCAATATTCCTTTCTTTCAAAGAAGTCATCTCTCTGGGAGCTGGATTGCAGCTGGGAAGGTGGGGATAACTGAGTTTGTCAAACAATCACCCGGAGGTTCAGTGACTTGGACTAGGGTTCCTGACTCCCAGCTGTGATGTTCCCTACTGAGATGGAGCAAAGCCAAGACACTCTCTCCGCCTGATCTTAGCGTTCCACAAACCTGCTTATGCAGCCTCTCCCTAACCCACGGCTACACAAGGAACTGTATCTGTATACCGGAGCAGTATGTGGTGCCGCAGAAGGAGGCCCCACAGGCAGATGGGACTCTGACTGGCTGTGTGTATAGGAGACTTCCTGCAGGATTCGCCAATCTGGTTCTCCTTCTCCTCTGTCTCCTTGTGCCAAGCCTCTGGTTCTTCCAGAGGAGCTTAGCTTTGATCCCTCTCTCCCTAGGGAAGGATCCATTCTCAGTGTTCCAATTATTCTGTGTCTCACAGGCCAGCCCTGAAACCCCTCCTACACCCAACCCTGCCCTGCTCAGCTTGGCATGAATGCAGCCCAGCCCTGGCTGAAGCTACCCCTAAGTCAGAAAGAAACACCAAACGTGTGCTTCTCACTAGTGCACAGGAAGGACACCATAGGGAGAAAAGCCAGTGAGGCAGTTAACATGACAACCATGCCATGGTTGCTGTAGCCACAGGGTCCTGAAGCTAGGTCCCTAGAGTAGAGCATCTTGGCTTCTGTTGAACACTATCCTACAAAGGGAACTTTCCCTGTCAGAAAAGCTCTGTGCCTCTCCTTCTGAGGACTTGGGGATTCAACATTCTATCTACTGATACACTCTTCTGTGCTGAGGATACTGGTCGGTGCCGCTTTATGCCCTAATGTACTATCTGAGCTCTACACTCTGCCACCATAACAAGGGGTTCAGTTGAACAGAGACCTTTGAACCCTAGAAGTGGGTCCAAAGCTCAGAGGGAGCTCACTGTACAGTCCCCATCTGTGGAAGCATTTTCTGTTGGAGAGCATCCTAATTTCAGGTTTAGTCATACTAATGCCTCTGTGACCCTGGTGTTCTGTGCATTATCCCAGAGGCAGCACTTCATGCCATGGGACATTCATTTGTGTTCTCCCATCCAGGGACTGCATGAAAGGAGAGGAAACAGAGAATAAGAAGATCGGCTGCACTGTTAACCTGATGGTGAGAGGACATGGGCCCTTCCTCCTATCTGCCCAGTGGAATGGTTTCTGTCCTACACTGCGGTGGGCTTGGCCCTTCTACAGTGGCTCTAAGCCTAAAGGTCTGAGTCAGGATATCAGCTCTGTCACTGGTATCTTGGAGACCTGCACCTTGTCAGTCACATTCCCACTCGGGAAAGGAACAACATGAGCTTCTCTCTTACAGAACTCCACCCTGGCCTCTTGGCAAGGTCCAGTCAACCCTGACAAACCCTAATTCCCAGTCTGCCTTGGCGCTCTTCCTCTTTCTCCCTACTTAGGACTGCCACAGATCTGCCACTGGTTCCACCACACGTGGGGAGCCGGTGTGCCTTCTGGCTGGTCCTTTCTCTTTCCGGTGCTGGGTGCCTCCACGGCCTGCCCTTCTTCTGCGCAGTGCACCAAGGGTTTTGGCCAGCTGCCTGGAGCTCAGGTATGGCCACTACAGATGGAAGCCTCTCTCATCTTGATGTGTGTTTCCTTCTCTCTTACAGAATTTTTACAAATCTGAGATTAACAAAGAAGAGATGTATATCCGCTACATCCATAAGCTTTGTGATATGCATTTGCAGGCTGAAAACTACACAGGTAAGTGGAAGGGGGACAGCGATGCCTCCCCCTGAGGACAGACTGGACAGGAATGCACAGCTGGCAGAAAAAGGCTCTGAGCTGGTGCCTGCCAGATCTTAGCAGAGTGGTGGGGCCTGTGCTGTGCCCCCACCTGACTCCTTTCCCTCAACTCCTTTGTAACATATGGAGGAGAGAAAGCAGGCAGAAATTCCCCTTGTGCCATCATGCCTCTTCTGTCTGAGGCTGTTCTGCTCTCTCCTTGCCTCCTGTCTACCGGCTCTGAGGCCTCAAGGGTGACCTCCAAATTCTGATGAGCATCCTGAGCTCACTGTCACTGTCCATGAGCAGAGCCTTTCTGAAGACCTCCACAGCCAGAGCTAAGTGAGGTCACACCACAGAAATACCTACCTAACCCTGGGACTTCCAGAACTCACTGGCAGAACTGCCTCGCAGCCTAGGCTCTTCCCCCTGCAACTGCACAGCAGCCCCACTTTGAGCTCCCAATGGAGAGTGTGGAGAGTCCAGAGGGTGTTCATCTGGCTTTCTGAGAGGCCAGATGGGGATCCTTTCATTGTATTTACAGTGTAACCTGTTCTAAGGCCTGTTCTCTTTTTTTGAGGGGGCTGGGCAGAGGGAGAGAGAAAGAGAGAATCTTAATCAGACTCCCCACTGAGTGCAGAGCCCAACGCGGGGCTCAGTCTCAAGACCCTGAGATCATGACCTGAGCCGAAATCAAGAGTCAGACGGTTAACTAACTGAGCCGCCCAGTCTCCCCAAGGCCTTTTCTCATAGAACAAATTGAAAAGCATTTCAGCCTGCCTGTCACACCGTTTACTGAGCACCACTCTGAGTCAGGAGGGTATATGCATGCATGTGTCTCCTGCCTGATCCCCTTGTGCCATAGTTGCTAAGCCACGTCTCTGGTGGGGTCAGGAATAACATCTGAAAAGGATATAGTCAGGAAAGAAGAAGATTTCTCCCGGTTTCCTAAGTTCCAGAGGGAGGCCTCAAGTGCTTCAGGGTCTTGTCCCCGGAAAGAAAGGACTTCCGTCCGGATCCAGTAAGAAGGCCTGTGCATCCCTAGGCAGGAAGGTCCGGTGGCCAGAGCACAGGCAGAGAAGCAATGATGAGTAGCCCGGAGAGTGGCTTGCAGGCAGGTGTATTTGGCTAAAACTGGAAGTGGGTTACAGGATCGTTAGAAATGAGATTCTTCACAGTCATGGGGAGCGAACTTGAGTAGGGCCTTGAAGGCCGGGAGAAGCTAGAGCTAATTACCTTGCCAGTAGGAGATGCCCACTAAAAATGAGCAAATAGAACAGGAAACAGTGGTGATTGTAATTCAGTGTGACACATGCCTTAGAATTTAGGGAACCGTAGTATTTAGTTGCTGTTGTTTTATATAACCCTCTCCAACAGTTCCACATGTTGGGTAAGGTGTCCCTGGTCCTCTGCGCTGAGTCCAGCATCAACTTTAGGCTCCTCCAGGAACGGCGCTTCTGGCTGCAGGCCCATCACACAGCGATCACCATTTTTTTACACTCCTCTCTGGTCCTTTCAGAAATTGTAGAGATAAGGGCCATGCTGAGGTCAGAAAATGGTGCTTGAGGCACTAGGACTGGCTTAGGGAGGGCTGAGAGGAGCCTTGGTCAGTGCCTAGCACCAAGAGCCAGTCTGAGAAGGTTGGCAAGTAAGCTGTAGTCAGTTGACCAGAAAGGAGCCCAAGAACTCTCTGACATGTCAGCGTCTCCCAAAGCAAGGCAGCCTGTGTACAAACCCAGGTAACTGGGCCATACTCTATCTGGAGCCCAGCACCGGTGATCAGGCTATGGGAGGAATGTGTCTACGAGGATCTTAGGCCCCTTAATGCTATGGGCAGCCCCTTTATCTCATCTTTGGTATGCAGTGTCCCTGACCTGGGCCGCACATGCCCTGCCCTAGCATGGTGCTTAGCCTAGTCCCCCGGCACGAGGCGACTCCTGGACCCCTGAGGAGAAGCCCCTGGACCTCCCTATTGCCTGTCCCCACAGAGGCCGCATTCACCCTGCTCCTCTACTGTGAGCTGCTGCAGTGGGAGGAGCGGCCGCTGCGGGAATTTCTCCACTACCCGGCCCAGACAGAGTGGCAGCGGAAAGAGGGGTTGTGCCGCAAGATCATCCACTACTTCAACAAAGGCAAGGTGGGTGTCAGTAGGCAAACCTTTCAGCTCTTCAGCGTCTGCTGAGTGCGTGGCATCGCGACACCATAGGGACGGGCAGAAGCTACAGAGCGTGGCGTGTGGGGCGGTGAGTGGGTGGATGCCGTGTGTGTATTAGCTCTGGAGGCAGCATGATTTTCCTCTGGGGGAATAAATATATGACAGTGTAATTCTGTGGCTTGGAAGCCAAGTCCAGACTGAGGGCGTGAGAGACAACCCCACAGACCAGCTTGGCACAACTATACATGCTGACACTCCTACAGCAGGGGCTCCTGAGCCCCCACTTACATTTATTAGATTTCCCTCAAGAATTGATGTAGCTTTCCTCATCCGCCGTAGAAAATATGAGCTGTGAAAATGAGTGCATTTTAACATTAGTCAAAAGAGGCCTGTCCTGCCTCTAACTGGTACATGTTATCTTGGATTTCCCTCCCTCACAGCACAGACTGGACTTGTCTCACTGGGGTTCTTCCCCATCAAGCTGGAATCTGTGGGATTGGCAGGCACTGTCAGCACTGGTTTAGGCCTCCTGGGGACTTGCCAGCCATCCTGCTCCCATCTCCCAGAGGGCTCCTTTTGGGGCCCTCTGACCACCTACTGTTGGCTGTGGCCCATGTACTGGAAAGGCCGGTTATGTGACTTGTGGATGCTGTTTACTCGTTATTCAGCTTTGAGTAGGCTTTAAAAAGCTGAATTTGGATCACTCAGTGAACTGTCGTGGCTGAACCCCTGACTAGAATGGAAATTGGGGTTTTTTAATAAATTTTTTCATCATTAAAGAGAAAGATTTAAACATTAATGGCTTTTGCCCATAAATCAGATAACATTCATCAGTTTTATATAACATAGGAGAAATCTTTGTCGAAAGCATTCCCCCATGCAGGAAGCTTTCCAAACCCTCAGGAGCTCTCAGGTAACCTACCCCAGAAAGGAGGCCCATGTGCAGAGCTTGGGCAGCCTCGTGTGACTGAGCCACAGTGCCATCCCGAAGCCTCCTCTCCTTGCCAGTCCAGGGCCGGACTTAGGGCCCCACACCAGTACACTTTCAGGCCTGCCTTTCCGGCACCCAGCCCACCCGGAGCTGCCATCTACCCACATGCCCAGCACGCCCTGCCAGGTCAGGAGTGGCATGAGCACGGTGCGAGTGTGCGTGAGTGCTTTTAGTGCAGTAGTTCTCTTTGCTTTCTTGGGCACAGAGTACAGAGTGGAGAGTAAACGCAATCTGATGGAGCCTACCAGTAGTACAGTGGTTCCCCTCTTCACACCACACTGGTGTTTATAAAAGGAGGTTTACAGCTTGGTATAGACAAGAGAATCAAAATGCAAATCCCGCCTGCATATTGTAAATAAGCAGGACAGGGGGAAGGAGCAGAGGCTCCATAGGCCACCTTCAGGAGGCTCTCCCACTTCTTCCAGCAACCCTGTTTTTGCTGTGAGTTGCTGGGAGAGCAGGTTCTGTGCTGAGTGCGGACCACTCAGTGAGCCCCTTCGTAAGCTCATCCTCAAGCAGATAGTTATCAGATTCATCTTCTTGGGTTCATACAGAAGGTCCATCTTCTGTGTTTCTGTGCCTCGGTACCTGATAGAACCAGTGGATAAGGCTAACCAGGTCTTGAAAGCCTTCAAAGTTTTTTTTTTATTGACTCGAAAAAAGCAAAACCTGGCTGTTGCAGAAAAAATGTTCCTGTAGGATTCTTGGTGCCAGGATAAAAACTACCTTGGCAGTAGGAGGAGGGCAGAAAAGAAGACTCTGGGGAAGGACACTTAAGGGGTTCTAGCCCTCAGACTGCCAGCACACCCTGCCTCGAAAGACAGGCTCTTTGCTTTTCTTACACACACTCCCAGCCTCTGTTATCTGCCTTGTACAGACAACCCAACGTCCTGTGGTCCCATGTTTATTTCATGAGCACCCAGAAGGATGGAGTCAGAAGTCCAAATCCTGGTCATAGTCTAGCCCAGGGCCATTCTGTCCAGTGGTGAGGCGGTTAACCTAGAAGTCTGCCCCAAGCTGGACTGGGCTCCAGTCCACAGAGGGTCAGCACTCCCAGGCCAGACAAGGAGAGAAGAACACTCAAAGGGTCTGGCAGAGTGGGAGTTGAAAGAAGGAAGAAGAGGTGCGAAGAGGGGAATCGGTCCTCCATCCCAGGGCAGAGGGAGCAAACAGGAAGGGAAGCTGGACAAAGGCCTCTGACCCTCTTTATCTAGCATACAGACCACCAGTACTGGAGCAGCCTTCTCTGTGGAGCTGGGCTTGGGCTCTCCTGACTGAGGGTAACTGTCGCCTATGCTCCTCTGAAGGAACGATGAATCTGTTGCTTCTAATGGGCTGTGTGTAAACAGAAGTACAAAGACTACCAGTCTGGAGTCCCCGGCCTTCGCCTTCCCTTCCAGTTTGATTAGAATGAGCCCTAAGTCAGTGTAACATTGGTGCCGTCCCTGTCAGAGGGACCACAAGGATGTGTAAAAACACCCATACGCCAGAGCTGGTGGAAATAATCGGATTTCAGACATCGGTAAGGAGTTTTAGAGTTGGCTTGCCGCCTGCCAGAAGGAAGGAGACCAAGAGGAAAGCTATAGTGGGGCTGCAGTGTATCTGCAGCACATCCCTTACCTGTGTTGAGAGGCACCTCTCAAAGCCCCCAGACCCACCATGTTCCGGCACAGTCCCCTCAGGCTGGCAGAGTGTCTTCAGACTTGGCTCTGACTCACTCTAAAGATAATTGAGGGGTAGGTGGGAGGAGGGCTTGGAGCAAGAGGGCAAATTACACAAATTAGGGCAGAAATGCCAACAAGGCAGATGAGCATTGATCCCAGTAGGGGAGAAGACCTGCTTTACTGGGAGCTACCGTCAGCAGACTGAGTGCCTTTAGCCTCACGTGGGACCCTCATCACCTAAATGAGCAGTTCCCCCACAGAGCGCTCTCGGCAAGTTGGCCAGAAGTCTGTGCATGGCTCAGTTGCTTAGCCAGCCCCATGGAACTGCCTGCCAGGCAGACCCTGCGGCAGATCCTTGGCTGAAACCTGCCCAAGTGGCGCTTGGAGCCAGAAAGAGGGCTGACATGTCCGCCTTGAAAGATGCAGTATGGGAGTGTAAGAGGTTTTCTAGCCCACTAAGGCAGAGGCATTGTATTAACTCAGGGAGCCAGAGTCTATTTTAAAATTCCCTTTGGTTTGTTTTAATATTTTTAATTGGTCCTGCAGTTTGAATCCATATGGCATTAATTCTTTCAAGGGATAGAAATAATATGTTCTTTTTGAGAAACACAGTCCCAAATGACATAGTGTTGTCTTCCCTGATGCTATTTCAAATATTATTTTTTTAAATGTAGTTCTTATTATTTAAACATTCATATTGAAATATGACTGGGTGAAATTATATGATGTCTGAGATCTGTTTCAAAACCTCTGCAGGGCAATATGTAGTAGGGGCATAAATGCTACAAGCCTGGCAATGAGCTGGGCATTGTTGAGGCTTGGTGATGGGTACCTAGGGTTTCATTCTTCTATTTTTCTATATGTTTAAAATGTCTTATAATAAGAAATTTTAATTAGCATTTAGAAGTTGGGGAGAAGAGCCTAGCTGAAATATCAAGTAAACCAATGATTCCCAATCTAACAAAACAAAGAAAGCACTGTATTAAAAAGCAGAGGAAATGGGCAGTCTGGCCCTCAGTAAAGGCCCCTTAAGCCCTCCTCAGGTGCCTGTTATGTGGGCCTGTCACCACAGCAAGGGCCACACCACAGAGGCAGCCTGGGATCTAGGCTGGATCATCTGAAGCCTTCTTTAAGACTGGAATATTTCTAGAAAGGATATTGTCAGGCCCACTACTAAGCGTTTGGGTAGCCACTTCCTGCTTGGCTTCCATACTGTTTCTGAGCTTCAGTGATCTTAATTTAATAGTCATTGTTTCCACCCAAGTTTCCATTGACAGATGAATAGATAAAGAAGAAGTGATACATATATACAATGGAATGTTACTCAACCATCGAAAAGAATGAAATCTTGCTGTTTGCAACAACATGGATGGAGCCAGAGGGTATCATGCTAAGTGAAATAAATCAGTCAAAGAAAGACAAATACCATATGATTTAACCCACATGTAGAATTTAAGAAACAAAACAAATGATTAAAGGGAAGAAAAGAGAGAAACCAAGAAACAGGCTCTTAACTATAGAGAACCAACTGATGGTTACCAGAGGGGAGGGGGTGGGGGAGGGGTGACATAGGGGATGGAGCTGAAGGAAGGCACTTGCTGTGATGAGCACTGGGTGTTGTATGGAAGTGTTGAATCACTATATTGTACACCAGAATGTAATACTACGCTGTATGTTACCTAACTGGGATTTAAATAAAAGCTTAAAAAATAATAAAAGTCATTGTTACCTTCATTAGCTTATTCAATAAATCTTTATTGAGTACCTGCTCATGCCTGGCGCTGCTCTAGGCTATGAGTATAAAGTAAATAAACAGGGTTCCTGCCTTCGTGTAGTTTATCATCTAATCGAGACTAATACAACAAAAAAGTGAATACTTTTTTAAGATAACCGGAGAGTAATGAAACAGGGAATGGGTGGGGAAGTTCCTATCCTTGATGAGGTGATCAGGGGAAGGCCTCTTGGAGGTGGAGACAGTTGAGGAGAAACCTGAAAGCTACACCTTGAGCTAGAAAGCCACAGCACTGTGTGTTGTGCCCCACAGACTCATCTTGAGTGGATGTTCTTTGTGACAGATGAGCTGCAGGGGGCCTTTGGTTATGCCCTCTGATGTGTTCCCTGTGAGCTGGGGCTATTCTGAGGATGCCTGAGATGCTGAAGCCTTGTCTTTCTTTCTGATACAGAGCTGGGAGTTTGGGATCCCATTGTGCAGGGAGCTGGCATGTCAGTACGAGAGCCTCTACGATTATCAGAGCCTCAGCTGGATTCGGGTGAGCTTTGTCCCTTCTCCTGTCCCAACCTTGACTGGAGGTGCTCGCACTTTCCTGGCATCCGTTTGTGAGTGAACACTCACTGCGGGCCTAGCCCTTGTTTAAGTACTGTGGACAGTACAGGAGAAGCAGAGGCCAGGGTTCCTGCCCTCAAGATACTTGCAGTCTGACTGGGGAAACTAAAACACACATCTGATAAACGATGATATGATCCAGACCCCAAGAGCCACTGGTGCTCAGGGAAGGGAGAAGCAGCGGATGCAGGCTAAGACGGGGGCGGGGGGGGGGGGTTCAAGGAGGAGGCAGCAGCTCAACTGCACGAAGAAGCTTTTCCTAAATGATTTTGTTCAGGTATGCTTCATCTGAAAACTTTGTAAGATCTTTCCATGCTTTAGCTTGTGGTCACTTTCAAGCACCTTGTTCTTACTCCCTTCTTTGATGCAAAATATTCAAAAATTAAGTGAAATGTCCCATAGACTTTGAAGGTCTCCACCAAATTTTCCTAGGTGCTGGTGCTGGGTTCTGAGTCATAGTAGCTACAGACTTTATTAGCAAAGAGAAGTCAGCAGTCTCCCTCTCCTCTTCCACCCAGTCAGTGTGGCTATGTTCCCTGCTCCAGATGGGGATTTGGGTGTACAGAATAGATGTGGATCTCTAGAAGTAGCTTATTGACTGGTCTTTGAAGGCCACTGCTCCCCAGCAGGCTGGCTTGATTGAGTGAATTAGAGCTATCTTCCCAGTCAAAATTCAGTGAGTTTTCTGAATGTGAAGCCAGGCCAGCCAATACTAAGAAACGTACTGACCTTGGTAATGCAAGACATCATGGATATTAGTTCAACTTTTAAAGTTTAAAAAAATTAAATTAAATTAAATTAAATTAAATTAAATTAAATTAAATTAGAACAGTACCAGTGATGCTAGCGACTGAGACCTTCAGATGACAGATGAACAAGAGCAATGCAGTTGGACTGATGGAAATGGTACTGAGAATAGCTATTAGCCATCTATAGCTAAGACTAGCCAGAAGTCACTTGGTGTAGTGAGTATCAACCAAAACCAGAATCTGTAAGGGTGGGAGCAGTCCATGCTCAACGTGTGCCCCTGAAAGACCAAGAAGCCTGGATCTGTATGGGGTTGGGTCCACCCACTGGCTAGGAGGGCTTCCTCTTCCATCATGCAGCAACCTGGGGAGAGGCTGATCATGGCCCAGGGCTCAGTTCTTACACAGTCTGAGTTGCCATGTTCTGTTTCCAAAAGACGGTGTCTACTTGGGCCTGGGAGAACTTGCTTTGGATACCGCTAGCAGTCAGGCCAACCTGAAGGCCACTGCCTTTCTCATTCACAGAAAATGGAGGCCAGCTACTATGACAACATCATGGAGCAACAACGCCTGGAGCCTGAGTTCTTTCGGGTCGGCTTCTATGGCAGGAAGTTTCCTTTCTTCCTTCGGGTGAGTCCATTCAGGTAGTCACAAGAATTTATATCGTATTTTACACATAATTAATTTATAACCTGTTTTTTTAAACCTTTCTCCAATTCTACTGAATACTACTTTTTGAAGGACTAACTAGTCAACAAAAGGCATTTGGCTTTATTTGGCTGGACTGGCTATCAACTTTAGACTTTGTTTTACTCCATTGTACTATTTTGTGGCTACCTGGCGTATATGAGGGTGATTTTCTTACCAAATCAAATTCCTGCAGGAAACGACCAGGGTCTGAGAATGTTCCCACAGGTATGTCTAGAAACGTTCCAACTTCAAGTTCCAGTGCCTGGAATCCTCCACTGTGATTATTCTCAGCCAGATAGGACACCAGTACAGCCCTGACCTCAACAGCAGGCTGACCTCTTGGGGTTTGTCATTTAAGATGACGGCTCTTCCCCTGGCTGCACTGTAGGCTATGCAGCCAGATGGACAACCTGTTGATTTGAGAGAAATCTGTGGGAGATGCCAAATGGGACCTGGCTGTGGAAAGCCTTTTCTAAGGCCGCCAGTTCTCTGGCCTAGGATGGTGACAGCCATTTCTCCCCATCACTCCCTGGAAGGCTGAGCTGGGATACCAACAGAGCGGAAGGAATGACTGAGCATAGATGTACAGACACCAGTTGAACAGTTGTGATTCTCTCCTTTATTCCACAAAAGCCAGAGGCTCCAGGAGAAGGCAGCCTGGGCTTGTGGGCTGTAGTCCGGAGGGATTCACTGTGCTCGGGTGACCTACATGAAGCTGTGCTGACGAAAGGGCCTTGGGGCTGCAGTTAAGACCTAACACTAGCTCTGACTGTCCCCAGTTCCAATATATCACTAAAGTTCCGTGTCTACAAGTTCCAGCGGGCAGCTGGGAACATTCATAGAATCTCTTTGATATGCTTGGGATCCTGTCATACCGGAAAAATTGCTTTAGCCATTGAGCAATGATGAGCCTGATATCACATCACAGGTCAGTTGGCCATAATGGCTCCTTTAAAAAAAAGAAAAAAGAAAAAACCAGTCTGCTAGCAACAGAGTCCAGGCTAACAACATTTCAGATGTTAGGCAGGTCAACTTGCATATTTCCTAGGCAGTAATCATTCTAGGCTAAAAAGAAAATTGACTTCTGTAGGAACTAGTAACCCTGACAAGGATAGCAAGCCTACTCTGCCTAATTGTGATCCCCAGGATGGCTCCAATTCCATTCCGCAGAAGGGTTTCTAGCAGCAGAATGTGAATGAGGAGAGGGTCTCCTCAGGAGGAGGGGACTTGTTCACTCCCTAGGGACCATTCACCTCAGGCATCTCAGAAGTGGCGTCTTTGTTGCCCCCACCAGCATAGATATGCAAAAGCAATGGAAGTAGATGTCAGCAGAAGGGAAAGAAGGAATCACACAAGAATCGGAAACCAAAAGCATCTCTAGGAAGTCCTTAGACAAGCTAATGATTCTGGCCTTGGGACTTATTTCTTTCTCATTTTGTTGGCAAATTCTGCTTTATTGTCATTTTATTTTCCTTGTTTAGCCCCCCAGTTTGTATATCAGAAACCAGATTTTACTCTAAAATATCATTATTTTGGATATTACAAAATCAGGTCCTGGTATATTCTTTTCTGCCCTGCCAAACAGGAGGTCTCCATCATGGTTTGCCCTGGCTTCCACCCCACACGCTCATGTCACGGGCATCTCAGCGTCTCAGGGCACTCAGCGCTTTCTGACAAGTAGGACCTAGCGTAGGACCTGCATCCGGCCCATCCAACCAATGCTTGCAAGCAACAGTCTGAATGTTCAAATGGGGTTTCAATGGTGCCACTAATGAAGGAGGAGTAACGTGGGTGTTAGGAAGTGTCACCCATCAGTCCATCCCCATCTCCACACAGGAGCAGTCCCGAGGAGCTATGTTTCAGGCATACAAACCTGCTTTGCCAAGCCACACGCTGCCTTCCCTTCCCTCAGCTGCTCAGTTCATCTTTGGCAAATACAGTAAGTCCCAGTAGAGGTAACCATTTGCCTGGTAGATGACAAGGACCGAGTACAAAACAGTGGCAGCCGATCTGTCTCACGTAAGGATGCTGGGGCTTTCACACAAGCAAACTGGAAACCGACAACCAGCCTCAAGGTCAATGCTGTGTGCTTTCTTCCTGCTGGGTCTCCCCTAGAAAGCTAGGCTTTTCCCTCACCTTCCTTGAACACACAGGCCATCTATTACTTTAGCTCTGTCAGCTTGGTTTCTGTGAACCATCTGCCTCCCTCGCTTCACAAATGTGATTATCTACTAATCTGCACAGAGACAGGAAAGCATCCAGCCCTCCCTTCTTAGGGGAATTTCTGTTTCTCTTCCTTTGACCCATGAACAGATACTGGTAAGGGTTGCACATTTGCGAGTTGACATGAAAAGACCAATTCTTTACAATTTACAGTTCTGCTTATCAAGCAAGGAACTTAGAAACGTCTCTTGTCCTTTGACTATTGGTCTGTTCCACTGGGGAGGTCAGCCTGCTCCTCCTGACCTTGGCTTCCCTTCTGGTGTTGTTTTTCATTCCAGTCCATCCAGACATGTGGCCCAGCCTTAGCTGAGTTCTCCCATAGTAAAAGGGGAAGTAGAAAGGGGGCAGAAATTCTATTCCAAAAAAATCTAAGGTCCTCCAAAGCCTGGCCTGTGATCGTTCCTGTACCGGTAAGTGTACGGCTGGCCTGTGGACCTCTCTGTCTCTCTTCCTCTGAAGACATGCCAGGAGGGGCTGCCAGTGCCTGATGCCACTTTGTCAGAGTGGCTCTAGTGAGGCAGCCGGGCAGGCAGACGCATGTCGCTGGAGGTCTGGACGAGCATTCCATTCACTCAGGACCAGCTGCGAGGTCGGCAGGGCAGCAGGGTTGAGGGCGCCTTGTCATGACATCAGCCCACTAGGAGAAATCCTGAGACCTAACTCAAACCAAATATGATGTAACACAAGGTTTTAAGAAATGTATAGTTAGGATGATGTCAGTTTGTCCTGCTGATGCAATAGCAAAGTGTGTACTGCCAATGCAGTAAATAATTACGAAATACGTACTGGACACTGGGCAGTATTTAGACTGGTGGCACCCCTACCCATCACTCCTTGGCACATCGCTGTAGGCATCTTCCTCACCCTCCCACTAGCGCCCCACACATACCTTCCTTCCTTCCACTGCACCTTTTCCTGTCCGTCAAGGCTGTTGTTGCCCTGGTTGTCACCGTGCCCACACAGAGTGCCCTTCCCTGCTCCTCCTTCAGAACTGACCCAGAAGGGCCTTTCAGGACTCTCTTCAGGCACAGCTTTTTCTAAAATCCCACCCCCGACCTCGTGACCCGTCCTGGGTAAGGGAAGGGTCCCTCCTCCAAGCTTCCCACAGCCTGTGCCCTGCCTCCAGGCTGCCACATCGCAGTGAAGTCTCCCTTTTTCTGTTCCCTCTGCCTTCTAGCTCATTACTTCCCCCAGCACAGGGACTGAGTGCTGTGTGCCCCATGCCTGACACAGGGGACATGCTTGTCACATGAGTAGCTATTGACACCCTGTGGAGGTGCGGGCTGGAGGCAAGGCAGAGAGCAGGCTCTCTTGTTTGTGGCAGAACAAAGAATACGTGTGCCGAGGCCATGACTACGAGAGGCTGGAGGCCTTCCAGCAGAGGATGCTCAGCGAGTTCCCGCAGGCCGTCGCCATGCAGCACCCCAACCACCCCGACGATGCCATCCTGCAGTGTGACGCCCAGTGTATCTTTTGATGCTTGGTGGGGGAAGGCGGGTTGGGTTCGTGTGAGGTGAGGCCCACCCGGTCAGCTGCCCCTCTGCTGTGCTTTTGGCCTACCAGGCTAGGTTACCCTTAAGTCCTAAATAGAGCGTGTCGTCCTCACCGAACCCACACTCAGCAGGGCCCTCCTGACTCACAGAGGCAGCCATGGCATGCCCTTAACCGTGGAGTGTGTGAAGCAGGGCTTCAGACGGGCCTTTATCCCTAGGCTGGCTGCTACCGTTACCTTCGTCCCCACCTTGCCCTGTGCAGCATCTGCCCAGGCATCCGGGAGCAGTCACTCAGCAGGGTGACTCAGGGTTCCACCAGGACTCTTGCCCCAGGGATAACCACCACTGTGTGCCCTGCTCTGCTCCTGTGTGCATCTGTTCTTACCCCTAGCCTTCGTCAGGAAGACTGAGGTACAGCCCTAGGGTGGGGGTGGGGGGAGTGGGGAAGAGATGGGGAACATCTGTGGTTTTAGTAGCACTTGGGAGTCTGGTCGCAAACACTGGCCTGCCCCTCATCCCCCTCATTCAGCTTCCTTGGAGGCCTCATGGTAGTCACAGTGTCTGTACAAGCTTGTTCCAGAGAGGGGAGGGCAGGGGGACTCCCATGTTATCTTTCCACAAAGACCCCAAAAAGTATTTTGATTAAAAGATTGTTCTGCAGGAAATACAGTTTACCTACAGTGGGCAGGCCCCAGCCCTTCCACCTTTCTTGCTCGTGCAGGGTGGGCACCCGCTTTCTCCTGACCCCTTTCCCTTCTTTCTTGGCTGTTGACGCCTCATCTTGGATGAGCGCTCAGGAGATGCCATGCTAGAGCAGGGGGCGGGTGCAGGTAGGGAAATTCAGTCTAACTGTGCTTGGGTCGCATCTGGCCCTCAAGATGCAGCTGCTGCCAGTAGGGAACAGGGGCTCGGGTGCTCTCTTCTCCTTTGGAGGATGACGGGAGTCAATACTCAGATTCATCTCTCTGGCAAGTCTGGGTTTTCCCTTCACTTCCTGCCCAGACTTGCAAATCTATGCAGTGACGCCCATTCCAGATTATGTGGATGTCCTGCAGATGGATAGGGTCCCGGATCGCGTCAAGAGCTTCTACCGCGTCAACAATGTGAGGAAGTTCCGGTACGACAGGCCTTTTCACAAAGGCCCCAAGGACAAGGAGAATGAATTCAAGGTGAACAACTCTGGGAAAGCCGGGGCGGTACTTAGAGAAGGCCAGGGGCAAGCCCCACTTTCTCAGGATCTCCTCACTGTCTCATCCTTCAGGCAGGCAGGTGTGGCACAAATTGCTCACCGGCCTGTACCTGCCTGTGTCCTCCTTACAGAGCCTGTGGATTGAGCGCACCACATTGACCCTCACCCACAGCTTGCCCGGCATCTCTCGGTGGTTCGAAGTGGAGAGGAGGGAACTGGTGAGACACGTCTCAGATGGGGCTGATCTTCAGCCCTGGCTTTGGGGACCTTTCTCTAAGGACTGAAGACAGAAAGCAAGCATCAGCCACCTGCCTGGCCTAAGCTGCCACAGGCCAATCCTGAGCCAGGGGCTTTGTACCCCTTCTCTCTTTTAACCCTCTTTTAACCCTCACAACACCCCTTACACACATCTCCCCGTGCGTAAGTGCAGAAACTATTCTCTAAGGCTCAGGCAGCCAGAGCTCGCTGACTTCAGAACAGGTGCTCCTCACCGTCTACTGTGCTTCTAAGTGCCTACAGGTCAAAAGATCAAAAGAGAAAATTCAAAAGAGGTCAGGGAGTCTTAAGTCCACAGGAACAAGGGTGGGAATCAGTATCACTGGTCTTGGATCCCCGCTTTCAGGACCATGCTGAGGGAGGGGTTGTCATGGGGCCTGGGACGACACCGTGTTCTCCGTGCCTCAGGTGGAGGTGAGCCCTCTGGAGAACGCCATCCAAGTGGTCGAGAATAAGAACCAGGAGCTGCGGGCCCTGATCAGCCAGTATCAGCACAAACAGGTGCAGGGCAACATCAACCTGCTCAGCATGTGCCTGAACGGTGTCATCGACGCAGCCGTCAACGGGGGCATTGCGCGCTACCAAGAGGTGAGCCCGGCCCCGGACCGGCCCCACAACAGGCAGGCTTGCTGGGAGGGCGCTTCTCAGGCTCTGCTTCTTGAGACTCCTGCCTCCCAGGGCAGCCTTCCCAGCTTGCCCTCTCCTAGCTGTGCCTCAGCTGACTGAGGACGGTCCTGGGGGGAGGCTTTACGCTCCCTACCACTCCCCGTTTCTGTGGCATGGCTCTCCCATGGGACCTTCTCTTCTTTTTTATTCTCTGAACTCCGACAGATGGGTGATCCATCTGATTATGGAAGGTGTGAAGTGGCCTCCAGGAGGAGCCCGGGAGCCCAGCCCTTCACAAGAAGCAAGCTGTGGGTGACTAAGAGACTGGCCCCACACCCTGGCCACCAGCCCTGCCTGTCCTACCAGGTTGTCCAGGCTCCTTGAGGGACTGGGACCAGCATCCAGGCTTAAATCATTTGACTACCTTCAGTCCTTCTTAGGCACAAAAAACACACCTGTGATTGCAGGAGGCTCAGGCAGGCCAGGCTAGAGATGATGTGTATACCTGTGAGGGGCAGAAAGGGGTGTGTGTACCTGTGAGGGGGCAGAACGGCCACTGCCTTTCAAGTGGCACCCTAGCCTCAGGCTTCCTGGACCCCCTCTAAGCGGTCGTCCTGAGAAGAGTCTTCCTGACTTAGCTTTTCCTTTCACAGGCCTTCTTTGATAAAGATTACATCACCAAGCACCCAGGGGACGCAGAGAAAATCACCCAGCTCAAGGAGCTCATGCAGGAGCAGGTGCGTCTTGCAGGGCTTAGAGGCCAGTGGCCAGGAGGGAAGAGCTATGCACCACAGGACGACTGCAGTTCTCAAGGGCTACCCTCTGGCTTGCAGAGTGGCCTTGTCTGTCTCCCTGATAGGTCCATGTCCTTGGAGTCGGGCTGGCAGTTCATGAGAAGTTCGTGCACCCAGAGATGCGCCCTCTGCATAAGAAGCTGATTGATCAGTTCCAGATGATGCGGGCCAGCCTCTACCACGTAAGCTGATCCCTGCCATGCCCCCGCTGCAGTAGAACCAGCAGGCACTTCCTGCAGAGTGCTGCAAGCCAGAGGAAGGGGGGAGGGACGGGGAGCACAGAGGAAAAGCTGCTCCCACCACAGAGGGGCAGGAGGCAGAGGTGAGTGCTCTATCCAGGGAAGGGGTGCCCAGGATCCCCTCATTCACTCCCCTCCCTGAGGAGGAGTCAGATTCAAGGGCAAAGAACGTTTTTCAAGGTACTGTGCTGGCGAAGAGAGGTTTTCGTTATGAGGAGGAAAAGAGCTAAAGTATATGGCCCACATGTAGACATCCCTTGGGAGATATTTTCCATCCCGAGAACCTACAGAGGTAAGGCAAAGCCTGAGCCAGCCCTCTCTCCCCATCTTCTTCTTTCTCCTCTTCACCTCGCCGTCTTTGTCTTCATGCCCTCTCCTCTTCCATCCCTCTTCCTTCTCTTTACCCTTCCCCTCTACCACCTTTCCATCCCTCCCTCCCTCTTCCTCCAACACATCTGGCGGCCCAGACTCACATCTGACAAAGCCTAGGGTGAGCAGTATTTCTGTACCGGCTGTTCTTAGAGGGGTCAGCCAGGTTCTGAGCCTTGGCCCAAGCTCCAGAAGTTCTCCCTGACTCTGACCTGGCTCTTAGGCCTCCATGGCAGAGTTTGGCCCAAGGACTGATGCACACAAGCGAAAGGAGAGCCTGTATTCCAATACTAGGGTTCAGGGGTCTTGAGCCCCCTGTTTACATACTTTCACCCCATTTTCAACCATGAGGCTGACTCCAAGTGTTTTCTAGAGAAACTTATCTGCTAAACAGATCTCAAGGGGTGTGAACCCAGTTACCTGGGGCAAGGGAAGCAGGGCTGTTCGGTGGGGGGCAAGGCCATCAGGAACAAGAGGTTCCTCTTCAGGGATGATCACTGGCCCAAGGGAGGCTGGACTACTCAGATTCAGTGGACCTAACCCTGTTGGGGTTGACTTGCCTTGTTCTTGACGCTGGAGCTTCTGGTCATCTCATGCCCCCAGTGCAGGTCTCAGCCATTCCTGCACAGGTATGGGTAGTATGAGATGTAAAAAGAGAAAAAGAAACTTGTCCATAGTTTGAGAAGTGGGCACATTTCCAGAGGAAAGCCCACAGAGCCTGAAGTTTCCCCTTTCTGTAATGATTCTCCCATGATATTTCAGGTGAAACATGCAGAGAAAGTGAAAGTCTGGTGGGTATTCCGTTACCTCTCATTCTTGGTTGGTCTCTGCTGTATGCAAACTTCCCCCATCACAGCAGGCAACCCAGGCGGGCTAGAGCCTGGCCACTGGGGCAAGGGATGTCCTCCACCATGCAAAGCTGTTGGGCCACTGCAGCAAAAAGCAGAAAATGCTCACCGCATACATCAAAGTCTCCAGGGCACACACAGAGGTGTACTCTCCAGTTCACCCTTCTTTTTCATTTCAGTATGTTTCAGAAGAAGGGGGTGGAAAACCTGCTGCTTCTTCAGGCCAAACTCAGAAAACTTCCCCGGTAGGACTTAGGGCCCACAGATTGGGAAGGATTAAAGAAACATGGACAGTTGTGCTTTGTTTCTCCTGAGTCACAGACGGTCACAGACCAACGTGCTGTCATCCGGGAGGGTTTGGGTTCAAAAATTTCTGCCAAGATATCCATCTACTTAATAAGAATGTAATCACGCTAAGGCAGAACTGGAGTATTTTTCAATGACTAATATCAGGATTTGGGGTCCTGTCTCCCCCATTGACCGCATCGCAGGCAACTTAACCCAGGTCATAAAGAGCTGGCCGTTTAGCAATGCAAGAAACCCAACTTATGTAAGCAGTGCCCACTGACTGACAGTTGATGGTCAGCTCTTCCTCTCCGGCTCCCCAGCTCTTATTCCATGATTCTGTACTGAGAATGCCTGGTAACACACCTGTGAACTCAGAGCAACGTCAACCTCTTCCAGAAGTGTTCTCTTAGTGGGGTCAGCCCCGGGCCTCTCGGCCTCTGGTCTAGACTCCAGTGCGGTTAGGAGGGTGTTTAGTCATGAAGGGGCCATTGTCCAAAATGTCCAAAAAAGGCAGTTCAGGCTCAGCCTACAGTGTCAGAATCTGCTCTCTGACATTTCTACCACCAGCCCGCTCTTCCCTCTCACCCCGTAATTACGTAGTCATTCTTTACTCTGATGAAGGGGCATTCATTTCTCAACAGGAGTTTCCGGGTTTGGACAAGCTAAGTCCTGCATGTTCAGGCAGCAGCACCCCGCGGGGAAATGTCCTAGCGTCCCATAGCCCCATGAGCCCTGAGAGCATCAAGATGACCCACCGGCACAGGTACGGCCTTAGGGCTGGGGGGTCCCCTCCACAGAGGTAAGTCTGGATGTCAAAGGTCAGAGCCAGGAAGTCTGAAAGAGTAGGTGTGTCTGCTCGCTCACATGCCCTCTCACCCATGCACACAGCAAACACGCAGATCCTGCCACAGGACCCACGCTCACAGCCAGTCATCCTGGGTGACAGAGGAGTGTGCATGGTACCATGAGAACATGGAGGAGGGGGCAACTGGGGTAAGTCTTGAAGGATAGTAGAAGTCTGTGAGGCAGAAACAAGCTGGGGTTAGGAGGGTGATGGAACAGGATCCGGGCAAAAGGACTGCCACAAGCAGATGCCACAGGAGGTGAACAAGCCGGCCTGGGCAGCCCCACCAGCAGAGCCTCGTGGCTGGAGTGCACGGTTCCGGGCCGTGGAAGGGGGCTGGTTCCAGCTCTGAATGGGCCGCATTCCTTCAGGCCTTTGGGCCCAATCCCAGGGGGAATGAGGCTCCCCAGTCAGTTTAAGGGCGAGAACCACATGGTGAGGTGGTAGCACGGCAAAGCATGGCTACGCTGATTTCAGGAGTCCTGGTCTGTCTGGGCTCAACGGAAGATACTCCAAGCCTCCAGGGCAGGAAAGCCAGGTCAGAGGAGGAGGTAGGGAGAGGAGCCTCTCCCTTGGGTTTGTTTTCCAGTGTAAGCAGTAAGTCAGCACAGACCGGACCTCCATGAAGGGAAGGAAGGAAGAAATGAGGGGCTGTCTCCCATTGACAGAGGAGAGTATTGGAAGGATATGGAAGGAAGCCAACAGACGGTTGCCAACCAGCTATTTTGGTAGTTTGCCCATACCAGGAAAATACCCCTGGCCTAGGAGGTGGCTGCCGGCTCAGTGTAACGCCACATAGCAAGGGGACCTGGAATCTTTGACCTGATCGAGCATATCATTTTCAATCGTCCTAACTGAAAAACTGCTGGTGTCATCAGACTGAGTGGCCATAAGCCATTTAACTCCAGGTAGAGACTTTGCCAGTCTACCATTGGCCCTCCCAGACTAGGGGAACCCTGAGCAGCAGGTGGGGGTTCACAGCTGCCCCAGGCCTCAGATGGGTATAAGCATTAGCTATGAAACCCTCCAAGCCAGTGTTGTTGGCTAAGGCTTCACACACCCCCTCACACTGTCCTCTACCACCTAGCAAGATTTCTCAGCTCCTGGCCTGACTCCTCCCTATTTCCCACTCTTGTTCACAGCCCCATGAACTTGATGGGCACAGGCCGCCATTCATCATCCTCTCTCTCCTCACACGCATCTAGCGAAGCGGGAAACGTGGTGATGCTGGGTGACAGCTCCATGGGCGAGGCTCCCGAGGACCTATACCACCATATGCAGGTACCAGAGCTCTCCAAGGAGAATGGGCCAGGGCACCGTACCTGGAGGACTCGCCTCTCTGCTGGCTGATCTGGTCTGACGGCTGGCATCCCTGCCTAGTTCTCTAGTTTCTGAATTCAGAACACCCAGAGCCAGTAAAACAGCCTTTTCCCTCCACACCATCCTGTGTCACAATTTCCAGGCTTTATTTCCCAAAAAGGAAATCTAGCTTCAGTCCTGGTTGCTCTTCGAGATCCCATGGGAGAGTTCCTCCTCCAAATTGCCCTCCTTCCTGATTCCTGATGGCTAAGTCCTGCATCCTCCGCCAGCACTAGGGTCGACCCAACAACCCTGCTCCATGGGCGGTGTGGGTGACCCTTAGTGCCAGCCACCAGCCTGGCCTCCCATCAGGACCCAGGGTACCGCCTCAGACACTGGGTCTGGGCACCTCATGGCATGAAGAAGCCAACTCTGGGCCAGTCCTAGAATCCTAGCCATTCAGACCTCTATCCTGCTGATTTTTCTCCCTTTGCAGCTCGCGTATCCCAACCCCAGGTACCAGGGCTCAGTCACCAACGTCTCTGTTCTGTCCTCGTCCCAGGCAAGCCCTTCTTCCTCCAGCCTGAGTTCCACTCACTCAGCACCATCCCAGATGATTACCTCTGCCCCTTCCAGTGCCCGAGGTAAGGAGGGCAGGGCGCTGCTTGCAGAGGGAGAGGAGAGGGCCTCATGAGCCCCACTAGTCCTCCTCTCATCTGTGGCTCTGTCTTTGAAAGCGGCCCTGTGACTTAGAGAATGCTCCCCTTTCAGCACTAAGGACTCGAGGGTTCCTAGCCCCAGCTCTCTCTCTGGCTGGCTACAGACCCTGCTCTGAGCAGTGGATGCCACAGAGGTGGCCGGCTGTCGCATCTCCACGTCAGTAAGATGAGGACGCACAGTCCATGAGAAAGCTCAGTTCTTTTCCATTGAAATGTTTGCAAGAATAAAAATCAAAGTTAAGGCAACAGTGAGTCTTGTCTTGAGGAATTGAGCATGACTGCACAGTGTGAAAATTCAATTTTAAGGCTAAATTTAACCCTGGAAAATGTTATTCTAAAAAGTAACAACCACCAAAAAGACCTTGTTCAGTTGAGAAAGGTTTAATCAGGAGAGAAGGCTCTATGAAAAGCTGTGTACTTTGCCAGTTACTGCCTGATTTCTTACCAATTGGCTAAAATATTGTTCTCTGAGAGCCAGCATCTTTTTCACAGTCTGACCCTAGTTATCACAGTGAGATCTGGTTCTCCGTCCTTTTAGAGAGAAGGGTTTGCGGTGCCACGGTAATCACCTGCGGGAGCTAGGGTCTAGTGCTTCCCAGGACGGCTGTGCGGAATGACCACAGAAGCGGGTGGTCTGAGCTCGCCGGCCAGTCACTGGCTGTTGCTGCCAGGCCCGCAGTCTCTCATGAGCCTGCAGTCGAATGTCACCTGGGGCTGGAGTCATCTAAAGGTTCAACTAGGCTGGACGTCTAAGATGGCTCATTCACACAGCTGGTAGTAACTGTCACCTGAGAGCTCAGCTGGGGCTATCGGCCCGAGTCCCTATATAGGGCCTGTCCCCGCAGCTTGGGCTTCTTATTACCCAGCCTTGGAAATCCCAGAATGTCCCTTTTGCCACATTCCATTGTCTGGTCAAGTCACCAAGGCCAACCTAGATACCAGGGTGGGGAATGAGACCCCAGCTCATGATGTGAGGAGTGGCATGTGTGTTTTTGGAGGGAAGGCATTCAAGGTTGCCATCTCTGGAGGCAAGCTAGCACAGGGGCCAAACTCCAGGATATCAGAGAGAGAAAGGCTGACAGAAGCCCCATCCCTTGCTGGAGTACACATTAAGTACAAAAGTAAACAAAAGGGCTAAATGGAACTGGGCCGAAAGCGGGAAATGGGGATGAGGGCAGAGGCAACGAAGAAAGAGCAGGGATTCACTTGCAGGCTACGCCTTCCTTGCAAGCTATAGGTGCGGGCCTATCTGGAGAAAACCGTGGGCGGGCCCCGTATGGACCCTGCCCACAGTAGGCCCTGTAAGAGAAGATGCAGAAAGACCCGTACCTGGCATCACAGAGGAAGACTGATATTCTCAGATAAATGTGGGAGAGGCAGTAGACAGTGCCCTAGGGGCACAGAAAGAAGGGAGCGTCCACTCTGTTTCTGGTATTATGGGCGGAGGGAAGGCTTTCATGGAAAAGGTGTTCTGGAGGGTCCTTTGCATTGGAGGCACTTCCCCCACACCCAGGAGTGGTCATGACACCCGTGGCCTTCCTCACCAAGCCTGTTGACACTCTCTGCTGTGCTGCCTGTTGATTTGGAAACCTTCCAGAAGGAAGGCCTGAAAGGCCTTTCTAAACTTGCAACTCTTTCTAAACTCTTGTTAAGTAGGCAGCTCCACCTAGTGGTGAAAAGATTGACTGGGGCTAGGGACCCGGCATTCTGATTGATCCTCCTTGAGTAACTCAGTCGTGCTGGCACTTAGCCTCCCTCGGGTTTACCCAGGCTACAACTCAAGTAGCGCAGGAGTCCTGTGACGCAGAAGCTCTTGTGGTGCTTAAATATTTTCACGAGAAGCAGCCATCACTCTCTGCTCCCATGGCATTGGCTGCCCAGGGCTGAGGGCAGTGGGAGAGCAGTGGATGGCAGAGTTGAGGATCGCGGCTGTAGCACTGAGCACCCCTTTGTTATAGCGCCAGGGGGGCCTCCACCCGTGGATTCAGGTCCTCAGCAGAGCACCTGGGGCCTGCAGGCTGCTGTCCCTCCTCCTAGCATGACCCATATCAGGACCTTGAGTGTGCAGATATGGGGTTGGTCTGGTGAGCCAGGCTGTGACCTCTGTGAGGTCAGGGACCGTGACCAGGAAGGCAGTACGCCTCGTTCCAGCTACATGCCTGGTGTGGGATGGGTGTTAGATAGAGTCGGCCATAGTGCATCGGTATAAAGGCACATGTCTCCTTCTGAGCGCCCCAGTGGAGGGAGTCCTGTCCGGAGCTGTGGCTGCCGGGGCTCAGGAAGCTTTCAGTTCCTTGCTGGGAAGGCACTGTAGGAGTCAGTGGGATTAGGAGCTCTCTTCCATTTGTCTCTAAATAGCCACTACTGATTTTTATTATATCAACTTCTGCAAAGTATTTAAGCCTCATCTTCTGGGTCTAAAATGAGCACAAGAGGGATATCTCAAGGACTCTGGGGGCAGGCTGACTGCAGATAACTTTGTCAGTTGTGCCTGATGGCGCGTGCACCGCAAACGCTAAGGAAGGCCCCAGGGACCCTGGGCTTCAGGGACACAGAGCCTCCGGACCTGCAGGGTCACCTCCCAGATGGAGCTCAGGGGCTCTCCAGCGTCACTACGAGCACACCACAGGAGGCTTCCCAGCACTTGAGCCAGCCCGAGGCCGCCAGGAGGCCAGTTTCTCATGGACATGCTGGCGTCTGGCATGATGAGTGGCAGACATAGGGGGCTGGGGGGGCCTTCCAGATCATCTGTTCTCAAGGAAAGCCAGCAAGTTATTCTGTTTCTGTGGGAGGTCCCCTCAAGGACCATGGGTGACAGGTTCCTGGGCCTACAGCTATGGGCTGTATGGATGGGGACTGGGCCACAACTTGTCTGGCCTGGTCTGGCCTCTGTAACAGCCCCTCGGCCAGAGATCACTACAGAAGCCTCACAAGAGAAGAGCATGAACCAAGTCAACTCAAGAGACTGGGTTCAAGGCCCACAACTCCCAGACTAGCGCCATGACCCCCGAGTTCACTGAAGGGCAAGTCTCAGAGTGAGAATCCCTGGAGAGCCATCTGTGGGCAGGGCCCTGGAGCCCTTGCCAGTCTGGCTTCTGGGGCAGCAGTAGGATGGCCAGAAAGGGGGCCTGGAACTGGGAAAGAGAAACCTCGGGGTAAAGGTGCTAGGGAGTCAGATGAGAACAGGGCCAGTGGTGTCTGGAGACGGTAAGTGTATGGAGACACAGTGTGTCAATGACAGCCGTGCCACTGTGTTACCCGAGTGTCTCTGTCTCTGTGTGATGGTTCCATTGCAAGCTGGCCCGTGCCCATGCCTGGGCCCCCTGAGAGAGCCCACATCCAGGTCACACCCACCTCCCGAGAGTGCTGGGTGCAGGGGGCCTTTTGGGGCCTGGTTCCAGTCCTCAGTTCTCCTCATGATCTGCCTCTGAGCGTGGTGAGGGGCTCTGTCAGTGGGCCTGCATCACCCCCGTCCGCAGTTTGCCTGCCTCGGCCGGGACGTCAGGTGTAGCCCCTCACCCCCATCTCACCAGCAGGCCCTGCTTCATTCCTCCTGTGTTTGCTGAGCTCATCCTCCGCCCAGCTGCAAGGGGACACCGACCCCGGTTCCCTGGCCCCCAGGATGCTTGCCCGCTGGGCCCTCCATCTGTGGCTCGTCATCTGTGCGTGATTGTTCTCACTTGGTTACAGGCTCTCCCTCTCTGCCAGATAAGTACCGCCACGCCCGGGAAATGATGTTGCTGCTGCCCACGCACCGGGACCGCCCAAGCAGTGCCATGTATCCAGCAGCCATCCTGGAGAACGGACAGGTAGTAGACCCAGACTCCGGACTGCCCTCTGCTACAAGTGTGTCGGCCCGGCCCTCTCTCATTGCATCTGCTAGGCTTTCTGTAGTGTCCTCCCTGCCCTCTTCATTCTGCCATGAGACCCTCAGAAGGCTGCTGGGCCCCTGGACGGGGACTGCGGTGGCTCTGAGGATTGGCAAGCCAGACGGAGTGCGACTGGAGGGAGAACGGTGGCGGGTTGGAGCCACCATTGCTTGTGTAGCTATCTGTCCTTCTTGCCCGCCTCCTGGACTCCTCATCCCAAAAAAGTCTAGCAAAGGAAACTGGTTCTTTCCTGTCCTGAGAAGGCAGTGGTGGACACGGGTCTGGAGGATGGCCTTCCTCCCTGTGTGTGTGAAGGTCATCCTCACTTGGGCAAACTGCCTCTTTCATCCATCCATCCATCTACCCGAAGCCCGTCGCTGCCTGCTGGGACTAGTCCACACCATTTGCACAGCTCTCCAGACAGCCTACCTGGGGACCTTGAACCAGAGCTGTGGGGATTATCTCCTTCCCCTGCCCGGTCTGCCTGCCCTTGTATCAGAGTCCATGAGAGTCACCTCCAAGCAGCGTTACCTCGCCCAGAGTACCAGGAGCTGCTCCGCAGCACCTCCGGGTGCCTGGTTGGCCACACCAGGTGGCGGGAGGAGGCCTGCTTGGCAGCCACCCATCAGAACGGTGGGTCCTGTCCGTGACTTTCTGGGATCGAGTGCTGCCCTTACTCTCAGTGCTGACTTGGGCCGGTGTGGGGGCCTCCAGGAGGCCAGGCCTGCCAGTGCTGAGGGGTGAAGGGGTCCCTCAATCCTTTCTGCCAGTGGGTCTCCCTGGCAGGACAGAGGATTGCAATTAGATACCTTCAAGGGCCTGTGTCCTTTCTCTTGGCCATGCCCGAGACAGCTTGGAGCCCAGCCCGGCACGGTAGGGAGCTGCCTCCAATGTTGACATGGCAGCAGTCGGAGCCAGATAGCGAGGAACAGTCTTCCTATGGCCGGCCTGAGCTGCTCAACACATCTCAAGCATGAGCGGTACCACTGCTTTGATTTCCCTGTCTTCTCTTAAAATGTCCTGGCTCCTGGGCCCATAGCTCTTCCCCCTGAGGTATAACTGGTTTTTTTCACCCTCTTTGATATTTTTCTCCTTCCCTCAGCTGCCAAATTTCCAGCGGGCCCTGTTCCAGCAAGTGGTCGGATCCTGCAAACCCTGCAGTGATCCCAATCTGTCTGTGGCTGAAAAAGGTATTGTTCCCCTTCCCAGGTGGCCTCCCCACCCATGTCTGTCCCCATCCTGAGCGTCTGACTCTTGTCCCTGAGCACCAACTGGCCAAGGCTGTGCCATACTTCAACAGGCCTGTCTGTCTGTCCAAAGTCCTGACCGACTCCTGTGCTCACTGTTAAACCGACGTCTGGCTTGATGCTAAGTTTGGCTCCTGTTCATTTGTAGATTTCCCTCCCTAGGGTCCATCCTCAGAGAGGCCCAGCTGCCTGAGCCCACCTTTATGGAAACTCAGGCTGCTGTGTTCAGACCATGGGCAGTCACTCCCCTGGGCTCCTCCCAACCGGCCCCAGAACGCAGCAGGCCCTACGGCCCCTTCGGTCACTCTCAACTTGGGCCCTTAGGTACCTCTCCTTGTTGCCCAGAATAGGCCTATGGCCGAACAAGCCCCCAGAAAAATGGGAAGTACAGGCCGTGGCAAAGTGAATTTCCCAGAGACAGTCCTCTCCAGGGGAGCCCAGGTCCTCTGAGTCCAGTCCTCCTGCAGCCACTCTGGCTGGCGGCTGCTGCGAGGTCATCTTCTGCATTGCGAGCCCATGAACTTGGGCAGGAGACTGGGCAGTTAGAGCAGAGGCTGTTTGGGTAGTGGACTTTTACCCAGTGTTCTGTCACAGCAAGCTGATTGAAGAAGCAGACTGACCCACAGGGCCCCGGCCCAAAGCCCCACAGCTGGAGATCTGAGTTCATTTCAACGCAGAGCAATACCTATGCGAGGACCGTGCTAACCCACCTGCCCCCAGGACCCAGCCCCATACCAGTCCTTCTCCCCGTAGCTTCCCCTCCCTGTCCTCCCTCTGTTGGAGTTCAGGGCACACTCAGTCCCTGGGAATACAACCTGCTGTCCCATCAGAACCTGTCCCTCCAAAGCTGTCATCATGTTGTCATTGCACCTCACCAACTGCTGTCTGCTGTCCCCACTGTCATTATCCCTCCCTCGCTCACCACAGAGGACGGGCCTCTCTGTGTCTTCTTTAAGGAGACCAGACACAGGGGCCACAGCCTCAGTGGCTGGTAGGCATCAGAGCCAGGTGCTCAACCACAAAAGCCATGGAGATGCCGGCTGAAGATGCCTTCCTAGCCTCAAGGCGGCTCCTCCCTGGAACATGCAGCCTCCCTGGCCCCTGCACCTGTTACAGAGGGCCTCAGTGGCCAAAATCCACTGTGCCTTTTCTTCACCTGAGATGCAGAGCCATCTGACAACTAACCAAGAGCACAGACGGGCTCAGAGCTCGAATGGATGCTGGTGGCCAGACCGGGACCCCACGCCAGCCGGACACAGAAGAGCACTGGGCCTCAGACCAGGCTGCAGCAAGAAGCTGGACACGCCCACCCCCAGGTGTGGGAAGGAAAGAGGCTGAGCCCACCGCAAGCATGCCCACGCCACAGTGCCAGCGCTTCGAGGGTAGCAAATGAGACACTTGCCTAGTGGGAACACACAGGCCAGAGTCATCGCTCCCTGAGTCTCTACATGGATCCTCCAGGGCAGGAGCTGTACCTACTCGTCACCATTCTCTCGTCATCAGGGTCCCAAGTCCCACAAGGACTCCACCTCTCACCTGTGGTCCTCTCTCTTTGCCAGTGACTCCCAGCCTAGACAAGCCTGTCCTCAGGGCTGTCAGCTGTGCAGTGGGGACCTCAGGCCAGTGCTGGACCTCTGTTAACAGAGAGAGAGAGAGGGAAATGGCCAGGCCACAGCAAGGGTTGTCCTCTTCTCCTAGGCTAAGTCACTCCATCTTAGCTTTTCCACTGGCCCCAGTGTACTCGTGCCACACAGCAAAGGTCCGTGGGCCTCTTAGCTCACGGACATCGGGCTGCAGGGTGAACTGGATGGCTTCTGGTTCATGCAGGGACTCAAGCAGGCGCTCTTTGTAAAGCCCTGCAGCCTTGCCAGCTTCCTTCCCTCAGAGTCCCTGCCCGCGGTTCCTTTGGGCTCTTGTGGGTGAATTTCTGTGACCCCACAGTTCTTCCAGGGCCTAGATGTGCATGTGAGAGCTTGAGCTGTCAGCACCCCCTTAGGGAAGCTGACCAGACCCACCTCCAAGCTTAAGTTCTGAGATTTGTGGCTTTCTTCAGTGCTGCGGACCCTGAAGCTCATGCCCCATCTTGAGGAGAGTCTGTATGAGAACAGGCCTGCCCTGTCCTTCGGGTGCCTCGGGCTCCCTGAGGAGGCCTTCTGGTGGAATCCACCTGGTGGTGCTCATCAGATTCAGAATTCTTTCCTCCCGTTAGGCAACAGCTGAGTGCCTGTGCACCCGGCCACTGTCACGCCCTCCCTCCTGCCACCAGCCGTCAGCCAACCCATGGGACTGAGCAGTCCTGAGAACTGAAGCTGTTCAGATAGTGGAGTTCTGCCTTGTGTTCTGCTGTAGGCCCACTCCAGTTCCAGACCAGTGGGGAGGAAGAGGAAGGACATCTTGGACCCTGTGGGCCTGGCCCCTCCTGACCACATCCTTCTTGAAGGCTAGATTCCAGCTCCTACCCTTCCAGAACCTCTTAGGTCCCATGAGGCCCTAGCTTTTCCTGCTCAGTACCTGGAGCGAGGAGAGCCCGAACCCCAGCCTCCTGAGGCACAGTGTAGTTGCAGCTGCCTGAGAACAAGGCCGGAGGCTGGGTGCGTGGGCTGTGAGCTGCCGGCCTGCTGCTGACAGCCCAAAGGGGAGATTATGTTTCCCAGCTCCACCCGAGAAAAGGCGCATTTCTTGTCGGTGGTATCTGGTCTCCAGGAGGAGTTGGCCAACAGGATTGACCTGTCTCCTGCTGCTCTGCTCCTGCAGAGAGACACCCTCGGAGCCCAAGGTCTAGCCATTCCTCATTGAGTCTCCTTCCTGCAAAGTCACTCACCCCAGCCATGGCTGGGGGGTGGGGGTGACAAGTATTCTGGCACCGAACTCCTTCCTTAGCATAGGTGGACACTCTTGGTTTCCCTTTGTCCAGGGCCCACTCTACCGTGCATCCATGACATGTAGGTGCCAGGAATGGGGCCTCTCTGCAGGCTTCAAAGCACCCTTGGTTCCACAGTCCTCCCTCTTCTTGGGAAGCCACCGGTCCAGCCAGACCTGAGCCACAACTCTTGGGCCATATGCTCTTTCATCCAGCAGGCACGGTGAACTCGAGTCCTTGCCTGAAAACCCCTTGTGCTTCCGAAACCCAGTCAGTGGGCAGAGAGGCAGAGGGATGGGCACAGATTCCTTGCCACCACAGGCCCTTTGGGGGTCCCTGCCCACCCCCTGGCCATGCACTAGCTGTAGGAGGAGGCAGTCTCTGTCTCCCACCCACCGGCTTCCTGCTTTTCCCACTGGCTCAGGGCAGTCGGAGAGCCCTGACTTGGCTCTGGAGAGGAGCTCTGTGGCCTGTCTTCTGTCTGCATTCTGTCTCCTCAGCCCATTCCACTCTGCTCTGCTCACTTCTTCTGTTCTCTGTCCTCTTCCTGGCAAGTCCCAGAGGCTGCAGACATTCGCGCCTTGCTGTCCTCTTAGCTTGCCTCCCCCTAAGTACTCTTTACACGTCAGTTCCCTCTGCTGCCATCATCTTAAGCAGCTCTGTCTCTCCCCCGTGGGCCACAGTGTCTCACTTGGCCAGCATTTTTGGGGGGCTGGCATACCACTTCCACATGTGCTGGGTATGTAGCGCACACCTGGAGAAGCCAGAGGCTGTAGGACAGGCTTCTCCCTGAGGGTGGCTCAAGAAGTAACCTGCCTTCATGCCATCTCTTTCCACCCCTCAGCGGTGCCAGCAGCCCCCAGCAGCTGGAGCCTGGATAGCGGAGCCCAAGAGGCCCAGCCCTTCCTGTCTGCCCACATGGGGCGCATCCTGGCCCCCCCAGTGCCTCCCCGAAGCCTGCTGCATGGTAAGAAGACCTCCAGCGGGTCCCCCAGATAGTCCCTGGTTTCAGACTCTACTCAGGGGCCAGGGCAGAAGCCCTCCAAACTAAGAAGATGGGCCATGTTCTGGGCTGACCCAGCCAAGGAAACAACATCCCCGCCACAGGAAGGACCCTGCCGGGCTTTGGGGTCAGTGAGCTTTCCAAGTACAGCGGGTGAGCTCGGTCAGGCCTTCCCAGCCAGGGGGCCGAAGACAATGGAACTGACTGTGCCCAGCCCGCTACCCACCAGCCTGCCGGAGAGCTGCCAGTTGTCCGTGGCCTGTCATCCCATGGGCTCTGACATATTCGACCTTCTTGATCTTTTGTGTGGCACAGGTGTCTTCTACTCCAGCAGCCTGTTTTGGAGAACTCCAGTGAAAAGAGAGGTTTTCCTGTGGCCGTCAATGCTGAGGGGTCCCCAGGAGACTCTTCCCATGGCTGCCCAGTTGGCCCAGCAAGATGTGCTGACACACAGCCCCGGAGGGGCCCCGGCTGAGGCTCTGGTTCTGTTCCCTTTGCAGGTCATTACTCCCTACACTTCGACGCCTTCCACCACCCCCTGGGTGACACGCCCCCGGCCCTGCCTGCCCGGACTCTGCGCAAGGTAATGTACCGAAGCGACAGCCCCACCGGGGTGTGAGAGGAACCTTCTCATCTGCTGTGGAATCACCTGGCTCTACAGAGGGAACTGCAGCCCTCCCCGGCTCCTCTGTGCCGGAGCGCCCAGCCTGGCGGAAGCTAGGGGTGGCCAGAGCCACACTCAAGATGCAGATGACTGATATATCCTGCAAGCAAGGCGATGGGGACAGGGGGGTCAGAGGGTCCTGGGGACAGCAACACACAGTACCCAGAGTGCACGGGCGAGGGGTAGTGAGGGGCTGGGGGCTCCTTGCTGTTGCCACGAGGTATCGGCACACTACAATTCAAGCAGTAGATACTCCCATGGTAGATCGTAGAGCATTTTAAACTAGAGTCCAGTCAAAAGCAAGAGGCAGGAGGCAGCAAAGCCTCGTGAAAACTCATTTTTCTGCACATTGGAAAAGATGGACTCAGTCACAGATTTCAGCAGCAGAGTCCATTCATCTGGCCCATGGTCCCTGGGGTTCTTTCTGCTCTCCCCACTGGCCTGCTGACCCAGCCTTTCTGCCGGCACCCCAGAGCCACAGGGTACAAATGACTAGCGGTCAGGGCAGGGCCATTTTTTCCCACAGAAATACTGCTGATTCTGGGGCTCCACTGGCTTTCTGGGAGCAGGGGACGCTGGGGGGCGGTGGCCGAAGAGACAAATGGGCAGCTGACGTGTGTGGGCGCCCGGCCCTCTCTCCACACGGCGAGCCCGCCCACCTGTCTGCAGAGCGGGTCTAACACGCCCACCCTTTCCTTTGCAGTCTCCTCTCCACCCTATCCCGGCCTCCCCCACGAGCCCCCAGTCGGGTCTGGATGGCAGCAACTCTACACTGTCGGGCAGTGCCAGCAGCGGCGTGTCCTCCCTGAGCGAGAGTAACTTTGGGCACTCCTCAGAGGCCCCACCTCGAACCGACACCATGGACTCCATGCCAAGCCAGGCCTGGAATGCTGATGAAGATCTCGAGCCACCCTACCTCCCTGTCCACTACAGCCTCTCCGAGTCCGCCGTCCTGGACTCCATCAAGGCCCAGCCATGCCGAAGCCACTCAGCCCCGGGGTGCGTCATCCCTCAGGACCCCATGGACCCGCCTGCGCTGCCACCCAAGCCCTACCACAGCCGCCTGCCGGCCCTGGAGCACGAGGAGGGCGTGCTGCTACGCGACGACGCCGACAGGCCCCGGGGCCTGCACCGCAAGGCCTCGCTGCCCCCTGGGAGCGCCAAGGAAGAGCAGGCCCGCCTGGCCTGGGAGCACGGCCGAGGGGAACAGTGAGGGGCAGGGAGGCGGCTGGGATGCCGCCCGCAGTGAGCAGCTTGCCCAACCACTCCAGGTCTGAAAGCAAGTCCCCCCCACCCCAGGGAGCCAGAGAGGCCCGGCACTCAGGAGAGAGCCACCCCGAGTCTACGTTCTACTGCCGTGAACTCGTGTGTTGCCATGTGCAGAGGCCACAGCAGCATGAAGGGTTGTGGCTTCTCTTTTTATTTCATTTTCTACGTTTCCATTTCTATGGGTTTTCCTTTCTTTCCTTTGTGCAGTAGATGCTTTCTTCCTCCTGCAGTTCCAGACCACGTGGAGCTATATGGAGATATTGCACAGACAGAATTGCTTTGCAGCTTTGCAGGGCCCAGGGTTCAGAGCCCAGGCCCTTCCTCCAGGGCAGAGAGGCACAGAAGAATGGAAATTGCACTAGGGACTTCTTCCGCTGCTGCATGGACAGAAGAGCTCATGGTTGTATTCAGGGATTGCAAGGACCACGTGGACTACACGTCACAGGTGGACAAGGGAGCTACAAAACATTTTGCACAAAAGCCTACCCACCAGCCCACTCTTCTGTCCAGGAGTGTGCAACTGAGGGGCTGCTTGGGCCAGCCTGCCAGCTCAGGCATGTGACCTGGCCTAATGGCACGCCCAGGGCACACTGCCGGGCTTCCGTGGGCCAGCCCTGCCTCCCACTCTACCTTGGATTTTTCCCTCCATTGCTTTTATTTCTGACCATTTGCTCCCTTCCACTCTCAACACACCTCATGCCCTGCAGGAGCCCCCCTGGCGAATGGATCTGCAAAGGTTATCTCCCGCCCTCTGGGGTTTGAGTGGGGGTGTGGAGCCAGAGGGACTACCCTAGCCACCTTCCTCCCCCGGGCCCAGACGGCCAAGTGTTGAGAGAAGAGCTGGCATAGGAGTGAGGCTGGGGCGTGGCCGGGGCCGGAAATCCTCTGAATTTTCAGAAGTGGCCAGAAAGCCTATCACCCAGCTCCTGAATCAGGGATTTTCAGCACTACCTCTGCGCAGTGGGGCTGGCTGCCCAGCCAGGCTTCCAGCCCTGAGGACTCGCCGTCAGGTGCAGCGAGCTCCTGGGTAAAGAGGGTGGGAGGGAGCTCCTCCTTTCGGAAGCAGAGAGCCATGCAGGTTGAACTATCCTCTCCCGAGTGACCAAGTGCAGTCTCGTCCCCCATTCCCCACCTCAACCTCCCCACCCCACCACCCCCTACCCCG
Organism: Ursus americanus; assembly: GCF_024610735.1. Classification (NCBI taxonomy): domain Eukaryota; kingdom Metazoa; phylum Chordata; class Mammalia; order Carnivora; family Ursidae; genus Ursus; species Ursus americanus. The sequence goes on along the minus strand of NC_142140.1, from coordinate 37,586,881 downwards.
CTCCAGGCCCACAGGGACCACCACTCAGGGTTCGGGGCAGGCAAGAGGCCAGTTTCTCCAGCCTCCCCAGTCTGTTGGGCAGAGCGCAGTGGTGTCTTTATAGGAAACTTTCAGGTCAGGGCAGTGATTTTCCTCTTGGTTTATTATTTGGGGGGATAGGGTGGGGTGGTAATAGTATTTTACCAGGGTGCTTCTAAGTTACTTTAAAAAAAGTCTACAGACAAAATATTTTTCTTTCATTTGCCTGAGTTCACTACTTTGATGGTCGTAAGGCGGCCTTCTCCTTGTTGAGCAGGTGTGTTCTCCCGTAGTTCTCTTCTGCTGGCCTGACTCCCAGGCCAGGCCCCGGGCCCTAGACCCCCATCCCTTCCCCTACCGTCCCTCTTTCCAAACAGACAAGGCCCGTCAGGGTGTTCTCTTGTACACAAACGCCAGCTTATTGAACAGGAATGCCAGCGAGTAACCTATTGGGAAAGATGGAGGGCCGCATCACCTTCAGGGCCTCTGGGGGGTGCTTCTCACCAGTGTGGGTCTTTTCTGACACTGTAAGGATGGCTCCAGGCAGAGTGGTCGGTCATGGCAGCCCCAACCTCAGAGGGCAGGCCTGGAACATCTGGTGTTCACAAGTGTTAAGAGGGTCGGGGGCTAGCTCTGGATGTTGAGTCTTAGGTAGGAGGGCATCTTTATAGATTTTAGGGCACTTCTGAACATCAATCCCTGGACAAGGCAGTCATCACATAAGAACATCGACCTTCTCCACCTGGTGGGATAGGATGGTAGGGAGGGGAGTGTGGGTTGGTTTGGCCTTGCCTTTTTATGCAAGGTGAGCTAGGTTTGTGTTTTCGCTTTCCATTTTCCCTAACTGGATAAAAAGGACATAATCCAAACCCCTTTTGTTGGAGAACGCCAGTCTGAGGGGAAGTGGGAGGCCAGAAATGAGAATCCTCTGAAAAGATTGTGAAATACTGATTTTCATTCTTTCAAGCTTATTTGTAAATACTTATTTGAATGCTGTGTATTTGTACAGGAATTTGAGCAAAAAATGTATAGAGTGTGATGTCCAATTGGTTTTCAGCCCTATAAATGTGTTTTTAACCTCCAGCATTCTGTGCTTATTTAAAATAAGACTTCTAACCATTTCCTTTGTGTATTTATGTTTAAAAAAGTGATTTAAAGATGATCTTACCTGTAACAGAAAGCAAAGTTAAAAGAAAAAAAAAATTTGTACTAGTGTCCCAAGAGGTATTTTACTGTATATATTGTGGTAGCATGTTCTAAATCCAACAAGTAATGTGAATTTTAGATGTAAATATCTGCCACTTGATTTTTCCCCTTTTCCCCACTCCCTTGACTGCTGTGATGTGAATTAAAGATGAATACCTGATACTGACCCACTGAATTCACTGAATGGGAGCAGCCCTAGAGCCCCTCTCCAACCCTTGTCGCTGGGCTCCAAGCCCTTTAGCCCCATAGAAATATCTCGGCACGGAGCCCAGAGCCAGCCTTCCAACGTCCTGCCTTGAGACAGCACTTTAAAGGAGGGCAGCCAAAGAGGAACCCCCCTCCAGTGCCTGTCCGCTGACTTGGCGGGCCCCTAACCTACTCAAGAGGCGCCCCCGGCAGCCAGGGACCCCCGCCCCCCCGGAGCGGTCGGCTGGGAAGCCGGAGGCAGCGGGCCAGCCCTTTAGCTCCCCACCGAGGCGGGCCGGCTCGGATCGCACAGCCTCGGCACCGAACCGGGCCAGGCGCTTCCCTGGGGCCTGGGACGGCAGCTCGGAGGGGGGCCCTGCCTCTGGGAAGTCCTCCAGCCCAGCGTCCGTCCACCCAGCCGGTGTCCGGTCAGCCCAAACAAGGCGGCCTCCGGCCTAATGCGGACCTTCGGACCTGGTCGGCAGGCCTCGCGGGCGCTCCCCGAAGTCTAGGTCCCCCACCCACGGGATCGCTTGAAAAAACGGAAAGGAACTTCCCCGGAGTCTGCCCTTTGGGCCGCGGCTGACTCCAGAGTCGCTGGCCTGCGCCACGAGTCGAGGCCCGGGAGGAGAAGTCCGCGGGGTTTCTCGGGCCGGCGTGGGGCACTCTAGACAATTCAGCAGACGCGGGGTTACGGCCGAACCCCACTCCAGTCCGAGACTCCCGGCTTCAGGTACCGCCGCTGCCCCTACTCAAGATGGCGGCCCTGGCTGCTTCCGTCGGCCCCGCGGCTGCTTCCTGCCGGACGCCCTGGTTCAATCAGCGGCCGACAACTGTCTAGGGCCAAGGGCGGGCGACGCTACCAGCCAATAGGGAAGGGCAGCGTGGAGCCGCCCGTCTGGGCTCCGAGGCGCATGGACCAATGGGAGTGCGGCGTGTGGGAGGGCGCGGGGGCCGCCCGCCAATGGGGAACTACGGCGCGCGGCCGAGACCTGGAGGTAGCACCGCACGGCGGGCGCGGTTCAGTCGGGCGGCGGCGGCGGCGGCGGCGGAGGAGGAGGAGGAGGAGGATGTGGGCCACGCACGGGCTGGCGGTGGCGCTGGCTCTGAGCGTGCTGCCAGGCGGCCGGACGCTGCGGCCGGGCGACTGCGAAGGTGCGGCGGGGCCGGGGTCCGCGCGGCGGGACCGGGGTTCGCGCGCCGGGGCCGGCCCGGCGGCGGCGCTGAACACGACGGAACGGCCAAGAGGCCGGAGCTGGAACGGGAGGGGGCGGCGGCCGGTCCCAGCGGGGTGCGCCCGAGGAGGGGCAGACACCAGCCTAGAAAACAGTTCTGGGCCTAGGAAACTGGTCCGACAAGAAAGTTGGGACTAGATCGTGCAGAAAACTTGGCTTGACATTGAGATAACGCCGGAGTTTTTGTCCTTTTCCATCACTGGGCAGAGGCTCTCCCTGGCTCAGGTCGGGAGCCCCTAGGGCCGGCCGTGAGCGCCGCGCCGGGTCCGGTGGGTTTGCGAAGCCGCACCTCGGGGTTCGGTGTAATGTTTGAAAATGAGAAGCATTTGGATCGTTTTTGTCTTCGCTCTCCAGTTTGGCCTCTTATGAGGTCACACTGAGTCCATCTCAAGGACACGTGTTCAGTCTCGGCTTAAACTTTGTGGAAGGAGCAGGGAGGAGCCGTGTGTGGGTCATTGGGTGATGCTCGTTCCCCGTGTGCCCTGGGTGTACCAGGGGACCCCAGCAACCTGGAGCTGGGTTCTGTCGGCCTGCAGGCACCTGAGAAACCCCGGTGATGGAAAAACTCACTTCCGTGTCTCCTATTAAAATTGCTGACGGAGTTCCCTCCTGGTGGATTGGGGTGCAACTTGGTGATTGCTGATCATCTCCCTTCCCTCTTTTCCAGTCTGCATCTCTTATCTGGGAAGATTTTATCAGGACCTCAAAGACAGAGATGTCACATTCTCACCATCCTCTATTGAAAAAGAACTTATAAAATTCTGCCGGGAAGCAAGAGGCAAAGAGAATCGGTTGGTGAGTAGCTGGTTCCCCTCCCTGCCTGGCCCTGCCCACTTGTGTTCAGGAGGTGTGCTGTTGTGTCAGTATGCTGGTGTGGGACTCATGTGCTTTCATGCATTCTGCAGTTAGGATATTTTTTTTTATCATGTTAGTACTGATTAAGCACCTACTGTGTGCTGGGCACCAGGAGGATCAGTGGGGAGAAATGACAGTCAGGCAAACAGATGATGCCGTGGGATGAGTGTCCCGGAGAAAAATGACCAGGGTGCTCTCGCAGAGAGGGTGGGTGCTGATTTAGGCAGAATAGTCAAGAATCTCTCTGAGGGAGAGTCATCGTTGGGGGGCGGGGGCAAGGATGGGGGGAAGAGCCTCCCAGGCAGAGGGAACAGCCATTGTGAGCACCAGAGGCCATGTGCAAGGGCACAAGAAGATAAAGAATTGAGGACAAGAGCCCTAGCAAAATGATGACTTTTGTAGCTTTAATTTCCCTGGCAGTCGCTGGTTTGTCTGTCTCTGTTTAAAGGTCTGAATCTTGGTGACTCGTAAACTTACTTGGAGGCTGTCAGCTCTGGGACCGAGCATGTATTAAGAGCCCAGGGTTTACGCTGACCGATCTGACTGCCAGGACAGGCAGGGCGTGGGAACATGAGGCCCTGCCAGGAGAGAGGTTCTGAGATGTCAGTGTGTTGCGGAGGAGAAGGCTCTCAAGTGGAACCACCTGAAGGCCGCTGTCCTCTCTTGTGCAGTGCTACTACATCGGGGCCACAGATGACGCTGCCACTAAAATCATCAATGAGGTGTCCAAGCCCCTGGCCCACCACATCCCTGTGGAGAAGGTCTGTGAGAAGCTCAAGAAGAAGGACAGCCAGATCTGCGAGCTGAAGTACGGTGAGTGTGGCCAGGCCTCACTGAACCGCCACAGAGCCTCTGCGCTCCGGCACCACGGAGCTGACTTTCTAGCTGGGAGAGGCAGCTGAGAAGCTAGAGCCGCGGCCAGTGAGTTCGGCAGCCGGGCCAGTGGTGGTGGGAGGGGTACGGATCTGGCAGAAGAGGCCTCACGGAGGAGGTGGCGTTCAGCAAACTTTGAAGGCGGTAGCAGATCAGCCAAGAGGCGCTCATGGACGAGCATTCCAGGCGGAGGAAGCGGGCAGTGGGTGGCGCACGGACAGGTCACAGGGGGCCTTGCAGGTTGGGGAAGGTTTGGCTTCAGGTCTTTAATCTGAGTGAAGTTGGGAACATGGTTTTGTTTGTTTTGGTTCTGGTTTGGAGGTGGGGCGCAGAGAGGTTTTGGGTTTTGTTTTGTTTTAAGATTTATTTATTTTAGAAAAAGGGGGCAGAAGGAGAGGAAGAAGCAGGCTCCCCATGGAGCATAGAGCCCAATGCAGGGGCTCGATCTCACGACCCTGAGATCACGACCTGAGCCGAAATCAAGAGTCAGACGCTTAACCAACTGAGCCACCCAGGCCCTGGGAACATGGGTTTTTGAGCAGAGAAGGGATGAGGCCTGACTTGGGTTTAGTAGGCTCATCCTGCTGAAGGCCCAGTGATCTTTATTACCTTGAAGAGAAAAGCTGTGTGCAGGCAGGCGCAAGAGTTCCGGGCACTGTGGCACCCCTCTGGTGGAAAAAAGCAGGCCAGGTCCTCAGAGTCAGGACCAGGAATAGTTGTCCTCGTCTATAAAATTTGAACAAAACCAACATATTTTATTGTGACAAGTGTCCAAGGGCCTGTTTGCCCACTTGTGTTCAAGATGCCTAGTCTCCTGAGAGGGACCTGGGACAGGTGCAGTTGGCTCACGGTCTCTCTGTGCTCACGAGTGGTCTTGGGGAGTAAGCTCCTGACCAGGGCCTGTGTTGGGAAATTGCAGCAGGGAGATCTCTCTGCTCTGTCACCCTGGAGCTGTCACTCTACGGTGACTTGCTCTCTACTGTGACTAGTTGTCAAGGTACCTGGGGGAGTGGGAACCACATTTCTCCTATAAGGTTCGTCCCGTAAGGACCACGTGGCCTCTGTCCCGGGCTCGGGACGCCCCTGGGGTGAGACTGGCCTTCTGGTGAAGGGCCTCGGGGCAGTGGGCACTGACACGCATCTGCAGGGGTGACCTGTCCTGGGACTGCCGGGGCAGGGGGAGGGGGGGTGTCTGTGGCCACTCCCACCAGCTCTCCCTGCTCTCTCCTCCAGACAAGCAGATCGACCTGAGCACGGTGGACCTGAAGAAGCTCCGGGTTAAAGAGCTCAAGAAGATCCTGGACGACTGGGGGGAGACGTGCAAAGGCTGTGCGGAGAAGTCTGACTACATCCGGAAGATTAACGAACTGATGCCTAAATATGCCCCCAAGGCAGCCAGTTCACGGACTGATTTGTAGTCGGCCTGATCCCTGTTGCACCGAGGGGAAAGCAGCTCACCTGCATCTTCCCCACAGCCTTTTTGTAATTTATTTTTTAGGCGGGCTCCTGACAATGTCAGGTGTGAAGCCTGGAGCTTTCCTGACGATGCTGGCTCTCCAGCGCCCCCCTGGGGGGATTCACCTTGTTCTGTTGCTGGTTTACTCTAGGACTTCAAAGTGTGTCTGGGAATTTTTTATTAAAGGAAGAAAATTTCTAGCTGTCCTTGGAGAATTAAAGTGAATCTGAAATAGGATTTCAACCCTCATGAAGATCCCACCAGTTTATGCTTTCCAGCTTACAAAGAATGGTCCGATATCTTCACATTGGTCCCTTGGCCTCCAGGGCTGGAGACGCCAGGGCAGGCCCCGGGCTGAGGCGGGGGCGGGGGGCGCTGGTGCAGGACTGGAGGCGAGCCCGGGAGGAGGCTGCGCCCAATCCCCACCCCGAGGTGACTTGGAGTGGCAGTCACAGGAGAGGAGCCAGAGGCTGCGCCGTCTTGCAGAGCACAGAGGGTTGAATCTGGTGTACAAGGGGGGGCTTTATTGGGGCTGTGCCCGAGCAGGACGGAGGGTCGACTTAGTGTGGCCTTCTGGGAGGATGACCTCCGTCACTGCCTATGTTCAGTACCATCACGTTTCTAAACATGCTGTTGACCCGGCTTCCAGATCTGGCCATCTCCTTGGTCATCGGAGTTTGCAGTCTGGTGTCAGTCCCAAGCTTCTGATGCCTAATTAGGGTTTTGCAAGATTTGCAGGGGTTGGTTTATACAAAGTCAGTGAGAGGCTGCCTTCTGCCTTATGTACCCAAGATAAGCCTAACCAATGAAGTCTCGTCCCCAAGTCTGGTTTTTCAGCTCCTCTCCGGGGTTGGCTTTGGGAAACCCAGTTGTCAGTATGAGCTGTGACTTGGTGGAGACCCCTCTGCTTCTCGGGCCTGCCAAGACCACCTGAAGGGAAGGACTAAAGCAGTGCTTTCCAAGGAAGACCCCAGATCACATCGTTTATGCTGCTGAATTCAGTTTGCCTCCATAGGCCTCGTTACCACCTGTGTCATCCACTGACGAGAGCCAGCAGCAGCCCCACGTTTGGCACATCTTCAACACCACGTTTCTAGGAGGGAAGCAAGAAGGTTGAGCTACTTCTCAGGCCAAGACTTACTTCCTTGTTTGGAGGAATTAGGTGGGCTATTAAGATCTGACAAGTGCCTGTCCTGAGCCCCCAACAGGTGCTGGGAAAATCCACAGCCAAAGACCGAAGTCTTAGGAGGTGGATGGCTGTGGCCTAAAGGCCACACAACACAGGCACACTGAACACCCAACCACTACAGCTCTAGGGCTGACCCCCCAAGGTGATCTACAAAGGGTTAACCCATTCTGGACATGGAGTTCAGATCAGGCAACTGTTACAGTTGTTTCTCATAAGAGCTCACCCCCTGCACCTGCCTCAGCTGCTCCAGGAGCTGCTTTATTTGAATGCAGGAGGAGGAGAAACTGGCAGACTCTTCCCCACCCCCACGGTTTCCTTGCAGAAGTTGGGTCAGGTTCTGCGATGCGCCCAGCAGCTCTCTGGAGAATGAAACCTTCCCAAGGGGGCTTGAGCACCTGGGCAGGATTCTCCCCGCACCTCACCTCTGGAGAAGAGGTCCTGGCCCTGGAGGTAGAGAGAAGGGCACTGGTCAGCGAGAGGTAAGCGTGGCAAGCTGTCGGAACTACTGGGTTTGGCCGCCTCTTCACCCTTGGCTCCGTGGCCCTGCCCTTACAGCCCACTATCTGCTCGGGAGCCCACAGCAGAGGCTCGACCCAGTGGCGCTAAGGAGCCTATTCCCACTCGGTAAACGGCAGGTTTGTTGGCTGGGGTTTCTCTGCCTGGACCCAAACGGGCCTCGCCTTTTGCATTCATAGCCCATGGTGTCGTCGCGGCCTTTCCGGGGACCGCTGCAGGTGATACCTGAACGCGGAGGATGCCGGCTTTGTGGGGCGTGGGCCCTGGACGAGGCCTGGGGAGCGGCGTGCTTAGGTCCTCGCGCCTGTTGATCCCGGACCACAGTCGGGAGATGCTATGGTGGGGACTGAGGGTATGCCACGTAAAGAGGACGGGCTGAGTCAAGACCAGGGAGCCCGGCGCCCACAGACGCTGCCACTCCCATTCCACGCAGCGCGGACCCCCGAGCGGGAAGCGGAAAGCCTAGGGCCTGCCGCCCCCTGGGGTCGGGGACAGAGCGAACCAGCCCCACTCTCGCGAGGTCCCCGATCTCCACGTAGCCAGCCCCTTGGCCACGCGGTGGCGCCAGAGCCCACTGTCGGACCGCTCTCTCCCGCCCGCCCCCGGGGGTCACGTGACATAGGGGCGGCGCATTTCGATGACGTACAGCCGGCGCCCCCTCTTGCCCCGCCTGTTGCGGAGTCACGTGACAGCCCCGGCGCAGCCTGATAACGCGCCGCCCAGCCCCTGGGCGCCGCTCCCGCCCCGCCCCGCTGCCACCGCCGCGCCGAGTCCTTTTGTCCAAGATGGCGGCGCCGGGGGCGCTGCCTCCTCGGCCGCTGCTGCCGCCGCCGCCGCTGTGAGGGGCCTGCGGGCCGCCCGCCCGCCCGCCGCGCCGGCGCCATGAAGAGGCAGAGCGAGCGAGACTCGAGCCCGAGCGGGCGCGGCTCGTCATCGTCGGCCAAGCGGCCGCGGGAGCGCGAACGGGAGGCGGAGGCGGGCGGGCGGCGGGCGGCGCACAAGGCCTCGGGCGGCGCCAAGCATCCCGTTCCGACGCGGGCCCGCGACAAACCCCGCGGTAGCGGGGGCGGCGGGGGTGGGCATCGTGACGGCCGCGGCGCCGGCGACGCAAATCACCGTGCGAGCAGCGGACGCTCCTCGGGCTCGGGCGCCGGCGGCGGGGGACGCGGCGGCAAGGCCTCCGGGGACCCAGGCGCTTCAGGTGCTTCACCCCGAGCGTCTCCGCTGCCGCCACCTCCGCCGCCTCCTGGGGCCGAGCCCGCGGGTCCCGGCTCGTCGGCGGCCGCGCCCGAGTACAAGACTCTGCTCATCAGCAGCCTGAGTCCCGCGCTGCCCGCCGAGCACCTCGAGGACCGGCTCTTCCACCAGTTCAAGCGCTTCGGTGAGATCAGCCTGCGCCTGTCGCACACGCCAGAGCTGGGCCGCGTGGCCTACGTGAACTTCCGGCACCCGCAGGACGCACGCGAGGCCCGCCAGCACGCCCTGGCCCGCCAGCTACTGCTCTACGACCGGCCGCTCAAGGTGGAGCCCGTGTACCTGCGTGGCGGCGGTGGTGGCGGCGGCGGGAGCAGCCGGCGAAGCAGCAGCAGCAGCGCTGCCGCCTCCACGCCCCCCCCGGGGCCGCCCGCGCCCGCCGACCCTCTCGGCTACCTACCCCTGCACGGCGGCTACCAGTACAAGCAGCGCTCGCTGTCCCCGGTAGCCGCCCCGCCGCTGCGGGAGCCCCGCGCCCGCCACGCCGCGGCAGCCTTTGCCCTGGATGCTGCCGCTGCCGCCGCAGTGGGACTATCCCGGGAGCGGGCCCTGGACTACTACGGGCTGTACGACGATCGCGGGCGCCCCTACGGTTACCCCGCCGTGTGCGAGGAGGACCTGATGCCTGAGGACGACCAGCGGGCCACGCGCAACCTCTTCATCGGGAACCTGGACCACAGCGTGTCTGAGGTGGAGTTGCGGCGGGCCTTTGAGAAGTACGGCATCATTGAGGAGGTGGTCATCAAGAGACCTGCCCGTGGCCAGGGTGGTGCGTATGCCTTCCTCAAGTTCCAGAACCTAGACATGGCCCACAGGGCTAAGGTGGCCATGTCGGGCCGGGTGATTGGCCGAAACCCCATTAAGATAGGCTATGGCAAGGCCAACCCCACCACTCGCCTCTGGGTGGGCGGCCTGGGACCTAACACCTCACTGGCCGCGCTGGCCCGAGAGTTTGACCGCTTTGGGAGCATTCGGACCATTGATCACGTCAAGGGAGATAGCTTTGCTTACATCCAGTACGAGAGCTTGGATGCAGCTCAGGCCGCCTGTGCGAAAATGAGGGGCTTTCCCTTGGGTGGTCCAGACCGGAGGCTGCGTGTGGATTTTGCCAAAGCAGAGGAGACTCGGTATCCCCAGCAGTACCAGCCCTCACCCCTCCCTGTGCATTATGAGCTGCTCCCAGACGGCTATACCCGGCACCGAAACCTGGATGCAGACCTGCGGGTGCGGGATAGGACCCCCCCACACCTCCTGTACTCAGACCGAGACCGGACCTTTTTGGAAGGGGACTGGACCAGCCCTAGTAAAAGTTCTGACCGCCGAAACAGCCTGGAGGGCTACAGCCGGTCGGTGCGCAGCCGGAGTGGGGAGCGCTGGGGAGATGGGGACCGGGGCCTGCCCAAGCCCTGGGAAGAGAGGCGGAAGCGGAGGAGCCTTTCCAGTGACCGTGGGAGGACAACCCACTCCCCTTACGAGGAACGGAGCAGGACCAAGGGTGGTGGGCAGCAGGTGGACCGGGGCTCTGACCGCACTCCTGAGCGCAGCCGTAAGGAGAACCACTCCAGTGACGGGACCAAGGAGTCCAGTAGCAACTCCCTCAGCAACAGCAGACACGGGGCTGAGGAGCGGAGCCACCACCACCACCACGAGGCTCCAGACTCTTCCCACGGGAAGAAGACACGAGAAAGCGAGCGCAATCATCGGACCGCTGAGGCTGAGCCCAAGCCTCTGGAAGAGCCAAAACACGAGACCAAAAAGCTCAAGAATCTTTCCGAGTATGCCCAGACACTGCAGCTGGGCTGGAACGGGCTCCTAGTGTTGAAAAACAGCTGCTTCCCGACATCTATGCACATCCTAGAGGGGGACCAGGGGGTTCTCACTGGCCTCCTCAAAGACCACACTTCCGGGAGCAAGCTGACCCAGCTGAAGATCGCCCAGCGTCTGCGACTGGACCAGCCCAAGCTCGACGAGGTCACGCGGCGGATCAAGCAGGGGAGCCCCAATGGCTATGCGGTGCTCCTCGCCACCCAGGCGACCCCCAGCGGGCCTGGCACTGAGGGGATGCCCACGGTGGAGCCGGGCCTACAGAGGCGGCTTCTCAGGAACCTGGTCTCCTACTTGAAACAGAAGCAGGCCGCGGGGGTGATCAGCCTGCCGGTGGGGGGGTCCAAGGGCAGAGACAGCACAGGCATGCTCTATGCCTTCCCGCCCTGCGACTTTTCCCAGCAGTACCTCCAGTCAGCACTGAGGACATTGGGCAAGCTAGAGGAAGAGCACATGGTGATAGTCATAGTACGAGACACTGCCTAGCCCACACCTGTCTCCAGCTCCGCGTTTGTGTCACAAAAGCAGTTATTTTAAAATCTGACCACCACCCCGTCCCCACATCCTACCCCCTTGGTTTGAATTCTCTGCTGGGTTATTTTGGTTCATTTGTTGGGGGACCAGAGTCCTGACCCCCACCAAAACTAAGTTCTTAGATTTTCGGGGTTATGTTCGGTTTGTTTTGTTTTTTGTTTTTGTTTTTTTTACAGCATTGAGAAAAGGGACTCCTGTCACGTTGATTTCTAGTGTATGAGATACTGTCTGCTGTGTTCTGTATTTTTTTATTTTTTGACTAACTGTATGGAAAGTTGTCAGTAAAGCCTTTGTCAGAGGATGGATTTTTAATCCTGTTCAGAGTCCTGGTTTAATCAAGTTTTTCCTCAGTGAATGGAAGACTTTTCCCCACTGCACGCACACAAATGCCCTACGTCAACTTCGCGGTCCAGGTGGAGCTCAGAGTCCTGCTGTGTTGGTGGCTCTCAGCCCCTCCGCTCTTTGGGCCCAGTCAGGACTCCGTTCACATTTGTTTCTAGCCTTGGCTGAGAGCGGGTTCGCTTGGCCTCTGGACCCTGCCTTGCCTGCCTGGGCAGAGCCCGCGAGCCTAAGCTCGGAGCCGGCAGCTGGGTAGTCCCGGAGTTGTTTCCCTGCCCTGAATATGTGTGTGCGTCCCTCTGAGCTGTAGCTGTTGGACAACATGCCTAATCTTGAGGCCTTTGCAAGCAGGTAGTCTAGCAGTTGTGTGGTCTTGTGTAGTCACGGGTCAGACAAGTACGGTATTGATGCCACAGGGTCTTGGTGTCACAGGTCGACGCAGGCTCCCCCTCTTGTTCAGCCTCCCTTTCAGCCTTGACGGGGCAGCCCAGGAACACCGGGTTGGAGGCAGAGCTGCCTCAGACTCCCAGGGACACTGGAGGCCAAATGCCAGAATGGAGGGTGGGAAGAAGCTTTTGCTAATTCTTAAAACTTACCCAGTGTTTGTGAATTCTGGTTCTTCCTCGTTTGGGAGCTAATGTGTCCATGGAGGGGGCCTCTGCCCAGTCACTAGAGCTTTTTAGGGGACACTGAACCCCTGAAGAATTTTTGCAGCACTGCAAGGGAGCGCTCTCAACTGGCATACCTGTTTCTCAGGTGTAAGGTGAGCGTGTGCCTTGGCCTCTTGCCCTGCTGCTGAAGTGGGACCCCTGGGATAAAGGCACTTCGGTGGGGAAATGAAGTCACAGGTGCCAAGGTGTCGGGGCAGAGCTAGTCCGAGCCATTCAAGCCCAGCTGGGGAGGAATGTGGAGACGTCCTCCAGCTGGGAGGGAAAGATGGCTTCAAAGAGTAAAATGCTGTCATCCCTGGTCTCTGATGAGGTCAGAGGGGACCAGGGAGGGAAACCAGTCAGTTCTACAGCACTTGTCACCATAGAATACAGCCCAGATACACTCTTCAGTGTGGCAGTTTGGATGTCCCAAAAGGACCACTGTCAGAACTGAGGACGGCAGCAGCCTCAGTAAGAGAAGTGAGCCAACCGGCCAGGAACTCCAGGTTTTCTTGGCCACGCCACTCTCCTGGCCTGGCCCACGACCCCAGCCCATGCGAGGCAACACAGGTGACAGCTGGGATGCTTTGAGAGAAACCGTCCTGAGGTGGAGGATGAGGCTCTGTGGACGGCCTGGAGGATACTTGCCTCCACGGGGAAAGAGGTGGCTTTTTGAGACCTTGGAGATTTAAAATGAACAGGGGAAGGTGCCTGGGGAGGTACTGCTCACTGGGCCACAGCTGGTGCTCATGAGAGAACAAGCACGTTCACAGCAAAAAACATGAACAAAGGAAGTGTTAAGTGCGTTTATTTGCCTGTTTGTACTTGAGCGGTGTCCACAACTACCAGGCGCCTGACCAAGTCCGTGAGGGACTCAGCTGACCACAGCTCCTCCATTCCAGGGTAGCTCCTACTGCCAGAAGCAGGGGTGGGCCTTACTTGTTCAAAGCAAATGAGGTAGGGGTGGCTTAGGAGCACGTGGCAGGGCTCCCTGCAGTTCTTCGAGAAGTGCCTGGGCCACACAGAGGCCAGAGTTGCCTTGCCCCGTGAGGTCCAAAACTTCTCTGGGCTGTTCTTCATAGAGTGGGTGCTCAGCACCCAGAATCCCACACCACCCGGCAGCATTCCCAGATGTAAACCTGCCAGGAAATCTGGCTGGAGAGGACACTTCAACCCTTGCCTTGTCTACTCTTCAGGGATAGGTGTTCTCTAGCCCTAACAAAAAAAATTACAGAGTTTTGGTAAAGAACCACAGCCAACTGTGACCTTCCTCCTGCTCCTCTTCCTTGGACCCTCTTCTCAGCCACTTCCTCCTCCTGGCTCTCGAGACAGCAGGTTCTGTGAACTCTCAGAAGGGCCTCGGCCAGCACCGGCAGGTCAGGCGGTCAAGGCGCTGTCAGACTGCCCCGGGGAGAGAACGGTCTAACTGCAGGTGTCCAGAGCCTCCACCCGGGGGGGGGGGGGGGGCGGGGGGGCTCGGGTCCTGTCTTGAGGTGTCACTTAAAGGCAAAACAACAAAAAAATCAATCTGAGGCAAATTGTGCCGCATTGTTGGTTTGCTAGTATTGTACATGTTTCTTCTAAGTGACTCAGATTTTAAGCCCTCATATAGTAAGAAAGAAGGCTGCTGTCTCCTTAGCCTCTCAGGGCGTGTTGTCAAGTCAACCAGAACTCTGCTCCCTGTCGGGAGGTCCCCATCTCCGCCCCGGAGACCTGCGGGCACTCCCAAGAGCTGCGGGCAGAGCTGAGGGAGACCGCCAGGGGCTCAGCTGAGTTCATGGCTAGAATAGTGTTCTTCTTGACTTTTAACCTGCTTCCTTTTGATGCATCCAGCACCAGCAGTCAGGGCTACTCCACGGGTTAGGTGTTAGCGACCCATCTAAGCCGAGGCATGAAGCAACGACAGAGCTGAGACCTCCGCTCTCTAAAGGACCAAGAGGTACCTGTGTGACACAGGCCCGCTTCGGTGTGTGCGATCCGTGTACGGTGCTCCGAAGCCCAGCAGGGCTTGGCCAGCCCCTGGTGAGTTTAGCCGTCTTGTCTTGCTTGTTTACTTCACAACCAAATTGGTCCCCTCTTCTCTCGGCAAAGGGAGAAGAGTCTCTAGCTATTTGATACCTACATAATAGAAACCAAGAAGCTGTTATCTGGGCAACTCAAAGGAAGAGACTGCGGTCTCCTGTTGTGGGAGGAAAGCAGGGTGAGGGGTTTAAGAGGTCAGAGCCTGGGGCACTCTCCCTGGCAGCACCCCCGTTTCACCAACCACAGGCTGATTTTGGAGGCCTGAGCCCTGTCTGTACACCCAGCCTGCCCCCGCCCCTGCTGCCCCAAACTGCCGAAAGTGAAGAAGAGCTAGGGTCCGCTGTGCACTCTCCCTTGAGGAGACAGTAATGGTGGTCACCCAACTAACCACGGCTCCTTAGCTCTGCCAGCATGTTCCTCCAAAACGTCCCATCTCCACCAAAGCTGAACTGCAGAGCCGCCTTCTTACGTCCGAACCCGGGACGGAGCGTGTCCACAGCAGACGGTGCCCGAACACCTCCCCCGCCCCAGCGTGGTTCCCCAGCACAGACCGATCCCTCTGGGGGAGGGCAGCAGACCAGGGCTAGACACTGTGACTAAGCTCCTTTTCTCCCCAGAGTGCTTTATCTGGGCAGAATGCGTTCTCACCGCTGTCCCGGACTGCCTCTCTCAGAAGGCGTCTTCTCCACGGGCTGACGAGAGCTGCAGGGAAAGGGGCCGCCGTACTTTGGTAAAAGAGAACAGGGAAAGGCTATAAACAAACAAAGACAGACTTGTAGTTTATTTTGTATTTTTTTTAAATAAATACACTTTACATTAAAGAAAAAGGCCTTTGATTTGTAATTTCCACATTGGGGAGAAAGGGAAGAAAAAAATTTTTTGAAAAACTGAATCACAAAGAAAAATAGAGGGAGTGAACTTATATCCTAAGTTCCCTCAACTCCACAAAACCAATATCCACAACGACCTTGCTGCCCCCAAACCATGAAGGTGGGTGAATCTAGGCTTTTACTCAGCAGACAAGCACTGCCTTCCTCCCCACCTCTGGCATGAAGGAGAACAACTTAACCTGACAGCATATGAGGCAACAGAACAGGTTAAAAAATCATATATTATATTTATAATAAAATATTCTTAATCCTTATCAATTTAAGAAACCACGATTTTCCTTTTCATTTAAATACGTATGTAAAAATGCCTCTATATTGTTCTTTAGACATCATTTTCTTCCATAGAAAATGAAGTGCAGGGACAAGAGACCTGGTGGATATAAGTTCATACCCTCAGTTATAAATGCCTGGTTTTTTTTTTTTTTTAATTTTATAAAAAACTATTTTTTGTTCTTTAAGTAAAGAACGTTATACAAAGAAAATATATTGTGAAATAACCCCAGAGACATGTTTTTTTTTTTTTCCCCTTGAGGAAAGAGCTGTCCGTCCTAGGAGAAGGGGGAAGCAGAATAGGGCCTAACCCCTGTTGTCTTTTTTGTGGTTGTTATTGTTTTAGAAGGACCCTCAGATTCCAGTGAGGCCTCTAAGCCACAGTCCTCTGAATGCAGGGCACGCAGTTCCTTAAAAGCCAGCCCTGGGAGGAAGGGAAAGGAAGGTGTTCCGAATTCATCTGACTCAGTTTCTGGCCTGTCGAGAATGTCTTCCACATGGTGATGGCTCCTCACTCATTCAGAGATAAGATGATGTCATCTTCCAAATCAGAGTTGTCAGAGCTGTCCGCTGAAAGGTAAGAGGGGAAGACTGGATTATGCTCCAGGCTTAGAGGAAGCTTTCAGGAAGGAAGCACCTACATAGACATACACTTCTACCTGAGCAAAGTTAATCATCCGTTTCCAGCAAGAAGAAAACACATCAATTAACTCCTTGGAGCTGGCTCTGGAGAGTACACTTGTTGGCAACAGTGGCCACCCCTGGGACCTGTTACGCCTGCACCTTTCACAGGGCCTGGATGCAATACTCCCTGCCTTCTAGAGGTTCCTCCTGACTGGGGGGCCCTAAAGGAACAGGTAAGATTCCTCTGAAACTTCTGAATGGCTGCAAAAGGGGCAGGGCTGAGGGAGAACTGAGTGAGCCTCCGCAGCCCTTTGCCCTTTGCCCTTTGGCCTCACGTCCTTCTGAGACGGAGGCACAGGCCTGCCTGACCCCCCACGACTCCCAGGGCTACTAAAAAGGCAGGCTGAGCCCAAGCAAGAATGAGATTTCTTTTAAACTCAACAACTCTCTTATCAGAAAACCTCATAAAGGTAGAGGCTGTCACAACCCAGGATTCATTCCTCTGAATATAATCAGCAGGGAACAAGTTCCCAAAAAGGTACAGGCCAGCATGCGGCAATACCAGAGAATGGGTACCTAGAAACTCGAGGCCGGAGGCCAGCAGGGAGCAGCTAGGACATCCTGGAAGGTGACCCCGTATCTCTGGCACAGGAGGAGCCCTTCGCTGGACCATCTGCCTTCTCAGGCAGTGAATAGACCACATTAGTTAACACCTCTGGAAGGATCCATTGAGGAGTGAAAGTAGGCAAAAGAACCTTCAAAATGAAATACACCATGTCTGGCTGATCAAAATTGGAGAGAAACATAGTTACCTAGCTCCTAAGGACTCTAGTATTTGCTCAGTGAAGGTAAGGGAAAGGTCTTGGTGCCCCCCCGATTACAGCTCAGGAAGCTTGTGAAACCATTTTAACAAGGTCTCCAGGGAAGTGGGCAGACTGTGAGCCCCCAGGCTGTGGGCTTCCCATACAAAGAGGGACACCAGTGGTTCCACAGCATTCCCCATCAGCCTTTCCCAGACACCTGAGAACTGACTCTCAGCTGAGCCAAGAACCACCCATGCTCCCAAACCTTCTTTCCATTCGCTACAATCTCCTTTACGAAGAAAGCTGAAGTGGATAAAGGAAAATCAACAAACACATGGCTGTGATACAAGAAAGTCCTGAATGTAAACGAGAGAGATGTCTGGGAAAAACCGGTGCTCCTGGGTCTGAAAGGACACAAGCACAGCCTGACTACTGGTGAGGAGTGGGGAACACGAACACCTGCCAAGCTGAGCTAAACAGCCTCGTCAGCTTCCGTGCTGCAAGACCTCCAGAAGCAAGCGCCAACAGGGAAGGGCAGGATCTGCTCCCAGAGCCAGGCACAGCACGGTGTCCTGGGCCATGGCGACCTCCAGACACTCCCCCGGTGCTCCTGCGATCTAGGATTCACAATGCCAGGCCACCTGCCTGAGACCAGGCCACCAGCTGTGCAGCTGCTAAGAGTCTTAACAACTCTGCATCACAAGGACAGAGTATAAATGCAGCTGGAAGAGGACAGGGACACACTCTTCTTTACGCAAGTAACTGTCAGGCACAGTGTTTGAGATAATCTTCAGGGCATGGGCACAGACTCCCTCTTGGTGGCCACAGGGCTCCACCCTCTACCTTCCTCAGCCTTTTCGCATCCTCAAGTGTTGAAGAGACCCGACCCCAGACCCTGGTCAGGACCTCTCCTGGCAAAGGCAGTCTAGATGTAAATAACCAATCCCAGCAATGTTTTAACCTGTTGCTCTCCAACACACAGGCTTTTAGGGAAGGTAGAAGTGACTGGAACAGAGAACACACAAAAGACTTCAGAGTCAAGGTGTTTTCGCTTCTTAGGGTTGGGGTTCTGTATCTGAAACCAATCGTTAGGTCTCTGTGGGATCCGGGGCCTCGCTAAGTTATGAGGTGGCACAGGGGTGTGGTTTTCTATAGTCTCACTGACTCTCATCACCCTAAAAAGCTCCATGAGCTCAGAAAGGTTAAGAGCTAATGCTCTAGATGATTACTGAAGCAAACTATCAGCAAACCAAGGGTACAGAGAATGCTCCCTCTGCCTGCCCTGCTGTAAGGTCCTGGAGGCCTCTCTCAAACCAACAGCAATGCAGGACACGATATTCGTGCCTCCTCCACATCACTACCTCAACTCTAGAGCCCAAGCTGAAAAGTCCTCAAGCCGTCACCATTATTATGGCATTTTCACATCATAAATATTCCTACCAAAATAAACTGATATTCTGTTGCTAATAGAATTAAGGTTTTTCCAGTAGCTCTTAGGCCTAAAGGAAGGAATTTCCTAAACAGTTAAAGGAGGCAGTAATTTTACAGGCCAAAGACAAATTTAGTCGCTTTATATTCAAATTATTAAGAATAAAAAAGTTAGTGCTCCTCTCATGCCAGGCGTCCCAGCACCAGTAGCTCTCCCAGCCTACCTTATTACTTGGAAGGAACAGAACTTGTACCCCACGTGGCCCTATTCACAGATGACAAAAAGGGTCAGTAAAAACTGCCCCTTCACTCTTGATCCTGTCATGTGTGCCTTGCCCTTTAATCCCTCTTCCCTGGCTCTCTGACTATGGCGAGGGACAGGGCAAGTCCTCCTCCGCTGAATCACCTCAGCCTCCAAGTATGGAGGCTGGTAAGCAGCAGATAGAAGGCACAGGCCCCAGAGAGCTTCCTCAATATACAACTTTGGCAAGAGGACTTATGTAAAAAAAACGCCCCCTAAGACAATCCTGCCTTCGATTTGAGGGCTAGAAGCACATATAAGATTTATCCCAAAGCAAATGGATTTGGGTCACTGTGGAATAGAATCTTTTCTACGTAGGCTTAAATACGTACTGTCACCCACCCTCTGCTACCACATGCACGTACACGCACACTCCTCCTCCTGCCACCAAACGCCAATGATTATACAAACCGAGCATCTACTATGAAGAGGCTTGGCATAAGTTGGGCCAAGGCCAGCACACAGAATTTCCTGTAAATGAATTTCATGTACATGTTCTCTATCTGTGCCATTCAATATGGTAACCACACGTGGCTACCAAATACTTCAATGTGGACATGAAATGAGGACATGAATTTTTAATTTAAATTTTAGTGGCCACATGTGGTTAGTGGCTACCATGTTAGGCATCATACCTGCCCTAGTTGTGAGCACACTGGCCTGGTTAGCTACATGAAAATGGCTGGGTATCACAGGGATTACTCCCCAGTTAGCCAGGGTAGCACAAGAACCAGGACCACAACAAGTATAAGTCTGTCAACAGTGACATATGTCACAGTGATGCTGCCAGACAGATCCTCTTGAAGTGGGCAGAATATAACTGCAGAGCTAGCAGGCTCTTAGAACTAGCAGCTTAGGTTTATTCAGGATTCACTAGCATAGTCAGGAGAAAACGTGACTTCAGAAACCTGTCCTAAAGGGAAATTATTAGAAAAATTAGAGGGGGCGAGAATGACAAAACAAGCCAAAGAGAAACATTTGTCGCCTGGCCTTTAAGAGGGCTTAGGCAAAAGCACACAGGAAAAGACTCCTCCACGAGGGCTTTTATTTATAACTTTAGAAAGGAGCAGGCACAGCACCCCATAAGCAGCTGCCAGTTCTGGCTCCGCCCCTCAGGAAGAACTACGTCTGGCCTTCCATTCTAAGGCTCATCCTCTAAAGCAGGAGCCAACAAACTACGGCCCATGGGCCAAACCAAATCTACCATGGGTTTTTGTACATAAAGTTTTACTTCTAAAACAGCCACGATCATTAATTTACACCTGGTCTCTGGCTGCTTTTATACTGTAACAGCAGCGCTGAGGAGCTGCGAGAGACACCATATGGCCCACAATGCGTAAAATATTTAACTGTCCAACCTTTACAGAAAAAGTGCCAACCTCTGATAACAGCCTTTTAGTAACACAGTCTGGTGGAAGAGCAGAGGATGAGAGATGTGAAACTGCTTTTCCTAAGGGGCCAGAGTGGTGAATCTACAGATAGGGGGCACAGAACCCTGCTGGAGCTTGCTGGCTGGGAGGGTGCAGGGAAGGGACCTTCCCCTGGGTGCCAAGGCTCAGCCTCAGGGTCGGCCCTAGACTTACTGTCCCCCAGGATCAGTTCCACTTCCTCGTCTGCATCAGAGTCTTCATCCTCCCCATCCTCTCCCTCCTCTAGAAGGTTTGCTAGCTCCTCGTCAGAGGGAGAAAAGTCATTGTCCCCATCCTCCCCTGCGTTCTCGTTGTTATCATCCTCCTCCAACTCCGCCTCCAGCAACTGGTCAGTGTCAAGCTCATCTAGGTCATCAGTGTCATCATCATCTTCATCGTCATCTTCTTCCTCCTGTTCTTCCTCTTCCTGGTAAGAGAGCATGAGGTCCATTAGGAAAAACACAGAGGCCTAACCCATGTGGGCCACATGGGGAGTCCTTCCCTTCTTCCCAAAGGACAGGAGGAAACCATCAGTAGAGAGAGTGGTGATCTAGGTAATCTAATAAACACTGAGACAGGCACACACATGTTCCCCAAGATACTTTTCAAAGCACCTCTCAGACAAGGATTATTGGTCACTCCACAAAGGCATGACTGGTCACACAGCCCTTATCCAAGAAAACACAATTCATTCACAAAGCTCTCAGCCACCAACATTCTAGGTTCCTAAATAAGTAATAAAACCAAGGGAGCTCTTCTCTCTCTCCTGCATCAACCAAACCAAGTGAAATCAGTTGGGCCACTGGAACAAAAGCTTCTACTGGACATCTAAAAAGCAATGCTTTAACAAGACAGAGGAAGAACACAGCGCTGAGTCAGCTCCGAAGCCCTTCAAGGTCTTGCCCTTGATCTTAAAACCAAGGAAGTGGGTAAACCTCTCAAGAGTGCCATCATAAGTACCCCATGATCTAACTGTCCGACAAAACTAACTTCACAACAGAACCGAACAGATACCTACATATTCTGTTACAAGCCGCACACACGAAAACACAACAAAGAGTGTGCTAGAGAAACCGTCCTTCCCTCTATTCTTACGAGATCTTTCCAAAGTCAGGAAAACTACCAGAAAACTAATAGAATACTGGCTCTGGGTACCCTGGGCTTTATAAAGGATACATTCTAGCCTCTGCCACAGATTTCAGCTTTGCACTAGAATCCAAATGGTGTCCTTTCCTGCTTGAAAAGCAACAAAGACACCTCTGTTTTGATAAGGATAACAGGTGTTCCCAAGTAAATGTGACCATCATTCACTTATCCTTCTGCTCAAACACCAACTGTCAACCTTGCCAGTAGCAAAAGGATTCTAATTCCTTCAACAATAAAATACAAAATTCATTTACTACATCAGACTAATGAAAGTCAAGAAAGAATAAGCCCAACATACACAGAAAAAAAATAGGTAAAACACATTTTTTTTAAAGTGTTGCTGCACGCCAATCACTTAAAAACCTAAAATTTTGTGCTTATTTGGCCACTAGTGTTCACCAGCTATAATATAAACTAGGCTCATGTTCAGCAGAGTAGCCATGCTTTATGGACTTTTGATAATTTTGAAACCATCCTTTAGAGACTTTTTGATATGCTGTTTGACCCAGTGACAGACTTTTCAACAATTTCTGGCAGCTACATGGGGAAAACTAACCCCTTTACCCAGTAAACCTAAGGCCTGTACAAATGTGTGTATGGTCTAGACCAGAGCTCGCACATGCTTGTATATGAAAACACACGTGACACCCTGGGCCACGACTACTAAGCATTCACCTACTGGAAAGGCGTTGAGAGTACTTGAAGGCAGTAATGACAAACCGAGACACAGACAAGCTCCTTCACCCCTACAAGCATATCGGTTCATACAAATACTGGGGAAAGGGGAAAAGGTCAAAATTCAGAGAACTAATCCAAAGTGCTTACCAGATTAGAATTTTTGCCTTTTTTTTTTCCAGGCATATTTTCATGACCTTGACCAAAATTAGTTCTAATTCATTAATAAAGTACCACAGTTAAAAATGAGTACATTAAGGAAAAAAGTATCCAAAGCCCTGTGTTTCTTAAGCCTCTATGGGACAATATAATTACATTTAAAATTTAAGATGGCATAACTTTTTTATTTTTATTTTTGAATCTGAAATTAATACATAGTTACTGATATGCACACTTGGCATTATTTAAAGAGTGGGACAGGAGAAAATGCCCAGGCTTTGGAATCAAACACACCTGGGTTAGAATCCTAGCTCTGCCAAATTATATGGCATGTAAACCTGGACAATTCACATAAATTTTCAATGTCCCATAACTTTTAAAGGTCCACAGTTGAGTGGGTATGTAAAAGGTTACAAGGTTCAAACAGGCATCTATTAGCCAGCAAATTTAGGAAGACCATTCTTTTTCATTTCTAAAGACATCAAAGCCTAGCTGATCCAGGAGAAATGCGAAAAAGCTCCTAAATCAAAAGCAATCCTAGAAAATAGGGTCAATCAGGGTCTGAGCTCTGAACTATAGATAACATTCCAAGTTCTTCCAGGAGACTACAAATCCAAGCTTTAATCTTGTAGTAGAAGAAATAGTTTATATATATTCATCCCAGAAGGTCAGGAGGACTTATGTGACCATGACAGGGCAAGGGAAATGATTAGGAAGGGGACCCTCTACCTGAATCTCAAGTAAAACACATCACTCCATCATTTAAACTCTATGCTTAATGACCAATGCTGGTTTAACACGTATTTTGTTACACATCGATATGGCCATAAACTCACTTTCTAAATTTTAAATCTGAAAACTGAATTATGAAACACAAGCTCACAAATCTGTCCAAAATACTGTAGAATCTGGGGCGACTCAGATGGTTGACTCAGTCAGGTGACTCAGTCGGTTGAGCATCTGCCTTCAGCTCAGGTCATGATCTCAGGGTCCTGGGATCAAGTCCTGCATCTGGCTCCCTGCTCAGTGGGGAGTCGGCTTCTCCCTCTCCCTCTGCCCCTCCCTACACTAGTGCTCTCTCTCTCTCTGATAAATAAAATTTTAAAAAAACAAAAAAACACGAAATCAAAATACTGAATACAGAATCTAATTCTGTAGCTGAACCCAAAAGAGAGTCTAGGAAGTAATTTTAGGAGCATTCTCTGCTGGTTTAAATACCTGATTGGTAACATAAGCCCCTCTCTTTCATATCTAAAGATTTAAGGAGTGGTCAGAAGTGGTTAAAAAAAAAAAAAAAAAAAAACGTGAGGGGCGCCTGGGTGGCTCAGTTGTTAAGCATCTGCCTCCGGCTCAGGGTGTGATCCTGGCGTTCTGGGATCGAGCCCCACATCAGGCTCCTGCGCTGGGAGCCTGCTTCTCCCTCTCCCACTCCCCCTGCTTGTGTTCCCTCTCTCACTGGCTGTCTCTCTGTCGAATAAATAAAATCTTTAAAAAAATAAAACTACCTTTAAAAAAAAAAGCGAAAGAAAAGAAACTAAGAATTATTACTTAATGAAAAAAAAAATCTTACTAAAATCCAGAATCATCCCCAACAACATTTAGATAAGGTTTTAGATCTAGGAATATTATGGAGTTTTAAAAAATTCTCTAAGACTTTAAGACCTTGGAAACAGAATTAGAGGGACTCAGGGCCAGGATGTTTTGAACTATTAATAAATTTTCCTACAGAAAGAATGCCAAAACTCTTCTCAATTCCACTATTAAGTGAATTTCATGGTTATCCAAAGCCCCAAACCCCTGCAGATTAACCAACCCACTCCCCTCCTACAGAGAGAAGTCAACTGGCATGAGCTCCCTCAGCTGCCCTCTGGTCCCATCTCCACATCTAAACCTGACTTAACTCTGGTCTGAGTAGGAAACCAGCCTTCCACTCATGCTCCGAGCAGCAGTGCTCTCCGGATCTCATTACCACACCCACCACCTTCATGCTTCTCTCCACTGGCTTCTCATCTTCTCTGAGGAGGGCCAGGTTGGCCAAACCTAACCACTTCTCCATCCACATAGGCTCCACACTGCTTCCACCCAAACCCTATTCCCGGCCTCCGGGTACCCCGCCCGCCACATGCTCACTCACTCCCTCACTCTCTCTTCCTCCAACACTGGACAGTCTGGCTTTTGCCCGCACGACTCCACAGGGCAGCAATTAATGGTGTTTGCTCTGGAGCCAAGCTGCTGCCACTAAACTCTACCAATGCAATAACCGACTTTGGGATGATTTACTTTGCCTCATAGGGTTGTATGTTAGCATTTAAAGGGGGGGAAAACGTGTATGCATGTATGTATATTAATAATCTCTTCGGAAAGTATCTAGCATATACGAAGTGTTCAACAAAAGTTTGTTGTTCCTGTTACACTGATGGCAATCTTCCTAAAGGAATAAGAAGGCCTGGGTGGCCAACCAGGGGGCTTCTCTATGGTGACTGACCACAATCCTGCCTCCACACTGGGCACATCTGAACCTGGTCTCTTGCTGATCTCCTTGGCACAGAGGTTCCTACAACTTTAATTTCTGTCTTCATATTTCCTCTAATTCCAAATCTTTGAACTCTCAGACGGCTCTACCCATTCGGACCACAGAAACTTAAAATCTCTTAATTCCAAAACTGAACTCAAAACATCTTTAAAGCCAGTACCTTTTCTATACTCCTCCCAGTTACCAGGTGAAAACCTCAAACATCTTTCATTTCTCCCACTCCTGTGGCTTCACATCCAGCTGAACTACTGTTTCCCACAAATGGCGGGTCCCCGGGACTCCCTCCTACCCACTCTCATTACACTCACTGAATGCATTCTTGCTTCTCTCCAGTCTCTCCAGCTCTCTATGGTCTTATCCATTCATTCCCAGATCCAAAACCCCAGGAGTTCCATCAACACTGCCCATGTTCCAGAATTACAACGGAAGCACTATTTACTGAACATCTCTCTAATGCCAAGTTCTGTGAATCTCAATTTCTTGTTAAAGAGGTGATTTAATTCAATCAGTGGCTCCTATTCAGATGTGATCATCAGAAGCACCTGGGAAAAAGTTTTCCAAAATACATATTTCTAAACCACACCCAGGGTCCAGGCTGACAGAACCAACCTTTCTAAGTGAAGCTCACACAGGCGGATTTTGGAAAGTCTGCCCAGGAACTGTGAAGTGCACCCCTAATGAAGAACGTGTGCATAGCTGTCCTCTGAGTACCTGCTGGTCCTAAAGTTCTCCTTTCCTGTAATAGACCCTTGTCCACAGACTCCCAATGACAGAACCAAAATAGGTGATTCCAGGTATTCCAGTGACATTCTCTGCTGTCTTGTTCTCCAGGACTTAAACAATTTGATTTTTTAAATTAGTGCAGCATTTGTTTCCAGACCATTCAAAATTCTTCTTGGATACATGTCTCATTTTCAAGAGAAATAGCTTTTAGCCTACATTACCTTCAAAAATATAACCAACCTCTTAGAAAAACAAACCTCTGGTCATACTTAAAGAACAGTTAATCTAACTATGATACCTTTATAAGAATGTAATTAAAACCTGAGCCTAGGGACGCCTGGGTGGCTCAGTCAGTTCAGCGTCTGCCTTCAGCTCAGGTCATGATCCCAGGGTCCTGGGTTCAAGCCCCACATAGGGAATCCTGCTTCTCCCTCTCCCTCTGCCTGCTGCTCCCCCTGCTTGTGCTCTCTCAAGTAAATAAAATATTTTTTAAAAATTAAATTAAATAAAAAATAAATAAAACCTGAGCATACTCTCTTGACAGTTCATTCAACATGTCATATTTTATAAAAGGTAAACTCCTGCTTCTCCTCCTGACACTTGTTCCAGATGTTAACAATCATTAAAAGGCTCATTTCAGAGTCATAAACACTTGTGTTTTTCTCCTCATGGACAGAATCTAACTCACAGACATTCTAAAAATTTAGGGCGGGGAGAAAAAGGCCTTTCAGGAATCAATGACCAGGCTTACAGCAGGTGTGTAATCAGTAAAGACTCTTACCATCCGCTTCTAGGCAGTGGAGAACACACAGGAAGCACAGCGCACAGTGTGTCCCAGATTCCAAAATGGAGTGGAGAAAAGAGAGCATTATTCCCTTGTTTTTGCTTTTTTTAATTTAAGGTTAACTATAATTAGTTGAAATGTATTGCCTTTTCAAAATCTAGGAACAATGATTAATTACTAATCTTTGAAACGTTTTGTAATTTTCCTAAAAGCCACCGTCAAAGATGACTGAATTGATTTGTAAAAAAACAACACAGATACCAAAATTCCAATGGATAATATGAGTTTTCATAAATGACAGGCTCATCTCTGCTTTCATCAAATGCCTCAAGGTTGGAAGACTAGCGACCTCAGGAACAAAATATTTATGGATATCAAATACATCATATATGTCTTCATTCAACAATATATTGATTCCATTCATCCCTTCTTATTAATCTTCAAACTTATTGAAACATAAGGGCAAAAGACAATCATTTTTGTGGTATATAAATTCTATCTTAATAAAGCTTTTTAAATTAATAAATATTTATATAGGTACTTTATGCTGGACCATTTTATCAGGTGGCAGCTGACCATTCCTACTTCTAATTTTATTTTGCTAAGGTGAAAAGGCAAATTCAAAGGTGTCAGTCACAGGTGCTGGCATCCTGAGCCATATAAGTCATACCTGGGACATCTGAGAAGACCTGAGAGCACATATCTAGACTAGAACAAAACTTTGAATGGCAAATGACTTGTAAGAAAATTAAATGTCTAATTTTAAAATTAGGTGAAGCACACAAAGGAAAGTGAGTTAAAAATAAAATCAAGCGGGCACAGGGAAGACAAATCTAATGGAGATAGTGAATACTGCAAAAAACTACTGCAAGATTCCAGAAGGACGTGTGAATCAACAGAATTCAGGATACAAAGGAAATGTGCTTAGATATGGTATATCCCACTAAAACACTTCTAAATCAAAATCAAAATGCCAAGGGCTTAAGAGTAAAACCAGTTCTCTAAGGAGGTACTTTAAATATGAAATGCACCAGATAATCCCTAAGGACAGTGATGTCAGTATGTAATGAAACAAGCCTTGAAATCCAGAAGCAATGCTAACTTACCTACATTGCCTACAAAGACATCTAGTCCCCTCCCAGCTAGAAGCTTTTAGACTCTTCCATGGACTGGGCCCTAGGGCCACTCGTTAGGGCCCTCTTGAGCCTGCCCCTCTCGACTTTGGCTATCCATGACAAGGAAGTCTCTATTTTTCCTTCCTGCACCACAGACTCAGAAGTCCTAACAACCACCTACCCACTCCCCTTTCTAATCTCTTTCTCCCTTAACCTTTCTAAAAGGAAAGTTAAACAGAAGCACGGGAGAAGAATCAAGAAGTCCTTTCTCTTAAGTTTTTCCTTTATGGTTTGTCTCTTGCTTCCACAGCCAGCCATGAGAAAATTCATCTCTCATCACTTCATGTCTGCAAGAAGAATGAGGCCAACCCCGAGAACAGCAGCCCTCTAGATTCCAAGGTGTCTAGGGCAACGCTAGCTTCTCTTCTCCTGACCTCCTCCTCAAAGATAATGGGTACCAGATGGACTGGACCACAGGTGACAGTCCCAAGACTATTATTTCCACTCCCTCGTAAACTGCAAGGATATAGGAGGGTAGGAATAATGGTGTTGATAAATAACTTAAACCCAATTTTTGCTTCAGATTTACAGTACAACATATAACACCCAAGAAGCCTGAGACAACTGATATGTGGTAACGATCTACAGGTGACAAGAGTAGTGATGAATAAAGCCATAGAGGACAGCATGGTCTGTACCATTGTAATATACTGACAAATAGCTCAACATCATCTTCTCTATCTATTCAAGGATAAACTACATCATGTTTCATAACCACTATAGTGGAAAGAGTATGCATTAAGGAAGCGGGGTGACTAAGGTAACAATAGGCCAAAAGAATAAAAGAACAGACACTATTAAGACACCAAACCAAGGTAACCACATGATGTTTGGAGGATCTAATCACTCACAAGCTCTGCTACCAAGAAACACTAAACATGTACAAAGTTAAACAGTACAGCATTCAAGAAAATATGAAGATCCATGTCACAAATAAATCAAAGGTCTCACAAGGGGTGCCTGGGTGGTTCAGTTGGTTAAGTGTCCGACTCTTGATCTCAGCTCAGGTCTTGATCTCAGGGTTGTGAGTTCAAGCCCCACATTTGGCTCCATACTAGGCATGGAGCCTATTAAAAAAAAAAATCTCAAGTATCCTTCTGAAGACCTCTTTCTTTTACCCATATCGCAGAACTCATATGAGCTTTAAACAATACAGGTTCCTCTCACCCATGAACCCAAAGAGATCACTGAGGACCTTCCAAGCCATGAAGCTGGAAAGCATTAACAGAAATCCCCTTCCACACTATGGAATCCCTAGCAGCACTGGGTGAAGTGGTTTAAACTCCAGGCTCTAAATGTCCTTTTTAATAAATATGGCATTCAGGGGCGCCTGGGTGGCTCAGTCGTTAAGCATCTGCCTTTGGCTCAGGGCATGATCCTGGCATTCTGGGATCAAGCCCCACATCAGGCACCTCCACTGGGAGCCTGCTTCTTCCTCTCCCACTCCCCCTGCTTGTGTTCCCTCTCTCGCTGGCTGTGTCTCTCTCTCTGTGTCAAATAAATAAATAAAACCTTTAAAAATAAATAAATAAATAAAATAAAAAATAAATAAATAAATAAATAAATAAATAAATACGGCATTCAAAAAACCATGGTACAGCAGCTTCTGGTTTCCAGTGTGGCATGTGAGCTGAAAGTCACCATCCTTAACAAAACACTAAACAAACAAAAAAATCAATAATTCTTTTTATTTGACAGAGAGGTGGGGTCACGGGCACAACTGCCCCCTAAACTGGAGACACCAACAAGAAAATGCGGAAAATTGCAACTTGTCAGAGCATAAACCCAAAAGGATAAACCTCCATAGGAACCAGTGCCAAGGTTGGGAAACATAAACTGTAGCTCACAAATTGCTAGACACAATTCTGCGGATAAATCCTGAGAGAGAAAAACTCCAGGGGACCCAGTTATCAGGGCCCCCACACTTTCGTGAGTTTGACCTCCAGGAACTTGACCAGATTCTCATAGTGAATATCTGAGAAAAATCCCCTTGGGCTTCCCATGGTGGGGGGGGGGGGGCATTTTGAAATACATCAGAGCGTTCTGTTCTTCTTAACAAGGCCTGCCCTCAGGAGAAACTATTAAACCAGAGCCTAACCTGCTGGGACATTATCAGAGCCTAACTGACACGGGGGGAGGGAAATACCCAACTCCAGTCCACTCTAGCCATCCTGTCCCTCCAAAAGGGGATAGAAAAAACTCAGAAGCATGTGTGACATTCACAGTACAGAGGTATAGACTCACTAAAACACTGAGACCAACTTATAGGATTATAAAACACTTCCCTTCCCCCCACAGCTTGCCACCACATTACTAAAGGCCAATTTACAGCAGTTCTTTTTAGCCAGCACATCATATCCAGCTATCAAGAAAAAAATTACAAGGCTTCTGCTTGGCTCAGTCGTTGGAGTACATGATTCTTGATGTCTGGGTTGTGAGTTTGAGCCCCAGTCATCACACACACATTGGGTGTAGAGATTGCTTAAAAATAAAATCTTGGAAAAAAAATTATAAGACCTACTAAAAGGGAAAAACACACAGAAGAGACAGAGGAAGCACTGGAACCAGACCTAGATATGGCAGTGGTTATCAGACCAGGAATTTAAAACAACCATGATCAAGACACTAAGGGAGCTCTCTAATGCATAAATGGGACAGCATACAAGAGAAAAGGCAATGGAAGCAGAGAGATGGAAATCTGAAGAAAGAACCAAAAAGAAATACTATCAATTAAAAACACTGTGACAGAAATGAATGGCTTGGTGGGCTTTACTAGGAGACTGTACATAGCTAAGAAAAGAATCTCAGAACATGAGGATATCTCAAAAGACACCACCAAAACTGAAAAGCAGAGAGACAAAAGACCGAAAAACAGAACAAAATACCAAGACTTGTGGGATGAGTACAAAAGGTATAAGATACACATAACAGGAATTCTAGAAGGAAGAGAAAAAAAAAACAGAAAGAATATTTGGGGGCAACTGGGTGGCTCAGTCAGTTAAGCGTCCAGCTCTTGATTTCAGTTCAGGTCATTATCTCAGGGTTGTGGGATCACGCCTCATGTCGGGCTCCACGCTGGGCCATGGAGCCTACTTAAGATTCTCTCTTAAGGAGGAGGAAGAGGAGAAGGAAGAGGAGGAGGAGGAGGAGGAGGAGGAGAAGGAGGAGAAATAATAATAATAATAATAACTGAATCAATGATGACTGAAAATTTTGCAAAAATTGTTAGACACCAAAGATCCAGGAAGCTTTTAAGAACACTGAGCAAGATAAATGCCCCACAAAAAACCTACACATAGTCACATCATTTTCAAACTACAGAAAATCAAAGATGAAAAAAAAAATCCTTAAGAGGGGAAAAAGACCTCACCTATAGAGGAAAAAAGATAAAAATTGTACCACACATCTCCTCAGAAACCATGCAAGCAAGGAGAGAGGGAAGTGAAATACTTAAAATGTTGAGAGACAAAAGCACCAACCTAGAATTTCATAACCCTCTCCTGTGAAAGTATCCTTCAAAAGTGGAGAAATAAAGTCTTCTTCAGACAAACAAAAATTTAGGGCATTTGTCGCCAGTAGACCTATCTTGTAAGAAATGTTAAAAGAAATTCTTCAGAGGGAGGAATAATGATCAAGGTCAGAAACTTCAATCTATATAAAAGAAGAGTAGTGGAGAAGGAACAAGTAAAGGTAGAAAAAACATTTTATTTTTCTTTTTTTTTTTTTTAGATTTTACTTATTTACTTTGAGAGAGAGAGAGCATGTGCGCAAGCACAAGCAGAAGGGAAGGGCAGAGGAAGAGGGAGAAGCAGACTCTCTGCTGAGCAGGAAGCCTGACTCGGGGTTCGATCCCAGGACCCTGAGATCACGACCTGAGCTGAACTTACTTGGAGCTTAACCAACTGAGACACCCAGGCGCTCCTACTTTTCTTAATGGATCTTTGTACAAGATAATAATAGCTTATCCAAAATAACACCAATAATGTGTGATTATATATGATTATGTACATATGTATACATGCTTATGTATGCTTATACATAAGTAAAATGAAGGAGAGCAAGAAAACAAGGGAAAGGAGAGAATTAGGATTTATTCTATCATAAGGTACTTGTACTACTTGTCAAGAGGTAGAGTGTCATCTGAAAGTGGACTTGGGTTACTTGTAAAGGTATATATCTAGGATAACCACTAAAAAAAGTAAAAAAAAAAAAAAGTATAACTAATAAACTAACAAAAAAGAGAGTAGAATCCTAGAAAACTGCTCAATTAAAACCACAAAAAGCATAAAAAGAGTAGCAGACAAAAACAGGAACAAAAAACAAGGGCAACAAACAGAAATCAGTAACAAGTACAGAAATGAAGCCAACTATACCAATAATCACTTAGAATGTCAATACTCCAAGCGCATCATTTAAAAGACATTATCAATGTGGATCAAGAAACAAGGCCCAACTACATGTTGTCCACTAGAAACCCACTTTAAATATAAAGACACATACAGACTAAAAATAAATGCGTGGAGAAAGATACCACGCTAATGAATTAAAGAAAGCCAGGATAACTATATTACTTTCAGACAAAGCACACTTCAGACCAAGGAAAGTTATCAGGAGTAAAGAAGAGCATTATATGATGATAAAGGGGTCAACTTTCCAAGGAAACATAACAATCCTTAACATAAATGTGCCTAACAAAAGAGCACCAAAATACAGGAGGCAAAAAGTGACAAAAGATGAATCCATTTATTGTAATTGGAGACTTCAATACCCCTCTATCAGAAATGGAAAGATACAGGGGGCGCCTAAGTGGCTCATTTAAGCATCCGACTCTTGATTTCAGCTCATGTCATGATCTCAGGGTCCTGGGATTAAGCCCTACATCGAGCTCCGAGCTCAGCACAGAGTCTGCTTGTCCCTCTTCTCCCTCTGCTCCTCCCCGAACTCATGCTCTCTCTCTCTTAAATAGATAAAATCGAAAGAAAGAAAGAAAGAAAGAAAGAAAGAAAGAAAGAAAGAAAGGGAGGAAGGAAGAAAAAAAGAAAGAAAAAAAGAAAGAAGGAAGGAAGGAAGGAAGGAAGGAAGGAAGGAAGAAAGAAAGAAAGAAAGAAAGAAAGAAAGAAAGAAAGAAAGAAAGAAAGAAAGAAAGAAAGAAAGAAAGAAACAGCAGGCAGAAAATCATCAACCGAGTATAATGGACATCTATAGACTACTTTGTCCAACAAC
Organism: Ursus americanus; assembly: GCF_024610735.1. Taxonomy (NCBI): domain Eukaryota; kingdom Metazoa; phylum Chordata; class Mammalia; order Carnivora; family Ursidae; genus Ursus; species Ursus americanus. Next base: position 37,554,581 of record NC_142140.1, on the reverse strand, counting down.
TCACACATCATTCTCAAACTCACATGAAACATTCACCAAGATAGACACATTCTGGGCCGCAAAGCACATCTTAACAAATTTAAAACAGAAATCACATAATGTTTGTTCTCAGACCACAATGGCGTTAAACTAAAAATCAGTAACAGAAATACAGCTAGAAAGCCCCAAAATACTTGGGAGATTAAACAACACACTTCTAAATAGCATGAGTCAAAGAAATCTCAAAAAATACTTTGAACTAAATGAAAATGCACAGACACTTATAAAAATTTGTGGGGTGCAGTGAAAGCAGTACATAGAGGGAAATTTATAGCACTGAATGCATATTATTAGAAAAGAATAAAAACCTAAATTCAGTTACCTAAGCTGCTACTTTAGAAAACTAGAAATAGAAGAGCAAATCAAATCCAAAGCAAGCAGAAGAAAAGAAGTAATAGAAATCAGAGTAGATATCAATGAAATCAAAAATAGGAAATAGAGAAAATCAATGCAGTCGAAAAAGCTGGTTCTTTAAAAAGACTGGTAAAACTAGGGGCACCTGGGTGGCTCAGTCGCTTAAGTGTCTGCCTTTGGCTCAGGTCATGATCCCACGGTCCTGGGATCAAGCCCCACGTCAGGCTCTCCCCTCAGTGGGAACCCTACTTCTCCCTCTCCCTCTGCCCCTCCCCTGCTCGAGCTTTCTTGTATTATCTTTCTCTCTCTCAAATAAATAAATAAAATCTTAAAAAAAAAAATTGATAAACTTGATAAGCCTCTAGCCAGGCTAAGAAAAAAAAGAGGACACAAATTACTAATATCAGAAATGAAAGAGGGGACACATCGCTATATATCCCATGGACATTAAAAAGATAAAAGAATTCTGGTGCACCTGGTGGCTCAGTCAGTTGAGCAGCTGACTTGGCCTCAGCTCAGGTCATGATCTCAGGGTTGTGGAACCAAGCCCCACATCGGGCTCCACACCCCTCTGCCCTTCCCCCTGCTCACACATGAGCACTAACACTCTCTCTCTTTCAAATTAATTAATTAATTAAATCTTTAAAAACGTTTTAAAGAAGGATAAAAGAATTCTATGAACTGTATGCCCACAAATTTCGTAATTTAGATGAAATAGACCAACTCCTTGAAAGACAAACACCATGTGCCGAAATGCACAGAATAGACGATCTGAATAGGCCTTTAGCTACTAAAGAAATTTAATCAATAATTAATAACCTTCCAAAACAGAAAGCACCAGGCTTGTATCCATTCTCTAAAATCTCTTCTAGAAGACAGAAGCAGATAAAATACTCCCTGATTCATCATGAGTCCAGGATTACCCTAATACCAACTCCAAAGACATTACAGTAGTACCTCCCCCCCTTATCCAACAGGGATATATGTTCCAAGACACCTCGCCCCCAGTGAATGCCTAAAACTGAGGAAAGTACCAAATCCTATATATATTTTTTGCTATACATGCATGCCTATGATAGTTTAGTTTATAAATTAGGCACAGTAAGAGATTAATGATAACTTATGTGAATATGGTCTCTCTCTGAAAATCTGATTGTACTCACCCTTCTTCTTGTGATGATATGAGATGATACCTACATGGTAAGATGCTGTGAGATGAATGAGGCACTGTGATGTAGGCTACTACTGACCTTCTGACCATACATCAGAAAGAGGACCATTTGTTTCCAGACTGGAGTTGACTGCAGGTAACTGAAACCACGCAAAGTGAAACCACGGAAAGCAAAACTACAGATGGGGGGGGGGGGGGCCTGGGGGGGTACTACTGCACAAGAAATGAAAACCACAGTCCAACATCTCTCATGAACACAGATGTAAAAATCCTCAACAAAAAATTAGCAAATCATATTGCACACTGTATAAAAAGAATTACACACCACAACCAAACAGAATGTATTATAGCTATGCAAGGCTGGTTCACATTTTAAAATCAATTAATGTAATTCATTATTTCAACAGGCTAAAGAAAAAAGTTCACATCAACAGATTCAGAAAAAGACTAACAAAACCCAACACCCATAACTAAAAACTCTGAGTAAAACAGGAATGGAGGGGAACTTCTTCAATTAGATAAAGAATATCTATCTATAAAGAAACCACAGCTAACACCATACCTTAATGGTGAGAAACTCAGAACTTTCCTGCTAAGATGAGAATCAAGATCACTACTTTAGAACATCATACTGGAAGTCCTAGCTAATACAGTAAGACAAGAACAGGGGGAAAAAAAGGGTACAGACTGGCAAGGAAGAAATAAAACTCTTTGTTTGCAGACAATATGATTGTCTATGCAGAAAATCCCAAAGAATTGATGATGAAAACTGGATTAAGCAATTATAGCAGTGCTGTAGGACACAAAGTTAATTCACAATCTTTCCTAAATAACAACTTTCCTGCACACCAGCAAAAGTGGAAACTAAAATTAAAAACACAGTATCACTCACATTAGCCCCACCTCTTGAAATTAAATACTTCAGTATAAACCTAACAAAATATGTACAAGATCTGTAAGAGGAAAACTACATTACTCTGATGAAAGAAATCAAAGAATTAAATAAATGAAGGGAGAGTCCATGTTCATGGACAGGAAAACTCAATACTATCAAGATGTCAGATCTTCCTAACCTGATCTATAAATAAATTCAATGCACTCCCATTCAAAATCCCAGCAAGCTATGCTGTAGATATCAACAAACTGATTCAAAAGTTTATATGGAGAAGCAAACAACCCAGAATAGTCAACACAATATTGAAGGAGAACAAAGTTGGAGGACTGGCACTACACAACTTCGAAACTTACTATAAAGCGACAGTAACCAAGACAGTGAGGTATTGAAGAATATAGACAAATAGATCAATAGAACAGTAGAGAGCCTAGAAACAGATTCACATAAAAACAGTCAATTGAGGATGCCTGGGTGGCTCACTCAGTTAAGCCTCCCACTCTTGACTTCAGCTCAAGTCATGATCTCAGGGTTGTGAGATAGAGCCCTGTGTTGGGCTCTGCATGGGGCATGGAGGCTGCTTAAGATTCTCTCCCTCTTTCTGCCCCTCCCCCCCCAATAGTCAACTGATCCTTGACAAAGGAACAGAGGCAATACAACGGGAAAAAAGTCTTTTCAACAAATGGTATTTGAACTGGACAACTACAAACAAAAAAAGCAAGCAATGAATCTAGACACAGACCTTACACCCTTCACAAATATTAACTCAAAAAGAATCACAGACCTATGTGTGAAATGCAAAACTATAAAACTCCAAAAAAATAACAGGAGAAAATCCAGATGACCTTGAGTTTGAAAACTTTTTAGATGCAACCTCAAAGGCACAATTCATGAAAGAAGTAATTGATAAGCTGGACTTCATGAAGACAAAAACTTCTGCTCTGTGAGAGACAAAGTCAAGAGAATGAGAAGATAAGCCACAAACTAAGAGGAAATATTTGCAAATAACATATCAGATAAAGGACTATTAGCCAAAATATTCAAGGAACTCTTAAAACTCAATAAAAACACAAGCAACCCAATTGAAAAATAAGCCAATGACATTGACACCTCACCAAAGATGATGTATAAATGGCAAATAAGCATGCATCAGGGAGATGCAAATTAAAATAACAATGAGAGCCTTCCACTTAGAAAGAACCTTCCTGAAGTGGGGGAGGAGTCCAGAGGGATTGTGGAGAAAGTCTCCCTCCTTTTGGTCTGGTACCAGCCATCAGGAAGGGTGTAAAAAGGCTCAGTTAAATCATTTTCAGAAAACATTTGTAGCAGGCTCATGTAACTGCAAGACCTTAATTCCTTTCTACTCCAAAAAATCAAACACATTTTGATTGTGTGTAGAGGTTGTTCAAATAAAGGAATGTCTATTAATTTTTTAATTTAATTAAATAGTGATATATACTACTACATACCTATTAGAATGTCCAAAATCCAAAACACTGACAACACCAAATGCTGGTAAGGATGTGAAACAACAAGAATTCTTATTTACTGATGGTGAAAATGCAAAATGGTATATAGCCTCTTTGGCAGACAGTTTGTCATTTTCTTATGAAATTAAATATAACTCTTCCCATACAATCTAGCAACAGCACTCCTAGTATTTACCCAAAGGAGTTGAAATTTATGTCCACAGAAAAGCCTATTCATGGATGTTTATAGGAGCTTTAGGCATAGAGAATGTGGTGTGAGCCCAGCTGACAGGAAAGATCTGCTGAAAGTCAGAAGTTTAAGAAACTCTTCAGAACGGATACTGACACACCACATAGGCAAGCACCTAGAATATGACAGTAACTTAAAATCCCCTACAAAAAAAAACTAAGATTCTGTGAGACATACTATCTACCCACATTTAATAAATGTTTAATTTCCAAAAGCATCAAAATCTTCTTTACTTATAAGCTCCAATCCATTACTGTGAAAAAAGACTAGGCCATAAAACTGAGAAAATACAAACCAGACCTTTCTTTATAAAGCTTAAGCCATTTCCAAGACCCATCTCAGCAGACTGACTTCTCTGTTTTGCACCGACACTGGGAATATGGGGGCTGCTCATCCTGAAGCCGCACAGGGCACTGGCCCAAAAGTGAGTTCAAGGAAACCTCCAAAACAATTTCTGAGATTGCTAATATCCAAATTAATCTACAAATGGAACTCACAGGACCTTCAGGTACTGGGGTTAAAGCTTTATAATAACAAAAATCTGCTTTCTTCTGCGTTTTAGTTATTTCAGTAATTTCACGGACAATACACCTGCAGAATAGGCCAACAGGTAGCATAGGCGGATATTAAAAAATCTTTATAGCAAAAAGCAGAAGAGCATAACATACTGTTCTATAAAGCATTGTTCAGCAACAAGAAATCTCAAAGACCACTGACCTGGTCCTCCTCTTCATCCTCATCCTCTGCCAAACGTTGCCTGCCCACTTCATACAGCCTGCACACTGTGTCCATATTCAGAGCATCCATGCTGCCTTGGTTCTGAAAGAGAATACCCAGTCCACAAAAAGCAGTTAGCTTTCAGAAGGCCCACATCTACATCTCAGTTATGACTGGCACCCATGCACCATGACCCAATAACTGTCAAAGCTTCTAATACCCAAAATTCTTGAACTCTGCAAATGTTATGCCTGGGACACGGAAAGGAAAAGGAAGCAGGATGAGAAGGCTGATCCCAGAGCAAGGGGTACAGGCAAAAGACACCACCATCCTTGGAATGAACCTATCTTGCTCTGGCAGAGATGCAGACTCCTCTAAGAAAGGAGGAATCCAAGATATGACTGTCCATGTGGTTTTATATTGGGATTTTCTTATTATTTCTCTTACAATATATATCTCCCAATCAAATGAGTAGGTCAACAATAACCACCTTTGGAAATGCATCAATTTTAGAACATATCTTAGATCAGACAAAATGCCTGTAGTATAACCTGAAATAATCCTAAAGATCAGAACAAAACAGCTGGCTCCCTTTACCTCAATAACAGCAAGATAGCAGTCTTTGGTGTCAGTACACAAGTCAAAGATGTTCCGTTTCACATCAATGGTTGCTGGAAAACAGAATGTGACAAGATTCATCACTGGACTATTGCTATGACCTTAAAACCAGCTTTTTTCCTCTAAAGGAATTTCAAGGTGATTGTCCATAAATATTTCCATAACTTCTCGGCCTTTCAGTGAAAAATTACAGAAAAGAGATGATCTTAAGGAAAACCAAAACATGACAAAATGAAAAATGTCTGCTCCCTCATGCCTACCTATAGGTTTGTAGTCAGTTGCATTAAATGTTCGGAAGGATGATCCAAAAGGGCTTTTCATCCTCTCTTCCATTAAGTCATCTTCATCATCTGCCTGCAGCATAGCTAATTGGGAGGAAGGGGGAAAGGGAGCCAAGGAGCAAAACGCGATTAGAAATCAGAAACATCCCCTATTCACAAATGTAGAAATATTAATGGACAATAAAGACTTCAGTGAGTTTCCTTGTAGTAAATTCACTCTATCTAGTTAGTTCCTCTCAATGCATCATCCTTGCATACCCCAAACAGTATCCTCAACCTCTCATCTAGCTCTCAACAAGTATTACAGCTAAAGGCTTAAGATACCACAAGACCACAAATGCAAAGATTCTTTAAGTTCATAATGATATTGAGAGGATGCTGATACAGATAGGAAATTAATGCATGAAATTTTTTTCTATACAAGATTTACTTGTTATCTTCAAAGCCAGTGGCCTTTAATCCTAAATCAACATTATTTTCATCAACAAACTTTGTCACCATTTGTGCTATCATTTTATCTTTTATGTTACAACCTTCAAATGCTTTCCAATTCACATCTGAGAGACACTTCCAAACAAAAAGTATCAAATTAATGAGGGAGAAGGAAGGGAGAAAAAGAATAATGTAGAAAAGTAAAAAGTTTATTACCTCCATACATCACTGTCCCCGTGTGGTTAAACACCACACGACACTGATCCAGAGCAGGAACTGTGTGTAAAAGATGGAAAGTGCGAAGATCCCACTAGGAGGAGAACAGTCAAGGAAAACTGTTTTATACAAAATTTCTTATGCAACCTCATCGGGGAAATTCTGAAATATCACTTTTTTCCCCTCCTGTGAGATATGAATGCTTTAAAGGTAAGCTTTTATAGAGGTAAAATATAAATCCTTTCAAAGTAAAACAAAAGCATGTAGAATGTATATTATAGAAGAATATCCCTGAAAATCTCCTAAGGTATCCTCATATACATGAAAGCGACACGAATTCCCATCCCCTCAATAGTAACACTTCATTTTATTCTTATGTCTAGCAATTGATTTCTGTAATGCAAAAGTAAAATCTTTCTGAAGACATAAAAGCCAGTTTAATACCTGAAGAAGCACAAGGCAGGAAACTGGTCACTCTTCTCAACACAAAGAAAAACATGCTAGTCAAAGTCATTGGTAGTTATCAACCACTGGAAATTAACTAACACTTCAAAGGACAGGCACCAAATTATTACCTGTGTGGATACTTTAACAGGATGTTGGTAGAAAGATAAATTATTTCTGCATCACAAACCAGCTAACAAATGGAAAGTAAGACAGGGGTGTGAAGGATACAATCTCAGTATTAATGATGACCTCCAGTCCATTCGGATGGAAAACGCCACTGATGTTCATGTTGAACTTGTCAAACTTGTGGATGGCCTGTGCAGAGCGGACATCCCAGAGGACGCCATCATTTAAGACAAGATCATCTGTAGGATTAAAGGTGGCACAGTTCCTCTTGTAGTTGTTGGCAAGATCTGGGTTAAACAGAGTCAACAGCTTGTTGCCAGTCTGAATATCATAAATCTTTAGAGAAGAAGGGGTGGGAAGAGAAAAATCAGACCAATTCATCCGTTGACAATTCAAAGAGAAGCTGTATAAAATATCTCTCCATGCTTTCCAAATCCCACCAAAATCACGAAAGCCCTAACATTGTAGAATACCTGAAAAGTAGGAAGACTACACCAATCCAAGCAAAGTTTAAGTGCTTTGGTTCCCATTTAAGATTTGAAGTGTCTTTCCCACAAGAAAATGAAAAAGGGCTGCAATAAAGATAAGAAAACCCTCGTCTACCCCTACCCCTTTCAAGAAACAGAAAATGTTTCTACGATTGAAATGGAGAAACTCATATGGATTGACCAATGATTACCCATGGAATACTATTAAAGGGCCACTTTTTGGAGAAAGGCATCAATGAAATACCCCTTTCTCCTTAAAATCTCCCAATATTTTAGCCCTATAATACTAAAAGTTCCAAAGTCTACAATGTGCAACCCACGCAGAGACCAGATCTTTCCCATCAGCTTACACATATGCTGTAATATTTCCAATCTTAAAAAAAAAAAAAAATCCTCCTTTAATATAGGAACAAATAAGGAGACACCACAAGAAAACAATCAAACAAATCGAGATCATGGGACAAGACAACTAGCCTGGTCTCTTCAAAAGTCAATGTCATGAATACTGGAGAAATGGTTCTTGGCTTTAAAACATTAGTGAGACATAACAACCAAATGCAATATGTGAATCTTGGCTGGATCCTGGTTCAAAAAAAAAAAACAAAAAGCATTTGAAACCAAACACATCAGGAACAATGGGGAAAACTGAGTATGGAATGGATATCAGATGATATTTGGGAATTACTATAAATTTTCTTATATTATAGAGTGTGATTATATAGTAAAACGTCCTTATTGCTAGAATATGCATGCTGTAAGACTCAGAGATAAAATGTCATGATATCTGCAACTTACTTTCAAATGATTCAGAAACACATACACACATATTTAGACAGAAAGAAAATGGGAAAACATTACACTGAATCTAAGTGGTAGGTATATGTACTACTCTTTCAACTTTATGTATTTTAACATTTTCAAATGAAAAGTTTAAGAGAAACCCTCCCTTCACAACCCCATATTCCCCGCACTCCCCTTCTCCTTCAAGCTACTACACCCCAATTCTCTGCTTTGTTTTTCAGGAAAAACACTTCAGAAAATTTGTCTCTACTCAGGGTCTCCACTTCCCTGTTCTCTCATGAACCTACTCTAATCAGACTGTCACCCCAGTGCACAGAACTAGCTCCTCATGGGGTTATAACAATAAGCTCCACATTGTTCAATCAAAAGTAACTCTCAATTCTCATCTTACACACCCATCAACAGCTTCTGACTCAGCTGATTAAGTATTCCTCAAAAGGATCTTCCCTTGCCTTCTGTGGCACATCTTTTTCCTAAGGTCTCCTGCTGCCTTATTGGCCATTCTCCTTGGTCTCCCTCCCAAGTCCCTCCTCACATGGCAAACTTGAAATATTGGCACATGCCAGACTGTCCCCACAGTTCTCTTCTCTAGCCTCCTTAATGATCTCATCAGGTTCACGGCTCTAAAGACTGTCGACATGTAGATAACTCCTGTATTTCCTCCTCCTATCCCAGACCTCACTCCTGAACTCTCGTTTTGTATATTCAACTGCCCATTCCCTACCTCAATGTCTAATAGAATAACAAACTGCATGTGTCCAGAATCCCAGGGCCCAGCCATATCACTTCTCATCACCTGCACATGCCCACCTGGGCCCAGCCCCACTGCAGCCCTCACATGTGGGCTAGCATGATACCCTCCTACCTGCAAGAGCAGGCTTTCTGTCACAGAAACCAGACTCACAGGTGCCTCGGTGGCTCAGTCAGTTAAGCATCTGCCTTCAGCTCAGGTCATGATCCTAGGGTCATGGGATCAAGTCCCGAATTGGGCTCCCTGCCCAGTGTGCTTCTCCCTCTGCCACCCCCCCCCCACCTCGTGCTCTCTCTCAAAAATACATAAATAAAATCTTAAAAAAAAAAAAAAAAAAAACAAACTTATACTTTAGGAACTTTCATCCAATCATGTGTCCTTTGCTCACCCTACAATATCTGCACCTCACTCAGAGGAAAAGTCAGAGGTCCTAACAACACCCTGTAAGATGCTACTATATGTGTCACCCCCTCCCCCCAACACTGACCTGTTCCCCCTCCTCTCTCTCGCACCTCCCAAGGGCTTTTCCCTTGACATTCCCTTTATCTTAAAACACTTTTCCCCCAGATATCTACATGACACCCACACATCCTTCAAAATACTCAAACATCACCCAGTCAGTGATACTGATTATCCCAGATAAAACACAAGTCCCCCACACCACCACCACCACTTCCTACCTCTTACCCTGCTTCTCTTCCTTGGCAGCACTTACACCTAACATACCATATATTTGCTTCTACATTTATTGTCTCCCCAGTGAGGCTTCATAAAGGCAGGGAGCGACTTACATTTCATCTAAAACTAAGTAAATATTTGAAAATAACTGCTGTGCTAATGACATCTTTCTTGAGTTGCCAGATGAGTTGTTTGGTCCCATATAGCTTAGAACTACTTTATTACACTTCTAGATTCTATCTAGAAAGAATATCACTAAGTAATTTGTTGTTGCCCTTAGGACTGTCCTTCAGTCCAGAAGCTTTGATTACAAACAAATGGGTATAATTAGCTTGAAAGCAGTGGATTCTAAAGTACTTACATGGGCAATGTCTCCTTTTGTACCTATGACCCGATCCTGAGAATGCTTACTGAACTCAACATAGTGATCTTCTGTGAAGGAATGCCTAGGGACAAACAACAGAAGTACTTAAGCGATGGACCTTCAGAACATACTCACTCAACTGACTGAAAATAAACATGATTCTCAGCCTCCTGCCTGACCATACCCATCTGAGGATTCCCAGCAACCAAAGAGGAAAAATTGTACACTTAAGATTTAAAAAACATTTCTTCCATGTTTGACCAAGAAAATCCAAAAGAATCAATTAGAAGTAATTAACAGGAGTTACTTGGTTTAAAAAAATGGCTAATAGGCCATCCATGTCTTTGAAATGTAACCCAGCAAAGAGTGCAACTGTCATATGTGAACATGAGAAAATACAGAGATGTGCCATTTTGGATTAGTGAAGGGTCAGCTGTGTGACGGGAGTGGTAAGAATACTTGGTAAGAATATCCTGGAAATAAAAAGGGTACAATCTTATTAAACATAAACCACAAATGAGGAAGAGAGAAATTAGCAATAACTCACAGCATTCATCTTTTCCCAAAAGGCTTCAAGTTGAAGAACTGGATGAAGGGGAATATAAATTAGGTAAACTGTAGAACAGAAAGACTAGGATTATAAAAGTAGTTACATACTTCATATCAAATACTGATTTCATTCCCCAAAGTGCAGAGAGAGGCTGGCTCCAAGTAGCAGATGTCAGCAGTAAGGACCCATCCTAAAAGAAGAAGGAGGCCCACAGTAGGTAATCACGTGTTTATATAAATGCTATCTTCCCTCAGCATTTTAAAATACAAGCTTAAAAATTACTGTCATATTATATAGAAAATACAAAAACTCCAAAGAACCAAGAAATGGTTGAAGCTGTTAGAATTTAAGTATGTGCATGTGCAAAGTCCTAAAAAAATACCTAAATTTAAGAAAATACTAAATCCTCCTGACCTAGTAACAAAAAAATACAATAGATCCAAGGGTAGGGGAAGAAAAAACTTGGAAAGACATCAAAAATGGCGCCCCCTTTCTTAACATTTGGCCATATTCCTCAGTCTCCCTCATCTGAAATATCAGTCAACTGAAAACATTTACCGGACTTTGTTAGCTAAAGACTCCTAAAATTTTTTCAAAAAAAAAAAACAAAAAAACAAAAACCCAATAAAAACTGAGTCTTCTTTACTCTAAAATCAGGAAAATTATCTTTGTCATCTTAACAGTCCTGATTTTTAGAAATAACAAAGGTATCAAGTCCATCCACAGAATAATACTAATAAACCATGACCCACTAGAATCCTATAATGCTTTTTTCAAAAACTCACAGTACTTTGAGATATCTTCCTGACACTAAAGGAAAACCTTTGTGATCATAGCTGATAGACTATTTCTATCTGAGGCAAATTAAAAAAAAAAAAAAATTCACACCTACACACACCTCCCCATCTTAGAAGAAGATTGGTAAACTTTTATTTGAAGGGCCAAACAGTAAATACATTGGGCTTTGTAAGCCATCTGGTCTGTGTCACAACTACTCAATTCTGCCACTGTAGCATAGAAGCAGCCACAGACCATACACAGACGGATAAGCATGGCTATGTTCCAAAAAAAGTTTATATACAAATTAACAGCCAGCCCACAAGCCAATAGTTCACCAACCCATCTAAGAAGTATGACTGAGAACAGCCTAGGGATCCTTACCCTGGAAGGCTCAAGATGTGTGATAGCTGAGTTGTGACAGTTATAGCTGGCCTCCTCCTGTCCACTAAACACATTATAGAGCTTCAACTGCCCAGTGCAGGTACCAAGCATCAGGAACCGCTCCCGTGCTGAGAATGCACAACAAGTGAAGCCACTCTCATCCTCATTGGCTTCCCTGAACACTGAAATAGGACGGAACCTAAGCAAAAGGAAAAAAAAAAAAAAGAATCAGAGACAAAGAATGCACAAGGACTCTGAAAAAAGAAAACTTTGCTAAAAGGATGAAAGAAAAAAAAAAGCATTTATATTTCAAATGGGTTCTTCTAAAATATCACAGTGACCTTCAGTGGTTCATATTCGTTTTAAGCGTGAGAAAAGGACCTCTACCTCCAAATTTAAACAATACCAAAAATCCCCATGTTTAAAACCTGCAATCCCATCATCTTTATGTGAGATTTGGTGAGAACCAGAATAGGAGACAACGTGGACCAGCACAAAAACAAGTTTGGGAGTCTAGTTAGGCACAGCATGGTGCATGGGTTCTAGAAAAAATACTAGCTGTAACAAGAACACAGAGTATCTTTAACAATATACAACAATCACACAAGGAACCCATGGTTGACGGGGGGGGGGGGGGGTACAGTCACTTTACTCATGTATTCAAAGTGACAATCATTGGTATTTCAGGCCAAAAAATAGTCTGGCTTTTTGGATTCATCAGTCTATGCTGGTATCACCCACACACTTTGATTTAAATAGAAGAATCATTCCGAATCATTCCAATTCCCAGGGAGGTGGCCTCTCCTTACCTGCTAAAGATAAGGTGCCTATCAAAGCATCCGCCATCCACCCCTCCATACTTTGGAAATGATGCCCTGCGGTTTAGCCTTGAGGTAAAGTTTATTGGCGCTTGCCGCCTCTGTTTTGGCTCAGGACATTGATGAGGAGTAAAGAGAGAGAAAGGTGGGCAGGTGGCAACTGGGTTCTTGCAGCGAGCATGCTGCTCTCTAAGATATTCTGTGATGATACTGTCCAGCGTAGGTGGGGAAGGAAGATGTCTGTCCAACTGCTTTTTTATGGCTGGGCTTTGGCTGTAGGCGCCATGGTCCGACTTCTGCCGCAACACTCTGATTTTCCTGCCATTGCAGGGTGATGGCCTCTCTCTGATAAAACTGATCCTACCAATCAAGGGGGAATTGCCTGCATAAGATGGCCCAGGCAAAGCTAGTGAGCCCTGGGGGGGCCGTGGCTGAGGATGGGCAGTGGGGGCAGGAGGGGCGGAGGCACCCACAGCAGCATGGCTGCCCAGTCGAGTTGCAATGCCATTGGCGATGCGAGGGGTTCGGGGAAGAGAGACAGGAGAAGCAGCAGCAGTGACCGGGGTGAAGGCAGATGAATGAGAGGCAGCAGTCATGGGCAAGTCAGCCTCTTTCGTCAGCACAGTTGCTGTCTCCCCAAGCCCTTTAGAAATGAGATGGTTTCGTATCAACAGAAGCAACTCTTTCTCAGGGAAGGAAATCCTTGATTGGGCAACAACATCTGCTTTTTGCAGTCGTGCCAGAGACACGTCAGTGCCAATGAGAAGTGGCTTTCCTGATACTCGTTCAATGAGCTCAGCGGCATACTTGCAGAACTTGACATGGTCACTGCGCTTGTCCTGCAGGACAGGCTCCTTCATCAGCTGCTGGATCTGGCAGCTGCTGAAAAGAGGCAGTTTGCTGATGATCTGCCGGACAGTGCTGCTGCGTGACAAGCCCACTAGGGCCTTGCAGGCCAGAGCCCTTATCTGGTCTGCATCGGTGATGGGCATCTTGATGGACAGTAAGGACAGGAGCACCTTGATGCCATTGTTGGACTGGACCACATTCCACATCTTGGCCAGGGTGTGCTCGCTGCTTTTGGGAGTCTGAGGCAGCTTCCTCCGAGGAGTTCCAGAGATGAATTTGCCAATACTGGAAATTCGGTTATCTGGGCCACACACACAATTGATGATAATCTGAAGTGCTGACTTCTGAATTTCAGCATCATGGATAAAGAACTCACCCTCAGCCACTCCCAAAATAATGCTGATACCTACGGGGAAGAAATACAAAACATTTTATATTGCTCCTCATAAAACTAACAGCCTCCTTCAATGATTGTTCCAGAGTCAAAATTTAGACTTCTATTCATTTTGTCCCACTTAAAACTACCACACCTTTTTATTAAAGTACAAGAAATTACTTGAATAAATACAATCAGTTCTACTACACTATATCTTCATGATGCAATACGTCACATGCAGTTGTTAAATAGGGGAATGATGTCAGTATTATGTGGAAGTCACCAAGGGTCGTGTGCATTTTTCCTGGGTAAGGGGAGCAAAAATAGCAGGAATAAATTAAAACCTATAGCAGAAAAGGGAAAAGCCCTCAGCCTGGCTGCCACAATGGCATGAGGAACCCTTTCTGCTATATAAGAAGAAAGTTAAAAACAAGTGGCTGCACCTCAGGCTTTCTCCCCAAAGTGGTGCACCCCAAGACCCACAACCAGTCACACCACTTTGCATGCTCACCTTAGCAGGAGCCCTTACCAGTCCTGCTCTTAATAAAGTATATTTTCAAACAAAGCATATTTTCCTTTTGTTCTTGTGTATGATAGCTTCTGTCCACTCTGAGAGGCTTGCCAATTACTGATTTTGTTAGGGCTCAGATTACAAATTTGCTTTTTTTACTGTCTGCCCCAACCCATTTTTCCCATATACTTTATTTTGAGCGCAAGACTCTGCAGAGTGCAATGTTTTCAAGAATGAGTATGTCCCATCATAGCACATGTACCACTCAGAAATCCTGAGTTCACTAACATGACTCCCTTGTATAAAAGAGTACAGAACTTAGATGGGACAAGGCATCCTCCACTACTACTTTCTGCTCTAATATTGCAAATTAAGTAAACAAACAGGGCCAGAATAACACACAGAAACAAATCCAGCTGAGCAATTAAGGAAGTGGAAAGGTACAACCTACCTACAGTGGAGACAGTGGAGCCAGCCTCATCCAGCACATCCACTGATTCTGCCAACTGGAGCTGGATTTTTGGCACAACAGTGAGAATAGCCAGGACATCCAAGGCAAAGCGCACAGTGTCATTCCTAGACAGGAAAAACAATTACTCAAATGGAAACTAGGATACAGCCAAAAGAAACACCAGTTAAAAGAGAAAGAGATACATAATGGATCAGAAATACTATCTGTGTGGTTCTGTCCCTAGCCATGACATCAAGAGAGGATTTGTAAGTCACCATGACATTACTTCCAAAACAATGGGGATGGAATTTTCACCAAACTGCTAAGATTAAAAACAAAAGATAATCCCCAATGCTGGTAAGGATGCATAAAGACAAATGCTCTCAAACTTTTGGAGGGAATAGAAATAGGACCCTCTTTTTTTTTTTTAATGTTTTTTTATATTATGAAATAGGACCCTCTTTTGAGAAAATAATCTAGAAATAGGAAACAAGACTTTTAAAATATGCATAAGCTTTTGCCGAGGAATTTCACCTGCAGGAATTTGTCCTAATCAAAAGTACAAACAAGCATTTATGTGTTAAGATGTCCACTACTGCATCATTTAAAATAACAAAAGAATTAGAAAATCTACAAAGACTATAGGAATACGTGTGTGTTAAATTATGGTACATTCCTATGATGAGCTACTCTGTAGCTACAGACAGGTTTTCAAAGAACTCTAAAGGACAAAGGGAAAGGCTCAAAATACAACATTAATGAAACAGAAAACATAAGGTATAAAATTTCATGTCTGACAATACCAATTATTGGGGAAAAGGTAAAGAAATGAAAACTCCCATATCCTGCTGAAAATGGTATGCAACATCTACTAAATATGAAATGCAGGCATCCTACAATTCAGATTATATACCTCACATCCTCAAAGAGACTCCAAAAGGAGGTCTGTGGTACCATTCGCTTGATAGAAAAAAAAGAAATAACAAGCACTAAATGTCCATCAATAGGATAATAAACTAGTATAGAAATACAGGAGTTCAAAAATAAATTTAACACATAAATCTTAAAACATAAGGGTGAAAAAATCAAGTTGTAAAAGATGCATAGAGATAATATTTATATGTTAAAAACATACAAAAAAAGTACATTATTGTTTACATACACACACATATGTATAATATAAAAACATGGAGAGAATGCACTTCATGGAGAGAGATCACTGTGGGGAGGCAGAAAAAGGAACTGAGAAAGAAGTAAGTAATGCCACCACGTGCCAACCCTGGGTACTGAGTAGTTGTTTTTTTAGTCTCTGTACCTTTTTGTATTTTGAATAATTTCAGAAAAAAAGATGAATTTGGTTAAATGCTATGATCCCGATTATGTATATTTACATACGTTGTGGAAAAAGGATGGAGAAATTAACAGTGGCTAAGAATAATTTACTTTTTTAAGGTTCTGTATATCCTAAACAGAAACAAGTATTTAATTTTATTTTTAAAAACAAACTTTTAGGGATGCCTGGGGGCTCAGTCAGTTAAGCATCTGCCTTCGGCTCAGGTCATGATCCCAGGGTCCTGGGATCAAGTCCCACATCGGGCTCCTTGCTTAGCAGGGAGCCTGCTTCTCCCTTTGCCTCCCACCCCCCCTGGTTGTGCTTTCTCTCTCCCTCTCACTGGCAAATAAAATAAAATAAAATAAAATAAAACAAAACTTTTAAAGGATATATTCCAAACATATTTATATTTTCAAAGTAATCCAAATACAGATTTACCACTCAAAAAATGTATTTATAATCTTCCTAGTTCTCTTTAGAGCTTTCATCATCTTTTCAGCAAAGTTCAAGTAAATGTAATAACCTACTTCAATACTCTAATAAAACAGTGGTTCACAAAGTATGGTTAGGAGACCCCAGGGACCTCTGTGGCCCTTTCAGAAGGTCCTGTGATATAAAAACTATTTTCATATTAACACCGAAATGTTATTTTCCTTTCTTACTCTCATTCCCTCACAAGCAGATACTGGAGCTTTCCAGAGGCTAGGTCATATGTGAAGTCACAAAAGAGTGGATACAGAAGCAGATATGAGGTATTAAGCAGACATTTAAAAACCCTGCTGAGGGGCACCTGGGTGGCTCAGTTGGTTAATCGGCTGCCTTCGGCCCAGGTCATGATCCCAGGGTCCTGGGATCGAGCACCACATCAAGTTCCCTGCTTAGCGGAAGCCTGCTTCTCCCTCTCCCTCTGCTTGCCATTTCCCCTGCTTGTTCTCTCTGTCTCCCTCTGTCAAGTACATAAATAAAATCTTAAAAAAAAAAAAAAAAACCTGCTGAAATTATCTGGTTTTATTCTGGAAATTTTTCATAAAAAATGCTAATATGCAATGGGTTCAGATTATTTTTAAGTAAATTCATAAATATTTTTACATTTTCTCAGTTTTATTTTCTAATTGTTAAATATCAATAGATTTAACACAAAAAAAAGCTGAGGTTCTCAATAATTCTTAATATGGTAAAGGGGGTCCTGAGACCAAAAAGTTTGAAAATGGCTGCTCCAAAAGTATCTCTCTAGACATTTCCCAAACAAGCCATATGCACCCTAAATAAGTCTGTCTTATCTTTAATGGCAATGGCTGGATAGGAAAAGAAGGTAAAGAACCACTCTTTATAAACTTTGTTGCTGTCTTCTCTTCAAATTCTATCATTTCCAAAATATAGTTTTCATTCTTTTACATCATCCTCAAATAGAACCCACCCAACCTCCTGATTCTATCAGCGGTCCATTTCTGAGCCTCATCCTGCTCTGCCCTAACAGCTCTCAACTGAATTGTGAAAATCATAACAAAAGCACAAAATACAGTTTTATGTGAGAGGAAGTTAAACATTACATGTGGCTGTAGAGAGATATTTAAAGTCTAAGTACCAAAAAATACTGGACTGGAGTTTCAAGACACGACTTCAACCCCACCTCTGCAGCTGTGTAAATCATACAGCTTCTCTGAGAGTACAGATGTTGATCCCTGCCTATCATGCAGTATTCATCATCATCATAACCATAAATATAAATAAGTACTCTATAAATTAAAAGCATTATCTTCCTGGGGCACCTGGGTGGCTCAGTCGGGTAAGCATCTGCCTTCGGCTCAGGTCATGATCTCAGGGTCCTGGGATCGAGCCCCACGTTAGGCTCCCTGCTTGGCGGGGAGGCAGCTACTCCCTCCTCCGCCCCCCACTTGTGCTCAGTGCACATGCACACAGTGCTCTCTCTTTATCTAACAAATGAAATCTTTAAAAAAAAAAAAAAAAATCCTCCTTAAGCTAGTTTCTCAGATTCATGCCCAAAATTTCAATTCAGTTCAACAATATTTGCTAAGCATACACTGTATACAAACCAACATCAACTTTATCGAAAAGCAAAATCTAATTTCATTTAAAACCACTCTCTAATCTCACCTTGCATAATAGGTCTTCCAATTGCAGGCAATCGAAATAAGCTGCAACAAGAGTTGAACACAAGAAAGTTTGAGGAAGACTTCAGCTGGTTCCCAATACAGTTGCGCTGGGCCATACTCTATCAAAAACTCCATCATTTCCACAATCTGTTCATGAGTATATGAACACGCCTATAAAGACAGATACATATTACTAAGGAACTCTATCACCTGCCTGCTACCTTCTCCATCACAGCTCAATGGCCAACAGGTTTTAATAAAGCTAAGTAATAATAGCTTTCAAATTCCACAACTGAGTCAAGAGCCCATATGTGAAATAATGAATATATGCTTAACCTTTTATTTATAACCAGACTTAAAATACATTTTGCCCAAAAAAGGTAACAAAACATTCTATTTGTTGGTGTATGTTTCCCAGCTAAAGAAAGAAGCACCACATAAAATAACTGGTTTCTTTCTAATTTGTGATTTTTAAAACATGCAGATATTAATCTTCACTCCAAAATACAACAAGTAAATTCAAAAATGATAGAGAAGTAGAGGAACAGATGTATCCGTTCAGAAAAAAAATTCCACACAGAAAGAGGTAAAATATCTAGTACTTTTCATAAAAGAAAGTCCTTTTATACACACTTCAGTTCATCTTTTAGTTTTAATATCCCAGAGAAGCAGCAACTTACAACTGGGAGCAAAACAAGTCCCTGGTACACCCATTTTCAAGTATTCTGCTTCCACAAACGGCAAGTATAATCCAACAATGATTGGATTATATGTGGAATATCGCACATTGGACATGCCATGTTGATCTGAATGAGTTTCAGGCCTAAGACACTATGGAGAGCTAACAACTTTTCCTTTTAAGACAAGGTCCTCTCACCTTGTATGGGGGTTGAGGATGGACAAGAATGCCACCCTCAGTCCTCTGAAGTGACTGCTTCACTTGTTCCAATTTAATGGCCAGGTGGGCCTCAAAGTACTTGCGCAAGGCCATGCAGGTATGTTTCCCAGTTTGGCGGCTAGCAAATATTTCATCATCGCTCAGAAGTGCACCCTGGTCTTCCAAATTTAGAATCTCCAATGTACTGATCTATTAAGAAAGAAACAGAATGGGGCAAAAGGGGAGCAAGGGAAAAACAAAAAGAGAAAAGTAAAAGGAAAAAACGATTACAGTAAACGGTTATGCTCGACAACACCATCCAACTCTTGGTTTCAGCTCAGGTCATGATCTCATGGGTTGGGAGACTGAGCCCCATGTTGGACTCTGTGCTCAGCACAGAGTCTGCTTGGGATTCTCTCTTCCTCTGCCCCTCCCCCTACTCACACACATATGTTCTCTAAATTAAATAAATCTGAAAGAAAGAAAAGAAAAGAAAAGAAAAGAAAAGAAAAGAAAAGAAAAGAAAAAAGAAAGAAAGAAAGAAAGAAAGAAAGAAAGAAAGAGAAAAAGAGGAGGAGAAAGGAAGAAAGAAAAAAAGAAAGAAAAAGAAAAAGAGGAGGAGGAAGGAAGGAAGGAAGGAAGGAAGGAAGGAAGGAAGGAAGAAAAAAATGGGGAGGGAAGGGAAAAAAAGAAAGATTACATAGCTTTTGAACATGCTGAAAGACATTCAGGCACAAAACCGTTGCTTTTAGGAAGATCAAGATTATCAACACAGTTCCCCCTATGAGATTACTATACTCAAGTCTACAATGGCACAGAGTCCTCTAACTACTTAATAGGAAGAGAAACTTGTGAATGGAGGGAGGAAAAAGACTTTATTCACAAAGAATGACAGCAAAATTCCTCCAGTCAAAACCTTCCTCTCAGGGTACCTGGCTGGCTCAGTTGGTGGAGCGTATGATCAAGCCCCACACTGGGTATAGAAATTACTTAAAAATGAAATCTTTAAAAGAAAAAGAAAAAGCTTCCTCCCTCCAAAACTACTGAAAGGCAGCAAAGAGAAGCGGGACGCCTAGTCCTCACAAAGAGAAGCCATTGGGAACCTCACCAAATTCACCAGACGACGAAGACCATCATAGCGGTCAAAGAGCTCCAACACAGCCCGGAAGGAGAAGCAAATTGAGAAAAACATGGTAGCATGGCAGCATCCTGAGGCATGAGAACATTCCATTAACCACAGCGTATAGTTCACCACATCAGACAGAACATTGTGAGGATGCATACAAACCTGCAAAAAATAATTTTTAAAAATTTCAGGCAAAGGAACCTTCCAAAAGGCATGAAAAATTCACCAGTGTGGCTAGATATCGTGGCAGAATGCAATGATCATTACTGATCCAGTCATTCTGAGTTTAAAGCTTAAGTTTTAACAAATGAAATACAGTAACAATCTATTCCAAACCTGAAAACCTAAATTTAGATACATACTTAAACCTGAGCTATATTTATTGAGTGCCAAATTTTGCAAATATTTACATCCTTGAATGTCTCAGTGCTTGGTTCCATAGGTATTAGGATCCCCCCCTTAAAGATGAGAAAGAGGGGCGCCTGGGTGGCTCAGTCAGTTAAGCGTCTGCCTTCAGCTCAGGTCATGATCCCACATCCTAGGACTCAGCCCCATGTTGGGCTCCCTGCTCAGCGGAGAGCCTGCTTCTTTCTCTCCCTCTGCCCGTCCCCCTGCTTGTTCTCTCTCTGCCTCTCTCAAATAAATAAAATCTTTAAAATATATATATATGAGAAAGAAGCTCAGAGAGATAAGGGACTTCGCAGAGTAACAAAAGTGAGCCTTCTGGTACTAAAGTCTACAAGATCGTTATCCAACACTCACTGATTCAATTCACACAATTTTGATGTCTCTTATAGATCAATGAATTCTAAAACATTGCCCAGGTTTACTTTTTACCTTAGCCCTAATTAATTTTGTATATACACCCACAGATTAGGTTACTATTCTCAAAAGACTACAGATCTTTGCATAATGTTGCTCTCAAGGGGGAAAAAATTAAAACTGAAACATTACCTTATTAATAAATATGCAAAGATGAACCAAGACATAGCCCAAGAAAACTTTACCAACTTCATTCCAGCAGAAAAGCCACACCACATGGAATATTAGAAAAATATTCGAAGTACAAAAGTAAGAGCTTCCCTAGGTGTGTCTAGGGACCCATTATTTTTCAAATGTAACTCATAATTTTTTTTTAATCACTAAATAAAAAAGTCTTAACTGGAAAAAAAGAAGAACCAAATGGGGAACCTCTGGAGCCCCGAGAACAACTGGAATTATTTTATCATCTGCACCATAATTTGTTAACACACACAAAGCCTCATCTACTGTTTTTATAACAGACTGACTCAAAATGCAAAATGTAACTTCATGAGGGACACTTGGAAAGAGCCCAAAAACTAATACTAATTCAACAGAAATGGCAAAAACTAAATAAAGCCCCTCGACCTCAATCCATCTTGCTCGTTTTTATTCATAGAGTAAAAAAACGGGAAAAAATGACCTTTTGTAAACAATTTTACATTTTAGAAAGCTTTCTAAAGGTCATATATTCATGCTCTTTGCTTCTTTCATTAAAATTTACTCCAAGGTGTGCCTGGGTGGCTCAGTCTGTTAAGCGTCCAACTCTTGGTTTCAGCTTAGGTCATGATCTCAGGGTCCTGGAATCAAGCCCTGCAGTGGGCTCCAAGCTCAGCAGGGAGTCTGCTTGAGTATTCTCTCTCCCTTTCCCTCTACCCCTCCTCCCCCTCACACACACTAATATAAATGGATAAATCTTTTAAAAAATTGAAGTAAAATAAAATTTACTCCAACTACTCATTTTTTCTTACCCAAAAGTCATTCTGTGAATATGCTAGAGTGTCTCCCCATCCAGTTCCATTCCCATACCCTAAATGGACTGGACTTACTCTTTCCATGGCATCCTGGTTGTAGGACAGGTAATACAAGCACATGGATACACCAGTTGCAGCCATAGAAGGACGAGGAATTTCCAGTAATTTCTGTACTCCACCATGTGCAACAAATTCTGTGGCAAACTTGTTATGGAGCAGGAGAGATGCAAGGTGCTAAGCAAAGAGGACACATGTTACTGTGCAACAATCTAGAATAATCACAAAACCTCTTCACAAAACATTAAATCAAGCTAAATAAAAGGAATCCTCTGAAGTGACAACCACTCCCTCAAAACAGAAGTAAAACCACTATGCTTAAGGGAAACCCAAAAAACTCTTACGATTTCTTAACATTCCCTTCTAATACCAAAGGTTTTCATAAAGGTGAAAAACAAGAAATGAAAAATACTGCTATAAATAATAACATAATTCCATTATCACTTTATTATTACATAGCTTCCCTAAAGGATTTTTAACCTTTCTGTTTTAATCCTTTTAAACATAATCAGCTCTTGTTCTAGTTTTGGCTCAGTCACTGACTCATCATCTAATATAATGACAAACTTTGCCTTCTTTTATACTGACCCCAAATATATGTAACTCCAAATGCCATCTTCAGCAAATTACCAAAACTACTACATTTTTGAAATTTATCAGAAGGCACCTTAAATTGACCTTTAAAAGTCTGTTATCTTTAGGGACACCCGGATGGCTCAGTAAGTTAAGGGTCGACTCTTGATTTCGGCTCTGGTTGTGATCTCAGGCTCTCGTGGGATTAAGCCCCAAGTCTCGCTCCCTGCTCAGCAGGGAGTCTGCTTCTCTCCCTCTCTTGCCCCTCCCCCTGCTCACGCTCTCAGTCGCTCTCACTCTCTCTTTCAAATACATAAATCTTTAAAAAAAAAAAAAGTTTGTTATCTTTAAAGCTTTGTTAACTTCCTGTTCAATTCCCACTAGCCTCTCCGGGTGGACCTGATCTTCTGGATGGCCCTGATCTTCTCGGCAATTTTAAAGGCAGGAAGTACAATGCAGGAAGCAGGCTACCTGATGACTCTTGAACCCAGACGAATGTGGACAGGGCCTCAGAAGAACTAGAGCTCCCCCTCCTGTTTCTCCTACCAAGGTGTCTTCTGGGTGGTGACAAAAGCACAAAGTATAGAGAACACAGACTGGCAAGTACAGAATTTGATACAAATCTTGCCAAGGTCAATGGCAAAAACAACAGGCATGTATCTTCTTCAGAAGTTCTCTCAACACCCATATTCAGACTAATCCTTATACATAATTCAAATGCCTTCCCTCTTTACTCTTTTTGTGTGTTACACATGTCCATCCCCCAAGACAGCTAAACTACATCTGGTTCCCGTACAACCCTTAGGCCACTGCGTGTAGTTTTTCACATGTCACTACCATAAAGTGGCAGTTACACTGCCAGAATAGGTCCGTGGGAAAACAGAGTAAGCAGGCTCAACCTTTACCAATACAAAGCCTATAACCTATATCACTTAATTAGTGTAAGCAAAGATTCTATTTTCTCTCCTTATGTTTTATCTCCATATAAGGGTGGGTTCTTCAAATTACTATTTTAATCCATTTTGTTTCTACTAACTTCAATAACTGTCCCTCTTCCTATGCAACTGAGTCTTCTGAATAAAGAAGTATACATCTTTCTACATTTTTAAAAGATTTTATATACTTATTTATTTATTTGAGAAAAAGAAAGAGAGAGCCCAAATAAGGGGAGGAGCAGGGCGAGGGGGGAAGAATCTCAAACAGACTCCACACCAAGCGCAGAACGGACACAAGGCTCAATCTCACAACCCTGAGATCACGACCTGAGTCGAAACTGAGAGTCAGATGCTCAACCGACTGACCCACCCAGGTGCCCCATCTACATTATTATTTCCTCATTAGAAAGACTCTTTTGTGATTTTTCCCTGTTCACCCTTATTTCATTTTCTTTAATCCTTTACAGAACTCTGCATGGAAACAGCTGACTAATGACACCCATGATAATTCCTCATATAGAAATAACAACTGTCCAAATCCTTTCTTCCGCTATATCCTACTCAGGACAGGATGCTGCACTGGAAAGCAAAACCTTTGGACTGGAGAGAATTCCGACCTGCAGCTTCATTTCATTGTTCAAAGTATAATGAATTTACACACACACACACATGTTGTATCCACCCACAGAATACATATTACTCTAGTGTATATCTGACCAACCTCCAAATTTAAAATTTTGGGGATCTGAAAGGCAATTTTCCTCATTTCTATCTCATTTCAGAATACTCTGGAACTGTGCTGTCCAGTGCAGTAGTCACTGGCCACATGTGGCTAATTAAATTAAAATTAAGATAAAAATTAAAGGCCTCAATTGGCACTAGCTACATTTTAAGTGCTCATACAGCCAGTAGCCACTGTACTGAACAGCAGAGACACAGAAAACTTCCATCATTACTAAAACTTCTATTGGACAGCACAGCTCTGGAATATCAAGAATAAAGCTGTAGCTTTTTTTTTTCCCCTTATAGTTGTAACTTTATTAAAGAGCCAGAGGGAACATCACTTCTTTTTCAGAGGTGTTTTCTGGAAACATTTCTCAGGAAGAAGAAACCACCCCTTTCTTTGTACCCCACACTTTTTTCACAACATCTATAATATCTAAAAGATAGAGACTTGATTTATTTATCTTAATACTGTAAACAGCACAGAAAGGTACTCTGTTCATGAAGTTACCTGCTTGGTAGAACTGTATGACAGCCGCAGTGTTATTCATGCAACTTCTCTCTCTCTATTCAGATTACCTTTACTATCATAGTGGGCTAGACTAGCCTGCCCTCCCATATTTAGTGCCTCTGCAACCTAGGAAATCATTCACCTCTACTGAATTGGGGTCTGCCTCTATTTCTTTACTCATTTTCTGATTTATATTTTGTTCCCTCTAGATAATCTAACATCACACAGTGTATATATATAATTAAGAATTCAGAAAAAGTTGTGTTGGCTCACAGGGGGAATATGTAAAAAGTAGTATGATATAAGGTACTACACACAATTTTCCATTCCTATTCAACAATAACTGAGGCCACTCCCACATTTAGATCCAGGTTCTACATTAATATTCAATCCCCTAGGACTGACTGCTGAATTTCTGTGAAACCACTTAGTAAGCCTCATCTTTTCTATCTAAAGCAGAAATTTTCATTTGTTACTATTTTGACAAATCTGGCAATAGAAATGCCCTGAGCAATAAAAACCCAGAGATGCTACATACGGAAACACATGGATACATCCATGTCAATAAATCAGTCAGTACGTAATATTTTTAAGAATTTTACCCTAAGTGGGGCACCTGGCTAGCTCAGTCAGTGGAGCATGTGACTCTTGACCTCAGGGCTGTGGTTCAAAGGCCCACATTGAGTTGTAGAGAGTATATAAAAATAAAATCTTAAACAAAAAAAAAGAATTTTACCTTAAGGGCCTCAAATGTAAGCAGGACATCATTAGTCTGTTTCAGGTCAATATAGAACATCATCAGTTCCCGTGATCCGAGTTGCATGAATATGGGAAGCAACTGAAATGAAAACAAAAATAAATCTTAACACTGGTTTTATTTTCACATATTTCCTATTCCATCATGAGGACAGATTTTTAAAAATGTGGTACCTCTCCCCCACTCCTTCATAAACACACAAACGCTCTTTTATCAAATAGACCTGCATCAGAAGTGACCTAAGATTTTACCAGTGGCGTAAGACTTCACCAGTCTAGGGCAAAAACTTTTCTGTATTACAGTAAAGCACATCAAAGTATAAAATGCTACCATAAAATATCTCAGAAATAAACACAACAGTCCCAAACTATTGAACAGTATTCTTTCCAATAAACTTACCTCCTGATATTCTCCTAGAGGGGTCAAATATTGGAGAATAAGTCGCTGCTCAATAGCAGGAGTCATAGGATAAAGGGTATAATTGGTGCCAATCACCCAAGGTGACATTTCTGACCAGCTGCTATTAGACAGCTCAACAAACATGCGATCTGGATCAGACGCTGAGAAACCTAACTTCTGCTTGGCTTTCCTAAAATTCTCTCTGTCACCCTGTTTTGCTGCCTTGTTTTTCCTCAATCCTCCTTCTTCAGGTTTGGCTGCTGAGTTCACTCTACTACTGGTCTTGTGGCCTGAATCAAGATGAAAGGAGATCTCCATGTCGCCAGAGGCTTCCTCTTGTTCGCCATCCACTACATCTACAGCCATGTCGCCATAGTCCATATCCACAGCTTCTTCATCCAGAGGCAAAAGAGGTTCAGAGGAGAGCTTTCGTGGGCTGGGACGCTTGTTTTCTTGCCGCAAAGCCACTTCCTGAAGCTGTAGCTCCCTCAATCTTCGAAGTACTATTGCCACCTATCAACAGATATTGAAATAAAAGGCTTCATTTCTTCTGCATCTTAATTTAAATGATTCTTAATAAAACTTATTTCCATTTAAGGAGAACTAAATCCTCATGCAGTTATCTCAATATCTGGAAATGGTAACGATTTGATCAATATTTTGATCTAATTCCTACAGCTTGATGAAATAAGCAACAGCTAAAAGTCTCATTCCTCACAAAATGTCCCAGAAAACCCAAACCACATTTGCACATCACACATCATTCACAACTGATCTATTTGGATCAAGCTAGGCTGGACCATCACTCCTGAAAAGGCAGACACCAGACATATCCATGATTTTTCAAAAGTGTCTTTGAAAATAAAACATGAAGTATGTGGAATTTAAGAAACAAGACAGATGATCATAGGGGAAGAGAGGAAAAAATAAAACAAGATGAAATCAGAGAGGGAGACAAACCATAAGAGACTCTCAATCATAAGAACCAAACTGAAGTTTCCTAGAAAGGAAAGAGGTGGGGGATGGGGTAACTGGGTGATGGACATTAAGGAGGGGAAAAAAAAAAGAGTGAATTTTACTCTATGTAAATTATACCCCAATAAACCTGACTTTAAAAAGAAAAGAAAACATGAAGGTTTCTCAAACTTGTACCTGTTGTAAATTATATTGTTAGATACTGCCACCTACATAATTACATAATCTATTTTTCAAGTTCACCACTTTTTCATTTTTTTCTTTTAAGTACTTATTTTTTGACCCAAAACTAAAATGTGGTATTATGCTTAGTTTAAAAAAAAGGAGGGGTGCCTGGGTGGCACAGTCGTTAAGCATCTGCCTTCAGCTCAGGTCATGATCCCAGGGTCCTAGGATCGAGCCCCGCATCGGGCTCCCTGCTCAGCGGGAAAGCCTGCTTGCTTCTCCCTCTCCCTCTCCCACTCCCCCTGCTGATGTTCCCTCTCTCGCTGTGTCTCTCTCTGTCCAATAAATAAAAATAAAATCTTAAAAAAAAAAAGTTATCTTCAATTTACTTTGAACTACATTAAAAAAAAAGGAATGGTGGATGAATAGAAGGAAAGGTGGATGGATGGATGGATGGATGGGTGGGTATACAATAGGTATAATAAAACATTCATAAACAATTTAAGTGGTATGTATATAGCTGTTCCCTGTAAAATTCTATTTTGCTATATGTCTGAAAATTTTCATAGTCCAAATGCTGGGAAAAGAAAGGGAATGGTACTATTCTTTTTTTTTTTTTTTTTTTTTTTTAAAGATTTTATTTATTTATTTAACAGAGAGACAGCCAGCGAGAGAGGGAACACAGCAGGGGGAGTGGGAGAGGAAGAAGCAGGCTCATAGCGGAGGAGCCCGATGTGGGACTCGATCCCGGTACGCCGGGATCACGCCCTGAGCCGAAGGCAGACGCTTTAACGACTGCGCTACCCAGGCGCCCCGGGAATGGTACTATTCTTTACCTAGTATAAACTATCGTGATCCTTGACAAGATGAAAAATGACTATTTTCAAGTTAAAAAAAGTAAAATCAAAACTTGCAAAATCTTGAAATATCAAAATTACAGCTACAATCCAGTAAAGGTACCTATTTGAGTTCAGGAAGCAAGAACTTGTGAATACTCTCCCATCTTACGCAGAGAGTAATTCTAACATAGTCCTTACCAGCTGTGAATTCTCATCCCTATAGTTGGCAGCAATATCTTGATTCTCCATAGCACCTCCTAACAGTCCAGTAGAATATGTCCTCAATGGCTGATCAGCCTCTCGGGCCCATTTGAAAAGATTCTCAACAATTCCCTCCTATAGTAAAGGAAATGAAATAGTACAATTCAGCAAAGACCATTTTCATAACTAAAGATATAAGATTTCAGTCTTGTGAAAAAAAATTTAATATTTCAGTGTTGCTCATAAGATTAAAAAATGCAAGTAAAGTAAGTGTTCAAGTGGTTTAGTTAAAATAGCTGTGCATCTGTGAAAAAGATTCCTATTTAGCCATTAAAATTCGAGCTAAAGACCAATAACCACATAATATAGTCCTACTTTAGATGTTTAAGACCCAAAATGTTCAATAACCAAGTGGGGAGCACTAAAAATTCTATGTCCTTCTTTGAAGTTCACAATGCACAATTAACATTATTAATGAGAAATCATCCATCAAAAAGTACTTGACTCCACATATCCCAAAATTATTTTTAATTAGTTATTATGAAATAATACAAACATGTAGAGTCTAGTCAAAGAAAATGAAAATCACCCATGATCTACCACTGAACTTGATAGAGACCTTCCATGTGTTCCTCCTTGTACCACCTGTATCCTCTCCCCTCAAAGGGTACCTACAGTTACTTAATTTTAACAATTTTCTTGTTAAACTTTTATTAAATGTTACATGGTTGAAGTTGTATAAACTGCATGGTACCATAAGTATTTTCTGCAACTTATTACTCAACATTATGTTTTTTACCTTCACCTATAGTTACATGTAACTGTCACAAATAGCATTTAACATAAGATAGACTTTAGACGTAACAACTTATTAAATTCTCATATCAACCCTATATGATTGGGTAACTATTTGCAGAAGAGAAAACTGAGTTACAATAAGGTTAAGTAATGTGAGTGGCAGAGCTGGGGTCTGATCCCAGACAGTGTACCTCTAGATGTTCTTTGCCTCCATATTTTGCTGCTATTTTGTTGGTTTAAGCAACTACAACTATTTCTGTGCAAGCATGTCCCTAGGGTAGACATTTAGGATCAGAACTGCTAAATCACAGGATATGTGCATGCTCAACTTTACCAGAGGATGCTAGGCTATTTTCCAAGGTGACTGCAACAATTCACATTTCCACCAATGGTGAACAGTTCTTTTTTCTACATCTTTGCCAAAACTTGGCCACTGTCACACTTTTTATTTTTTGTAGTCTGGAAATAGCATTGCAGGGGCGCGTGGCTCAGTCGATTAAGTGTCCGACTCTTGATTCCAGCTCAGGCCACAATCTTAGGGTCATGAGATCGAGGCTCAACACGATGGAGCGTGCTTAAGATTCTCTCTCCCCCTCACTCTCTCCCCCTATCCACCCCTCACTCCCACCCCCACGCATGCACTCTCTTTAAAAAAAAAAGGGCATTGCATTTAATTTGAATTTCCTCATGAATTAATAAGGTTAGGCATATTTTTCATACCTGCTGACCATTCAGGTTTCCACTTCTATGAAATACACATCTTTTACCAGGTTTTATGATAAACACAAGTTCTTAATTTTTATGTAATCAGACTTAACAATATTTTCTTTTTAAATTTTGTGTATTTTGTATCTTAAACTCTCCTCTAGGGTCATGGAGTCATTATCCCATATATTTCTAAACATTTTAACCTCTTCTCAAAAAATTAACACTCTAAAAAATACATTTTGAGAAATTTGTTTTAAAATACTTGACATGAAAATATATTATTTTAATTGCCTTTTATTCCCCTCTTTCCAAACAGTATAAGAATCTTAAAATACTAACTCCAATGAGCCCCTATCTATATGCTACCCAGAATTTTTGTTCCCCCTTTTGTTTACTTAGTCAATACTTCTAAGTTAACAGAAGTACTCTGAAGACATTTTCTGCTATTACCTGGCCTCTACTGCTGCTATGGCAGAGTTTGCTCTGTTTGATTATTTGTAGGAATCTTCTACTCTGGTTGCTTTTAAGATCTCCTCTGTCTTTGGTATTTCTTTTGGGCTTCCTGAATCTTGAGTGGTCATGTCTTTCATTAATCTGTAAAATCCTAGCCTCATCTCCCTGAGCATCGCCTTTCCCTTTTCTTTCTATTCTCTTCTCCTAAAACTCCTTTTAAATACACTTTGAACTTTCTAATTCTAATCTCTTAAATAACAACTTCTTTCCTATTCTTCAGCTTTTATTTCTAGGGGCTTTATTATTGGTTATCCTATCAGATCTTCCAGTTCACTAATTCTGTTTTTAGCTGTATCTAACTCATCTACAAGGTTAACTCTAACTCATCTACTAAGTTTTTAAATTCAGTAACTAATTTTTATATCCAGTAGTTCTCTGGTTCCTTTCCCAGATGTCCATTTTCCCCCATAGTCTTGGACTTTTCTTAAGAGTTCTGATTCTTGGGGCGCCTGGGTGGCTCAGCTGGGTAAGCGTCTGCCTTCGGCTAAGGTCATGATCTCAGGGTCCTGGGATGGAGCCTACTCAGCAGGGAGCCTGCTTCTCTCTCTCCCTTTGCCCCCTACTTGTGCTTGCTCTTTCTCTCTAGTGCTCTCTCTCTCTCAAATAAATAAAATCTTAAAAAAAAAAAAAAAAGTTCATAGAGCTACCCTATAATCCAGCAATTGCACTACTGGTTATTTATCCCAAAGATACAGATGTAGTGAAAAGAAGGGCCATATGCACCCCAATGTTCATAGCAGCAATGTCCACAATAGCCAAACTGTCGAAGGAGCAAAGATGTCCTTCAACAGACGAATGGATAAAGAAGATGTGGTCCATACATACAATGGAATATTATTCAGCCATCAGAAAGGATGATTACCCATTTGCAGCAACATGGATGGAACCGGAGGAGATTATGCTAAGTGAAATAAGTCAAGCAGAGAAAGACAATTATCATATAGTTTCACTTATTTGTGAAACATAAGGAATAGCAGGGAGGACGTTAGTAGAAGGAAGGGAAAGATGAAGGGGGGGAAAACAGAAGGGGAGACAAACCATGATAGACTATGGACTCTGGGAAACAAACTGAGGGTTTTAGGGGGGTGGGGCGATAGGCTACCCCAGTGATGGGTATTAAGAAGGGCACATATTGCATGGAGCACTGGGTGTTATACGCAAACAATGAATCATGGAACACTACATGAAAAACTAATGATGAACTGTATGGTGACGAACATAATAAAAAAACGATAATAATTAAAAAAAATAAATTTTAAAAAAAGTCTTTCTTTTACATCCAATAATTTTGAACCTTATTAAACCATTCTTAAGTGTACAATTCAGTGGGATTAAGTACATTCACAATGTTGCATAACCATCACCACTATACTTCCAGAACTTATTATCCCAAACAGAAACTCTGTACCTCCACTTTCAGTAACGGATGGAACAACCAAACACATCAGTACAGAAACAGAAGAGTTGAACGCTATAAACCAATTAGACCTAATAGACTCCACCCAACAAGACCAGAATATACATTCTTAAGTACACATGGAACATTTTCCAGGACAGACCATGTTAGGCAACACCATGGTTAATAAAATAAAAAAGAATAAACTCGTATAAAGAATTTTCTCAGGGCGCCTGGGTAGCTCAGTCAGTTGGACGTCTACCTTCGGCTAAAGTCATGATCGCAGAGTCCCAGGATCGAACCCCACATTGGGCTCCCTGCTCAGCAGAGAGCCTGCTTCTCCCTCTGCCCCTCACCCCACTTGTGCTCTCTCTCAAATAAATAAAAGACCTTAAAAAAAAAAAAAAAAAAGAATTTTCTCCAATCACAATGGAATGAAATGAGAAATCAACAACGCAAGGGAAAATGGACAATTCATATGTGGAAATTAACATACTTTTAAACAACCAAGGGGTCAAAGAAGAAATCACACAGAAATTAGAAAATTCCTTGAGATGAATGAAAACAAAAACACAACATACCAAAAGTTATGCCATGGAGTGAAAGCAGTGTAAGAGAGCAATTTATAGCTGCAAACACATACAATTAAAAAAGAAGGCTCTCAAACTCCTAATAACCTAACTGTATATTTTAAGCAACTAGAAAAAGAGCAAACAAAACCCAAAGCTAGAAGTAAGGAAATAATAAAGATTAGAGGGGAGACAAATAAAACAGCAAATAGAAGGAAAACAAAGAAGAAAAAAAAGAAAATGAAACCAAAAGTTGTTTCTTTGAAAAGATCAAAAACACTGACAAACCTTTAACTAGACCTCCCCCAAAGAAAGACTAAAACAGGGAACATTACTATCAATTTTTCAGAAATAAAAAAGATTATAAAACACTAGAAACTATTGTAGACCAAAAAAATGAATAATTTAGATAAAATTATAAAATGAACAAATTCCTAGAAACACAACCTACCATAACTGGTTCATAAAGAAACAGAAAAGTTGAATAGACCTATAAGTAGTAAGGAGATTGAATCAGTCATCAAAAACCTCCCAAAACAGAAAAACTCAGGACCAAATGGATTCACTGGTGAATTCTACACCAAACATTTAAAGAAGAATTAATACCAGTCTTTCTCAAACTCTTCCAAAAAATTAGTAAGTGAACATTTCAAACTCATTCTATGAGGCCAACATTATCCTGATACCAAAACACTACAAGAAAACTACAGATCAATATTCCCTATGAATACTGATGCAAAAAACCTCAATAAAATACCAGCAAACTGAATTCAGCAGCATAGTAAGAGGATTATACACCATGACCAATGGATTTATCCAGGAATGGAAGTATGGTTCAACATACAAAAATCAATGCAGCACACCAAACTAATAAAATTAGTGTGAAATTACTGTGAATAGAAAACCACCTGACCATCTCAACTGATACCAAAAAAATAGGGATCTGCCAAAAATCAACATTGTCATTAAAAAATACTTAATAAATTAGGAATAGAAGGCAACTTCTTAGTATCATAAAAGCCAGGTGTGAAAAACCCACCCACACCCAACATCATACTCAACAAAGACTGACAAGCTTTTTCCCCCAAGACTAAGAACAAGACAAAGATGTCTGCTTTCACCACTTCTATTGAACACAGTACTGTAAGTTCTGGCCAGAATTGGCCAAGAAAAAGAAATTAAAGGCATCAATGTTGGAAAAGAAGAAATAAAATCATCTCTGTTCACAGATGACATGATCTTATATGTAGAAAACCCTTTAAGATTCCACACACAATGCTAGAGCTAATAAATGAATTCAGCAAAAAGTTACAGCATACAAAATCAGTTGCATTTCTATACACAAGTGATGAAAAATCCAAAAAGGAAATACATCCAATCATTTAAAAGATACTTTCTTTTTAATATCTTTCAGATATGTTTTTTAATTCTCCTCTTTATTGTAATTGTTAAATCCTAATCATGGAGAATTATTTCCTAGCGTGTTTTGTAATGTTTTTGTGAACTCACTTCACCTGGAAATTGCTTTTTCTATGAGAACCCCTGGTAGCCTGGATTACGAGAGCTTCGCCCCACAGTGATTTTACATTTGCTTTTGCCAGACACTCAAGGAATATCACAAATTATTCTGTTGTTAATTTTTTGACTTTGGGGTTCCTAATCATATGGTAGAAATTTCAAACATGAACCAAAAAAGGTCATGCCCAGAGTTTCTCAGAGATTTATCCACCCCTACCCCTTAGCGTGGGGTCAGAAACTGAGAAACCTGTCATCTCCCCACGGCAGTAAACAGGTATTTCTCTTTTGCACTGTTTCAGTGGAGGTCCTTTGGGAATACCAGTTTTATGCAGGGGTCAAGGTCCCAGTTCCAACTCTTCAACCAAGGTTTTGTCTCCTGTCCTCGATTACCACTTTGTTGTTACAGTTACCTCTTCATTTCTGGCACGTAGGGATTTCTAAGAGTTTATTACAGTTTACCCGGAATTCGTATGTGCATGCTACAGGAAAGCTGCCAAGTTATCCTGGCTGGTCAATCAGATAGATCTAATCTCTCTTGAAACCATTTTTTTCTCTCTGCCTCTGAAAAGCCGTATATACATGGTTTTCTTCCTACCTCTCGCAAATACTGTAAGGATTAATATATGATACAAAACAAATGCTTAGCAAATACTGTAAGGATTAATATATGATACAAAACAAATGCTAACTGGCACTCAATAAATGGTAGGCATCCACCTAAATGACTCCATAGATACTTTTTTCATAAAGCACCTATTAACATTTTAGAGGAATCTTAATGTTGCAGAGTTAAAATCTGGGAAATGTTGACTTAGAGATTATACTTTGAGACTTCGTTCTGATTTTATCCTTCTCACCTCCAATAATTTAAGACAAACTCAAAGAGAAAAATGTTAAAGCAATACTCGAAAAATAAGGGGCGCCTGGGTGGTGCAGTCGTTAAGCGTCTGCCTTCGGCTCAGGGCGTGATCCCAGCGTTCTGGGATCGAGCCCCACATCAGGCTCCTCCACTAGGAGCCTGCTTCTCCCTCTCCCACTCCCCCTGCTTGTGTTCCCTCTCTCGCTGGCTGTCTCTGTCAAATAAACAAATAAAATCTTAAAAAAAAAAAGAAAAAGAAAAAGAAGCCCCTAAAGGAACTGATCTGACTGGATTAAGAGCATATACTAACAAACTTAACAATATGAAAAACCTAGTACACAAACAATATTAAATTACTCAGTTCTAGTAACATAATGAAGAAAACTTCACAAATAATTGTAAACAAAAATAAAATTTAAAGCTCTATGACTACCTCTGAGAGTACAAATCAGAAACTTTTTAAAATAGTGGCCAGAAGTAATAGAATCAATTTAGTGACTTGAGAGGTGGTTACCTCTCAAATAAAAAGTGAAACAGAAAATATAAAAAGGAAACGAAATAGAAAATATCAGAATGCACTGCACAAAGAGTAAACAATGTTCAAGAAACTTCTTTTTCATACATATATGTAATGGGTTGCATGTAAAAACGTGTTATTACGTTTCACAAAGTTTGAGAAACACTACTCTAAAGCAATGAGTATTAACCCTAGCTTTGTGAAACACCAGTAGCCAATCTGTCTAAAAATAATGATTTCCAACTCATTAACTTACAAGCTATAATTGGATGTTTTTTAAAGAAGTAAAATATTGATTCACACCAAAAAAATTGGATAGGATACTTCTGAAGGATAAAGATCATCGACAGTAAGGTCTCACAACGTCAAAGAAGTTTGTAATCTGTGTTCTAGGTCTTCTGAAGGATACTTCTGAAGGATAAAGATCATCGACAGTAAGGTCTCACAATGTCAAAGAAGTTTGTAATCTGTGTTCTAGGACACTGGATTCAAGGTTATGTTATTTCCTATCTAATTTTCCTTATGATTTTCCTAATAATTCACTTCTCCTAAAAGAAGTTCATTATTAATAAACAAAACTGTTGGGGTGCCTGGGTGGCTCGTTCAGTTGGGCCTCTGACTCTTGATTTCAGCTCAGGTCATGATCTCAGGGTTGTGAGATCAAGCCCTGCATCAGGCTCCATGACCAGCGTGGAGCCTGCTTGGGATTCTCTCTCTCCCTTCTCCCCTTCCCCCTCCCTCTTCCTCTCTAAAAAAGAAAAGATAAAGAAACAAAGCTGTTCTTAAACTGCAGAAAGCTTTATTATTCAAAATGTCCCTTAGTGTTTCTGACATCCAAAGGGTATTCACTTCATTCTAAATATACAATGATGAAACTATAAAGAATCAGAGATGATTTTCCTACAATGACAACCAGGAAACTTTTACAAAGCACAGTAACATCATCTGTAATCTTCTACAAATCTTGCATATACAAATATACTGCTATAAATGCTTCATTTGTCATCCTGGTTTTCAAAAGAATTCATATTAAAATATTTCTTACAAGCATATAGACTTTTTTGGGCTCCCACAATGGTAAACTAACTGGAGATTTTTAAATCTAGTCTGATTACAATACTGCAAATTATAGCATTAATTACACAATGTTATTCTCTAAAAGACTTTAGTGAGACAATTCTGTAATAAAATTTTCTTAAAAGTTAATTGAAAATCTATTTCCAGATCTTTCATTTGGTTTAATCATTTAATTACACTAAGACTTTCAGACTGTTTCAGAAAATTAAATTTTAGTATCTTTGGGGGAAAAAAAAGCCATGTGCAAATTCTTAATGCTGAAAACAAAATACCTGTATTACTTCTAAAAATAGAGCAACTAATTTTTTGACGTTTAAAGTATACACACACACACAGTCACTATCAAATTATCATTTTCTGGTCTTCATAGTACTTATTCTTATTTGAAATCATCAGCTTTTTTGTGTCTGCCTTCCCAAATACATTATGTGAATGTAAGCTCCCATCTTGCTGACAAAATATTACCAACACCTAGCATAAAAGACAGCACAAAACACATCTTCAAATATTAACTAAACAACTATTAAATACCACCCAAAAGAAAAAAAATTTAAAAAAAATAAATACCACCAAGAGAATGGGCTTCCTCAAGGCAGAAATTCCTTCCTCGCTAAGGAAGACAACTCATCAAGAATAAGAGTTTCAATAAGATCATAAAACCACTCTAAAAACATATGACCTTAAGATTTTAAGAAATACTATAGCACCTAATAAGCATCACAAAAAGTTATTCTTAAATTTCTCTCATTGCTTATCTTGATTTCTTACATTTCTACAACATATTACTATTGTTATAAAAGTCTATAATAATTATTTTAACAAAGACAAATCAAGCAGATCAACATTTAATGACTTTTCAGTAAATACCTTTTCTTGAAAGACAACAGCAGTTTCCAGCCCTGGCATAATGTCCAGTAGGAGTCTGCAAGCTGCAGTGTTTAAAGGGGGCTCTCGGCTTGTCATCACATATGCGTTCACCAGCTATAAAAATACGGAGGAATACTTTTCATCTGAAATTCAACCCAGTCAAATTAATGAAGTCTAATAAACCCTTAATATATTCCCATCACTTGCCTCAGGGGTATTAAGAACTAACAATTACTAATTAAACCTTTAATTATTATAAACAGTTACAATCCTGCTGAGCCATGATGGGATCATATATTATTTCTTCTGTAGCTTTAAAATCAAATCCCCCCCAAAACAACAAATCAGCAACCTCAGATTTAAAGCTTAAAGAGTATCAAGAAGAAGTCGCTCCCTATTTTTTTTTTTTATCTCCTATTCTTACATACACTTTTTCAGAAGGATAAAGGAGGGCAAGATAACCATGCCCCCCCAATTCTTGACAATGGTTAATGAAAAACTTGAACTTTGTACTTATACTATATTTAATATTACACATAAATTATATGTAAACATACTAATAAAACTTTCATTTTAGCACTGAATCTCCACTACTAAGTGGCACTGTGCTTGTGCTGGGTATACATCAGTGAATGAGACAGAGTCCCAGCATCAAAGGGTTCATAATCCAACAGAGGCGACAGTTGGAAAAACAAATCACTGAATACAGGATGCTACAGAAGCCTGTAGGAGGCCACACAACTCCCACAGAAGAATCAGAGAAAACTTTAGAGGGGAAGGGATTCTAAGCCAGAATGTAAAGGACAAGTAGGAGTAGCTAAAGAGAAGTAGGGAAAAGAGGAGAGCCAAAGGGCAAGAACTTAAAATTGAGAGAACAAAGGCCAGAGAGAGATTGGGTTTATATTTCAAACTGAGGAATTTAAAATCTATCTTGAGAGCAACGGGAAACCACTAATGATTGTAAGCAAAAGGGTGCCATCACTTTTTGCATTTCAGAAATATTTCTGGGCTATAAAGTAAATAGACTGGAGGAGAATAAGACAAGATGATAAATCAGTTAAAGCCAAGAGAGAGATGGAAGTGGCTAAACTAAGTATGGTCTGGCAACAAGGGCAGAAAGAAGTGGAGGGATTTGTGAAGGTTAATGGAATGGGAATGATAAGACCAGTAAGTTCACTGAATGAGAGAGCTTGGAAAAATAAAGGATAATTCTAGCTGGCTAGACAAGGACATCATTACTGAGCTAGAGAACAAGAGAAACAGACAGTAGAGCAAACAATTAGACATGTGGAATTCAAGGTGCTTGTAGAGGATATACAAGTGGAAATATCTAGAAGGCAGCTGGAAATTATCTGAGGTACAGAAGAGACACCAGTGACTGAGAAATAAATTTGGGAGTTAATACAATACAGACAATAGTAATAGCTAATACTTACTGAGCCCTCATGTACCTAAGCACTTCTCATGATTAATTTCAGTCAAAGATTACGAAAACAGTTTAAAGGTAAGAACTATCATCCTTATTTTATAGATTAAGAAAATAAAGCCTGGAGAAAATGAAGGTTGTTAGAGGCTTACGTTGCCTTAAGATCAAACCGTCAGTGAACAGTGGAGCTGCATTTAAACCCAAAACACGAACCCCAAAACCCATGCTCTCAAGCATCATGCACTCTGGCCTCCAAAAACAAACCGAACAGCTACAACTTACTGAACAATTACTATGTCTCAGGAGCTGTGAACACCAGATGTATTTCCCCCCCTCATTTACTTCTCAACAGCCCAGAGTTAGGGAAGATATCTTTCTCTCCTTCCACATGCCCGATGAACACATCACAGTGTCAGTGCAGAATCATGCCTCATGTATCACTCTTAGTTTTCTATTCGGAAACCCAAGAAAATGTCTATATTCCCAAACTTAAAATCATCTTGCCCAGGGATGAGCACAGATGCCTTGTGAGTCCTTGCCAATATTCAACTGAACAAAGTACACACCAAAAAGAAAACACCTTGGCTACACCCAGGACTTTGGTAAGAAAGAAATCCAGGATGCTTATCTTGTTGAACCAATACCAAACAAAAAAAATCTATCCACTCTATTCCCAATTCTGTCAAGACCTTAGGAAAAAACAAACTATTTACAAACAATAAAGGTATAGCATCTGCTGATGATAATCTCTGGAGAGAAGAAAGAAGCAAACCTACTGCATTCATGAAATCATCATTCTTGAAGAGTATTCTCAGCAAGTGGCCCAGCATACACTCTGGATCAGCTCGACCTACCAAAAGAAAGAGGGGAGGAACAAACAAGGAATAAGTAAGTCATCCCAGTCAAGTAAGTTAAACCTCTGGAAAGGCACCTGGGTTGTTACAAGTACTATTAAAATGCCACAAAAATTGGGGCGCCTGAGTGGCTCAGTCGGTTAGGTGTCTGCCTTCAGCTCAGGTCCTGATCTCAGGGTCCTGGGATCGAGCCCCACATCTGGCTCCCTGCTCAGCAAGGAGTCTGCTTCTCCCTTTCCCTCTGCCTGTCTCCCCAACTTGTGCTCTCTCTGAAATAAAAATCTTTAAAAAAAAAAATGCCACGAAAATAAACAGAAACAAAGAAAAGATTCTTTTGATGAATTAGATGTCATAAGAAACATGCTCTAAAATTAAAAGTGACAATATAAAAACTTGAGACACTGCTCTCTTAACCTTCCCATCTCCCAGCACATTGCCTACACAGCAATGCTAAATAAATGTGCACTAGACCCACACCAGCATTACTAACAGTACACAAGGTCTAAAAAAGAATCATAAAGGAGACTTAAGAGAAAGAAAAACGCAATTTCCCAGCCAGATTAAGGTAGGAAGCAAAACTTTTGATGGGTGGCCTGGAGGAGATAAGACTCCAAGTCCAATCTCCCCTTCAACTATAATACCAACAATAACAGAGATGTATCTTCAAACCTGTGATGATACCCAAGGTTGTGGGGGTAGGGCTCAGCAACAACTCTAAAGATACAGTAACCTTGGCCATCTTAACTTTCCAAGTTCCTGGGGAAAGGCCAGGAACCTAGGATCTACTCAATACACAGCCTAAAGGTAAAAGAATTACTTAATGATTGGGAGAATTGGTGGTTTTTAAAACAGATACCATCTATTTTAATTTTCCTTTAAGATCATTAGAGTGGCAAATTTAGTCAAAGGATACAATTTAAGATGAAGAAAAGATGTGAGCTACTGATTCGAAGTTTCTACCAAGCTTAATTAGTATTCCAAAGTAAATCACAAAAAGAAAAGTTACAGAATGGTATCATAAAAACTAGATGAGCACCTCAGATTACCTAACTTTTTCTGTTTATAAATGATGAAACTGACACCCTCATTTTTATTAATAGAAATAATGCCTAATGACAAATATTGCTTAACATAAGAGGCAGGGATGAAAGAACAGTCTTTAAATTTCCTACTAAAAAAAAGTGTTATCATTCTGTCTCTCCCTTCTTCATTACCATTTCATCCCTTCCAAGGCCTTTCCAAGGTCACTAAACATGATCATCTCTCTTTTAATTCTTTTCATAACCCCATACATTAACTTAATTTCTTGTTTCTCATTCACATTCGTACTTCTTCACGCTCTGACTGCTTTACTGAAAAATTAAATAAGTGAATAATACTCTAAAATCACAACTGGGGATGTCTCAGAAGAGCAACAGGTATCACAGGACACTGTCATAACAGGACACTCAATCTGAAATGCCTAGCTTACTTGAGAACAAAAGTCTAAGAGATAAAAAACCTGTACCATTCAGGTGGATATACAATGTTCTTATTTTTATAAGTCCCACTCATTCTCATATCTCTCCACATACAACATCTCTTTTTTACACAGAGGACTGCTTCTGACCCTATACAGAGAAAGTTTATATGCAGCATGGGCCCATATATGATTTAAGCTTTGTCCACTGGTACTCCACCTTAAAGAAAACAAAATGGCAAAGTCTCAAGTCTCATATAGCTCTGTATCATACCAAATTCCTTGCCAGCGCAGACTGGATTGTCATGGTTCTAATTAACCCAAAATAAAGCCAAATTAACATGAAATGGCATACTTTAGCTGCTGAAATACGACAGCAGACATCAAAAAACCTGTTTATTATTCAAGGTTCCAAGTATCAATTTCTAACTAAAAACAAGGCACTGAATGCATTTTCAACTACATTTCCTCATTAGTAAAAGGATAATTATCCCTTTTTCTCTTTCAAAGAATCCAAGTTCATAACTGTTTCGAACTCTTGTTTGAAAGATGAAGGCACAAAGGATAATCTCTTTGGGGTTAAAAGTCAGAAAGGGAGAACTTTTTCCCTTTTTAAGTAACATACCAATGGTGTCAGTAAGGTATACCTACATAATTTAGTTCCTTGAAGTTATCTTCTATTTGATATGTAAATATTACAAATATTTCAATTTTTCCAGAAATTTGTTTCTCCTCACTACCCCCACCTTGAGCAATATTTTAACAATTAGATGATCTTACAACTTAGCAAGAAAGATGTTATTTCAACTGTAAATTTTCCTATGAAGCAATTTTCTTTTGGAAGAAAATTAGAGCCAGGCTTAAGAGAACACAGGTCTCACCAGGATGTCGGTCATCAAATGGGTCTGGATCTCCCTTACGATATTCTTCAGTTTCTTTTTCAATCAATTCAGACATCCTAGTACAAAGGGAAGACAAGGTCAACTCTAGACAAGCATACAAAAAAATGTACCACCACCTACAATAGTAAATTCAACAATCAAGGTGTAAAATAAAAGCAAAAAGTTAGAAAAGAGATATTTTCCTGATGAACCTAGAGATCTAAACAACCATCTCATAAAACGATTTCCACTCCCAAACACATTCTTCTCTTCACTTTCCTGTCTCAAAAAATAGCACTACCATCCCCTCAGGAGCCTAGGAATCATCATTAAAACCTTTTCTCCTCATTCCCCACAACAACAATTCCTGTTAGCTCTACCTACAAAGTATTTCCTGACTTTGATCATTTCTTTCATTCTTGACCATTCCTATCCTTGCCCAGAACCCCATCAGCTGCCTGAACTACTTGCAACAGCCTTTTCCCCAACTTCTTGCTTCAGTGCTTGACACAAAATTCATTCTCCAACTTCCAGTGATTTACCACAATAACTTCAATTATATCCAAGTACTACCATGGCTTACACTAACCCAGCTTCTGTCTGCATCTCTGACTTCTACTCTCCGTTCTCCCTTCATTAAGCTTCAGTCATATGGCCTTCTCTGCTCTTCAGAGTCCAAGTTCATAACTGTTTCAGGACATAAGTACTATCACTTCAGCCTGTAACATTCTTCCCCCCACCTAAGCTCACATCCCTACCCCAAGCAACCAATTATCTGCTTTCTTCCACCAAAGATTAGTTTTGTTTGTTTTAGAATGTCGTACAAATGGAATCATATATACTCTTTTCACTCTTCATAACTGGCTTCTTTAGTTCAGCATATTTTGAGTGATCCATGTTGTTTGTTGCATGTATCAAGTCTTTTTTTTATTCATGGTTTTTGAAACAAGAAAAATCACATTTTGAATCCCTTAAGCAAGAATGACATTTTAACCTATTATAATGACAATTAAATACAAGGCTATCATACTTTCCAGTATCTACCATGCTCTGTCCTGACTCAAACTCTCTTATATGTTTTATGTCCACAAAACCATACTTCCCATGGTGGCTCAGTGGGTTAAGCATCTGTCTTTGGCTCAGGTCATGATCTCAGGGTCCTGGGAGGGAGCCCCACATCAGGCTCTCTGCTCAGCAGGGAGTCTGCTTCTCCCTCTCACTCTCCATCTGTGCTCTCCTTCTCTCAAGAAAATAAATAAAACCTTTTAAAAAACAAGAAACAAAATGATACTTCCTAGTCTTAAAAACTAAGCTCCTACAAAAGCTCTTACCTACTCTGGCATATTTTTCCCCATTAAGGCTCAAAAATATTTCCACTTTTCCACCCTTCCCTTTATACTCTGAAAATTTACTTTGTCACAAAGGGCTATCAGACAAAATATGTTTAGAATTACACATTATAAGATCTACTAATAGCAATATAGCACAGTGGAAGTTAATGGATGCTGGAGCCAGCTGGCCAGGGTTCAAATCATACTTCTTCCACTCTGTGTGACTCTGGTCAAGTTACTTAACCTTTCTATGCCTCATCTGTAAAATAAGGGTAATAGTCCCTATCTTATAGAGCTTCCTTGAGGTTTAAGGTAATATATGTTCTCTGATTAAAACAAAGCCTGACATGTGAGAGATAGTTAAGTGTTGTTACAATGAAAACAGAGAATCAAAAACAAATAGAAAAACAATTTAAGGTAGATTTGACTGGGACAGGACAGGAAGGAGCCTTCTGGAGGCAGAACTCAAGTTCTTCAACTTGATGTTGGTCATAGTTTTGCAAGTAAAGAATCCATCAAGCAGAGTACTGCTATATACTGTATAGTATATATCCCAATATAAAAAAACAAACCATAGAACCTGGGTAATGCTCACACAGCTTGGCCCAATGCCAGTTCCTTTTCACAGAATCAAGTCAAAGGCCTGATTATAATAAATAAATAAATAAATAAATAAATAAATAAATAAATAAATAAATACGATACAAATAATAAATAAAAACTCGAAGCTATAAGAAGCCACACACATTTTTCTTAGGAAAACTGCCAAAAAATCATCAAGGTTGTGGCCAATCAAAGAATAGGTAAGCCTGAAATTCATTGTTTTTCATGGGATATACCAAAACACCTATAACCGCAGCCGGTAGAGGTGGGGGGGTAAGGGAGAGACCACAGACATGTGAAAATGTTAGGAAATATTCAGTGAACTAACACACCCACAATCTGGATGATGGGAATTGCCCCTTTCTAAAATAAACTATACTTTTAATTCATATTACTGTCTCTTAACACTCCCTATCTAACCTTGAAGATCTTTTAAAGATCCTGCTCCATGTAACTTTATTTTCCACTCCTACCTTATACTCACTCTCCACTCTGGTAAGACCCATTTCCTCACTGCCACAAAATCATGTCCCAGTTCCTTCTCCCCTCGATGCTTTTCTCTGCCACATTATTTCATTTTTCCTAGAAAACCCTGACTCTCTGCTTTTCATCAAGCTATATTCTCCTATCTTTCAAGTCCCTATTCCAAAAAACCTTTACCACATCCTGTAGCGGAAAGCCCACTGGAGTTAGAAGTTAAAAGGCAAAATTCCAAGCTTCGCTGTTCACTATCTGGCTATGTTGTTTTTTGTAAGTAGCCCCAAGGATGGCTGTCGTTTAACAATGTAGCTCTCAGTGATACTTTTAGGGACAACTGAGGAAATTAAGTTCAGGGAAGTATTTGACAGTTCCCACACACAAAAGGTCCTCAAATATTTGCTGAGTGAATAAAAGAAACTGACTCATTCAAGTTCTTTCCATTCTCCTAACCCATGCAATATTTAGGAATCATACTGCC
Source organism: Ursus americanus (assembly GCF_024610735.1). Lineage (NCBI taxonomy): Eukaryota > Metazoa > Chordata > Mammalia > Carnivora > Ursidae > Ursus > Ursus americanus. The sequence goes on along the minus strand of NC_142140.1, from coordinate 37,510,077 downwards.
CAATTCAGCACATTATATACTAATTTGTACTACTCTGCATTGTTTCATATCTGTTAGTTGCCTCCCAGACGGTTATCTCCTTGAAGACAGAGCCCCTCTATTTTAGGCTTTACACTACTGAATATCATAGCACAGTGACAAAGTTGAGGGTCAAATATGATTATGGATGTGAAATAATCTTGAAAATAAAACATTATTTTTAGTACATGTACTCAATAAATATTTTTTCCAATTAAGTGAATCTACCACTAACGTTATCATCCCCATTTACGACTTTCTCCTCTCACAGTTACACCAATAATCCACATTCTAACTGCACAATATTTAGATTCTTTAAATTCACTGTGGCTGCATTTCAAATATCTTGTAGTTCTTAATCTCCAATGCTTCTACAAATTAAAATCCACTTTTCACCAGTCAGCAATAATCTTGTTCCTAAAGAAAGCTACTTTTTACATGTTCCCCACGAATCAAGAGCAACAAAACATTTATCCCCACTTAAACTTTCATAAGATCATAGTTCTCTTTATTCCTATAGAATACATCATTGCCCAAACAAAAGGCTTTTTTCTCTGCTATATCAAAGATTAAATGTTAAAGGTCCCCATGTTCCAGTGATCTCCTCCCTAGAAAAACCATGCACATCCCTCTCCAGCCTTTATTTTTCACTCTCCTGTTTCACACATCATTCAGTAAAATTATGTCCCACACAGTTACTATGTACCAGGCATGCACAAGTCACTGTCTGAGGAGACACCAATAAAAAGGTGTAGTACCTGTCTTTAAAAAACTTATAACTAAAAAAAAAACCCTTACAATTTAGTGAAGTAACACATGCAAAAAAAAAAAAAATTATAAAACAATGTGGTTAAAAGTTAAAATGGGGGGATTATAATTATACCACATTTTATATATCCGTTTGTGTGTGTATACACACACACACACACACACACACACACACACACACACACGAATGACTGGAGTATTAAAAAAGAAAAAAAAGGAGTGCGCCCAAACCTACCTGGGGATGTCAAAATCAGAGTTTTACAGACATGATTCTCAAACTGCTTCTTGAAAGGATGAGAGTTTGCTAGGCAGACAGACATACCAAGGAAAGGCATTTCAGGCCAAAGAAACAGCAAGTGTAAAGGCACATAGACATTAAAAAATATGATACTATTTCTTACTGAAGGAGACTAACACTATGAAGCAGAAAAAGGGGGTAGAGGCCAAATCATAAATGGCTTCATAGGCTACTCTAAAAAGTTTACATTTTATTCTGTAGTAAAAATAGAGCCAGAGAAGAAGTATGATCAAAGGTATGACAATCAGATTTGTGTATAAGGAAGAGGACTCTTTCACCAAGGAGGAGGATGTATTAGAAGAAGGTAAACTGGAGATGCAGAGAAAATTCACACTGCCTAAGAGGCCAGTCAAAACATGATCAATATCTAATGAAGGAAGTGGTAAGGGGGAATGGGGAAGAAGAGAAAGCAGAAATCCTCAGGGCATGGGGACTAAACTGTGTTAGTATAAGACACTGTACACCAAAGCAGAGAGTACAAAAGCACAAACTGTGAATAAGAAAGGAGGCAGGATGAAGATGATAAGCTCTATTGCAGATATGGTATGTTGAGATGTCTACAAGTAGCTAGGTAAAGATGTGTACGCTGAGCAGCTGAGAAAAGGGTCTGAAATTTTTAAAAAGAGGGACCTGAAGTAGAAATAGTGATCTGAAAGTTAACCTAGGAATAATGTTTTAAATCATGGACAGGAATGAAACTATCTAGGTAGACTATTTAGGGTGAAGAGAAAAAAGAACCACCAACAAAACCCTAAGGATGAAACACAGACAAGAACTTATGAAGGAGAATAAGGACCAACAGCCTGAGAAGAAAAGTAAGAAATTTATCAAGAAGTAGTGAAATAAAGACTAGTTCTGAAAGAAAAAATGGATTTAGAATTCACAGCAAGATGAAAATGTTCCCATACTATCCTCCAATTTTTCCTTTTTTTCAAACAAATTTCTAAAAAAAACATAATTGTTCATACCTGGTAAGGATAGGTACCATGTCCTGCCCACTGCCATGTTCCTTTTCCCACTGCTCCAGCAGGGTAGTGAGCTCAGCTTTGGAGTCCACATGCACCGCTACTGTAGTCATGGCTTGGCCTAAGGAATCAAAAATATATATAAATAACACATGAACACAGGCAAATAAATCTGACATACTTCCTATAAAAAGTGAGAAGGGAGGAGAAAAGGGATGAGCAAGCAACAAAAACTTAACTCCCAGACCCTTCACATAATTTTATTTGTGGTACAATGGGAAACCCAGCATTGGGAACCAGGATATTCTTCAAGTCCTTTCACCCCCCTCCCAACCTGGGTTTGCTCAACTGGTAAATGAAACAAGGAACTGAATCAAAATTGTGATTCCCACCCTTTCTAGGATCAGGAACCTCTCTAAGAAACGGACAAAAAGCTAGGGTCCCTTTCTCTCCTCAAAAATGCATACACCTGGGGCACCTGGGTGGCTCAGTGGGTTAAGTGTCTGACTCTTGGTTTCAGTTCAGGTCATGATCTCCCCGGTCATGGGATCAAGCCCCACACTGGGCTCAGCAAGGAGTCGGCTTCAGATTCTCTCTCCCTCTTCTTCCCCCTCTGCCCACCCCCTAAAAATAAATAAAAAATTTTTTTAAAGATTTTAAAGCATACGCCTACATATCTCACGTACACACACACACACACACACACACACACACACACATCCCTACTCTAGATCTGAGGTCCAAAACTTTGAAACTACATTTTTTAAATAGAAAATGTAGCAAAAATCACTCCCCAAAATATTTTGCGCTTCTAAGTGTTCAGGGGAAAGTTCCATGAAAGATAAATATTATGTCCCTGTCAATTCTTTTTTTTTTTTTTTAAGAATTTATTTATTTATTTGAGAGAGCAACCACGAGACAGCACAAGCAGGGGAAGTGGCACAGGGAAAGGGAGAAGCAGGATTCCCCACTAAGCAGGGAGCCTGATGGGGGGGCTCCATCCCAGGACCCTGGGATCATGACCTGAACCTGAGCCGAAGGCAGACATTTAACCGACTGAGCCACCCAGGTGCCCCTGTCCCTGTCAATTCTTAACAAAAGGCCAAGAACTAAAGTGGATATCATTACCAACATGAAAGTTTGGAAGGAGCATTATAATTATAAGCACATTTGTCCTTCAGGCTTCCTAACCTCTCTCACAGCTGATTTCCTAGAAGGAGCATGAGAAGCTGGAGATAGAGAAGCTGCTGGGTTGAGTGGTCAGCCCAGGGATACAGAAGGACAGGGAGCTGAGACAAGCTTTGCAGGAGCCGCATTAGAAAGCCACATGAGCAAGAGAGGTTTATTTACAGGGGGATCCAAAAGGGATAAACAAGACACAAATGTTTAGATGGTTTACAGATCAACTTCTTTGCCAAAGTAGTCTAAGGATCAAAATGTCAGACCTTCCATGCAAAATTTGTATTTTCACAGAAATAGCAACAATTCCATAAAAACAGTCTAACACTAGAAAGAGATTACTGGCTGATCTAGGATTATTACTGACTCTTCTAAAGATATCTACCATAAGACCAAAAGAAATACTTGTGAAAGATACCACCAACTCTATAATGCAAACATTTGTGTTTTAATAAAGTAGAGGCAATTCTAAGAGTGAACAGTGATTCATGTCACCAAAGGAGAATAAGCATTTCCAAAAAAAATTTTTTTTTTAATTTAAAGCCTTCTTTTTTACAGAAGAATCCACAATTTCAGTCTTTCTAGTAGGTCACAAAAAGGAAATGCTGCAGGTGTGACTAATACGGACCTCTGACTTTAACTTAAGAACCCAGGCTGTATTTTTGACCGCATTCGACTAACTATGCATTTTTTAAAATAACCTTATTCGGAATAATTTTAGATTTACAAAAAAGTTGCAAAGATATTAGAGAGAATTCACATATACCCCTTACCCAGTTCAGTTTCCCCTAATGCCACCTTATTATTTTACAGGGGAATAATGTCAAAATTAAGAAACCCAACATTGGTATATTATCATTAACTAAACTCAACTTGATTCAGATTACACCAATTTTTCCATTCACGTCCTTTCTCTGTTCCAAGATCTCATCCAGGTCTACACTGCATTTACGTGTCATGTCTCCCTCATGTACTCTGATCTATGACAGTTTTTGAGTTGTTCCTTGTTTTTCATGACCTTGACAATCTTGAGGAATACTGGGGAAAGAGTGAGAGCATTTTATAATAAAGATTTAGAAACTGTGCAAAGCAGTTAACAGCAAAATTGAGCTCTTAAGACACATCCTAAAAGTGTAAGAGAGAGATGGCTTTACTGGTGAACTCTAATGAAATGTATAAAGAAAATTAACATCAATCCTCAAATTCTTCCACAAAATAGAAGAGGAAGGACATTTCCTTATTTATTCCATGAAGCCTGCATTACCCTGATACCTACGCCAAATAAAGCCACCACAAGAAAACTACAGACAAATATCCTTTATCAATACAGATGCAAAAATCTCAACGAAATACTAGCAAGCTGAATACAGCACATTAACAGAAGTATATATCATGACCAAGTGGGATTTATCCTAGAAATGCAAAGGTGGTTTGATATATAAAAGTCAACTAATGTAATATATTAACAGGATAAAGGAAAAAAACACAGGTTCATCTGATTTAGAAAAAGCATCCGATAAAATCCATTACCCTTTTGGGGGGGGGGGGGAGACACTCAAACTGGGAACAGAAGAGAACTTACTCAACATGGTAGAGGGCATTAAAAAAAATAAAAAAAAAAACCCACAGCTAACATTATACTCAATGGTGAGACTGAAAGCTTTCTCCCTAAAATCACCAAAAAAAGACAAGGATGCCTGCTTTCACACTTACATTAAACATCGTACTGGAGTTCAAGCCAGAGCAATTAGGCAAGAAAAAGAAAGAAAACACATCCAAGTTGGAAAAGAAGAAGTAAAATTATCCTTATTCACACGTGACATGATTCTACACAAAGAGAACCTGCAAAAAACTGTTAGTGCTAATTAACAAATTTTAGCAAAGTTACAGAGCACAGATCAACACACAGAAATCAGGTATATTGCTATATGCTAGCAATGAACAATCCAAATATGAAATTAAGAAAACAATTTCATTGGGGCACCTGGCTGGCTCAGTCAGAAAAGCATGCAACTCTTGATCTCAGGGTTGTGAGTTCAAGCCCCACACTGAGTGTAGAGATTACTTAAAAAAAAAAATTAAAATTAACTTTAAAAAAAAGAAAATATCATGTATAATAGCACCAAAAATAATAGAATATTAAGGAATAATTTTAACCCCAAAAAACACAAGACTTACATACTAAAACTTATAATACACTGCTGGGATAAATTAGAGAAGAATTAAATAAGTAGAAAGACATCCTATATGTTCATGGATTAGAAGACTTAATATTGTTAAGATGGCAATACTCTCTAAAGTGGTCAATAGTCAATGCAATCCCTATCAAAATCTTAATAACCTTTTTTTGCAAAAATGGAAACACTGAAAACCAAAACTATCTTAAAAAAACAAAGTTGAAGAATTCACATTTCTGATTTCAAAACTTAGTACAAAGCTACAGTGATCAAAACACTATGGTATTGGCATTAGGAAAGACACATATGCCAGTGCAAAAGAACTGAGAGTCCAGAAATAAAATATCACATTTATAGCCGACTAATTTTCAGTAAGTGTGCCAGACCACTCAATAGGGAAAGAATTTACTGAAAGACCAATAGACTGTTAGTAGAAAGACTAATGGTATTTTAACAAATTGTGCTGAGAAAACTGGATATCCACATGCAAAAGAATAAAGTTGAATCCTTGACTCATACCACATAAAAAAAATTAGTTCAAAATGGATCAAAGACCTAAATGTAGAAGCTTAAACTATAAAATTCTTAGAGGCAAACATAGGGGTAAATCTTCATGATCCTGAAAATGGCAAGGGATTTTTACCTATGACACCAAAAGCATAAGCAACAAAACAACGAACAAACTGGACTTCAACCTTTAAAACTTTTGTGCATCAAATGACATTATCAAGAAAATGAAAAGACAAACCATGAAATGGAAGAAAATATTTGCAAATCATATATCTGATAAGAAACAGGATATATAAAGGACTCCTACAATTCAATAACCAAACAAACAAACAAACCAACCTGATTTTAAAATGGGTAGTAAGGCACCTGGGTGGCTCAGTCGGTTAAGCATCTGCCTTTGGCCCAGGTCATGATCCCAGGGTCCTGGGATCGAGTCCTGCATCAGGCTCCCTACTCAAAGGAGAGTCTGCTTCTCCTTCTGCCCCTCCCCCAGCTCGTGCTCACTTGTTAATTAATTACTTAAGTAATTAAAATGGGCAGAGATCCTGAATGGGCACTTCTCCAAAGATACACAAATGGCTAACAAGTACATGAAAACATGCTCAACATCATAAACCACCAGAGAAATGAAAATCAAAACCACAGTAAGATCCACAGACACCTACTAAAATGACTATAACCAAAAAATCAGAAAATAACAAGCATTAGTAGGAATTGGAGAAACTGGAATGCACACTGCTGGTGGGAATGTAAAATGGCACAACTATGGAAAACAGTTTGGCCCCTCCTCAAAAAGTTTAAAAAAAAAGTTAAATATAGAACTACCATATGACCCAGCAATTCCACACCAAGGTATATACCCAAAAGAATTGAAAATAGATATTCAAAGAAATATTTGTACACAAATGCTCAAAGTAGCATATTCGCAATAACCAAAAGGTGGAAACAATAGCCAAAAGATGTTCATCAAGGGATGAATGGATAAACAAAACATAGTTACATTCATATAATGCACTATTATTCAGCCACAGAAAGAAATGAAGTACTGGTACATGTTAGAGCTACTAATGAAAACTGAAAATATTCCAAGCGAAAGAAGCCAGGCACAAAAAGTTATATGTTGCAGGATTCTATTTATGTGAAACATCCAGAATAGGTAAATCCATCAGAAAGCTGCCTACAAGTTGCCAGGGGCTTGGGGAAGGGGGAAATACGGAATGATGGAAACTAGGTGATGAAAATGTCTTGGAACTAAAAGAAGTAATGGTTGCACAACATCATTCATCTACTAAATGCCACTGAACTGAACACTTTAAAATGGTTAGTGGTCAATTTATGGTATGTGAATTTTACCACAATTTTTTTAAAGTGGAAAAAATGGGGCGCCTAGGTGGCTCAGTCAGCTAAGCCTCCAACTCTTGATTTCAGCTCAGGTCTTGATCTCGGGGTTGTGAGTCCAAGCCCCACATTGGGCTCCATGTGCAGTGTGGAGACTACTTAAAAAAAAAAATTTTTTTTTAAATAAATAAATAAAGGGGTGCCTGAGTGGCTCAGTCAGATAAGCATCTGCCTTCTACTCAGGTCATGATCCCAGGTCCTGGGATGGAGCCCCACATCAGGTTCCCTTCTCAGTGGGGAGCCTGATTCTCCCTCTCCCTCTGCCGCTCCCCCTGCTTGTGCTTGCTCTCTTTCTCTGTCGAATAAATAAAATCTTTAAAAAAATAAAAATTAAAAAATAAAGTGGAAAAAGAAGATCAGGAGGGAATGCCTCTTGGATAACTTAAGTGATCAACATAGTACAGCACATACAGCCAAAGTTTAAGGAAAATATTACGTTTAATAAAGGTCAATTCAAGAGCGTTAAAATAATAAAATTTTAGAGTTCAATTTAGAAACATATTCTTTTGGCACCATTTTCAAAACGTACAATTAATTATACTTAAGAATAATTTTAAATATATTTTTATATTTATAATTATAAATAATTATAAACATTGGGAATAATCACTTGCCCAGCAAAAATATAAACTCAGACTAAAATAATATCAATGATAATTCATTTAATTATCAGTGAAAGACGATTCATATAAAATGTTAAAGGTGCAGCCATCTTGTGCATAGAACAGTGAAAGTAAATTACTCAACTCACCATGTTTTAAAGTGAGCTCTTTAAGTGATACACAGAACTTATGGCCTATCCAATAATGACACAACAGTTGCCAATTACTGAATATTAATATGGGACAGATATTTGGTTAATTTCTTATGTTATTCTGAATTTTCACAACCACCCTGCCCTTTTTTACAGATGATAGATGGGCTGAGCAAAGTCCCAAAGACCAATCAATTGGTACTTGGTAGAAAAGGGTTTCAAGCACTCATATCCCAAATCTGCGAATATACCTGTGAGATTTTGGTCAAGTTATTTTAACTTCTCAATTGCCTTATCTGTAAAATGGAAATGGTTGTTGCGAGGGTAATATGGTAATACTGTCCATGCAATGAAATAATATAGAGCCCTACAAAAAATATGTGGAACGTCTTTATCCTAAAGGTTGCCTGCCAATATTTAGGAGGTGATGTGTCTGCAACTAATTTCCAAATGATTCCACCAAATAAGAAATATACACCACACCTATAGAGAAAACATAACAAAATATCAATAATCATCAAATCTCGAGGGATAAACAAGTGTTCATTTCACTATTATTTCAAACGTTTGAAAATTTCCATAATTATGAGTTGAAAAGATTAAGACACATTTCCTTTCCTAATTTGAACCAATGCTCAAATATATGTCAAATGAGAAAATCAAAGTATGTGTGTGCACATGCATGCACCCGCCCCTTGAATAAAATATCTCTGGAAGAACACATAAGCAACAGATAATACCTATTACTTTTGTGCAGGTAACAGACTTTGAGGGGTAATGGTAGAATGAAGATTTTTCAGGATAGGTTATTAACCCAGCTCTATCATTTTTCCGTTATTTTGTAAACTTTTTTAACTGTTTAAAACATAAAATCTGTCCTCCCCAAATACACAATACTTAACGACCTATTCGGCAGAAACTACACCAAAGCCTAAAATTAAGTCCATGTTAAGGACAGATCTCATAAGGTTAAAATGACAAAACAAATGTCTGAAAGCATTCTTCCTTATGTAAAAAAAAGGGCGGGGGGTGAGAAATCCAAGTTTGGAGCTTCAAGTAAAATTTATCCCATAATTAATATGACATATAAGATCACACATAACAATTTTCTATAAGCGTCCATGACAATGTCAAACTAATAATAATAATAATAAGGAAACTGATATAAACCCAATTTCATTCACTTCAAACTATCTTGTGGTTCATTCTACCAGATTCCTCCCCTATTACATTTAATAACTGTACAATAGGTAGAACAGTAAAACACTGTGCTCAACTACTCAAGAGATTTTGAGCATAAAATGACTTCCTTTATATTCTCCACTTTCTGTATGTATTATCTCCTTAACCTCCAAAATATATCACCACTCAAAAATAGATAATACTGCTATATACAAAAATCTTGACAGCATCAAGCAAAGAAATACCAAATCAATTCCTAAAGAGTCTACATATGCAAGCTTAAACCTCAAAGGTATACTCCAAGACACTGGAAAAAGAAAATTACAGGACGACACTGCCAATGAACCCCTCACTCTGTACATTAACAAAGCGTGTAGAACAGGAAGATGATGCTAATAATTAAACCTGTATACTAATTAAAAGGCTTCGCTGAAAAGGCCGAGTAAAGAAAAACTGAGGACAATGTGACGTATACAAAGGCGATTCATTTGGGACTCAAAAAGAACCATTACACACTCCAAAATTATTCATCAACAAATGCGAAACCCAAGCTCTAACTCTTGGGTAAGAGGAAGTGAGACGGAAACCATCTAGGAAGAGAAGAGTTAAGCAAATGCCTGTCACCCCAGTTGAAAACGACTATAACCCCCGGAAATAGACTCCCGGGAAGCTTCGCGGGCACTCTGAGGTTTGGTTCCACGCTGCAAGACCCACACACCTCTCTCTCTACCCCTCCCCTCCACCATGGGGGTGGGAGGAGTGCCCGGAAAGCTCCGCCCCCCTCGCCCGGTCAGAAAGCCGGACGGGTGCAAAGGGAGGTGGCACGAGGCCGAGGGAGGGGAGAGCCCGCCCAGGTGACTGGAGCTGGAGGCGGAGACACAGCCCGGGAAGGGGGCCGCCGTACGGCAGGGAAGATGGAGCCCCCCAGCCCGTACGGAACGGAAAATGGAAAGACTGGAAGGAAAAAGGTTGACGAGGGGAATGAGAGGCACCCCTCCTCCAGGCAGGGGCAAGCACATCCCTGCCCCCCAATCCGGGCGGAAGAGTTACTCTGGGGAAGCTTCTTTTGCGGACTGGGAGAAGAACGTGGAGGCCCCGCCCCCGAGCCAAGAATTTGGAGGAGGAAAAGTCCTGTCAGGCCCCGGACCCAGCCTCCCCGCCGTCCCGGCCCGCCCCCTCCCCGCCGGCGGCCCAGGCAGGTGCCGCCCCTCCCCCAGCCCGGCGCCCACTCTCCCTCCCGCCCCGCCACACGCCCTGTCTCCTCTCGGCCTTCCCAGAGAGCCGTCTCCCTCCTTTCCCCCACTCACCTTCCCGGGCGGCTCCGCCGCTCCCCCCTGACCCCGCCAGCGGCCACAGTTCACACACACCGCCTCAGGTCCCGCACTCACTCTCCCTCACTCACACACAGCGCGACCACAGATCCAGAGCGGCCCACATATTATGCGTCACTCGCGTGTTACGTGCCCCGCGCGCGCGAGCGCGCGCGCACCCCGACTTGGCGCGAGGCTCGCTGGCAGGGGGCGGGAGGAGAACTCGAAGAGCCCCGGGGCCGCCTGGGAAATGAAGTTCCTCTTGTAGGGGCGGGGCCTACCAGTCTTGATTGGTGCTGCAGTACTTACTCCCCGCGCATTGACTTCTGGTCTTTATAGTTTTTCCTCATAGACGCGAACTGCTGGGTACTCACTGGCGGCTTCGCAAGGCGGAAGCGAGTAGTGAGGGATCTGATCCACCTAAGCCAGCGCTGCAACCACCTGACACCTTCTCAGTACCTTATTCTGCCTCGTGTGACAGGGGTGAGCCTCTGTTCTATTCTCTCATTGGCTCCATTATACCTAAAGTATACCAGTATTTCCCACAAGCATATCAGAAATCACAGCACTCATTAAACAGAAGACACTGGTTTTTCTTTGTCTTTATGTTCAAGACCTAACCTGAAGGATCAATAAATATTTATCTTAGGTCTCATGTGAGGCAGAGGAAAGGGAAAAATTTAAAAGAGCGTAGATTAAGGCAGGGCTGACTTCAGAGGTCATCTCATTTAATTCCTTTATTTTGCAGCTAAGAAAAGTAAGGCCCAGGGAGAATGAATGACTTGCCTAACATCCCACAACCAATTAGCAGTGGAACCAGAACGACTCCTACTCTGACTCAGGTATCCCTTTTTAGGGACATGAAAAATAAATGTGACTCCACAGCTGACAGAATCTCTCCCTGACAAGATCCTACCCAGCCTTTCTTTCTCTGAGAGTACTGTGCAAGTTTCTATGCATTTCTATGGAGTCCTTGCACACAACACTTTCACAGGGGTGGGGACACAGGACACAGCAAGCCTGCTGCTGTGCTCCGGTTCCACAACTAGTAAGAAGCTAGCCAGAGCTTGGATGCAGGTCTCTTGATTCCATTCCCCTTTTCCAGAAAAGAGACCTCCCTCCTCATTTGATTGTGTAACTTGAAGTAGCTGCTCAGGCATAAAATTCTAGAATGTGAGGTGGCAGCGCCACAGACCTGTCACCTCTCTGCAACCCTTTCACCTGCAATGGCACACGCTCAACTTCTCTGTGCTTCTGGAACTTTGCCTATATTAGTAATGGGCACTACCATTTCCTTTGACTGTACAGCAGGCTCAGCTCTGATTCAAGTGTGAACCCAAACTTTTTCATACAACCTTCACTACCACCCCCCACAGGGTAGATATGGGTAGCCACCTATACATGTGAGAAATCTGAGCCCAGAGAGGTGGCCCAAGGAATGGGGGCCCAGGTTTGTGGGCCCAGAGGCTGCACTCACAACTTTCCTACACCTATCCTCCAGCACTCCTTCAGCTGACTTTCTGGCCATGCCTCCCTGAGCCATGAACCCAAAATGCATGAGTTTGGAACATTTAAGCCTTAGATACCCTCCCTCTTTCCATGTTCTAGCTAGCACAACAGTGACTTACTTCCCTGCTGACTGGTGTCCTGAGAGAGCCTTTGTGGGAACCCAGGGTCCAACTCACCCGCTCCTGGTGCAGCCTCAGTCTGCCACCAGATGGCACTGCTCCCCTCCAGAAACCCAAGCCGGGCCCCGGGTCAGTGATGGGATTGGAGAGCATCACAGAGGAGCTTTGGAAAAGCCAGGACCGAGGAGGGTGGGGAAGCAGAGCAGGAGCTACACAGGGCCTATAGAGATGTTCCTCCAGAATCTTTGCTCCCTAATGCCTGCAGCCACCCTGCCCCTACCAACACACACGTGCACGCACACACACACACACACACACGGCAACTGATGGCACACTCAGACTCCCACTCTGGGAAGGGAAGGGGCAGCACCCTGGTTTCCCAGACTCCATACACATTCCAACCATGCTCGCTGACACATTTCACAGGACAGGAACATGTGCCCGATACACAGGCGTGCACACCTATGCACTGGCACCAGTCCTCACGGACACATCTTAGCACCTGCAAGCACAAACCCACACACCTGACTTGGCTGACACATTGCTCCTGAATCACTGAAAAGAGATTCCTTGGCCTTTTTGGAAGAACATCTCTGGACTGTCTCCCCCTGCTCTTCCTGTACTCAAGCCCTCCCTGTGGTGTGCCTCAGATGGCACCAGCCACCATCCAAAAGGGCAATAAGTCATACTTACAAGGCTGCCTGGTGGCAGAGAAAGAGCGAGAGCAGCCCGTCACTGGCCCCAACACCAAAGGCTACAGACTTGGGTATGCTCCCCCTGCCCTCACCCCAAAACACACCCACGCACCGGAGTAAGAAGATCAATAGCACCAAGTCTTCTGGCCTCAGGATGCCCCACCCCTGTCTACCACCCCTTCTCTGCAGTCACCTACTTCCACGCCCCCCGGACCCGGGTGCTCTCACCAGCCCATCCCTGCCCTGGTGCCACACAGTTCCCACGCCTCCTCCTACAACTCCTTGGGGCTGGAAATCAATGCCAGCTATCCCACGTCCACCCCTGCTCCACTGTTGGCTGAACAAGACTGCTGCTGCAAGTGTCCAAGGGTCACAGGAGCCACCATGGAGAGGCTTAAGGCTGCCAGGCTCTGGAGACCCCAGTCTGGACAAAGAGGGAATTGGTGCCCTCCCCCTGCCTGCGAACCCTGGCAGCCCCTTAGAAAAATGTAACACTGCCCCCACTGCCCATGCAGTGTGCACAACCACCACTCCCGTGTGACAGCATCCACATCCATCACTCTCATTTTGCAGAGGGAGAAACTGAGGCACCACAAAGACAAGTTTAAGCTTGTCCAGTAGCCACAGACGCTGCGGTCTCCAGAACCCAGTTCCTGCCTCCTGTTTCCACAGCTACAACTTCATAGAGAGGCCTGAGTCTCAGGTGAGAAATGAAGCAGCAATCGTCCCCTCAGACGCACCCCATCTCCCACCTACCAGGGTCCCAGTAAGACTGAGGAACCTCCAGAAGAGCCCCATGCAATCTTTAGAACATACTTGTATTTTTTTAATATAGTTTATCTGAAATTAAAAGTGAACTGGTCATCTTATATTTTATCTGGCAACCCCACTGCAGAATCACTGCTCAGCCACAGACCCCAAGGACTCCCCACCAGTGGCCCCCAGAGCCTCTCTTAAATCATCTTCAAAATAGTTAGAAGCAAATCAGAACAGCTGTCTCCCAATGGGTCTCATTAAAGATTAGACAGGCCAAGCAGTCAAGGCTCCTTTAGCCACAAGCTGACAATGATATCAGGCTCAAATTCTTCCCTTCCACCCTTCTCTCTTTAACCCTATCACTTATATGGTCAGGAATGAGAAAATAGTTTTTCCTCTTTACTGTGAAGAGTTTGCAGAAGGAGATGGGTCAGCAGTTCGGTCAGCTTTGGAAGAAATCACGCCTGCATCCTAATACTGATGCCCCCCTTTACCATCTGTGGGACCCTGGCCTAATCCCTTCACCTCTTGAGTGTCAATTTCCTTGTCTGGAAAATGGGAATAAAATCTTTCTAGCATTGAGGAGTGAATGTGATAATGCATGTAAAATGCTTAGCTTGAGGCCTGGCACACAGTAAACACTAGGGAAGGGATGACCATTCCTATCTTGATTATTCTTGGTCTAATGCTGCCCCATTGCAGTTCCTCAGCTGGCTTCTCTTTGCCCCCCTTGGACTGCCTGTTGGAAGAGCTTGGGTTTTCCTCATTTAAATGAGAAATGAGCTCCTCACCAGAAAAATCCTAAAGCATATTTTCAGAAGCACTGGGAAGTGGAGGAGTAACTACCCTGGGGGATCACCTGTCCACTCTCTGTCCCAGCCCAGAATGGAAAATTGCATGGATCAAAGGATGGTTTAAGAAGATCTGTTCCTAGGCCTCCTCATGCCTTCAAAGGCTAGCACTGATCAAGGGTGAAGGCAGTCAAGGCCAAGGAGCCCCTTGGATGTGAAGCCAGACATGTTATCCTCCCCAAACCAGCCTATCCACCCTGCCTCCCTGCTGGGATGAAGCCTGACTTCCAATTCAGAGGCCAGAGGACCACCACTACCACTCGAAGTAATCACCACCTCCTGCTCCTCCCTAAACCTCACTGTAATGTGGCTGGACCTCTGAAAAATATTGCCAGCATAGCCAGGAATACCCAGTTAGGCCTGGGAGCCGAAGTCATCAGGGAAGATTGTCTCTAAGTGTAGAAGATGTCTTGGGCTCTTACCATGAGGCAGTTCCTCTTCATTCCCTCAGAGGTAGGGGTTTCTCTCCATGAAAAGTCACATGATGTTTCTGCGGGGAGCCCCTCAGCCCAGCTCCCACTTCATCTGGTCCAAACTTGTCACAAGATAGGCTTTTATGAAGTCACAAAGCCGTCTGCCTCCCCACAGGATCGGAGACCAGGACAACCGGGGATTAGCGGGCATGACTTCGGGGGACAGAGGACTTCAGAAATGGCCTTTGGACTTTGGAGGGAGGTGTGGAGTCTGGAGGGGCTCACGTTGTAAAGCGTGAGGGGGTCAGTCAGAGACCTGGGGATGAGGACAGTTTCTCGGATCTTGGTCATGGCCAACAGGTGAGAATAGCAGGAGCCTGGATCTGTGGTCTTTGGCCATCATCCTGTCCCTTGAGACCCAGGGGAAGAGGGGGAACAGAGGGCCCCACACAAACTCAGTACATATAAAAGTTCTGATCACTGGTGTTCTGGATGTTCCATGGCAAAGAGAGGTAAAGACCTCTAAGCTGAGAACCCGATCTTCCCTCAGTGTGATACATTCACAGTCTTTCGCTTGTTAAATATTCCACCTGTTTCCTGGGCAAGCACATGCTCTCAAATTCTGCTGCACTGATAAGCAACCCTGATAGCCTTGGGATGCCCTCAGCCATTGGACTGCTCAGAGGAATTAGAAGGTTAGGAGAAGAAATGGGAGTGCCCAGAGCCCACTCTTTCCAGAGTATAGAGACTTTCACCACCCGAGAAGCCAACCCAGGAAAGAAGACAGGAGGCGGAAGAAAGTTTCACTACATCTAGTGTAAAAAGTCAGCCACAGTTGTGAAAGGGTCACAGTTTGTATGTTAGGGGATGGGTACAGTCACTTGACTGAAGCCTTGTTTTAAAAACAAATCAACACAAAAATATTTTCAGTGAAGTTAAGGATTCCTGAGTTCTGGCTCTATGCCTAACCTCGTATCCTGTGTCTCTTGGGCTGAGGAAGATGCAGCACAAGGTAGAGATGACATGTCCCATCCTCAAGGGCCCACAGTGTAGGGACTGAATGACTGTGCCCAGCCGCCTCCCTTGAAGAGAAGGCTAATGTCTCAGGAAGTGGGGGGGGGGGGCAGCCAGGAACCCCAGAGCCCTGCCTCTGAGACCAGGTCCCTACATTTCCCTGAGGGTAAGAACAGACTGGAATCTTGAGGTCTTTTGACCTTAGAGCCAAGGCAACTTCACCCTGCCTCTCAGGGTCTGCAGTTCTGGGTCTTGGGTCATTCATTCTGTTGAGAGGGGTCCTCCCCCATGTGGCTTCTCTCTTGGCCATTTTTGTCGCAGCATGCAAGTCGTGCCTCCACAGAGGACCTTCTGCTGTCTACTCTGTGGCGACCGTGAGTGAGATGTGGGGACAGGCCTGCCTAAGTAAAAGACTAGAGGGTGACCCCAGGCAAGCTTCTCATCAGAAGTTTACTAGATCCGTGGTTTTCAAATTTTGTAAGTATTAGTTTACTGTAGAATCCATTTCCCCCCCAGTGAACTCTTGTACAGCTGTTCATTAAGTAGATAAAAGAAACTATGTTGGGATTTGCAGGACACGGTGTGGCAGAGCTCCTTCCAATTCTGAGGAACTCTCTAGGGTCCTCAGGAACTCTGTTTGAAAACTGTCTGTCATGTGGTTTCCAGACCCTTCCAGGCTTGACCTGCCATGAATCTATGACTTCAAAGCCTGGGCTTTACAAAGAAAGAGAATAAGCCAAGGAATACCACTTGCAGGGGTCACCTCAGAGACCTGTCCTGAGGATCTTCCCCCACCACCACTTCTAGTTCCTGGTTCTGGTTCAGCTTTGTTGCAACTGCCAATACATCCCCAACTCACTGCTCACCTGGCCATCTGCTCCCAACTTTGACTCTCTCTTATGGGTTCTGAAGTCACCATGCTGTGGCCCAGAGCCCACATAGGTCTCCTAAATCAGGAGCACATCAGGCCCCTTTCTGTGCCTGGGTCCAGTAGGCAGAAGATAGGAGATTCTCAATCCTCAAGTAGCATTCAGATTTGCCTGACTCTCTTCTGAAATCCCTGTAGCCTCCAGAATTGTCCTTGTCCGTTGTTGAATGCAGGACATATTTGACTTCATGGGGGCTGCAAGCCTTACCTATAGGATCTGGAAGATACCCAGGGCAGGCTAGGTGGAGAGCAAACTCTGACCTCCCCATTTCTTTTCCTCAAAGATGCAAAGCAGAGGGGACTCGAGTAAGGTGAGCTTGAGCTTCTCACCCCCCAAGCCAGGCAAGACTGGATTCCAGGGGCTTTTGTTTGAAAGAATCCATAAAAAAGCATCATGGCCTTGGTTACTCTAAGGAGGACAGCAAATTCTCTGTAATGGTGCTATGGACAGAGCACTGGTGCTGTGGACCTTGTTACAGGGAAATTTAGTTACGTTGTACCTGAGAGCAAAGGCTGCCGTGCCCTTCTGGCTAGGGAGGCAGGGCAAAGAAAAGCAGACATTCCCTAGGGCCAGGCATGATGAACCAACAACCAAGGCTCTTCAGTGAGCTGACAGGCTAGTACAAGGTTTTCAACCCTGGCTGGACATTGGAATTACCTGAGGAGTTCTTCTGACCTCCCAGTGCCAGGACCCAATTCCAAACAAATTAAATCAGTATCTCTACAGAATGGTCGCAGGCATCATTGTTTCCAAAAGTTCCACAGGTGATTCATTCACAGCCAAGGCAGAGAACTACTGGTCTTGGAGGAGAGGCTGGTGTCAAACAGGATGTGGATGTGATGTTCTTCACCCTGAGGTGAGGCCTAGAGACTTGAAATCCTGAGCAGAGTAAGCTGGGCCTTGCTGCTACCGGAAGCCATGGGATCCCCTGTTATCCACCTCCCTATATAACCACTCCCCTGCCACACACACACACCAGAGCACCTATTCCAGCAAAAGCCAGACCAAAGTGTTAGTGGGTTTGGCTGACCTTGGGGTAGAGGGCATATTCAGCCAATCTGGCCACTTGGCCCCAATGGGCTATTTGTCCCCAGTCCCCTTTGGTATTCCTGATCCAGGAGAGAAGGTTCATGACCTCAGTGCTAAGGGTGCAACGCACTGAGCCTGAGGACCATGTTGGCCCCTCTGCCCCTGGGGCCTGGGTTGGAAAGGAAGAGTGGGCAGGGCAGGGCTGGTTTTTCATACAAGTCTTTTTTGTACTCTAGCTTTGAAGCCACTAAGCATGCACTGTTTTGGTAAAAATAAATTGTATTGAAAACTAAAACTATACATGTCACCGTACATTTTTCCAAACCCATAGAATGTACAAACACCAAGAGGGAACCCTAAGTAAACTACGGACTTTGGGAGGTGATGATGTGTCAGTCTACACTTCACTGTAGTTCATGGACTGTGACGAATGTACCACTCTCGTGAAGGATGTTGCTAGTTGAGGCTGGGGGTGTGGGGGGCAGGGGGTTTTGGGGATCTGCATACTTTCTGCTCAGTTTTGCTGTGAACATAAAACTGCTCTAAAAATAGTAAATGGACAGACAGAAATAAAATGGATATATGCAGAGAATAGTACCCTTCCTATGGTGTTTGCGAGGACTGGATGAGCTAATGGCCATAAAGGACTTAGCCTGACCCAGGTAATTGCTCAATGAGAGTTGGCTTTTGTGTTTGTTTTTTTTTTTCTAAAGCTGTCTCTGTCCCGTGGTTTCCTCTCAGCTGCCACTCATGGGAGGGAGATGGTGGGAACAGATCTTTCCCATCCTTTATCTCAGGATGCTGAGGCGCCAGAGGCTTTGTCACTAGCCCAGTCACATGGTTTAACTGGTGATGCTACAGCCAGGCCTCTGGTGGCAGTTACTGACCTTTGTGCAGCTTGAGTGCCGCGCTAAATCCAGGCAGGCACTGATCTCCTCCTTTGAGCAAGGTCCCAGGCTCAGCCCCTCAAAGTGTTCTTTCAACAGTCCTACAAGGTAGGGCCTCTGGGTGGCTCAGTCGGTGAAGCGTCTGGGGATCGAGCCCTACATCAGGCTCTCTGCTCAGTGGAGAGCCTACTTCTCCCTCTCCCTCTGCCTGACTCTCCGCCTGCTTGTGCTCTCTCTCTGTCAAATAAATAAATAAAATATTAAAAAAAAAACAATCCTACAAGGTAGGCATTGCCTCATTTTAACTGATGAGTAATCTGTGGCTCAGAGAAGTTAACTAACTTGTTCAAGCCTGTTCAGCTATAAGGATGAAGTCCAGAGCTCCTGCTCTCCTCTCTATCGGGAAAGGAGGGACGGGAGGTGAGCATTCAGCCAGCACCCCAGAGACTGCTTGGCCTGTGGTACATATCCCCTCTCCAGCAACCTATTGAAGATGCCACCTTGGAGGACAACATCTTCTTCCCAGAGGGACTTGAGCAGCCCACTGGCCTCTACCAGGTCTATTGGGACCCCTGCCCTGGGGAAGGATGAGCAAGCATCCCAGCCCCTTTCCTTTGGGGTCTGAAGCAGGGGGCCTGATTCTCCATCCTCCCTCCCCCAGCCTACCTACCTGCCTAAAAAGGCAGTTCATGGCTCCCTGCATGAACTCCCTTGCCTACCTCCTTCTCCAGGTGAGGGGAAGATAGTGAAGATGAGTTATCCTGTAGGCCCAGACCTTTCATGTGGTAGCTGGGCATAATCTGGGAAGGCTTCCTGCAATTGGCAAGTGTCAGGGGCAGGCTGCAAAGACTGGAAAGAAACAGATGGAGAGAACCATGGGAAGAACCCAAACTACAATTTCCCTCATCCTGCTTAGAACTGCAGGAGCATCTCCCTCCTGATGGTCACTCATTTGCTTATTCTTTCATTCATTCCTGGAGTACCATGTGCTGGACAGGAAACAGGGTCCTGCCTCATGTTCACAGGCTCCTCGGGTTGACAGCCACACAAACAGCCATTCAGTGTGACAAAGGCTGTAATGAACAAGTTTTGGGACCCCCAAAGGCTGCTTAAGAGGGTCAGAGCATTCAGGAGAGTTGACATGCAGCTCATTAAAGACCAAATTGGTGGCTCCTAAACTCCAGATATGCTTCCATAGGAAACAAATGCTTTTTATAAAAGCAAAAAGTTTACTTTGCTCTCAATATCGAGGGTTCCATTGTGTTTGTAACCCCACATCCGACTGTGGAAACATTTCTCTGGATCTCAACTCTTCTTCTCTGTTTTTTTTTTATTGTAAAAAAGTACATATAACATAAAGTTTACCTTCTTAACCCTTATAAGTGTACCATTCAGTGGCATTAAATATATTGGTAATGTGCAACCATGAGAACCATCCGCTGTCTCCATAACTCTTCTTATTTTTTAAAACTGAAACTCTACACCCATTAACTCCCATTCTCTGTTCTCCGCAGCCCTGGCAACTACCATTCTACTTTCTGTTCTATGAATTTGACTACTTTAGATACTTCATATAAGTGGAATCATACAATATGAGTCTTTCGAATGACTGACCTCGAGTTACGTCTGTGTTGTATCATGTGACAGGATTTCCTTCCTTTTAGAGGCTGAATAATATTCCATTGTGTGTATATATCACCTTTTATTTATCCATTTATCCATCAATGGACATTTGGGTTCCCCCTACATTTTAGCTATTGTGAATAATACTGCCATGATCACGGGTATAATATATCTTTGAGGGGCGCCTGGGTGGCACAGTCAATGAAGCCCCTGACTCTCAGTTTTGGCTCAGGTCATGATCTCGGGGTCGTGAGGTTGAGCCCCACGTCAGGCTCTGCGCTCAGTGTGGGTCTGCTTGAGATTCTTTCTCCCTCCCCCTTTGCCCCTCCAACTCATGCTCTCTCTCAAATAAATAAATCTTTAAAAATAAATAAATATCTCTTTGAGACCCTGCTTTCAGTTCTCTGGGGTACACACTCAGAAGCGGAATTGCTAGGTTATATGGTAATTCTATTTTTAATTTTTTGAAGAACCACCATACTGTTTCCACAGCGTCTGTACCATTTTACATTCACACCAACAGTGCAGAAAGATTCCAATTTCTCCATGTCCTTGCCAACACTTGGTTATTTCTATTTATTTCATTGGTGGTGTATAGAAATGCAACTGATTTTTGTATATTGACTTCGTATCCTGCTACTTTGCTGAATTCATTTATTAGTTCTAACAGTTTGTGTGGAATTTTTAGGGTTTTCTATGTATAAGATCCTATTATCTTCAAACAGGGATTCTTTTACTTCTTCCTTTACAATAAGGATGCCTCTAATTTCTTTTTCTTGCCTAATTGCTCTGCCTAGAAATTCCAGTACTCTGTTGAATAGAAGTGGCAAAGGGGGCACTGTTACCTTGTTCCTGATGTTAGAGGAAAAGATTTTGGATTTTCACCATTGTGATTTTTGCTTCAGGTTTGTTTGTTTGCTTGTTTGTTTCTTGCTGTGGGCTTTTTATATATGACTTTTATTAAGTTGAAATAGTTTCCTTCTATTACTAGTTCTTGTAGTGATTTTATCATGAAAATGTGTTGAATTTTGTCAAATGTTTTTTTCTGTATCAACTGAGATTATGTGGATTTCCCTCCCCTCAATTTGTTAATGTAGTGTTTTACCTTGATTGATTGCAGTATGAACTATTCTTGCATTCCAGAAGTAAATTACAAATGGATGTAGTGTAGATTCCTTTAATATGCTGCTGAATTTGGTTTGCTAGTATTTTATTGAGAATTTTTGCATCAATGTTCATAAGGAGTATTGGTCCAAAGTTTCCTTTTCTTGTAGTGTCTTTATCTGGCTTTGGTATCAGGGTAATGTTCGCCTCATAGGATAAGTTAGCAAGTGTTCCTTCCTTTTCATTTATTTGGAAAAGTTTGAGAAGGATTGGTATTAGTTCCTTAAATGTTGGGTAGAATCCACCAGTGATGCTATTAAGTTCGGGGCTTTTACTTGTTGGGAGATTTTAGATTACTGATTCAATCTCCTTACTAGCTATAGGTCTACTCAAAATTTCTATTTCTTCACGATTTAGTCCCCGGTTTTGTGTTTCCAGGAATTCACCCATTTCATGTAGCTTATCCAGCTTGTTGGCATACAATTGTTCATAGTAATCCCTTATAATCCTTTCTGTTTCTGAGGATCATGAGTAATGTCCCCACTTCTATTTTTTGTTTTAGCAATTTGAATCAGATTTAGTAATCTCTTTTATTCTTAGTCTAGCTAAAGGTTTGTCAACTTTATTGATCTTTTCAAAGAACAAACTTTTGGTTTCATGAATTTTCTCTATTTTTCTGTCCTCTATTTTATTTATCTTATAGGTCCTTACCTTGCTGTGGATCCTCTCCCCTGAAAACTGCCATACACCTCAAAGTCTACATACCGTTTCAGGGTCTTCACAGATCCCTGAAACCCAGGGATCTCCACTTACAAATTTTGGTGCTGAGGAGTTTAAGATTCTCAGCGATCCCTGACAGATTAAACTGGGTAGAGAGCAAGACAAGGGAGAAGGAATGGGGCGGACACTAATGACTCATCAGGTGATGAGTCAGTGAGAGCCTCTTGAACTTTATTGTGGTAGTTTGGGTTGGGTCCTTAGCATCTGCATTTCTAACAAGTTTTCAAGTAGGGCCAGAGCTGTTGGTTCTGGTCCCTGCTTTGAGCAATGAGGCTCTAAGAAACCATACCCTCTCTAGCTCTGCTTCCCTGCCTCTCAGGTAAGCTCCCCTCTCCACAAAGGCATCTCCAGGTAGGCATCTGTCACTCTGACTCCTCCTTTGCCTTAACTCCACTTTCAGTTACCAAGACCTAGCCATGCTATTTCCTAAACAGCTCTGACTCCATTTGTCCATTTGTGCCCTCCCCCCTCCTCCAGTTTAGGCCAGCAACATCTCCTGCTCAGACTATCATAGAGTTCTCACTACCCCTAGTATGATCCCCTAGCCTCCACTCCTAGTGCAATTGAAACTACAAGTTGTCTTTGACTTTCAGTGTGGCTTACAATGGCCATGTGACTCTAGCCCTGGTCACAACTCCAGTCTTGTTTCTTTCTATCTTACTCATGCTGTTCCCACCTCTTGGCCTTTGCCTTTTCTGTTTCCCCTGCTCAGAATCCTCTTCTCTGTCTTTCACTCAACTCTCACTCCTTCTCCTGACCTGACCTACTTGTCCCCTCCCTTCCTTTTACCCCAGTCTAGGTTGGGAGCCTGCCTGGCCACTCCTGCCTCGGTTGGGGCCATTGAGATGATGTCCAAAAGCCTGAAATTCCTTTAAGCCAAACAAGGTGCTGATTGTAAGAAGAGAAGGAGGTACTTTTTGGACTCCTCAGGCAGGAGCCCTGTGCTTCCTTTCCTCCCCTCTTCTGAGACTCTCAGCCCAGTGCCCTCTGACTGGTTGCTTCATAGCTGTCTATATCACTAAAACTTGACTCCAAGTTCTTGGAGTATAGAGTCCAATTGGCCCATCTGTAATTAGGTATTCTCCCTGGGCCAATCAGCTACTGCTGGAGAACTGAGGCACATAACATAAATGTAGTCTTCAGGCCTCACTCCTGAGTGGGTGGGGAGTTTTGGAAAGGGGAGTACGGGCTAAGTAGTCCCCAAAGCTGTCTCCTGCGACTCCTATGGTATTTAACCTGTGCTTCCCTCTTGGAGTGGTCTAACTGCCTGTTGCTGTTCTGCCTTCCCCAGTGGACAGAAGCTCTTAGGACAGAGGCCAAGTTGTATAACTCTGTCCTCAGGGCTGAAACAGAATGTGACCAATAAATACTTGTGGGTGACAAGAAAGCCCAGAAAAAGGACTGATCTTCACATTCCAGAAGGCTACCCAGGTGAGATGACATTTGGGCCAGGCATTAAAGCAGAGTGAGTTTATTAACTGGGAGTAGAGATTTAGCAAGAGGGATGGTGGCCCTGTGGCCTGAGTTGGTCCAGCCACACGTTACTGAGCACCCAACCGCTAACAGCACATTAGGTGACTGCTATGGGAGCAGAGTAAGGCCTGGAAAGGGCCAAGGAGTAGCCAAAAGGGAGATTAGATTCCTAGAGTGTCTGAACCAAATATTTCCTCGTCTGAACCCCCACTGAAAGTTTGCTCTCACAGGAGTTAAGGCTGTATTATAATTATGTTTGTGTGCCTGTATCCCCCAGGAGCCTCAGGAACTGTGTACTTTTCATCTTTTTATAACAAATCCCCAGGGTCTTTTCAATGTAACTGAATCCCCTTATGGCAAATGGGAACTGTGGGCACACCTAATATTCTGTCCAATACATGTTCATGCAACCCAATCCTATACTAGACTTTGGGACTACTGAGATGGATCAACTGCTGGTCCCATCTGAAGGAGTCAGATACAATTTCCAATAGGAGCGAAATAGGTGCCCAAGATAATTGCAAAAATACAGCCGAGTCTGGGAATCCCAGCTAATCTCTCATAGAGGTGAGTATGAGCCTGTGATCTTCTCTGGAAGAAGATAGTGGGATTGACTTAACAGTGAAGATGTTAGCCTAATTTTTTTCTGAGCTAAAGAAACCTGCACATACATTTAGCACTTTCAAAGAATGTTTGTAACCATTTTCTCATTTCTTTCTCACCGTTGCAAGCATGTTATTCCCATTTTACAGATGAAGAACCCATCTCAGGGAGGTTAAGTGATTTGCCCAAGGTCACATGACATGTGGGAGGAGTTGGTCCTTCCCCAACTCCCATCCTTGAGGAAGAACCCCCTCCCCCCAGCTTGGAGGGAGTTACGGCTCCTTCCAGATAATCTCAAGTTCTCGCCAAACCTTGAAGCCTGTAAATAGTGACTATTCTTCCTCCCCTGCTCAGAAAAAGAACTATTGAACACCCACAGTGCAGAGGCATCATTCCTTCTCCCTTGTAAATAATAAATCTGCTCTCAGTAAAAGACGAGTGTTAAGTCATTTACCCCTGAAGTAAATAAATTCTCCTACTTTCTCACTGTGTAACATATAGATATATATAAATATAAATATTTTAAAATATTTATTTATTCATATTTCAATTCTTGGAACTGGGTTCAAATTCTGACTCCACCAATTACTGGCTGTGAGATCTCCTACAACTCAACTTCTCTGAGCTTCAGTTACTTTCTTTTTTAAAAGTGGAGGTAAAGTTCACATAACATAAAATTAACCACTTTAAATGAACAGTTAGGTATCATTTAGTACATTCACAATGTTATACAATTACCACTTCTGTTTACTTTCGAAATATTTTCATCACCCCAAAATAAAATCCTGTATCCATTAAGCAATTACTCTCCATTCTACTCACTGCCCCCTCCTCGGACCCCTACCCCCACCCCAGCCCTGGCAACTACCAATGTGCTTTCTGTCTCTATGGATTTACCCATTCTGGATATTTCATATAAATGAAATCATAAAATATATGAGCTTTGGTGTCTAGACTAGTTTACTTAGCATATTTTCAATATGGTACTATATGTTGTAGCATGTTGCAGAATCTCTTTCCTTTTGTTGCTAAATTATATTCCATCGTACGGATATACTACTTTTGTTTATCCATTCATCTGCCGATAAACACTTGGGGCGTTTCCACCTTTTGGATATTGTGAATAATGTTGCAATGAACAATGGCATACAAGTATCTGTTGAAGTCCCTGTTCTCAATTCTTTAGGATATGTACCTAGGAGTGAAATTGTTGGGTTATATCGTGATTCTATGCTTAACTTTTTGAGGGACTGCCAAAGAGTTTTCCACAGTGACTGTGCCATTTGACATTCCTATCAACAACACACAAGTGTTCCAGTTTCTCCACATCCTCACTAACACTTGTTATTTTCTGGGTTGTTTGTTGTTGTTGTTGTTGTTGTTGTTGTTGTTTTTTACAGTATTTTATAATAGGCATCCTAATGGGTATGAAGTGGTATCTCATTGTGGTTTTTATCTGCATTTCCCTAATGATTAATGATTTTAAGCATCTTTTCACATCCTTACTAGCTATTTGTATATCTTTTTAAGAGAAATGTCTGTTCAAGTCCTTTGCTATTTTTGAGTCTGGTTACTTGTCTTTTGTTGTTGTTGAATTATAGGAGTTCTTTATATATTCTGGATATCAATCCCTTATCAGATATATGATTTGAAATGTTTCTTCCAACCCATGGTTTGTGCTTTTCATTCTGTTGATGGTTCTTCTGATACATACTGGTATTTAATTTTCATGAAACCCAATTTGTCTATTTTTTTTCTTTCGTTGCCTGGCCTTTGTTGTCATATCCAAGAAATCATTGCCAAACTCAATGTCATAAAGCTATTTCCCTATGTTTTCTTTTAAGACTTTTATAGCTTTAGGATTTACATTTAGGTATTTGATCCATTTTGAGTTAGTTTTTATATATGCTATAAGGTAAGGGTCCAGTTTCCTTCTTTAGCATGTAGATATCCGGTTTTCCCAGCACCATTTGTTGAAAAGACTCTCCTTTCCCCCATTTAATGGTCTTGGCATCCTCGTAGAAAATCATTTGACCATATAATGTGAGGGTTAATTTCCGGGTTCTGTGCTCTTCCATTGACCTACATGCCTGTCTTTATGCCAGTACCACACTGTTTTGATTACTGTAACTTTGTAAGGTTTCAAATTAGGATATCTTCAGCTTTATTCTTTTTCAAGATTGTTTAGGCCCTTTGGGGTCCCGTGAGACTCCACATGAATTTTGGGATGGATTTTTCTATTTCCGCAAAACACAAAAACAAAAACACATTGCAGCTTGGTAGGGATTGCGTCAAATGTGTAGATTGCTTTGGGTAGCGTTGACATTTCAACAATATTAAGTCTTCCAGTCCATGAACACAGAATGTCTCTCCATTTCTCAGTATCTTCTTTAATTTCTATACCCATGTTTTATAGTTTTCAGAGTACAAGTCTTTTGTCTTCAGTTTATTCGAGTATCTTATTCTTTTTGATGCTAACGTAAATGGAACTGTTTTCTTAATTTCCTTTTCAGATTGTTCAGTGTTCATGTATAGAAATGCAACTGATTTTCATATGTTGGTTTTGTATCTTGCAACTTTGCTGAATATTTATTAGTCCTTTTTTGGGAGGTGTGGAATCTTTAGAGTTTTCTACATATAAGACCATGTCATCTGTGAACACAGAATTTTACCTCTTCTTTTCCCATTTGGATGCCTTTTATTTCCTTTTCTTGCCTACTTGCTCTGGTCAGGGCCACCAGTACTATGTTGAATAGAAGTGGTGAGAGTGGACATCCTTGTCTTGTTCCTGATCTTAGAGGGAAATTTTTCAGTTTTTCACCATTGACTATATGATGTGAGCTGTGGGCTTTTCATATAAGGCCTTTATTATGTTGATGTAAGTTCCTTTTATTCCTAGTTTGTTGAGGTTTTTGGTTTTTTGGATTTTTTTTTAATTATGAAAGGGACAATTTGGATGTTTTTCATCTTTTTCTCGCCTAATTGCTCTGACTAGAACCTCCAGCACAATGTTAAATAGCAGTGGTGAAAACAGACATTGTGATCTTCTTCTTGGTCTGGAGGAGAAAACTTTCAGAGCTTTCAGTATTTCACTTTTGAGTATGATATTAGCTGTGGATTTGTTATAATGTCCTTTGTCATGTTAAGGAAGTTCCTCTCTTTCCTAGTTTTCTGAGTGTTTTTATCATGAAAACAAACCCTGCCTCTGGGAGAATCCATGTGTAGTGAGGGTAGGCAAATCCTCATGGCACTGGAGTCCAGAGTCCCTCACATTTCCCACCCAGCCCTAACACAGGGTAGGTTAAATAGAACCTCAGCCACCAAAGCTTTGACTCTAAAGTGATCTGGGAGTGGCCACTGACTGAGTTATTGGGAGTTATATTGAGAGGACAGGAATGACCCATCCCAACCTATCAAGCCAAACACTGAAATCCAGCTAGGATGACTTCTTTTATTTTTTAAAAAAATAATTATTTATTTATTTGAGAGAGAGAGAGAGAGTGCAGGGGGAGGGGCAGAGGGAGAGGGAGAGAGAGAACCTCAAGCAGACTCTCCACTGAGCATGGAACCTGATGCAGGGCTCGATCCCATGAAACCGAGATCATGACCTGTGCCGAAATCAAGAGTTGGATACTGAACTGACTGAGCCATGAAGGCGCCCTTTTTATTTTTATTTTTTTTAAGTTTCTGTTTTAATCACCTGGTGCTCATTGCAACGACTACACTCTTTAATCCCCATCACCTATTTCATCCATCCACCCACCCACCTCCCCTCTGGTACCCATCCATTGGTTCTTTATAGTTAAGAGGTAGGATGACTTCTTTCTTATTTTTCTGTATCTCCAATTTCCCCCATGCTGTTCTGCTATCCAAGGCGTTATCCTTAAAGTTCTTTTTTGGCGAGTCTTCCATTGCATTACACCTCCCCCCCCTCCGGTGCAAGGGAGCTCTTTCCTCCCCCTTTATTTTCCCATGGCCCATGATTTGGAGAAATGACCTCATTCTGTAGAGGGTATCACAATTCAGGTCAGCTCTACCCAGAAGGTCCAAGGGACCCTCCTCCCCTCCGCTTTCATTTCCAGTGCCTCTCAGGCCTGCTTCAAGGATGGGCCCAACACATCTTCATATTTGCTAAGCATATTTATTGAGCTTTTCTGTACCTCTTCTAGGTCTTGGGGATCTTGGTGAGACAGACAAAGTTCCTTGTTCCATTTCACAGTCTAATTAGGGGAGAGAGATGATAAACCAATGAAAAAAAATATCAGATAGCCCTAAATTCTCTGAAGACTGAGAAAATAGGGTGGTGTAATGGTGACTGGGCAGCTAGGTAGACTGGGTAGATAGTCATGGAGGGCTTCTCTGAGGAAGCTGATAAAGAATGATGGAACTGAATGGGATCATTCTTTTTTAAAAGCAACTGTTTCTATGACAACAAATGTACATTGTCATTTATCAGGTACCGTAATCTGTGCTGTCTCCCTAGGACAGTTGATCAACAGCATCCTTCACACCCTTTCCAGGGCCAGCCCTCAAAGTGATCCCTCGACACCATGCAATCTGGGAGCAGAGTTACAGGCCACTTCTCTGCTCTCTAGGATAGTCATCTGGGGTTCTCACTACACACCATGCTGCCCCTGAGTTCTGGTCCTTCTGCCTAGAATTCTCCTTCCCTGGGCCTTCACAAGCATCTCTCTGGCATCCTTGGCATTCAGGTTTCAGCTTTCCTCATCAGGGTCTTATCCAATTCCTCCCCTTTCCTGACTGCCTCTCCTATACAGGTCTCTGTTTTATGTTCTTTTCAGCACTCGTTAGAATTTGAAGTCGTTTTGTGATGCTTGTCTCTCCTGTTTAGAAGGTAAACTACTTCAGGACAGAGATGTGTTTTCTCTTGTTCAGTATGGTGCTCCTCAGGGCCTAGATCAGCATCTGAAACATAGTTTGGGGACGATAAATGTCTGCTGAATGAACATCCACAAGGAACAGGATTTTATTAGTTAACACTCTACTGATGAGAACCCTCCAAGCTCAATTTTAAGCATAGTTCTTCATTCATTTTAGTGTGTGGTTATAAGAGTTGACTCTGGACCTAGATGTTCTGTACTCAAACCCCAACCTTCTTCTTACGTCTCAGCTTCAGTTTTTCCGACTTTGAAGGGACGCTAATTGGATATGCCTCACAATCCCAATGTAAGGATTAAATGAGTTAATACCTGTAAAAATACTTACAGTTATGCTTGGTGTGTCTTGTTACTATTCCCTAGCATCCAGCACAGTGCCTGGTACTCGATAAAGAATTGCCAAACATGGAATTTTATGATATAACAATTTTGCCAGGTTTTCATTAGACATTGGGGTGGATTTCTTTAAAAAGCCTCCCAGATGGGGCACCTGGGTGGCCTTCGGCTCAGGTCGTGATCCCAGGGGCCTGGGATTGAGCTCCTGCTTCTCCCTCTCCTGCTCCCCTGCACCTGCTCTCTCGCTCACTCTCTATCTCAAATAAATAAATATAATCTTTAAAAATAGAAAAAATAAAAAGTATCCTAGGGATTATAATCTAGTATGAGGGAAGTTGTGTGTAAGTAGAAAGTTTAAAAAACATCTCAAGAATAAAATGCCTATTGAAGAAAGAAATACAATCATCTGCCATTTTGGAACCTTGTTCAGAGTGATCATGGCTTCTGGGATCTTTGACATCCAGAAGTGGGGATGGGATGGAAGTTTGACTGGTGGAGGAAGGATTAAGCTGGCTTCTATGGAAGGTGGATGTGGTGAAACAGGGGAAAGGAATGGGGTGTTTTTTCCAGGTGTGAGTTCACAGTGATGGAGAAGGCCTAGCTCTAGCTTCTGATTGATTAGCAAGTCGCAGGTGAATTTTGTCTAATTCTAGCAGGAAGATCCTCGATTTTTAAACCTCACTTGAATGTAGGGCCATCAAAAGGCAGGTATGCTTGTAACTCACTCTAGGTACTCCCTCTAATAGAACCCATTTTCCTACAGGTGAATATCCAAGTAGTCAGGGAAGCTCCTGGAAGGCAAGGAAACAGTGATGTCACAGAAGGGCAATGGCATCTTGGGAAGAGGGAATAGAAAGGGCTTCCATCAGCAAGGGAGCAAGCCCTGGCCCTTGTTGCTCCAACCTCAGTAACAAAGGTGGAAGGTAAGTGTGGGTGTCTTTGATGGTTGTGCATTTGGTCTTTTAGGGGGTAAACAATAAGATTCCTTTTTCAAGCCTCTGCCCAGCTTCATTGGTCTCTTTCTTCTCCCTTTGGTCATCTTTAGGGTTTTTATCTAAACCTGTTTCAACTCTTGAGACCAAGTTTTTTTTTTTTTTTAAGATTTTATTTATTTACTTGAGAAAGAGCAAGTGAGACACACACACACACACACACACACACACACACACACACACAGCATCATCGGGGGGAGGGTCGGATGGAGAGGGAGAGGCAGACATCCTCCTGAGCAGGAAGCCCAGTGTGGGGCTTGATCCCAGGACCCTGGGATCATGACATGAGCCCAAGGCAGACGCTTAACCGACTGAGCCCCCAGGTGCCCCACCTTGAGACCAAATCTGCTTTATGTGTCACACAGGGAGTCCAAAGTAAGAGGCCAATTGGGAAAATTTAAGACCTGGAGCAAGGAGAGGTCAGAATGTTGATCTGACCTCAGGATGCTGAGAGAAGTGAATGAACTTTTGAGGGATCCTTTGTCATTTAAGAGTATAGGATGAAGTCCTCTTACTTGAGGAAGCAGAGAGCCTCCAGAGGCTTTGAGTGAGCTGCTTTCTAACCCATGAGCCTGCTGTTTCCAGATGGTTATTAAAACGCATTTAGAAAGGCAGAGCCCTTTTCCTTACTCCCAGGGGATTATTCAAAAAGAAATACATGTGTATATGGGTGTGACACAGTGACAAAATTTCATTCAGGTGCAAGTGACTGATATCAGAGCCTTTCTGGAAAGACCCTTCAGACAAGGGAGAAGGGTATCAAGGCAAAATTTCCCGAGTCTTAGTAGCCACAGAACTGAGAATGGTACATTTGAGAACATGTGAAATCTATGATACTTTTTGGAGCACCTCCGCAGATTCAAATTCCCATCAATAGTTTGGAACACACACTTGTATTTTTATAACCTAATTTGTTCCAAAAATAACTATGTCTGATATCTAGAGGTGTGAAGGCCCAGAAGAAAAGGGAAGTGGGGAAGAGAAAAGATTTTTTATCCTCTTGATTTTATGAAGAAAACAAAACAAACCTTCAAAAAAAAAAAAAAGATCCGTTTTTAGAATTTTTTTCATCATCTTGCCAACGTTCACTTCCTTGGAGGAGGAAGAGGAGGAGGAGGAGGAGAACCTGGGGCTGAGAAGGTGGATGGAGGAGGTGCAGGAGGAGGAGTGGGAGGAGGGGGAGAACCTGGGGCTGAGGAGGCGGAGGTGGGGGAGGAGGAGGTAGAGGAGGAAGAAGAGAAAGAAGAAAACCGGGGGCTGTAGTGCAGAGAGCTTACACAATACACTCTTCTCATTAGAGGCCACATGGCAGCAATTCCCAACCGAGGGAAGAGTGTATCCTTACCCTCCCACCCCCCACCCCCCGTGTCAGTGATTAAGAAAGCCCTTTCTTGTCCCTGCTTTTCTTTCAGGGAATTCTGAAGATAGCTTCAGTCAACAGGAAACGGGACAGGAGGTGGGGGCGGAGGGGGGAACCCGAGAGTTACAGGGTGTGCATCAATTTCAAGGGTCCTTGAGGGATGTGCACAACCTCTGTATGAGACGGTAGTAATAGCAGCAATCATCATTGACAGCATCACCAATGATCGGGCCCCAATGTTGAACTCCACATCTCCGTGCCAGGCACTCGCATCTTCTCATTCAATGCTAACAAGCCTCCCCTACGTGAGGAATGAGGAGGAACCCAGGTTCAATTGAAGCACTTAGTAGCGAGCGTGCCTCTCTGGTGGCTGGCGGGGTGCAAACCCATTCTGTCGGACCCACCCTGGAACCGTTCCCAGGTGGATTCAGGCCTGGGATTTTCGTGCCGCATTCACTCCTGCAACGGTCATCTTGTAGCTTAGATGGCTCTATCCAGGGACGAACCATGGTCCACCCGGCGCTGGGGAAGAACGGCCTCCAGGCGGCTCTCAGCGGAACTTTACTGTCGGCAGCGCATGTTCCCGTCCGGGCGGCCGGGCGCGCGGGCCGGGAGGGGGACGCATTCTGGCGCGGACCGCGAGCCGAGCCTGCGAGCGCCGCCGCCGGAGAAGACCGACGCTTGGCCGGAGCCAGCCCGCGGCGCCCGGGCCTGGCCGGCCGCTTCCCGCCTCAGCCGCCACCCCCGCCCCCGCCGCCGCAGACGCCGCCGAGGCAGGAGCAGCGGGACGCGCAGCCACTTGGCCTTGTCCGGCCCCGCGCGGCGCGGAGCCGCGGCGCCGGAGGTGAGTGCCGGTGCCGGCCCCCGGCTCCCGGCTCGGGCCGCCGGGACCCGCAACAATGGGGGCCGAGTGGGGACGCGGCCCGGGCCCAAGGCGCTCAGCGGCCTGGGGCAGCAAGCCGGTCCCAGCGGCCCGGGCCTTGGGGCGCTGGATCCCCACTGGGAAACTCCGGTGGCCAGAGCCTTGGAGGGGGTCTTGGCCTCGACCCTGGGCCTCGGTGGCTTATATTTTGTATCTTGGTAGCCAGGAAAGGGAGTCATAGGGGCACGGAGACTTAACTCCAGTGGTGTGCGCTCTTGACGCTTGATGCGGACGCCCTGGTGGCTGACCATAGTTGGGGGGGGGGGGCTTGCGTTTGGAATTCTAGGGGCCTCAGGGTGCCGGGTCCGTAAGGCGCATCGGGATGTGTCTTCTTCCTCTCCCCTGCCTCCCGAGGTCTGTGAACTTGGCGGACTGGGGTCTGGCTGGGGAGAAGAGGCACTTAGAGTTTAGCTTCTCTGGGGTGACCAGTGATTAGTTCCTGCAAAGGCAGGAGCTCAGCTGGGCACAGGGGAGTTGAGCAAAGAGCTGGATTCTCCGGGGCCCAGATGCATCCTGGCGTTGAGGGGTTCTTGGGCAGGGAACTGAGTGTCACAAGAGTGCCACGGTGAGAAGTGTTGGCTACCTTGGCGTTAGGGTGAGGCCGGAGTTGTGATTTGGGGAGTATAGAGGAGTGTTGTTGGTAGGCTGCCGTGTTTGGTAGGCTGCTTTATGTGGGCCATGGTGGTGGCAGCCTGGGAGATGAACAAGAGAACTTTGCAGAGTGGGCTTCCCGATGGAGAATGACCTCTTCCTGCGGGGGAGTGGGTGACTCAGATCTGTTAGAATTCCTGTGCTTGCTAGTGGATGTGGCTGACTCTATTAGCGCCTGGGCACCAAGGTGGATGGGGCTGGAAAGGGGTTTGGGGGGCTAAAGGAGTTTGTTCCTGAGTAGAAGATAGTGTGAAATCATTCCTTCTCACTCCTAGTCAGAATGGTAATTGTCATTGACAATATTTTAAGAAAAGAATGTGTCGTGTTTGAATCCAAAGCTTGCTTCTGTTCATTTTTTTTCCTCCTGTTTTTGAGTTGTGACTCATACTTTCTTTTCAGCACTGTGGCTATTGTTTGTAATGCTAGCCAAACTTAATATGTAAATTCTAGGGGGTTTTAGTCCAATTCTTATAAATCTACATTAATTTAGGAGCCTGATTTCATTAATTTGTGTGTCATTGTTGAATGTGTGCAACTCTAGAGGGGGATGTGAAGACCCTAACAGTTTATGTTAATTGTTCTTCGTATCCCCAAATCCATCAAACTTCATTTTCTCCTACTGCCATGAAGTCATTATGTTGAATCTGTTAAATCTTAGGGACTGCCACTTGAGCTCTCACAGGACATTATCTTCGCTAGAAGTTTTATCCACCTTCAGTGAGTTTGGTCTGTACACTGTCTTTCCTCTGTATTATTCAAAGGCAGTGTGCAGACTCCAACTCTGAGGCCTGCAGCTGTGCACCAGAGCTCTGTGTGTAGCATTCAGACAAAAGTTGGTGTATTGTCTGTGGATGAGGTATCAAACCCTAGATGAAAAAAAAAAAAACCCAGCATCAGAATCATTGTACCTTCTGAGTTTATTTAGAGTTTTAAGAGGTACTGGAGTGTACTATAAATTTTCAGGTGAAATGTGAGGTAATTCTAACTATCTGTAGTTGTACTAATAGTTCTGGGGATTGGTTTTTTCCCCTTAATCTTAAAAAAATCATGTATTTCCCTTCAATTCTTTCTGTCTCTTTCTTTTAAATGTTTCTATTTTAAATAATTAATTCTTCCAAAAACTGATATCTGTTGAATTATGCCAGATACTGTGTTGGGCATTTCCACAGTGGCGATATTTATGACATTTTAATAGTTCTTAATTCAGAGGTCGCTATAGGTCTGTGAAGGAAGACATGATTCAGGTATATCAGGCTTTTAATCAGTAAAGCTGTTGAATGAAGTTTTTATACAGTGCTAATTTTGACTAGTGACAATTGATTATCTTCATATATTTTCATGAAAAAGGTTAGCTATAATGTGGTCACATTAGTATGGGATTGTTTTTGCATTATTTCATTTAAATACACCTGTTAACTTGAAGTATTTCTGTAGACGAACTGCACGTAACATATTGTTTCTGTGTGTGTCTGGATGAACAGTGATTTATAAATACTGTATATGTGCTTGGGTTCCCCAGGAAGCCGTCACACTTTCCTTTCCACTGTGGTTTGGGAGCATGAAGGCGTTGCTTACCCCCTTTGTCTGGTTCACTGTATGTAGGCTGGGAGTGTCTGCTGATCACTTGGAGTGCTGTCCCCTAGAACAGGAGGAATAAGATTGAGGTAAGACTCAGTGTATTTGAAATTACTTGCTTCTTGATATTCACTGCATAAAATATAATGTAAATTATATTTGAATTTTTTAAAATTGTTCATCTCCATTCTGATCTAGTAGAATGAAATTCCGTCCTTTGCTGTCTTCTCTATCTGTGTTTATATTTTGGCCAAAAATAAATGAAGAAATTTAAAATCAAGGCACTCACGTAATAAATTCTTGAAATACCTTTCAAAGGAAAATAAAAACTAGTTTACATACATTGTTTTGAAAACAAAGTGATTGCTGATAGAAATGTTTTTGACTACCTCTTAGTCAAATGAATCTACTTCAGAAACTCTTGGAAGGAAGGCTTAGAGTTTTTGCTTTCTTTAGGAAAATTCTGAGGTGCCTAATACAATAGGAAGGGCATGTCTTTAGAGTCACCCCACCTTTACCTCTTGCTTGCTTTTTGACCTGGGCAAGCCGTTAACCTCTCTGAGCCTTGTTTTTTATTTCATTTATTTCTTTCATCTGTAAAATGGGGTTAATATTACCATCTCTGCAGATTGTATTGAGGACTGGAGATGAGGCATAGAGCTTTGTGGGTGGTCAGTGCTTGCTGCTAGCAGTAGTGTGTTGCTGTTAGTAGATGTTAGCGTAGTTTGAAGTAGTAATGGGGGCATTACTCTCAGTAGTATTAGTAGTAGGAGTATGGCTGAGTGCTGTGTATGGATGAGGGGCTCAGTTTCTTTGATGAGGACGGCAGCCTGCTGTCTATACCTGTGTGCACTCTGGACAGGTGAGAGAATTGTCGAGGTAGTCTTTATCTAGTACTGGTGGGCAGGAATCCACACTATAAAGTCCAAGGTCATTTCTGGCACTGGTAGGTTTTTTCCTGGCAGTTTCTATGGAGAAGGCAGGAGGTAACTGTTTGGCATGTCCTTGTTTTGAGAACTGTAAGCATTCCCATTGACAGAGTGCTAGAGTATGCCAGGCAGCATGATGTTCTCTGTAGGCCATGATCAGGATGTTTCTCTAGCTTTCGTCTTGTGAGAGACCTGGTTTTGTCTTTTTGCTAGGAAAACTCCAGATGCTGGAGAGATTTGTCATTTTTCTCTAATTTGGGCTATTTTGATAGAATATAGCACTCTGTTCAGAAATGTTTTTGATGAACAGAAGGTTCACAGCCTTTGTTACAGAATTGTTCAGTTTTATTTTTTCCCTGAGAAGAAAAAAAGTCAAGAGAAAAATAAGTATGAGCCAGATAGAAGTGATTAGAAATAACTGGCCCTAAATCTCTTCTAGTCTTAGCGAAATCTCTCCTCCATTCCAGCTGGTCTTTAACTCCAGTTAAAAATAAATAATATTCCTTTGACCTTAAAATACAGTGAACATCTAGATCCTGGTATGTCTCTATTTCAACATCTCACAAGGACCTTTATGACCCAGCCTCTTCTGTATCTGCCTTTCTAGTCCCTCCTCTGCCACAATTCCTCTGGCCCTTGAGGCTCTAGCTATAGTGAACTCCTTGAGGGTCCCAGCATGCTCAGGCTAGTCCTCCTGCTAATTTTCCTCCCCATTCTAGTGGTTTTCTGGCTTGTGTTTACCAGGAATTAAGGCACCACCATCTCTTAAAAGATTCTTTGATTCTTTCTGGATTAAGCGGAATGCCTCTCTTTTGTGTGGCCATTGCAATTTGTCCAAGCTTCTTTCATAATTACACTGTACTCTTAACTTTTGGTATATTTTTGTGTTTTCCATGCTACGTTGTGACCTACTTGAGAATAGAGCCTTGTCTTGTTTATCCTTATATCCTAATACCAGCTCTGGCACAGAGTAGCTACTCAGTAAATGTTTGTTGAATGAACAAGTGAGTGACCTCTGATATGAAACGACAGGAAATCATTCCTTGTGGAGTTGGTGGTGTGATAAGAGTTCTGGTTTTATGGCTGCATAAAATCCTGGCTGCAACAGTGCTTCTGCCTTTGTACTTCCAGGTTGCTAAAAGCAGTATTGTGCTTGAAAATGTATTGCTTAATTCCATATGTTTATGGTTTCAGGCTGGGGGGCTATTGCTTGCTTTCTGTGGGTCTTGCAAAAGTTTCGTTTAGAAGAAATATAAGTTTTTCATTGGTATTATCTAGATCTTCCTTTGGCCGTTTACTGCTCTGAGCACTTTGTCCTCATGCATGAAGAAGAGTGACTAGTCAGTTTGGGTCACAAGGTCTCCAGACGACTAGTGGCCAGCCTGGGAGTAGGTAATGGATTTAACACCAGGATGTAGTGACTTTTACTGGCTGGTGGACTTTTGGGAGTTGAGCTCAATATTACCATTTTCAGGATACAAGGTTATTTGCCCAAACTTTATTCAGGAATTTGAACTCAGTGACTATGAAATTATCTGTACTAGTTCTTTGCTCAGCCTAATATTGTACTAACACTGAAACTGATGAATTAATTCTTTGTTAGGAGGCTATGTTCTGTTACTAACCCAGAAATTATGGAATTGTGCTGATTCATTAAGTCACCCTCTTGGTTCTTTGCGGTAAAATAATGAGAGTGTACTATCTAAATTACTTTGGTTTAATTGTCATGGTTGATCGGACCACATAGGAATCCCACTGAAGGCCAGGTGTGAGGAACCTTATTAAAACCTACATAATGCAGTTCTTCTTTCATGTAGGTGACAAACATAGCAGCTTGCAGAAAAGGACAGCATGAAAAGTAACTGTAGTTAGGTTAAAGATAAAAATTGATATGAGATAAGGAAAACTGAAACAAAGTATAAGACATTAAATATGGCAAGCAACTGTGAAGTTGAAGATATTTTGTGAGCAGTGTTGAGATTTTGAGAAGGAAATTGTTATAATATAGATTAGAAGCAATAAAAACAAGGATCATTTCAGCCAGCACAGACACATTAGCAGTACTAGCGCCCACTTATGGTCTTATAACACCATCGTGAAAGTTGTACATAGGCAGAAATGAAAATGTTTGCTTTGTGATAAGTATACCTTGCACATGTATCATATTATAGTTCATAAAACTTCCATATGCATTTCCTTTACTTGACCCTCCCAACAACCTTGTGACGCAGGTAGCTCCATTTTACAGATGAGGAAGCACACACAAAGGTGAAGTGGCTTGCTTTCAAGTGCACAAAGCCAATAAGAAGAAAAGCTGGACTTGATGCCAGGTTTTCTGATCCTAAGTTTAGGACCCCTTTTATGTCCTCATAGGATATTGTTAGGGCTTCGGTTTGCGGGGATAGTTACTCCTTATTCCAGGCTTCTGGCCTATAAAAGGTACACACAAAGAAGGTAGTGCCACACAGGGAGTAGAGCATCTGCTCTGTTAAAAGTAGCCCAGAAACTCTAAAGGACTGGATGGGGGAGGAACCTAGAGGGAGCCCCACCCTCCACATAGATCACTTAGTAGTCCTCAAGAGAAAAACCCAGAACTAGGTGATGTTTTTACAATATTTGACACTAGTAGTGATCTTCCTCCTAACGTGATGATGTATAGAAATGGACCAAAAAAAAAAAAAAAAAGTTTGGGAAAGAATTCTTTAGGTGCAATTCTAACTCGAGCTCAGGCTCTTTGCTTTCATTGTGCTTTCTAGTTCCAGTGTCACCCCCATACCATCTCTCTGCCTTTCTCTTCCCCACTGTTTCACCCACCTCTTTAGCTTGGATGCCAGTTGGCCATGGCCCATAGTTTCAGTGCTGCCTTTCCTGGGTTTGAGAACCCTTTACCTGCCTGCCTTTGTCTGCTCTGCCAGTTGCCATCCCTAAAATTTCTCCTCTGGCTTCTTTTGCTAACCCTAGACTGCTCAGTCTTTCTGGGGAGTGAGGAAAATGGGATGTCTTGCTGACAGCAGTTCCCACTGCCTCCGCTTGAGTTGAGCTCTGTCTGTCCCTCATGGTGTTCCTGTGCTGCCTTCTCAGGGTCTCATTTCCTGCAGCAACTTTTGCATGTTTCCCAAGCCTCGTTTTTCATTTTTAATTAAAAAAAATATTATTATTATTTTTTTAAAGTAATCTCTATACCCAACATGAGACTCAAACCCACAACCGCAAGATCAAGGGTCACAGCTCTACCAGCTGAGCCGGCTAGGTGCCCCAAGGCTCATTTTTTCTATAGGCCCTAGACCTGCCCTCTATGTCCCCCATTCTTGACCATGACCTCACTTTAAGGCTCCTGCTCCCTATATTTTCCCCTTACCTTTCTATCATGACACTTTCTTCCCTTTATTTCTTTCTTTCTTTCTTTCTTTCTTTCTTTCTTTCTTTCTTTCTTTCTTTCTTTCTTTCAGATTTATTTATTTATTTTAGAGAGGCAGAGAGAGCATGAACAGGAGGGGCAGAGGGAGTGGGAGAGAGAATCCCAGGCAGACTGTGCTGAGTGTGGAGCCCGACACAGGGCTGGATCCCACGACCCTGAGATCACGAACTGAGCTGAATGAAACCAAGAGTCAGAGGCTTGACTGACTGTGCCACCCAGGCGCCCCTTTGTCATGACACTTTCATGGTTTAGAATCTCTTGCTTTTGGAAAGTCCTTGACTTTTTAACTTTTTTCCCCCTGATTATACTAGTAATATATGAGCGCAGTAAAATTCAGGCATTTTTAAATAAGGAAAGGAACCCATAATCCCATGTCTCCGTGTTAATCACCATTAAGAATTCAGTCTATTTAGGCTGGGGTCGTGATCTCGGGGTGGTAAGATAGAGCCCTGTGTGGAGCGCGGAGTCTGCTTGAGACTTCCTCTTCCTCTCCCTCTGCCTGTTCCTTGCACGGGCATGCACGTGCACTCTCTTTCAAATAAATCAATCAATCAAAAAAAAAAAGAATTCGGTCTATATTTATCCACATTTTTTTTTCTACTGGATATGCTAATGCGTGTATGGGTGCATGTGTATGTGTGAGAGAGAGATAAAGTAATTCCTTTTTACAGAAGTGGGATTACGGTATACCTACTCTTCTAGAACTTCTTTTTCATTTAATGCTTTTGTCTTGGGCATTTTCCCATGTTTAATACACATATCTGTCATATATTTTAATAGTTACATAGTATTATATTATATATCTGTATCAATTTTTCTAGTCCCCTGGTGATAGACGTTTGTTTCTGTCTTTGCAGCTATAAGCATCCTTGCATATATGTATCTTTATATACTTTTTTGTATACATTGTATACATCTTTCTATACTTTGTACACTTCTTAAGATAAAATCCTGCAAGTGGATTTTCTATGTCAAAGGATATGTCAAAAGTTTTAGAATTTTTAAAATTTTTCTAGATAATACCAAATAACTGAAGAGATTGTATTTATAGTTCTCCTTTAACACTGACCATTATCAAATATTTTTAATCTTTGCCAATTTGAAGCTTAATTTTGAACTAATTTTTTGAAGCCTAGATAACATTTTCTTATTGAGGAAGATGAGCATCTTTTCATGTGTTTATTTCATATATATTAATTTATTAATTAATTAGTTGATTAATCAGTGTCTCCTTTCTACCATCTTCCTAACCTCCTCTCCCCTTTTGATTTTTATCTACATGTAAGGTAGAACCATAGTAACTTTACTTAGCTCTGGGCCTCTCATGCCACCCTAGCCCTCTCCTTCCTATCCCTGTTTCTTATTTAAAATGCAATTTTACTGCCATTTCCTTACCACCTGTTTTATCTATATCTCTTAATGCTTTGTGGTCTGGCTTCTGGTCTTACATTTCTCCTGGACACTATCTCTGAGGTGAATTCCTTATTTCCAGGACAACAATTCTTTTTCTTGTGTTTGTTCTCCCTTGTTTTGACCACCTCCCCACTCTCCACCATCTTTGCAGGGAGGGAAGCCATGCATGAGTGGACTTTTTATTATGGAAAATTTCAAACATATACAACAACTGGTTGTATAGTATATGAACCCCAGGTACTCACCCAATTTCGACAATTATCACCATTTCCCCAATTTTTTCTTTCAGTTGTCCTCCCACTTTTTGGTTGTTGTTGGCATATTTCAAAGCTAAATCTCAAACACTGTCACTGAGTGTATATCTCTTATAAGAACATTTTTTATTAAAGATTTTATTTATTTATTTGATAGAGCATGTCTGCGCATAGCAGGGGGAGAGGCAGAGTGAGAGGGAGAAGCAGACTCCCTGCTGATCAGGGAGCCCAATATGAGGCTCCATCCCAGGACCCTGAGATCATGACCTGAGCCAAAGGCAGACGCTTAATCGACTGAGCCACCCAGGCACCCCAAGAACATTCTATTTTTTAAACATCATTACCTTGCTATTTTCTACCCTAATCAAAATTAACAATATATTTTATTTTTTTTTTAAAGATTTTATTTATGAGAGAGAGAGAGAGAGAGAGAAAGCACAAGCAGGGGGAGGGGCAGAGGGAGTGGGAGAAGCAGAGTCCCTGCTGAGCCCGATGTGGTGGCTCAATTGCAGGGCTCCCGGATCATGACCTGAGCCAAAGGCAGACACTTAATTGACTGATCCACCCAGGTGCCCCAGGACTTGATTTCTTTCTTTTCTTTTCTTTTCTTTTCTTTTCTTTTCTTTTCTTTTCTTTTCTTCCTTCCTTTTTTTTTTTTTTTCCCTGATACCTGCTGTTTAACTTGGGCAGTTTATAAGCTTGTTTTCTCTTCTTGAATGGTAGTGAGGATAATCATGATAATTCTGTCTCATAGGATTGTTGTGAGATTATCTCATATACTTCCACATAAAGTGCTTCGCACAGTGCTTTACTTACATGGGGCACAAACATTTTTTGTCTCACTCTGTCTCCATTCATTCATTCATTCATTCAGCAGATTATTTTTTTGAGCATGTATGTTTTAGCTGAAGAGGAAGCACTGACCTTGGCTTCTAGGATTCTACCGTCTTGATTAGCTGCCTAACTCTCAGATGTGCCTTTGTAAAAGCCCTTCCTTTTGTCTCCCTGGATATGGATGTAACCCAGGTTTGTTGTTTTCCTCTTCTATTCCCTCTTAGCCCATCCCTCAGAGACCTAGCTCTTTCATTCCCACCGCTTCAGGCAGTCCACGTTACTCAGTTCTATAAATGTGAGGTCTTTACAAAGCAACAAACCTACATTTCATCCTGACTTTTGGACATTTCTGTCTGACCAGGGGGACGAGTGTAAAGTGCACTGGATTGAGTCTGCAAATCAGGGCTGCAACTCCATCTCAGCCACGAACTTCATGGCTTGGGCAATTCAGTCACCTCTCTTGGTCTAGGTCAGAAGGATGGAAGGGCTGAATTAGAGTCTGAAGTCCTAGCCAGTTTTAAAGGCCTGTCAGCTGTGAGAAGGTGGGTTTAGAAATGTCCTCAGCATAGATGGAACCATAGCCACCATTTTCCGCAAACAAGTTTCTGGCTTCCCCCACCTGGTCTCTCCTGGGAAATCCAGGCTTTACCCTGTGGCTCTTCTCTCTCATTTGTACTCACCATAGGGCTGGTTACCTCATAGCTAGATCTTCAGATGATCTTGATTCCTGGTTCTTCCTGGAACACATTGTTAGCTCCTTTCAGCTTTGCATCTGTATTCACATTGTGTCCTCTGGTCGTATTCATGTTGTTTCCCCTAACCTGTGTTCTGGCCATTGAAATTATGACCATCCTTGTAGGTTTAATTCAGGTGACAGCTTCATCCACTTTCGGAAGTGAGTCTTCCCTCTTCTGACTCTCATGACTGGCAGTGTATCAGTGACATTTCACAGGATGCCTGGTTTCATGTATTTGCGTAAGATTTTTTTGTTTTGTTTTTACCTTCTAGTTTGTAATCCCCTTTAGTACAGGTACACATTTACATTGTGTGTAATTTTGCATCATACAGTGTTTAGCACAGTTCGTTGTGCTGATAGTTTTGCAATAAATACTGATTGAATAAGTGAGCTAAAGTGGACTTTGCTTCAAGGTAAGAACATTTACAGAAATGTTTTTAAACTCGGGTGTTCAGAGGATGTGATAATTACAGTCAAGAATGAAGAAGGCCTAGCTTGTGAAATGGTACAAATGGTACTAATTTAGGTACTAATTCCTCAATTCCAAAATTCAGAGAATCCTCTACTTCTCTGTCCTGTCTCAGAGTTGGGAGATTTTTCTGACTCTTGGATAATATGACTTAGCTTCTCCAAAGCATCTCCAGTAACACTGTTGTCATTATGGAGTAGCTAAAGGTAATCAATAATTATTGAAAGCTAACTTACTGTGTGCTAGGGAATGCACTAATTATTTTTTCACTTAATTTAAAAAATCTTACATGAGATATGCACTTAATTATTCTCATTTTATAAATGAAACCTAGGCTTAGAAAAATTAAGAAACTTCTTCAGTGTCCTTTAGATAGAAGGTGGCGATGCTGGGACTCTGACCCAGGCCATCTCATCTCAGAGCCCATATTCTTTTGTTATATATTTATTTATTTATTTATTTATTTATTTATTTATTTATTTATTTATTTATTTATTTTCAGAGCCCATATTCTTAATTGATTTACTGCTTTCCTGTCCAAAACACATTTATTGCCAGTTGGCTCTTTGATGTTTATTTTCCACTCATCCCTTATCAAATACCTTGCATGAGTTTTTTTTATTTTTTTCTTTCCCAAACTAACTGTCCTTCTGTTGTTCCTGATTTTGATGAAGGGATGCTGTTGCTCTTGCAGTCATCCAGATTTTAAGCCTCAGAGTCCTATTTAATTCCTCTGTTTCTTTCCCATGCAGAAAATTCTGTTGAGTTTTCCTTGGTAGTGCTTTACCCCTGCTATTCTTTCTGGTTTCTTTGCCTTTCCCTTAACCCAAGCCCTTCAGGTCTAGTCCTGGATTGTGACAGCTAATTTTCCTTCCTCCATTCTCTCATTTTTGCAGTTCTGAAAATATTGCCTTTCACCCATCTATCTCCACTTAAAAATCCGTCTGTGGTTCCTGTAGCTGGTATTTCTAAAAGCCAGTTTTCA
This sequence comes from Ursus americanus, assembly GCF_024610735.1. Lineage (NCBI taxonomy): Eukaryota > Metazoa > Chordata > Mammalia > Carnivora > Ursidae > Ursus > Ursus americanus. The sequence continues at coordinate 37,465,961 of NC_142140.1, read as the reverse complement.
GATAGTGTCATAATCACCTGTGGGGCTTCTTTAAAGTGTGTAAAGTCGTCAGAATAACCCTATGAGATCAGTGCTATTATTTGCAGTTTAGAGATGAGAAAACAGAGGCTTAACCAGACTGAGTCACTTATGTAAGATCACTATTGGTGGGAACTGGGGAGCTATGTATTTTTAATAAGCTCTTCAGATTCTGATGCCCTGAAAAACACCAGATTGAGGAAGCACTAGGCAGCCTTCAACTCCTTTTAGAATTCCTTCTGTAAATGTCTTTGTGGTTTCAGTGACCCCTCCATATGTGAAATTTATGTAGCATTTGACTCTTGATTATGCCCATCTTGCTGATGTCTTTCCTTAATAGTGTACTCACCTGGCTGGTTCTTCCTCTGCCTTTCTGACTTTCTCTGCAGATTACTTAACTGTTCTCCACTCTGTCGTGGTTTGGCCTGTTGTTGGCTATCCTTCCCCCTCTACACACACTTTCTGAGTCTCTTGCGTATTTGGGGCTTCAGCTACCTGAGTATGGCAGGAACACCTAAATCTGTATCTCTGACCCCAATTCATTTTCCAGCTGTTTCTGGCATTTTACTATTTAATGATACTATTATGTACACCATTGTTCAAGCTTGGAAACCGGGGCCATGGATAAGAGCTTAGAGTTAGAAGTCTTAAGTTGAAATCCAATTCTACTACTTTCTAGCTGGGTATAATTGGGACAGGTCACTTAACCTCTCTAAAACCTTAGATTTCTTCTTCGTGGAATTGGGATAACATTACTTTCCTCATGGTATTGTGAAGATATAATGAGAGAATGTCAATAAAACATTTAATAATTTTGTTAATATTTATGGAGCCTTTCCTATGTACCAAGGACTGTGTTGGATGCTGGGGAGATGGTGGTGAGGAAGGCTGCCCTCATGGGGCTCCGGTTGGCTACTGAAGCCTTACTGGGTTTGTCTCCTCAGTCTCTAATGTTTCTACTTTCTCCTTTTTCATTTCCCCTATTGTGGTTCAGGGTCTCACCACCTTTTGTCCAGTGTTACAGCAGTTTCCTACCTAATCTCCTTGCCTTCCAAAGCCACGAGAGTGTTCTTTTTCTTTTTTACTTATTTTTTTAGGGAGAGAGAGTGCATGTGTGCAAGCAGGGGTGGGGGGATAAGGACAGAGAGAGAAAGAATCTTAAGAGAGAGAGGCTGGGCATGGAGCCTGACTCGGGGCTTGATCTCACAGCCCTGAGATCATGAACTGAGCTGAAATCAAGAGTCAGACGCTTAACTGACTGAGCCACCCAGGCGCCCCAGAGCATTCTTTTTGGGAATTTAGATAATGCCACTTATCGTTTAGTGGTTCTCTTTAGGGGCATATAAACTATGGGGAGGATTGCATGGAGATAGTCCACTTCTGAGCTCAGTAGAGAAGGGCTCGATAGTATAATGGTTATGTCTGCCAGAGATAGAGACAGGAATGTGTTGCCAAGTGCCACATATTTGCCAATCCTTGTATAGGACGAAGTTCAGACTCCTTAGCAAGGTCTTCAGGACACTGTTGGATCAGGATCTGGCCTGTCCACTTCTCATCTCTTGCAATCTCCCCATTTACTCCCCCAACCTATCGTCCCATGGAACTGAGCTTGTGCATGTGTCATTCCCTCTCCATGAATGACTTCATCCTCTTCTTAAAGCTCTGTCCTTTTTTTTTTTTTTAAGACCGACTGATTTATTTATTTATCAGAGAGAGAGAGAGAAAATGCACAAGCAGGGGGAGGGCAGGCAGAGGGAGAAGCAGACTCCCCGCTGAGCAGGGAGCCTGATGCGGGACTCAGTCCCAGGGTTCTGGGATCATGACCCGAGCTAAAGGCAGATGCTTAACTGACTGAGCCACCCAAGCATCCCAAGGTTCGTCCTTTAACATTCAGATCTGTTGTCTGCTCTGGAAAACCTTGCCCAGCCTTTCCAGGTAAAATTATTTCCTTCTCTGTCCTGTAGAACCTTAATTTATCCGTATATCCATCCTTCGTTCCTCCTCCTCCTCCTTTTTTTTTTTTTTTTTTTTTTGAGAGAGGGATAGAGTACGTGCGCACTGTGTGGGGAGAAGGAGCAAAGGGACCCATATTTATTAAGAGAGAGAATCTTAAACAGGCTCCACACACAGTGCAGAGACTGATGAGGGGCTCGATCTCACGACCCTAAGATGATGACCTGAGCTAAAAGAAACCAAGAGTCAGATGCTTAACTGACTGAGCCATCCAGGCACCCCCCCTTCCTTCATTCTTCTGAAATATAATTCACATATCATAAATTTCATCATTTTAAAGTCTTTAATTCAGTGGCTTTTAGTACATTACAAGATTATACAACCATTGCCACTGTCTAATTCCAGGGCATTTCATTGCTACAAAAAGCAACCCATATTTATTAAGTTATCACTCCCTATTCTCCCTTCCCCTATCTCCTGGTAACCACTAATCTACTTTCTATTTCTATGGATTTGCCTATTCTGGGCATATCAGATAAATGGCATCAGACAGTATGTGGCCTTCTGTGACTGACTTGTTTCACTTAGCATGTTTTCAAAGTTCATCCATGTTATAGCATGTGTCATTCCCTTTTATTCCCTTTTATTGCTGAGTAGTATTCCATTCTTTGGATATGCTACATTTTGTTAATCCAGTCATCAGTTGAACCTTAGTCATATGTTGTACTTTCCAGGTTGCTCACAGTGTATGCTTACATATCTGTGTCAGTTAATGGGATGATCCCTGGAGTAATGGGACGATCCCTGGAGGGCTCTAGTCATCGCTCTGTGACCAGGATTCTCTCTGTGTGTCTTCAGTGTCTGCCAGTATTAGTCAATAGTAGATGTTTAGTCAGTATTCAGTGATGAATTGTTTTATCTACCTTTCCAGAAAACCTGACACTTTCTGCCTTTTCAGCATTCCTCAGATCCAAGCTATGATTCCTGTGCAGAGAATGTCCTTTCCTTCCTTCCTCACTTGTCTAATTCTGCTGTGCTTCAAAGTTGTTTCAAGGTCTGCCTCCTCCAGAAAGCCTTCCAACAGCATTTAAACCTCAGATGCTATTGCTTCCTTCTCTGAACTCTGGTGCATTTGGGGTCTCTATCATTCATTAGGCACTTAATAAATATAATCTTAACTCTGTCCTTAACTAGATTGGCAATAAGCCCACCAACACTGATTCCTTTTTTGCGCTCCCAATAAAAAGTTACTCTAATTATGTAATGGAATTACATCTAACATTTTACCTTAAATTGAACTATTCTTTGCAAAAGGCAAAAAAAGACAAGAAATAATGACTTAAATAGTGAGGTAATTTCTACTCACCGTTTTACTCAGTGAATGAGTACCCACAGGCAGTATATGCAGGCAGTGTTGTTAGAGTTAATATGACAAAATCTATACAGTTAAAGAATTCTTGACCATTGGCAGAAGAGAAATCTGTTTAGATGGTGTGGTGATGAGTTGGTAACTATTCTACCAAAAAAGAAGAAGGAAGAGAAGGAGAAGGAAGGGGAAGAAGAAGAAGAAGGAGAATAATAATAATGGTGAGCCATAGAGAATTGTTGATGTAAAAAGATTTGTTGGAAGTGATAAGGAAGAGGATGAATAGGGAAAGCCTGCAAGCTGGAATCTTCATAAAATTACTGGACCGGTCCAAGCAGCAAAACACATGAGAGTTTAATTTCTGAATACTATAACCTTTCGGAATTATTTTTAGTGTATATATCTATAGGGATACACACATGAAACTATTTATAGTGTATTTATGTGGGCAATTGAAAAGACTTTTCGAGGGTGACTTTATTGATGATCTTTTGCTTTAGGCTTTCATGGGAGTGCTATCTAAGATGAGGCCTCGGTAGTAGGTACCAGTGAATTTTTGTTGGCAGTGTGAGAGTGTGGTCACTGGATGTGGATATGAATAGGGGCAGTCACAGCCTGAAAAATAAGATACTACTAAGGATGGGGATGAGGCCAAGGAGGATTTGTTCACTGATTGTTTGACTTTACAGAGAGAAGATACATGTTTAAAGACTAAATGCTGATGTGACAGTTATAAAGTCGTATCTATTATAAAACAAAAGAATAAAGAAGACGACTTTTTTGGTAAAACTACCATCCAAAAATAAAAATGGTTAACCTTTTGGTTCATTTCCTTCGTGTGTGTATGTGTGTTTCCTGTGCATATGTAAGTACTTGCATGAGTGTTATTTTTTAAATGGGGGATTTAAATATTAATAAGCTTTTTTGTGCTTTTTATACAAAATTATATTGTAAAAATGGTCTTGAAACTCTTCCCCTAAAATTTGCTATGTTCTCAGAGAGACTCTTCCTCTAAAGGTTAGAAGCCTCTTCGACAGAGCCACCTGTTTCATATATTGGTAGATTTATTTGTTCATGAACCTTACCAGGTCTGTCTTGCAAGCTCTGGTTAGGGCAAGTTGGAATTTACAGAGTTGACCCAGCCAGTGCTCTTAGCCCAAATTCCTCCATCAGAGAGACCTGTGACCTGATCTCATCTGTCAGACGGCCCCTGATAGACTTGTTTTTCATCTATTGACACTGGAGTGGATATTTCAGATTCAGTGTTTTTAAAAACATTTTATTTTTTATTTTTATTTTTTTTAAAGATTTTATTTATTTATTTGACAGAGATAGAGACAGCCAGCGAGAGAGGGAACACAAGCAGGGGGAGTGGGAGAGGAAGAAGCAGGCTCACAGCGGAGGAGCCTGATGTGGGGCTCGATCCCATAACGCTGGGATCACGCCCTGAGCCGAAGGCAGACGCTCAACCGCTGTGCCACCCAGGTGCCCCTAAAAACATTTTAGATGCTTAGAGGAAGACTTGATTTTTTTAAAATTAAAATTAAATCAAAATCAAAACCATATGCTGTGGCAGCATCTTAAAGAACAATTCCATGTCAAGGGCATTTTGGCTAGTTTTTCTCCCTTGAAGCCTCACTTCTCATACTATTATTCCGTAAGTGAAAGTAGCAAAGAATGCCTTTGTGAGGTATAAAATCATTGCATTACTTCTGAGAATTCAAATCTGTGAAACAGTAACAGCATCAATAAAATAGCATATTGAAGCGGAAACTGTTACTCTTTCACATTTAATATGTTTAAATTTTGTATCTGCTGATATTCTTCCTTTCCCAGGTTACGTCTCTCAAGCGATCTAGCTTCTCATAAGGAATCTTGAATCTTCATGTGGGTAGAACATTTGGTTCTTACTGCTTACATAAATTTTATTTCTAGCTTAAAGGGAGAAAATCTCTGTCCTGGCTATTTTTCAGTTAGTAACTTTGGTGTCTTACACTTCGTCACTTTTGCCTCACCTGGATCTGAACAATACATCCCAGAGCCCTATTTGGTTCCCTTCCTCTGTGACTGGGCCTTTTGGTGTGGGTTATTCTCACTGTCTGCGTGTTCTTCTCTCCCCTGCTGTTTTATTCACTCATTGTTTGTCGACTTGGTTTATCCAGTTTTGTCTGGATGGAATGCCTATTTTCTGGGCTTGGGGCCAATTTTTTACTTAACTTTTGGGTAAAACTGTACAGTATCCCAGCTACTGTCTGAAGAGATGAGCTTTCCAAAAGCAGTTTTATTTGTTTAGAAACCAGATAGCACATATTACCGTGGGAGATATTACACACATATCAGAAAGAAAAACAGGCTCTCCCTAAGTGGAACACGGGTTGTCTATATGAGAACCAACATACTGCTGTATACTGGGCAGTCTCACCTACTGGGGTTTTCAAATGGGCTGCAATAAGACAATAGTGTTTTCATGAGAGACACTGTAAGTTTCACATCTATGTAGGATTTGTTTGCGTTGTGTTAGGTTATTAAGTACTTATTATGTTGCTAGGTCATATGCTGTGTGAGCCCTTACTGCACCTGATGTGTAGGTGTCATTTTCCCAGATGAGGAGAAGGTCAATAATTTGTTCCAATTAACTGGTGCCTTTAACCTGGGTCTCTCTGACACCGCTTTGTGATATACCTACTGCTTCTTCATCGTTGCTGATAGTAAAAGCTGGGATATGCATGACATCTGGTCTCTAGCCTGGGCTGGTGTCTGAGGAGTAGGTGACAGCAGCACCCAAAGCACTGGTTAGGGAAACCTGGAAGAGAAGCCTCCTGTGTCTTTTACTCTTTCATTGAGACTTGAAGAACAGTACTCCATTAGCTGTTTATTTTACCTTCTGAATGGTTCTCAAGTCTGGTGTTTCCTCTGTCTTTTTAACTGGCCCTATTGCCTGTCTTTTACTCCATCTTCACATTTCTTCCAGCAAGTTTTTTTCCTAGGCCATGTTTTGAACTTAGAGTATGCTAAATACTGAACTGAGTGGACCTTTACTGCTACTCAGTATTCTTTGTTTACTAGTACCCCAGGAGGCTATATCCTTAAGTAATGGCTTTGGTTTCATATGATGTTTGAGCTTTCCAAGTACTGGTTCTCAGTCATCACTTCCATTCATTCTCCCAAGCTTCGTAGAACAGCCTGATCCAAGATTTCAGAGCCTCTTTATGTCACGGTACAGAGAATGTGCATTTTACTTTTATTTTATTTTATTTTTGTTATAAAAATGATTTTATTTATTTGAGAGAGAGGGAACACATGTGGGTGTGTTCACACACGTGGAGAGGAGCAGAGGGAGAGGGATAAGCAGACTCTGCACTAAGTACAGAGCCTGTTGGGAGGCCCGACCTCACGACCCCGAGATCATGACCTGATCCAAAATCAAGAGTCAGGTCTTTAACCTACTGAGCCACCCAGGCACCCCCCCAGAGAATATGCATATTTGTAAAAGGACCTCTTGGTTTGTAACGTCATGGTCTCTGTGCCAGTCACCCCCCCCCCGCCCCAGTGTGTTTATCAAAAATCAAAAGGGTCAGCAGTTAGACTGTAGTAATAGCATAGTATTTGCTTTATCATTTTTGTGAGAAGGAGTTATTCCTTTTTAACTCTTTTCTATGTGTAAGCATTTGGTAGTACATGTAGTGAGTTTTAACTGATCGTTAACTCTGCAGATAATGAAAGTATTGACTTTCCCTGACACTGAAAAAGGCTCAGGTGTGGGAGGATTAGTTACTAGGTGGTAGAGTATCGGCTTGTCCTCCACAGATCATAATCCCTTTCCTTTCACTAATGTTCCTCTCAATTCCCTAAATATGCTGTGGTTATTTTCAAATCTTCCTTAAAAATCGATTATAGTAGCCCTCCTTAACCTGTGGGGGATGTGTTCCAAGAGCCCCAGTGAATGCCTGAAGGTGCAGATAGTACCAAATGCTATATGTACTGTGTTTTTTCTTATATATACATACCTATGGTAAAGTTTAATTTTATGAATTAGGCACAGTAAGAGATTAACAATAAAAATGATAGAACAATTATTAACAATAGACTATAATAAAAATTATGTGAATGTGGTCTCTTTTCTCTCAAAATATCTAACTGTATTGTACTCACCCTTTGTGTGACGATGTGAGATGATAAAATGCCTGTGTGATGAGATGCAGTGAGGCGAATGACGTAGGCACTGTAATGTAGTGTTAGGCTACTACTGACCTGACGATATGTCAGAAGGAAGACCATCTGCAGATAAGGGGGGATCAGTGTACTTCCTGTCAAGTTTAGAGGCGGCCTAGAGGTGACACCTTTTGGAAAGCAAAATTAAATAATTGATTCAGCTATTGATGTGTTTGTCAGGATTTTGAGTTAGCTGGCTCTAGAGTCTTTATCCTGGTGTTAATGCATTGTATAGATAATAAGTCTTTTGAAGTGTTTGAAGCTGCTGCCAGGGCTTGGTAAGGACCAAGGAAATCTCCAGTCCAGGAGTATCTTTTCCAAAGCAAGGAAGGAATTTGTTTCTGCCTTACACAGGAAAACAAATGCTTACTGTGGGCCACAATTAGCAGAATACAGTAGACTTGGAGTCCTCCATTACATGTAACTGAAGATGTGAGATCTGTTATCTGGGATGCCCAACCAAATGTAAACAGAGCAAGGAGTTAGAAATAGGCTAGATATGAGGTGTAAGAGGTGCTCTTGGAGTCTTCCTTTTCTAGGTTCCTGGCTGGCTTAGTCGGTAGAGCATGAACATGTGTCTCTTGATCTCAGGGTTTTGAGTTCAAGCCCCACATTGGGCATGGAGCCTACTTAAAAGTAAATAAAGGGGTGCCTGGGTGGCTCAGTCGGTTAAGCATCTGCCTTTGGCTCAGGTCATGATCCCAGTGCCCTGGGATTGAGCCCTGCTGTGGGCTCTCTGCTCTGCAGGGAATCTGCTACTCTCTCCCCCTGCTCTCGTGCGCATGCTCTCTCTCTCTCTCTCTCCCCCCCCCCAAATAAATAAAATCTTAAAAATAAATAAATAAACATGGAGTCTTCCTTTCCTTTAACCCTCTAAAGAAGAGGCTAATTACTATTAGAATTCAGTACAGCACGGATATTGGCTTCTTGTCTAAACCAGAGATAGCCTATTGAAGAAACTAGTCCAGATGTGATACTATAAAAGGGGAAAATAGTTAAAATGGGGCAGTTACAGCTGTGCAGGAGCCTGTAGTGCCTGATATTTATATGTTTATAATAGAGTGCTGTTAAGAAACCGTTTTTCATTTGAGGATCGTGTGTTTGATTCCTTTGTATAAATCCAAATGAGAGAAGCTTTATTTCTTCCCATTTTGATGATGATAGTGGAAGGTATGGGACCCTGAAGACAGTGTCTAGAGGTGAGAACAAAGAGGCCTTTCATTCCTTGTACACTACTCAGTCTAATCGTCAGTCTCAGATGCTCTGGGAAGCCAACATAAATTGCCAGGATTGAGCTTCAGGAACATGTATAAGTATTGAAGTCCTCAGTCCTTCTGATTCTTTTCTGATTGAGATTAAGGCCTTTTGTCTGTAGAGTTGCTTAACACCGGTACCCCCCTGGGCCCTACTTGTCTTGTTTTTAAGGAAACGAGGCTTTGAGGTAGTACCTTGGCAGGTGAATGTCCTTCCCCAAGAGTAGTTACCACCCCCCCCCCAACCTGACACTGTCTAGCACAGGCAGAGCAGGGCCTGCTGTCCTGTTTAATCTGCAAGTATGTTCTTCCTTCGCAGTGTGTTTATGTCTATCAAATGTTGATTCTTATTACTTAAAAGAATCATTACATATTAAGCCAGTTAGAACTAATGTGAGAATTTTAATAAGTGATACAGTTTGTGAAACACAGCATGCCTGTGGAAGCTCAGCAGATCAGATTGCCAGAAGCGTGTGTCCTAAGTAACTGATAAATGTGATTTAGGGTTGGGTCACCAACTGGAATGATGTGATGAACCTTCACTTATCCAAGTTTCTGTCATAAGAGCTAGAACTGATTTTTTTCAAGATTTTATTTTTATTATTTATTTTAGAGAGAAGGGGGGTGGGGGGAGGAGCAGAGGGAGAGGGAGAAGTAGACACCATGTTGAGCATGGAGCCCAACTTGGGGCTTGATCCCATGACTCTGAGATCATGACCTGAGCCAAAACCAAGAGTCGGATGCTCAACTGACTGAGCCACCCAGGTGCCCCGATTTGTGCATTTTCTTATTAATGAGTATTTAGATTGCTTCTTTTTTTCCTCCCACCAGTCCTTACCATGATACAGCATAGATTCAAAATTTTCTTGTATACCTATTCTAGAATTTTCCTAGGAGCAAAATTTATGATTCATAGGGCTGGGTATCTTTAACCTTGCTAGATATTTCCAATTATTCAAAGTATCAGTTTGCATTCCTACCAGTTGTCTGTAAGAACCCTTACTTAGTAGCATCTCCAGCACTTTGTACTGTCAGACTGTGGCAAAAACTTTAATGTGCGTGAAATGTTTTTTGGTCATTTGAGTTTTCTCTTCTAAGAGTTACCTAGTCTTATCCCTTATCTTCTTACTGGTTTTTAAGAGTTCCTCATACATTGTGGCTACTAATCCTTTCACTGGTTCTATGCTTGCAGATATCCCCCAGACTCTGGATAATCTTTGTTTTGTTTATGATATTTTCTTATGCAGACATTTTCATTTTTGATGTAGTGAAATTTACTAATCTTTCTCTTTATAGTTTATACATTTTGTGCCTTGGGATTTTGATTAGAAGTGCATTGAGTTTATAGGGAAAATTGACATGTAAGTCTTCATCTTGGAACATGTCACATCTTTCTGATTATTTATGTCTCTTTAAGTGAGGTCGTTACACATTTTGCCACAGAAGTTTTAGATCTCTTTCCCTAGATTTATTGCCAGATAACTTACGGTTATTATTGCTATTCTAAATAATATTTTAAAAATTATACTTTCTTTCTAAATGGGTGTTGAATGCATACAGAAATAAGATAGATTTGGGGTGTGTGGGTGGCTCAGTCGGTTAAGTTCATACCTTCGGCTCAGGTCATAATCCTGGAGTCCTGGGATCGATCCCCGCATTGGGCTTCCTGCTCAGCATGGAGACTGCTTGTCTCTCTCCCTCAGCCCCTCTCCCTGCTCATGTACACCCTCCCCCTGCTCACACGCTCGCTCTCTCTCAAATAAATAAAAATCAAGTCTTAAAAAAAAAGAAGGTAGATTTTTCTATATTGTTCTTTCATCTAACTGCCTTACTAAGCTCTCCTGTATTTCTAATAATAGTTTAACTGTAGATTTTCTGTGTTGAAATAATAGGACCCTCTATTGGTGACAATTTTCTTTCTTTGTTCCGATCTTTATGCTGTGTGTCTGTGTGTATGTGTGTCTTATTTTGTTTGTTAGAATCTCTAACAACTTGGGGGTGCTTAGGTGGCTCGGTTGGTTGAGCCTAACTCTTGTTTCAGCTCAGGTTCTGATCTCATGGGTGGTGGGATCGAGCCCTGTGTTGGGCTCCGTGCTCAGTGGAAGTCTGCTTGGATATTCTCTCCCTCTGCCCCTTCCCCCGCTTGTGCTCACTCTTCTCTCTCTAAAGTAAATAAGTAAATCTTAAAAAAAGAGTCTTTAACAACTTGATGTTGATAGAAATATTGATAGCATGCAACCATGTGTCTTGTTCCTGAATTTATAGTGTATGTTCCTAGTGTCTCATACTAAATGTGTTGTTGTGGCTTTTGGTAGATTCCTTTTATCCAGTGAAAGAAGTTTTCATCTGGTTTGTGAAGAATTTATTTGCTTTTGTCACCATGAATGGGTTTTAAATTTTATGAAAATTTTTTCTGCCTCTTTTCAGATAGTATATAGTTTATCTCCTTTAATCTGGTATTTTTATTATCAGAAGTTTTTAGGAAACTAGTTTTAGTCTTACGCTGTTGGCTCTTGCTTTTGTTTGGTTAGTTGCTCATGTGTTTGTACTTTCGGATTGTGAGCTCATCTTCAGTAAGGCTTTATCTATGACTCTTATGTGGCCCAAGTAGAGGTATGTCCCAGAGATGTTTTACTTTCACTTCTTGGCAGCTAGTGTGTATCACTTGCCTGGGACCACTTTAGTTTAGTCTTGTCTGTCTGTCTGTCTTTCTTTCTTTTTAGATTCATTTATTTCTTTATTTGGGGGGGGGGGCGCGGAGGGAGAGAGAGAGAATCCCAGGCAGTCTCTGCACTCATCAGAGCAGAGCTCCATCTCATGGCCCTGAGATCACCACCTGAGCTGAAACCAAGAGTTGGATGCTTAACTAACTGAGCCACCCAGGTGCCCCTGGCCACTTTAGTTTTGATTAATTTCTTGGACCATGTAGATTGGATACTCCCCCCCCCCCCCAAACTAGGTTGACATAAGCTTTTATGTTGTCTTCTGTATTGGTGGTTAGATTTTTTCTACATTACTCTTTCCTGAGAATATAGCTCTTTAAGGTCCTGTCTTTATGTAGAGGTTGTAGTCTTTCCTTTTTAGCTTCTTTGAACCCCAAGGCATTGTTTCTTATCTGACCACTCACCCACAAGATTGGCACCCTCTTTTTCTCCTAGGACTGCCGTAACGTCAACTCTCAAGAGTATTTGTCTTTATTTTCAGTTTACCTTTTATTCTTGGTCCTTGGTCTGTTCTGTTACTTTTTTTTTTTTTTGGTGAAAACAGCTGTGCATTTAAAATGAATGTGTGTTGTATATGATTTTATTTGTATTTCTAGGTGTTTTGCAGTGGGAGAATTTGCACGATCTCCTGTCTGCCAAGGTGCCAAGCAGGAAGCCCTTGTCCAAATTGTTAGATGGACCTTGGTCATTGTGGTGTTACCTTGTTGTTTTCTACTAGAAAGCTCTAGAACTGTTAACCTGGGGGTGCCTGGGTGGCACAGTCGTTAGGTGTCTGCCTTCGGCTCAGGGCGTGATCCCAGCGTTATGGGATCAAGCCCCACATCGGGCTCCTCCGCTATGAGCCTGCTTCTTCCTCTCCCACTCCCCCTGCTTGTGTTCCCTCTCTCGCTGGCTGTCTCTGTCAAATAAATAAATAAAATCTTAAAAAAAAAAAAAAAAGAACTGTTAACCTGGCATCTTCTTCTGGTGCTGTCCTACCTTCATGACTCTTGTATACCCAGGATTCAAGTACTCACTCTCAGTTAATAATTTCTTCTGCAGATACTTTTATAGGCTTGGGGGCAAAAATGTAATCAATAGGGATGCTATGAAATAGCACACTAAATCTTGGTTTTTACTAATTCCGAAATTTGAAATGGAATGTATTTCATAGTTCTTGATCAAGGTAGCCACAGCACTAAAGGCATTTGTAAAATGGCACAGGTTCTTTCCATACTTTTATGTTAGTGGCAGTTTTTAGAAGTCTCTCCGAGCTCAAAATATGTATTTATTCTTATAATTTCATTACTTTATTTATTGTAAAGAGTAAGCTACAGTTTGTATAATACTAACATCAAATCCAAAATATACATAGGGGCACCTGGGTAGCTGAGTCAGTTAAGCATCCGACTCTTGACTTCTGCTCAGGTCATGATCTCAGGGTCATGAGATCCAGCCCTGCATAGCTTCCAAGCTCAGCCGGGAGTCTGCTTGAGATTCTCTCCCTCTCCCTTTGCCCCCCCGCCCCCCGCCCATGCTCATGCATACACTCTCTCTTTGCCTCTCTCAAATAAATAGATCTTTTTTTTTTTAAAGATTTATTTATTTATTAGAGAGAGAGAGAGAGAGAGAGACAGCCAGCAAGAGAGGGAACACAAGCAGGGGGAGTGGGAGAGGAAGAAGCAGGCTCCCAGCGGAGGAGCCCGATGTGGGGCTCGATCCCGGAACGCCGGGATCACACCCTGAGCCGAAGGCAGACGCTTAACGACTGCACAACCCAGGCACCCCTCAAATAAATAGATCTTTTAAAAAAATATATGTATATACATGTATTTAGAGGCCTGCCTAGTATGTCATCCAAACTAGTGCAAAAATAATGATAACTTCATTAAGAGCAGCACTACTATAAAATGGGACATTCGGAATGTGAAGAGGCCCACTTGTCAGAATTATTTGCTATGGAAGCCACTTTTTTTTTTTTTTTTAATCTTTAGTTAATGGGAGAGATGATTAGGAGATTCTGGAACTACTTGTGATAGTAGTAGTTCAGTAGTTTCTCGATTAGCTTGGCTGAGTGGCAGCCTCTAGCCCTGTGTTTCTGCCGATGCCACCATTGACTTAGCTGGGTCTTTCGTTCAGCTTCACTGTAATGTAACAGTGAGTTGCACTCATTCTTGCATGCTGTGGTGGGCAGGAGGAAGGATTAGCTCCTCATCCTGTCCTTTTTCTATCACTCATTTCCTTTCTCTTTTTTGTGCAGTTTTATTTTGGCCACGGTGCTGGGGCAATGTCCACTTGAGAACAAGCTACAAGAATGAGTAATAACTACTTGTTGACAAAACGATCAGAAGATTGGAACTATTCTTTAATCTTTCCCAAACGGAGGCCTGGAGTCTCTGTCCTTGAGATTTGGCAGTTGTCTCTAGGTGTTCTACTTTTATTCTTCACTCTCAGTCAACTAGATTATTCTTGGATGGTGGTTGCCAACTGTTGTAGGTTGACATAGTGAGTGCTGATGTGGCAGAGGCTTGCGGTTTAATTCCAGGGCAGCCTCATCCTGGTTAGAGAGAAACCATGCAGGCCTAGACTGTACCCTTGACTGCATTAGGGTGAATGAGTATCTTGGGCACCAGGGATCAAGTAAGAGAGTGTGAATGTATTAAGGGCAAATGTTTAGTGTAATTAGGGGAAACAATGCATTGTAAATCTCCTAGTGGGACAAAAATGTCATTTTTCATTTTTGTATTGGATATCATTTTAAATTATGATTAGATTTGATTTGGTATTTTGGGGTTATTTTATTTTATTTTATTTTATTTTTTTTTTAAGATTTTGTTTATTTATTCGACAGAGATAGAGACAGCCGGCGAGAGAGGGAACACAAGCAGGGGGAGTGGGAGAGGAAGAAGCAGGCTCATAGCGGAGGAGCCTGATGTGGAGCTCGATCCCGGAACGCCAGGATCACGCCCTGAGCCGAAGGCAGACGCTTAACCGCTGTGCCACCCAGGCGCCCCTGGGGTTTTTTTTAAATTGTTTTTTAAAAGATTTTATTTATTCATTTGACAGAGATCGAGATAGCCAGCGAGAGAGGGAACACAAGCAGGGTGAGTGGGGGAGGAAGAAGCAAGCTTCCAGTGGAGGAGCCTGATGTGGGGCTCGATCCCAGAATACCGGGATCACGCCCTGAGCCGAAGGCAGACGCTTAACGACTGAGCCACCCAGGCGCCCCTTGGTATTTGTTATTTACTCAAATGCTATAGACTTCTTTGGTGTCCCAAAATGACATTGTTATTGATTCTTTCTGTTTTGGAGTCAGATAGTCTTATGGCTTTTTGCTCTGCATCATTTTTTGAGGCATGTATTTGTATCACTCCCACAATGCCTGGCGTAGTGTCTTTATTATATCATTCCTAGGCTTTGGACTAATTAATTGCTAACTTTTCTGCCTTTTCCTTTGACCATTCTTTCTACAGAATATCTATCGGCTACTTTTTTCTTTGAATTATTTCCTCAGACTTTTTGTTCATTTCAGTCTGTGCCCTTTGTCCCCTCTACCAAGACAGTATTGTGGCCCTAAGATTCTTACGTGAATCATTTTGGTCTCTTTACCTCCTATATGGTATAATGAAGTTATGGCCTTGCCTCCATGGAATAAGCATGTTTATCTGAAGAGTGATGAGAGGTAACTTGTTTGGTGTGTGCATCCACAAGCCATGTTCCAGTCTTTGAGAGAGGGCTCTTCTTCCCAAGGGTCAACATCCATTATTTTCTGTTTACAGAGATGAGGTTTTCCTGTAGGTCATCTTCTTACTTGCAAAATCTATGCCTGAGTTTTGTTCAGACTCCATATGCTTCTTCCCAGAGAAGATATGGGAATATTAGTTTGAAAGAAGAAGCTTTTTTTCTACTTCACTATAATGGCTTTAGGTCAAGTGCACACTCTTTTTCCCCACTTATTTTTGCTAGTCTTTGGATGTCACTGTTTTTGTCAATATTCATGTCCAGTGTTAGACCAGAGAGAGACATAGGGCAAGTGTATTTAAGTAAGTGGTTCAGTGATAAGAATCTTTAGCTACTTATTTCTGTAATGCTGAAGTGCATGAGCACATGCATGTGCGTGCATGCATGCGTGTGTTTGTGTAGAAGCCTAAGAACTGGGCACAGGTTGAATAACCTTAGCCGTAAGTAACAGTGAAACACATTATCTAGATAGATTACATAAGTCTCCCTAGAAGACTGTTCAGAATTGGGCCACATCTATACAAAGAGGGAGGGTGAGCTGGTGAGTCCAATTTTTACCTGCCTGTGGGGTGCTGTTTGTTTATGACATTGACCAGACCCAGAGCCTTCCAGAGGGAACCCAGGTGAGACTTGCCTCAGAGATGATTCCAGCTCCTGCTGGGCTCAGGGAAAGAGGGAGAGAGGCCTATTCCCTACCAAGAGGACATCCTGTCTGCACATAGGGGTGCTGGGAGGCTTAATTAGCCTTTTTAACCCTACATTTTTGTATCTTCAAGGAAAGGAAGTTTCATACTAATTTGTTGCTAATTAACTATAGAGAATATTCAGCTAGGTTATCTTTCAAATCTGTACTTTGAAATAAGATATTTCATACTTAAGTGTTTAAATCTTTGGAGAACTAGGAATAGATTATTTTATTCTCTTGTTAAACTGTCTTTTAGAAGTTTTTTTTATTTATTTCTACTGCTAAATACATCATTGTGTATTTCCTAAAGACCTTTTCTTTTTTTTTAAAATATATTTATTTTAGAGAGAGAGAGCATGCACATGCACATGAGTGGGGTGAGGGGCGCAGGGAGAGAGAGGGGAAGCAGACTCCACCCTGCATAGGGAGCCCGACGTGGGGCTCTGTTCCAGGACCCTGAGATCATGACCTGAGCCGAAATCAAGAGTCATAGGCTTAACGGACTGAGCCATCCAGGACGTCCAGAGGCTCTCTGGGGGCCCCACCCTAAGTCACTTCATTGGCACAAATTAGGTGTGGTCAAAAGAGGGCTCAATGTAAACAACAAAAGACACTCCTGTCACTCAGAAAATTCCAAGGGTTTTGGGAGCTCTGCCAGGAACCAGGGGAAAAGACCAAATATATTTTTGTTTTGTATCATAGGCACCGTAGGGGTCTGCACCTGATTAGCATTACCGTTTATTTTAGAACTATGGAAAGTAGAGCCCGAAGAGTACCTACGTTGGGGCACCTGGCTGGCTTCTTTGGTAGAGCATGCAACTCTTGATTTCAAGGTCGTGAGTTTGAACCCCACAATGGGTGCGAAGCCTACTTAAAAAAAAAAAAAGATATAAAGAAGAGTTTACCTATGCCTTTAAGGAGGTAACCACACAGAGTGCCCAAGTCACTTGGCAAAGCCAAAGTGAAAAACTTGAATAACCATGTAAATACAATGATGTTAGTATATTAATTTTTCCTGTAGAGTATTTTGAAAATATGAGTATATGTCAAATAGTAGTAGTCATCCATTAAAACTTTAATTTGCAGTTGATGCCAATTTAGGAAAAACCATAGTATGCAACCTGTATACCATGTAGTTATAGCTATTTTAAAATGAATACAATTGAAAATCTAAAGTGATCAATATCAACTCAGAAAATTGTGGTTATTCTTTGTATTATGGAAGGATTTATGTAGAATTCCTGTTATAGTCTTATTTTTAAAAGCTTTGATTTGTCAAGATGATACTGGCACAGAGCTTTTCCAGATTGTATCTAGTGGATAGGTTGACTAGATACAGAGAGGTCTTCATTCACCAAAGTTGGTCTGAATATTTGCAGGGCTGTGAAGGGCAAACCATCCCCTCTCCACTCAGCTTGTGTTTGTCTGGGTTTGTAGGCATCCAGCGTGAGCTCCATGGCTCTGTGACAGAACTCTTAGGAGAAAGGAGAAGGAAGGAGCATCGGAGGGCTCCGGCTTTGGGAAGAGACTGGTGAGGGGGAGGGAAGGTGGTTGTAGTGGGAGTTGGAGGGATGGGACGCCAACCGTGATTTGGCTTCTCTCTGAGCCTCCTCAGTGTTACCATCTAGTAGATAAACCCAACCTGCTTTTAGGCCGATCTGGACTCAGGGCTGGCTTAGGCTTCAGGAAAAGTAGGCCAGACATGCCCCTGCCATGTAGGCCCTTATCTCTGTCATCTCCACTTTAAGAATTGAGAGCTGGGTCGAAAGAGATACAGGGCTCACAAGTTGAATGGTAACATATTTAGCCAAAATTGCTTTTACTCTTGCCTCATCCTCAGTATTCAGAGGTCCTGGGGCCTTACTTTCTTTCTTTTTTTTTTTTTTTAAAGATTTTATTTATTTATTTGACAGAGATAGAGACAGCCAGCGAGAGAGGGAACACAAGCAGGGGGAGTGGGAGAGGAAGAAGCAGGCTCAAAGCGGAGGAGCCTGATGTGGGGCTTGATCCCATAACGCCGGGATCACGCCCTGAGCCGAAGGCAGACGCTTAACCGCTGTGCCCCTCTGGGGCCTTACTTTCTTTTTCTTCTTCTTCTTCTCCTTCTCCCTCTTCTTTTTCTTCTTCCTTCTCTTCTTCCTATTCCTCCTCCTCCGCCATCCTTTCTCCCTCCTCCTTCCTTCCTCTTTCTTCTTCTTCTTCTTCTTCATCACCATCACATTATATTGATGGTTTAAAGTGTTCATATGGTGTGTGTGTGTGTGTGTGTGTGTGTGTGTGTGTGTGTGTTCTGATAGAGAGGGAGAGAATTTTTCAGAGCCCAGTTCCCTCTGGGTAGCAGTGGTTATGTCACCTAGCCTTCTCACAGCCAAAGCTGTCACCCCTGCTTTAGCTCATATCTTCCCCACTCAGTTGTTTGTCACCCTCCCTCCCCCTTTTTTTCCAGCTGACTCCATGGAGAATGAAATGAGTCTTTAATTTGCTTCCCTCAGCAGTGGCCTTCTAGAGTTTTATTCCTGCTTATTCAAAATGCCTGGGACTGACCCTGCAGGGATATGCTGCTCAGTGACCTCTTGGGTGAAGGACCTAATTCAGGGGAGCTTTGGGAACAAAAACAGGGAGCCTCAGCCCTTGGCCATTTTAAAGGGCATGTGGATAACAGAGATTCGGTAATAAAAGTAAAAATTTGACTTTGCAAATGTAGTATTAACTTCAGTCACTGAGAAAGTTTGCCCTTGATGGTTAATTACATTTATAAAATAACCTGTGTATATCATTAATATATTGGATTAATCTTATACTTTTTATTTGAATACAGCATGGAACTGTTTAAATATCTTATGTAATAAGGTCCTGTTTGTTACATCTTTTTTAGATGCTAGTTTTTCTTTATGATACCTGAAAATAGGGACTCTAAGACCATAGATGTCAAACTTTTTGGTCTTAAGTCCTTTTATACTTTAGAAATTATTGAAGATCCCAAAAAGCTTTTGTTTATATGGGTTATAATGGTCAGTATTCACTGTATTAGAAATTAAAATATACCAATTTCTTTAAAAAATAATAAATTCATTATGTATTAGCATAAATAATTTTTAATGAAAATAACTATATTTTCCAAAATGAAAAAATTAGAAGAGTAGAATTGTTTTACACATTTGAAAATTTGAAAAAGTCTGATTGAATAGAGACAGATTCTCAGATCTGCTTCTGCATGTTGTGACTTACTGTTCTGTTGACTTACTGTCTTGTTACAGTAGATGAAGAACATAGTTGGAAAAGGGAGGAGTGTTTTAGCAGCCTTTTCAGATAATTGTGGGTATTCGTTGGTACTGTACCAAAACTCTGACAAGTGGTAGTTTCTTCAAGGTTAATTGTAATATGGAATTTGAAACTATATCAGGGAACTTTTTATATTCTGTTACATCAAAATGCTTTGGTCTGTCTTGCACTTTGAATGGCTCTTTAACCCATGCATGATTTTGACTTTGTGTCTCCCTTGAAAGGGTCCTGAGGATCCCAGGGGTCCCTGGACCCTTTGGGAACTAATGTCATAGAATCTGGAAGGGATCTTGAAGATGAATTCTTGTCTCTCTCCTGGCTAGTATAAGAGGAAGCTGAGGGAGAACTGATTTGACCAAGGTCATGCAGCCAGTTTCCCATAGAGCTGTGGCTAGAATTTAGGTTGTTTGATTCTGTAAACATGGCTGGAGTGCCTCTGTTGAGCTTGGTGCTGAGTCCCAGGACCTGGCTCCACTGCATTGCCTTTTAGAGAGAGTTGTCTTCTGTGGCCCTGCTCCTTGGAGTCCTGAATGTATTGTTCATCTTCTCTTCCTTATTTTGTCTTAATTAAGCTCCATATTGCCAAAGTCTCCTTAGATTTCCAAGTAAAATATTTTGAGCTGTGACACTTTCCAGCTCTGTGGCTGCTTTGTATGTATTAAATGTGTTTTTAAGTAACTGAAAGATAATCAAAAGGCATTTGGGCTACGTGTGTGCATCAGGTTTTTGTCTTGCCCAAGAAAGGTGTTTTCAAATAACTTCAGTGATCCATAGTGGATCTCTCAGCAGGCTGGAAGAATCCTGTCGATACCCTCTGAGTACTGGAAATGGCCTAAACTCTTTTTTTTTTCCTTAAGTCTTTGAAGTATATAAATTGCTTGACTAATGCACTTCTTTGAAGAAGTGTTGCCGAAGTTTTTAGACTGAATGTTTTCATGCTCTTAAGGCTCCCCTCCCCCTTGTAAATTAGCATAAATGCATGGTTTTGTTTATACTCTTAATGGAAAAAGAAGTGGGCATGGTACTCGCTGTGGAATTGCTTTGAGATAACTTGAGGAAATTTAATACAACTCAAGGTCACCAAAACTAATGAGGACATGGCAGTTTGGAATGGTTTCTTTTGTATCAAATGCAGCATCAGGATGCTGCCGAGGACCAGAAAGACATCTCTGAAATTGCACGGGCTGCCCTGCAGTGGTGAGGAAGTGTATGCCACAGTTTTATGATTTCAGTGTGCACTCTCCAAGCATGGTCTGCTTTGTGAACAAAGGCTTGCTAGTATGTGTTTGTCTTTGTATTTTTCTCTTCTGTGTATTCTCCTCCCCAGGGGTGTGTCTTAGGGCTGTGCCCGCATGATTAATTTCACTGATTCTTGGCCAGGCAGGCACTGCTGTATAGACAGGTGTCGATGTTTTTGAACTTAGCAGGGCAGAGGAACCTTCCTTCCCTCTCAAGATTGCTGTAAAGGACTGGAGTGGGATTGGCTGTGAATTTCTTCATAATTATAGCCTCCTTTAGCAAACCCAATATATTAAACTGTAGACATTAACATATAACTTACGGATTGAATATTTACTTTTCAGAGTGGTTCTTTTTAGAGCTTCTTTAAATAGCTAGTTCTCCAGTTTCGTTAAAATAGAATGATTCCCAGAATTTGCTTTGTAGGAATACAGGTCCTCATTAAGGCACAGCACACCCATAATCTCTCCTAGAGCTCCTCTTCCCTGGAGATTGTGACAGAGTTTCACATGGGTTGGGGCACAAATGAGGGAGATACATTTTTTCCTTATCAACTTTTTTTTCTCATGTCTGCCTAAGGGTTCTACTGAGAGCTAATTTCTTGAATCAGGGCTGCCTTCCCTGTTTGAAAGTCTCTGCCCACTTGGAAGTGTTTGTATGTGTGGGTGGAGCCCCGTAGAGACAAAATGTAATTGACTGCACTGCTGCCCGCCAAGATCAGCTTTTCCCCTGCCAGTTTCCCTTTGTTGCTTTTTTGAAGGAGATCAGTAACAGCAAAACCTGCCCTTTAAGTAGTTGGTATGATTCTTTCTGAAGAGCAGAGAAAAGAATTCATTGTGTCATCTCTGTAAAGAAATTTAGTGGCTCATGGAAGGTAGGGAAAGAATAACCAAATTTGGTGGGACTTAAATCCATCACTTTCCAGTTTATTCTCTGTTTGGGGCATCTGATCACCTGGGTACTATTTTAAAGTGTCCTGTTCTTAAAGTGTTTTGAGTAGGGTCCTGGACCAATGTGTCATATTCTAATAGTATGTGTGGTTGTTGATGTTTAATTGATGTTTTCTTCTATCAGGAGCTTGGGGCTGAGGTTGTTTTGAAGATGTTCATTAACTGGGGGTGTATAGGAGGCTTCTCCTATTACTGCTTAGCTCTAAGTGATTGTCATTCTTCCACTACCACACAATTTCTTCTCTAAAATGACAGGCATTCAGATTACCTAAAGGTACTGGCTAATTAAAAATTGTCCTCTAAAAGCTACTCCATAATCAGCCAAACACACTGTAAGCAAAACACTTATCTCAAGCAGTCTAGGATGAACCAGAGGGGTTATGCTGATTACAAATATTGACTTCCGCACACAGAGTAGCTGCTGTTAAATTATCGTCATACTCATATTCAGAGTAAATTTCACTTCCAAAGCTGATGACATCTAATTGATTTACTGCTTCCTTTCTAAAACCTAATGAACTTAAAGACATAGGATAGTTATTCCATTAGAAATTTGGAATCTGCTTTGTCACTCAGTGAATGATAGTTCAGCATTAGTTCTATTAATTTGTATTTGTGGGGCACCTTTCTTCCCTATCCCTTAACACCCTTTGTAGGTGTTTTTGGAAGTATGTTATTAATGCAAACATTTAAATTTTATTACTAAATCATTTTACAGCTGTTTTTTGTTTTCATTGCCTTGAGAGGCTAAGTACATGACCCATCAGGACACACACACTCGTAATTCCTATGGTTGTTACCTAGACAGTCTTAAATTCTGATTTTCCAGAACTCTAAAGGATTTAGTTTACTTCATTTTATTTCTGTTTCTTTTTAGGAGAATGTAAAAGTTCTGTTTCAAATTGTGTCTGGACCTTAATAAGAGATTCCAGTTCTGGAATAGTTTTTGTGTTGAATAATTAGAGACTTGTGTTTTGGTTTTTATTTTGGGAGATGGGAGGAATTTTAGGATAACCTGATTGTGGATGTGGTTGTCTGTAGCAGTTTGTCTTAGAAAAGATTATTTATTTTGTGCTCCTTCCCCACATTTTATTATGAAAAATTTGAAATATATAGAAAAATTGAAAGAATTGGTCAGTGAATCTTTATGTTAACATTTTGCTAATGTTTGCTTTATCACAAAGCAGTCTATCTAGCTTTCTCTTTATCTTTTTGTCCCCCTCAAGAAGAAATGACCTTTATAGCTAATAGTGAAGTAGAGCAAGCAAGAGAGAAAGAGACAGACAGACATGTGCAGTACCTGGTATATAGTAGACATAATAAAGCAGGTTGACAAATGAGGGAGTGAAGGTGAATGAATGATGAATGAATGATTTGACTAGGACATGCTTCCAGCTCCAGGATACAAAGAAACAGCTCCCACCTAATTCCCTGCCCTTAGGGGTTTACTGTCTGGTCTGGAAGTGAGAAACCACAGAAGGCAAACCACTTTGCCATGTAGCCCATATGAAGGCTTCAGTGAAGGTCAGCATGGTCAAACATGGCTACTGGAATTCAGAAGAGGGGATATGACCCCAGAAGACTGGGGCAGTTGGCTAATACTTCTTGGAAGAAATGGAGCTGGAACTGGGCTAAGAGGTAGGGCAGAGCCTGAGAGCAGAGATGGTCACAGGAGCATTCTGAGTCATGGGGAGCATGAGGCTCCCCATATACTTGGGAGGAGTGGCAGTGTGGTGCCTGCTGGAAGCCCTCCATTCAGGTGATTGGAGAGTGTACTATCTTCCAGGCGGTGCTCTAAGGCAACTCCAGGCAGGACCCACTCCCTGTTGCCTGAGCAGTCCCAGTTACTCTCATTCCAGGGGTTTGCCCTTGCTGCTCACTATGCCTGAACACACTCCCTCCACATGTCTATGTGGGTCCCTCTGGCCTCTGCTCAGTGAGAACTTTCCCCTAATCTCCTTCTGGCATGCACCAACTCCCCAACATGATTTGTTGTGCTTCCTGCTGTGTCCCCAAAGCCTAGTATACTGTCTGTGATTATATATCCTAAATGTGTATATGTATGGATATATAGAGATATAAAGAAGAAAATTGAAGAAATGAACAAGTGGGAATTCTGAGGCACAGAGTGTGTTTGTTTGGTCACTTTAAGATATTTTCTTGCCCAAGCAGCGAAGAGAAGCTTGAACTGGGCAGAGAGTCACCAAAACATATATCAGGGTCAGTGCACTTTTGAAGAGGGTTGAAATTTGGGTATGGTTAGTTTACCCCTCCAGGGCATTCATCTTTGGCATTTTCTCTTTGAAAGATTTGTGTTCCTAAGTGAAGTGCTTGGTGATTCTGATGCCTCTTGTCCTCCTTCCAGGACTCCTGCAGTGGACCATGAGTCGGTAATGCCCACTGAGGACCTCTGGGAGCCATGTCAGACGAATCCGCCTCAGGGAGCGATCCAGACCTGGACCCGGACGTGGAGCTGGAGGATGCGGAAGAGGAGGAGGAGGAGGAGGAAGTGGCAGTGGAGGAGCACGGCAGGGATGACGCGGAAGACATACTGGATGGTGAGTGGCTCTAGTGAGTGACATAGGTTGGCTTATCTTTTCTTCTCCTGGGTTTTTTGCTGGAAGAGTATGGTGTTTCCAGTTGGATTTCTTAGGTCATCTATTGTGAGATGGCAGAGACTGGAAACAAAGCAACAATTAACACAGATGCTATTTCTCAAGAAATGGATTGTTGTCCCTCTACATAGACCTCACTTTAGTGCTGGATGAGCCTTTAGCATTTAACTCATCTTTGATAGATGTGCAGATTCAGATCCAAAGATTTGAGAGTGGAGCATTCTTGCCCAAGTCATGGAGGAGTCAATGGCAGAATCCTTGTGGTGAGACGTTATGGTCTGGGGTCATGAATTCATTAGGTGGCCACAGGCAGGCATGGGGGTAACCGTGAGTTTCCTGAAATTATATTTACAATTCTGCTTGTATGGAAATGAGGGGGTTATGTGGGGAGAGATTTTCGGATGATAGGCTCACAACTCCAGAAAGCTTATTGCATCTCCCATGGTTCTGCTCTGCCTCCCAGCCACTTCCGGTGACTGTAAATTGCTCCTAATGGGAGAGAACTGCACCTCCATAGCTGGTAGATTCCTGTTTGGCTCACCCCTTCCTGTTTGGAATTCCTGTTTGGCTCACCCTGGATTCCTGTTTGTCTCACCCCTTCCTTTGCCCCCAACTTATTGAAGTGGCATTGACTTTTTCTTTTCATCTTCAGTCTAATGTCAGGTCATCTGGCCAGCCACAGGGCTTCTCAATTAATTCCAGCCTTTCATGGCACAGGATTTCATCAATTTGTAAGCGTCCTATTGACTGAGGAATAAAAGTTTTTGTCTGTTTATAACAAACCACCTTGGTTAAGACTGAACATTCCACTAGGTTATCACTGCTAACACCTGAAGGACCCTAGGAAAATGTGCTACTGCTTTTCTCCAGATTCAGGAAAAATGAGCATGGATCCTCTTTCTTTGCTAAAGTACTGTCTTCAGTTCTCATTCATCCTACCAGATGTCATATGGTTCAGGGATCAGTTTTCCCTCATTTATACTGTCTAGGAGTCTCTGCCCCATTTCCACTTCAATTCTGGCAGTGAAATTACCATTTTATTTTATTTTATTATTTTCTTGATCGTTTGCTGTCCACTCCTAATTTATTCAGTTGGAATCTCCCCAACTGGTTCTGTTCTTTCTATAAAGTAAAATAAGTAGAAATAATGGAAGATAGTGCTGGAAGGGTACACCATCAGACTGCCTTGCTTGGCTCTCATGGTTCTTAAGATGGCACTAGAGTCCCCAGGTATCTGCATCACTTTTTGCTTTTTATCATTTGGGTTCTCAGAATTATATTTTCAGGCACCTCCTAGAACTCTTGTCAGGTTTAGATTGGATTTTAGTTGCTGCTGGTGGGCATAGTAGATATATATACATGTTGTCTTCCCTCTTGGCTTTTTGGAATTGTTTTCCTTGTTAGGTTCTGAATTATTAAAAAAAAAAATTGTACGCTTCCGTGGACTTCACTATTATTTATTTAGAAGTGGTGAGAATTTAATTGTGATTTGTCTCAGAATAGTGTAGCTATGCAGCTGGAGTGTTTTGGGTTTTTTTGTTTGTTTTGTTTTTTTAGATTTTATTTATTAGAGAGATTATTTATTTATTTAGTTGAGTGGTGGGGAGAGGAAGAAGCAGGCTGCCCTCTGAGCAGGGAGCCCGATATGGGGCTCGATCCCAGACCCTGGGATCATGACCTGAGCCGAAGGCAGACTGTTAACCAACTGAGCCACCCAGGTGCCCCTGTAACTGGAGTTTTTAAGAAAGAATATTTATACAGTTCTCAGATGAAATAATTTTTAACATTTTGAAATGAGTTATTTTTATTATTTATGAAGTTCAGAGTGTTAAAAAAAAATGTTCCGTAGGTACTGTCTTCTTCTCTTGCTCTGCTAGGGTATTTTACTTCTTGGAATTTGATCAAGGATCCTTTTGATGTTTCACAGTAGTGTTAGAGCTCTACTCACCGAATCACTCCCAAATGGAAGTGATAGGTGTGTTACTTGTGGCAATTCTGCTGCTGTTTTAGAGCTTATAGTTTTCCTGGTTCTCTCATTTTGAACACTATGCAATTTTGCTGAACCATCTGAGACCTGCCTATTTCTTCAGTCTTGCCCTTCCTGCCTTGGCTTGCTGGTCATCCCACAGTCTTAATGGGTAGAGCAGCCAGCTATTCTAAAATTAGGAGTAGCTATGAATAGTCTTAGCTGGTATAGTGTGATGTGGTCTTTTGTTGTCTTAGAGCAGTGATTCTCAACCTGGGATGCTTTTGCCTCCCAGGGGACGATTCACAATGTCTGAAAACAGTTTTGACCGTCATGACTTCTGGGGGGTGAGGGAAGAATACTACCGGCATCTTGTGGGCATAGACCAGGATGCTGCTAAACATCCTACATTTCATAGGACAGCTCTGTCCTACACACAATTATTGTCCCCAAATACCAGTAGTGCTGAGGTTGAGAAACCCTTTCATAAAGGAAACTGTTACTTCAGCTCTTTTTATTTGAAGTTTCATCTCTACTGGATGACAGTAACTCACTTTTTTAGTGCTTCCTCATCATTTACACAAATATCTGAACAATCATACTAACCTTTTCAAAGAACTGTCTTTTGTCTTTGGTGAGTCCCTCTATTTGTGTTTGTTTTCTTTATAATTTCTACTTTATAATATTCTTCCTCCTACTTCTTTTGGGTTTATTTAGCAGTACTTCCAAACTTCTTAAGAATGTGCTTACCAGGGCGCCTGGGTCGCACAGTCAGTTAAGCAGCCAACTCTTGGTTTTGGCTCAGGTCATGATCTCAGGGTCATCGAAACCCACGTCAGGCTCTGTGCTCAGCAGAGTCTGCTTGAGATTCTTTCTGCCTCTCCCTCTGCCCCTCCCTTTCATGTTCTCTCTCTCAAATAAATAAATAAATCTTAAAAAAAAAAAAAAGAATGTGCTTGCATTTGTTCCCTTAATAAAAACAATTAAAACTACAAATTTCCTTCTAGGTACTCCTTTAGTTCATTCCCTCACAAGCATTTTGACACGCTTTATCCTATTCGATTATCTTGATAATCCTATGTGTTAGGTAAAGCAAATACATTTTAAAGATAAGGAAATTGAGGCTCAGAAAGGCAAATGGCTCACTCAGTATAACTTTGCAAGAAAGTGGCAAAGCGGGGCCTTTGGTTTCCAAAGTGGTGCTCCTTTTTTAAACCCATGCTGCTTCTGAGACCATAGATTTATATCATTCCCTTGCCTGTAATGGGTTGCTTTCTCTCCTAGTTTGTGCTATGAGGAAAGAAGTTGATTAATATTATTGACCAGAGATGAGAGGACAATTAGAAGTAATAGCATGAGTAAAGACATAGTAGAAGGGCAAGTATGACATATGCTAGAGAATGATGACCTATCTTACTTGATATAGAGCTGGGCACATTAGGAGGCTGACCAGAGTGAGGCTGGAGTGATAGCCTGAAATCAGGTTGGGGGGAGTTCAGAATTTGTTTTAAAGGCAGCATGGAATTGATGGAAGTTTTTACCGAGGAGCATTCATTAAACCTTTGATTTTTAAGAATGTTATTTAGCGGTGTACAGAAGAGATGGCCTCTAGATAGTGACGACCAGTTAGGTCTGTGGTAAGGGTTAATGAGATTTCGAACTGTTGGGGTCAGTTGACCTGCATAGGAGTAAATGGTCAGAATTGTTGCAGTGGAATTTATAGGACTCGGTGACTTATTGCATATGTGGGGCAGGTTGAAGACGGAATAGGTAAAACCTGGGAGGATGATGAAATCTTTACAAAGGTGGGAAGAATGGAATAGATAGGAAGTGGAGGGGGGAGTTAGAGATATTTTTAGCTTTGCTGCATTAAGATGGGACATTGTCTCCCCCTTGATACTCACCTTTGAATGTTGACTTGTGGGATAGTAGTCTGACAACATGGAGGCTTTGGCTTTTGGGGAGCAGCACTATGATTTTGTCTTCAAAAGGTGGGGAGAAGACAGTGCTTTCCATTTCTAACATATTGTGGGGCTCATGGCAGGTTGTAAGATATTTTGGATTGTTTTTTTATTCCCCTGTTTCTCTCTTCTCCTAATGTCTGTGTTGGATTTTCTCTATTCTCTTGGAATGGTGGGAGAAGTTAGGTGTCAGTACCTTTGGAGTCTATCATTATCAGAGGCAGAAGTTCAAAACCTGGTGCTTGTGAGGGTGCCTGGGTGGCTCAGTCGGTTAAGCATCTGCCTTCAGCTTGGGTCATGATCCTGGGGTCCTGGGGTCCCTGCTCAGTGGGGAGTCTGCTTCTCCCTCTGCCTCCCCCCCCCCCGCCCTGTGCTTGTGCTCTCTCTCTCTCAAATAAATAAATAAAATCTTTAAAAACAAAACAAAAAACCTGGTGCCTCTGGAATTGACTTTCCTTAATGCAAAGTGGTTTTTCTGGTTCAGTATTTTCTTCTAGCTCAGCCTCAGGTCCAATATCTTGCCCTAGATAAAGTACTTTGAAATATTTAGATGAAGGGAACTCCTAGAATAATCTAGCTTTTACAAAAAAAGTTTGTTTTCAGTTGCCATTTAATATGTGTTTCAGTGAATGTGAAAGTGTGGCACGGCTGGTTTGTGTCAGAGTCCTGTCTTTACTTGGCTTTGTAAAGAGATTTTCCTTTGCCTTGGTGGTTTGTTGGCACATTTGTTTTCCTCAGTGTCACTCCGCTCTAAGCATATAGTAGATTCTTCCTTTCATGGCTTTGGCAACCATAAGTGATAAAGTTTAGATCAAGAGATATTTCCAAGGGTTTTCCTGTCTATACAGATGACAAACATCTTAACATCTGTTTCTGCAGGGTATCTTCTTGTACTCCTGCAGCAGGGAGACATGGGAGAAAAATAGCAAGAAACCTGGTCTAAAGATACCCTTAAAGGTTGGGTGGGCAGAGGAGATGCTTAAAATTTTAAATGTTTGTTTAACAAGAACTTCATGTATTTCTTCATAACATTCATCTGGATTAACGGGTCCAATTCCTGATTTTGCTTGTTCTGCAGGTGTGTGATGAATCTTAGTTAATAATATGATTCCCTCTTCCACTACCACTTGCACTTCTTATAGGCTACCTTTGTTCTTGTGAAATATTTGCAAGGAAAATCCAGATGCCCCACTTCTTTCCTACGGTATTGGTATTTTTACGTCATTACTTGTGCTAGTTTTGCCGGTCTTCGCCTGGTTCTCCAGCAGGGTTCTGGGGCCGCCACCACTCTTTTCTTCTGAGAGCATTCTACTCATCCAAGCTGTGTGGCCCATGTTGTGAACACCCTTGTTAAGCTAAGACAAGAGTAGGGTTTTTCTAAAGGAATTTTACTGGAGAAAAAACCAAAGCCCTAGCCAGAAACTGCAAACTTAAAGAACTTACTGGTTATTCTAAGAATAATTGCTTGCCAAAGGGTTTTATTTCCAAACTTGGTTCCCCGGGTTGTGGTAGACATACTGGGGGTTTATGCAGCTTCAGGATGAACATGACAAACCTTGTTGGAGTACCAATTTTATCAGGAGATTGGGGGAGTGGTTTTGGGGGTTGAGTGTTTAGTACTTTAACTGGTGAGGAATTAAAAATATTTTTGTAATGAAAATTAGTCATAGAAACCAGGATTCATATGCATTTTTAAGGTAAAATAGGATTTTTTCAAATAAATTTTAGAGTTTGAGTGCTTTGTTGTTGTTGTTTTTAAAGATTTTATTAAATTATTTGACACAGAGAGCACGAGCAGGGGGAGTGGCAGGCAGAGGGAGAGGAGAAAAAGGCCCCGGCTGTGGAGCAGGGAGTCTGATGCGGGACTTGATCACAGAACCCCAGGATCATGATCTGAGCCAAAGGCAGATGCTTAACCGACTGAGCCACCCAGGCACCCCAGTTTGAGTGCTTTTTGAATGGTACCCTGAGAGTCCCAAAGGGATAAGAATATTTTCTGCAGGCATTTAGGACTCCTCAGTGGAAAGTTTGAGAAGTCCTGGTTTAAGTTAGTCAAGATCTGGACATAGACTGCCTTGATGGGTACATCTTTTGAAACGTGAAGGCTGCTATTTGTTTGTTTGTTTTATTTTTGTCTGTTTTACATGGCATATCAGGATAGTGAGGTACTGGAATTGCAACTAGGTATGTTCCTTCTGGAACCTGCTTCATAGCCATCTTGTTGACAGAAAGCTAACCTCCTGGATGTCAACTTTGGCCTCAGCCTGACCTCCTTCACCTTGGACCACTGGGTAGGAAAAGCTGATCTCCTTTTCAACCCCTTTGTCTCTGAGTTTTCTGCAGGGAGTTTGCTTTTTGCTTTTTCTGACCCCTTTCTATTTGTCCTTTTTGCTTACAATGTAAAGAATCAGGGGTAAAGTGTTCTAGGCAGAGGGCCAGGGCAAAGGCTCTGGTGTGGGAATGAATTTGCTTGTTTAAGAATCAGGAGCGTAGAGGCCATGGTGGCTGGAGCATAGAGAGTAAAGGCCAGAGTGGTCTGGAATGAGATAGGCAGGGGCCTGAGCACATAGGGCTAGTGGTAGCAGTTTGAAATATACCTGGAATCCTGGGTTTATTTGTTTGGGTTCTAGCAGTTGCTCTTCCAGATTTTCACTGTTGAGTTCTTGACATATCAGTAAATAGTAGCATTCTGCAGAAAAAGTTATGCTCTCTGAGCAGCTGCAAGTGGAAGAAGTATGGGGGAGCTTCCAGAAATTTGTACTAAGATCAGAATGGGTGATTTTGTTTCATAAAGAATTGCACCTGGGACGAGTGATTTCAGCAGTCTAATCGGAATCCTACCCAATATTTTCTCCCTCATATGGAAGCCCTCAGGGCCCTTCACAAGGCCGCATAGGTTATGGAGTTATAGTTTTCACCATTTATTATGGCCTCTCTGTCACATTAGACATCCTTATTTTGAGCCTAGATTTATTTTCTAAGAATAGTTTTAAAGAAATGTTATGAACCCTGTGATTGCCTAATGTCCTAGATCCTTCTTTGGAGAGTGTGTCTGGAATTTGGATAATATTTCAAAATCTATAATGCCAAACAGCTTGTTGATTTTACTGTTTAATAACTTTGTGATTATGAGTAATATGTGCTTATTAAATAAGTTTTGGAAATAGAGTATTATAAAGGATACAAAAATCACCCATAATTCCATCAGCCAGTGATAGCAAGATATTTTGTTGTAGTTTTCCCAGTTTTTTTGCTATGCAAATGTATTTTTACAAAACTAGAATCCTATTGTGTATCCCTTTTTCCATGTGCCATTTAAAAATCTTCGTAATTATAATGGCTTTGTAATTCCATGGCATCTCACTTATTTTTACTTTTCTAAGTTTTTATTTTTAAAAAGTAAAAAATAGGGATGCCTGGGTGGCTCAGTCGGTTGGGCGTCTGCCTTCAGCTCAGGTCATGATCCCGGGTTCCTGGGATCGAGTCCCATGTCAGGCTCCCTTCTCCTGCCTGCCACTCCCCCTGCTTGTGCTCACTCTCTCTCTCTCCCCCTGACAAATAAATAAGATCTTTTAAAAAATAAATTAAATAAATACAAAATAAAAGTAAAAAGATCAGTGGTTGCCAGGCGTTTAGGGTGGGCGGTAAATTGATAGGGCACAGAGGATTTTTAGGGCAGTGAAACTACTCTGTATGATACCATAATGGTGGATACATGTCATTATGTATTTGTCCAAACCCATAAAATGTACAACACTAAGAGTGAACCCTAATGTAAATTATAGGTTTTGGGTGATAATAATATGGCAATGTAAGTTCTTCCACTGGATACAACAAATGGACCACTGCTGGGCAGTATTGATAATGGGGGAGTCTTTGCATGGTATATGGTAAATCTCTGTACCTTCCTCTCATTTCTTCTGTGAATCTAAAATTATGGGAATATCCTGTGCGTCCAGTCTTTTACCCAGTGTTTTCAGTTTCCATTTATGATTCCTGCCTGCATCACTTATTAATATGGTGGCTGCAAAATGGTGGTTTTCGTGATTCTGTATTCCTTCTACATTTATTTGTATTTTTTGGAAAAGATAAGCTTTCCCTCCCCACTTTATTTTTCTTCATCATCATCATCATCATCATCATCATTATTATTTTTAAATATCAGTAGGGTCTCAGATCCTTTTTTTAAAAACTCAGTGTGATAGAGGCGTCTGGGTGGCTGAGTTACCCACAGTTAACCGTCTGACTTCGGCTCAGGTCATCACCTCCGGGTCCTGTGATTGAGCACTGCATTGGGCTCCATGCTCAGTGGGGAGTCTCCCTCTCCCTCTGGCTGTCCCCCTGTTCATGCTCTCTCTCTCTCAAATAAGTAAATAAATAAAATCTTTAAAAAATTCAGTGTGATAGAATCCATTCCTATTGTTCATTTTGATGCTCAAATTGTCGCAGATTTGGCTAGTAGGAGCACCTTCCAGCTAACTTCAGTGTTCCTTTGATATGTTCCCTACAATTTGTGAGCACTTCCTTTTCTTTCTGTCACAGCAATGTTCCAGGCCTAGCTTGTATTTTCTCTGCTCCAACCTGGGAATTGGCTTTTTCTCCAGAGATTCCTGGTTGCTTTTAGAGGGAAATGGTATTTAGAAACCAAGATCTGGGCTATACATGTGCTCATTACTACTGGGATATCATTGATTGTAGGCTCTTTTGGTCTGTAGAGCTAGGAAATAACATTTATTTTAAAAAACTGTGTTCATAAACAATGCTCTAAACTTTAATCCTTCTCCCATTTCATATTTGTATCCCCTTTCTCCCACAGGGAGAACCTGGTTCTCAGCATCAGTGTTTATTCATTTGCTTGGTTTTACAGTAGGTTCAACATTGTTTCAGATATTTTCACGACAAACAATCTAAAGTTCACGAGGTTTTTTTCTTTTAATATTTCCCACTTAAGCTATTTAGTCAGAGTGCTGTATAGTTGGATTTTTGTTTTTTTCCAGCCTTATTGAGGTTTAATTGTGTGCTATGTATATATACCCCTAAAACTATCATCAAAATCAAGAAAATAAGCATATTCATTACCCCTGAAAGTTTCCTTATCCCCTTTTGAAGTCCTTCCGTCCTTTTTCTGCCCTCTAACCCTGTCCCTAGTGAACCACTGATCTGCTTTCTGTCCTTATTGATCATATTTTGGTATAAATGAAACCACATAGGGTAGTCATTCTCTTTTGGGGCATCTGGCTTCTTTCACCCAGCATAATTATTTTAAGATTCATCCGTGTTGTATATATCAGGTGTTCATTTCTTTTCATTGCCGAGTAGTATTCCATTGTATGTATATACCCCAGTTTGTTTATCCATTCCCTGTGTGTTCTTTCTTCCTTTCCTCTTCCCTCCCTCCCCTTCTCCCTTCCTTCCCTTCTCCCTCCCTCCCTCTCCATCTCTTCCTTCCTTCCTCTTTCCTTCCTTCCTTCTCTTTCTTTCTTTCTTTCTTTCTTTCTTTCTTTCTTTCTTTCTTTCTTATTACAAATAAAGCCACTATGAACATTCATGTACAAGCCTTTGTATGGATATGTGCTTTCATTTTACTTGGATAATGGATCTATTAGCTATCCAGGTCTGGGGAATTGGATAGAACTGAGTAAGAATAGAACATAATGACATTTTGCTAGAGACTTCCCTTTAGATTAACCATTAATGTTCAGTGAATAAGATTATTTATCTGTCTGTAGATCTAAGTGACTGTTTTCTAGCCCACAGACCACCATCTATTTATAAGACTCTCAGAGTAGACTGTTAAATGCATTAGTAGAAATGAGGTTTTTTTTTTAAGATTTTATTTATTAGAGAGAGAGAGAGCATGAGCAGGGGGAGAGGCAGAGGGAGAAGCAGGCTCCCTGATGAGCAGGAGCAAGACATGGGGCTTGATCTCAGGACCCTGGGATCATGACCTGAGCTGAAGGCAGACACTTAATTGACTGAGCCACCCAGGCACCCAAAATGAATTTTTTGTGAGGAAGCTACCTAGTAGAGTCTTTTAGGAGTCAGTTGTGTAAAAAGCTGTGTAGTCCAGTGAGTTTCAGCGCCTAAAAGAGGGGCAGGTCCCAAAGAGAGCAGAGGACATCAGGAGAACAATAACAATGTGCGAGAGTGTCAGGGGAAAGGAATGTATTCATCTAGTCATTCAGTAATATTTATTGAGCACTTACTTTTTGCTAGGCATTGTCATGGGCATTGGGAATAAAGCAGGGAATAAAATTGCCTCTACAAGGGATTTTCATTTATTAGGTAGAGACAGATGATAAGTACATAAACAGGGTGTCAGGAGGTTTTAAGTGCCATGAAGAAAGGGGGACTAGGTAAAGTATAAATGTCGTGTGGTGCTATTTTATGTAGCATGGTTAAGAAAGACCTCACTTGATCAGGTGACTTTTGAGTGAGCCATGAAGGAAGTTAGGGGGCTAGACTGGTGGTTGTCTAGAGAAAGAGCATTCAAGACAGGTAGGAGAGCAAGAGCAAAGATCCAAAGGCAGGAGCTGTCTCGATGTGTGGAAGAAACAACAAGGAGCCATGGTAGCTGAAGCAGAGTATGCCGGGATGAGGGTGGTAGAAGAGAGGCCATGGGATCAGACTGCATGAGGCCTTATTATGTGAGGTAGGAGCTACTGGAGGGTTTGAGCAGAGGAATGAGATCTGGTCAGGTTTTAAAAGATCACTGTGACTGATATGTAGGGAACAGGCTAAGGGAGATGAGGTCAAAAGACTAATTGGGAAAATACTGCAAAATCCAGGCAAGAGGTGATGGTGGCTTGGTGGTTAGTAGTTGGATTCTGGATATGTTTTGAAGATAGAGCAGTAGGATTTGTTCATGAAGTGGATGTAGATTGTGTGAAAGAGAGAAGAGAAGGATGGATTCCAAAGTTTTTGGATTGAACAACTTGAAGGTACCATTTTCTTTTTTTTTTTTTTTAAGATTTTATTTATTCATTTGACAGAGATAGAGACAGCCAGTGAGAGAGGGAACACAAGCAAGGGGAGTGGGAGAGGAAGAAGCAGGCTCATAGCGGAGGAGCCTGACGTGGGGCTCGATCCCACAACGCCGGGATCACGCCCTGAGCCGAAGGCAGACGCTTAACCGCTGTGCCACCCAGGCGCCCCTGAAGATACCATTTTCTAAACTTGGGAAGATTGGGGGAGAGGCACAGATTGGGGACAGATAAAAGTTTAGTTTTAGAACACGTTAAATTTGACATGTCTTATGCCTCCAAGTTGAGATGTCTAGAAGGTAGTTAGATTATGGAGTTGAAGTTCAGAGGAGGACTCTACATTAAAGATAAAAACATAGGCTATATCTCTATATAAATGTATATCATGGGATAGGATGAGATCATCCCAGAAATAAGAGAAGTGGTCTGAGTGACTAAGCGCTGGGCACTCAAAGGTGGGGAGGGGGGATAAAGATGGTCTAGGAAAGAAGACTGAGAAGAAATGGGCACTGAGGTAGTAGAAAGGAGAAAAGTGCTATGGTAGCCCCCCCTCCCAAATATATTTCACGGAGGAAGTGATCAACCATGTTACTCAAAGGCTAGCAATAGCCAGGGTAGTATGAGGCATAAGAATTGACTGTTGGGTATTTGCAATATTTGCAAATCAATCAGCGTGATACATCAGATCAATTAAGAGAAAGGATAAAAACCATATCATCATTTCAATAGATGCAGAAAAAGTATTTGACAAAGTACATCCATTCATGATAAAAACACTCAATAAAGTAGGTTTAGAGGGAACGTACCTCAACATAAATAAAGGCTTTATATAAAAAACCACAGCTAACATCATCATCAGTGAGGAAAAACTGAGAGCTTTTTCCCTAAGGTAAGGAATAAGACAAGGATATGCACTCTCACCATTTTTATTCAACAAAGTACTAGAAGTCCCAGCCACAGCAGTCAGACAACAAAAAGAAGTAAAAGACATCCACATTAGTAAGGAAGAAGTAAAACTTCCACTATTTGCAGATGACATGATACTATATATAGAAAACCCTAAAGACTCCACCAAAAAATTACTAGAACTGATAAATGAGTTCGGTAAGATCACAGGATACAAAATCAATATACAGAAATCCGTTGCATTTCCATACACTAATAAAGAAGCAGCAGAAAGAGAAATTAAGAAAACAGTCCCGTGGGGCGCCTGGGTAGCGCAGTCGTTAAAGCGTCTGCCTTCGGCTCAGGGCGTGATCCCGGCGTACCGGGATCGAGTCCCACATCCGGCTCCTCTGCTATGAGCCTGCTTCTTCCTCTCCCACTCCCCCTGCTGTGTTCCCTCTCTCGCTGGCTGTCTCTCTGTCACATAAATAAATAAAATCTTTAAAAAAAAAAAAAAGAAAAAGAAAACAGTCCCGTTTACAGTTGCACCAAAAATAGTAAAATACCTGGGAATAAACTTAACCAAAGAGATGAAAGATCTGTACTCTGAAAACTGTAAAATATTGATGAAAGAAATTGAAGATGACACGAAGAAATGGAAAGACATTCTATATACTCATGGATCAAAAGAACAGATAAAATGCTATATTACCCAAAGCTATCTACACATTTAATGCAATCCCTATCAAAATACCAACAGCATTTTTCACAGGACTAGAACAAATAATCCTAAAATTTATATGGAACTAAGAAAGACCCCAAATAGCCAAAGCAATCTTGAAAAAAAATTTGGAGGTTATCACAATTCCGGACTTAAAGTTATGTTACAAAGCTGTAGTAATCAAACCAATATGGTACTGGCACAAAAAATAGACACACAGATCAATGGAACAGAATAGAAAGCCCAGAAATAAACCCACAATTATATAGTCAATTAATCTTTGACAAAGGAGGAAAGAATATGCAATGGTAAAAGGTCTCTTCAACAAATGGTGTTGGGAAAACTGGACAGCTACATGCAAAAGAATGAAAGTGGACCACTCTCTTACACCATACACAAAAATAAACTCTAAATGGATTAAGGACCTAAATATAAAACCTGAAGCCATAAAAATTCTAGAATAGAGCACAGGCACTAATTTCTCTGACACTGGTTATAGCAACATCTTTCTAGATAATGTGTCTTGAGGGTAACAGAAACAAAAACAAAAATAAACTATTGACACTACATTAAAATAAAAAGCTTCTGCACAACAAAGGAAACAACCAACAAAATTGAAAGACAGCCTACTGAATGGGAGAAGGTATTTGTAAATGACATATTTGATAAAGGGTTAGTACCCAAAATATATAAAGAACTTACACAACTCAGCACTGCAAAAAGCAAATAATCCAATTAAAAAATGGGCAGAAGAGATGAACAGACATTTCGCCACAGAAGATATCCAGATGGCTAGCAGACACATGAAAAGATGTTCAGCATTACTCAGCATCAGGGAAATGCAAATCAAAATGACAATGAGATACCACATCATACCTGTCAGAAATGCTAAAATGAAAAACACGAAACGAGTTTCGGCGAGGATGTGGAGAAAAAGGAACCCTTATGTACTGTTGGTGAGAATGCAAACTGGTGCAGCCACTGTGGAAGACAGTATGGAAGTTCCTCAAAAAATTAGAAATAGAACTACCCTATAATCCAGGAATTGCACTACTGGGTATTTACCCCAAAATTACAAAAACACTGATTCAAAGAGATACATGCACCACTATGTTTATCGTGGCATTACTTATGATAGCCAAATTATGGCAGCAGCCCAAGTGTCCGTCAGCAGATGAATGGATAAAGAAGATGTGTGTGTGTGTGGGTGTGTGTGTGTGTATATATATATATATATATACCCCTCCCCATACATATATATACCCATACACACACACACATACATATGTACGTACATACATACATACATGCACAATGGGATTTGGCCATAAAAAAGAATGAAATCTTGCCATTTGCAATAACATGGATGGATCTAGAGAGTATAATGCTAAGCGAAGTAAGCCAGTCTGAGAAAGACAAATACCATATGATTTCACTCATATGTGAAATTTAAAAAACGAACAAAGGAAAAAGAAAAGACAAGCCAAAAAACAGACTCTTAACTGTAGAGAACAAACTGATGCTTACCAAAGGGGAGGTGGGTGGGAACATGGGTAAAATAGGTGAAGGGGATTAAGAATAGACTTACCTATTTTTTTTAAGATTTTATTTATTTATTTGATAGAGTGAGAGAGCACAAGCAGGGGGAGCAGCAGAGGGAGAGGGAGAAGCAGGCTCCCCATGAGCAGGGAGCCCAACACAGGGCTCAGTCCCAGGACGCTGGTATCATCATGACCTGAGCCGAAGGCAGATGCGTAACCCACTGAGCCATCCAGATGCCCCAAGAATAGACTTATCTGTTGTTTTTGTTGTTTTTTAAAGATTGTATTTGTTTATTTGAGAGAGACAGTGTGTGTGCATGAGCAAGGGGAGGGGCAGAGGGAGAGGGAGAAACAGACTCCCCACTGAGCCTGGAGCCTGATTTGGGGCTAGATCCCAGGACCCTGAGATCGTGACCTGAGCTGAAGTCAGCCACTTAACCTAATGAGCCACCCAGGTGCCCCAAGACTAGACTTACCTTGATGAACACTGAGTAACATATGGAACTGTTGAATCACTGTGATGTACAATGATGTACACCTAAAATTAATACAACACTGTTAACCACGCTGGAATTAAAATAAAATTAAAAAAGAATAATTGGCTTTTGGATTTAGCTGTGTGGGAGTCCTTGGTGCCCTTGAGCAGTTTCAGTGCCACGATAGCTTAAACAAGAACAGGTGGAGAGGAATTGGAGACCCCAAGAATAGACAATGTTTTGAGGAGTTTTGGTATACAAGGAAATGAAAAAAAGCAGTAAATGAAGGGGTATCTTTTGACTTTTTGCCAGTGGGGCATATTAGGTAGGGAGAGAGAAATGGATGATGCAGGAGAGTTGGGGGGCAGTCCATACTGGCTCAAGCCAAGGCCTGGGAGAAAGCCTTTGCCTCGCTCAGCCTTAGTGTTTGATAGAGAGGAATGCCCCTCAGGGCAAGGTAATCATCTTCATCTCAACTTTATGATCTCGGGCAAGACCTTCCTGAGCCTTGAGGTTCACTTCTACGAGGTGAAATTGTGCAACCTGAACCCTAGATCTATTGTTTTCTTGTTCTGGATGAAGACTGAGAAGGATGTGCATGTTTTTAGGAACAAAGAAGAATCATCAAAGCAGTGAAAAGGGCTGTGAATCAGCTTGGAAAGCCAGTTTACTCATGTGACTGAATGTAATACAGACAGTTTAAATAGCTCTCTATTGCATTTCAGCATTTTTTTTCCCTCAACTGAGATGACCAGCACCATTCCTTAAATTACAGATTTAAGACAGGGGTGCTTGGGTGGCTCAGGCAGTTAAGCGTCCTACTCCTGGTTTTGGCTCAGGTCATGATACCAGGATCCTGGGATCCAGCCCTGCGTAGGGCTCAGGGCTCAGTGTGGAGTCTGCTTGTCCCTCCCCCTCTGCTCCTCCCCCTGCTCACTCACTTGCTCTCTCTCTCTCTCTGGGATCAATAAATAAAATCTTTTTAAAAATTTACAGATTTAAGACAGATCTTTTTTTTTTTTTAATTTTAATTTATTTAAGTAGGCTCCACACCCAGCGTCTGGAACCCAGTACAGGCTTGAACTCACAACCCTTGAGGTCAAGACCTGAGCTGAGATCAAAAGTTGGATGCTTAACCGACTAAGCTACCCAGGTGCCCCAAGGTAGATCTTTATATTCTGTATTTGTTCTGTCCTCCTCCTTTCCCTCCCCAGAAAGTTGTATCACCTTTTCCTGAGACAACTTGAATATTGTTGAACTGATTTTTCAGAATTACCTAAATCAAGAGTTTAGGGTGATCTCTTTTTTAAAACTTTTTAATTTAAATTTTACTTAGTTAATATACGGTTACAATATTGGTTTTTGGAGTAGAATTCAGTGATTCATCACTTACATATAGCTACCTAATGCTCATCACAACATGTGTCCTCCTTAAGAATGCAAACTGTTGCAGCCACTCTGGAGAACAGCATGGAGGTTCCTCAAAGTTAAAAATAGAACTACCCTATGATCCAACAATTGCACTACTAGGTATTTACCCAAAGGATACAGAAATACAGATTTGAAGGGGTACATGCACCCCAATGTTTATAGCAGCATTGTCAACAATAGCCAAACTATGGAGAGAACCCAAACGTCCATCAGTTGATGAATGGATAAAGAAGGTGGGTGTGTGTGTGTGTGTGTGTGTGTGTGTGTGTGTGTGTGTGTGTGTGTATATGTGTAGTGGAATATTACTCAGCCATCAAAAGAATGAAAACTTACCATTTGCAGTGATGTGGATGGAGCTAGAGAGTATTATGCTAAGTGAAAAAAGTCAGAGAAAGGGTGATTTCTTGTTAGAAATGAAGTAGTGCCAATTTTGATAATATTTCCTGTCCTCCTTTTCTGTGTGCAAGGCTTAAAGACACAAAGGGGCAGAGTTTGGGTATGCGGAGGGCAGAAGATTGTTTTGTAAATCTGCATCAGGAAAATGTGTCAGATATTGACCCACTTGTTCAGAGTGACTTTGAAGGACCTTTAACCTTCCTTCCCAATAAATCCAGGGGGTGGGAGCTTCTGATTGTGGTTTTAATTTGCATTTCCCTGATTACTTAAGATCTTAGCCTTTTTCCATATGCTTATGACCAATTTCACTTTTGTGAAGTGTCCGAACACATTTTTTGGAACACTTTTCTTTCCTTTCATCTATTTCTTAATTTATAGAAATTCTTCATATCTGGATATGAGTCTTATTGGGTACACATAAACACACATCTTTCCCTTCTATATTGCTTGATTTTTTACCCTCTTGTGTTTTCTTTTCTTTCTTTCTTTTTTTCAGTTTTATGCTCCTTTTTAAATTGTATTTTTGATGAATAGATGTTTTAATTATAATGAAATCAAATTTATTTTTTCCCTTTATGTTTAGTTCTTTAGGGTTACCCCAAGGTCATAAAGATATTCTGCTATTTTCTAGAAGCTTTAAATGTTTTACCTTCACATTTAGGTCAATGATCCATCATGAATTGATTTTTGTATGGTATGAAGTAGGGGTCAAGGTTCATCCCTCTCTTCCCCAAATATGATTATCTAACTGATCCAGCACTCTGCATTGCATTTTCTTGTACCTTTTGTTGTAAACTGAGGCACAGTAAATATGTCGCTCTGTCTCTGAACTCTGTTTTTCTTCCATATAACTTTCATGAAGGGAAATGGGAGTAGAGGAGAAATTATGCAGTGTGGTGGCTAAGAGCATGAGCTCTGGAGACAGATCAATCACCCGGGTTCAAACCCTCTCTTTACTACTTACAGCTTTTTGAGCAAGTTTCCTTATGTGTAAAGTGGGAATAATTGTAGCATCATCTACAGAATAGAGCTATTTTGAGGCATGAGTTAGTGTCATTTATGTATGTATGTATGTATGTATTTATGTTTGTAGACTCCATGCCCAGCGTGGAGCCCAATACCAGGCTCACCCTCGACTGAGATCAAGACCTCAGCCGAGAGTAAGAGTCTGACACTTAACTCACTGAGCCACCCAGGCGCCCCAGTGTTTATAATATTTGTAACATGAATAAATCTAACTGATAACAAGCATTACTGGTGGGGTGAGCCCCAGTGCTTCTGGGAACAGTGCTAGTGACTGGAACAGTTATTGTATGCCCTCAGGCGTGACTGGGGATGCAGTGCAGTGGGTCCACTTTTAGCAGGGTTCACCACAGACGTGGTGCTCGGACTACAGCCATTCACAAACTGCTTCGTCTGTCATGGCTTCAGAGTTCCCAGCAGCCCTCCTGAAGGGAAGGTCTTTAAGTATTTTCTGAATTGTCTTTTGAAGTCTTAAAGTAGTCTTCGGTCCAATTTAGAGTACAGAAGCAGGATGTGCCAGTTTTAAATAAAATTCCCCAAACAGCATACCAAGAGAGAAAGCAGCAGTTATTAACTTTTTCTCCACAGATATCTTGACAGGCACTGCAGCCCAGCAATGTTGGGCACACACTGAAGTAAAAATAAAAAGGAAGAAACCTAGAAAAGGCTTTCAAGAGGCTAACCTTCAGGCAGAGACCTGAAAGAGTGTGGGTTAGAAGTAAATTAGAATCTAACACATACCTGTTAGATAAGGAGATGGGGAAAGAGGGACGTAGCATCCTGCTTTTGAGACTAGAGAGCATGGAGCGGAGGGTTTGTGGGTGGAGGGGGTACTTGGTGGTCAGAGAGAAGGCTGGAAGCTAGCCATCAGGAAAGGCCTGATAGATTTCAGATTTTATTCTAAGGGCAGAAGGGACAATTTTAAAGTGTTTTAAAAGATCCTGGGTGGGTAGAGACTGACTGGAGCAGATTCAGAAAGCTCACTCTTTCAGCAGTGTGGATTGCAGGGGGAACAGTCAGGAGGCAGGGACACTCTGGAGGCCAGAGCAGGAACCAGACCAGGTGGTACAGTGGTGTAGAGAGAAGAGGAGAGGGACATGTACGTATCTTCTTCAGGCACAGAATTCATGACTAAATGTGAGAAGAGGAGAGAAGGAAGGATGAGGCTTTTTTCCTTGACAGTGACCGAGTATGGTGGAGGTCTCGAGAATTGCTGCTCTGTGGGGTACAAGGTGCCAGGAGAGCCACGGTGGAGTGCTCTTTCACTGGAGAGACTTTGTATTTCTTTTTTTTTTTTAAGATTTTATTTATTTATTCGACAGAGATAGAGACAGCCAGCGAGAGAGGGAACACAAGCAGGGGGAGTGGGAGAGGAAGAAGCAGGCTCATAGTGGAGGAGCCTGACGTGGGGCTCGGTCCCATAACGCCGGGATCACGCCCTGAGCCGAAGGCAGACGCTTAACCGCTGTGCCACCCAGGCGCCCCCTGAGACTTTGTATTTCTGTTCTTAGCCACTCTTTTTTTAATTGTCCCCTTCACCCATCAGGAAGCAAGGCTGCAGTGTACTTCTGGATAAGTACATATTTTCTTTGCATTTTTACAGCCCCACAGAAAAGGTTTGTTGTTTTATTTTTAATATGAATGGTCGGAAAGGGCCT
The DNA here is from genome assembly GCF_024610735.1 of Ursus americanus. Lineage (NCBI taxonomy): Eukaryota > Metazoa > Chordata > Mammalia > Carnivora > Ursidae > Ursus > Ursus americanus. The sequence goes on along the minus strand of NC_142140.1, from coordinate 37,422,904 downwards.
TACCTTTCTCTGATCAGATTTACTCTCTAGCCTTTTGTATTCATAGAGTTAACATTTAAGGTTACAACCACCAAGACTGTTCCAAAGGTCTGTGATGTGCATTAGTTGATTATTTTGCCAAGGTGTGACTTTCAGTGATGCTCTCTTGAGGCTGGGCTGTGGGGACTGATCATTGGGCCTTGCCGGCCATAGCATCTCCTTCCCAACCTACCCTGTGCTCTGCTCTCAGATCAGAAATTCTGATCATTAGGAGTCTGAAGGGATCATTTAAATGTTTCAGTTATACACAAATGCATTTTGTGGAGGAAATCATGTGCTGTAGCAGGATTCTTTAATTGGGGCATTTTATGAAGGTATCTTCTCTCTTTCCTCCTTTGCTTTCCCACCATGACGTCTGTCGTGAAGTCTGATCGACTTCTGTGCTTTTGAAACCCCAGTCTTTCTTCATAGCCTCTTCTCAACTAATGAAGTCTTCTGGGAATTTTGTGGTTTTTATTTGTTGTGGTTTGTAGCCTCAGTGCTTCAAAGTGTTCATTGGTAGACTGGAAGAGTAAAAGGAGTTCTGTTGATTACCCTGCCATACAGGCTACTAACGTGTTTTTGTTTGTCCATTGGACCAGTTTTACTGTCTTCTTCACTCTTAGGTTAACACGTGCAAGAACGGATTTTGGAGGATTATCACCTTAGTGTGTGTACCCAAGTCCTCTCTCAAAAGAAAACAAAATGAGCTGTTGGTATTTATTTCTCTTTGCTCATTCCCTCTTCAAAGAAGTAGCGCTTATGCTGTCCTAGTTTCCTCTTGCTTGTTGTGGACACCCTTACATGGGGCCCTAGTGGAGTTTGCATGTTATAGAAAGATTAGTATGTTATTCTGTGCTTCTGCCACCATTTAAAATGGATTTCCAGATGGGGGAATGGGTGGGGCTTTACCAGCCTGAGCTCCAGAGGGAGGGGCCACAGGTCCCCAAGGCCACAAATAGGCTTGTTCTCTTCATTCTTCTTTTAAAACCCCCCACTTTGGGGATGCAGAGATCCTGTTTGCCCCTCTAAATCTCAGCTCTCAGGCTCAATGGCGATGCCAGGAGATTGCTTTCCAGCATCCTTGAGAGAGGCTTGCCAGTTGGAGTCCCTGTGAAGAGCAGGAAACCCAGCATGGCCTGACATGGCCCTTCAACCAGCTCTAGTTCTGACACCTCTTTCTGGTTATATAACATCAAGCAGCTGCAGCTTCCGGAACCACTTTATTCCTTGTAGTGCTGAACGGCAGGTGGAGGAAGCACTGACCCTTTAGTGATTCTTAAGTTTCCAGGAATAATTTAAGCTTGAGTGTTTAATTCTATCTTTATTTCTTCCGTGTTTGAATTACTCGTACTTTGGGAAACAAGCAAGGAAACATTCCATTGCTTCTGTCTTCCCATTAAGATCCTTAGCCTATTCTTTTTTGCTGGAGAGATTAAGAGACCTTTGGGAGTAGAATTGTAAGCGGAAATTTTGAGGAAAGAATGGCCAGTCTGTTATCACTTGAGGCCCTTAGCAGAGTCTGGAAGGCAGGACCCCCCGCCCCCCACCGCATCCCTTGCCGCAGGCAGCTCGCCAAAGGTTGATAGGTGCTTCAGTCACCAGGTGCCTTGGCTCAAGTATTGGTCTTGGATGGGCTGCAGCTGGTTTCAGATAGGCTTCAGCTCTTTCTCAACCTTCACACCCTGGGCACTGGGTTTCCTTTCCTTAATGTGTTGTGATGGCTAGGTGTGGGGTTGCTTCTGGAATCTGGGGGGTGGAAGGATGGTATAAATCAGGCTGAGTGTGTGATTCAGCATTCATGTTGAGCATGAAGACTTCAGTTAAGGAGAGACAAAATTAGCGTATGTTTTCTCATGGCTGATGGAATAATAAAGTTGTGTGGTTGGAGAAAGTGGGGAAATACTTCAAGAACCAGCTTAAATTTCTGAAGTAATGATTTCAGTTTTGACTACTAGACGTACTGAAGTTTTTCAGATTTATAACTGTTCTTTATTATATTTTGGATATACTAATCCTTTGCTGTTTATATTGTAAATAGCATCTGGTCTGTGGCTTATCTCAACATCATTCATAGTGTTCTTTGTTGTAAGAGATATAATTTTATTGTAGTTTAAATAAGCTTTTCCATTGTTTGATAGTCATTTATTTCACAGGTGAAAAAATAAGAGTACATAGGAGAGGCGTATTTTAAAGATTGGAATGTGGTTTTCATCATCTTTTGTTTTATTTGGATTTTTAAATTTTGATTTTATGAAATTATTTTAGAGATTACCTTGTCTGTAAGACTTTAGTAGAGCCAGGCATTTGCTTTACATTTTCTTATAACTCCTTAAATGTTCTTCAGAAATTAGGCTAGACTCTTCCAAGGTATCAGCCTTTGTCTGTCTTCTTTTCACCTTTTACTCAGAGGTTCCTGCTTTCCTGCTTTGCTGAGAACCCAGTAATTCTTACCTGTGGTTGCAGAGATGGCCAAAAATCATCATGATGCTGAGCAGAATCAAAATTAAACCGGTCTGCAGCACAGGGCTAGAATTTGAGATTGGTTGAAAAGATGTGTAGTTGTGTTTACAAATGATTGTTTCTTTATAGTTTTTGCCTTGATTGTGCTAAAAGCAGTGGTTCTTAACAGGGAGTGGTTTTGTTCCCAAGGGGACATTTGGCAATGTCTGGAGACATTTTGGGTTGTCACAACTGGGAAGGTGTGAGTGACTACAGTCTGGCCGGGGCTGCTGCTAAACCTCCTACAATGCACAGGACAGTCTTCCACAACAAAGCGTTATCCAGTCTAAAATGTCAGCAGTGCTGAGGTTGAGAAACCCTGTGCAGGCTTGGTATCCGAAAATTATTTGCATTTGTTCCCCTCCCCTGTGAGGGCCAAGTGGGAAGGCTGGCCCTTTCTTTTCTTCATGTCTTAGGTTGTTTCATGAGTTACAATGCTATTGGTTCCCTTCCTCTCAGATCTCATTTTTTAAAATGTGTTTAATTTAGAATCTACTAATGCTTTTTAATATTAATACTGTGAAGATTTATTCTTCCCAAGGAGCAAGTATGATGAGAATTTTTTTTTCCTCTCCATCTGACTTCCATGACTATTTTGAAGGTGAATCACATTTTAGCTTGCATGAGTTTTAAACTTTTTAAGGCTTGTTGGCAAATATTTTGGTTTACCATTACATTTATACAGTCAGGGAACCTTGGTCCCAGAGAACCGTCAGTGTGTGCCTACGTATGATAAATAAACATATTTAATAAAATCTGATATACTTCAGTAGATTTTTTTATTCCTATATATTTTTCTCTAGTAGCAATTTCTAAAATATTCGTTTATTTATTTATTTTAAAGAGAGAGAGTGGCTGTGCCCGTGCGTGCGAGGCAGGGGGAGGAACAGGGGAAGAGGGAGAAGGTGGAGGCCGACTCCCCACTGAATGCGGAGCCAGCCACGGGGCTTGATCCCACGACCCTGAGATAATGACCTGAGCCCAAATCAAGAGTTGGTTGCTTAACCGACTGAGCCACTCAGGTGCCCCTCTAGTAGCAATTTTTATAAAAGCAAGATTTCATTAAAAAAAATTCAAGACATTTTTTTGAGCATCTCTTTTTCTTTAAAAAAATTTTTTTTAATTTTTATTTATTCGACAGAGATAGAGACAGCCAGCGAGAGGGAACACAAGCAGGGGGAGTGGGAGAGGGAGAAGCAGGCTCATAGCGGAGGAGCCTGATATGGGGCTTGATCCCATAATGCCGGATCACGCCCTGAGCCAAAGGCAGACACTTTAACTGCTGTGCCACCCAGGCGCCCCCTTTTTTGAGCATCTCTTATGTGGCAGGCATTTTAAGTTTGGCTTTAGAGATACAGTGGTGAATGAGATGGACAGAATCCCTGCCCTGAAGGAACTACAGTCTAGAAGGAGAGACAGATGATAAGTGTTGAATCAAGTTATTAAAGTAAATTCAGGTTTTGATAAGAACCATGTAGACCAAGGAAGAGAGAGAGCCCCAGGGGTAGGGAGGAAGGGTCTACTTTAGCCAGGGTGGTAGTGGGCGCAGGGCTCTCTGAGGATGTAGCATTATGCTTGTCTTTTCAAAGAACCAACTTTTGGTTTTGTTTTGCTCTTAAAGTAGTTTTTCTATTTCATTCATCTGCTCTTACCATTTATTTTTATTGTTTTTTTAAAGTCAGCTCTACACCCTGTGTGGAGCCCAATGCAGGGCTTGAACTTAGAACCCTGAGATCAAGACCTGCACTGAGATTAAGAGTCAGACGCTTAACTGACTGAGCCACCCAGGCGCCTCATCTGGTCTTATCTTTATTGTTTTCTTCCTACTACTTTTTTTAGGTTTAATTTCCTGTTCTTTTTCTAATTTTTTTTTAAGAATTTATTTATTTATTTATTTATTTGATAGAGACAGCCAGCGAGAGAGGGAACACAAGCAGGGGGAGTGGGAGAGGAAGAAGCAGGCTCCTAGTGGAGGAGCCTGATGTGGGGCTCGATCCCAGGACCCTGGGATCACGCCCTGAGCCGAAGGCAGATGCTTAACGTCTATGCCACCCAGGCGCCCTGCTTTTTCTAATATTTGAGAAGAAAATTTACAACATTGGTTTTCACTATTTTTTTTTTTTTAAGATTTTATTTATTTATTTGACAGAGAGAGACAGCCAGAGAGAGAGGGACCACAAGCAGGGGGAGTAGGAGAGGAAGAAGCAGGCTCCCAGCAGAGGAGCCTGATGTGGGGCTCGATCCCATAACGCTGGGATCACACCCTGAGCTGAAGGCAGACGCTTAACGACTGAGCCACCCAGGCGCCCCTTCACTATTATTTTTTGACACTGATTTTAGGCTGTGGATTTACCTTTAAGTAGAACTTTAACAATATCACAAATTTTTTAAAAATCAATTTTAGGGGGTGCCTGGGTGGCCCAGTCAGTTAAGTGTCTGCCTTCAGCTCAGGTTGTGATCCCAGGATCCTGGGATCAGCCCCACATCAGGCTCCCTGCTCAGCAGGGAGTCTGGTTCTTCCTCTCCCTCTGCCTCTCCCCCTGCTCATGCTCTCTCTTTCAAATAAATAGATAAAATCTTTTTTAAAAAATCAATTTTACTATATAATTTATATACAGTAAAATTCACATCTTCTTCATGTATAGATTGATGACTGTTGACAAATATGATTGCCCTGATAAAGATATAGAAAATAACTCATTTTTCCAGAAAGTTCTATCATGCCCATTTGTAGTCAGTTTTCTGGGCAACCACTTGAGCTGATTTCTGTCATTATAGATTGGCTTTGCCTGTTAAAGAATTTCATATAAATGGAATTATATAGTACATAATCTTTTGTGTTTAGCTTCTTGCTCACCATAATGTCTGTGAGATTCATCTGTTGTTGCGCATGTCCCTCGTTTGTTTGTTTTTATTGTCGAGTAGTAGTCCAGTTGCAAAAAGTTAAATACAACTTGTTTATCCATTTACCTGTTGATAGACATTTAATCTAACGAGTAAACCTGTTCTGACCATTCCTGTGAAGTTGACTTGGTTTTTAATAATTAGAGGTAGGTTTTCATTTCCCTTGGATAAAATACCAAGATATGAATTGCTGTGGTAGGTATATGTTTAATTTTATTAGAAACTGCCAGAATGTTTTCCAAAGTGGTTGCTCTACTTTACACTCCTGCCAGTAGTGGGTGAGAATTCCAGGTGCTCCATATCCTTGTGAGCACTTGGTATGGTCATATAGCCAAGTGCAGGGGTGCAAGACCACCTGGCTCCAGGGTCCCAAACAGAGCAGGTTTGGCCACTTGCTGCTGACAAAATCAGGCAGAGAGATTAGTGGTGGTGAAACAAGAAAGGAATTTATTTTAGTGATGCCAACATGGGGTAGTTAGTGGACTAGCATCCCAAAGCTGTCTCCAAAGTGCTGAAAATACTTCCAGGTTTATATAAGGAAAATGTGGGACAAAGGTCAGTGGGTCTGTGCAGGTGGGCAGTGAAGGTCAAGTCAGTCATTGTCTTGGGGTCAATCACTGCCAGAGCTCTTGCTGGCTCAGGACAGTCCTTACTGCTTGAAGTGCGGTAGTTCTGGTTCGCATCAGGCGATGCTTTTGCCTGCAGGGTCTTTTGCCTGAGTTAAGAGATACGCTGGAAAGAAGAACTTAATCAGTTAGAAATTTTGAGGTCAAAATGGAAGTAGTTGAAGTCCTCTTCCTCCCATCAGTATTATTATATGTGCTGCCAGAGTATTATTAATTTTAGCCATTTTAGTGATTATCAAGTGGCATCTGATTGTAGTTTAAATGTGTATTTCCCTAACACCTTTCCATTTGTTCATTGAACATTTGTATATCTCTTTTGTGGAATATTTGTTTCTCTTTTGCTTTTCTTATGGGGTTGTTTGTCATCTTATTGGGTTGTAGAGATTTTAAGGAATATATTCTAGGGGTGTCTGGGTCGCTCAGTTGCTTAAGCGTATGACTTTTGATTTCATCTTGGGTCATGATCTCAGGGTCGTGAGATCAAGCCCCACGTTGGCCTCTGCTCAGTGCAGTCTGCTTGAGATGCTCTCTCTCCCTCTCCCCACGCCCCCCCCCCAACATGTGTACACTCTCTCTAAATAAATAAATAAAATCTTTAAAAAGAGAGAATATATTCTAGATACAGGTCTTTTATCAGATATATATAGATATACACATATACTGTTAATGTTTTTTACAAGACTACAAGACTGTGACTTGTCATTTTTCTTTTAAGGATACCTTTTGAAGAGCAGAAGTTTTTAATGTTGAAGAAGCACACTTTACCAGTTTTCCCCTTGTGGTTCAAGCTTTTTGTGTCCTGCTTAAGAAATCTTTACTTACCCTAAAGTTGCAAATATTTTCTACTAGAAGTTTGATAGTTTAAGTTTTTATGTTTAGGCCTTGATCCATTTTGAATTGTTCGTTTTGTATGTTATGGAATGAGGTGAGGATTGTATCTATCGCAGATGGTGTGTTGCAAAGATTATCTTTCTCCATTGAATTACTTTGGTACCTTTGTAAAGAATCAGTTGACTATAAATGTGCAGTCTAATTCTGGATGGTATTACTTTAATAACTATATCCTTATTCAAAATCATAATTACTGTAGTTTGAATCAGGTAGTACAAGAATTCCAGCTTCATTTTGTCTTAAAAAATATTTTGATTACTCTAGGACCTTTGCATTTTCATAAAAATTTTAGACTCCTCAATCTCAGTTGCAGTCAGATAGTGGCCATGGTTAAATAGCAAACAAGGTGGAAATACTTGCCTTTTATGCTAGCCTTGGAAGTTACAGTATCACTTCTGTGTTATTCTTTTGGTTATAACCAAGTCATAAGCCCACCCAGATTCAAAAGAAAAAGATTAAAATCTACTTCTCAATAGGAGGAGGATCAAGGTCAAGCTGTAGGAAAGCACTGGAATAGAAGATACTATTGCATTCATCTTTGGAAAAAACTGTCTGCCACATTCTACCCTCTGGCCACAATAATTCATATCATCCCACATGAAAAATACACTGCCCCCTCAAGACCCCCAGAGTTTTATCCCAGTACAGCATCAGCTTATAGTCCAAGATCTTATCCTCTTAACTCAGATCTATGTGTGAATGTGGCTTTCAGTTGGAGTTTCTTGAGTTCACTCCTTTAGTACAGTTTCTCTTATCTGAAGACTTTTATGAACTAAAGAGACCAGTTAGCTGCCCCTCCACCAACTTAAGATGTTATGGGGACAAGATGGATACTCTCATTCAAAAGATGGAGCAGAGGAAGTGGGGGAGAGAGAAGGGAATGAGGCACACAGCAGTCATTGATCTATAGCAGTTCTAAAATCCCCAGCTGAGCACATTTTGCTAGTTTCTTGATTAGAACTCAGTATTACTTATTGGGAACTCAATATTTCTCCAGGGCTTTTGGTGTTATCCTGTAGGATCTTAGTTCTGCCTTCTGAATAATCCTTCCATTTCACAAAAAGTAACCTGGATTACAGTTGAACCCCAGCTTGCTGACTGCCTCTAGAAGTTTGAGGGTCCAAACCCTTTTTTCATTTTGTATTGTTTATATCCCTTCCAGTTCAGGCTCATACATTTCCTTTATAAACTTGTGTATCAGTATAAAATCCACTTCATTAGACAAAACCTATACCCATAAATCTCTTCAAGATGATTTCTTTTCTGGTTGGCCTACCTGGGAAGCTGCTATAGGATAATACTCCAAGATTTTTCTAAGTTTTGTTTTTTAACAGAAGATCTGCTAGGCATGCCTGCAGAATCTTCAGGAGGCCTTTTGTCTGAAAAGATCTATGAGGCACTACTTTAAGTATTTCTGAGATCATAACAAAGGATCTTACAGGTCTACCCTGGATTTGATTTCAATTTTCCATGTGTTTTTTTATTTTATTTATTAGAGAGAGAGTATGTGTGCACAAGCAAGACAGTGTGCATGAGCAGGGAGAGGAGCAGAGAGAAAGGGACAAGCAGATTCCCCATTGAGCATGGAGCCCAATCCCAGGACCCTGAGATCATGACCTAAACTGAAGTCAAACACTTAACGGACTTAACCAGGTGCCCCATTAATTTTCCATGTTACTGCTGGTGATAGAGTTGCTAAACTTTCTGAAAGTGTTGCTTTTCCTTTAGCTTCCTATAACATTTTCCTTTAAACCTTCATCTGTGATCTCCTTGAGGCCCTTTGGGCTTTTATGACCAGTCTCCTCACTAGCTTCCAATTACCACTTGACCTCAAACACGAGACCATAGTTTAATTTTTTATTGAATTTTTAATTTTTATGTCCCCAAGTACCAAGTTTCTGTTTCAGTTACTAATACTATGTCATAAGTTCCCCCCGAACTTAAGTGATTTAAGACAATAACATTTATTATTTCACATGGTTACTGAGTGGCTGACAGTCCTAACACTAGGCCATCAAGATTTCCCTCCCTCTCTCCGTTCCTTCCTAAAGTAAAGTCTGTACCCAGTGTAGGGCTCCAACTCACCACCCCGAAATCAAGAGTTGCAAGCTCTACTGACTGAGCCAGTCAGGCACCCCTAGATTTCTTTTGATTGAATTTTTCTTGACTATGGTTATTTTTCCTGTTTCTTTGCATATCTGGTGATTTTTGATTAAATAAAATGGTCTTTGTGCATAATATATTGTACATGCTCTGCATTCTGTTATCTTCCTCTAAAGAGTGTTCATTTTAATTTTAGCAGGCAGTTCAGTTACCGATAGATCCCTTTGAACTTGTGAAGTCTTGGTTTTATGCCATTTTAGTACCAATCTGAAAAACCTGAGATGTTTCCCAGTCTAATTTGGTAGGACTCAATCTCTAAATTCTGTCTTCTTGCAGACCATGTCAGGGCTTGGTTTTAGGCTTTGTTAGGAAGGATGTAGTATAGGTCTTACTCTAGAGTGGGGTTCTTACGCCTAGGGACAGTCTGTCTTTTGTCTCAGCTGGGTGGTAGGTGTGTTATATAAGATGTTAATGAGATCTTTCATCTCTGACAAGTCTAGAACTCCCCAGTTCCCCTGACACTTCTCTTTCCCTAGCATTGTTAGACTTCTAGTATCTGTATTTTGCTCTCATTGTGGCCAGATACATACTCTGAATGATTTCACGTGTTTAGAATTTGTTGAGGTTTGCTTTGTGGTGCCGTAAATGGGCGGTTTTGATAAATGATGCATAAGCTGTTGAAAAGAATGTGTGTTTTGTCATTGTCAAGCGAAGTGTTCTAAATATTTTTGTTAATTCAGGTTTGTTGTTTCATTCAGTTCTTGTATGGCCTTACCGGTATTTTTGTCTCTTGGCTCTTATTCTTTTTTTTTTTTAAAGATTTTATTTATTTATTTGAGAGAGAGAGAGAGACAGCCAGAGAGAGAGGGAACACAAGCAGGGGGAGTGGGAGAGGAAGAAGCAGTCTTCCCAGCGGAGCAGGGAGACCGATGTGGGGCTCGATCCCAGGACTCTGGGATAACGCCCTGAGCCGAAGGCAGGTGCTTAACGACTGAGCCACCCAGGCTCCCCTTGGCTCTTATTCTTTTTTTTTTTTTTTTTTAAGATTTTATTTATTTAATTGACAGAGAGACAGCCAGCGAGAGAGGGAACACAAGCAGGGGGAGTGGGAGAGGAAGAAGCAGGCTCCCAGCGGAAGAGCCTGATGTGGGGCTCGATCCTAGAATGCCAGGATCACGCCCTGAGCCGAAGGCAGACGCTTAACGACTGAGCCACCCAGGCGTCCCTTTGGCTCTTATTCTTGAAAGAGGCATGGTAGTCTCTCATGATGATTGTGCATTTCTGTATCTCTTGTTTCAGTTTTGTCAGTTTTGATGTATCTTGAGGCTAAGGTATGTGTGCATACAAATTTGATACTGTTTTATCTTCTTTGTACATTGGCCTTTTGTCATTTTCAAACATCCCTTTTTATTTCTAGTATGCTTCTGACTCTAATGTCTCTTTCACCTGATATTAGTATAGATATGTTGGCTTTTAGTTAGCATTTCTTAGTGTCTTTTTTTTCAACTTTTTTCCCCCATTCTCTTTCAACTTTTTTCCTATTATTTAAGTTGTTTTTCATGCCAGCACCAGTTAGTTGAGTTTTGTTTATTTAATCCAGTCTAACAATTTTAGTCTTTTAATTGGAACATTTAGTTCATTTATATTTAATGTAATTATTGGTATAGCTGTATTAAAATTTATCATCTTGGTATTTATTTTCTATCTCCTGTCTTGTTCTTTTTCTTCCTTTGGATTAACCAAGTTTTGTTTTTGTTTTTTGGGTTCTTTTTTTTTTTTTTTAAAGATTTTATTTATTTATTCGACAGAGGTAGAGACAGCCAGCGAGAGGGGGAACACAAGCAGGGGGAGTGGGAGAGGAAGAAGCAGGCTCATAGCGGAGGAGCCTGATGTGGGGCTCGATCCCATAACACCAGGATCACGCCCTGAGCCAAAGGCAGACACTTAACTGCTGTGCCACCCAGGCGCCCCCTGTTTTTTGGGTTTTTTGTTTGTTTTTTAATGATTCAGTTTTCTCCCTACAGGCTTGTTAGTTATACAGTCTTTCAGTATGCTTTTAGTGGTTATCCTAGATTACAGTATGCATCCTTATCTAATATAAATCATTGCTTTTATTACTTCCCCAACTATATTAGAATCTCAGAACCATTTTTTAATTTTTAAATTTTTTAAAAAAATTATTTATCTATTTACTGGAGAGAGAGAGTACAAGGAGGAGGAACAGAGGGAGAGGGAGAGAGAATCTCAAGCAGACTGCACTGAGTGCAGAGCCTGATGTGGTGCTGTATCTCACCACCTTGAGATCATGACCTGAGCCAAAACCAAGAGTCAGATGCTTAACCAACTGCACTATGCAGATGCCCCAACTTAGAACATTCTAAATCTTTTTACCTCTTTCCTGTGTCTTATGCTATATATCCTTATTTTAATTCTACACATTTTAAATGCCACAAAATGTTGCTTTTCCCTAGTCAGTATTTATATTTTCCATACATAGACACTTTGTGTTCTTTTTAATTTTGGGGAGTTTATTTGAGCAAACATCAAATCACGTAGTACCAATTGGAAATGGTTAGGAGCACTTCCCTTTTTGTTGTTTTTCATTCCTTCCTTCATTTCTGTTTTTTGTCCGAGATCATTTTCTTTCTGTCTAAAGGATTTCCCTTGGTATTTATTTTTGTGTATGTATCTTGGCAACAAATTTAATCTGTGTTGTTGTTTGTCTGAAAGTTGCTTTATTTTGCCCTCATTTTTGAGGATGTATTAGCTGGTACAAAATTCTAGGTTGCCAGTTATTTTCTTTCAAAACTTAGAACTTTTCCACTGTCTTCTAGTGTCTTTCATGTCTCAAGAATCCATTGTTATTGTTGCTCCTTTGAAGGTAATGTGTTCTCCCCCACTCATGACTGCTTATACAATTTTTTTGTAATTACTTTTCGACACTTTTGCTATATAATCTCCCTAGGAATGGTTTTTGTTGTGTTTTTGGTTTTTTCCTGTTTATCCTACCTGTCATCCAGAGCTTCTTGATTCCGGTTACTGTATATGTTGTTTCTAGAATATCTCTTTGATTCTGTTTCCTTTTTTTAAATTTATTTTTAAAATTCACATTCAATTAACATATAATGTATTATTGGTTTCAGAGGTAGAGGTCAGTGATTCAGCAGTCTTATATAATACCCAGTGCTCAGTACATCACGTGCCCTCCTTAATGTCTATCACCCAGTTACTCCTTCTTCCCATCCACCTCCCTTCCAGCAACCCTCAGTTTGTTTCCCATGATTAAAAGTCTCTTATGGTTTGTCTCCCTCTCTGGTTTCATCTTGTTTTATTTTTTCCTCTCTTCCCCTATGATCCTGTTTTGTTTCTTAAATTCCACATATCAGTGATAATTTATTCTCTCTTTTTTAATATATTCTGATTATCTGGTGGCTTTATCCATCTTTTCATTTATTTTCTCCATTTATTTCTTTGTTTGTTTACACATTTTATCAGTTGTTTTTTGTTTCTTGTTTTGTTTTTGTTTTTTAGTATCTAGACTCAGCAGTCATTCTGGTTCTGTTGTCTGTTTTTCCCTTTTAATTTTTGATCAGTTGATCTTGTCTCTTGGCATAGCTGGTAATTTTTCACTGAATGGTGGGCAGTGTATATAAAAGGTTATAGAGACTATAGATGATATCTTTAGAGAGGGTTTCCTTTTCCTCTTCTAGTCACGTATAGTGGGGCTGATAACCTTAATCTAACAGGACAAAGCTGAATAAATGCTGATCATAGTTTATAAGGCTTTGTTTACTTCTGGCACATCCCTGCTTCTAGAGTGTAGCCATCCCATAAGTTCCAGCTGAGAGCCAGGATGTTCATTGGGACCATGATGGTTTCTAAATTCGAATCCTCATCTTCTCTGCACCTCAAGATTGCAGAAACATCTGCTCTGCTTTTCAGTGGTTTTCTGCTTAGCTTCTTTTTTTTTTAATTTTAATGTTTTTTTATTATGTTAGTCACCATACAGTACATCCCTGGTTTTTGATGTAAAGTTCGATGATTCATTACTTGCGTAAAACACCCAGTGCACCATGTAATACGTGCCCTCCTTACTACCCATCACCAGTCTATCCCATTCCCCCACCCCCTCCCCTCTGAAGCCCTCAGTTTGTTTCTCAGAGTCCATAGTCTCTCATGCTTCATTCCCCCTTCTGATTACCCCCCCTTCTTTATCCCTTTCTTCCCCTACCGATCTTCCTAGTTATTATCTTCCATAGATGAGAGAAACCATATGATAATTGTCTTTCTCTGCTTGACTTATTTCACTTAGCATTATCTCCTCCAGTGCCGTCCATGTTGCAGCAAATGTTGAGAACTCGTTCTTTCTGATAGCTGAGTAATATTCCATTGTATATATGGGCCACAGCTTCTTAATCAGTCATCTGTTGAAGGGCATCTCGGTTCCTTCCACGATTTAGCTATTGTGGACAATGCTGCTATGAACATTGGGGTGCATATGGCCCTTCTCTTCACTATGTCTGTATCATTGGGGTAAATACCCAGGATTGCAATGGCTGGGTCATAGGGTAGCTCAATTTTTTAACGTTTTAAGGGACCTCCACACTGTTTTCCAGAGTGGCTGCACCAACCTGCATTCCCGCCAACAATGTAGGAGGGATCCCCTTTCTCCACATCCTCTCCAGCAATTGCTGTTTCCTGCCTTGTTAATTTTTACCACTCTAACTGGCGTAAGGTGGTATCTTAGTGTGGTTTTGATTTGAATTTCCCTGATGGCTAATGATTTTAAACATTTTTTCATGTGTCTGTTAGCCATTTGTATGTCATCATTGGAAAAGTGTCTTTTCATAGCTTCTGCCCATTTTATGATTTGTTCATTTGTTTCTCGCGTATTGAGTTAGAGAAGTTCTTTGTAGATCTTGGATACCAGTCTTTTATCTGTAGTGTCATTTGCAAATATCTTCTCCCATTCCGTGGGCTGCCTCTTAGTTTTTTTGACTGTTTCCTTGGCTGTGCAGAAGCTTTTTATCTTGATGAAGTCCCATAAGTTCATTTTATCTTTTGTTTCTCTTGCCTTTGGAGATGTGTCATGAAAAGGGTTGCTTTGGCCGATGTCGTAGAGGTTGCTGCCTATGTTATCCTCTAGGATTTTGGTGGATTCCTGTCTCACATCGAGGTCTTTCATCCATTTGGAGTTTATCTTTGTGTATGGTATGAGAGAGTGGTCAAGTTTCATTCTTTTGCATGTAGCTGTCCAATTTTCCCAGCACCATTTATTGAAGAGACTGTCTTTTTTCCACCGGATGTTTTTTCCTACTATATCAAAGATTAGTTGCCCAAAGAGCCAAGGGTCCATTTCTGGGTTCTCTATTCTGTTCCATTGGTCTCTGTGTCTGTTTTTGTGCCAGTACCATGCTGTCTTTGTGATCGCAGCTTTGTAGTACAGCTCGAAATCCGGCATTGTGATTCCCCCAGCTTTGTTTTCCCTTTTCAACAGTTCCTTGGCGATTCGGGGCCTTTTCTGGTTCCATACAAATTTAAGGACTATTTGTTCCAGTTCTTTGAAAAATGTCCTCGGTATTTTGATCGGGATAGCATTGAAAGTGTAGATTGTTCTGGGTAGCATGGACATTTTAACTATGTTAATTCTTCCGATCCATGAGCATGGAATATTTTTCCATCTTTTTGTGTCTTCCTCAATGTCTTTCAAGAGTGATTTGTAGTTTCTAGAATATAGATCCTTTACATCTCTGATTAAGTTAATTCCAAGGTAACGTATGGTTTTTGGTGCTATTGTAAATGGACTGGATTCCCTAATTTCTCTTTCTTCAGTCTCATTATTCGTGTATAGAAATGCAGCTGATTTCTGAGCATTGATTTTGTATCCCACCACATTACTGAATTGCTCTATAACTTCTAATAGTTTGGGAGTGGATTCTTTTGGGTTTTCCATATAGAGTATCATGTCATCTGCAAAGAGAGACAGTTTGACTTCTTCTTTGCCGATTTGGATACCTTTTATCCCTTTTTGTTGTCTGATTGCTGTTGCACGGACTTCTAGTACTATGTTGAATAATAGTGGCGAGAGTGGGCATCCTTGTCGTGTTCCTGATCTTAAGGGAAAGGCTTCCAGCTTTTCCCCATTGAGAGTAATATTTGCTGTAGGCTTTTCATAGATGGCTTTTATGAGCTTGAGAAATGTACCCTCTATTCCTACACTCTGAAGGGTTTTAATCAGGAAAGGATGCTGTATCTTGTCAAATGCTTTTTCTGCATCTATTGAGAGAATCATATGATTTCTGAATTTTTGTTTCTGGATAATATCTAAGACACTGATAGATTTGCAAATGCTGTACCACCCTTGCATCCCAGGTATGAATCCCACTTGATCATGATGGATAATCCTTTTAATGTACAGTTGGATTCTATTAGCCAGGATCTTGTTGAGGATTTTGGCGTCCATATTCATTAGGGAAATCGGTCTGTAATTCCCCTTTTTGATGGGGTCTTTTCCTGGTTTGGGGATCAAGGTAATATTGGCCTCATAGAATGAGTTTGGTAGCTTTCCTTCTGTTTCTATGTTTTGAAATAGCTTTAGGAGAATAGGTATTATTTCTTCTTTGAAGGTTTGGTAGAATTCCCCAGGAAAACCGTCCGGGCCTGGAGTTTTATTTTTTGGAAGGTTCTTTATCACTGACTCAATCTCTTCATAATTAATTGGCCTGTTTAAAAAATCAATTTCTTCCTGTTTCAGTCTTGGTAGTTTATGGGTTTCCAGGAAGGCCTCCATCTCTTCCAGATTGCTTAATTTATTGGCATAAAGCTGTTGAAAAAAGTTTCTAATAATCCTTCCACTTTCAATGGTGTTGGTTGTGACCTGTTCTTTTCCATTCATAGTTATATTAATTTGGGTCTTTTCTCTATTCTTTTGGATAAGTCTTGCCAGAGGTCTGTCAATTTTATTAATTCTCTCAAAGAACCAGCTTCTAGTTCTGTTGATCTGCTCTACTGTACTCCTGGTATCTAATTCGTTGATTTCTGCTCTAATCTTGGTCAACTGCTTCCTCGTGCGTGGATTAGGCCTGTCCCTCTGTTGCTGTTCTAGCTTCTTGAGGTGCGAATATAAGAACTGCATTTTAGATTTTTCTATTCTTTTGAGTGAGGCTTGGATGACTATGTATTTCCCCCTTAGGACTGCCTTTGCAGTATCCCATAGGTTTTGGACGGTTGTGTTTTCATTCCCGTTGGTCTCCATAAATTGTTTAAATTGATTTTTGATTTCCTGGTTTATCGAATCATTCCTGAACAGGATGGTTCTTAGGTTCCAAGTGTTTGAGTATCTTTTCCAAGATTTTTTTATTTATTTATGTGACAGAGAGACAGCCAGCGAGAGAGGGAACACAGCAGGGGAGTGGGAGAGGAAGAAGCAGGCTCCCAGCCGAGGAGCCCGATGTGGGACTCTATCCCGAAACGCCAGGATCACGCCCTGAGCTGAAGGCAGACGCTTAACGACTGCGCTACCCAGGCGCCCCTGCCCTGGCCACTTTCAATACTGTATCCTTGGATCTAATATTTGCGAAATGCACTATGACGTGACATGGCGTAGGTTTGTCGTGGTTGAGCTTGGGAGGGGTCCTCTCTGCCTCTTGGACACGAATAAACATTCGTTTCCCTTGCTAGATTAGGGAAGTTTTCAGCTACAGTTTGTTCAAATATCTCTTCTAGACCTCTGTTTTTCTCCAACCCCTCGGGGATGCCGATGATTCTGACATCTGACATTGGAACGTTTCATTGAGTCCGTAATCTCCCGTAACCTACATTCTTGGGCGTGGATTTTTTTAAGTCCAGATTCTGTTTTAGCTTTTTCTTCTACTAACCCATCCTCCAATTCGCTGATACATTCTTCTGCCTCATTCACCCTGGCTGTCAGAGCCTCTAGTTTTGACTGCATTTGGCTCATAGAATTTTTAATTTCTGCCAGATTTGCTCTCATTTCCGCCCTTAGAGATTCTGTATTCTCATTAACATTTTCATTAACACTTTTTTCAAGTCTACACATCATCTTGACCATTGTTACTCTGAATTCCATTTCTGATAATTTGGTTATATCCATATCCATTAGTTCTGTGGCAGAGGCCACAGACTCATTGTCTTTTCTTTGCTGGGGGGGATTTCTCCTTCTCGTCATTCTGATGAGGAGAGGTTGCGGGGTTGTCCAGAGCCCAAATTATTGACCGGGACCCAGGCCGTGCGCGCTTGTTTTATAGGGATCTTAGGGATGTGGGCTTCTTGATTTTTCAGCCTGCCTTCTGGGGGAGGGGACTGCCACGCCGATACTCAGGCAACCCTGTTTGTGTAGAGTCTCCGTGTCCTCTGCGAGGGGGGATGGGGATGGGCACACTGTGAGCAGGTCTTTCCAGGCTTTTATTCTCTGGCGGCTTTCCCTGGCGGTTTGCCGTGCCTCTTCTGAGAGACAGAGCGGCAGCGGCCGAATCTCAGCCTCTGTCTCAGAACAGAGGGATCGCGAACCGTTCTCCACCGATGTTCTGGCCACTTTAACTCTGTTTTTTTTGGTGCTGCTCAACCCTGCAGCGTCCCGGGGTTGTGCGCCCCACACGCGGTGTCCCAGCCCTCACTCCCAGGGGCGGCACGTCTCTGTCCTTTGTGTCTCTAACACCGCCAGCCGCCAGCCGCCCCCCCCCCCCCCCCCCCGTGCTCCCAGAGCTCCCGGTCTCAGTCTGGTTCCAGTGAGCACACCGGAGTTCCACTCCGTGAGAAGTCTGGTGACGTGCGCTCCCCAGCTCACGGTCTCAGTCCGCTCTCTCTCGGGTGCCCGTCTGCGAGTCCGCCCGCTCCCCGGAGCAGGTGGCTACCGCTTCCCGGTGCCCGAATGCGGCGACTCCCTCCCCCTTCTGTTTATCTTCCTATATCTCTGCGCGGTTTCAGGCTCCCCACTTCCTACCTCAATACTCAGCGCTGGAGATGTTCATTTGTAGAGATCCAGATGTATCTTCCTGTGTCTCAGGCTGATTCCGTGGATGTTCAGGCTGGTCTGGTACCTATCCAACTCCACTCAGGGGACCGGCTGAAAAAGGGGTCCCCTACTCCTCCGCCTTAACCCAACTCTCTTAACCCAACTCTCTCTGCTTAGCTTCTTAATATCCCATCTCACTCAGCTTTAGAGTGAAGTAAGTGACTTGAATGGAAATGAACTGAGTTTTTGGCTCAATTCTGCCTTTCACATTTCACCAGGACCGTGGTCCCTCATGTCTTTAAGTTTTGTCTTTTTAGTCCAATGAAGTTATCAAAAGTTCTTCTGGTGTCTTTGCTTCTTATTAACAGCCCTCTGTTTGGGTTACTCTCAGCTTGCCCCAGCAACCAGACTTGGCTTAAGAGGGGAATAAATGGCAGTAGAATGCTGGCTTATCTCTTCTTGATTTTCCTTTCTCTGGAATCTCCTCCCTTCTACTTCTGATCCTCTCAGCATCTCTTCAGTGCCTTCAAAAGGCTTTGTTGCTGTTCTTTTTCTTTTTTTAATTTGATAACATATTTCTAGCTATTCTTAGTGCAAGCATTGGTTTGCCTCAAGCTATTCCACCTTAGCTGGAAGCAGAAGCACCAAGCCAATATTTAAAAATATGTATATATTCTTATTGAGGTATATGTAAGTCACCATTTTGAAGTGTACAATTCAGTGATTTTTAGTATATCAAGGTTGTTGAACCGTCACCACTGTCTAAGTTCAGAACCTTTTCAAAACCCCAAAAAGAAACCCCCTTATCCATAAGCAGTCACTCCCATTATCCTCTCTCCCAGTCCCTGGCAACCACTATCCTACTTCTGTCTATAGAGATTAACTTGTTCTGGACATTTCTATAAATGAAATTATACAATATGAGGCCTTTTGTGTCAGACTTTTTTAACTTAGCATAATGACTAAGCCAGCTGTGTGTGTTAAAATATATGTAACATAAAATTTACCATTTTAGCCACTTTAATTTTTTATTTTTGAAGTAGGCTCCATGCCCAGCGTGGAGCCCAACACAGGGCTTGAACTCATGACCCTGAGATCAAGACCGGAGCTGAGATCAAAAGTTGGATGAACAACTGACTAAGCCACCAAGGCACCCTATTTTAGCCATCTTAAAGTGTAGCATTTAGTGGCATTAAGCAAATTTTCATTGTTCTGCGACCATCACCACCAACCATCACCAAAGCTTTTTCATCATCCATATTTAAACTCTGTACCCATTAAACCATCACTCCATTATTATTTCTTTCTAGCCCTTGGGAACCACCATCCTACTTTTTGTCTTTATGATTTTAACTACTTTAAGTACCTCATATAGATGGAATAGTATTTGTCCTTTTCTGACTGAACTATTTCATTTAACATAATGTCCTCAAGATTTACTCATACTGTAGCGTGTCAGAATTTCCTTCCTTTTTTAGGCTGTATACTATTCCATTGTATGCATATATCACATTTTGCTTATCCCTTCACCCATCAGTGGATACTCAGGTTGTTCCACATCTTAGCTATTATAAATAATGATGTTATGAAGATGGCTGTGTGTCATGTCAAGACCCTACTGTCAGTTCGAGTATACATCCAGAAGTGGAATGGCTGAATCATATAGCAATCCAGTGTTTTAACTTTTTGAGGAATTGCCATACTATTTTCCATAACAGCTGTGTCATTGTACATTCTTGCCAGTAGTGCACAAGGGTTCTGATTTCTCCACATTCTTGCTAACGCTGGTTCTTTGTTTTTTTGGTAGTAGCCATCCTAAATGGCTGTGAGGTGATATGTTACTGTAGTGTCAATTTACGTTTCCCTAGTGATTAGTGATTTTAAGCATCTTTTTAGGTGCTTATTGGCCATTTATAGATCTTCTTCAGAGAAATGTCTGTTTATATCCTTTGCCATTTTTGAATCAGTTTGGTTTTGTTCTTTGGTTTTGGAGTCTTAGGAGTTCTTTATATATTCTGGATATTAATCCCTCATTGGATACATGACTTGCAAGTGTTTACTCCCATTCCATGGGTCTTTTCATTCTGTTGATAGTGTCTTTTCATGCCCACAATTTTAAGTTTTCATGAAGTCCAGTTTGTCTTTTTTTTTTTCTTTTATTGCCTATGCCTTTGGTTTCCTATTCAAGAGATCATTGCCAAATCCAGTATCAAGTTTTCCCCTATGTTTTCTTCTAAGTTTGATATAATCTTAGATTTTACATTTAGGTCTTTGATCCATTTTGACTTAATTTTTGTATATGGTATAAGGTAAGGGTCCACTTTCATTCTTCTGCATGTGGGTATTTGGTTTTTCCCAGCACCACTTGCTAAAGAGACTGTCCTTTTCCTGTGAATGGTATTGGCCCTCCTGTTGAAAATCCTTTGACCACATATGTGAGGGTTTATTTCTGTGCTCTCTGTCCTATTTCATTGGTCTGTATGTCTTCTTTATGCCAGTTCCACATTGTTTGGATTACTGTAGCTTCATAGTAAGTTTTGAAATCAGGAAGTGTGTGTCCTCTTTTGTTCTTTTTCAGAATTATTTTTGCCTGTTTTTGTAAACAGAATTGTGCTGGAACACAGCTGTGCTTGTTCACTTATATGTTTATGTATGGCTGCTTTTGAGCTACTCTGGTGAAGTTGAGTAGCTACAGCAGAGACCTATGACCCACGAAACCTAAAGTATTTACTATCAGGCTTTTTATAGAAAAAGCTTACCAATATCTGAACCTTTAAACTCTGCTCATTTCTCCAACTGTAGTGGATTATATCACAAATAAGTAAATCAAAAGGAAAAATAATTTGTACAAAGATATTTATGCTGCTATAGATACAAATAAAAACCAAGAAATAGCCTGAATGTCAAAGCATTCTGTGATATACTGGTAGCCTGCCATTAAAATGATGAGTATGTGGACTATGTCAAAGAAACATTTATATGTATGTAACATGTGACCAAAACAGAACACAAAGTGATGTGTATTCATTGGTTACTGGTATAAAATATACAAATGTATATTAACAAATGTGGAAAAGTTGAGACCTAAATAGTGTAGAGATTAGTGCTTATTATATTTTATCTTCTGTTAAGACTTCTAAAATTAAAATAGTCGTGAAGTTTTATTCTGGAAAATCTCTAACGAAATAGAAAAAGAGACAATAGTAAAATGAACCCTGTATTGCCAGTATTCTCTTCAGTAGTTGTGAATACAAGGCTAGTCTTGTTTCATTTGTTCCCCCCAACCTTGGATTATTTGGAAGTAGATCTGTAATGTTGTAACATTTTATCTGTAAACTTCAGTGTGTATTTATTGTATCCTCTAACATATAAAGCCCTAGAAACAAAAACAAAAATAAACACAATACCATTATCACACCTAAATATTTTAAATCAGTAATTCCTTATATCATGAAATATCTGGATAATCCCCGATTATCTTTTAAAGATTATTTTTACTGTTATTTCATTAAAATCCCTGCAAATTCCACATTTAGTTCATTTGTCTTTTAATCTCTTTAATCTGAGCTTTTCCTGCCTTTTTCGTTTTCTTTTTTTCCTTGCAACTTATTTGCAGAAGAAAAGGATTCACTTGTTACTGTAGTTTCATACATTTCTAGATTTTTGCTGATTGCATCCTGGTGGTTTTGCTTTTAACAAATTTAGCATAATTCTTTTATTTTCTAAAAATCATGGATATTATCTTAATTACACTGTCAGCTGATTCAAATACATCAATACATTGTCAGCTGGTTTTTTGCTTGGAAATCAGCTCCTTGGTTGTTCTAATACTGCTTTAACCACGTCTTGGTGTCTCAGTGAAGAGTGCCTTAGTTCGCCTGGAAATCTACCACAGGTACGGGCTGCTGAAATCGCTTCGGGTACAGATGACACTCTTGGTTGCTCAGTGAGGCTATCCTTCTGCGTTTGACTTGGACTTCTACCTATGGTACGTGCTGTCCTGTAGTCTATCTCAGGTGTAAGCGGTCCCTGGCCCGCTCCATCACACCATTGGTCGCTCCTCAGAACAGAGTGTCAGGCATCTCCAGTGGCCACTCCACTCTGTCAACATGGTCCTTTTTTCCTGTATTTTTGCACACTGATAGTGAGATCTCAGGTGTGTTGAGATTCAAGTAATGTTTTGGCACACATATGTAATAGTTGTTGTGTATACAACCTGTTGCATCACATCAGGAGGTATATGGTAAGACTTAGAATTCACTGAGCTTTGTTTATACAGATGGGATTGGGAAGGAAGAAAAGAGAGTGCCCTGGAAGTGTTTGTACCTTATACCCCCAGTGAGTGAAAGAGAGATTTTTCTTTCAGTGTTCCTCATTTGCCTAGTCATATTTGTCGTGGTGGTGTTCATAACTCATTCCTGAGAAGCTTATGTAAGTGTTCGTTGGTGTTTATATAACTCTTGTGATTGCTGCTCACAGCTGGCTCACGTGAAGGAGAAAGTTCAGGGATATTTGTGACCAGATCTGATTCTGATCCTGAATTCGGGTGGTAATAATCATTGACTTTTAAACCACATGTCCCTTTACCTCCTTTTTGACCCTTTTCTCTTTTTCCTTAGTGGCTTTTGGTGGATCATATTCCAGAATTTTAGGGAGGGCTATTTTTTGAAAGTTGAATTAATGATTTTGATTAGATTGTATTTTCACATGGTTCATTATTCAGAAGATAGTAAAGAGCATGCAGTGGGAAGTTACATTTTGACTTGGGGAAAAATTAATTATAGAAATTTTGAAATAATAGTTTATTATTAAGAATAGTCTAAGATGTGGTATATACCATGTTATGTAAAACCCAGAAACTTCGTAATAAGCAATCACGAAGCAGCAATGAAGCACTCTTAAAACATTGACTTACATGACAGCAACCTTTAAATATTAGTACATCTGTAAACTAAAGCTCTTTAACAAGCAAACAGTAGCTGTTGAATCCAGAAGCTGAAGATTCATTCAAAGAATACTGATTGGTAAGGAGCTGGTTTAGACCTGTATCCTCTGTGTAAAGGAGAAATCTGTGTCTGAACTAAGTGTACATGAGAATTGTATATACTGTGATCATTTTAAAATTGCTACTGTACTTAGCCACATTCAACGCTGGGTCAGACAGGAATGCAAAGCTAGACCTTACAAGTTGGAATGTTTGATTGTGAATTTGTCTGTGATATTGAAAGGTTATCAGATTCTGTTCTTCCTCCTCCCAGAAACAGCCCACTCTGTAAGGCAGAAACCAGAAAAAGGAAATATTAACAGTTGGCAACAAATTCCCACTGCCCAGTAGATCAAGTTCAGACCCCTTGACCTGACATTCAAGGCCTGCCCTCTATACTCTGACTCTGTCCTATCTGCCTACTTTCTGACCTTGATTCCAACTGTTCCTCCAAGTGGTTACTCAATAAATTTGCTTGTGAAATAGAAACAAAAGGCCTTAAGGCCAGGAGAACATCAAATTTCATTATCAGAACCAGGTCAGAGGACCTAGCAAAGTACCAAGTCGAGGTGTGCCAACCCAGCCTGAAGTGTAATTGTGTAGGGCAAACTGCAGTGTTGGTAGAAGTAGCCCTTTAACAAGAGATATCCCCTCTTAGGGATTCTGCTGTCCAGCTGCCTATTCCTTTGGGAGGAAGATTGGATAGCCTCCCCCTTTAGGAGGGAAGAATTGAGGGCTATGAGTTAGGAGAGAGGTGACAGTAATATTATGTGACAATGCCATGGAAGTATTAGCTCTTTGGAGGGGTGGAGGTCCTGAAGCAATGGTAGTTGTTCTTAAGGAAAACAGAATTGCTGACCTTTCCTCTTATAGTGCTTCAGGTAGAAATAGGAGAGGACTGTTAGAGGGGAGGGTAGCCAGTCAGACTTGCAGATCCTCTTTTAGTTCTCATGTCTGGCTGGACGCACAAACAGTAGCACCTCACTTTCTCAGTGGGCGGAAAATGTCCAGGAGCCAGAGCTTGTGTTGTGTTCCCGGTGCTTCTTGACACCCTGGACTCTGCTGTCTTTGGGAGGCCTTTTGTAAAAGGCCTGCTGTGGATCCTGTGGTAACAGAGAGGGGACTGTGATGTTTTAACCTCTCGCTTCTGTTAATGATATTGCATTGTCCCTTCATGAACATTTCTTGTCTGGTGCCTCCCTTAGCTGTTTCCCCTTTGCCCTTCGAAAAGCAAGTTATCTACCTAAAAACCTTCAGTGGTCTCTCAGTGTGAGGGCCAGGGAAGCTGCTTCCACTGCTGCTGCAGAAGAGTGAATCAACCCAGGTACTCACATGTGAGTGTGTGCATTTGTGCACACATGTCCACACCCACTACCCCCCTCCAGCCCCAGATTTTACATTGGCCACATTAGCTTCCTCTCCCTGCCCAGACAGTTGTCAGTGGAATGTAGAAGGCTAGGAAGAAAGGGCCTTGGAAGTAGTCCTCCCCGGGACAGGGGTTGACATCTGTGCCAGCATCTCGGAGGAGTCTTGGTTCTACAACTCAGTCTGCTTCGGATGGGGGGCTCCTAGGGAGAGACAGGGAAGTGGTTGTTGGGTCGGAAGGCCCTTCCTGCTGCTGTTTTGCTTTATTAATTCTAGCCAGTATTGAACTGCATGTATTTTTCCAACTATTCCACCTTGTTTAAAGTATCTATTCCTTTTGCTTATGTTCCTATATCTGCCTAGAATGTTCTCTCTTTCCTTTTACTAGTTGACGCTTACTTATTATATTAGATTAAACCCTGGTTTCACCTCTCCCAAGGAAGCACCCTGCCCCCATGCCCAGCCCTAGGCAAGGCTGGTTTGGGTATCCTTTCCCCAAGTGTTGTTGCTGTTAGGACCTCACCTTATGTGTTTCCCCATTTGGACCATTCCATGGGGCCTTGGTACAGGGCCTGGTACTCAAATGCTCCTATGTGTGTTAGGCTAAACTAAAAGGCAGAAGGCAGGAGAGGCCAACAGTGTCTAGTTTGTGGTAGTCTCATGTGGGGAGTTTTACAATGAAGACGTGGCCTACAGTCTCATGTGGCTGGTGTGTGTGTGTGTGTGTGTGTGTGTGTGTGTGTGTATACATGTGTACACATATGCACATGTGTATGTGTAAGAAATGCTCATTTTGTAAGAACAATGCAGTTTGTGTCATTTCTGCTTCTTTTGCTTTCTTATTTCTGATTTTTGATTAGGATGTATAGTTAAAGTTTGAATTTTCCACATAAATAAATACTGCTGCCCAGCATGGCTAACTAAGCTCTGTAGCTTTGTTTGCTCCTAGGCTGTTCAGTGTGGTTGGGAGTATGGCATTCCATGGAGTGTGGCAGACCTGGGTTTAAAGAATATTTTCCCTAAGAGAGCTGTTGACATCCCCATTTTACAAATGTGGGGAACTGTGGCTCAGAGAAGTTGAACCCGTGAACATAGAGCTAGTAAGTGGCAGAGCCAGGATTCAACACTAATGCTGCCTGACCATGAAGCTCATTCTGTTAACTGTCTGCTCCTGTTTTCCTGCTGGTTTCCTATATACCCATAGGCAAGCTATTTCTTTTTTTACTTTTTAGGGCTTCAGTTTCTCAAATTTAGAATGACGGGAGCAAAATTCACCTTGCAGTTCTCATAAGAAAGAAAGGAGATAAGAAACCAAACTCATTCCTTGTACCTGGAATGGTAGTAGTCCTAGGAAAAGCAGCAGCTGTTTTATATGGTGTTTACTACGTGCCGAACATTGTTTCGGCACTTTGTCTAGGCTATCTCACATAACCATCTCCTCAACTGTCAGGCTGAGGAATAGCATGACAGTTTTAATTCCCTTTTTGTAATTGAGGAACAAATAAGGGACAGCTGGTGTTCACACCCCAGAAGTCTGGTTTCGGTGTCCATAGTGAACCTCTATGCCTGGTTATCTCTCAGGAAACATTAGTTCCCAACTCCATGCTGTTCTAGAACCTGACATCCATATGAAAGAGACCATAAAGGAACCCACAGTGGTAATAGGGGCTATACCAAGCCACAGAAGATAAGCAGTGATGGAGTGTCTGGGACACTCAGGATTCTGTGACTTGGCCACTGGCTGATGAGATGGTCCATTTGTTATTTTTTGGTGATTAAGTGCACATGATGATAACTCCTGATACCTCTTTCTTTTGGTTGGGGGACATCAGCTTACTGGTTCACTCATTGAAGTCTATGGCAACACTGTCTCCCTTTACCAAAGCCTACAGCGTTCAGTGTTTCTTACCCCATTGGCACCTGAGTCCATGCTGATATAAACAAATATTGAATATATAAATAAGGGAGAAGGGATAGATCTTCCTTACAGAAGAATTCCAAATAATAAATGTAGACGTAAAGAGGGCAATAGAAAACCACTATTAGAACACCATAGTAAGAATTTCTGTAGATAAGATCCACTGATGAATGTTAAAATTAGTGGGTAAATTTTAAGAAACTCGGTATTTGCATTTTTAAGGCCTCACAGTCCCCTACCACCACAGATGTTTGCTCGTGATTTTGACATATGTCCAGAAATTCTTTGATGCCCTTCTCTCTGGAAATAGTGCTTAATTCTTTTCCCCTTGAATGTGGGCTGGGCTTCGTGATTTGCTTCTAATGAATAAAATATGGAAAGGGGAATATAGTAATTTTACAGTGGAGAAATCTGGCAGACACCACTTTAAACAAGTGATGTCACCAGTAATAAGTCATGTTGATAGGCTGTATCCTGATAAGATATGATGAGAAGGACACTTTACTTCTGTGGTATTCTTCCCCCACAAACCATAACTCTATCTGATCATGAGAAAACATCAGATGCTCAAATTAGGGGACAGTCTACAAAACACCTGACCAGTACTTTTCAAAAAACTGTCAAGGTCATGAAAGACAAGAATAGACTGAGAAACTGCCACAGTTTAGAGAGACTGAGACATGAGAGCTAGATGCAGTATGATATCCAGGATGGAATCCTGTAGCAGAAAAAGGACATTAGTGGAAAACTGGTGAAATCCAAATAAAGTTTAGAGTTTAGTTAAAAACATGGGATGCCTGGGTGGAATGGTTGGTTGAGTGTCCGACTCTTGACTTTGGCTCAGGTCGTGATCTTGGGGTCATGGGATCAAGCCCCACATTGGGCTCTGTGCTCAGCGTGGAGTCTGCTTGAGATTCTCTCTCTCTCTCCCTCTGCCCCTCCCACTTGTGCTCTCTCTCTCTAAAATAAATAAGCAGATCTTTAAAGTTTAGTTAAAAACAAACAAAAATCGTCCCACCAAAACCCCAGACTTCCTGAGTCCTTCCTGCCTGAGAGTCAAGTGGCATTGATCAGCACATCTCAGTTACAGCATTTATGTTCTAGCTTTAAATTGCTCTTACCTTTAGGAAAGACTTTTTGGTTGTGTACTTCTTGTGTCTGGGAGGCTCTGCTGGATTTGGAGACAGGCTTATGGTCTGTGTGACTTCCAAAGACTGCCCATCCCGTAAACAGAATGCCGCTCAGTAGACTGAGGAAGAGGGGTGTGCACACGGACCCTCCTACGCCAACCCTAGTCCTTGCTGGTGTTTGATGCCACAAATGACCTTCCCTCTGCCAGGAATTTCCTCTTTTCCCCTCCTCAAGACAATACCTTTAGACATTCTCACCTTCCAAGGCTTCACTCACATTTTACCTCTCATATAATTCCTTGTGTGATCACACCACAAAGTAGTGTCTTTCATAGTCCTGTGACCCTAAGGCAGTTATTCTTGATTTAGCTAATTATCTCTGGCTGGAAAAATGATGTCTTATGTTTTTAAGTTCTTTAGGTCAGTTAGGCTGCCCTTCCTGTGGTGTTTAGCACACTTTGCCTTATTATGTCTAGAAAACAAACTTCTTGCAAGGAAGAAGTCTTACAAATATCCCTTGAAGCATCTTGGACAGTGTTTGCCATGTTGTAGGCCCTCACTGAATGGCCAGTGAATTGAAAGCGTGAACGCTTTAAGACACTGAAAGGAAGGCTATTCCCCTTGTTGGCAGATGAGACACAAGTGAGTCTGAGCTGTATTTGGAACCCGTTGTCCCTTTCAGAGCATTCTGGGGCCATGAAGCTTCCTCACTCTGATCAGAGTGCTAAATTACAGCAAGAGTGATGGCTGTCATTTGTTGTGAACCTACTTTTGGAGCAGGCTTGGTTCTAGACACGCACACTATTTAGTCCTCGTAACAACTCTGAAATGTCGGCATCACTACTCTCATTTTATAGATCAGTCCACTGAGATTCAGAGAGCTGTAAGTCATTTGCCTTAGCTTACCAACTAATAAGTTGCTGAATTGAGATTTGAACCCCGGTGTGCCTGGCATCAGAACCCACTTTTCTCCCCGTAAAGGTCAGTCCCTGGCACTTCTCTCCCTTTGCCTTTTCAGACCCATCCCTGGAAGACATGTGTGGCACTGAGTGTGCCCAGCTGGAGGAAGATGGGCAGCGGCCACCGCGGTGCACTTCAACTACCTCATCTCAGTCTGAGCCTTCAGAGCAGCTTAGGCGCCACCACGGCAAGAGCCTAGCCTCCGAGGACCCCAAAAAGAAGAGAGCTCAGAAGCCCTCCCACATGAGGAGAAACATACGGTAAGCTGTGCTGAGGGTAAGAGGAGAAGGGAAGGAGTAGAGGTATTACCTCCATTTGAAGGCTGTCAGTAGCAGGACTGGTTTGAGCAGGAGAGTCCCCTTTCCAAAGAAGAAAAGTGTAAGCTCTGTGCCTCAGTTAGTAGTGGAGATGCAGCTCAGAACCACCCCAGGCTGTCAGAGGTTGTGGGGCAAACGTGGTGGGCACTCAGGCTGCGTAGGGGAGTCTCCTACTCTCTGGAGGCCCTGGGGGCAGCCCCAGGATGATAGGGTGCTCTGGTTGGACTCTGTTTTTTCCTTTATTTTTCCCTTATGTTTCAAAACAGGAGGAGATAAAAGAAGTTGAATTCTCATTTTCTTAGAGTTCAACTTCGGTTGGCAGGGGACTGTCTGATCCAAAGCAGGGCTTTTTCCTTGAGCTAAGTGAATGGCGGATGTGAGCTTCCTTAACTGTCCAAATCCCCCATAACCCTTCCTCTGTCACAGCCCTTCCTTCTTTTCCTGTTGAAAGGAGATCAGTGAGATCTTTTTCTCCTCTACCCTCATGTTTTTTTTTTTTTAACATAATGATAGCTTAAAAATTTTACTCAAAGTTTGGAAAATAAAGAGCAGAATCGTCTATAAGCCTACTTTCCCACATAACAACTCTATTTTTTAATACTGTTTTTCAACTTAATCATGAATTATTCTGTTTTAATCTTGATCTGTTATGTGCAAAGATGAGTCTTCCAGGGCATGTCTCAGGAAGTTAAATAATATGAAAAAATGCTAGCCCAGAATCACCTGAGCCTTGAAGTTCCCCCCACCCTTTTTTTTTTTTTTTTTTTTTAAAAAAAAACCTTACCTGTTACATGGATGTGTGGGACTGACGGGGCTTCTCTTTCTCCTGCCTCAGATCTGTGAGCTCAGCAATGAGCTCTTTAGCTTGACATTACATTGCCCAAATCTCAAGTAACCCAACCCAAGTGCTCACTCTTATTGTAATGTTTAGAAAGCTGCTCCGGGAGGATCAGTTGGAGCCCGTTACCAAAGCTGCACAACAGGAAGAGTTGGAAAGGAGGAAACGCCTGGAGCAGCAGAGGAAGGATTATGCAGCCCCCATTCCTACAGTTCCCCTGGAGTTCCTTCCTGGTAAGCAGCGGAGATGGTGGGAAAGGCCCTGAAGTGTAGGGAAAAGAGGCCTTGGGCACACACACTGGTGAAGGGCAGATCTGAAATAACGCTGTGGCCTCTGAGGAATCTTTTTGAGTCATTCAGTTTCTTAGGAGCAAATGATCAGAAACATCTAAAAAGTTACGCCTGACTTAGTGGGTAGAGCGTAGGACTCTTGATCTCAGGGTTGTGAGTTCAAGCCCCACGTTGGGCATAGACTTTACTTAAAAAGATAGTAATAATAATGTGTGTGTGGGTTTTTTTTTTAACGTACTCCTCAGACTGATCTTATTTAAATTTTTTCTCCCATAACTTTGTATCTTAACATGCCAAGGGATTAGGATCTTCTCTAGTGGTCAGGTGGACACCAGGAGGTAAAAACCAGTAAAGACAAGGAAAGTTAGGGGACTGAGGTATTTGGGACACCCCTCTACTTCTCTCCTCAGGGGATAGTCCCCTTAAGACTAACAAAGGAAGAAGGCTGATAAGTCATTTGGGGAGATAGGTTTGAGCTAGATGTGGTTTTGACATTCCCTTCCATCTTTCCTTCCCTAGAGGAGATTGTCTTAAGAGCAAGCGATGGTCCCCAACTGCCTCCTCGGGTCCTGGCCCAGGAAGTCATTTGTTTGGACAGCAGCAGTGGCAGTGAGGATGAAAAAAGCAGTCGAGATGGTAAGGTCAAGCCAGAGGTGCCTCTGAAGGTGCCACTTCCTCCTGACTCAATGTTCACACTGAGTAATTGGCTGTACCTCTGAATAGAAATCAGTCCTTCCCCATATGGTTTGGGGTCTGACTGTGACAAGTGTCCCTGAGTCTCCTTGTAAATGTAGGGTTTTCCCTTGTCTTAACTTGAAGCTGGAAGAGAGAAATAATAAATTAAGCTCAAAATTTTACAAGTGATGACATTCTAACTTTGTTTCCATGCTGTAATGCTTTAGTGATGGGCAGTAAATTATCTCTGCTCTCTGGGTTTTTGTTTTGTTTTGTTGGCTGTCTCAGAGGTGATTGAACTGAGCTCTGGAGAGGAGGACACTCTGCACATTGTGGACAGCAGTGAGTCTGTCAGTGAGGAGGATGAGGAAGAGGAGAAGGGTGGCACCCATGTGAATGACATCTTAAACCAGCGCGATGCTCTGGGGCGGGTCCTCGTCAACCTGAACCACCCTCCAGAGGAGGAGAATGTCTTCCTGGCCCCGCAGTTGGCACGGGCAGTGAAACCTCATCAGGTGCAGCAAATCTTGACTCTCTTTGTTTCCTTTCAGCTTCCTTGCTGAGAGCATCACCTGCTGGTCGTTTTTAGCATCACAGCCTGTGAAGTACTTGTTTGGGTCCTCGAGCAGCTATTGGAAAGGCCCGATCTTTCCTCCTAGCAGTTGATGCTTCAGGATCTCTGATGAATGGAAAGGGCAAGCCTTAGGTTTGCCCTATTGTGTAGAAAGTGCTGGATCTCTTGGCTTAATGATCTTGAGCTTCCCTCTGTGAGATCTGCAAGACTGATTGAGATGCTGTCTGGAGGGCAGTGCTTTGATTAGGAAATTGATTTGATTCTGGAAGTAGTTCCAGAGGATATTTAAGAGTCAGAAGTCTGAGGGACTTTCTGATAGGAGGGAACAGAGTAGATTGTGTTGACCCAGAGCCCTGAATCAAGACCAGTGAGTGGAAGTTCCACGAAGACAGAGGTTGACTCAACATAAGAACTCTTAATAAGAACTGCTCCTCATGGAATGGGCTGTCTTAAGGTAAGCAACGAAGGGCTGGGTGAGAGACCCTGTCAAGAATTTGGTACTGCAGATTTTTGCCTTTGATGGGCCATTGTACCAGGTGAATGATTTTCTCTGTTTTCTCTAAGATGACTGTCAGCAGCCAATAGACTAGTAAGGGTACAGGGAAACTTCCGTAGTGGTCCACACCAACTGTATAGTGTGGTGTCTGCTCATTTACTTAATTCTGACTAATTCCAAGATGAGTAAAACTAAAGCCCTGGTCTTTGCCAGCTCCTTTAACTATTGCCCGTGTTTATCCCTTGTCAGATTGGTGGGATCCGGTTCCTGTATGATAACCTGGTTGAATCCCTGGAGAGGTTTAAGACTAGTAGTGGCTTTGGCTGCATCCTGGCCCACAGCATGGGTCTGGGGAAAACTTTGCAAGTGATATCTTTCATCGATGTCCTCTTCCGCCACACGCCAGCCAAAACTGTCCTTGCCATTGTGCCGGTAAGAGTTGGGGAAGGCATCATTTACTCAGCCCTCTGAAGAGCTCTGGGTTAATGCCTTGCCGGGTACTGAAAAGCTCAGTGAGCTCAGCTTTGAGCTTGTTTCTTAAAACTCTCTTCCTGGACCTGGCTTTCTGACAGGTTAATACTCTTCAGAATTGGCTGGCAGAGTTCAACATGTGGCTTCCAGCTCCTGAAGCCCTTCCAGCTGACAACAAGCCTGAAGAAGTCCAGCCTCGCTTCTTTAAAGTTCACATCTTGAATGATGAGCACAAGTAGGTGGCCTACCTTCTCCTTCTTGCCCTTTCCTTTTAGACTTCTTCCTGGGATCTGGATATCAAGGCAGTCTATTTGCATATGAACCCTGTCTTTCCAGATTCTTTTTGGTTTCTTAGTGTGCCCCCTGCCCCTTGTTACCTACTTTTTTCTCTACCTATCTTTTCAGTAAAGTCAGTTAGGTAGCCTGGGAAATTTCTTACATCTGCTTGAAGATGTTTTTATGTCCTCAAAAATACGCATACATTGTCCTGTTTTCCCATGTGGACAGTAATAAAATTCAACATGATGAAATGAAACTGTCCACCTTCTAACTTTTCACCTTTTACATTTCTCTTTCTTAGAAGCCTAATCAGCAGTCTCTTTTCAACACTGACCTACAGTTGACCTTTAATGCTATAACTTCCAAGTTTTGAAAAGTGCAAACTTTTGTTTTAGATTTAAATAAAATTATTTATATTCCATTTCATAAATTCAACTTGATTTCCCAAATTCTAAAGATATTTCTTGGTTCATGCCAGCTATTCATGTTATCCTTTCCCCTCGCTGTCATGGATAATTGAGAAGATAGACTTTGTTTTCTGCAGAGGCTACCTTTTGTGATGTTTGGTCACACGCATCAAAATGAGGAGACAGAGTGGCCCCGTAGGTGGTTGATCACCTGCTCTTGTTTCTTGGATTTCAGGACTGTTAGTCCACATGTGGTTAATGAATTACAGTCAGGGCTCAGTTGTTTAGTAGGAGTTGGAGGGACTGTGCTGAGTGTCATCTGGGCTCTGCTGCTCTTTCTCCCTTATCACTTGTCCTTGCCTCTTTACTCACCAGGGCCTGGGCAGGTAAAATGCAGAATATTGTTCTTGCTTTTAGTACCTTGTATTTATTATGGGAATAACTTGAAATTCTCTCTCAAATGTAGAATTGTAGCCATGCATGTATACCCAAGGGAGTTGTCACCTTTTTTTTAAGCGACCAAGAGGGGGTGGGTGGGTGGAGGGAGTGGGAGAGAGATTCTTAAGCAGGCTTAACGCCTGGTGTGGAGCCCGACACTGGGTTCGATCTCACAACCCTGAGACCATGACCTGAGCCAAAATCGAGTAAGATGCTTAACCGACTGAGCCACCTGGGCGTCCCAGGAATTATCACTTTTGCTTGCCTTGTGCCATTGCATTTCTGTTTTTCTGCTGTTTGACTGTCATCGGTGACCCAGTTGTCTCTGGGATGCTGGGAAAGTCCTTGGGCAGCTGGCCAGCCAGTGTAATGCTGCCACTGAGTGTACATCAACATGGCTCTGATTGTGAGCAGTTCTTCCTGGGGAGCAGTGGAAGCAGTAATTTTTTCTCTGTTCACTCTTGCAGGACAATGGCAGCTCGTGCTAAAGTGATGGCTGATTGGGTGTCAGAGGGTGGGGTGCTGCTGATGGGGTACGAAATGTACAGACTCCTCACCCTGAAGAAATCCTTTGCCACAGGTAGATCGAAGAAAACCAAGAAACGTTCTCACCCGGTCATCATTGATCTGGATGAGGAAGATCGACAGCAGGAGTTCCGGAGAGGTGGGCAGCCTATCCCCGGAATACTTTTAGGGGTGGTGTTTCAGGAAAAAAGAAATATTGTCTATAATAGCACCAAGTCAAATTTGAAGATTACTGATGTGAGTTGTATTGTCATGAACTAGAAATCCTGGTCCCTAAGATAGGTGGGATGACTTCTACTGGCTGTCAGAAGGTGTGCTGCTTTTCTTGTCTGCTGTGGAATTCTGGGTAGGCCATGCACAGGATGACTTAGGGAAACTCCCCTGCCCATTTGGCCCTGTTTCTCTCTCAGAGCAGTTGCGAGAGTGACCGTTCCCCTCACCTCGTCCTAGAGGTGTTTTGGGATAGCATTAAGAAAATATAAAGTATTTAAATCACTAGCATACAGAGTAGTAATAATATTATGAATTTATAAAAGAATTTATCTCCGTTCTTTTAGTGAAAGCCGTTCTTCTCATAGTTGTTGTTCTGTTCCCTCTCTTCTAAGGGGGTTTTGCCCATTTGGAGAAGAATGTTTTTTTTAGGTTTAGAAGCTGTTTCATTTTATAGGTCTCTTCATCTATAGATATGTTTGTTCTAGGTTTGCTTCTGTGGTAGAGCTGGGAAGAATTTGCCATTTAGCAATGACTGGCAGGTAACTCCAGGAAGATTTTGTCCTTTAGCTAACTCCCCACCAGCCAGCCCGCAGATGGTGCCAAGATGCTGACAAGGGTGACAGCCGTGTGCAGTGTCTGGATGATTCCCATCAGTCTCACCCAGACCCGTTTTTAATCCTAGTCTGGTACTCTGTAAAGTCACGCTCTCTGCCACCCAGTTGGCATAAGCCCTAGGAATGCAAGGTGTTTTACTTTTAGTCTAAAGGAAAAAAAAGAAAAAAAAGAAGGAAAGGAAAAAGGGAGAAGAGATTTATTGCAAGAGTCAATAGTCCAGGTTAACATGTCACACCAAACGCGCAGGAGCCTGGATGGTTGGCTCCCTTTCACTAATGGGGGCTGACTCTTGCTTTCCTGCTTCCTTCATTTCTTCTGTCTCCTCCAGGGTGCACCCCTACTTCTCATATTGTTGACTAAGAGCAGGCCCTCTCACCCTCTGACTCCGGATCCTCTTCCCTCCCTAGAGTTTGAGAAGGCCTTATGCCGCCCTGGCCCTGATGTGGTGATTTGTGACGAGGGACACCGCATCAAAAACTGCCAGGCCAGCACCTCGCAGGCCCTGAAGAACATTCGCTCTCGCCGTCGGGTGGTGCTGACTGGGTACCCCCTGCAGAACAACCTCATTGAGTACTGGTGCATGGTGGACTTTGTGCGCCCAGACTTCCTCGGCACCCGGCAGGAGTTCAGCAACATGTTTGAACGCCCCATCCTGAATGGACAGTGTATTGACAGCACGCCTCAGGATGTCCGCCTAATGCGGTACCGGAGCCATGTCTTGCACAGCCTCCTGGAGGGCTTTGTGCAGAGGTGAGCCATCCTTAGGGCCCTGTCTTTTGAATCCTCAGAGAGACCTTGGTGTAGTGGGCATGCAGAGCTGTCCCAAAGGGGAACTGTTACAGCAGGAGGGCCCCTTCCTAGTGAGTGATAGTAAAACTTTCCTTTTAGTGAATAGCTTTTCCTGAATAGCACATAAATGATGGATAGCCACTGTTTCAGTCCTCTGAAAGTTTGGCCTAGAAGTGCTTCCCTCAGAAGTTAATCTTTGAAGTTTCTAGAGATACCTGCCTTACTTGCCGAGAAGCAAAAGAGAGCTGGCCTTCTGCTGACTTGGCGAAAGCGTACAAGTGCTGGTTCTCAGGGGCATGGCCTCACCAGTTTCAGCATCTCAGTAGATGTAGTTAGGGTAGTCTAAAGCAATCCCCTTGTTTTTCCTTGTTAAGTTGACATGTGTGCAGAAAGCTTAGAGAAACAGCCCTGAATCCGGGTAGGAACCTGAAGTTCCCAGTCTCTGCCACCCCGTCCTTTTTGCTCTAGTTCTTATCCTTAAAATGAGTTTCCTCTGATGGTCGCTAAACCAATCCTCACTATTGCAAGGCTGCTGTGAATGTGGAGATCCTCAAGAGGAGATGTGGCAGAAATGCAGAGTTCTCTTGTTTTCCTGCACTGACCTGTCCTGGCCACACGGGCTTGACAATTCTGATCTCTGCCTTTGTAGGAGAGGCCACTGTCCTGGCCACACAGGCTTGACAATTCTGATCTCTGCCTTTGTAGGAGAGGCCACACTGTGCTGAAGATTCATCTCCCTGCCAAGGAAGAAAATGTGATCCTGGTGCGGCTCTCGAAGATCCAGCGAGATTTGTACACACAGTTCATGGACCGCTTCCGAGACTGTGGTAGCAGTGGCTGGCTGGGGCTGAACCCCCTTAAGGCTTTCTGCGTGTGCTGCAAGGTATGTCAAAGCCTCAGGGAGTACTGACGTATGGATGAAGGATGCACATGGTCCCAAGGGAGTTACTTCTCCTAGGAGTCCTTGATAAAGGAAGAATAAAGTGAGAGGGGCCATCCTTGGTTGGCTGCATCAGAGAACGGGAGCCCCCAAGGAGAGATGTGCCAGTATGTGCTGCACAGTTCCTGGGGTTGCCACTCATAGCTTGGGATATATATGGTGCTCCTTGCAGTTGTGCAGTTCATTTGTACAACTTGTACCAAATTTGAGAAATCACTTCCTTTCTCACCGATTTTTTTCCCTTGGAAAAAAGGTAATGGAAAACATTGTAGGGCAGTTTTTGACTTCTAATGTAATCAAGATTCAAGAAATATATAGCTTAGACAGGTAATTGGGGTACCTTCTGTTTGCTTCTGTGTTTAATGAGATTGAGATCTCTTTCATCCTGATAATGCTTGAGATGGTTTGGGGACGGAAGGGGCTAGGTATCTTTAGCACTAAGTTCATGAACAGGTGGATGAACCCTGACTTGTCTTTAGTATGTGCTCCCTGTTGCCTAATGAGGGACCTGTTTCTTTGACAGCTCTCAGCCGACCTGTTGGGTATTATTCCCGATTGACCACTGCTTTAATAAGTCAGCTGAAGGTGTGTGTCAGGGGACAGATGGGATTTCAACATGGTTTTTTTTTTTTTTATAGCCACAGTCCTAGACCAGGGCCAGGAAGCTACAGCAGACATGGTCTTTGAGGATGCTGTAGTGCCAACATGCCCTTCCTGTCCCTCTCCACCCCACCCCCCTGGCCACCCGCACCCCGGGAATTCTCACCTCCTGCCAGGAATAGTCCCTGAAATGACTTCTGGTGGTCATCTGTAAGTCAGATACATTTGTCCATAGGGAGAGATTAGTCTTGTTTCATACTTTCATATAGTAGTTGGCTATAGCCACGCAAAACAGGAACATTATTATTCTTATTTAAATAAGAAAGCAAGGCTTTTGACACAGCCTTTCTGATTATGTACCAAACATATGGGCATGCCCGCTGGTAGGAACTCTTCCACTTGTGTTATGGCAATCACAGTTGGTTAGTTAAAACAAGTGTGTAGGCTCTTTGGCTATGAGGGGGTTGGAGATACTTTGATTTTTGGTGTGACAGTGTATGCTGTGGGAGGTGTGTGTTTGAGCAAGTGCATGTTCCCAGACTCCCTGGGATACCCTTAGATTGTTCTCTGCCCTGTGCCACTTCTTCTTTAACTCAAACCTCAGATCTGGAATCACCCGGATGTGCTGTATGAAGCCCTTCAGAAGGAAAGTCTGGCCAATGAGCAGGACCTAGATGTGGAAGAGCTTGGCTCAGCGGGAACTAGTGCCCGCTGCCCGTCACAGGGAACAAAAGGCAAGGGGGAGGACAGCACCTTGGCCTCCTCAATGGGAGAGGCAACCAACAGCAAGTTCCTACAGGGGGTTGGCTTCAACCCTTTCCAGGAGCGAGGCAACAACATTGTCACGTATGAATGGGTGAGTCAAGCAGATTCTTCTGTGCCCATAAACCACTGCTGAGAAGGGATGGTACGAATCCTGTGTGGGGAGAGGGTAGGGGTTGCGTAATGTACTGTATTGCCAAGGTCTCTGCAGGGAACTATAAAGGTGTCCATGAGCTTCTGCTTTGGGAGGAGTGAATTTTATTTCTAGTGTTCTGGCATGCACCTGCTCTAAGCTGC
Organism: Ursus americanus; assembly: GCF_024610735.1. NCBI lineage: Eukaryota > Metazoa > Chordata > Mammalia > Carnivora > Ursidae > Ursus > Ursus americanus. The sequence goes on along the minus strand of NC_142140.1, from coordinate 37,385,003 downwards.
CTCATTTCTCTCTTGCAGGCCAAGGACCTTTTGACTAATTACCAGACTGGGGTCTTAGAGAACTCTCCCAAGATGGTACTGCTTTTCCACCTGATTGAGGAAAGTGTCAAGCTTGGGGACAAGATTCTTGTGTTCAGGTAGGAAGGGAAATTTCCCTATGGCATTGTGTATCTGTAGTAGAGTGACACAGCCCCTACGGAGTGAGACCGTCTGGGGTTACCACAGCATCCCCCTGCCTTTTTTCTTCATGCCTCTGCAGCCCAGTGGTTCTTGTGAGGACCTTCTTGCATTTCATCTCTTTCTTGGAGTTTCTTATTTTGCCCAATGTGATTTCTCTGCAGAGAACAATTTAAAACCGTAGGCCGACATCGGACGTCATAGCCTAATCCTTCAAATTATGGCCCAGGTCAGATCTGGCGTGTGGCCTGCCTGGGAGCTAGTTTTCACATTTTTAAAAAAAAAATTTATTTGTTTATTTATTTATTTAAATAAATAAATAAATAAAGTGTTCCTGTAAGCAAGCTAGGTGGTGGGGGGGAAGACAGAGGGGGAGGGAGAGGGACAAACAGACTCCCTACTGAGCATGGAGCCCAAGTGGGGCTTGATCTCATGACCCTGAGATAATGACCTGAGCCAAAATCAAGAGTCGGACATTCAACCAACTGAGCTACCTAGGCACCCCTAGTTTTTACATTTTTAAAGGGTTTTTAAAAAGAGGGAGAAGAATATTTGACAGACTGTATGTGGTCTGCAAAGCCTAAAAATATTTACTGTGTGGCTCTTTATTGAAAACATTTGCTGACTTCTGCTCTAATCTGCTTCAGTCTTTCCCCAGCCTTTTTTTTTTTTTTTTTTAAGGTTTTATGTATTTGGCAGAGAGACACACAGCAAGAGAGGGAACACAAGCAGGGGGAGTGGGAGAGAGAGAAGCAGGCTTCCCGCTGAGCAGGGAGCCCAATGTGGGGCTCGATCCCAGGATCCTGGGATCATGGCCTGAGCCGAAGGGAGACGCTTAACGACTGAGCCACCCAGGCGCCCCCCCCCTGTTTTTTTTAATTAAAAATTTTTGTGGGGGCACTTGGCTGGTTCAGTCAGTAAAGCATGCAGTTCTTACTTTTAGGATTGTGAGTTCAAGCCCCACGTTGGGTGTGAAACGTACTTTAAGAAAAAAAAATTGGTTTTTTGTTGGTTTGTTTTTTTGCTTTGTGTATAAGGCCAAATAAGTAATATGATTTGTTCCAGAGTCACATTCTCAGTCTGGCCAGAACTTTGATGTCCATCAAGGCCTGAGTCCTCAGGGAAAAGACATAAGGCTGATTGTTTTTTGTTGTTGTTGTTCTGTCTAGATTATACTCCAGTGAGAGCTAAGTGGCAGGAGCCTGGCTTGGGAGCCTCTCAGAGTGAGGGTTTCCATGGGTGACACATTTTGAAAGGATAGCAGTGATTCTAACTGGAGGAGAGTCTAGTGTTCCACTGGCTTTAAGTTATCACTTTTGAGGAGACTGCCTCTCTGTATAACTTGAAAGCAGCCAAGTGATTCTGTCTCCTTAGTAAGACCCATAATACTGATTGTGGCCTATAATTCAATCTGATGTTTTTCATGCAGTGTTAGTTTTTAATGCTGTTGCTACATGTTACCATGCACTCAGCTAAACCCCAGAATTTTTCAATTGAGGAAGTAATAGGAGATTACTTAAATGACTCTGCTCCCATTGTGAGCTAGGGAGAATACCCTTGGTGGTTCTTTGTGGGGTTACCTCTCATGGGGTGCAGGTTCTGGGAGTTCCCACTGTCAGAAGGCTGCACATGGTTGTGAGCCCATTGGGGAACAAGATTCCCTTGGGTCTGGGAGCCTTCTGAACCAAATGTTGTCCCTTCCAGCCAGAGCCTTTCCACCTTGGCTCTCATCGAGGAGTTCCTAGGGAAACGAGAAGTGCCCTGTCTACCTGGTGCTGATGGGCAAGGAGTACAGAAGTGGGTTCGAAACGTCAGCTACTTCCGTGAGTTCATTGCTGCTTTGTTGCTGGAGTCTTGGCAGGGTCTGCTCAAGGGTTCTCTTTCCTTCTCTGCCTTTTTATCTTCTACTCTGTTCTCCATCCAATGCGTAGGAGTATCTGGAGTAGCCAGGGAGCAGGGAGATATTCAGAGCAAGCTGCTGTGTGAGGCACTGTACTAGGGACTAGGGAGCTTGGGAAAGATAGGGGGAGAGCCAAGAAGTAGAAGGCAAGCCTTGTCTTCATCTGACAACTCCAGGACAAATACAAAGTAGCACTGGTTGAGTGCCCTAACAGGTTCTAAAGAGAACAGAGTCATCGCGGGGAGAATGGTTGGATAACGCTTCCTGGAGGAGGTGGAACTTGCAGTATATTTGCAAAGATGGGGAGAATTTGAATATATAGAGTTAGTGTGGCCCAGAGGTCACTCTAGGAAGGAGAAGCAGAGTGAATATAAATAAGCTCAGATCATGCATTCTCTAGAGTGGAGATAATGTCCTAAAGGGGTGAAAATTAGTTCTTGAGGGGACAAATTTTTTTTAACTTTTCAAAAGTATAGAGCACAAATAGGCATGCAGTAAATAAACATATACAGAATATCTGTGGTATTTAAAATTTCATGAGGGGCATGTTGATTGAGGGAAAATGTATAAAAAGGCTCCTTAAGGGGGCAGTAATGAAAAACAAGAGTTGAGAAATACTAACCTCAGGTACTTACTGTCCAGATATTGACATTTGGGCCAGATAATTCTTTTTGTAGGGGGCTGTCCTGTGCATTGTGGGATGTTTAGCCACGTCCCTGGTCTCTACTCATTAGATGGCGGTAGCATCCACCTAGTGATAACAACCAAAAATGTCTCCACACATTGCCAAATGTCCCTCTGTAGGGTGGGAGGGCAAGGAAATCACCCTTGTTGAGAAGCACTGGCCTAAAGGAAGTATTTAGAGAATGGAGGTACAGCGGGTGGTAGGAAGACCTCCAGCACAGGGTCTAGGCCACAGCCGGTGTTGACTGTAGGCTTGCCCAGTGAGTCAGTGCTGAGCTATGCTTGGAATTTGTGGGAAGTCAGGTTGGAAAGGTAGGTTGGGTGCCGACTGAGAGAGCTTCTAGTACCAGGCAATTAAACTAAGGCTTCCTGTAACAGTAGCAATCCAGGTTCCACGTGGTGTTTCATCTCCTTAGCTGTGCCCTTTTCTCTCTTTTCCCTGGGGTGACAAATTTAGCCCCCTCCTCTCTTAGTCATGCTTCTTCTAAACTGAAGGTTACTTTTTTTTTCTTCCTTTAAGCTTCCCTCTTTTCAACCATATGCCCCGTCCCACTGTTCCAGATCTGTTCCTTTTAATGTCTCCTTAGATCAAGTTCTTAATCACAGGAGCTTGTAACAATGCAAATTCCTGATGGAGGGACATCATCCATATCAAAACCGAACTCTTAGTCCTTCTTACACTCACCAGGCAGAGAGGTCACCCTGAGCCAGTGCTTACCAAGCTTCCCTATTTAGGGTGGATTCTTATGCACCCTGAAGTCTAGGAACCTTGGTCTTAGAATTGACCTAAAATACTAAAGAGAGAAACATAGTTTATAATCCTTGTTGCACATGGGGTATTTTTAGATTATAGGTGTCTGGGTCTCACTATAGACCCATGGAGTGTCCAAGGGAGTGGAATCTGAGTATTGTAAGTGTATTTTTCTTTTGTTTTTAAAACACATTTGCCCAGTGATTTTGCTGTGTATCCCCTGCCCTCATCTGTCCATTTCTTGTGGTTTTCCTTCTCTCCTAGGGCTAGATGGTAGCACCCCTGCCTTTGAGAGGGAGCGGCTCATTAATCAGTTCAATGATCCCAGCAACCTCACCACCTGGCTGTTCCTTCTGTCCACAAGGTGAGTGGATCCTGAGAGGGGAGGTCAGAGGGCTGTATTCAGGGCAGTTGGCCACATAGGCAGATACCCAAAGGCTCATCCAAGTTCTTTCAGAAGAGATCTACTCAGGTATGTGACTTGTTTTTGAGGTCAGAGAGGGAACCCCAGAAGAAAGTTGTGTTAGGAGGGTAATCATGATAGTGTCATGGAGTGTTTTGAGACCTTCATCAACAACGGTCATAATTAGCTTTTCTCTCAGGAGCGTTCTGAGACTTAGATGATGTGATTAATGTGAAAGTGCTTTAAAAAGTGGAAAGTGTTAAAAAAAAAAAAAAGTAGAAAGTGTAATGTAACTGTAAAAGACTGATAGCAATATTTTTCTCATGCCAAGCAGCTTGAAGCCTGTGCTGCATTCTGCCATCACAGTGCCCTTGATGGGTATAAACCAGTCATTTTCCAAGGCTGGTAGACTAAACACACCCAAAACATCTGCATGCAGATGTCTCCCTTCAAGTGACATTACTCTGGGGCCAGGATGCAGGGGCCTTACCAATTACAGAAGAGTGGAGAGTGGGTTTTCTTTCTGAGCTGGTAGACACTTCTGTGTTGGCTTTTCAGGACATATTTTTCAGTGCTTGATGAATGTACTGTTCATCAGCAGGACAGTAGAATCCTCCAGTATTTTGTGCTTAGGACAAAGGAGATAATGCTGGGGCAGGAGTCACAAAGTGAAACCAATTTGAAAACTGTCTTTAAAGCTAAAAGTTCTGTGGTTGTTGGCTTGTGTTTTAAAGGGCCGGGTGCTTGGGTGTGAATCTGATCGGTGCCAACCGAGTGGTGGTGTTTGATGCTTCCTGGAACCCTTGCCATGATGCCCAGGCAGTATGTCGGGTATACCGTTATGGCCAGAAAAAGCCCTGTCACATCTATCGCCTTGTAGCTGATTTCACCCTTGAAAAGAAGATCTATGACCGTCAGATTTCCAAGCAGGGCATGTCAGGTGGGGCATCTTTCAGGCTCAGTACTATCCTTATTGTATCAGTGGTGGGAAGAGAGGGGCAGGTTGTGGGAACACAGGCAGGCTTTGAATCACAGAAAGCCCCCCCCCCCCCGTTCTTCCCGTCTCATTCCGATTCAAATAATTTCTCTTTTTTTTAAACAGTTTTTTTTTTTTTTAAGATTTTATTTATTTATTTGACAGAGAGAGACAGCCAGTGAGAGAGGGAACACAAGCAGGGGGAGTGGGAGAGGAAGAAGCAGGCTCCCAGTGGAGGAGCCTGATGTGGGGCTCGATCCCAGAACACCGGGATCATGCCCTGAGCCAAAGGCAGACGCTTAATGACTGTGCCACCTAGGCACCCCCGATTCAAATAATTTCTTTAAGAGGGGACTAACCTCAGCTTGTCAAGGGCAAGTGTAATGAAAAGAGCTGAGCTAGGTGTGCAGGTTTCTTTTTTGATATTTCCATTTCACCAGGGCTTCAGACCTGGTCTTTGACTTTCAAATATGGGATGGCCCGAGGTGGTTTAGATATTAATGACAATTATGCCAACCACAACCTCTCTTGTCTGCTAGTCTTTGTAGCTGTGCTTTTGTAGTCTTCTTGGCCATGTACTGACGACTCTCTCCATGTCTTCTTCCTTCTAGATCGAGTGGTAGATGATCTTAATCCAATGCTGAACTTTACCCGGAAGGAGGTGGAAAACCTACTGCACTTTGTTGAGAAGGAGCCAGCTCCCCAAGCATCCTTGAACATAAAGGGGATCAAGGAGCCAGTCCTGCAACTTGCCTGTCTGAAGTACCCTCACCTCATCACCAAGGTGAGAACCTGGAGGGAGGCTTATCTGGCAAATCTGTTTCCTTCATGTGAAGTTCTGTTTCATGCAGAGGACTTGAACTCAGCTGATTCTCCTCCTTGCCCCATGCAGTCCCCCAACCACCTATTCCCACCCCAGTCTTGTCCTAGGATAGCTCAGCTTACACATGTGGAATAATTTGGCCAGTGTGAGTTTTTCCTAGCAGAAAGAAGGGGGAAAATTCTAGAAATGTAGTCTGTTAATTCTCTGAACTCTCCCATCCTTTTGATATAGAAGGCAGACTTGGGTTTGTAAAGGTGTGGCTGGGTTAGAGTTGTGAATTATACTCTTGACAAAAGACAGTAAACCTGCCTGTGTGTCTGTGAGCAGACTCTTTGCAAGTGGTGGAGATAGCCCTTTTTTGTTTTCAGAGGAAGCCTCATTGTGTATCAGTCATGTTGGCACAAAGACTGGTAATTATATCAACACCCTCCTGTGTCCCCAGGAGCCTTTTGAGCACGAGTCATTGCTCCTTAACCGAAAGGATCACAAGCTGACCAAGGCTGAGAAAAAAGCAGCAAAGAAAAGCTATGAGGAAGACAAACGCACATCCGTCCCCTACACCCGCCCATCATACGCACAGTATTACCCTGCCAGTGACCAGAGCCTGACCAGCATCCCTGCTTTCAGTCAGAGAAACTGGTGAGTCACTGAAAGGGGAGGAAGGTCTGCTGCTGGGCCAAGCCCAAACCTTTTGACTGGTTCTGTTTTTAAACAAAGGGAGAGACTACAACTAGCTCGTTGGCTGTTGTGAACTGACAAGTTCTGCTCTTGGATGAGGTGCCGAAGCAGTTCAGCAGCCCTGGTGTTTTAAGTAGTGGTTCTGGCTGGAAGAGTGAGCCACTGGCCTTGTGACTCAGAAGAGTCTTTCTGGACTCCTGGAGAAGGTGCAGCTTCCTAAGACACAGAGGCCCAACCCTCCCACACAGCTGCCTTCATATCCATAGTGCCTTGGTCCTAGATCTTGCTTAAACAGTGAAGTTCAAGGGTGAAGGCCAGGTCTTTTGTGAGTCTTGGATTGCAGGTCAAGAAATTCTGCTCTTACTGGGATTTCATTCTGTGCTTGTGCCACAATCCTGAGAAAAAAATCTTTTTCTTGAGTACAGCTTCTAGAACTGTTCAAAGTATGAACACATTGGAAGCCAATTGCTGAGCAAAGAGAGAGGCTCTTTGTAAGAAATTACGAAACCATTATCTAGGTTTAATTTTTTTTTTTTTTTTCATTTCAAGACAAAGTACCTCATAGGCCTTACGAGGTCAGCCACCTGATTGACTCGTTTGTTTAAAAATTTTATTATCTTGAATTAAAGATTATCATTTTATTTGGGGGGGATAGATTTAAAATTTTTTTCTTTTATTTAAAAAGATTATTTATTTATTTATTAGAGAGCAAGAGTAGAGGGTATAAGAACACGAGTTGGGGAGAGGGGCAGAGGGAGAAGAAGAAGCAGGCTCCTGGCTGAGCAGGGAGCCTGACTTGGGGCTCTATCCGAGGACCCCTGAGCCGACGCTCAACCAACTGAGCCACCCAGGTGCCCTAAAACTTTTTTCTTATGGAGATTCCATGTTAAAAAAAAAACTTGACAAATGAGATTCTAAAGGAACTGGAACCATGTAAATTTTATGGAAGACTCTAGTATTTGGTGAGTAAATTTGCTACTTTTTATGTACACAACGCTTTCAAGAAAAACATTATTCTCTTTCAAAGCCTTCAGACCTTATTTCTATGTCATTTTCCAGGATACTGTTGCCTGGGAATGTTCTCCCTTCTTGTCCTCCACCCCTCTTGTTCTCTTTTCTGGGCTTTCCCATGTAACGACAGGAGCGGACGAAGCCTGAACCCAGTGGGAGAAAAGCTGTGTTGAGGGGAGATATGACAAATGGGCTGGGCTCTGAGGCGATGTCAGCTCCTTTTCTGGCCCAGCTCTGGCCTTGTGGGAGGCACCAGCCTCTCACAGCACTTGGTGAGCCATACTGTGATCCTGCTGATTCCTCATCCTGTCTGGGTGTATGTGAGGAGGGTTTCCTGCCCAATTTCCTCACTTCAGCTCTTCCAGAGTAGGGGGCTTGGGCTACATTCCTGTTACCTGACTTTTACCCTGATTTGACTTTGGATCCTGGGAGGAGTCTCACTGACATTCGACCAAAGCCGTTAGCTCTCCTGCAAAGCTACCCTGGGCAGATGGAGGAAATGGGACCCAGACATGGTGAGCTTACTGTGCTGTGTAGCCTATCTGGGAATGTGGAAGTCCAGACAGGGCCCAGAGGACTGCCCAGAGGTGCCTATAGCAACCACAGAGCAATGTTCGTCAGTCAGGTAAGGAAGAATATACCAATCCAAGGAGGTTCTCCCCCAAAACTAAAGACCAAAGACACAAACTTCAGAAAGCTTATAGACAGGGTCTTAATTTTAAAAATCTTAAATCAGGAGTAGCTTTCTCAAGGTACCAACATCCAGTTGAAAAGAAGGTGGAGAACGAAGAGTATGTCACTGAACATGGGGGGGGCATTTTGGTATGCTGGCATAAGGCATGCACAGCCAGTGCCAGTGCTTAGGCTGGCCATGGCTGTGTGCCGTCCAGAAGCCTGGATTTTGTGAACAGCTTTTTGGCGGCCGCTGCTTTTGTGGTAGTCATGACTTAGGCACTTTGGACACTGGCCCTAGGAGGAGCCCAGTGAAAGGTAATGTGGAAGAGAGAGAGGTGTCTGCATTACTTATTGGAACTTGAGGTTCCAGGGAGTAAAGATGGTTGAAATTGGATAGATGTTCTCTCAAGATCACCTGAATGTGTGGCATCATGTGGCCCTTTTTCCTTGGGGGAATGGGAACATTCCACCCATATGTCTTCAACTTGACGTGCACTGTGTTCTGAAGAACTTTTCCTCCCTCGTTGCGTCTTTACCTCTTCCTAACTTCCCTCCAAAGACTAATTCCTAATGTATGTAAACAGTCCAAATTGTAGAGGAGCAAATGGCACCTCACATCTCCAAAAAGGTATTATTTCACCAACATCTGATTCTTCTTAGACTCTGAGAGGCTTTATCCCTTGCTGCCATTCAGTCTTGGTCCTGCCTCTAGTCTCCTTTTCAGTTGGCCATACTCTGCAGGTTCTTTGCTCCATCTCAGCAGCAAGTGAGGCTGTAGAATGGGGGAACCTGGAGAAGCTCTGCAGCCTTTGCAGAAAGGTAAGTAAGGGCTGTTCTGCTGAACTCTCTTAGTGTGTTTGTCCCTCTCTCACAGGCAGCCAACAATGAAGAGTGATGAGAAGCCTGTGGCCAGTGTTCGTCCTGTGCAGTCCACCCCCATCCCCATGATGCCCCGGCATGTCCCACTGGGAGGCAGTGTAAGCTCTGCCTCCAGCACAAATCCAGCTATGAACTTCCCGATCAACTACCTGCAGCGTGCGGGGGTCCTTGTGCAGAAGGTGGTCACCACAACAGGTTGGGAACTCCTAGGTCCTCTTCCAGGGCTGCCTGTCCCTTTACGTTGTTCATTCAGGAAGTATTTATTAAACACCTTTTGTATTCTAGGCCTTACTACATTAGCACTGTGGGTAAAAATAGAGAAGATAGTCCCTGATCTTGAGGAATTTGCATTTTAATGGAATATCTTAAGAATTATAACACAGTATTGGGTTTTCTTAAATGTCATGCATGGGATAGACACAGTGAAAATGTCACTGGGACACAGAGTCGGTCTGAGAGAGGTGTGAATGTGTTGAGTCCTGCCTGACTGTAGGTTCAGCTGGGTATAAAGGACGACTGTCAACCTCCCTACTTAATTAGAAGACCTGAATGTCACTTGCTTCTTTCTTTGTGAGTTTGATATGGGTTGAGCTTGGTGGGCCTGTGGCAGGAGGCTGGCAGCCTGTCTGTCTCTGCGATTGGTTCTGTGATTCAGGGTAAATGGAAAGGAAAGCGTTTTGTAGAGCTGTGTTTCATCTTATTGTCTAGAAATATTCATGGTACATAAGTTTTAATAAAAATATCTTGGTTTTTTTGAGTATGAAAATAATACGTGTCCATTGTAAAATCATTGTGAAATGGTCAGAAGCAAAAAGAAAGCGCCTTGAGGCCCTGCTTCTCTGCTGATTCTTGAACATACTTTTTATTCTTTAGTTAGGTGTGGAGTAATGCCAGCAAGGAAGAGGATGAGGCCTCTTTTGGAGGCTAAAGTGATGTGGAGCAGATGGATGCAGATAGTTTAGGGAGGAGGAAAACAAACATACATAGAAATAACCATCTGAACTGGAACTTTCTCCAAACTAAAACTCTATGAGTTTTTAACTAAATCAAAGGAAATTGATCAGAAAGATGATTGGATTTCTAAAAAGTTTCTCGTTTTCCTAGTATTCTTTGCCCTGTTTGCCTCATCCTCCTTGGTTCAGACCTCCGCTCCACTGAGAGGCTTTAGGGAAGCCACTTAGGAACAGGGGTGGATGTGGACTTTGCATCTTCTTTCCCCCTCAGTCAGGTAATCTAAATCTGAGGTCTGTGTCTTCACTAGATATTGTTATTCCTGGACTCAACAGCTCCACAGATGTACAGGCAAGAATTAATGCTGGTGAGAGCATCCACATCATCCGTGGGACGAAAGGTGAGCGCCTGACCAAGATGCCCGTCCTCTACCTTTGGTTCAGAGTGTGGGGTTAGGAAGCAGAAGAAATATATACAGCTTGAGCTAGAGGAGGGATTGGAATTATCCTATAAGAGTGTCACATGTGGGAGAAGCATGAGAAAAAGACATTTCTAGGAGTTTAGCAGAGTTGGGGTGGGCCCAAAAGTGATTTGTCAGTGGCTTAAAAGCATAGAGTTAGGGTTCCTGCGTTCCCATATTTTGCCATTGTTTTTATGGAGAATCTTGAGGTGGGTTTGGATAGACACTGTGTTTTGTGTCAGTCTCAGCCTGTTGATAGTTTTGGTATCACCTAGAAGTCCCTCACCACTCACTAGTAATTGTGGCAAGCCCCCGCAGACATTTGCCAGAGCCAGTCTCATGGCTGGACTGGCACTTGTGGTTCTTACTATGATTGCAAGATGTTACCTCAGCAACAACCATCAGTGAACTTTGAAAAAACAAGGTCTATTACTTAGAGATTCTGGAGGGTACACAGCACCCCAGGGCCACACAGTGAGGTCATGGGTAAAGAGAGAGAGAGAGGGAGAGAAGACCTGGTCTCTCTTAGAGTCCAGGAGTTGGAGTGGTTGGAGTTCTATGGGTTTACTCTTTATTGGTGAATTTATTTTTTTTTTTTTAAAGATTTTATTTATTTATGTGACAGAGAGACAGCCGGCGAGAGAGAGGGAACACAGCAGGGGGAGTGGGAGAGGAAGAAGCAGGCTCATAGCCGAGGAGCCCGATGTGGGACTCGATCCCGGTACGCCGGGGTCACTCCCTGAGCCGAAGGCAGACGCTTTAACGACTGCGCTACCCAGGCGCCCCTATTGGTGAATTTAAAACATAAGAGCAGGGGCACCTGGGTGGCTCAGTCGGTTAAGCGTCTGTCTTCAGCTCAGGACATGATCCCAGGGTCCTGGGATGGAGCCCTGCATCAGGCTCCTTGCTCAGCGGATAGCCTGCTTCTCCCTCTCCCTCTGCTGCTCCCCTGCTTGTGCTCGCTCTCTCTCTCTCTCTCTCTCTCTCTGCGTCAAATAAATAAAATCTTAAAAAAAACAAACATAAGAGCAGGAATTAGGGTATTGGAAGGGAAAAGCAGGGTGACTCGAGGTTCAGTTTTCTGGGTTACTCTGGGATTTCTAAAAGGGGAACTTCATGGGTGGGGACAGCCTGGTTCCTCGTGTAGTTGTTTAGCTAGTAGCTGTGTCATACAGGTGCAATTTGTTTATTTCGAGATGGATGCCTTGACCATCAAAAGCTTAATGCCTGGCACTTAAACTACACACAGGGAGACCAAAAGTGGAGGAACGGAGCTGTGGAATGGATTATAAACTAACATGAATGTTACTCTGTTATCTTACCCACTTGCTCAGAGTAGGGTGGAGATCTCCAAGAGGAAGTGCATTGGGTGGATGAATTAGTATACATGGGCTGCATGACAGATACTTGAATGTGGTAATTTAAGATTTATTTATTTTTTTTAGAGAGGGGTGGAGGAGGAGCAGAGGGAGAGGGAGAGAGTCCTAAGCAGACTGCCTGCTGAGTATGGAGCCCAGTGCTGAGCTCGATCCCACGACCCTGAGATCATGACCTGAGCCAAAACCAAGAGTTGGTCGCTTAACCAACTGTACCACCCAGGTGCCCCTTGAGTGTAGTTATTTAAAAAGTCTGCTGCCTCTGGCCTCCTTACAGAGGGAGATGAGATTGCTAGAATGAGAATTCTGGACCGGACATTGTCAGGATGTAATATGAGCCTATCGTTCATACCATCCTTTACTGTATGAGGCTCCCTGAGGTTCTTTGTTTAGCAAGGAGATCTTGCCCTAGCCACTGTTGGGTCAAAGTACCTTTAGGCTCAAGTAAAAGATGCCATGAAGCACATGACACACAGAGAAGATTATACCCAGCCCCCTTACTAGACTGTTCGTAGCGTAGAGCATGGGTAAGCAAACTATGGCCCATGGGCCAAATCCTGCCTGCTTCCTGTTTCTGTACCTGTGAGCTAAGCATGGGTTATATATTTTCAGTTGGTTGGAAAAAAAAAAAAAGAATAGTATTTTGTGGAACCTGAAAATTATATGAAATTCACATTTCAGTCTCCTTAAGTAAAGATCTTTGGAGCACAGCCACCCCCAGCTGTTTTTATGCTATAGTTGCAGAGTTGAGTGCTTGCAACACTTCGGCCCACAAAGCAAAAATATTTACTAACTGGCCCTTTAAGAAAATGTTTGCTGACCTCTGACCTAGAGGCAGACCTGACCTTCCAGGAGATTGATCAAAAGACAGAGAAGGTAGGTTAGTGTTCCTGTGGGAATAGAATGCTGGTCTTGAATTATTCCTATCAAGGGAGAAGAGGGTGTTGAGGCAATGAGGCTCTTTCCTCCCAGATCAAGAGGAGGACCCTTGCCAGAGTACTTCACCCAGAACCAAGGCAGCCACCTTTCTCTCTCTCCCAGCACTCCATTTATTTCCTCCATTGCATTAACCTTTCCTGGTATTTTCTGACATCATTGTCTGTCTCCTCCTCTAGAGGGTGAGCCCCATGAGGCAGGGCCCTTTTCTGTCTTGTGTTCTTCAGTGTCTAGGACAATGCCTCGTACATGGTAGTCGTGCCATGTTTGTGGAATGAATGAATAATATTGGGTCCACAGCTCAGCCACTCCACTTGTCATTTCAGGGGTCTTGAGAGAGGGTGTGAGACCTAATTTTATAACTGTTTCCCAGCCCATGGTGCCTAGGCCTGGAGTTTCCCGGAGTTGGCTGATTGCATGTTGGCTCCTAGCAGTCTTCCTCCTGTTTCTTCTTAGGGACGTACATCCGCACCAGTGATGGGCGGATCTTTGCTGTCCGGGCAACTGGCAGACCGAAGGTCCCGGAAGATGGTCGGATGGCTGCCTCAGGTATAGTGGCTTCTACTTTCTGTTGACCTACATGGCACTTTTTACTTTTGGTTTGGTTTGTAATTAATTTATTTTTTGAATAATGTGTACATGGTTCACAATTCAAAAAGTGTAAGAGGGGTAAAATGAAAAGTAAGTTCTTCTCCCCACCCCAAGCCCCCAGTCATCTACTGCAGCTTTTTGGCGGTGCTGCTCTCATTTACTTTTTTCAGAGATGCATTATACATATACACGAATGTGTGTGCGCACTAGTGTGTGTGTGTGTGAGTCTCTGTGTTAAATATATATACATAAGTTTTCTCTGATCTTTGTTTTAAGATTTATTTACCTGAGAGAGAGAGGGAGAGCAGGTCAAAGAGTTTGGGGGGGCACATTAACAATGTTAGGAGGTCTGGCCAGCTTCCCCTCTACAGAAGTGGCTCTCTTCTATCCTTCTGTCATGGAGTATGGGCACTACACTGCTCTTGTTCCCAGCGTTTATTATGGAAATCTCCATGCCTACGACAAGTTGAAGGAACAACACCCATGTACCCTGCATCTAGATCCTATGACTGTTACTGTTCTCGTAAACTTTCTTCTGTCTCTCTCTCCCTTCCTCTTACTGGAACTGTTTGGAAGTTGAAGATGGCATGTCATTTTGCCTTTAAGTACTTCAGCACACATCTCCTAAGAATAAGGATATTCTCCTCCCAGCCACAACACCATTATCACACTAAAACAAAAGTTAACCCCGTAATATTACCTACTATCCGGGCTGTATCCCCACTTGTCCCGGTCGTCTTTCACAGCCATGAATTTGGCTTTGTTTTTAAACCAGGATGGACCACTTTTTAAACTTATTTTTCCTTTTCTCTCCCATCCTGGTCACTGGCTGTCTCTTGCCTTCTCAGAAAGAGTCCAGCTAATTTGAAGAATGATCTCTAGCATTTCATATTCATTATCTCCTAGGATTCACCTTAGTTGAGTTTCACAGATTGGGGAACTGGGGTGCAGAAAAGTTACATGTCCTGTTTCCTAGATCAAAGGATTTCTTTCTTTGTGACTGGGAAAAGTTGACTGGAGGATGTTGTTTGAACATCAGACTCTTTGAATTTGGGGGACCACAGGACAAGATTATTTTTTTAATGAAATTTTTCCTATACCCTCCTTCTCTCCCTGGCCATTCTGGTTCTCAGTTACTTACATTTTATTCCCCAGGTTCCCAGGGGCCTTCTCTTGAGTCCACAAGCAACGGCAGACACAGTGCCTCATCACCTAAAGCCCCCGACCCTGAGGGGCTGGCCAGGCCCGTCTCTCCAGACAGCCCGGAGATCATCAGTGAGCTCCAGCAGTATGCAGATGTGGCTGCCGCCAGGGAATCCCAGCAGAGCTCCCCAAGCTCCAGTGCCACCCTGCCTGGCCCCCCGGCCCAACTTGTGGACAGCAGTGCTATTCCTGGGACAGCTCTCGGGACTGAGCCTCGACATGGGGGTCATTGCCTCAATAGTTCCCTCTTGGTAACCGGCCAGCCCTGTGGTGACAGGAACCCAGTGTTGGACTTAAGGGGCCATAAGCGAAAGTTGGCCACACCACCTGCTGCCCAGGAGTCAGCCCGCCGGCGGTCCAGGAAGGGCCACCTGCCAGCCCCCGTGCAGCCGTATGAACACGGGTATCCAGTTTCTGGCGGGTTTGCAATGCCACCCGTCTCCTTAAATCATAACCTCACCGCTCCCTTCACCTCCCAGGCTGGGGAGAACTCCTTGTTTATGGGCAGTACCCCCTCCTACTACCAGCTATCCAATTTGCTGGCAGATGCCCGCCTGGTGTTTCCAGTGACTACTGACCCTCTGGTGCCAGCAGGCCCCGTCAGTTCCTCTTCCACGGCTACCTCAGTCACTGCCAGCAACCCCACCTTCATGCTCAACCCCTCTGTTCCAGGGATACTACCCAGCTACTCACTCCCATTCTCACAGCCACTCCTGTCCGAGCCGAGGATGTTCGCGCCTTTTCCTTCCCCTGTCTTACCCAGCAACCTTTCACGGGGCATGTCTGTCTACCCAGGCTACATGTCCCCACATGCAGGCTACCCAGCTGGCGGCCTCCTCCGGTCCCAGGTGCCTCCATTTGACTCTCATGAGGTTGCTGAGGTGGGGTTCAGCTCCAATGACGATGAGGATAAGGATGATGATGTGATAGAGGTCACTGGGAAATAGCTGGGGAGCCCCTCTCCACCTCACTTGGGGCCCCCGGCAGGTTGCCAGCCAAGCTGAAAGGCAGCAATCTGGGCTTTCTGAGAATAGGGCACTTGGCAGGAGGGAAAAGGAAGAGGACAAAGAAAGGTGGTTGACCATAATGGCAGAGCTCTGTTGCTGTTTAACAAAAGAGGCAAAAAAAAAAAAAAAAAAAAAAAAAACCCAACAGAGCAGCAATAGCGGGAAATCAGGGACCCAAAACAGGAATGGAGAGGCAAGGCAGCCTGCCTCTCCTCCTGCCTGCCTTGCTTATGCTGTGTGCTTGCTTGCTTGCCATCTGAGTGTAGAAGCTCACATCCCATTTCTGTCTTTGGGAACATTCTCTCCCAAGAGAGCTGCCTTACTGGGTGACTTAGCTTGGCCTAGAGAGGGGAGGGGAGGGAAAAAGGGTAAGTGAAGGAGGGTGGGCAGGGAGAGCAGATTGAGATTTCATGTGACGTGGAGTCCTTTTAGGGGCAGGAGAGAAGCAGACCAGGTATGTATGTGTGTGTGCGTGTGTGCTTGTATGTGCGTGTGTGTTTATGTCTGTACGTGTATGTAACACAGCAGGGGTGGAGGTGGGAGGGGAGGGTGGGAGAGACGAAGTGGGAAACTAAAAAATGAATTTATCGTTTTTAAAATGGAAATCAGAGTGTGGTGGTTCATGGCAACTATTAGTATGAACATTGGGATGAGCCCAGGAGAAGAGCCATGGAACCTATAAGTTTCCTTCCAGTTGGGTGAAGAGAAGGCTCAGCTAACCCATATCCCTGGTCTTCATAGCCACATTTATTTTAGAATTCAGGGGAAATTATGAGAGAAAATGTGCATTACCAATCTCTGTGTCTTTCCCCAGTGGTTGTCTCAGAGCAGATCTCCCTTCCCAGGTTGTGAGATTGTCTGTGTGCAGAGGCTGGGACGGGGATACTGCAGTTGTGAGCAAGAGGTCATGGAGTTGTGGCCAGAATAGACCTTCACAAGGATGGAACTGAGCCCCCACCTGCCTATCCTTGTGGCCTTTCCTTTCCTTTGCTTCCCTGCTAGAAAGCTCCATGTTAATTTATTTTTTTATGGGCAATTATTTATTATTTGGACTTTCCATGTGTCTTGTTTTGGGGGGGGTGGACTTGGGAAGGGTAGGAGATAGGAAGGGAAATGTTAAGCTCTCCCAGAGACCCCATAGGGGTAAATATATCCCAGGTAGATTGTGAATTGACCAAGGAAAGAGAGTTAGGCTCGACCAAAGTTTACACTAAACGACTATGTTTTCGGGAAATGGCCTCTCAGGAAGATCAGAGAATCTTGTGACTGGATAGTTAGTGGGGGTGAGACTCATTCCACAGAGATCGAAACTTGGGATCATGGAGTTTGCTTTTAGGAAGTCAGTGACCCCAGATTTGGAGCTGTGTCCTCCTGGGATGATCTTAGAGGCAGGCCCTCTGTGCTGAATAGTGAAGCTGTGCATAGGTGACTGCTGGGTTGAGAGAATAGACGATTGATTTCTATTGGGAAATGTTTTGGGCTCCCCAGCCTATCTGGTGATCATTATGGGCCTGGTGTCTATTATCTCTATACTCTTTGAAGGAACACAGAGCAGCCCTTCTTCTGTAAGAGCCTTAAGTCTGGCTTTTGTCTGAAAAAAATACATCAGTCATTCTGGGTCTCCTCTTTCTTGTTGCCAGTGGCAGGGAAGGGGGCATCTAGTCTTTAAGCATAAACACTGGCCGTCTTCCTATTGGCTCTTTTTCCCCCTGCCACCAAGACTTTGCTAGGCAGTTCTTTATGATGAACAGTTCTTTATGATGAACAAACCTGTCTGGCTTTAGAGTTTTGCCACCTATTCGTAGGTCCCTCCTCACTGAGCAGCTGCTGCACCTGCCTCTTACCAGCCTTGGAGGCAGCTTAGCCAGGTCACCCCTCGTAGTAGCTGCTTCTGCAACCCTCTGACCAGCCTGTTTCCATTGTTGGAGGGGTTTAGCACATTCTGGGGTATTGTGCTCAGAGAAGAGACAAGGAGATGGCTGATAGGGCTGCTTGTGTGTGTGTGTGTGTGTGTGTGTGTGTGTGTGTGTGTGTGTGTGCACGTGCGTGCACAAGCGTGCATTTGTGTGCTGTCCGGTTGCACCAAAAGTGGAACTTAAGGAGCTTTCATTCTCTGTTTTCATAGGTACCCTGTCAGACACTTAACTCTCCTACTCATAGAAGCCTTAGATCTACAATTTAGCTATGCAAATTATTTTAATAATTTTAAAATAGCAGTTCTAACCAGTGCTTTCTCTTCCAGATGCATCCCAAGAATGGATGCTGAAGGGACTCAGTTGGAGTGGGCTCTCAGGTTTGAGACTGGTGCAGTAGGAGTGAGCTAGCTTGGATCTCTGATTTGCAGAGCACACTCACAACCTGGGCTACAACTGATAGCCTCTAAGGCCCCAGAATACTGGGATCCCAGAGACGTGTGTGTGTGTGTGTGTGTGTGTGTGGTGGTGGTGGTGGTGGTGGTGGTGGTGGTGGTAGGGAAGGATTATGTCTGTGTTCACCTCTAAGAAGTCATAGCAGCAGGCTCTGAGAATCTGGAAACTATCAGCAAGGAATAGAAACCAGTCACTAGAAGGATGGGCCTTTGAAGGTACCAGGAAGTGAATGGCTATTCTGAGAGGCAGCACATACCTGTTCTCTTCCCACTGATTCCAGGAGCTGGGTCTTGCTTCAAGTCAGAAGAGGCAATAGTTTTGGGAGGCTGACCTGGCTAGAGAAGGCTTTCTTTGATATGTGCAGCTTATGTTGTATAGGGGGTATGGGGTGGGATCATGGGAAATTGGAATGCTACCAGTTTCATGCTTTGGGTTTTTGTTTTTGTTTTTTAATCTGAAAAACACTTTTCTGACTTTTCTGCTCTTTATATATGCTGGTATGCAAGTGTGCATGCACACCAAACATGAGCATGTATGTGAGGGAAGCAGGAAATGTCTCAGAGCCTAAGAACCATGTTCTACAGCCTCTTTGATCAGAAACACTTGGTGGTGGCTTCCACCCACCATCCAGGCCTGAGTAAGGGAAGGGTGGTGATATTGGGGGTGGGGGAGCTGAAGGAGAGGGGTGGGCAGTAGATCAGGCCCCTCAGCATTGTGCCTCACCATTGTCTTCCACAGGATGTTTTCAAGGGCCTCTCAAGCCCCCCATCCATCTGGTTTAGCCTAAATCCTCAGGCTAGGGAATATAGTAGTACATAATGATTCAGGATTACCATTTGTAATGATACTCAATTTCCTTTTCTTAATATTGTTGTGGATAACAACTGAACCAGAGACAAAGTAGCCATTTCATTAAGAAAGTAAGTGAACCATGTTGGATCAGATCATCGGATACCTGCCAAGTCCTCACCCCCTTCAAGTTGTGCTGCTTGAGCATCTCTTTCTGGTCCTTGGAATTCTCTTCCCTAGGAATTAGTGTGTGGTATCTCTCTGTATACTTGTGATTCACAACTAAATATGAAATTCCCCTCTCCAGGGCATGAAACAAATAGCTGGGGTAAAGTTTTGCTGATAGGTTGAAACATTCTACCAAACTTTAGCAGTCTGGGTGAGACTGTCACTCCTAAAGCTGTCAGCAGAGCAAGGCCCTCTGTCTCAGTCCGCTCAAGCCTGGCATTGCTCTGGAACTGAGTCCTCATCCCATGGGGAATGTCGGGGTTGGGGGGAGGTTTACATTCCTTATTCCTAGTGTTCCTGGCCATGACCGCCTTCCTCTCACTTCCCAGTTTCCTGTGATTGCTCAGAAAACCAGTCTCCCTTCTGAGCCATGGCCTCCTGTGCACCCAGCTAAGTCATTCTTTCCCCAATAAACCTCCTCTGAGAAAAGAGCTCTTTCCCTCAACGGACCCCCAGGAGACTTTCTGGCCCTCCTCTGACTTGTTCCCAGGAAATCTGCACCTCAAGGCCTGAGAATGCTGCGCTATCCGTCAGTCACCTTTAGACTCTGTCCCCTTCTATTGACTTTTCTGCCCTATGTGTTCTGATGTGACCCCTTCATGTCTCTTCTGTGCCACTAGCTTGGCCCGAGGCCTTTTATGAATACCCAAGTCTTAACGATGAACTTCCCAAGCAGGCAGTGTCCAACTTCTTCACTCTTCAGGGACCTGAGTCTGCCCCTTTCCTCTCACAGGTTGGTTGGATATAGTAACTCAGTGCATTGGGAAGAGGGAGCCAGGTAGGCTGCAGAGTCTAGTGCAGAGGGCTGGAGGAGATTTGGGTGCTCTGTTACCACTACTGGGATGATACTCAGAAGAGGGGACCTCATACTGTGACCTGACCCAGGACCCTCCTCTGGAGAAGAGCTCAGCCCAGGTGTGTGTGTGCACGTGTGTGTGTGTGTGTGTGCGTGCGCATGTGCACGTGCGAGATAGAGTGTGCACTCATGCACACGGGTGTAAACTGTTATCTGGTTGTGTTACTCAGGGTGGGCTGGGGACTCAATGGGAAAAATCCCCCTCAGCCTGCCCAAGACTGGTTTTTTTCCTGTACCCTCCCCAGAAGGGTCAGGGGAAGGGGGTCCGGGTGGGTTGAGGGGGTCGCAATGGATAACCACTAAGGCCACACTGCTGCCGGGAGGAGTGGGGGGATATGAAATGGCCCCAGGGACCTGGCACCTGGCTTTGGTTTTCCGTCTTCTTTCCTCAGGACGCCCCCTGAGGCCTGGGACCTGCTGCGCCTGGCTTTGAGGAGCATCTGTGGCTGGGTGCTCCAGTTGCTGGTGTGATCATGGGCTTCCCTCCTCTCTCAGCAGGGCAGGTGCTCCTGCCCCAGAGACTGGGCAACTGGCTGTTTCTATGACGTATTTATTTTTACTTGTGTTTCATGTCACTTTTTTAAAAAAGCAAACAACAATTGTAAGTCAGTATAACTGCCTATCAGTTTTCTTTATTTCTCTTTTTGTAAAATAAAATTTAAACTCAAGAAGGCAGTGGTGTTTGGTCAAGGAATTGTCTGAACAGCTGTTTGGCTGGGTGGTGGTGAAACGGATATAACTTAGAGTATAGTGGGCACTGGGATGCCATGTGGGGCGGGGGCAGGAGGTAGGAATAGAGGGCAGACTGCTGGCAGGCTTTGTTGCAGTGGGGTTCACCAGGCTTTTTCTGCCTTAGCTCACCTGAAGAAGACCACATTTCCAGGCTCTAGAGGAAACAGTGAAACTGACTCAGAGTGGCCTAAGGCTAGATGGTCCTCAATCATGGCAAGTCCTGCTGGGGCAGCCCTAATCAGACTGGGTGGCTGGGGATTGGGTGTAGCATCAGTGCCTTTAGTGGGTGGCAGATGGCTGGTGGCAGGATCTGCAGACCATTTTACACTGCATATGTCTTCTCCATCTGTCACGTGAGTTAGTGGGTCTAACCACTGCCTCACAGAAGAACTAACCAGGCTTTGGAATATGAGGAGGTAAGGGAACGTGGGGGTAGTCTACCCTTTGTCTCTCCGAGTTTGGTCCCTGTAAGGGGAGGAGCCCTAGGGAAACAGTCTCTGGAAGTTTACTGAGGGAGAATTAAAGAGGCTCTGTGGGGATTTCTTGGACGGAGAAAGGCAGGAGGAGACAAAGGCCAAGTCTGGGCTCATGAGAGAATAGATGCTATTGGGAGAGAGGACTGGGAATGCAGTGTGTGTAGAGCCGATGGCTGGGTGAACAGGTACGCTTACACTTACTTCAGGAGGGAACAGGAACGCTGCCCTTGGAGGCTTGTCTTGGCTGCTGCCCCCTGGTGGCTAGCCGAGGTCTTGCAGAGATCCCTGCCAAGGGGTGGGCTTGCTCTGATGGGAGCCAACTGAGATGAAGGGGAGGAGGGGGGTTTATGGCCAGTAGCCTCAGTCACAGGCCGACTCTTCATTCACAACAGAGGTGGTGAAGCTCCTAAGGCACATCCTGAATTCTGACGTGGGCCCCTGGAATTCCCCAACCAGCCCAAAGGAAGTGAGCAGAGAGGACAAGATGAGGAAAGGGCAGCTCCATACAGTGGTTTCCTGGGAGAAAATCCTCAGATTCTGAGAAACAGGAAAAATGCCAGGCAAACACTGGGGGCAGAAGCTGTCTTGTCTTTGAACCATGAACTAGCCCTTATTTCATTGGAAATGCTTCCAAGTGTATAGCCCACTTGCCTGGAGCACCTAAAGGGTTTGATCATGTATTTAATGTTCATAAGCAAAACAGAACTGCCACGACCCTGCCAACCCAGCCCTGAGTGCCAGTGAGGGACCAGCTGCTCTTTCTGCCAGTGTTTGCCCAGAGAGGTGAGGATAGGCTTGGCCCTGTGGATGAGGGTCATCCTTTCCTGTCTGTGGAAGGGAACTGTGAACTAGTGGGAAAGGAAGCCAGTGCCTCTATGCGCTCAGTCTGCCCTTTGCTAGTGCAGTAGTGGAAACCACACTAAGATGATTCCTCTTCCAAATATTAGTCCTCCGTGTCAGGAGCACCAACGTAGTTCCTGGCGGAGCCTGTCTTGCATCCAAGCTTAGGAGCATAGTTTCCCCCTCCCCCAACTCCCTCCACTACAAGACTGGGCCTTTCAGGAGGGCAAAGTTTGATCTTTGGGGCTCTAGAAGAGTACTTTGTAGGTCCTCAGAAAAATGAGCTGAAGATTCAACCTATGTTCAAGGAGCTTACACTTGATCTGGGAGTTACCTAGAATACCTTAGGCTAGAAGGGCAGACCAGCCTCACCCAAGCACATCCTGGGCTCTCAGAGAGTAGCCTGGAGGGGGGCGGTTCCTGGTTAGCGGCAAGGAGGCGGAGCCTGAGTTTTGCTCACTCAGTATCCCCAGCCCCTAGAACTATCCTGGCAGGTAGTGTATTCAGTAAGTGTTGGGTGGATGAATGACCACTCCTGGGCTCTGGTTGGGGGTGGGGCGGGGTGCTGGAGACAGGACTGACATTTGCGCTGTTCCAGAGGTTGGATCCATTCGCTTCTTCTTTGAGTCCAAGTTGGGAGTCGGTTTCCTCAGTTGTAAAAGGGGGGCAAGTGGCTCTGCCTTGCTGGGTTCCCAGGTCTGTTGGGACGCTTCAGTGAGAGAAAGTGGCAGGACGAAGGGTGGTACAAATAAATGCCAGAGGTTGCTACTGCTTTGCTGAACTTCCCAAGCCTCTTCAAACGCCCCACTCTGGTGAGGGCTTCTTTGGACCCCAGCCTGGCTCTACTGTGGGGCACCAGGCTGACTTCCCTCCGCCTCCCACGACTGAGGCCAGGTAAGTTTGTGCGAGGCGGGAAGGTGCTCAGTGAGCTCCGCCCCTGACGGCTGCGGAGTGTGTGTGCGGGGGTGGAAATGGGCGCCTCCGCCCTCCAGGTCCCGCGCGCACGCGCCCACGGCCACGGCCACGTCCCGCCCCGAGAGGGGGCGGAGCGAACGTGCGCGGCGGGCGCGCGCAGGCTCCGCGACCTAGCCTGGAGCCGCCTGCGCGGATCGGCGTCCGCGGCGGGCGGCCGGTGAGGTGAGGGCCGGGCTGGAGGAGAGGGGCGGCCCCATGCGCTCTGAGGGCCTGGAACCTCTGTCCGCCTGGACGCGACCTCAGGGGCCCCCGCGTCCCCTCCGTAACCCCCCCCCCCCACTCGGCGCAGGCCGCTCTTTGCATCTTGTCTCGCTCGCAGCTGGCCCTGACCCGGTCCAAGGGCCGGAACGCGACCTTGGATCAGTTTGCCACCCCGGGTCGCCCCTGCTTCGGCCTCCGGTGCAGGGCACGCCCCGAGGCAGTGAAGCCCAAGAGGGGGTTGGGGGTGGGGAACTGAGGCAAGAACCGCACTTTAACTCCGCCCCTGCCTCTGGAGGCCGCGCCTCGCAGCGGCGGCTACAAACTTTAGCGTCTCTTAAGTTACGGAGGTGTGTTAGGCCCGGTGAGGTTGTGGCTGAAAAGAAAGCGGCTGGGTAAATAAGCGAGGTGCGGGTAAGCAGGGCTGGAAGCCCAGAGTGGGAGGCGGCGCACCTCCTTCCCGCGCAGGCTCCTCGGAACCCCGGTCTTTCCGCTCCCGCTGGCACCGAAGTTTAAGGGCCTGGCCCGCTGCCGCGGCGCAAGTGAGCAGCTCCAGGAAGCTAGCGCCGGACAGACCGCCCAGACCCTCCGGCACCGGGCCAGAGGCCTCGGTTTCTCCTCGCATGACCCGAGGAGAAACCGAGGGCAGAGGGGGACAGCCCGCCCGATGTCAGCGGCAGGGACTGTTTCAGAGCTGGGAGCGGTGGCTGGAACCCTCCAGGAAGAGGGCTCTCCAAGAACAGGGGCATGAGCCTGGCCCCAGTAAGAGTTGACATTATGAGGCCGAGTTTGGCTTCTGATTTCCGTAAGGGGTATGAGGACGAGGTAGAGGTGCAACCATGTGAAGAGAGAGTTATTGTAGAGGCCCTCGTGGGCTTTCCCTGAAAAGGCAAGGTGCCCAGCTCAGTGGTGATTTTCTCTCTGCCCCCAGCACTGGAGCACTTGGAGCGCTTGGTCCCTGCGGCGCTGGATGCCATGAGTTGCTAAAAGTGAGCCTGTCTTTTTCAGGTGAGCTTCCCCAGCCTTTCTCCTGCCCTTTCTCTTGAGTATGGGGAAATTCACTTTGCCCCGCCTCCCTCCGGTGCAGACCTAAGCTCTGGGGTGCATTTCCCCTCTCTTCTGGGTCGTTTGGGAGGTGAGAGAAAGAGGGAGGTGGGGACTAAGTTGCTTTGAGGAGGATGGGGCGTGTGCAGCTGAGAGGGTAGGTCAAAATGAAGGAGGCAACTGGGAGACCTAGCTGTGAATGAAAGCTTCCAGTTGAGAGCCTTGGGTTCAGAGATGTCCCAGCATGGATTAGATGCTTGAACTTCTCTGGAAACCCGGTTACCAAGAAGGAGAACATGGAAATGGGGCCTGGAGTCAGATGGCGTGGGTTCCCATTGCCTGCATTTTGGTCTAGGGCTCTATTTAGTACCTTTGTGACCTTGAGCAAGTCTCTTAATCTCCCAATTCATACCTTGTCTTGAGGATTAATAAAGTAGCTGTGTTTCAACATTTAGATAGTGCCTGGCATATAGTAAGTACTCGATGAAAGATTTATCATCATCATTATCATCATCATTATCACCAAAGAACACAGGAATGAAACTAACTGGAGGCAAGATGAGTAGGACAGCGAATGCATCCAAAAAAAAGCACAACTGTGGGACAGGAACACGTATGGGTAAGACCAGTGTGGTGTACCTCAATTTTGTTATCTCAAAAATGTAGGAGTTTAGTTTGCCTCTTTATGAGGCAAAGACTATGTGTACATTGACTCCAAAGACAATTTTTCAGGAAAAAATTTTGACACCCAGAACCCACAGGGAACAAATTATTCCACAGAGGTAAGTTTTCCATAGGGCTGAAGTGTTGACTTTCAACTCCCAAATCTTTTAAATTTTAAATATTAATTCTAAATACTTGGTGGGGAGAATGTTCCTCCAGTGGGTCACATGTTTCCCTTCCTGTTTAAACAGTCTTTTCAGTGCTGTGACCACCCCCCCGCCCCAAGGCAACTCAGGTCAAGCCCTCTGTATAAGAGGGTTAGGCTTCTGGCCCCATGCTTCATAGAAGGCTGAACGGTCTGCCTTGAGTGGCTCACACACCAGCCTCTGTTGTGTTCCTGGGCCCGCTCTTGAATAGCTTCTCTGCCTTTTTTTTTTTTTTTCTTATTTGAAATGAATGTCTTTATTGCTTGTACCATACAGAAAAGAGGAATGAGGAAAAGCCAGTGGGGAGGAGGGACAATTGTCAGATAAACGACATAAACACAGAAAGGAAAAAAAAGACCCTCACCCCACCAGGATGCCTTTCTGTGAACTACCTAGTGGAGGAGGTGGGGTAGCAGGATCAAAACCACAAAAAATAATTCTGAACACCTGGAGATGCTGGGGGGGGGGGAAGAATAGGGCAGCAAGTGGACCCAGCTGTGACTCCTCCAGGCCAGCACCCCTTCCCCATGGGATGAACTGCTTAGGCCAGGGAGTAATTGTTCTCCCTGGTGTGTTTCCATTTCTACCAAACTTTTCTTCCTCCTCCTAGTTTCTAACCTATGGGCTGGAAAAGTAGGATGAAGCTTGTTAGCACCAGTGGCTCAAGTCTGGGAAGCACAGTGCTGGACTTTGTTCTGGCTGCTCAGGCTGATTTGATCTGATCTTTCCTTGGTTCTGGATGGGTGAGCTTGCTGGATAGCAAGATTCCAAGGGCCAGATGTGCTTAGCAAAGGAGAGTTTCCTATGAGAGTCTCTTCCTATGGCACATTTTCCCCCTGGGGTTTTTTTCCTTATGGATTCCCTATTTGTTAATAAGTGATTGGACCCTGGCGCTTGCCCATCCTCCCCCTGGCAGTGGTCCGTGAGGCTTGGGGAAGCCAAGGAGGCAGTGTGTGGGAAGGAAGAGGTAATGTAGGGAAAAGGAAGGCTGGCTGAGATCTTGCCCATCTTAGGGGAGGTTGGTCAGGGCTGGAAGTATGTCCCTGGCTGACTCACTCCTGTGCTCCTCTATGACTCAGTTTCCCCAGGTGTGACCAAGGCTGCCAGCTGACAGGCAGAGCTGTTCTGAGAGCCTCAACAGTTGTGATTAAGAAATAAAGAGGCTTGTGGCTTCAGTCATCCTTTGTAGCTCTCTTCTAGGTCACTCTGTGTGTAAACACCCTGGCCCCTCCCCCTCCTGGGTCAGAGCACCCAAGGCAGGGCTGAGATTGGGCCAGAAGTGGCTGGCGGGCAGGTGGGCATATTGGTCAGAGCAGGCTACCAGCCTTCTCTCCCTCCTGTCTCTTTTGCAGCTGTCTTGGGGCAGAGTGTCGGGGGCACAGAGCCATGTCTGACCTGCTGCTCCTAGGCCTGATTGGGGGCCTGACTCTGCTGCTGCTGCTGACGCTGCTGGCCTTTGCTGGGTACTCAGGGCTGCTGGCTGGGGTGGCGGTGAGTGCTGGCTCACCCCCCATCCGCAGTGTCACTGTGGCCTACAAGTTCCACATGGGGCCCTACAGCGAGATTGGGCGGCTTTTCACCGAGAGCTGCAGTGTCTCCCCCAAGCTCCGCTCCATCGCCATCTACTACGACAACCCCCACATGGTAAGGAGCCTTCTATGCCCTGGCTGGGGTTCCGCCTCATGGATGGACACAGGGCAGGGGTGTTGTAGTTTCTGAGGAAGGGGTGGGAAAATCCGTGAGCTGGTCCTACACATGACCTCCTCTCTGAGCTTGGAGCTCCTTCCAGATTTAACCTGGACTGCTGCTCCAGGCATCCTTTCTCCTTGCCCAGGTCTGGTTCTTGGCTCATGGCTACCCATGGACTTCTGACTGCAGGGGGCCACACTATTGCGTGTCCCTAGTTTCTGCTAGGGCTTTGGTCCCCTGCTTCTTGCTGTGCCTCCCTCTTTCATCCCCATTGGAGGCCAGTGCTCTAAGGCCGGGCTGTTCAGATTCCACCCTCTCTTTGGAGTCATATCTTGTTGTTTCTGTGCCTTCCCCCTCTCAGCTTTCCTATTGTGGCTACAGCTCCTCAAGGGTTGAGAGAGCAGGCCCTGGGCATGGGGCTTAGAATCCTACCTCTTCAGCCATTCCAGTGGCCCCTGCCTCAGTGATATTGCATTTCTTTGGATGTTAAGCTGCCTGGTTTGGAGAGGGCAGGGGGGTGGGGTGGGGGGGCATGGGGGCCAAGTGGAGGCAGCTGAGCTGCCCAGAATGTCTAGGATGCTGGGGTCAGAGATGAGCCCAGCATCACTGGCACCCTGTGGGTGTCTGGCTGTACTTACCGCCTATAGTGAGTCAGGGCTCACCAATGTGGCCTCTTGCCATGCATGGGATGGTACTGCCCGCAGCCGCATGGGCTGGCAGCTCTACCAAGAGTTCTTCAGCCTTCAGATCTGAGCCTTGGCAGACAGACCATTGGGAATCCCCAGCTCTGGATTCCTTGCCTGTGGAGCTCAAGTAGGCAAGGCCTACAGCCTATCCACCATCTGCTACCAAGCCTCACTGGGACACTTATAGAAACAAGGGTGCGCTGACTCTCTATGCCAGGTTCTGCTCGACACCTACACTCCAGAGATGAACAAACCTGGCCCTGCCCTCGGAAAGCTTCATGTGGTTGGCAAGTCAGCACATACAAATGAGTCTCTAATAGGCACTGTACTTGATGCCTACAGAGCTTTGAGCTGTGGGTTGGGGAGGGTACCTCAAGTTTGCCTGAGAGGCTCACAGAGGAGGTGGACTTTAGCTGGGACTTCTCCCATGTGTAGAAATTTGCTCTGCTGAGAGGGGCCTCCTGACTGAGGGAAGTACAACAGTAAAGGCTTGCAGACATAGGACGACAGGGGAACTGTGGCCAGTGGACATGTGGTGGGTGGAAAAAAGCGGTAAAAAGGTTTGCTGGGCCAGGCAGTGGGAGGAACAGCAGGTTGGGAGGCAAGGGGCACCACAGTTTGCCCTCTGTGATTTAGGAAGCTACCTGGATGGATGGTAGGTGGAATAGGGGAGAACATGAGGCAGGGAGGTCACTGAGGAGATTGGGCTAGACCCAGGTGAAGGGTGACATGGCCCGGTTGAGGGATTAGTAGACAATGAGGATTTGAGGTCACATGGTTGGGAGATGCACTAAGTGGGAGTGGAGAGCGCTGGAGCCTAAGTGACATGGGGCAGGAGCTGGGCTTCGGGAAGCTTCTAGACCAGATGCTTGACTCCCCCACTCCTACAGGGCTCTGTTCTAAAGTCCCTGCCCCTCCTTCCACACCTGGCCCAGTTGGAGCCCTCTGCAAGGCCTCGGTGGGAAGGAGGAGAGTCCTTGCTGTTGCCTCATTCCTCATCAGCATGTCCCATTCCTAGAGCAGCACATTGCCTCTTGGGTTGGTAATGCTAATTCCAGGATAGGAAAGGGCCAAGGCAGCAGTGTACCTCGGGATTAGTGCTGGAGGCTGATCCAGGGAAGAGTGAGATAGAAGAATCTTGGCATGGTGTGCTCTCCGTGTGGCCTCCTGGGCCAGCCACTGCCTCCAGGCAGCCTACCATATAGCTGTCTTGGGGGGGGGGGCTGGGTGTCCAGGGTTGATTGGGTACAGCCTGACTTCGGTGCCAGTCTGGGAGGGGGGCACAGCCTGAGAATAATACAGCCTCAAGGTTGGTGGTCCTGGGTTCTGATTCTGTTTCATCACTGCCATGCTGTGTGATCTTGAGCATATCACATAATCTCTCTGAGCCTCTGTTTCTTCATCTATAGAGCTGTGTTAAGATATCTGCTTCCTATGTCGTCTGGCAAGAATTAAATTAGGTGACATAGGTGAGGCATTCATCCTACCACCTGGCCCTCAATAGCTGTTTAACAACAACAAAAAAGGGTGGCAAGACGTTCATGCTAATTAGGTGCACTGAGGCATTAGGCTGAGCATTCATGATCCAGGCCCAGCCTGGTTGTGGACATCTGGCTGGCTCAGAGGATGAATGTATAGGTCAAAGTGGTCCCTCTGATGCTGTCCCTCTCAGTCCTGGGTCACTCCAGAAGATACTCATGTCCCCATTCAGAGCTGGGTCATACCCTGACAGCTGGGATAGCTCAGGGATGCTTAGTCTCCACCTACTCTGGGAGCTGGGCAGTGTATTCTCTGCCTAGCAGGGATTCTCACAGAGGATTCAGGGAGCCATGGACCCCCAGACTGCAGGTGCTCATGGCTATCACAGACTATCTGGTCTATAAGGTCCTGGGGCCTCAGGGTCCACACTGCTGATGTGATAGAGGAGAAGACTGAGGATCAGATAGCTAGAGTTGAGGTGTTAATCTCACATAGTTCACTCATACTTTTTGCTTTTATTTAACAAATGTTTGAGCAACTAATCTGTGCCACACTTCTGGGTACTGGGGCATCATGAAGACCAAAGGACCCAGCCCTCGGGACCTCTTAGTGTGGGTGTATCAGGGGAACCTGGGTGAGAGACCCCATCCAGTCCTGGGGAATGCTAAGAACCCCAGCCATCTCCCTAGGCTGCCTCCCTAAGCAGCGTCCAGTATGGGGCCCTGCATATTTTGGTTCACAGACGGAGGGGAGAGGAGGTAGGCTGAGCCGTTGTGTAGCCCATCCCCACACCTACTCCCTTCCCAGTGAGCACAATGGGAACCAGAACCTGCTTCTGTGTGAGTGTAGGAAGAAGTGAGGCTATTTCAGGCTCTGAGTGGGGCAGGGAGTGACCAGGTGAGAGGTGGCCACCTGCTATCAATGTTGCCCTCCCCCATAAGGTGTGGACTGACAGCTCTCTAGCCACTCCCCTCCTAGGCCTCAGCTCCTGGCCTCAGCTGGATAGGGAGAGGCTGGTTTCTGAGAAAGGCCTGGGGAGGCCTCACTTGGTCTGGTTGTGGGCCCAGGAGCAACACAGGAAAGGGCACCACCAAGGCAGGATCATGGCGATTGCTGTGGACTCTTTCATGGCAGATGCTGTTTGAGCATATGTATCTCGTCAGCTCTGTGTCCTGGAGGGTCAGCATATATATGTCAGTCAACTCCAGATTCTGGAGTTCTATATGGAAGAAGTTTCAGGGTCTGGGCAACTGGTTTTTGTTGGGCAAGAGAAAGGATTCCATTCTCCATCCCTGAGGGCCTTGGGAGGGGGAGGGGGAGGAATGAGGAATGAGGGAACACGTGACAGGAAGTGGACTGACCCTGGTAGTGGTTCATAGGTGTTCCTCTCCTCTCCAGAGCCCAGCATTCTTGGAGTGCGGCCATTTTCTCTTCTAAGTACCGAGGGAAGGGGGTGAGTTCTGGAGTCAGTCACTGATCTCTGCCAGGCTCCTCCCCACAGTGTACATTTGAACACACACCCGCATGTGCACATGCACACAGATCCAATTCTGTTCTTGTAAAGCTGGAGAAGAGTCAAAATTGCTCTGCCCTCAGCCCTGCTTCCGAGGTGCAGTGTGGGGTCTGCGCCCTGGTCTGTCTGGGAGCCTGGGGTGTTGGGGAGGGGGAGAGCCGGGAAGACCCTGAGTGGCTCACCTGATCCTGGCCAGCTCTGGCCCGTGGAGAGGCCCTTCTGGGTCAGCTGCCGTCACCATGCCCATGGATCTGTCCTGTGTACCGTCCTGGTCCCCACCTCCTGCTCCACCCTCCGCCGCTGCCACCTCCACTGCTGTTTGGGCCTTAAGCAACCTGTCTGCCTGCCCTTGTGGGGAGCCTGGCGGAGGCACATGGGGCGTGGCAGCTGGTTCAGTTTACCTGGCTGAGGTCTAGGAGGGGGTGCTTGCCCCAGGTATGGGGCAGATGGGGGAACTGGTGGTGCTTGGGTTCTGCCTTTAGTAAACTAGACTGTATTGAAGTTCCTGTTTTCTCCTAGTCCACTGAGAGTCAGCCTGGGACCACCAAGTCTACAGGGGCTACGGCTGGTAAGAGTGTTGATTTAGGCCTGTGCCACACTTCCCCTTCCCCTTTAGTGTGTGTGGGTATGGGGCCCCCCTGTGATCCCTGGAGGCACTGAGACCACATGGAGCCTGGGAAGGAATGAGGGAGTAGGATTGCCCAGCGTTGACCCCTCAACAGGGGCAGTGGGAATGTGGGCTAGCTGATGTTTCCAAGGGCCCAGGCCATTCCCTACCCCAATTACGTGTGATGATTTTCTTCCAGATGGAGTCCAGCCTTCTGCTCCATAGCAGGTTAACTGTGTGGGGCAGCCCTTGAAAGGCACAGCCCTCTCTTCCCAGCAGAGCTGCCTTTGGTAGGGAGGAGGGCTGGGGTGTGGGAGGTGAGGGCTTTAGACTCTTTCTGGGTTTGAATCAAGGCTCCACTGCTTACTAAAGTGTGACTCTGAGGGAGTCACTTGGTCTTTCTGAGAATCCCCACCTCAGGGGTTTTGTTTTTCTGGGGACTAAATAATAAGGATAATGCCCAATAGCTGGCCCCCAGTAGATGCTTAGCACTCTTGGCACCCCCTCCCCCGGGCCTCGTGCCACTAGGACTTTGTACTTTTGGGAACCCTGCTTGCCTGCCTCTGGCCTAGCCTCTTGCAGGTTGCCTGGGCTGTGAGAGGAGGCACAGCACAGGGACACTCTGTTATGCAGGCCGTTCCTAGCCAGGGCCTAGTTCTTGGGCTCCCAGGTGGCTTTGCGTGCTGTGGTGCAGCTCTGGTGCAGCCAGTCTGCCTGGGTTCGAATCCATATTCCCAACAGTGCCTTGCTGTGTGGCCCTTTCTGAATAGCTTTCTGTCTGGGTCTCAGAAGCAGAGTTGATGGTGGTACCCTACTGCACAGTGTTGTTTGGATTGAATGAGTTGATATATGGAAGGCAGCGATTGGGGCAGGCAGTGAGCACCTTGTCAGGCACCCGCTGTTGTTAGGATTATGCTTGGCGGTGAAAAGAAGGCCTTGAAAGACTTCTCAGTGAGAGTTCCCAGAAAGCCCCCAGACCCCCCTTTGGAGGTTGGCATCCTGCTCAACTCCCCTCCCCTCCAGCCTGAAATATGGGTTCTGTCCTCTGGCCCTGCTGTCTGTGTCACCCATATCCTGACTAGTGCCAGACCAGCTTTTGCCTTTGGATACCACCTGCTTGGGGAAGTTGGACATGTGGGGCTTGGTGTGTTGACCTGCAGCACCCCAAAGGTTAAATGAACCCACTGTTCAGTAATGAATAGCTGCGGCTGCTCTGTTCCCCCTCAGGGGTACCAGTGCCAGTGAAGGGCACTATCTCTACTTGTCCCCTTATCTTGGGCAGTTTTGGAGTGGATATGCTGGCCAGGGAGGAGTCGAGGCAGCTTGCTGGGCCTGGGATCGGCAGGCATTGCAGCTGTCTTCATCAGATGTTGCAGGTTATGGATCTAGGGCTGGCCATTTCTACTGAATCCAACCATCTGGGTTTGGTCTGGACCAACTGACACTATTTTTCCTTCTAGATCCTGGAAGGTACCAGTCTTGTAGAGTTTCTAGACTCAGTGAAGTCTTAGCCAGGCAGGGACACTCTTTTCACTATGGCCTCACCAATAGGGTCAACCTGGCACTGTGAGACCTTTCTGGAAGGAGCATTGGGGCCAGCTTGTACCCAGAAGCTTTAGGTTCCAAGCAGACTGCCCTCTTCTCACATGCCAGGACTCGAGACCTCATAGCTCTTGTTCTGGGCACAGGTACCTAGAGAAATGACTGATATAGGGAGCAAGCAGATGGAACTGGGAGGCCCAAGCTGACCTCCTAGGGTCAGGCCCAAATAGAGGCATTGCATTGAATCAAGGTGGGTGGAATTTCTAGCTATCAGGACACTCTCTTTATCTTCTAGGCTCTTGACCTTAGTGGGCCATTCTCCTGGAGGTGGGCATGGGCTCTCCAGGGAGCCCAGGGAAGCCTTCCCCTGCTCCTGACCAGCCTTGCTCCTCCCCAGCTGGTCTTATGGCCTGTTCCATCTCCTTGCTGGTGCCTGGTTCAGCTGCTGAACTCCAGCAGCTCCAGCTGGTACAGGGCTGCTTAGCAGGTGGTGGGCTTGCTGAGTAACTTCCTAGGCTGCCCTTTAGCCTACTGGCCAGGGCAGAATGGGGCGGGAGGTATCCTCACTTGTGGAATTGAGGGGTTGCTCAGGCAGAAAGGGAGCACTGGAGGCTAACATACCTCTAGGATCTCAGGAGTCCTGTCTCACTAGCTCCTTCCCTTCCCTGTGATGGAAGTTCCTCTTTTGAGGTAGTGGAAGAAGAGGTTTGCTCATGTGCAGGGCCTGTGTGTGCATGTGTAGGCATGCATGTGCTGTTGCTGAGCATACCCCAAGAGCTTAATGTGTGCACAGGATCCTGGACCTTTCTGCCTAGAAGCCTGGAGTGGTGGGGAGAGACGGAGGGACCATCAGTTACTGTGTAGCACAAGTCCTGCTCCTTTGGGTGGGAATTTGGGATTAGAGAGGAAGGGCTTCTTGGCAGGGAGCATCAGAAGGCTTTGAGGAGGAGGGTTGAGCTGAGTGTTGAAGGATGGGCAGGAGTTTCCCAGGCAGAAGGGACTCTGGAGTAGGGTGAAGAAGGACATTCCAGGCAGAGGAAGTAGCTTACGCAAAGGCAGGAAGCATGGGAGGACGTGGCATGTTTGGGGAGCTGCAAATAGTTCCGTGTGGGCGTGTGCAGGGTTGTGGTGGGAGAGGAGGCTGGCAAGGCGGGCTGGGCCAGAGCCTGGATTTGTCCCTCCCTCTACCACTCAGATGCTCAGTGGACACTTGCCCACCTGGGTTCTGACCCCTACTGGGACCTGAGGATGCAAAAAAGGAGTGTTTCTTGAGTGTGTGGACAAATTCAGGTAGTAGTATTCTGTGGACCACTCTAGACAATGTTGCATGCTGGGCTGGAGATTTTCATCCTAGAGAAGAACTGGGAGCCATGGAAGAGTTATAAGCAGGGTCGTCACGGGTGTTGTGATTTTTAGGGTGTTGCAGGGCCATTGGGAGATCAAGGAGGATGTTGAGCTTGGGAGCTCCATAAAAGCTGCTGAAATGATCCCAGAAAAGACCCTGGGACCTAATCCCAGGTGGGCCAGAGATGATCAGTCAGGTGGCTTTCCATCCACTTCTCCATCTAAGCTACATTGAATGTTTCTTTTGTACACCATAAGTTGCTAGAGTCAGGATCATGGTGACTGGCATTGCAGCAGGCACTGTCCCTCCGTCTGTCGGCAGGAGGCCTTGCCAGCACCTCCGACTTCAAGCCTTGGATGTGAGTGGAGCGGTTGCACCATCTATAGACAAGAGATGGTACTGCACTGGGCCCCAGTGCCTCTGCCTGGGTTGGGGGGAAGCAGTGTCAGGCCAGTGAAGTGACTGCTGCCAAGTAGAGTCAAGGAGGCAAGAGTATACAGCAAAATGTTGGGGGAGATGTGTGTGTGGGGGGGTGACACTGAGCTACCCTGAAAGACTCCCCAGGAGGGTGCTTGAACCTGAAAAATGGGCAGGGAGGAACTACAGGTTCAGAGGTTTGGGTGAATGGGCATTGCAGGCCCAGGGTCACTTATTTGGCCTGTGTCATAGCTGCTAATACCCAACAACATTTACAGCACTTGCTGAGTGCCGTACCAGGCTGAGCTCTCATATGAAGTATCTCATTCAGTACGTCAGTTCTGTAAGGAACTTGTGCTCCAAGAAACCAAGGGACTTATCCAGAGTTACATGACTCACAGTTCACACCCAGTCCTGCCTTTCTCCAGAAGTTGTGGTCCTGACTGCTGCACTGTATTGCCTGCCAGTAAAGCCCTGAGCTACGCGTAATGACAGGATTCAAGGGGGCAGCAAGGAGGCCCAGCTGCAGAGAGCTGGGAGTGACTCCCAGAGACAGCACAGAAGTGAGAACCTGGAGTCGGTGCATGAGTCCCAGGCAGAGTGAGACTCCAAGGACAGAGCTGGGCTGGGCTGAGAAAACCCTATGGGATTGTTGACAGGGCCTGGAAAGAGAGGGCAAAAGCAAGAACAGGTAAAAATGACTTCCTGGTGCTGGGAAGGTAGGCCAAGAGAAGCAACTGGAGCTAGAGGGAGTTTGAATTTAAGGGTCAGTGGGCCCCAGGCAATGGGAGAAAGGGAACTTCAAGTTGAGGGAAATCCAGGATTGACAGCACAAGGTCTGTGATGAGTGTCTTGGATTCAGGATCAGATACCCCTGGGGGTATCGGGCTGATGTAGATTCAGGTGGCAGGAAATGAGACAAATTGGGGCCCCTTGATGCCAGGAGAGGTGAGTGCTGGGCTTTGCAGGCATGGGGCCAGGCCTGGTAAGTATTGGAGACTCACATGGAACCCCACTTGCCTTGGGTTTATGGGATCCAGGAGAGGAAGGGCAGCTAGGGAGGGGAGCAGAGTGCAGTGACCTACAGGTACTAGGGGCCCAGGGAGACTTGGAGGGGAACCAGCAGTCTCCAGCTGAGCCAGGAAGGGACTTGGCAGGTGTGGCAGGGCTTGGGATGGGTTGGAGAGAAGGTCTGGAGGCTCTGGTGTTGGTGGCTGGCCCAGCCTGAGGGACTGGGGAAGAGGATCTCAGTTTCATCAGCAACCCAGAGTTCAGTGTGGTCCCGCTTCCTGACCAGTGACCCTCCACAGCACAGGGCCTGGAATATTTGTTGGAGGCATAAATGAAGGGATGGGTGGGTCCTGCATCAGTATGTCAGAGGCTAGGGCCACGGATAAGTTCCAGAAGGAAAATACTCCCCTATCATGGTATCTGGGGCTGTGGCCTGTTAGGGCTCGTGGTTCTGCCAGGCCTGAGCTGGCACAGAACCCAGGTGGCAAGAGTTCTGAGAGCCTCTTTCCTTTGCCCAACACTGACACCCCTGCTCTTCCTCCCCAGGTACCCCCTGAGAAGTGCCGCTGTGCGGTGGGCAGCATTCTGAGTGAAGGTGAGGAGTCACCCTCCCCTGAGCTCATCCAACTCTACCAGAAATTTGGCTTCAAGGTGTTCTCTTTCCCGGCACCCAGCCATGTGGTGACAGCCACCTTCCCCTACACCTCTCCCCTGTCCATCTGGCTGGCTACCCGCCGTGTCCATCCTGCCCTGGATGCCTACATCAAGGTGAGAGACAGGCCTAGTGTATGTGTGTGTTGGGGGATAGCCAGTCCTTCAGGTGGGAGACAGGGAGGACTGCCCAGGCTGGGAGGAAAAGCTGCCTTTGGGAGGGCAGCACCCGGGGCCCTCATGGAGCAGGTGCCTGTGGAACTAGGAAGATGGGCAGAGGCTGCTGGCATCTATTCCAAATGCCCAAGACCTTGTGGGTACCAGAGCATCTACTAGGAGCATAGGGAGCTTGGTCAGTTCAGCTCTGGCTTGGACCAGAGACATTTTTAGTTCTCAGTCCCCACTCCAGGCTCAGATGGATGGACAGGTTCATGCTGACCCTTTCCTGCTGGAGGCCCACAGAACAAGAGCCCTAAGGCTTCCAGGGGCTGCAGGCCCCAGGCGTTCATGTGTTGCCCCAGGCCTGGCCCCTGCATGGGCTTGTGCACCTGCTCCCTGAGGTGGGCTCGGGCAGCAGCAGCCCTTATGTCCTTTAGTTCCTGACCTGGTCATCGGTAATGCTAGCAGACTGGCCTACCTGGAAGAAGGAAGAGATCTCTGATCAGGGGTTTCTGTATCCACAGGGATTTTTAAAAATTTTCCCTGTTGGACATCCCTCCTCCTCCAGAACATTTTGTAAACTTGGGTACTAGGGAATGACCAAATTGGGCTTGAAGCAATTGTTTACTCATCCATTCAACTTGAATTTATTGAATGTCTTTGTGCCATACTGTGTTGACACAATGTGAAACGTTGGTATATGAAATAGGCATTTATAGCAAGTGGTAGAAACAGGTAATAAATGTCACACAAGGGGCACCTGGCTGGCTCAGTCAGTGGAGCATGCAACTCTTGATCTCAGGGGTGTGAGTTTGAGCCCCACATTGGGTGTAGAGATAACTTAAAAATAAAATCTTTAAAAAAATGTCAGATAAAAATGGGATACGTGCTAGAAAAGAATGGTGGGGAAGGGCAAGGGACCAACTTGGATAGAGTGGTCAAGGACAGCCTCTTGGAGGAGGTAACCTCTCAGGTGGAATCCCGAAAGAGCCCTTGGAGAAAGGGGTAGGAAGATTCCAGGCAGAGCAAAGTGGGAGCATGGGTTTGACCTAAAGATGGTAGGAAGTCACTGCAGTGTTCCAGCCAGAAAAATAACACATGATCTGAGCCTCTTAGCCACACATGTACAAGACACGCTCTCATCCTGGGCAGGGTGGGACCAGATCCCAGATCCATGGGGCCAGTGGAGATGCTTAGGAGGCTGTCAGGATTTCTACATGAATGGTGGTGGCTTGGACTGGGGCAGTGGCTGTAGAGATGCAGAGAAGGTGGAAATTTTGGAGGTAGAACTGATGGATTGGTGCATGGATTGGATGCTGTGGAGGGGCTGGCAGGGCAACCAGCTCTGTAGACTGTGTAGTGGGGAGCTGCCTGAGAAACAAACAGGACAAGAAAACAGGAATTTGAATTTGGTGGATGCAAAGGAATGTGATGGCTCTCTTCTCCAGAGCAACCCGGCGGAAGGGACAAGGCCTCGATGATGGACATGGGAGCTCAGACAGGTCTTGGTTAAGGAGGCAAAAAGAGTCTGGTGTCAGGGCTGGGGAATGAATAACTGGGTCACCAGCTGTGGCCTTGGTGGTCAAGGACAGGAAGAGAAGAAACAGGACAGCTGACTCTGTGGTAGGGCAGGGGCATGGGGAGAATAGAGGTGGAGTTCCTTTGTGAGCTGGACAGTGGCAGCCAGAAGGGTGTTGGGGAGGAGGTGCTTGCCTGGGGGTGAGTTGGGCTGGAGGCTGAGGGCGGGCTGAGGCAGGAGGTGGGGGTAGCTGACCGGTGGTAAGGACAGAAACGCAGGCATTGGTGCCTGAGGCCTGCTCAGCGTGCGTTCCGAGGGGGCCTCAACTGTTTCACCCAAGAAAGGCTGCTGGGCAGTGTCTCCAGTCCTGTTGGTGCCATCTTCAACCTCGGGGTTGGAGCAGCACCCCCGGGGAGAGACTTTCTGGGTTCCAGACCTCAGAACAGGACATGTGGCATGTGGTGTGGTGGCGAGCAACTCAGCCACCAAAGCCTTTTCCTGGCTTCAGGGGTTTATTTTTAGACACCTTTGTCCAAATTTCCCGGCCCCTGACAGCTTCACAAGTTGCCTGGTTTTGACGTCACCTCTTTGATGAAAGCCCTTCCTCCTTCTTCCTCCTCCCATGGGAGCCTGTCAGCTGCGCTCTGGGCTTGATTCTCCTGGGGTGGGGGCTGGAGCAGGGGGCTACCATTCTCTTTCCTGCCTTCAATGAGGAAGCCAGAGAGGGGTACAGGAGAGAGCAAGGGGCTTCTCCAGGGATATCTGTGAGGCACGCTGCTGTGGGCTTGGCCACCAGCTGGGAGAGTGAGAGAGATGCCAGGCTGTTCACAGTAGAGGCATGGCCCAAGGTGCTCTGATGGTTTCTGGAACCAGAGGTCACCTCTGCCCCTGTGTTTAGCCTGATCTTGTGTTCTGGGGAGCATATCACGTGAAACAAGGAAGGGGCTTAGCCTGCCGTGAACGGGGTAATGGCCCTGTGCCTCTCTCAGCCTGGGAAACAGAGAGAAGAGAACATAAAGCTCTCTCCCACACCTGCCCTCTTCCCCCGCTGCCCTGGGACCAGGGA
Source organism: Ursus americanus (assembly GCF_024610735.1). Taxonomy (NCBI): domain Eukaryota; kingdom Metazoa; phylum Chordata; class Mammalia; order Carnivora; family Ursidae; genus Ursus; species Ursus americanus. The sequence goes on along the minus strand of NC_142140.1, from coordinate 37,346,462 downwards.
AAAGAGGCTGCTAATGAGACTGTGGGCTCTTCTGACTCTCCCAGCTCTGACAGCTGGCTGCCTTTGTGTGTGTGTGTGTGTGTGTGTGTGTGTGTATGCGTATGCACGCCCTTCTTTTTCTCCATCTCTCTGCCTTCTCTGGATCTGAGTCTGGGTCTGCTGTGGAGGTGTTTCATATGGAATGACAGCAACCATCGGCTTTCTGTTTCAGGAGGGGTGAGGGGTAAAGGAGTCCAGGAACCCTGCTGCCGGAAGGATGGGAGGGAGGACTTGGCAGGCTGGGGCAGGGGGCAGGGGGCAGGGGTGAATGGTCGCAGAGCTTTGGGTGAGGAAGGTGGAGAGCAGCTGCTGTCCTGGCAGTTGCAGATGTGCCTGAGACTGGGCAGGTTTGATCTCATGGGACAGAAAGGTCCTGAGGGTCACTGTAAGGAACCCAAAGAGAAGCATTTGCCAGGTTTCCGTGGGGATTCTAGAATGATGTATAGATCCCAGCTTTGTAATCTACGTGGCAGCCTCTGACTCTTTCGCCAGCCCTCCCCAGCTTGGCAGCCTGGCAAGCTGAGCTGTAAGGGCTAAAACTGCTTTTCTTCACATAAACCACTGGGGGGCTCCAGGCAGAGCAATCTGGGACTGCGTCTGTGTGAGGGGATGCCTGGGTACCATGTGACTATCATTTTTTGTGGAAAATGCCCCAGCTTTGTCAGGCTGCTCCACCAGAGTCCAAGGAGGTGGCATCCTTGGGCAGGAGGAGATCACCCCCTGAGCCCCAGGAAGTGGGGGGGGGGGGCTCTGGCAGCTACAGGAGGGAACTGAGCTTCCTTGAAATTGTAGGGCCACAAAAGAGATGGGACCCAGGTGTCAGCCCAGAGCAATAGGCAAAGGCCCCAGAATTCACCACAGGATAGAACCAGTCTTAATGAGTGTCCAGGGAAGGCTTGGGCCACCTGGAGCAGACCAGGACCAAGTGAGAGATCTGGGGATCCCTTGTGTGTGAGAGGCCCCTGAGCTCAGTTCCTGGCTCACAGCTATCTATAGCAGTTGGCAGAGAGGTCATTGAGAGTGTTAGACTGCCTAGCCAAGCCCCCCTGTACCTGACTTCCTCTCAACAGGATCCCTGATCTTCGTAAACCGCCTACCCCAGGGTCCCTGCTTTCCAGGAGTTTTCAGGGAGGGTCCTTGTGATGGTTGGATATCTTCTCCTGAGTTTAGGGAGACACAGGGCATTGTCCGTGTGGAAGCTGGTTGGCTGGGAAGTGTAGGCAGGCCTTGGGGGTCAAACATTGGCTCTTCCTCCATAGAATTGTAGAGAAGCTGGGGGAAGTGGGGATAGGATGGATATAGTGAGTTGGTTGATTGGGGGCAGTCTTGGTGGCAAAGTTCTAGGACAGCTGGGTTGATGGGGTTGTCTTACTAGGGGGTTTAAAGTGGGCAGGAACCCCAGACCATAGTTCTCAGACCTCTCTGGGGCAGCAGCCTAAGTCTATGCTAAGGTGCCCCTGTGGCTTGGCTGCCAGGGGTGAGGTTGCACTTGGACCCTTACTCACTTCAACTGGAGTAGCTCTCCCTCCGGGTTTTAGTAAACCAGATGACCTTATGAGCTTTTGTTTGGAGGAGGACATCTGAGATTTCATGGTTTGAAACCTCTGTCCTCAGAGAGGTACACCTGGGCAGACACCCCCCCCCCCCCCCGGCCAACTGCATGTCTGTCACAGATCTTGAGGACATTGTGGCAGCTGCAGTGTGAGTGGAGCTGAAAGGCACCAGGGCTCATCCCGTGTACAGGCAGGGGCAGGACCCCCAGAAGAGGCAGTTGTTTCTGGGGAGCATGACTGACTGGGAGCTGGACCTGAAGGGAGCCCTGCAGTTCTCCCCGGGATGGTGGTAACGAAACTCTCGAGTGGTGGGTGATCGGATGGTGTTGTCATTGGGCAGCCAGCTGGGGACAAAGGAACAGGGGCCTTAGCAGGGTGCCTGCGGGAGTGAGTCAGCCTGTTGAGCTGTGGGAGTCTGTTGCTTTGTGCCAGCAGCATGGGCAGAGACTAGGGTCCTGACCAGTGGCTCAGAATCTTCTGTATGTGTTTCCCCTTAACCTGCCTAGGTAACTTTGAGGAAGTCAGTGGCAAGGGGGGGAATTTGAGCCCACTCTGGGGCTAGAACACAGTGGGGAGCAACATGACCTTGGCAGTGGGAATCCAGGATGCCCCGGTGGGAGGTGGAATCTGGGGTCATCTCTCTCTCCGTGCCCATCGCCCTTGCTGAACAAACGTGGAAGGGTTCAAAACTTTATTCTTCGTAAGGAAGGCCCCCCGGCAGCACCTCAGCTCAGTTGCTTACTCAGCAGTTATTTATTTATTTATTTATTTTATTTTTTTTTTTAAGATTTTATTTATTTATGTGACAGAGAGACAGCCAGCGAGAGAGGGAACACAGCAGGGGGAGTGGGAGAGGAAGAAGCAGGCTCATAGCGGAGGAGCCTGATGTGGGACTCGATCCCGGTACGCCAGGATCACGCCCTGAGCCGAAGGCAGACGATTTAACGACTGCGCTACCCAGGCGCCCCTCAGCAGTTATTTATTAAGCCCTCTCTTACACAGCGTTGTTCAGGGGATGGGGGAAGCAGCCGGAAGGCAATCATAGGGTCCTAATCAAAGCCCACATTCCCATCATTTTACAAATGGGGAGAAGGAGGCCTGGGGAGGGGAGGTTCCCCAAGGTCAGTGGATGAAGTGGTGGCTGAGTCCAGACTGGGTGCCCTGGGCTGAGGATCATTCTGCTGGCCATTTGCTTTTTGCCACTTTGCCCCGCCCATGGGTGGGGCTGGGCCCAAGAGGTTCAGGACCTGTTATGAATTTGGAATAGGTCCCCAGGGTGGGCCTGGGATGGCAGCACAGTGGGCCAACATCTAATTGACCCTCGGTCTATAGGCCTGGTAAGCAGAGTCAGGCCTGAAGCTGCTGGTCTAGGAGTCTGCTTGGGGAACCAGAAACAAAGGGCAGAAAGAGCCTGGCTGTCCATTTGCCCAGCAGGCGCCCATTAAGGGAGACCTTGGTCGTTGCTCTGGGCACAGGAAGCAGCTGCTGCAGGTGCCTTACTGGGGCTCCAGGGCCAGCTCACTTGCCAGTGCTGCCACCTGCAGATTGGCCTGTCCCAGCTCAGGGAGGAGAGCACTCTCAGCGGTGCCAGGACCTGGGGCTGAGTGACAGGCCCCCAGAATTCTTTCCTTGCCCATTTCCCACAGCCACAGGGTTTAGCCATGCCCAGGGAGAGTGAGGTAGGGAGGGGAGGGATTCGCCAGGGAAGGTAAAGCAGCCTTTGGAAGGTGGTGGCATTTGGGTTCAGCCTTGAAGGAAGGGTAGCATTCTCCAGGTGAAAAGTCAGGTCAAGCAAAGTCACTGATTTGGGCATGGTTTTTATGTACGTTGTGGCTGGAGGACAGGGGAGGAGAAAGAGTTTGGATCCAAGAGGTGAGGCTGGGTCCTGCATGCTCTAGGGAGCCACTGATGGTGTCTGAGCAGATGAATGACTGCTTCCAGGCTGGGCTTTGGAATTGGACCTTAGCACAGGGAGATGGGAAGGGAGAGCTGGTGGCCATGGAGCTGAGCTCTGAATGACTCCCTACTTCCAGATAGCCTCAAGCCAAGAGAAGCCCCCCACTTTACCAGGGCTTAGCTTCCCTTACTCCCCTTAGGGAGCTGCCCCTGGATGCTGAGGTGTGGGGGCCCCCACAGGAGGCCAGGTCTCTCCCCATTAGCCTAGGCCCTGGAACCTGTTCCTCAGTCTCTCTGGCTTCACCTCTCCCCACTCCCCTACCTCAGGACTGAAAGCACAAAGCCAGCCTTTGCTGGGGCGGGCGTGGGAGCCACCACTCTGGAAATACCAGCTCAGATGTGGTAGCTTGGCAGCCCTGCAGGACCCTGGGGGCTGAGGCTTGTCTGAATGGTGCTGTGGGGTTGGGCCGTCACCAATCCAGAGGGAGCCTTCTTCCCCAGGCAGATGGGAATTACTGAGGAAGAATTCTGTTGCTCTTCTCCGGAAAGCTTGGGATTCCAGAAATGAGGGGAGGGGGGTAGATTTCAAGGAGGGGGCTTGCCCTCCAGAGTAGAAAAACTCTGCCCTTTAACAGAGCCCTCAGATAAGGAGAGGTTATCTGTCCGGTTATGAGACAGGAAACCTAAGGCTCTGGGGGAAGGGCTTTCCTGGGGGTACTAGGCGGAGGGCAGAAGTGAGAGGCACCAGTTGGAGATGAGAAAATCAGGGCTGCCTTCTCCTCACCCACCTCCTCTCCTTCCCCCTCTCCTCTTCATCCTTACTTGCCCACTTTTCCTTCCCCTCTGGCACTTGCTGATGCCTCTGGCTCGCAGGTGCTAGGCGTCATGGTTCCATCTGCACTGAGCAGCCTTCCTGCTGCTGGATAATCAATCAGTAGCATTTTCGTCAGCCTGTGAACGGGATGGGGCTCAAGGTCCTTGACTGCACAGATGCTGCAGAGAATGGCTGGATCTTGGAGAGGCGTGGGCTGTGGAGCCTGCCGTGGTAGCAGCAGCATCTGGGAGTCCGTGGCTCCCCTCCCAGATTTGGAAGGGTGAGTGGGGGATCCCAGGGGTGAGCCCCCAAGTCTCCCATAGGGTACTCACCCTCAGGCTCTCTGCCCTCTGGTCCTGCTCCACAAGGGCCCAAGAAGCCCAGAGTGGGGCTGAGATGGGGTTGGAAATTGGCCTTCGGGGCCCTAGCAAAGGGAAAGGCTGGGCTTGGCTGCAAGGTCAGGGGCTTCCTGGTCCAGATAAGTAGTAGAGTACTTAATGGCCTGGGTCTCCTGTGCCTGCTTAGCGGGAATCATCCTCCCCTGCTCCTCAGTGCCCCAGCCCACCCTGGTCTGGTGGCTGCTGAGGCCCCTTGTCGAGCTTCCCAGGAAGCCAAGGCCCGGGTGCACAGGAATATGAGCAGAGGTGTAAATTGCATGGCAAGCTGTCAGCTCTGAGGTGAAAATGAAAAGTCTTGAGGCAGTGGCGCCAGCAGGCACAGCAGGCTGGGGTGCCAGGCACAGCGCCCTGCTTCCCCACCCCGCTCTCCCTCATACCTTCCCCTTTTGCAGTCTTCCCCAGCCTCCCGCCTAGGCCTGGCTCCTCTGCCATCCCCTCCCCTGCCGTTTGGGGGGCTTCCACATAGACCTGACCCCAAGAGTGCCTTCATCTATTGCTGCCGTTATATTTTCTGACTTGCTGGCTGGTGCACAGAAAACTGGGCTGTGCTTTTTTGTTAATTTTGCGATCTTAACATTTGTGGTAATTTCTCCAATTGATTCCTTTTGGGTTTTTCAAGTATATAATTATCTTAAAATCTTTCAGTGATGGTGTTTTTATCCACCTTTTCCAGTTTCTCACTTCTTTTAGGATCATCTGTTCCAATCTCTTTATTTTACAGCTGGGTATATTGAAACCCAAGGAGAGGCTACCTCTTTGTCAACGGCAAGGCTCTGGGCTCCTGCCCGAGCTCTCTCTGCCACTCCTGCTCCCACACTTCCCTCCGCGGCAGCCCCATTTCTCTCCTCGTCGTCTCCTTTGCCCGTCATTTTCAGAGGTTTGGGCCCTCCTGCTACAGGGGGGAGGGTGCTCCCCAGCCCTTCTGCAGGCTCTCCCTGCTGGCACTGCAAGGCCCCCGGAGCTATCTCCTGCTGTCACCTCCCTCCCCACAGACAGGTTTAGGTTCTGGGCCAGAGCTGTTGGGGGGCCCAGTGGGGATGAGAGGCAGCCAGGGAGAGAGAAGTTGACGGAAGTTCCTGGGCAGAATAATAACAATGTGCCACATTCTAGCTGCAGCAGCGCCTGCTGTGCCTCCCCCCTCACTTTGCACGTGCAATGCAGACCAGTTGCCTAAGGGGCCTCCAGGGTCTGAGCCCCCACTTGCAGGGAGTGCTGTGTGCAGGCGGGTGCACGCTGGTGTCTGTGTAATTAAAAATGAGCATGCCTCACTTCACCCAGTGAGGAGACGCCACCACCTCGGGTGGGATGCAACAGCTGTTTGCTGGCTATGTGGCTGCCCAGCTGTCCAGCCTGGGGTGGAGGGATGGGTAGGACTGGGCAGCTCAGGGTGAGCAGGGAGGCCCAGGGCCTCTCACGCCAGTGAGGCAGGAGGTTAAGGGGCTGTGATTGGGTAGAGACGACAGAGCAGAACTCATCTTTTTCTGGGGCTCAAGTGGAGGTGGGGGTGTGTGACCCAGTCCTTGGCCTGCACCCATTGCCTCATCCTTTTGGGGATTTGGGGCCACCTAGCTCTGAGCAAACCCAGCCTCTGGGCAACCTGGGAGTAGGATCTACCCTCAGTCTCCATCTGGACCTGACCTGTTCTGCCCCACACCCCCTCCCCATCCCTAGACAAAGCCAGGGCACGGGTTGATTGGTGCCCAAACGGGAGTAGTTCAGACCTTCTCTCTACCCCCTCCTCCCTTCCCCTGATGCAGTACGAACTCCCCAGGGAAGCACTGTGGGTGTTGTGGGGAAACCTTGGCCATCTAAGCCTCTGCAGGAGCCCTGAGCTGTGTGCCCCCACCCAGGAATGAGCTCAGCCTGAGGTGAGAAGAGAATGTGTGGTGTGTTCCCAAGGTAGCTGAGGCAGTGGCGCTATGGCAGACTGTGTACACTGCTCCTTCCCTTGTCTGCCAGCACCCCTGGGCGGGGGGGTGGGGGTGAGCCCATGTCCGCGCAGCAGAGGTATTGGGGGAAGTGCTGCTGACAGAGGTCCCCTGGAAATCCCTGCATTGTGGGTGGTGTTCCAAGTCCCCCCTTGTCTCTGCTGTGGAAAGCAAGCCTTGGAGATGTGTCTGAGGGACTAGAACTCCTGAGTCCAGTTTCTAGCAGTTCCTGGTGGCACTTTAGCATGATGACTTCTTCCTATTAGGTGGGGGAGGACTGTGGACATCTGCATCTCTCCCTCCTTGGAGAGAGACCTCATGGTCCCTTGATTCTGTGTGGGAGTAAGTTGCTCTGGGTTGTGGCTTCATCAGATGGCCAGTAGCTTCAGCGGCTGGAGCAGGTTCTCCTGTCCTGGTGATGCTTCCTGGAGCGTCTGGCTGTCTGGACTGTGGGAGGGGGTGTGCCCAGGGCTGGAAGGATGCCAGGCCCATCCAGGCCCCTTTCCCCATCAGTACCAGCCCAATGTGGCATTGACTTGGTGTCCTTGGCCCTTGGCAGTCTGTTCTCCACGGGCTCCCTGGGGCTAGCTGAGGGAGAAGCAGCTGGTCTTGCCTTCCTCCAATGATTTTCCAATATTTATCAGCTCATCGACATGCGGCCCAGGCCACAGCTCCTGCTGTGTAGCGAGGACCTCAGAGCTGGCCCATGGTTACCCTCTCTTCCCTCAGAGTCTGTACCTGGCTGGGAGGGAAAGGTCTTGTCCTCGGCCTGATCACATAGGGGCAGGGCTTATGGCTAGTCCTGTCCTTCCTCGCCTGCCCCAGTCCCTATTGGGCTCATTATTGTTCTGGGGGCAGAACAGGGAGGGGGTCTTGAGGAAAGGCCACAGGGGCAACTATAAACCCCTCTCTTGCCCATGGGCCTGAGTTGGAAGTTTGCGCCTTTGCCTTCTTCCTGCTCCTCTCCTTTGCCCTGAATTTTGACAGGACCTGGCATGTGTTAAAATTATTTGAGGCTAAGCTGTCAATGAGATTTTTAATTAGCTCCATGCCTCTCTCCACTGGGGAGGGTCAGGGGCCCCCACGTGGTAGGGGTAGGACCGGGCTGGGCTTGGGTGGGAGGCTGCCCCCTCCAGGGGCCTGGGGGCAGGCTTGGGCGGCTGACACTCCCTATGTGGGATGTAGCAAGGAGGGAGAGCTAGGCAGGGAAGGAAGGGCTGTGTAGCCAGGCCAGTTTTCTCTCTCTCCTCTGTCTCCCCTGTTCCTCTGTTCTCCCCGATGGCTTTGAGATGAAGGCGACGGCAAGGATGGAGGATGCAGTTTCCATGGCAACGGGGCTGTCCACAGCCAGGCAACTTCAGAGCCGGGCTCTCCGGAGGAGGCAGATGCGCAGAGCAGCCGCAGAGCTGCCTCCCGCCTGCCAATGAGGGGGCTGGCAGAGCAGGTGGTAAGGGTGGCTGCCTGGTACTGCCCACCCTGATGCCCAACCTAGAGGAGAGAGTGAAAAGAGGACTACTCCCTCTTATCATCCCTGTTACTTCCACAAGGGAAGCTTCAGGCAGGTGGCTTGAGTGTTGACAAGGGTTGGGGTAGGGTTCCACTGTCCCTAGAGTGTCTTGGTGGTCACAGGTTCTGGTTCCTGGGAACATCCCCCAAAGCCAAATCCTACAGCCCTTGAGAGATGGACTAGTAGGTTGATGACCACTTAGCAGATTTCCTCTGAACCTTTTGAATGTCCAGAGAGAGCATGGGCATGTTGGTGAAAGCCATGCCCTTTTTCTTCCCTCTAGCTACCAGGGAAGGGCCTGGACCTTCTTCAGGGAGCCCCCTGCCCCTGGGCTTGGTGACATGGCTCAGTTCACTGAGTGGGGCTCAGGTTTGGCAGATGCTTGTTCCCCAGCGCTGGCCGTGGAGTAGCCCCGGAGCCTCGTAGCTCCCGCTTCCTGACATCGTGTTCTCATTCAGCCTCCTGAAGACCAGGGCTGGGTGAGTGTGTGGGCAGCTGGAGAAGCAGAGGCGGCCGTTGGTGTGTGCAGAGATGGGAGGAGCTGGGCATGTGGACTCATAAGGTGGCACGAAGAACACCCAGGTTGGCAAAAAAAATACTGGACTCAAACTATTAAAAATAATGACTTTCCTTCACCGACCCTGGGGTGTCAGGGCTGGGGTGTCCCTCTCTGTGTTTGAGCACATGGAGCCTTAGGGTGCAGGGCTTTGCTTGGGTTCCCCATGCAGTCAGGCTAGCTGAGCTGCACCTCCCCCGTGGGCTCCTAGATATACCCTGTCCCCCAGTGGCTGGTGAACACCCTGGCTCATAAACCTTCCAGACTTACCTTTCTTCTTGTCTTTCCCTGGGGGGTTCATTTCTTTACCCCTCTTCACTGCTTTAATTGAAAGGGGTTCCTCAACCCTAATGTTGGCCAGGCAGGCAGACAAGTGGAGGCCTAGAGTGGCTTCTCCCTACCAGGCGATAAGTCTTTCATTACTGCTAAGTGGAAGGCTCATTTCAGAGCTCGTGGTGAGAGCCAGGCGGGTGCTATAAATAGTCGTGTTGTGAAGGTTGGCGGGTGAGCAGTGACAGGGCAGGGGCCTCACAGTCATCTTAGTGGGTAATTGCGCTCCATTGCAGGAAAGCGGGGCAGGCTGGGGAGCAATATGCTCTTGACCCCTGTTCTGATTGTTCCTGCCTGCCTCAGCGCAGCTCTGGCATGTGTCTGTGCCCTATTCCACACACACAGAGGAGGGGAGCTTTGGGCTCTGTGTCCAGGCAGAGGGGAATGCCTCTCTCAGAACTCAGGGCCCTATACACTGGTACTTCGGCCCACTGGGGCGTCAGGATAATGTCCAGTACTAGTTCTCCTTGTCCTGCCTACCCCTATAGCCTAGGGTCTGCCTCTTCCCCCTTGGCCGAAACTCTGGGCAGGTGCTAGAAGGGGAGGGAACCAACTACATCTGATAGTCCTGGAGGTTGGTGTAGACCTGAACTAGGAGGGAACGGGAGTGCAAAAGGGGTTTCGCTGGCCTGGAGCCCCTGTCCAGGGTTTGTCAGTAGCATGTCTGCAAGGGCAGAGGCTGGAGGCCTAAGGGTCAGGAGCCCTGGTCTTTCCTGAGATCTCGGGGTCAGTCAGCATTATCCAGGGTGGGGAGGAGGTCACAGCCTGGAGATGCTGAGATGGGAAATCTAGAAGGTCAGAACTTGGCTTGGCTTGGCTTGGGTGCCTGGGGCCATAGTCCATGGCGTCCCTGTCCCTGGGGTAGTTGGGTGCTAAGCATCATGGCTCCTTGAGACTAGTGCTTTCTGGAACAGCCTTTTGGTTGCAGACATATGGATAGATTGGTTTAGTGGTGCCAGGGGCAGTGCCAGGCCCCTGGATTCTTTTAGCACCTGTCTCAGGGTGTTGTCCCAAGGACTCCTGGGTCCTTAGGTCACTGCCTCCTGTAGTATGGGGCCCTGCCCTTAGGGTGCTGTGTGTCAACAGGGATTTGGTACTTGGGGGAGATTGAGGCAAGAAGCCGAGCCAGCCCTCTGGGAGGGAATGAACAACAGATAGTTCCTAGGGCCTCTTAGGGACAAGTGGGCCAGAAGCCCTGTAGGGCTCATTCCACCTTCTGCCACTTTCTGACAAGGAGCGGAAGCTGTGTGCCCACCCTCGGCTGGAAATCTACCAACAAGACCAGATCTATTTCATGTGCCCCCTGGCACGGCAAGGAGACTTCTATGTGCCTGAGGTGAAGGAGACAGAGCGGAAAAGCCGGGGGCCGGTGGAGGCCAGTGACACCCAGATGGATGGCACAGGTATGGAGGGTGGGGCCCTGTGTGGAGCCTGTCCCTGGACATGTGGGGGATGGTGGAAGAGGCTCCTCCCTGGCAGGGCTGGCACTGTGGGTGTCCAGGCTAAGCTTGGCAGAGGTGGAAGAAGGAGACCTGCCTACCCCATGACCGTCATGAGAAATGCCTATTTCTAGATACGTAGATCCATGCCGATTGGGTTCACATATATTAGCCCTGGCAACACAGATATAAAAACCCTGCCCGAATGCCCTCCAGATGCAACAGGGAGTACCCTTGGAAACAGATGCTCATGGGAGGGGGATGGGGCTGTTCAGGAAAGACATCACTTGTGTGGGGGCTCATCAGGAAATAGGATTGGCACTGGATCTGGAAGGTAAAGAGGAGAACAGGGTATTCCCAGTATGGAGCCCTACCCAGAGGCAGCTGCTTTCTCCCTGCTGAAGAACAACCAGAGAGCATGCAGAAGGGGGCCAGGAGATCAGTGTCCTGCCCCTTCCACCAGAGCCAGCCCTCATCCTCCAGGTCCAGGCCAGCTGGTAATTTGCCTGCTCTCAACCCACCTCCCTGCCATCACCTCTTGTGACCCTGGGCTGTCCCCAGGAGCAGGGGGGCCTGCTGGTAACATCCCAAGGGGCCCAGCCCTAGTCCATGATGCTGGAGCCTTGTGTGATGGTGGAGGTGCATGACCTGTGGGAGTGGTACACTCCCCACAGTGGGCAGCTGGGAGGAGAGCAGCTGTCCCCTCCTTCTTGGGGAGACTTCCTCTGTCCAGCCAATCTTCAATAGCCAAGGTCACCCTAGAGAGGCATATGTTGTGGCAGGGGGTGCCGGTACTGAGAGGCAGTCTCCACTCCCTAGAGGCCGTGTCCAACATAGTTAACTTCATCTGCTGTTTAATTACCTCCATGGGGCACTGTTCCCACCCGCCTGGTAATGCCCAGCAGACATTCTTCAGACATTCTTCGGTGCCCCTACTGTGAGCACAAGACATAGCACAAGGTCAGCAGGCCCAGGCAGTCCCCAGGGCAGGAAGGGGGAGTGTCTTGACCTTCCTTCGACCTCCCTCTGCTGCCTACACCCCCATCCTTGGCCCACCCACCCAGCTTCTCTCCCAAACACCGCCTGCCAGGGGTGTTGAAGGACTGCTTGGCACCCGCTACAGCTGGCTGCAGCGGGGCTCCCACGCCCCCAGCGCCTTGGCCTGTCTTCCCCACTAGCCTGCCCGCCCACTTCCTGGTGGGGGGAGGGGGGCCGAGGGGTCTGCCCCCGCCCCGCCACAGGGTCTGCCCTGACACCTAGAGTAGACTCTGAGTGTGTGCCTGCCAGGTGCATACCATTTGCATGGCAATGTGTGCTGGGCGCCTGGCTGCCCAGGGCTTGGCCTGCCCCTGACTGCTTCCCCACTGGGGCCCCCACTTGGGCTAGGAGGTGAAAGGGGGTGATTAGCTGCCTTATGCCTGTTATTACATTGATGTATTATTTAGCTCCAGAGAGGTAATGAATATTTGATCTCCTTGCACTGGCTGTGGGCAGTGGAGGAGGGAGAGACTGGGGTGAAGGTGGCAGCTTCGTTCTCTGCCCCAGCAGCCCTGGAGACTTAGGTGCTGCCCTTCCTTGCCTGGCCTTTTCTTCCCTGGGACACAGGCCCAGGTGGACATAAGACCTTGGTGGGGCTGGAGGGATGCCAGTTCCCTGCCTTGGACTCATTTGCCAGAAGTGTCCACATGTCCCCACAGGGGCTGTCCTCATCTTAGCACACTGGGCGCCAGCCTGAAGGGGCATCCCTGGGCTCCATCCTCTGATCATTTGTAGCCTAGGAGCTGGGAGAGGGAGCGGTCAGCCTCCTGGCAAGCAGGCAGGTTCCCATATCCAGGTCCCAAGAGAGCCATTGGGTAGGTGGGCTGGTGGAACATGACAGTTTAATGGGGCCCGGAAGCCCCATTTCATTTGCTCCTTTCAGGCCTGCAGCCCCTGGGGCACAGATTATCCCCATTTAAGGAGCGAATAAGGGGCTGGAGTCCTGCCCTAGAGTCAGAAGGAACCACCCGTAACTCAGCGTATAGCCCAGGCTCACTCTTGGCTGCCTCTATTCTGGGAGCCATGACTAGGGCCCCAGCAAGAAGAGGGCCCTGGACCAGCAGGCTGGCACTTCCAGAACCTACCTCACCTCTGCCAGTAGGCCCAAGGGGCACCTTCTCGGGGCCAAGGGAACTGGAGGAACAGACCCCAAATCCCCCCACCCTTATTTTAGTCCCCATCTGAGGCACAGTGAAAGTTCCAGGCCAAGTCGAAATGCCAAGCAGTCCCCAGCTGCTCCTGGCTCGGGGCTGCATCACCATGGAGACAGGATCTGGGGAAGTTGGCCCACCCCTCACCTCTGGTGTTTGACAGCTGCCCCTCTTCCTCTCACACAGAAGGGAGGCAGATCAGCCTTCTCTCAATCTGGATTCCTACACAGTGGGCCTGAGCTCTTTGTCGTCCCCCCCCCCCCCCCGCCAGCTGTTGTCAGGGCCTCTGATCTGGGGAGATTATTTGAGGGGTTGCTCATGACCAGGGCAAATGAAGTGTCTGCTTGCCTGGAGAACGTGTTAGGAACAGACTGGGAGGGATCTGGATCCTCAGCCCTGTCTCAGGGCTCTCTAGCTGCCAGCAGAGTCCTCTCATGGTCCCCTTTTGCTGCTTTGTAGCCCAGAAACTGCTAGTAATGGTTGGGGATAATTAAGGGCTCCTCTGGGGTGACCCAGGCATAGGGGAAGAAAGGCCTTAAAATGCTTTATCCTAGTACCCTCCTTCCTTGCAACTGGTTTATCTGGACTTCTCCATCCCACTTCTCCCTGCCCTAGCTGCCTCCTCAAATCAGGGCTCAACGGGGGCCAGAGGCTGAGACCAGCTGCCTTCCTGGATATGGCTGTTCCTTGGGGAGCCCTGCATGGGGGAGGGGACAAGAGAGTGGGCCTCCTGGTCCATTCTCTCGTCCTCATGCCTTATGGGCCTGTCTATAGCTGGTGTTGGACAAACCTCTCTCCAAGACTGAAATGGGGTGTGGAGGAGGGGACATTACTTGAATCTCTTTGTTCTACCCTCAGCCCCTCACCTCAGGGCTGAGTAGTCCTTAATGGACTCTTGGGGGGTGGGGGGCAGCAGGCTTTGTGGGAGCGCAGGGAGTTGTGACGCTAATTCAGGGGGGAGGGAGAGGAGTGCACAGCAGGCTGCCTCCCTCCCTCCATCCCTCCCCCCTTCTCCCTTTGCCCTGTCAGTGCAGCTGTGGTCAGGGCAGAGGGCAGCTGGAATGAGCCTCCTGAGCTAGGGCCCACTTTATTATTCATGAGCACACTGTGCATGCTGGTTTCTGGGCAAGTGGTAGGGTGTCTGTCCCCTCCCTGGAGGAGGGGATGGGGGTCCTAGCTAACGTGTGCTTCGTCTTCCTGGCCCAGGAGCTGATACGACGAGTGACACAAGTTCTGTGAGCCTGGAGGTGGGTCCTGGCAGCCGGGAGACTTCAGCTGCCACACTGTCCCCTGGGGTGAGCAGCCGTGGCTGGGACGACGGTGACACCCGCAGTGAGCACAGCTATAGCGAGTCAGGCGCCAGTGGCTCATCCTTTGAGGAGCTGGACCTGGAAGGCGAGGGACCCCTGGGGGAGCCAAGGCTGAGCCCTGAGGCTGAACCCCTGGGGGCTTCCAAGTGGCCCCGGGAACCTAGTACTCCTGAGAAGGGTGAGGAGTAACCCTAGGCCCGCACCCTCCTGGGGTGCATTTGCTAAGGAACTGAGCAGACTCTCCAGCCCTCTTCCTCTTTCACCTCTCAGGCCCAGGTTGGGGCCAAGGGTCTCAGAGGGACCTGATTTCCACTGCCCCGGGCTCTAGCTAAGCCTTCTTACCGCCCTCTTGGCTCCCAGGGCCAAAGGAGCCAGGGACTGTATTCTGCACCCAGACCCCGGGGCTACTGCCCCTCTGACATGTTTTTTCAGATTCACATTGGAGCTTCCAGGACTCAGAATAAAGCAAATGATTTTCTTGTTTCACCTGGATTTGGGCTGTGCATTTGTGTGTGTGTATGTGTGTGTTTCACCTCAAGGAGCCCTATGTGCATAGGCTGGGAGTGGGCAGGGGTACCCCCAGCCTGAGGAGAGGAGGAAATGTGGCAAGGTACTCTGGGGTGAGAGGAGGAAAGGGTATTGAAGCTCTCCACTCCCGGCTTTGTGGCCCCGAGTGACAGCTGGTTCTCCATTGCAGCAGTCCCAGAGGCTCCCCCAGGCTGCTGGGAAACAGGCAGAGCAGGTCAAGGGGAGTGAGAGCCAAGCATGGGGTGCCCTTCAGGGCTCAGGAGTGGGGAGCTCACAGCCCGCCTTTGCTTCCAAGGGATGCCTTTGTGTCTGTGGCTCGAGTGTGCCTGTGTTCATGCTGGTATATGCTCAGCAGGTGAGGCTGTTCCTGCTGTGCCTGCCAGGGTCTGTGTTCCTGTGTGTGCACATGCACATGCACACGTGCCTTTGGTTGTGTGTGTGTAACCGTGGATGGGTCTGCTCATGGTGGCCCTGGCCAGCTGTGCCCAAGCGGGCAGTACGATGTGGTTGGGGCTGGGTACGGCTGTATTTGTGCAGATGACTACATGGTTATGTGCACGTGATGCTGTTAACTGTATGTGGCAGTACCATTAGGGGTGTGAGACTGGCCAGCCAGGAGCATCGCTCTGGGGGCTTTGTCCGTATACAGCTATCTGTGTGTAGCTGTGTGTCTGTGCGCAGCTGTATTGTGTGTTGTTGTGTACATGTGTGTCCACATGTAAAGCTATAGGTTAGTTCAGCTGTGTCTGTGGTTTAGCTAGCTGTGTGTAGACATGTCCACATGTATGGCTCTATGTATGTGACTGTCCGTGAATACAGCTGTGTGTCTGCATGTAAAGCTATGTGTTATTGCTGCGTCTGTATGTACAGCTGTGTGTGAGGTTGCGTATACTTCTCTGTGTGTGGCCGTGTCCGTATGTGCAGCTCTGTAAGGCTGGGCATCCGTCTTTGTGTGCACAGCTGGGAGTGGTGGCCGCATACCTGGCTGTGTAACCGCATGTCCTCGCGCTGCAGCAGGACTGTGTAGCCCACTTGCTGCGGGCCACGTAATGGGCCTCTGGGACTGGTGCTGTGTTTAGAGCCCTAGGTCTTTTGTGAGGCTATCTTAGTGAGTGGGCTGGGATTGCTGTGCGGCTCCTCTCACCTCAGCACCCTGCTGCTATCAACCCCTCTGCTCCAAGGGCCCGGCTCATCACTCACTTACCCCAGGCAGCAGTTGCTTTGAACTAGCCGGAGCTGGAAGACAGTGTATCTGTCCCTCCAGCCTTGTCCGACAACTCTGAACCCTTCCTGCTGTCACCTCACCTCCCATTAGCAGAGGAGTTTGGGTTTGTTTGGGTTTGATGTGTTTGTTTCACAGCTGTGCTTTTCCCAGCACAGTGGGGCATCGGGTTTCTGTGTCCAGGGAAAAAGCCTGTCCTTCCTTGGTGACACCCCTCCCCACCAACTGCGACACGCAGATGTAGGTGTATGTGCCAGAGGGACCTGGGCTTGGCATGTGCTCATTAGCGTGTGTCTGAGCTAGCTGTGCCTCTACTGACACCTGTGGAAGAAAGGGCACTGCCAGGGGAGCATATGTAGGGATGCTGTGCACTGTAGCACCTAGTGTGTGTGCAAGCTGTGAGGCTAACCTGGGTGCAGGTCCCCTCTCCAAACCCTTCAGCATGATTGGGTGCTGCATTTTATCCACCACCTTCTACCCAGGGGCGTCCTCCATTCTGCTGCAGGGGGGGAGAAGAGTCAAGAGCATCTTCTCAGAGTTGTCCTCCCTCTGCTTGGGCTCCAGCTCCCATTCCCTCCTACGCAGTAGCCAGTTTCAGGAGCCTCTCCTCCACCCCCTCCCCTCCCAGGTCCCCCTGCCAGCCCCAGCATGTCCCTTAGGGTTGACCCTAGTCCCTGGCCCTGCAGCACCCCCACATACCCCAGGTTATCTCTTTGCCATAAATGCCCTTTGTACATGAGGGTGGGGATTAGTGAGGTGGGTGGGGGAGGAGGTCAGGGCTGGGTGTGTGTAGGGGGGCTGGGTAGCAGCTTTAAAGGTCATCTGTAGGAAGAGGAGGCCCCATCTTCCTCTGACCACCCACCCCCATCTCTTCCTCCTAGTGACTCAGGCCCCAGCTCTCACATGGGGCCAAAGGCACATGCCCCTACCCCCAAGCCTGGCATGTGGACTGAGCTGCAGTCTGTGGATTGAGAGAATGGATGTGAGGACAGGGACAGACTTGTCGCAGCAGGCTAAGCTCTCTACCTATCTCCCACGTGCCCCCTTACCTATCTCCCTTTGGCACCTTGCAACCCTAAGGCTAGCCCCACCGCTCTCATAGATGGGACCCCACAACACTGTGCGCACCTCCTGGGGCTCAGTGACCTTCCTGGCCCTGTGTCCCGTGCCCGCTGCTCTGTGGGCTGCAGTCTGACCGCGGGGTGGAGGGGGCTGATAGGCACCCGCTTCTGCGCAGAGCGGGAGCGCCCGAGGATTCAGCACCACGCGGTGGACAGCTCCGGGACGGAAGCCCCGCGAAGAACAGGAGCCGGAGGCTCAGGGCAAGGAGCGGTGCTGGAGTCTGGAGGGAGGCGGGGGCCCGGTTGGGAGCGGGAGATCCGGAGTGGGGAGGAACGGAGGAGGGGCTGGGGGCGGGCCGGGGCCAGGGGCGGGGCGGGCCGCGATTGAAAGCGGCCGGGCGAGCGGGCGGGCGGGGAGTGCAGAGCTGCTGAGCGAGGGAGCAAGCCAGCGAGCGAGAGCTGGAACCCTGCGCCCCCGGCTCCTCTCCGTTTCTCTCCGCGCCGGAGTCGGGCACGCCAGGTAGGGTAAGCCCGTGGTGCCGCGGCCGCCGCCGACCTTAATGATCCTGACCCCATGTCCCGGAGACCCGTGGGCCCTCGAGTTCTGGGGCTCCCGGGCCGGGGCGTCCAGACAGTGCTCACCAGGAGCTCCGGGAAGCGGGAAGACAGCCCCAGGCATCCCGCCTTTCTTCCCCAGAGAACGCACGCCCTGCATCACGCTCCTTCGTTCCTCCTCTCCTTCCATCCTTTGGTCTGTCTTTCTGTCTGTGCCCCTGTCTTTGTGTCAGCCTCTAGGGCTCAATCACTCCCTGTCCAAATTTCGTGGCCCAGATCCCCTGGCTGCCCCCCTCTGGGGTTCCGTCTCCCTTCAGGGTATTGTCCCTGTCTGGATTTTGGTCCTGGCTGCCCCTGTGGGAGGCTTGTGGTCTTGACCAGTTTGGGCCTCAGCCCCCATCTGGGTCCCTTCCCCATCGGTCCTGGTCTTCATGCTTGCCTCTCTCTCCTGGTTGCCTGGTTGAGCTGCTGCTTTCTGGGTACCCACAGGATCCCAGTCTCCCTGCCCTGGCACCAGGGGGAGATTAACCCTGAGGAGCTGAGGGGCAAAGTGAAGAATCCCAGTCTCTGTGGCGAGGACATGGGGTCCTGTCCTTCTTCAGCCTCAGTTTCCTTCTCCTAGCCTTCCCAAGCCTGCATGATTGTGAGAGCCTGTGTGAGGTGGGCATCTGGGAGGGTAGCTGGGGTACAAGTGAAGCGCAGAGTGGAAGAGGGAAGGAGGAGTCCCCAAGGGCCAGGGCCAGGGTGGACAGGATGGGGAGAGGATGCGGATAGAGATGCATTAGAGATGGTGACTTTCTCTGCTTGGATCTGAGCTGAAGAAAAAACAGGGGCATTAAGTCTCCAAAAGCATTCTATGCAGAGCTAAGGTGTCCAAAAGTCTCACCTTGAGCACTGTTTTGAGATTCTGACCAGATGAACTACCCCTGACCCTGGACACACGTATGCTCACATCTACTTTCCCTACTGACTTAAGACCTGTGGCCACTTCAGTGTCCCTCCCTGGGGCCAACCTCTCCACCTTGCTGTCAAATTCCCAGGGCCTAGAGTGTCTATTACTTCCTAAGTCAGGGGGCTCTGGGATGGATTTTTAAGAATTGGGAGCTAGGACCCCTGGGGGTGCTCACCTGGGCTCCAGTCTCTCTAGGAGTTGGAAACTACCCTTTGGAGACCTTTCCTTCCCTCTTCCCTGGTGGGTTTCAGCCACAGTGGCCTATCTCTGGAAATGCAAGGCTCAGGATAGGGACTAGACCCCCAAGTTTATACTCTAACCCGACCCCTGCTGCAAAGGCATTGACTTTGGGGTCCTGGGAAGTTTGCGCAAGGTCTTGGACACTCTGATTCACAGCAGGATTGGTGTTGGCTCGGTCTCCTGACTTCTGTCTGGTCCTCTACTCTCTGCCTCCCTCCCTCTCTGCTAAGTATGCAATGGGCACAGAGCTCATCTACAGACCCAGATCAGGGCAAAGCTGAGAAACACGCCAAGGGGTGTCTGGGAGTTTCTCAGCCTGGTTTGTGATACTACCTCTCCCTGGCTCCCTAGAAAAGTCCCATGGAAGAGAATTGGGGAAGGCAGAGTCAGAAGGGGTAGCCACTCTCGGGTTCCACTTCTCCCTGTTTGTCTGTCTGTCTCTTTCTCTGCAGGAGCTGGGCCCCTTCTTATCTCTCTTCCTGCCTGTCCTTTCCTGGTCCCTGTTTCCTCCTTTCTTTGCCTTTGCTGCTTCTACCCTCATCCCCTGGAGGCCCAGGCCTGCTGGACCCATCCATCCCCTTTGGGACTATGGGATCACTGCTTGGGCTCCTGGCACTGCTGCTGCTATGGGGTGCTGTGGCTGAGGGCCCCTCCAAGAAGGTGCTGACCCTGGAGGGGGACCTGGTCCTGGGTGGGCTGTTCCCAGTACACCAGAAGGGTGGCCCAGCAGAGGAGTGTGGGCCTGTCAATGAGCATCGAGGCATCCAGCGCCTGGAGGCCATGCTTTTTGCACTGGACCGCATCAACCGTGACCCACGCCTGCTGCCGGGTGTGCGCCTGGGCGCGCACATACTGGACAGCTGCTCCAAGGACACACATGCCCTGGAGCAGGCACTCGACTTCGTGCGTGCCTCGCTTAGCCGTGGTGCCGATGGCTCACGCCACATCTGCCCCGACGGCTCTTACGCCACCCACGGTGATGCTCCCACTGCCATCACTGGTGTCATTGGCGGCTCCTACAGCGATGTCTCCATCCAGGTATGTGGGGGCTGCCCAACTGGGGGCTGGGGAGGGAGTCTGGAGCGGGGCCCAGAATTCCCTCTGAACAGGGCCTCCAGGCTGCCACGCATTGGAAAAGGGGCTAGGAGCTTCCTTTAAGTAGCTTTTTGTGGAATACTAAGAAAGTGCCCCTGTCACATAATGGGGGTTAATTTTTAGAGATTGTGTAAGGAAAACATCGCGCTTCCATCCCATACACACACACACACACACACACACACACACACACACACACACACACACACACCTGAGGTTAAACAGCCCTGAGAAGCTTAGTAGCCAGGCCTCTTGATTCAGAACTCCAGGTTTGAACCCTGGCTCCCCATGTACTATGTGACTCTGAGCGTTATTTCTCCCTTCTGTGCCTCCGTTTCCTCCTTGTAAAATAACAGAACTCAACACTTGCCACTCTTAGGGTTGTGGTGGAAATTTAATGAGATATAACATGCAAAGCATGTATTGGGGCCATGCTCAATATTAGCTGCTATTAGTACCCCATTTTGTATATTGGGAAACTGAGGCTTGAAGAGAGGCAGGTGCTGGCGCAGCGGAGACATTCCCCTAGGGCCCTCGGCCAAGGGCCTCCAGCTCTGTCAGATCATCTCTCCATGGGCTGTAAAGGGGTGGAAGGTAGAAGCCAGGAGCAGCCCAGAGAAGAGAAACTGGAGTGGGGACCCCAGAGGAAGAGAAGCAGAATGTGTGTGGCAGGGGGAGGGTCCCCTAGGTCTTCAGGGGGTACAGGATTTGAAGGGGTGGCAAGGTGAGGGAACAAGGCCCTCCTGCTTTCTCACAAGAGGTAAGCAGAGGGTTCTGGCCCAGCTGATATCCCTGGGCATGCCTGGCTGCTTTAGCCCAGGAGGGATCCTCCCCCTCCCAGACTGGGTCCCACCTCTTGCCTGGACCCTTACCTGTCTGGTGCCCAGAAGAGGCTGCCAGATGAGGCCAGAACTGGGATCGGGGTCGGGATTTGCAAGGAGGGCCTTGGCTGGAGCTTTAACTTCTTTTAGGAGGCCAGCTGAGGGCACTGCAATCAAAGGCAGGGCCAGGACCCCTGACCTGGCATGCTTATTCGGGAGAAATGAAGCATGAGTCTGAACCATGGAGGCCGCTTCTGGCCTGGGATCAAGGAGGCCTGCTCCTGCAGGCGGTGAATTAGTGGTTCAGTTAGTCCCAGCTACTGGACGTGGCCGATAGCAGCTTAGACAGGTGTGGCTGTGCCAGCACCTACCTCTGCCACCTCCCACCCGCTGAGGTCTTCAGGGGCCTCTGGGGTGCCTTCCTAGCACCCACCCTCTCCACAGTTCTCTTCAGGGCTCCATGCATTCATCTCCAGGAGCCCAGTTACCTTCCTCCCACCTCAAGCTGTCTGCCTCCTGTAGCAAGGCCCACACTTCAACGTCGGTCTGCTTTTTTCCTTGTCTGAGTCAAAACAAGGCCCAGCCCTTCATCCTTAGGCTGCACCTGCCTGTTCATCATTCCTCCTCATTCCTGCCCTTTCTCTCCTGCTCCAATCCCTCTTGTCTTCCATACGCCAGGCGCTGTGGCCTCACAGGTATTCTCATTGTTATCTACCTTGTCAGGCAGGAACGAGAAACCGAGGCTCAGGGAGGTTTGCTAACTTGTCCAGGGACACAAAGGCAGAAAATACAAGAGGAGAGGGTGTTGAGACTGTCAGAATAAGAGCCTGTGACCCAGGTGCAAAGACAGGACCAGCTCTCTCCTGTGGAAACTGGGCTTTGTCCTGCTCTCACCTACCCATCCCACCAGGGCCTTGTCTGGACCCCACTCTTGGGGGCAGGACCCAGGCGGTCAGTGGTAAGCAGGAAGCCTTGTTTATTTCAAGGTCAGCCATCCAATGGAGACCAACTCTCCGGCTCTCAGGGCCATAAGGCCCTCAGATCTGGGTCGTCTTTCCTAGGGAAGCCTTTTCCATCTTTCTCCATCATTCCATCAGGATGGGCTCTGGGGAAGGGATACCTGCTCCAAATAGGTAGAGAGCCTAAGAGCCCTGAGCATCCCAGATGCCAGCTAGTGCCCCCACCCCCTGCCCTGTGCAGCCAAGTGCCAACCTCTTCCCGGTCCAGGATTTGGGCCTTCTCTTGCCTCCCTACTTTTGCTTCTGCTATGCATCTGAAGGGGGACAACAGAGGGGTTCTGGTGAGGCTCAGGAGCCTGGTGCCTCAGCCCTAGGTCCTCTCTCTCCCAGCTCTTGGGAAGGGGTGCAAAACTCCCTGCCCCCAGAGGGAAGACACATCAAGACAAGATAGAGGTCTTTGGGGTGAGAGAGACCTCAAGGCTGACTACACTGACACTTGATCCCAAGGCCGAGTAGCCATGAAGAACACGTCTGTCTTTCAAGTTCGACCTGATCGCTGATCTTTGCTGGCTCTACCCCTCCCCCAGGTGGCCAACCTCCTGCGGCTGTTTCAGATCCCACAGATCAGCTATGCCTCCACCAGCGCCAAGCTGAGCGACAAATCCCGCTATGACTACTTTGCCCGTACAGTGCCCCCCGACTTCTTCCAAGCCAAGGCCATGGCTGAGATCCTCCGCTTCTTCAACTGGACTTATGTGTCCACTGTGGCATCCGAGGGCGACTACGGCGAGACAGGCATCGAAGCATTTGAGCTCGAGGCCCGCGCCCGCAACATCTGCGTGGCCACCTCGGAGAAGGTGGGCCGTGCCATGAGCAGGGCGGCTTTTGAGGGTGTGGTGCGAGCCCTGCTGCAGAAGCCCAGCGCCCGGGTGGCTGTCCTGTTCACCCGTTCTGAAGACGCTCGCGAGCTCCTCGCCGCCAGCCAGCGCCTCAACGCCAGCTTCACCTGGGTGGCCAGCGATGGCTGGGGGGCCCTGGAGAGCGTGGTGGCAGGCAGCGAGGGGGCTGCGGAGGGCGCCATCACTATCGAACTGGCCTCCTATCCCATCAGCGACTTTGCCTCCTACTTCCGGAACCTGGACCCCTGGAACAACAGCCGGAACCCCTGGTTTCGCGAGTTCTGGGAGCAGAGGTTCCGCTGCAGCTTCCGGCGGCGAGATTGCGCAGCCCACTCGCTTAGGGCCGTGCCTTTCGAGCAGGAGTCCAAGATCATGTTTGTGGTCAATGCGGTGTACGCCATGGCCCATGCGCTGCACAACATGCACCGAGCCCTCTGCCCCAACACCACCCAGCTCTGCGACGCAATGCGGCCCGTCAATGGGCGCCGGCTCTACAAGGACTTCGTGCTCAACGTCAAGTTTGACGGTAATGGGGCTGGCCCGTGGCCACCAGGCGGTGGGCCTGTGGAGAGCGAGAGGGAGCGGGCCTCCAGGTTCCCCATTCCTTGGCTAAGAGAATGTAGTCTACAGCAAGAAAGGGAGACCCGCGGGGGCTGGCAAAGCCAGGACGAGGATGGCTAGACAGGGGCCACTCCCCCTGGAGCGGGGGCTGGGGTTCCTCTTTCCAGCCTGGTTCTGCACTTTGAGGGTCTCTAGTTCCTGCTTGGGCTTTGCGCTCTCTCTCTCCTGCCTCTCTATCGTGCAGGCAGCAGGGACTGGGGGGCCTCAAGCTCATTCTCAGGCAGCAGAACAGGATAAGGGTGGGTTGAGAGTGAGCACCAGGGGACACTCCCTTTTCTGGGAAAATACTATTCCTAGACCTGATTTTTTATTCAAGGTGGCCAGTCTCTTCATACCCAAATTTGTTTTTATAGACATTTGTTTATTAATATTTTATTTATTTAATTGAGAGAGAGAGCGTGCACGTGCGCACAAGCGGTGGGGAGGGGCAGAGGGAGAAGCAGGCTCCCTGCTGAGCAGGGAGCCATGATCCCAGGACCCCAGGACCATGACCTGAGCCGGAGGCAGACGCTCAACCGATCTAGCCATCCAGGTTGCTCTATAGATTTTTTAAAAATATTTATTTATTTATTTATTTATTTATTTATTTATTTATTTTAGAGAGAGTGCACGTGAGTGGGGGCAGAGAGAGAGGGAGAGAAGCAGACTCCCGCTGAGGGTGGAATCCGATGCAGGGCTGGATCTCATGACCCTGAGGTCATGACCTGAGCCAAGATCAAGAGTCAGACGCTTAACTGACTGAGCCACCCCAGTGCCCCTGTACCAAAATTTATTTTGCTCAGTGTTCCAGCTTTATGAATAACGAATGCCTCAGAATCATCCCTGTGCTGCAGGCAGCATCACTGTAGGAGCAGTGGGAGGGGGCCAGGGCCTCCAGGGCCTTGTGGCCCAGGGCTAAGACGGATAATAATTCCAATGAGGTTGACATTCAGAGTTGTGGGAAAATTGGGGGAGGGGTTAGGATTGGATCCAGGGGCACCAGGTCGCTGTTAGAGCAAGGACCCATTCAGCCCGCTGGGCTGGGTGGGATTTATGGGAGGGCTCGAGTTGGATGCTGAGGACTTCGAGGCTGGCTGGAAGGAGCAGGGGCTGTGGGGGCCCTGCAAGGGGCTCCAGGCTGCACCATTCACCATAGGGCCTTAAGCACATCATCTGCTAACGTGAACCCCAACTCCTCACTGGGACCTGGGATGACAAGGGGTCCTGCTTCCTCCTGAGCCTACCTGGGAGATGTGAGGTTCCCGGGCAAGGGGAGAGGGGAGTAAAGTGTCTCGTGAGCTGCCTATGAGCACATCCTGGTGGACGTCACTGGTTACAAGTGATCACTGAGGTTGGGGTTCAGCTAGCCTTGCGATCAGTATTGGGACTGGAGGGGCTGGCTTATCATTGAGAGGATTAAGTGGGACTAGGACCTGAGGCCAAGGTCAGCTGTGAAGGAGTCCATGTTAAGTCTGGGGAGAGGGCTGTGGTGTGTGATAAGGTTGGGGTCTGGGGTCTGGATTGGAAGGTATTGGAGTCTAGCTGTAAGGTTAGGTTTTGGGGAGTCAGGGTTGGGGGTTGGTGTGGGCATGACGTTTGTGGAGATGCCTGGGCTTTGAGGCTGGGGTTCTATTTGGGGTTTAGAGTTGAGATTTGTCATAGCCTCGCATTTAGAAAAATGGCTGGTGGTGGTGGGGGGAGGCCAGCTTTAGTGTTGGGGTGAGGCATGGGAGAACGAGGAGTGGCCTCAGGGCTGGGGTTTGGGTTCCATGTAGGGTGCAAGTTGAGGTCACATCAAGATTAGCCACCAATCCCACCCTCTCTTCCCCCCCGACCCCAGCCCCCTTCCGCCCGGCGGACACACACAGTGAGGTGCGCTTTGACCGCTTCGGGGATGGCATTGGACGCTACAACATCTTCACCTACCTGCGGGCCAGCAGCGGGCGCTATCGCTACCAGAAGGTGGGCTACTGGGCGGAAGGCCTGACCCTGGACACCAGCCTCATCCCGTGGGCCTCGCCCGCGGCCGGCCCCCTGCCCGCCTCTCGCTGCAGCGAGCCCTGTCTCCAGAATGAGGTGAAGAGCGTGCAGCCCGGAGAGGTCTGCTGCTGGCTCTGTATCCCCTGCCAGCCCTACGAGTACCGGCTGGATGAGTTCACCTGCGCTGACTGTGGCCTGGGCTACTGGCCCAACGCCAGCCTGACCGGCTGCTTCGAGCTGCCCCAGGAGTACATCCGCTGGGGCGATGCCTGGGCCGTGGGGCCCGTCACCATCGCCTGCCTGGGTGCCCTGGCCACCCTCTTCGTGCTGGGTGTCTTTGTGCGGCACAATGCCACGCCAGTGGTCAAGGCCTCGGGCCGGGAGCTCTGCTACATCCTGCTGGGCGGCGTCTTCCTCTGCTACTGCATGACCTTCATCTTCATTGCGAAGCCCTCCACGGCGGTGTGTACCTTACGGCGCCTCGGTTTGGGTACCGCCTTCTCTGTCTGCTACTCAGCCCTGCTCACCAAGACCAACCGCATTGCACGCATCTTCGGGGGGGCCCGGGAAGGAGCCCAACGGCCACGCTTCATCAGCCCTGCCTCGCAGGTGGCCATCTGCCTGGCGCTCATCTCAGGCCAGCTGCTCATTGTGGCCGCCTGGCTGGTGGTGGAGGCACCAGGCACGGGCAAGGAGACAGCCCCGGAGCGGCGGGAGGTGGTGACATTGCGCTGTAACCATCGAGACGCCAGCATGCTGGGCTCACTGGCCTACAACGTGCTCCTCATTGCGCTCTGCACGCTCTATGCCTTCAAGACCCGCAAGTGCCCCGAGAACTTCAACGAGGCCAAATTCATAGGCTTTACCATGTACACCACTTGCATCATCTGGCTGGCCTTCCTGCCCATCTTCTACGTCACCTCCAGCGATTACCGGGTGAGCTCCCTGCGACAGAGTGGCAGCAGGAGGTGGGGGCGGACGCTGGACCTTCTGCTTCCCAGAGTCTTGTTTACTCTGCTGATAACTCTGAGGCGCCAAGAGGCTGAATGCTCATCCAGGGGCACACAGCTTGCAGTGACCCCGTTGGGACTGGACCCCAGGGGGAGGTGGGAAGGCTGAGTGGGGCCTTAGGCAATGGCCAAGGAGATGGAGGAGTTAGAGCTGAGATTTCAGGACTCACATGCCCCCTCTAAGCTCGAGGAAATGCATGTGCCGAAATATGTCCGAATGAGCTGCCCTGCTCCCCGGAGGGGTTGGCTGCAAAAGGGGAGACCTGGTCTAGTGGGTGGGTGATCAGGGCATCAACTAAAGAGCTAAGTCAGGAAATGTTGCTGACTTGTTTAGGTTGACGAAAGGTCCCAGTAAGAGCACAAAAGAGGGAGGTGTGTGTGTGTGTGTGTGTGTGTGTGTGTGTGTGTGTGTAGAGAGAATCATGGAGGGCTTCTTGGAAGAGGAGCCCTTGCACTGGGCTCTGCAAGACAGGCAGGTTTGAATAGGTTGGGTGGAGAAGATAGTGGAAGGCAGCCAATATAGAGTTTGACTGGAGCACAGGGTGTGCACTGACCTCCCTCGTTGAGGAGGGGAGGCACAGATGGTGGAAGGTAGGCAGAGGTGAGGGTGGAAAGCAAGAATGGGAACGGCAGGGCCGTCAGGCCATGCAGCCCGGGAGGGCGCAATGCTCTGATGCCCCTCGGAGCCGAGCAGTGTGGCATGGCGTCCCCTGGAGCGGGGCAGGCAGAGAGGGTGAAGCACAGAGCAGCAGATCTGGGATCTAGGGTTGAGGAAGGTGAAAGCAGGAGGAAACTGTACCCCAGTTTCCTAGCAAAGATCCAGCTGGCCTGAGTGTCTCGGTAGGTCTCCTCAGCTTCAAGGGGGCAATGGCTGCTTCAGATGGGGTGGTCAGGGAAGGCCTCTTTGAGGAGGTGACAGATGAGCTGAGCTCTGAACAATAAGAGGATCATTTTGGTGAGTCCTCACGACGCTGGAGTAAACTCCATGGCTCTCCCCATTTTACAGACGAAGAAACGGAGACTCAGGGAGGTTCAATCCCTTGCCTAAGGTCACTCAGCTTGGGAGTGTAGAGCAGGGTCTGAACTGACAATCTTAACAATTAAAGGAGCAGGAAAATCGAGACAAGAGCCCCTGCAAAGGCCCCTTCCCCCAGGACAGAGGTATGGTGGGCAGTGCTGGGGGCCAGGGCGGCTGGGCTTGGCTGCTGTTGCACCTGCTGGGCCACCTGCCTGGTTGGTGGAGGCCAGCGCTGGGGAGGGAATCTGCTCTGACTCAGCCTGCATTTGCATATGATTTGCATTTGCATGCCAATCCTAGGTGGTTAAGGACTAACCTGGACACGCACACGGTTCCCATACATGCACATACGTACACACTCATGCACACACACATTCCTGCACACATATGCATGCAGATACACACACACACACACCAGCACACACACCCCGATGCACACAGACACCCCCGCACCCCTGCATGTTCACCCCCTCAGCTGGAATTTTCATCTCCCTGGGAAGGTGGTCCACGGGCTGACGCTGGGACTGTGCCCACCTTCCTAGAAATCCTTTGGGGCTTGGCAAAAGGACCAAGGCCCGGTGTTGGGTGCTCACCATATCCCCCCCTCCCCACCCCCACAGCCTGGGCAGGGGTCCTGGGGCCAGACTCATCCTTGACTTCACCCATCCCAGGTACAGACCACCACCATGTGCGTGTCAGTCAGCCTCAGCGGCTCTGTGGTGCTCGGCTGTCTCTTTGCGCCCAAGCTGCACATCATCCTTTTCCAGCCACAGAAGAACGTGGTTAGCCACCGTGCGCCCACCAGCCGCTTCAGCAGTGCCGCCACCAGGGCCAGCTCCAGCCTCGGCCAAGGTCAGCGTGCACCCTAAGCAGCCCTCCCTCTGCCTCAGCTCCTCCGCATGGGGGCCACTCCTTGGGTTGCTGGGATTCTTTGGCTGGAGGTGGAGTGCTCCTTAGAGGAGGCTGGAGAGGGGAGGGAGGGGTGAAGGGGGAGGAAGCCTCCTCCACACTCTTGTCTCCTCTGCTGCCCGCTCTTGGGGAAGGACCTCGGGGTGGGCCCCAATCTCTGGCTTCCCTTCCTAGGTTCTGGCTCCCAGTTTGTCCCCACTGTTTGCAACGGCCGTGAGGTGGTAGATTCGACAACATCGTCGCTTTGAGGACCCCACGTCCCCGCCCAGACACAGCTGCTCCCTGGGACCTGGTGCAGACCCGCATCCAGGGCCAGGGGACGTGAGCTGGAGCACCGCAGTAACGCCAACCCCATGCCCGCCCCCAAAGCCACTCGCCACTGACTCCAGCCCTTCAGAGTCAGAAGTCAGGGTCCTTGACCCAGGAGCCTCTGCGACAGCCACCAGCTGTCCTTGCAGCGTGTCCCCTCCTTGCTAGGCCCAGGACTCGGAAGGGAGCAAGCCAGGGTAGACACGGCCCTGGAATGGGATGGCTGAGGACTGCTGGCCCCAGTTCCCAATCAGCAAAGGTGCTTCCAGCCCCGCCCCTCCCTCCTTCTAGGGCCTTTTTAATTTTTTACATACGTTATTCTGGGATGGGGAGGGGGGGTTCTTGTGGGGGCCATCCCTCCCCCTGCATAGTAGTTTGTCCTGTGGTTTATTTTGTACTATCTGTAAATAAAGTGTCTTTATTTAAAAAAAAAATCACTCACGGCCTTTGATCCAGGGAGACCCCTCGTGCCCTCCAGAGCCTCCCGACCTCCCTTTCGATGGTATTTGTTGACTCTGCCCTATGCCAGATGCTAGGATCTGGCGGCCAGCAGGACAGACCCAGCCCTGCGTGATGGGGAGACAGAAAATGGAAAAGCCATCCTCTGAAAAGGAGCCACTGCAGAGTGGCCAAGGAACCAGTGGGGCGAGGGCAGGGGGGCTTCAGTGGACACAGGAGCATCTGACAGTGCAAGGGAAGACGTGGATGGTGTGGGCGGTGGGCCAGCAGGGGCAGCCGCCTGTGACCGGTAACTGTGGGCCGTTCCACACTGGCCCGCCTGGCATTTGCAGGAGCCGCTGGTTAGCACAGAGCAGGCTGAGTGTCGGTATGGAGGGAACAAAGAGGAGACACGGAGCTGAACATCACCTGTTCGTGTAGTGCATACAGAGCTGGAAAGAGCTCCTGAGGAGGGAGGAGTGGAGGCAAGAAGAACAGAGGCTGGGCAGTTGGAGAGGCCGTCTGCTGTCGGACTCTGGGAGAGGTGGGAGAAGGGGCCTTTCTCCGGTCTTGGAGGAGCTCTCACCCTAGGGCCGGGTTGTGGAGCCCAGAGCCCTCGGGCACCCCCCCATTTGCAGTCTGGGGCTCACCAGCAGAGGGCGCAGCGGCACAGACTCAGCCCCGGTGCTCAGCCAGGCAACCACTGCCCTCCTGTGGCCTAGGGGGCAGTGGGTACAGAACCCCAGCGGGAGCAGAACCTGGCAGCTTCTGGGGAACCCCCACACGGCGGCATCGCGGAGGGACAAGGTCCCGTGTTGGGAGATGGGCAGGCCAGGGACATTGGTTATTTTGAAGTGAACTCATTTGCATTTACAGGCCAGCAAGTCTGTGGAAATTTGGGTTAACGATTTTAAAAATGTAAACAGAAAACTGAAAAAGAAAATGGTAGGAATGGCATCTCCTCTCCAGCAGACCCTGAAGTGTAGGGGTGCCACATAACATCCAGAGTGCCTGGCTAAATTCGAATGGCATATAAACAACAAATGATTTTTTAGTGTAAGTATGCCTCGTGCTCTATTTGGGACATACTTCTAAACATTTTTATGATTTATCTGGCATTCAGATTTAACAGGGCATCCTGTATTTTCATTTGCTAATTTTGGCAAGCCTATTGGAGTGTCTCTTTTCCAGATTTCTGGTCTGGCATGACCCAGGCCTCGGGGAGCCCTCCGTGGCTGAGCACCGGGGCAGTGTCCCATGGGACCTGCGGTGCTGGTCCCTGCTTCCAGGGTGGCCTTTTCTGGGTCTTCCTGCCAAACCAAGCCTAGGAAACATTTGCCCATCTTCCCAGCCGCTGGACAGGCCAAGATGGGCTCAGATACTTTTGCACCAGGAAAGCAGCCTTCCTTTCCAAGGCTTCAGCTATTTACCTTAAAATGTAATAATAACAACAACAACAACAATAATAATTAGTTTTTTAAAGGTAGTAATTAACATGGTTCATGGCTAAAGAAGTACAAGAGATGTTCAGTGAAGAATCTCTTTCTATCCCTTTCACCCATCACCTGGGGGCAGGAGGTGGACAAGAGTTCCTGAGGGCCAGACCTGATGTCTGTCCACCACACCCCTTTCCCTCCACCACCACCCGTGCCTTGCCCTGCCCACGCCCACAACGTTATGGGCCGAGAATCTCCAGGTCTTCACTCCTCAACTCTCAGTCTTTAGTACACGTTACTCAGACCAGGTCCTTCCAGCTGCCCCCGCCCATGGTCCTCCTCCCGGTCCTGACTGGCCTGGGTTTATGTCTCTGCTCTCCTCCTCAGTACCACCTCCATGTCCCACGAAGCCCAGACACCTCTGTCCCTGCTGGGTTGGCCCTGCTAATGTGAGACTTGGGAGTCCTCCAAGGAGAGCTCGACCCTTCTGGGGCCTGACAACAGAGATGCCAAACATTTGGGGTTCTCTCCGCCCAGACGGAGCCACGCATCATGGTGAATTGACTGTCCTTGAGCGTAACCAGGAGACTGCTTTGCTCAGGCAGCCGAGTTTGCTGTGGGGCATTGTGGTCTCTCCCGTGGCTTTGCTCACAGCCCCTCCCTGCCCGTCTGCCACCCCTTCACCTGTCCCTTGTGCTGGTCCTGGGCAAGCTACAAGTAGCCTGTCTGGGTGGGCCTGGCTCTCTCTCTCTCACCCAGGAGGCCCTGTAGATTGGGTGACTCCACTCTGTTCACTGCTCCCCTGGTCCTGGCACAGAGTAGGGGAGAGTGAGCCCTTTCCAGAGGAGCCCCTTGAGATGGGACATTGAAATCTAAGAAGTTGGTGATGTATTGAGCAAAGGTGTTGGAGACAAAAGAATAGAGCTGAGGGGATGATGTGGAGGCTGGGGGCGGGGGGGAGATTCAAGCTCTCCCACATCCCCAGATCCGGTGGGGAAACTTGACCCAGAGTTACATTCCTGCCAGAGTTCTCTCTCCATTCCTCCCACCCCACACCCGCCTCCTCTCCTGGTGCTGGGGGTCATGAGAGGTAAAGGGGAAATGAGGGGTCACTGAGGGTCTCAAAAAAACCTTCTGAAAATGTCCCCATCCCAACCTCCCGCAGAAAAGGAAAGATGCCTGGCCTCCCTACCCCCAGGGGTCCAGCAGGCCATTTAGTGCTAAAGATGGGTGTCCTCAGTCTGGGAGAGAGGAGCTAGATCTGGGGAAAGCAGAGGAAGGAGAAAGGTGGGGTGGTCAAAGGGAGGTGAAAAGTTGGGTGGGTGCAAAGGGAGGGGGGGGAATGGAGGAGGTGGGGGAGGGGAGCCGGTGGCAACTGGAGAAGAAAGTAAACCAGAAGCTTTGAACCCCCAGGGCTCTCGCCAAGAAGTCAGGTTTATTTGCTTGTTTGTTTGTTTAAGAAAAATCACTT